>NC_052166.1:61450717-62786993 GCF_902713615.1 Scyliorhinus canicula
CTGTCTCACTCTCTTTCTCCCACTCTCCTGCTGCTCTGTACCCTTGGAGCTGTGCTCTCTCTCTCTGTCTCACTCTCTTTCGCCCACTCTCCTGCTGCTCTGTACCCTTCGAGCTGTGCTCTCGCTCTCTGTCTCACTCTCTTTCGCCCACTCTCCTGCTGCTCTGTACCCTTGGAGCTGTGCTCTCTCTCTCTGACTCACTCTCTTTCTCCCATTCTCCTGCTGCTCTGTACCCTTGGAGCTGTGCTCTCTCTCTCTTTCTGTCTCACTCTCTTTCTCCTATCCTCCTGCTGCTCTGTAACCTTGGCATGTGCTCTCTCTGTCTCACTCTCTTTCTCTGTGTCGCTCTCTTTCTCCTACTCTCCTGCTGCTCTGTACTCTTGGAGCTGTGCTCTCTCTCTCTGTCTCACTCTCTTTCTCCCATTCTCCTGCTGCTCTGTACCCTTGGAGCTGTGCTCTCTCTCTCTCTGTCTCACTCTCTTTCTCCCATCCTCCTGCTGCTCTGTACCCTTGGGGCTGTGGTGTCTCTGCTGCCATTGTTTCATACTCACTGCCACTCTCTCTCTCGCTGCTGTGCTCTCTTTGGACCGCACTCCCCCACTCTTTCAAAGCTGTATATTGCTGGATATAACAGACGGCACTGGCTAACACATCTCTTGGAGTGTTGTTTATGCTCAAATTATAACGGCTCCGTTTTTTTCCCTGTGGGAGGAATCCAATTCTGGCTCGATGTGTAACCTTAACTCACTTTGTGTGTTTGAAAGGGATTGCCATAGAAACTTGGCGATAATTTAGAAACTTTAACTTAAAGCAATTCTTTTTTAGACTTGAGCAAACGTGCTGAGCTTTGAGGAAGAAACAGACACTGCGTGAACTCGACAGTCCCTGATAACTTGAGCAGGAAGGCCAATGCAGGATTAACCTGCGTCCGTTAATTGCGATGCAGACGGAATGCCAACATCCGCTCATTTCACTGATTTCAAAATGTGATGAATGTTATCAGTAGCTGCTGTAACGGTACCTCACCTTTAATGCATTGGCCCTTTAAGACCGGGCTTGGAACCCTGGGGGACACCGCCTCTGGCTCCGCCCCCAGTAAGTGGTTATATAAACTGAGGCTCACTCGGCAGCATGGGATGAGCACACTTCTCGGCTGCTGTTCAGTTCTCAGATGATTTAAAGCCTTTGAATCATCTATCTTCTCTCCTGTGTCGTGATTGAGGGTAGCTCACAAAGTCTAACTGTGCTCTTAATTGCTGGATACATCAATAATGAGGCAACGTCGTGAGTGGTCTGCCCAATTTGAAGGTGCACTGTTGCTGGAGCAGGTACTGGCAGCAGTTCAGGAAGTGAATCTGACTGAATGAAACATTGAAGAACAGCACGGGCTGAGGGGGGGAAGAGGTCTTGCAGCTGTGAGGTTAAGTGAGATTGACCCTCATCAGGGGTGGAGGGAGAGCAAGAAGACGGGGCTGATGGGGACGGATCCTCACTTGATTTCACGCACACAGCCGCCAGATGAGATATTGACATGGAACATCATTTGGTTGTGTAGTAATCCACGGGAGGCAGGAGTTCCGTCACCACACCAATATTTATTTACAATAACGATATTACAGGAGCAGCTACAAACAGTGCTGCTGGCAGTCCAGTCAACTTAAGACTGGCTCACAAAGCCTACACAGGTGCTTATATGGGCCCCCTCAATGAGCTATCATTGAGGGAGCTCATACTCCAATTGGCCAACCAATAAAGCCAATTGGAGTTCATTACAGGAGGGTAGCGGGGAGATGGGATCCCACCCACGGTGAGAAGCTGGGCACAAGTGACCTGCAGCCAAGGCAGGGTGCAAGGGTAGCATGGGTGGCAGCTTGATGAAGGGCATGGTCGTACATGGGTTTGGGCCAGATGAGCGCTTTGATGGGGTGGTCTAGAGAAGAAGGCTGATGGCTGTGCGCAGCAAAACGCTTGGTGCATTGGCTATCCTGTCAGAAAGCCTACATTCAACGTTCAATGTCAAGGACACTGGAGGAGGTAACCTCCAGGGCTATGGGCCAAGTGCTGGAAAATGGGATGTTGTAGTCAGATCTTTGTGGACCAGTCTGGGTAAGATGGGCCGAATGGCTTCTTTCTGTGCTATAAGCGTCTAAGAAACGATGGAACCGGCACCAACGTGCCACATTGATGTGATGAAACCTCCCAGAATACATTTAGTCGGAGTTGGCAAACCCTAACCAACCAAGGGGAGTGGCAGTTGCTCCATGAAGAACATACATTCTGTCCTCTCTGAGGATGGCAACGTTCATCCTCCTGCCCCCTGCCACTCCAACAGTGCCTGCACTGTGTTTTTTTAAAGTTAATTTAATGTTAGACCAGCATTTATTGCCCATCCCTAGTTGCCCTTCAAAAGGTGGTGGGAGACTGCCTTCTTGAACCGCGGCAGTGTTTGAGGTGTAGGTACACCCACAGTGCTGTTAGGGAGGGAGTTCCAAGATTTTGACCCAGCGACAGCGAAGTATCGGCCGATATATTTCCAAGTCAGGGTGGTGAGTGACTTGGAGGGGGACCTCCAGGCGGTGGGGCTGCCAGGTATCTGCTGCTCTTGTCCTTCTAGTTGGTAGTGGTGGTGGGTTTGGCCTGTTGCCAGATGTGCTGCCACCCCTGACATGATAGTACACCTGAAACCGGTCGTCTAGGCCTAAAGCTGCTCCAGGACATTCTGCCCTCTCCACCACCACAAGGCAACACTACACTGCAGCCACCCGGGAGTGGCACCACCCAGGAGCACTGGGTGGGTAAAAGCAAGCAGAAGGCAGGCATGAGGGAAATGCACAAGGGTGATTATTTTACCTTTCCATGACAAAATGGTATGGTTTAATTTTGAAATTTGGTTGGGTGTATTTATTTTGTGTTGTTTTTAATTTTCGCCCTGTGGCAAAGCAGACGCAGTCATGGTCAATGACGGACCATTATGGGACTGTTGGTGAATGCGGAAGTGGGGTTCCACTCAGCGTTCCCTCTAATTTCAGTTTTGTATGCCTGGCCTATTCATTCAAGTGTACAGACCCTTCATTTCGTTTTGCACAGCTGCACGGTAACTTAAAGGACTTGCCCTGCGGGAACATTTGGATTGCTGCGTAGCTCAGAAGGAACATTGGCTGCGGTGCCTAGTATCAATGAGGCGGGTTCTTTATGGGCAACCCAGTCAGGAAGGGGCTGTCTTGGCCGCCCTCTCCTCCTCTTGCTCCTCGCCATATAGCTGGTAGCAAGGTGAGAGGGTGCTGCATGGAGTAGACCACTACAAGCCTTGACCACGCACATCTGCCAAGTGCAGAAGGGCTGATCCGGAGCGGTCCAGGCAGTAGAAGCATTGTTTCAGCATGTCAGTGATCTGTCCTATCTCATTTCCTGTGACAGCATGGCTTTGTATGCATGCTGTACACATGCACGTGGATTGTGCTCTTGACTCACCACCCATGCTGTCAGCTGATAGCTCATATTGCAAGGTAGCCATTCTGCACTTGCCACGATGTCTATATTTTTACACCTCTCCAATTCACTACTTCACTTCCTTCCTTTCAGGTGTTGTTGAAAATGTAACACTTTGATCAAGCACATGGTCATCTGACCTCCTCATGTTGCTCGGTGACAGATTTTGATTTATAATGCCGCTGTGAAGCCCTTATAGAGTCAGAGTTTTACAGCACATACTGAAAGCAACAATAACAACCTTAGGATCACGTGTGACAAAAATGAAACTTGGAACTTGGAAAAGGGTGCCCCAGTGGTTAGCACTGCTGCCTCACAGCTCCAGGGTGCCAGGTTCTATTCCCTGCTGGGTCACTGTCTGTACGGCATCTGCACGTTCTCCCCGTGTCTGTGTGGGTTTCCTCCGGGTGCTCCCGTTTCCTCCCACAGTCCAAAGATGTGCAGGTTAGGTGGATTGGTCATGATCAGTTGCCCCTTAGTGTCCAACGGTTAGGTGGGTTATGGTAATTCCGAGAGGGAGTGGGCCTAGGTAGGGTCCACTCCTTCGTTGGAGAGATGGGCCAAATGGCCTATTGCTGCTCTGTGGGGATCCTATGGATTCCACGGATCTGACCTGCTTTATGCCTCCCTGTTGCATCAAACAGCAGGGGTTTGGTTTTTGACCCCAGCCAGGGGGTAGTTTTTATGCTCTCACCCGTTCACTCCCTGGACCTATCGGAGTCTGTAACCGAAGCTAGGTTAATGAGCTGACTTTGAAACATTGGATGGAAACACCCTGACAGAATAGCAGCACTGTTACAGCGCACAAGGAGGCCATTCGGCCCATCATGTCTCCAAATTAACATCCTGATTTGGTGACTTTCCCCCACCTTTCCCCTGTACCCCTGGTTCTTTTCAAATAATCATCCAATGCCCTCCTGGATGCCTCGATTGAACCTGCTTCCACCACATTTCCGGCCTGTGCATTCCAGACCCCAACCACTCGTTGTGCTTCCACTTGTGTCCAAATTCTGACAGTACCCATTGTAGCATAATGTTCCCAAGCATAGAATCATGGGCAACAGAATAAGAACGTTCTGTCCATTGTGTCTGTGCTGTCTTAGTAAAAGGCGAACAATGTGTCCCATAGCTGCGAATGGCTTTGAAAATGATGGCCATGACCAGCTAGAAAAATGCAGGCACACTGCACATGCGTGCCCGCTCATCAGTGCGCATGCCCGGAGCCCAGCGAGAAACACCGTCTCCTCCTGACGTCAGCGCGCAAACACAGGAGAAGATCTTTTTTTAAATTCAATGCAATCTTCCTGCCTGAAGTGAGGCAGAGAGCAGGTCACGCACCCGAACGCTGACCTCACGTGCTTTGGGCGTGATTGCAAATCCTCCATTTTGTCAGCAGCAAACAAGTAAACGAGGACCAAGCAGGCTCACCTCTCACATTAAAGGTAAGAAAAAATGGTGGGTCTCGACAGTTGGCCGGCGTGGGCCGTGAAGGTCGGCCGGCGTGGGTCGCGCAGGTTGGCCGGCGTGGGTCGTGAAGGTCGGCTGGCATGGATCGCACAAATTGGCCGGTTGGTAAAAATGGGTCCCCGGAAAAAAATGTTTGAAAAACACTGTTGTAGGTGGTGGTGTTCACACGTGTCTGCTGCTCTTGTCCTTCTGTATGGTAGCGGGTGTGAGCTTGGAAAGTGCTGCTTTAGGATCCTTGGTGAGTTTCTGCAGTGCATCTTGTAGCTGGTACGCACAGCTACCACTGTGTGTCGGTGGTGGAGGGAGTGAATATTTGTCGAAGGGGTGCAGTCAAGCGGGCTGCTTGAGGTAGGAAAGCAATCCTTCAATAATTCATCTCAGCCATTTGTGCCCACGTGGCACTGAAGCATTTTTGACCTGGCTTTGGGGCAGCTTCTTGTCAACAGAATGTTGGGGTCTCGGTCATTTCAAAACAGTTTGTTGCAAAATGAGAATTAGCTTCAAACAGATTTCCGCCTAAATGTCATTGTTTCGTGAATGTTTTCCCACATTACTCAACATGTTAGGTTGCTAATGTATGAATATAATCTTTGTTTACCTACAACCAGCTCAGAAAGATGGTGAGAAATTGTTGCAGCTCCGTATATCAAACATATTACTTCCTGAAAGGGTGAAGTGCCAATATTAAAACTTTAGCCAAAGTAATGAATCAAAAAATAGCCTTTGTAAATTTCCATCGACCCAAGATATGAATACAATGGTTCTTTCGGATACTGCCTCGTGAGATTGTTTTCAAAGCTACACAATAAATGGAGTGGTTTTTTTTTGTAACGCCCAGTGCACTGTCACAGCTTCAGGCACGACAAATCTCCCAAGGTGCACTTCAAAAGGGACATAAAGTGAGCAGTAAGCTGGACAGGCGGACGTAGGGTTAGCAAAGAGGACACCTCAGAAAGAGAATCCCGAGGCATGGGAGTGGAGATTTCGTCGATGGCAGTGAATTGGGGGAGGGGCAGATTCTGAATGGCGCAAAATGAGCGGTTATACTCAATGATCCCAGAGTTTTGACGGGGAAGGTTGTGAAAAATTTGTAAATTGGGAGGTGGATTTTAAATGACGACAGGAGTTGCTGGAAACCCAGCAGATCTGGCAGTACCCGCATAGAGAGAAACAGAGTTCACGTTTGGTGTCTGGCCGCCGAAGAGTTCTACAGACTTGAAACGTTAACTCTGGCCATGATTCAGCGGACCAAAGATAAAGTTTGCTTTTGGGCGTGCTTGAGGGGGATGTTTCTCGACAGCTACAGTTGCTATTCACCGGCACTTTGCCAGGTTTTCCCCACCGAGGTCACACTCAGAAAGATTTCTTGGTGCCAGCTGATCTCGCCAGCACGAACCTCGTGGATAAGGCCGCCATTTTGAACAGCAACCCCCATCTCTTCCCCCTCCCCCCTCCCACCACCAACTTTCAGAACCCCCCCCCCCCACTTTATTGACCACCCCTTCACCCCGCCAACCTAGTTTAGGCCCTGGGAATCCCCCCCATTGCCCCTAATGGCTCATTTCAATATGCAGATCTGGGTTGCCCAATGAGGGTGAGATCCAGATCGCGCCTGGCAGAGTGAGTCGGGTGACTTGCAATCGCCCCGTGTGCAGCCCGATTTGGGGCTCTTGCGTGATTCACCCGTGCGCCCTGATCTCTGCTGGCGCGCAACGTGGTCGCTGAGCCGCGCCCTCTGTTTCTCTGTCTACAGCTGCCGCCAGACCTGCTGAGCTTACCCCATCATTTTCTGTTTTTATTTCGGATTTCCAGCATCTGCGGTATTTTGCTTTTATCTTGGTGGATTTTGAAACCTATTCATTGAGCACTGGGAAGCTGGTGGAGTTTGGTGTGAAAGAGACTGAGGAGTGGACAAATGTTAGTTGGAACAGAGCTTGAGCAATGGAGTTTTACATTCTTGGAACGAACATTCAGTGCACATGGTGTAGTGTGGCAGCCAAGCTATACTGCAAGGGAGGGGGGGGGGGGGGGGGCTGTACTGCTGTACTTGTTTTTAAAGTTATTTTCCGTTCTTTTAAACCTAGGCTCCGTAGACTCTGCTGTCGACTGTTGACATGATTCTTGTTTCCGCTAATTAGCAAAATGGAATTTGCGTTGTTAACGCCAATTTAGCTAAAGTAAGTCTGAATGAGGTCAATCATTGGGAAAATAATAACCTTATTTTATTGTCACAAGTATGAAGTTACTGTGAAAAGCCCCTAGTCGCCACATTCCGGCGCCTGTTCGGGTAAATTGTTCCCACTACCTGAATTGACCGAGATGTAGAATGAATGCTTGAATAGAATTCCATACTTGGGTAGTCCTGAAGATTTTATTCCGCCTTGCCAAACCTTTTAGATCAACGTACCTCGCCAAGTATCCATGGGCGGGATTCTCCGACCCCACGCAGGGTCGGAGAATTGGCGGGAAGCGGCGTCATTTCCGCTCCCGCAGGTTTCGTAATTCTCCCGCCGGAAAAAAACCGGCGTTGTGCAAATCCCGTCGGCAGCCTGTGAAAACAGCTGGCGCCGGCGGGATTTCATTTTATTTGCACTGACCTGAAATCTCCGGCCCGGATGGGCCGAAGTCCCGCCGACGTGGCCACGGGTCACGTCGGCGCAAATCAGAGTTGATTTAAAACGGCGTCAACCATTGATGATGGTTGACGCCGTTCAGTGTCGGGGGTGGGTTGAGGCATTGGGGGGGGGGGGTGGGTTGCGGCTATCGGGGGGTTGCGGCCATCGGGGGAGTGGGTTGCAGCATCGGGGGAGTGGGTAGCGGCCATCGGGGGAGTGGGTTGCGGCCATCGGGGGAGTGGGTTGCAGCATCGGGGGAGTGGGTAGCGGCCATCGGGGGAGTGGGTTGCGGCCATCGGGGGGTTGCGGCCATCGGGGGAGTGGGTTGCGGCCATCGGGGGAGTGGGTTGCGGCCATCGGGGGAGTGGGTAGCGGCCATCGGGGGAGTGGGTAGCGGCCATCGGGGGAGTGGGTAGCGGCCATCGGGGGAGTGGGTTGCAGCATCGGAGGAGTGGGTAGCGGCCATCGGGGGAGTGGGTAGCGGCCATCGGGGGAGTGGGTTGCAGCATCGGGGGGGTGGGTTGCGGCCATCGGGGGGGTGGGTTGCGGCATCGGGGGAGTGGGTAGCGGCCATCGGGGGAGTGGGTTGCGGCCATCGGGGGAGTGGGTTGCGGCCATCGGGGGGGTGGGTTGCGGCCATCGGGGGGGTGGGTTGCGGCATCGGGGGGGTTTGGGGGCAGCGGCGGGCAGAGAGGGGGGGGGCGACGGTGCGTTGGCCCCGGGCATCCGTCGCCCCCCCCCCTCTGTACGCCGCTGCCCCCTACCCTAACCACCCCCCCCCCCTCACCACCCCTACCTCCCTCCAACGCCCCTACCCCCCTCCCCACCACCCCTACCCCCCTCCAACGCCGCCCCCCATCTCTCGCAACGCCGCAACCCCCCCCCCTCAACGCCGGGTCCCCCCCACCCTCAACGCCGCGTCCCCCCCACCCTCAACGCCGCAACCCACACCCCGTCCCCCTCCCTCTGAAGGCCGGTACCCACACCCCCCCTCTCTCCTCCTCCCCCCCTTCCTTCCTCCATCCCCCCCTTCCTTCCTCCGTTAGTGGGGGGGGGGGGGCGGCGTTGGAGTGGGGTAGGGGTGGTGAAGGGGGTAGGGGTGGTGAGGGGAGGGGGTTGGGGTAGGGGCAGCGGGGTGCAGAGGAGGGGGGCGACGGATGCCCGGGGCCAACGCACCGTCGCCCCCCCTCTGCACGCAGCTGCCCCTACCCCAACCCCCTCCCTTCACCACTCCTACCCCCTTCACCACCCCTATCCCCCTCCAACACCGCACCCCCCTCCAACGCCGCACCCCCACTAACGCCGCACCCCCCCCCCCCACACTAACAGAGGAAGGAAGGGGGGGGGAGGAGGAGAGAGGGAGGGGGGGAGGAGGAGAGGGGGGGGAGGAGGAGAGGGGGGGGAGGAGGAGAGGGGGGGGGAGGAGGAGAGGGGGGGGAGGAGGAGAGGGGGGGGAGGAGGAGAGGGGGGGGGGAGGAGGAGAGGGGGGGGGGAGGAGGAGAGGGGGGGGAGGAGGAGAGGGGGGGAGGAGGAGAGGGGGGGAGGAGGAGGGGGGGGGGAGGAGGAGAGGGGGGGGGAGGAGGAGGGGGGGGAGGAGGAGAGGGGGGGGAGGAGGAGAGGGGGGGGAGGAGGAGGGGGGGGGGAGGAGAGGGGGGGGGAGGAGGAGAGGGGGGGGAGGAGGAGAGGGGGGGGGAGGAGGAGAGGGGGGGGGGAGGAGGAGAGGGGGGTGTGTGGGTACCGGCCTTCAGAGGGAGGGGGACGGGGTGTGGGTACCGGCATTGAGGGGGGGGACCCGGCATTGAGGGGGGGGGGGGACCCGGCATTGAGGGGGGGGGGACCCGGCATTGAGGGGGGGGGGGACCCGGCATTGAGGGGGGGGGGGGACCCGGCATTGAGGGGGGGGGGGGACCCGGCATTGAGGGGGGGGGGGGGCCCGGCATTGAGGGGGGGGGGGCCCGGCATTGGGGGGGGGGGGGGGACCCGGCATTGAGGGGGGGGGGGACCCGGCATTGAGGGGGGGGGGACACGGCATTGAGGGGGGGGGGGACCCGGCATTGAGGGGGGGGGGGGACCGGCGTTGAGGGGGGGGGACCCGGCGTTGAGGGGGGGGGGAGACCCGGCGTTGGAGGGGGGTAGGGGTGGTGGGGAGGGAGGTAGGGGTGGTGGGGAGGGAGGTAGGGGTGGTGGGGAGGGAGGTAGGGGTGGTGGGGAGGGAGGTAGGGGTGGTGGGGAGGGAGGGTAGGGGTGGTGAGGGTGGGTTGAGGTAGGGGTGGTGAGGGGGGGGTTGGGGTAGGGGGCAGCGGCGTACAGAGGGGGGGGCGACGGTGCGTTGGCCCCGGGCATCCGTCGCCCCCCCCCCCTGCCCCGCCGCTGCCCCCAAACCCCCCCCCAAATGCCGGAAACACACCCCCCCCCCCCAAATGCCGGAACACACCCCCCCCCCAAATGCCGGAACACACACCCCCCCCCCAAATGCCGGAACACACCACCCCCCCCCCCCCCCCCAAAGAACACACCCCCCCCCCAAAGAACACACCCCCCCCCAAATGCCGGAACACCCCCCCCCCCCAAATGCCCGGAACACACACCCCCCCCCCCAATGCCGGGAACACACACCCCCCCCCCACCCCCCCCCAAATGCCGGAACACACACC
This sequence comes from Scyliorhinus canicula, assembly GCF_902713615.1. Classification (NCBI taxonomy): domain Eukaryota; kingdom Metazoa; phylum Chordata; class Chondrichthyes; order Carcharhiniformes; family Scyliorhinidae; genus Scyliorhinus; species Scyliorhinus canicula. Next base: position 61,460,943 of record NC_052166.1, read on the forward strand.
CCCCCCCCCAAATGCCGGAACACACACCCCCCCCCCCCACCCACCCCCACAAATGCCGGAACCACACCCCCCCCCCCCAAATGCCGGAACACCCCCCCCCCCCAAATGCCGGAACACACCCCCCCCCCCCAAATGCCGGAACACACACACCCCCCCCCCCCAAATGCCGGAACACACACCCCCCCCACCCCAAATGCCGGAACACACACACCCCCCACCCCCACCCCCACAAATGCCGGAACACACCCCCCCCCCCACAAATGCCGGAACACACACACCCCCCCCCCCCCAAATGCCGGAACACACCACCACCCCCCCAAAAGCCGGGTCTGTCTCTCTCCTCCTTATCCTCCAAAAAACGCCGGGTCTCACCACTTCCGCAGCTGGTGAAACTGACGCGTATCGCGTCAGTCAGCTGCTAGCCCCTCCGGGAACGGAGAATAGCGGCCTTCAAGAAGGCCCCGGCGCCGGAGTGATTGACACCGATTTTTCTCGCAGGCAACCCGCGTTACGAAGGGCTACGGAGAATCCCGCCCCATATGTGCAATTGTGACCCTGTCTGAAGAATATTACAATTTCTGGACTACCTTGAGCTTTAAAAGTCTACATAAGTATAACTGATACATTGCACTGTGGTCACATCAGCAAATAGGAACGTGATCTTCAGTTGGCTCATGGGCAGTTGTACTGTACGTCAGACAGGGCGTTTGACTTGGTGCAGTTGGACAATGCTGAGCAATGTACATCGTGATGGCGTTTATTTATAAAAATAGTCTTTCAAGTCCTCTGATTTTCATCCGCGCTTGGTAGCCCAATGCCCAGGATCAATTCATTCCATTCTGTCCATTTCACGTCCCTTCCATCAGAGAGAGTGGATGGGAAAAACCATGTACTAACTTTTTAAAGTTCTTTTTGTTTTTTTCTCACCTGTGCATTGCTGACTTGCTCGACCACAGCCTGGGTCCAAAACAATGCAGTGACACAGCATCAGAAGTGGCTGCATAAGATCCTTCTTCCATTGTACAGATCCTCTGGATGTACTTTGCCATATTCTGAAACTAAGATCATGGGTCGTGACGAATAGGGAGAGAGGGAGGGGAAAAAATCAGTTTGCTCCTGATTTCTGGCTCGTGGTCGCCGCATGATTCAGAGTACTGAAATCCCTGAATAGTGATGGGTGGCCTGTCAGGATTCACCGTGCATGGCAGTCATGAATACTGCAATCTACATGTACATGTAAGGACTGTCAGGGCATTTAAAAAATATTCTTATATGGGTGTCGCTGGCTGGGCCAGCATTTATTGCTCATCTCTGATTACCCTTCAACTGTGTGGCTGATCAGTATGGAGTCACATGTAGGCCAGGCCAGGGAAGGATGGCAGATTTCCTTGCCTCAAAGGGCATCAATGAACAAAGAACAAAGAAAGGTACAGCATAGGAACAGGCCATTTGGCCCTCCAAGCCTGAGCCGATCATGATGCGCTAACTAAAATAAAACTCGGTCCGTATCCCTCTATTTCCGCCCTATTCATTGACCATGTGGGCTTTTTGCAACAATTGACAATGATTTCATATGACCTTTTAATTCCCGATGTTTAATCAAATTCAAATTTCACCATCGACCATGGTGAGTTCGAAACCTGGCCGTCTGGACTGCTCGCCCAGTGACAATGCTACTGAGCCACCACTCCCCCTAATGTGTGGCGCGAGTCAGTCCCATCAGAGAGCTCGCAAGAAAACCACAGCAGCCTCTCAGTAAAAGTGTCCCAGGTGTCCATTCATTGTGTCGCGATATAGTCACAATCCCACCGACAGGTAGTGAATGGAATTTCAGTTGTTAGCAGTGAGAATCGAGTCACAAAATTTAATGATTGTCAATTAATTGGCATAATGGCTTGTCTTAATCATTTTGATTGTTTTTGCCGTGGAATAACTGAGTCTATTGAAAATTTTAAACCACAATTCCATCATTTTACATTTCACAAATGAAAAACAACTAATGGAAATGCCAGATGCACTTATCAGAGCTGCGTGATGTCGCATTATTTCCTGAATTATCCCTTTAATGTCATTACACTTCAGGGGGTACGAGTTAGTAAAAAGGGGGCTTAATTTCCACATCTCGATAATTTGACATGAGTAGGCAAACTGTGTGAAAAACATGCAAATGTTCTCATTATAATTAATAAGTGAGGAAGGTTCTATTCTGAAGCTGTAACCTGTCCAATAATATTAATTGTAATCAGTTACAAATCTGCCCGGAGACTGGTCCTGGTGTTTCAGTGACTGAGTGCCTGATTATGCAATACAGGTGTCAGCTTATTTGGGGCCAGCTTTGCAAAGGGTCATCTGGGGTGGAATTCTCCGACCCCCCATAGGGTCGGGGAATCGCCCGGGGCCGGCGTAAATCCTGTCCTCGCCGTGGCCGGAATTCTCCGCCTCCCGGGAATCGGCGGGAGCGGGAATCACACCCCGCCAGTCGGCGTGCCCCCCGGGGCGATTCTCCGGCCCGCAATGGGCCGAAGTCCCGCCGCTGACAGGCCAATCCTGCCAACGTGGTTTAAACCACCTCTGGTGCCGGCGGGATTGGCAGGGCGAGCAGGCCCCCGGGGTCCTGGGGGGGGGGGGGGGCGCGGGGCGATCGGACCCCGGGGGGTGTCCCCACGGTGGCCTGGCCTGTGATCGGGGCCCACCGATCGGCGGGCGGGCCAATGCCGTGGGGCACTCTTTTTCTTCCGCCGCCGTCACGGCTTCCACCATGGCAGCGGCCGCTGACGCACCGGCGAATGCGCGGACCGGCGAAGGCCTTTCGGCCAGCCCCAACACCGGGCGGTGTAGTGCCAAAGGCCGTTGGCGCCGGTTTTGGCGCCATCGGCGGAGCGGAAACCACTCCGGCGCGGGCCAGAGAATTCCGCACCTTTGGGGAGGCCCGACGCCGGAGTGGTTGGCGCCACTCCGCGACGCCGGGACCCCCCGCCCCGCCGGGTAGGGGAGAATCCCGGCCATTAGCTCTTTTCTCTCCCTAAAGGTGCTGCCAGACCTGCTGAGATTTTCCAGCATTTTCTCTTTTATTTGAACGAATGGGATTTTGTCATCAAATTGTTTGCCTAATGTTGAAAAAGGGAAAGATCGCACCTAAATCTCTTTCTGAAAGTGGGAGCCACGTTGGGGAAAGCTTCCCAACGGGATGCTGAGGATGTGAAATTGTGTCTAAGATCCGCTTTACGGGGCATCTGTTTTCCCCTTTGCGGCAATGGCAGAAATCACATTAATCCGTGATCATTTTACGGTACAGCGCGGCTACACAGTGGTTAGCACTGTTGCTTCACAGCGTCAGGCAGATTCGATTCCCAGCTTGGGTCACTGTCTGTGCGGAATCTGCACGTTCTCCCCGTGTCTGCTGGAGTTTCCTCCGGGTGCTCCGGTTTCCTCCCACAAGTCCCAAAAGATGTGCAGGTTAGGTGGATTGGCCATGCTAAATTGCCCTTCATGTCCCAAAATGTTAGCTGAGGGTTACTGGGTTACGGGGATAGGGTGGAGGTTTGGGCTGAAGTAGGTGCACACTCGATGGGCCGAATGGCCTCCTTCGGCACTGTAAATTCCATGATTCTCAGATTCTATGACGGCTTGGTACATCAAGTGTTTGGCAAGAATGTAGCATCATTGGGCCACTGATTAAAAATGTACCCCCATTTCTTGTGGCATTTCCCCCTCTACTTGGGAACCAATAGGCCGGATTTTAACAAGTGTGGCTTGGGAGGATTGCACATTGACTGCAGAGGTCAGCGGCCCCCTTGCGGCATCTCTTCATCCATAAAGAAATATTGCTGAAAAGAGAGACACACGTTGCTGAAGTTTTTTTTCTTCTACTCAACAGGACAAATGCAAGAATAACAAATTTCAAACAATCGGACTATTTATATTTCAGGAGGAAAGGTGGCTGATTGGTTGGCAAGGTGACTCTGATTGGCTGAGGCAAGAATGCAAGGAAAAGGAGCAAGAATGAGCCATTCAGTCCATTGCGCCTGCTCTGACATTCAACATAATCATGGCTAATCTTAGGCTTCAACCCCACTTTCCCACCCACTCCCCATATCCCTTGATTCCCTAAGAGACCAAACATATTTCTATCTATTTAATGATGAAGCATCCACAACCCCTCTGGGGTGGAGAATTCCAAAGACTCACAACCCCTTTGCGTGAATCAATTTTTCTTCATTTCAGTCCGAAATGATCGGCCCCTTTATCCTGACGCTGTCACCCCATGTTTTGGATTCCCTGACCAGTGGAAAGAATCTCGCAGTGTATATCCGGACAAGCCCCTTCAAATCCCTGTTCTCCAGAGAAAATAGACCCAATTTCTGCAGCCTCTCATTAACAGGCCTGTAACAGCCTCCTCGAATAGGCGCCGGAATGTGGCGACTAGGGGCTTTTCACAGTAACTTCATTTGAAGCCTACTCGTGACAATAAGCGATTTTCATTTCATTTCATTAAAGGACAACTTGATTGTCAAGATGGACAGCACAGTAGCACCATGGTTAGCACTGTGGCTTCACAGCGCCAGGGTCCGAGGTTCGATTCCCTGCTGGGTCACTGTCTGTGCAGAACCTGTACGTTCTCCCCGTGTGTGCGTGGGTTTCCTCCGTGTGCTCCAGTTTCCTCCCACAGTCCAAAGTCGTGCAGGTTAGGTGGATTGGCCATGATAAATTGCCCTTAGAATTCAAAAAAGGGTGGGAGGGGTTATTGGGTTAGAGGGAGAGAATAGAAGTGAGGGCTTAAGTATGTCGGTGCAGATTCGATGGGCCAAATTGCCTCCTTCTGCACTGTATGTTCTATGTTCTATGGCTTGATTGAAACCTTTAAGATCCTGAGGGGTATTGACAGGGTGGATGTGGCGAGGATGTTTCCTCTTGTGGGAGAACCTATGGACGGAATTTTATAGCCCCATCGCGGTGAGCAAGGTGCCATCAAACGCGGTGAGCCATTCAAAAATGCGTTGACAACGGCAGGACAGGAAAATCCCATCAGTGAAAGGGGCCATAAAATTCCACCCCTGAACTAGGGGGTCACAGTTTAAAAATAAGGGATCACCCTTTTAAGACCGAGATTAGGAGTAATCGTCAGAGAGTCAAGAGTGTTTGGAACTCTCTTCCTAAAAAAGGCGGTCTTTTTAAAAAAAAATTCCAATTAAGGGGCAATTTAGCGTGGCCAATCCACGGCAGCACGGTAGCATTGTGGATAGCACAATTGCTTCACAGCTCCAGGGTCCCAGGTTCGATTCCGGCTTGGGTCACTGTCTGTGCGGAGTCTGCACATCCTCCCCGTGTGTGGGTGGGTTTCCTCCGGGTGCTCCGCTTTCCTCCCACAGTCCAAAGATGTGCAGGTTAGGTGGATTGGCCGTGCTAAATTGCCCTTATTGTCCAAAATTGCCCTTAGTATTGGGTGGGGTTACTGGGTTATGGGGATAGGATGGAGGTGTTGACCTTGGGTAGGGTGCTCTTTCCAAGAGCTGGTGCAGACTCGATGGGCCGAATGGCCTCCTTCTGCATTGTAAATTCTATGGTAAAATATATACATTTCATATCTTTGTGTTGTGGGGGTGAGACCCTCGCAGATACACGGAGAATGTGCAAACTCCACATGGACAGTGACCCGGGGCCGGGATCGAACCAGGGTCCTCAGCGCTGTAGGCAGCAGTACTAACCACTGCGCCACCGGAAGCAGAGTCTTTGAATATTGTGACGATAAATTCTCGATAAACAATGGGGTGAAAGATTATTGGGGGTAGGCAGGAGGTTACAGTCAGATCTACCATGACCTTATTCAATGGCAGAGCAGTCTCGAAGGGCCGAGTGGCCTACTCCTCTAAATTCATATGTAATTTCCATACACCCCCCCATCCTCAGGACAAATTTTGTGAACCCTCACTATTTTGCCTCCAATGCAAGTACATCTTTTCTTAAATGTGAAGACCAAAACTGCACACAGTATTCCAAAACTCTGTACAACTGTACCAAATCTTCTTTATTCTTGTTCTCCAATCTCCTTGAGATAAATGGCAACTTGCCATTTGTCTTTCTAATTCTTAGTAAGAGCACACCCGACCTCTTTGAACATCAACACTTACACGTTTCTCCCCTTTTGAAAAATATTCAACTATTCTATTCTTTTGACAACGATGAATAACTTTACACATGCTTACATTATCTGCCATGAGGCATTGCCATGGGAAAGGCAGCAGGGAACTATTGGTTCCCCCAGCTCCTGGGCAAATCAGAAAAGATGTAAAGCTTGGACATGTTCCTTTTGTTTGCAGAAGACTGGTCCCTGTGTATGAATGAATGTCGCTTCTGAGAAGTGTAAATGATCCATGTCATTAGCTCGACTGATCCTCTGGAATGAGTTGTTAGTTTAGCTATTAGCATACTCAGGATTGCTCAGCAAGTGCTGTCCAATCACAAAATCACATCCAGCAGTAGATGTATTGTTTTGGGTTTTGTACTGGTTGAGCACAGCCTGCACTCTGCCTCTAATGAACAACTAAAGGAAAATGTTATTTGATTTGACCATCCCTGGGATGCACAGCGCACAGCTTATGTCCCGGCATTGCGACAGCTCTCAAGTTCACATACGACGTTGCTCAATTGTGGATCATTCAGTTGCGCCGCTGAATTAGATCGTGGCTAACTTATCATAGCTCCGTCCACCGTTAGGTGGATTGGCCGTGATAAATTGCCCTTAGGGTCCAAATTGCCCTTAGTGTTAGGTGGGGTTACTGGGTTATGGGGATAGGGTGGAGGTATGGGCTTGGGTAGGGTGCTCTTTCCAAGAGCCGGTGCAGACACAATGGACCGAATGGCCTCCTGCACTGTAAATTCTATGAGCTATGAACACCTGCCTTGCTAAGAAAGATTTATCAAAGAAATGAAAAGGTACGTTGCTCATGGTATAATTGACAGAGAAGAGTGACGCAAACTGGGCACTCCCTCCCTCCTTCATTCTGCAGTGGCATTCCTCTTGTGTGATGCAGTATGTTGGTAGCAGGGTAACAGAAGATTTACCCAAACCACTTCCGTTTCCGTTCAGAGAATAGGTGGTCAGTGTTGAAGCGAACATGCAAAAGAGGTTTGAAATGGATAGGAAGGCACTCGTAACTCATCGACCGAGAGATTCGTATTGTTCCGCCCCCCCCCCCCCCTTTCATAAATCAATTGATTGTTAATTCCCATTATAACAATGAGGCACTCTCAATTACGACGGGAAAGGTAGGTCAGTAATCAAAGGCTTTAATAAGCATTGAACAATGGCAGCATCCAAGAGAAGTGTGCTCGCAAAATGGAGTCTCATCTTAAATACTGTTTCCCAGGGGGCGTAGCCAGAGGCGGAGTCCCCCAGGGTTCCAAGTCTCTTAAAGGGGCAATACCAAGCCTCTTAAAGGGGCAAGGTATTCCGATCATCGCAAACAACAACTTGCATTTGGAAAGTACCCGTAATATTCTAAAATGGCCCAAGTCATGCATCTGGGCATTACGAAACAAAATTTGACACCGAGCTTTCGGTATTGGGAGAGATGAACACGTACTTGGCAAATGCCTGACAGGAGACTAGAGGGGGGGGGGGCAGACAGGTTGAGGAAAGGAATTCCGGAGTCTGGATCCACGCAGCTGGAAAGTACAGCTGCAAACGGTCAAGTGATGAAAATTGGGTATGGCCAAGAGGTCTGGATTGGAGCATTGCAAAGATCCGGGGGGGGGGGAGGAATTTTCTGCTCCTGGTTTAAGGGGTGATAATGGCGGAAGAGATGCAGATAAAGAGTGGCAGACCCAAAATGGCTTTTGCGCCAGTGGGATCTCCAAATCCCCCCCCCCCCCCTCCCCCGCCAATGACGTAATAGGGATCCTGACTTTAAAACCTGGGATCCCCATTCACATCTACTTGAACATGCATATCAGACGTTTACATCTGACTGCCCCCCCCCCCCCCGCCCCATGCCTCTGCCCCCCCACCCCCCACGTTAAACCGACCCTCATGCTGACGTGAGATTGGCAGATTTGCCAAGGTGTGCCCCTGGGGAAGACAACTCGCCAGAGGGGCACAGGTGGGTACAATCCCCATGGGGCAGAGGGTCATACCTGGGTAGTACCCGGGCACTTCCCCCAATGGGGGCTCCGTAGGGGAGTTGCTGGGGGTTCCTGGAGGGCGGAGTTCTGTAGTTGGGGAGGGGGTCGGGAGTCCTGTGGTTGGGGAGGGGGGGTCGGGAGATCCGTGGTTGGGGAGGGGGGTCGGGAGATCTGTGGTTGGGGAGGGGGGTCGGGAGATCCGTGGTTGGGGAGAGGGTCGGGAGTCCTGTGGTTGGGGAGGGGGTCGGGAGACCCGTAGTTCGGGAGGTGTCAGGAGTCCTGTGGTTGGGGAGGGGGTCGGGAGTCCTGTGGTCGGGGAGGGGGTTGGGAGACACGTGCTTGGGGAGGGGGTCGGGTGTCCTGTGGTTGGGGAGGGGGTCGGGTGTCCTGTGGTTGGGGAAGGGGTCGGGGGTCCTGTGTTTGGGGAGGGGGTCGGGAGATCCGTGGTTGCGGAGGGGGTCGGGTGTCCTCTGGTTGGGGAGGGGGTCGGGTGTCCTGTGGTTGGGGAGGGGGTCGGTAGTCCTGTGGTTGGGGAGGGGGTCGGGTGTCCTGTGGTTGGGGAGGGGGGGTCGGGACTCCTGTAGTTGGGGAGGGGTTGGGAGACCCGTGCTTGGGGAGGGGGTCAGGAGTCCTGTGGTTGGGGAGGGGGGGTCGGGACTCCTGTAGTTGGGGAGGGGTTGGGAGACCCGTGCTTGGGGAGGGGGTCAGGAGTCCTGTGGTTGGGGAGGGGGTCGGGAGGGCTGTAGTTGGGGAGGGGGTTGGGTGTCCTGTGGTTGGGGAGGGTGTCGGGAGACCCATGGTTGGGGAGGGGGTCAGGAGTCCTGTGGTTGGGGAGGGGGTCAGGTCCTGTGGTTGGGGAGGGGGGTCAGGTCCTGTGGTTGGGGAGGGGATCAGGTCCTGTGGTTGGGGAGGGGGCCGGGAGTTCCATGGTTGGGGAGGGGGTCGGGAGTTCCATGGTTGGGGAGGGGGTCGGGAGTTCCATGGTTGGGGAGGGGGTCGGGAGTTCCATGGTTGGGGAGGGGGTCGGGAGGGCTGTAGTTGGGGAGGGGGTTGGGTGTCCTGTGGTTGGGGAGGGTGTCGGGAGACCCATGGTTGGGGAGGGGGTCAGGAGTCCTGTGGTTGGGGAGGGGGTCAGGTCCTGTGGTTGGGGAGGGGGGTCAGGTCCTGTGGTTGGGGAGGGGATCAGGTCCTGTGGTTGGGGAGGGGGCCGGGAGTTCCATGGTTGGGGAGGGGGTCGGGAGTTCCATGGTTGGGGAGGGGGTCGGGAGTTCCATGGTTGGGGAGGGGGTCGGGAGTTCCATGGTTGGGGAGGGGGTCGGGAGTTCCATGGTTGGGGAGGGGGTCGGGAGTTCCATGGTTGGGGAGGGGGTCGGGAGACCATGGTTGGGGCATCCCGATCTCCGAGACCCCAACGCAATCCCAAGCCCTCCTCAAACCTCAACACGTTATAGTCGGGTCCCCCCAGTAGCTGTGTAGGGCACTCCCAGCCCAATCACCTGCACACAAAAAACCCCAGGTGGCAGTGCCAGCATAGTAGTGCCAGGGTGCCCAGGTGATTTTAGCCGTGGCAGGGTACCACCCTGCCCAAAGGGCATGCACCTGGGTTACAGGATGTCCAAGGGATGGTTGCGGACTGACATTGCGATTGAATTCTAAACCCTCGAAGAGGAGGCAAAGTTTAATTTCTTCGGGCAGAATACCTTTCAGGTGACATTATTATCAGGATATTTTTCTGGCGAAGGCTGAATAGGAGCATTAGAAATTAATGACTTAGCACCTTCTATAACTCCATCGCCTGTATACCTATCCCTTTAACAAATGGTTCTGCCTGTTCACTCTGCTGAAAGCGTCCACTATCTTACAAAGGAATTTTAAAAATGAACAAAGTCACAAATAGCCCATGTATTACAAAGAATACCAACCATACATCGAAGAGTTTGAGATTATAATTCAATCATGGGCCCTTGCTGGAATTTGTGAGCTGTTTAAGTTTCACATTCCTAGTTTACGATGCAGTTAGAGCTGAACTGAATTACTGACCTGAAATTCATTATCAGCTTATGTAACTTTTGCCCGTACTGCGTCATTTCTGTAGCTGTCAAAGGATTAATAACTGGGTTGAGCCAAACATCTCATCATAGTGAGATGAATAACCTCCTACAAAGAGCCAAACATCCTGGAAGCTCAAGTTAATTGAAGTTATTAATCATAATCATCGGCACAGGGAGGCAGGAAATTATGTGTGCCCAGTGACCCGTGCCCAATGTGGGTGAGGTCTGACAGAAAGATGGGCAATCCATGCCAGAGAGGGGTGTGATGTGTTAGGCAGGTTGGTTCGACATTGACTGCAACTGGAAGCAGTAAAGCTAGAAACAGACGTCTGACACAGGAGATGATCCAACACTGTTTTATTTAACTATGAACTGCTGTACATAGAACATAGAACATTACAGCGCAGTACAGGCCCTTCGGCCCACGATGTTGCGCCGTCCTGTGAAACATGTGGGTTAACACTCTACTAATCCAACTGATGACCTCTTACTGGCTTGACCAGACTTACTCGCTACCGCATGGTGATAGTGCTCACTAGCTTGTGCACTCTGACTGTCTCAGTAGCTGGGTCCTGAGAGAGGGAGAGTCTTAATGCCCTGTGGGCTTTACAGTGGTGGTGGCCTGTCTGGTGATTGGTTGTTCTGTGTTGTGTGTTCATTGGTCATCCTGTGTGTCAATCACTGCCAGTCTGCATCTCATTATATACATGAGTGGATGTTATGACATCTCCCCTTTTGTAAAATAAATTTTGGAACGTGGAGATATATACTTGCCTGACTATGTACAAGTGGTGAGTTAATGAACATATGCACATGGGAAGGCGTCTATCGTGCAGATACAGAGCAAACTGAACAAAATTTACAAGAGTTAAGTCTATCGATTCAGTCTTTGAGGCGGGCGACGAATTCTTGTCAATCGCCGCAGAGGTGGAGCAGGAGACGCCGGCACTTGGGCAGGCGGGATTGCTGCCATTGCGGTGGTCTCGTGGGCAGGTGGGATCGCTGGCAGATCGGTGGCCTCGTGGCAGGAGACGTCCGGAGGAAGCATGATAACCGGCGGAGCAATGCGGTTAGGCGGTGGGCGGGGAACTCTTCGCAGCGCCCTCCTGTTGCGCCGGAGAATAGAGCCGTCAGCCATTTGAACAATGAAAGACCTTGGGGCGGCCTTCCTGACAACAACAGCTGGGGCCAATCAACCTCCCTCAGGCAGCTGGACGCGAACAACATCTACTGGAGCCAGCGCAGGCAGATCCGTGGCATGAGCATCATACGTAATCTTCTGCTGGTCCCTGGATCGCTGCACTTTCTGCAGCACCGTGAGGTGGTCAAGGTCTGGAACACGGATGGCTGGAACAGTCGTCCACAGGCTGCGGTTCATGAACAGCTGCGCCGGATACAAACCAGTCTACAGAGGGGTTGCCCTGTATGCCAGCAGCGCCAAGTTGAAATCCGAGGCTAAGTCTGCAGCCTTGCACAGCAACCGCTTGACAATATGGACCCCTTTCTCGGCCTTCCAGTTTGATTGCGGGTAATGGGGACTGGAAGTGATGTGACTGAAGTTGTAGGATCGTGCAAAGTTGGACCACTCTTGGCTGTAGAAACATGGACCGTTGTCACTCATTACCGTGAGTGGTATCCCATGCCTGACAAACGTCTCTTTGCAGGCTTTGATGACTGACCTGGACGTGAGGTCCGATAGTTTCACCACTTCCGGGTAACTGAAGATGTAGTCACGCTAAGAGCACGCAGTCACGCCCATTGGCGTGAAAGAGGTCTATCCCCACTTGAGACCACGGAGAGGTCACAATTTAGTGCTGTTGCAGTGTTTCCTTGGGCTGAGCCGGTTGAAATTCCTGTCAGGTTGTGCAGTTGAGGACCGTGTCGGCAATGGCCTGGTTGATACCTGGCCAATTAACCGCTTCCCGAGCTCTGCATCGACAATTTTCAACCCCAAAGTGACCCTCCTGGTCCTGTCCGAGCACCATAGCATGAATGCTTTGAGGAATGACGATCCTATCTAGTTTAAGAAGGATTCCCTCAACAACTGTTAACTCATCCTTAACGTTAAAGAACTGGGGACATTGCCCCTTTTGCCAGCCATGGGCGAGGTGTTGCATCACGCGCTGCAGTAGAGGATCTTTGGCAGTTTCTTTGTGTATTTGGACCACTCGTTAATCAGTGGCTGGGAGGTTGCTGGCACACAGCTGCACCTGTGCCATTCAGCTGCCTCCCCTTCACAAACCCCGTTTGGTCCTCATGGATAACCAGTGGGACCACATCTTCCACCCATTGGACAGTATCTTGGCTAACAACTTTGCGTCCATGTTGAGGAGCGAGATCGGCCTGTAAGACCCACACTGGAGGGGGTCATAAACCCGCTTCAGAATCAGTGAAATTATTTCTCTAGACATCGTCGGGCGCAAAGCTCCCCCTCCCTCGCCTCATTCAGGGTCCTCACTAACAACGTGCCCAGCAGGTCTGAGAACTTCTTATAAAACTCCACCAGGAACCCGTCAGGTCCCAGTGCTTTCCTTGTCTGCATGCTCCCCAGCGCCTCCATCAGCTCCTCCAACTCGATTGGGGCCCCCAGACCCTCCACCCGCTCCTCCTCCACTCTTGGGAACTCCAGCTTATCCAGAAAGCGGTCCATCCCGCCCATCTCCCGAGGGGGCACCGACCGGTACAGCTGCTCGTAGAAGGACCTGAACACCCCATTAATGTCCCTCGCACCCCGCACCAGGTTCCCTCCTGCATATGTGACCCCCCCTATCTCTCTCGCTGCCTCCTGCTTCCGGAGCTGGTGGGCCAGCATCCGACTTGCCTTCTCCCGTACTCGTATACCCTCCTCCACTGCGCCTCCGCCTTCCGGGTGGTCAGTATATCGAACTCTGCTTGGAGACTGCGACGCTTCCGCAAAAGCCCCTCTTCCGGGGCTCCACCAACCTCCCCCTCTCAACCCTCTCCCCCTCTCCCTGTGCGCCATAATGGATATCAGCTCCCCTCTAACCACTGCCTTCAGCGCTTCCCAGACCACCCCAACTTGCACCTCCCCGTTGTCATTAGCTTCCAAATACCCCTCACATGGACCCGCCCACATACTTCCTCCTCTGCCAGAAGCCCCACATCTAACCTCCACAGCGGGCGCTGATCCATCCCCTCCCCCAGCTCCAGGTCCACCGAATGCGGAGCATGGTCAGATATGGCTATCGCCGAATACTCCGCCCCCACCACTCTCGGGATTAGCGCCCTGCTGAGGACAAAAAAATAAATCCGGGAATAAGCCTTGTGGACATGGGAGAAAAAGGAAAACTCCCTACCTCCCGGCCTCAAAAAACTCCAAGGGTCTACCCCTCCCGTCTGATCCATAAACGCCCCTCAGCACTGTGGCCGCCGCCAGCCTCTTGCCCGTCTTAGACCTCGAACGATCCAGAGCTGGGTCCAGCACCGTATTAAAATCCCTTCCCAAGATCAAGCCCTCCGTCTCCAGGTCCGGAATCTGGCTCAACATTTGCCGCATGAAACCTGCATCGTCCCAGTTGGCGGCGTACACATTAACCAGAACCACCCACTCCCCTTGAAGCCTACCACTCACCATTACTTATCTACCTGCACTGTCCGCCACTACACTCGATGCTACAAACGACAAGCTCTTACCAACTAAAATCGCCACCCCTCGAGTCTTCGCATCTAGCCCCGAGTGAAACACCTGTCCAACCCAGCCTCTTCTCAGCCTCACCTGATCCCACACTTCCATCTCAGACCCCGCCCCACCGGCCCCCAAGTCCGAACCTTCCAGCCCCTCCGGGAGACCCAGGATCCGCAAGTTCTTCCGACGGGAGCGGTTCTCCAGCTCCTCCATCCTCGCTAGCCATTTCTTGTGGAGCGCCTCGTGCGACTCCACCTTCACTACCAAGCCGAGGATTTTGTCTTCGCTCTCCGAGGCCTTTTGCCGTAGCTCTCGGATCTCTGCACCCTGAGCCGTCTGAGTCGCCATGAGCTTGTCCAGCGAGGCCTTAAACGGTTCCAAAAGCTCAGCCTTCAGCTTTCTGAAGCAGCTCCTGCTGCTCCTGCGCCCACTGCTGCCACGCTGCTGGTTCCCCGTCCGCCGCCATCTTGTTTCTCCTGCCTCGCACCTTTCTCTGCTCCAAAGCCGATTTTTTAACCGCTCCGCTCCTGGTCCAGTCCATCCACCGGCAGATAAGCGCAGTGGATGTGTTCCCACCCGGGAAAGGTCCAGCCAGCACCACTACGGGCCCTTGAAAGAGCCCCAAAGACCGAAAATAGCGGGAGCTACCGAAGGTGCGGCTTAGCTCCGCATCACCGCAACCAGAAGTTCCATGAGTAGATATTATGACAGGGTGTTAATGTTCTTGTCCTATAGTGCCCCATCTCCATGCAAATTATATACAGTGAGCCTTTTGAACGCCATTAATGTATCTGCTTCCACAACCTCCCCTGGCAGCGCATTCCAGGCACTCACCACTCTCTGTGTAAAAAAACCTGACTCACACGTCTCCTCTAAACTTTGCCCCACAGACCTTAAACCTGGTGACTGACCCCTCCACCCTGGGAAAGAGTGCCTGCCCATCCACTCTATCCATGCCTCTCATAATCTTAGACCTCTATCAGGTCGCCCCTCAACCTCTGTAGTTCTAATGAAAAAGTCTATTCAGAGTCTATTCAGCTTTCTGTATAGCTAACACCCTCCGGACAAGGCAACATCCGGGTAAACCTCCTTTGCACCCTCTCCAAAGCCTCCACATCCTTCTGATAGTGTAGCGACCAGAATTGTGCGCAATATTCCAAGTGCAGCCTTACCAAGGTTCTATACAACTGCAGCATGACTTGCCAGTTTTTATACTCGATGTATTTGTGTCAGTGTGCTATTTGAGCGGACGTGTGTGTACGAGTGCAGAGCAGCGAGACTGAAGAGTGTGGGCACTGTTGTCTTTTGTTTGTTTTGTTTATTATCACGTGTACCGAGGTACAGTGAAAAGTATTTTTCTGTTAGCAGTTCAACAGATCATCAAGTGCATGAAAAGAAAAGGAAATAAAAGAAAATACATAATAGGGCAACACAAGATACACAATGTAACTACATAACACCGGCATCGGATGAAGCATACAGGGGTGTAGTGTTAATCAGGTCAGTCCATAAGCGGGTTGTTTAGGAGTCTGGTGACAGTGGGGAAGAAGCTGTTTTTGAGTCTGTTCGTGCGTGTTCTCAGACTTTTGTATCTCCTGCCCGATGGAAGAAGTTGGAAGAGTGAGTAAGCCGGGCGGGAGGGGTCTTTGATTATGCTGCCTGCTTTCCCCAGGCAGCGGGAGGTGTAGATGGAGTCAATGGATGGGAGGTAGGTGCATGTGAAGGACTGGGCTGTGTTCACGACTCTATGAAGTTTCTTGCGGTCTTGGGCCGAGCAGTTGCCATACCAGGCTGTGATGCAGCCAGATAGGATGCTTTCTGTAAAAGTTGGTGAGAGTTAACGTGGACATACAGAATTTCCTTAGTTTCCTGGGGAAGTATAGGCACTGTTGTGCTTTCTTGGTGATAGCGTCGACGTGGGTAGACCAGGACAGATTTTTGGAGATGTGCACCCCTAGGAATTTGAAACTGCTAACCATCTCCATCTCGGCCCCATTGATGCAGACAGGGGTAGTATACAGTACTTTGCTTCCTGAAGTCAATGACCAGCTCTTTAGTTTTGCTGGAATTGAGGGATAGATTGTTGTTGCTGCACCACTCCACTCGGTTCTCTATCTCCCTCCTGTATTCTGATCGTTGTTATTCGAGATCCGGCCTACTATGTTCGTATCGTCAGCAAACCTGTAGATGGAGTCTACTGTGCTTGCGTGTATGTGCCAGTCGCTGTGGACATTTTACATGTGTGTTGTAGTAGAGGCTCCAAAGTTCTTTCCATCATTTGTCTGACCAGGCATTTTTCCCTCTCTTACTGGCTGTGGTGCTTTGGAAGTTGCTGCAGATAGTCAGCCTGGTTGGCTGTGTTAGGAATGAACCTACTATGCAGCGTAAATTAAATCAAATATTCTCCCAGCTATAATATGTATCTTTGCGATTGCAGGCAGTGGATTTTAATATAAATGTTACTACTTTGGATGTATAATTATTCTGAAGAGAGTAATTGTGGGGAAAGATAAATTATGATCATTTTATTGTTATCAAATCTGTTTTTGATAATTCAACAAATTTTGTTGAAAATAGGATGTTCCCAATATTTGTCATTGTCATGTGTGCCAGATCTCAAACCTCAGTGACTGGTGGTGCTTGATCATGAGCAATTTTCTTGGCAGCTTCTCTGATGGTGTTGGTTTGTCATTGCCTTCCATCCTTGGGGAAGAGACCCAGGAATCAGGTCCCAAATATGCCTCAGGCAGAACAAGAATCGAACCCCCGCCGTTATCGAGATTCTAAGCCAACCGAGCTGTCTGGCTTCTCTTTCCAATATCCAAGTTTAGAGGGAGCAAGCACTGCATTGTGCATTTGAACCGCCAGCAACACCAGCCAACCCTTATGTGGGGTGGCACAGTGGGACATTGGTTAGCACGGCTGCCTCACAATGCCAGGGACCCGGGTGACATTACGCCCTGTGCCGAATCTGCACGTTCTCCCCGTGTCTGCGTGGGTTTACTCTGCATGCTTCGGTTTCCTCCCACAGCCCAAACATGTGCAAGTAATTATAATAATCTTTATTATTGTCACAAGTCAGCTTACATTAACACTACAATGAAGTTACCGTGAAAAGCCCCCTAGTCACCACATTCCGGCGCCTGTTTGGGTACACTGAGGGAGAATTCAGAATGTCAACATTATCTAACAGCACGTCTTTCAGGACTTGTGGGAGGAAACCGGAGCACCCGGAGGAAACCCACGCAAACAGGGGGAAAACGTGTAACTCCGCACAGGCAGTGACGCAAGCCAGGAATCGAACATGCAGCACGGTAGCATTGTGGATATCACAATTGCTTCACAGCTCCAGGGTCCCAGGTTCGATTCCGGCTTGGGTCACTATCTGTGCGGAGTCTGCACATCCTCCCCCTGTGTGCGTGGGTTTCCTCCGGGTGCTCCGGTTTCCTCCCACAGTCCAAAGACGTGCAGGTTAGGTGGATTGGCCATGATAAATTGCCCATAGTCTCCAAAATTGCCCTTAGTGTTGGGTGGGGTTGCTGGGTTACGGGGATAGGGTGGAGGTGCTGACCTTGAGTAGGGCGCTCTTTCCAGGAGTTGGTACAGACTCGATGGGCCGAATGGCCTCCTGTACTGTAAAAAAAAAATTCTGTGATAATCCATGGGACCCTGGCGCTGTGAAGCAACAGTGCTAACCACTGTGCTACCGTTCCACCCATAGGTTAGGTGGATTAGCCGTGCTAAATTGCCCCTCAGTATCCAAAAGGTTGGATGGGGTTATAGGGATGTGGCGGGGGGAGCGGGCCTGGGTAGGGTGCTCTTACGAAGGGTCGGTGCAGACTCGATGGGCCGAATGGCCTCCTTCTACACTGTAAGGATTTTATGGAAAGGGGGTTACACACGTGTCGAGATTTCGGGCAACGTAGAAACTGAGGTTTATTTACAGCTTCCTCACAACCGTTAGTCATCCAGTGTTTACACTGGTGATGTCAATCTGTCTTGGAGAAAGAAAATATAAAAATAATTATTCATGTTCTGTTTCAACCATTGGTCTGTCTATCACGTTTTGAGACTTTGGCGGACCTGCTGTGCCGTTTCTGTTCTTGTTAAATTGTCAGGGACAGTTTCTTCCAGAACGTTCTACCTCTAGCTGTGAATAAATTTACATAGAATTTACAGTGCAGAAGGAGGCCATCCACCCCATCGAGTCTGCACCGGCTCCTGGAAAGAGCACCCTACCCAAGGTTAACACCTCCATCCTATCCCCATAACCCAGCAACCCCACCCAACACTAAGGGCAATTTTGGACACTATGGGCAATTTATCATAGCCAATCCACCTAACCTGCACATCTTTGGACTGTGGGAGGAAACCGGAGCACCCAGAGGAAACCCACGCACACACGGGGAGGATGCGCAGACTCCGCACAGACAGTGACCCAAGCCGGAATCGAACCTGGGACCCTGGAGCTGTGAAGCCATTGTGCTATCCACAATGCTACCGTGCTGCCCCCTGTGCTGTGATGGGATAGTGGCCAAATATATCAGTATGTTACACTTGTCTCTCTAATGCCTCAGAGATGATAGATGGTTTGAGCCAACTGTCAATGAGCAAGTGAAACCTCAACTGGGGCTCTGTTTCTTTATAAACGGCAATGCTCGGCAGAATTAACTTAAAATTAGTTTGAAAACAGCCTCCCAGTGTTGAGGAGGGAAATTCTGGCCTCGTCTGTCTTTATTCCCTGCCCTTCAAGTGACTGTCACTAAAATATATTTAGCTCCCGTTGTTGTAAATATATTTCCTCCCTGGCCCTGGAGTTATTTTCACTCTCTGACATAAATCTGGTACACTCGTCTACTCTAAACGCGCGAGTACAGGGAGTGGATTTTAATAAAAAATGTTACAATTTTGTACAACGCATGCTTTCATTCTGGAGAAACAAATTGTGTGTGGGTGAGGAGTAATCCCTTATAATCATCACTTAATAAGGCAGGTAAATAACCACCAGCTTACAGTGCAGTAATTCGGCTCTACAAAGTGAGGTTTTTAATTTTACCTGGTTGGTGTCCAGTTGAGCTGAGATTTTACGGGTATCAAGGTTGCGGACGCACCTTCCACTTTTTCTTTAAGTGCAGCAGTTGAGATGGTGCCATCCATCTCGGAAGTCTCGGAAAAGGTGCAGTGTTGGGAGGGCGGGGTCACAGCAACAGGATCCCAGTTTGACAAAGAGTCATCCAGACTCGAAACGTTAGCTCCCTTCTCTCTCCACAGATGCTGTCAGACCTGCGGAGATTGTCCGGCATTTTCTGCCTTTGTCCCACTTTGAGGTCTGCAGCTCACGCAGCTGAATAACTATGGGCGGGCGCTTGTTGTTGAGCCGCGGACCTCGAAGAACGACTCGTGGTGTTGCTCTGCCTCAGAGCGGGGCCGCGGGAGGGGGTCACGGCACACGGTCGAGGAGGGAGGGGAATCGGTCTGGAAAGTCAGAACTAGCATTAATAATTAATTACTGAGCTGGTGATTAGTAAATCAATTGTTCAAGCCCAAGTCATTATCTTCCCCTGGCATTTACTTGCTGGTGTTACTTTAAGCTTCCCAAACATGGCTTTTGATCCTGAAGTTGTGTAATTTGGACCCTTAAATTGCTACATTGACCCGCTGTTGAAACAGGAGGAAACTGTAATACCAATCGGCGGTCATTTCTCAATCAGTTTTGTCTGTCCATCTGTGAAGTAATATTGTGTCAACCATGGCACAGTAAGTATCTTTCTTGATTCTGTATTAAAAGTTTGTTGGTTTGAGGTCCGCTTGAGAACATTGAGCAGAAAGTCCAGGGCGACGCTCAGTGCAGTACTGAAGGGGGAGGTGTTGCACTGACAGAGGTGCCATCATCCGAATAAGGTGTTAAACCCAGGCTCTGTCTGCCCCCTCGTGTCGACGTAGATCCCACAGAAAATGGGCCAAGGACTTCTCCTCAGTATCCTGGTCAACGACTGAAAAAAACAGGTTATCTGCTCATTATGACATTGCTGTTTGTGGGAGCTTGCTGTGTAAACATTGATTGCTGCATGACAGCAGTGACTACACCTCAGAATTACGTGATCGGCTGCAAAGCGCTTTGGGATATCCTGGGAGGACAAAGGCACTTTGTGAATTCAGATACTTTCCTACAGCGGGGCAGTTAGCCTCACTCTAATGTGCAGGTTCCCGAGGTACCTGAGGCTTTGGGATTCAAACCCTTCACCCTGGGGACCTTGGATGAGTGCTGTTCAGTATTGATCTCCATATGTGGGGACCAGACGGAACAGCACTTCAGGGTCTCCAAGGGGATTGGAGGCCCTATCTGCCTTTGGGCAAGGTGGTGCCCTGGCACTGTTGGTGCCACTTGGGTACCCTGGGAGTGCCACCTGGGTGCCAACCTGGCACTGTCAAGGAGCCCAGGTGGCACTGCCAAGGTACTAGGTTGGTGGTGTCAATCTGACATTTTCTAAGTGTGAGTGATCAGGCCTGGGTTGCCTGGCATGAGTGTTGGGGGGTTGTTGCCGGGGAACCCTACCATGTTGTGTTCGGGTTGGGGGGAGGGGGGGTCGGGATTCTTTTCGGAGATCGGGCCGCCATTTAAAAATGGTGTCCCAATCTCTCACTGCAACGGGGAGTTCCGGCAAGTGGAGCTTCCTGTTGTAAAAAACAGGGTTATGTGCGGCCTCGGCTGTGCGTTCCCCGTTTAGGCCCCTTATTCAAAGCGAGTGGCGTTGAATAGCCATGTGTTTCTTGGCCCTGCAACGCGGCTAAACGAGCTCGCTCGGGGACTTTTTTCCCTTGGTAGATCGCTGTCATTGTATTTTCTCAACTGAATAAAATGAGGGCTAAATACATCTGATTTTAAAATTGGGCTGATATGAGATGGCAAATGAGACAATAACTGCAAGTGATTAATTCCTAAATGCGATTCCCTTTGTAAACACTGTTAGACCTCAGCTGGAAAATTATGAACAGTCCTGGATTCAAAACTATAGGAAGGATGTGAGCACATTAGAGAGATTGCCAAAGACGTTTACAAGAATGGTTCAGTGTTGACAAACTTCAGTTATGATAATAATAATAATCTTTATTAGTGTCACAAGTAGGCTTACATTAACCCTGCAATGAAGTTACTGTGAAAATCCCCTAGTCGCCACATTCCGGCGTCTGTTCGGCTACACTGAGGGAGAATTCAGAATGTCCAATTCACCTCACAGCACGTCTTTCGGGACTTGTGGGAGGAAACCGGAGCACCCGGAGGAAACCCACGCAGACACAGGGAGAACGTGCAGACTCTGCACAGACAGTGACCCAAGCCGGGAATCGAACCTGGGACCCTGGCGCTGTGAAGCAACAGTGACAGATTGGAGAGGTCGGGACTGTTCTCCTTGGAGTGAAGGCGGGCAAGAGGAGATTTGATAGAGATGTTCAAAATCATGAGGGGGTTGGACAGAGTAAATTAGAAGAAACTGTTTCCACTCATTAAAAGGATTAAGAACGAGAGGGCACAGATTTAAAATGATTTATGAAGCAAATGTGATGTGAGAAAAAACTGTTTCACACAGTGAGTGGGGTCTGGAATGCACTGTCTAGAAGTGTGATGGAGGAAGGTTCAATCGAGGCATTCAAGAGAGCATTAGATGATTTTTTTTAAAAATCATTTACAGGATGTGGGCATCGCTGGTTAGGCCAGCATTTATTGCCCATCCCTAGTTGCCCTTCAGAAGGTGGTGGTGAGTTGCCTTCTTGAACCGTTGCAGTCCTTGAGGTGTGGGTACACCTGCTATGCTGTTAGGGAGAGAGTTCCAGGATGTTGCCCCAGCGATAGTGAAGGAACGGCGATTTATTTCCAAGTCAGGGGAGTGAGTGGCTTGGAGGGGAACCTCCAGGTGGTGGGGTTCCCAGGTATCTGTTGCTCTTGTCCTTCCAGATGGAAGTGGCCATGGGTTTGGAAGGTGCTAAGGAACCTTGGTGAGTTACTGCAGTGAATCCTGTAGATGGTACACACGGCTGTCACTGTTCACCGATGATGGATGGTTTGAATATTTCTGGAAGGGGGAGTGATTAAGTGGGCTGCTTTGTCCTGGATGGTGTCAAGCTTCTTGAGTGTTGTTGGAGCTACGCTCATTCAGGCAAGTGGAGAGTATTCCATTACACTCCTGACTTGTGCCTTGTAGATGGTGGACCGGCTTGGGGGGAGGGGACTGGGGGGGTGGGAGGGGGTCAGGAGGTGAGTTACTCACCGTAGAATACCTAGTCTTTGACCTGCCCTGGCTATTACAGTTCAGTTTCTGATCAGTGGTAACCCCCAGGATGTTGATTCAGCGATGGTAATGCCATTGAATGTCAAGGGGCAATGGTTAGATCCACTCCTGTAGGAGATGATCATTGCCTGGCACTTGTGTGGCGTGAATGTAACTTGTCAGCCCAAGCCTAGATATTGTTCAGGTTTTGCTGCATTTGGACATGGGCTGCTTCATTATCTGAGGAGTCACGAATGGTACTGAACATTGTGTAATCATCCGCAAACATCCCCACTTCTGACCTTATGATGGAAGGAAGGTCATTGGTGAAGCAGCAAAAGATGATTGGGTCTCGGACACTACCCTGAGGAACTGCTGCAGTAATGTCCTGGAGTTGAGATGATTGACCTCAACCACCATAACCATCTTCCTTTGTGCCAGGTATGACTCCAACAAGCGAAGAGTTTTCCCCTGATTCCCATTGACTCCAGTTTAGCTCGGGCTCCTTGATGCCACACTCGATCAAATGGTGCCTTGATGTCAAGGGCAGCCACTCTCACCGCACCTCTAGCACTCAGCTCGAATAGAAACAACGTGCAGTGGTGCGGGGAAAAGGCAGGAGATTGGCACGAAGCCATGATTACGTTTGGAGAGCTGGTGCAGACACGATGGGCCGAATGGCCTCTTGCGCTGTAACAATGCTGTGATTCTGTTTAATGTTACATTGCTCCTTGTGCCAGCGACACCCTCAAAGCTGCGTAGAATTTTATTGTACAGAAACAGGACACTGGACTCCACAGGTCCACGAAGGTATATATGCTCCATCCATGCCTCATCTACCACATTGACATTTCCTTTTACTCAGTTTCTCCCCTCATGTACTTATCTCCTTAAACTCCTCCAAGTGAAGAAGTGCCATTATTCTTCTAGTGAGTGTGACTTTGAAGTTGTTGATTTAAACGTGTGGCCCTGCTTCCCATGGCACATTGGGGTGGGATACAGGAGGGAAGAACATGGTCCGGGATTCTCCACTATCTGGTGGGGCGGGCTGTACCGGCACCGAGGAGTGGCGTGAACCACTCCGGCGCGGGCCACCCGGAAGATGTGGAATCCTCCGCACCTTCAGGGGCTGGGCCGGCGCTGGCGGGGTTGGCACCATGCCAATCAGTGCCAGTGGGGTTGGCACCACGCCAATCAGTGCCAGTGGGGTTAGCACCGCGCCAATCAGTGCCAGTGGGGTTGGCACCACGCCAATCAGTGCCAGCGGGGTTGGCACCGCACCAACTAGCACCGAAGGGCCTCCGCCGGCAGGCGTGAGTTGGCGCATGCGCGGGAGCGCCACCATGTTCTGGCGTGATCCCAGTGCATGCTCAGGGGGTTTCTTCTCCGCGCCGGCCATGGCGAAGGCAAGGAGTGCCCCTACGGCACAGGCCTGCCTGCAGATCGGTGGGCCCTGATTGCGGGCCAGGCCACTTTGGGACCCTCCCCCCCCCCCCCCCCCCCCCCCCCCCCACCCCGCGGGGCCAGATCCCCCCGCAACCGGCGAGGACTCCGCAGGCCTCCCGCAGAGCCAGGTCCCGCTGGTAAGGACCTTGTTTGATTTACGCGGGCGGGACTGGCCGAAAACGGACGGCCACTCAGCCCATTGCGGAGCAGAGAATCAGCAGGGGGACCGCTGCCAACGGCCCCCGACCGGCGCGACGCGATTCCCGCCCCCGCCGAAAAACCGGCGCCAGAGAATCTGGCAGCCGGCAGCCGGCATCGGGGCAGCGGGGCGGGATTCACGCCTTCCCCAGCGGGAGGGGGGTCGGAGAATCCCGCCCATGTTCTTTTTGGACAGCCAGGAGGAGTACACCTGCCAAAAACAATTCCTGAACCTGATCATCTCGAAAATTGACATATCTCCAAAACAGGGAAGCAGGAAACCCTTTGTTTGATTTTCTGTTGTGTTGTTATTGATTAAATCTCGGGTTACTCGGTTATAGGATCGCCAACTTTTGGCACAGGGCCCAAGAATTGTCCGCAACTCTGTTTTATGTCAAGATGGAAGATGCTTACAGGTAAATGCTAGTGGTCTAGTTGCCGGACACTTTTCTAATTGTAATTTAGGATAAATTATTGCATGCAGTAGATGTGCACTGTATGAGTGCACTGTATCTTTTGACGTAAGGGAATGATTAAGATGTTTGCAGGCGACACATAAATTGGCAGCAGTGCGAAGAGGATTGCTCCTGACAGCAGGAAGTTTTCAATGGACTGGTCAGGTGGCCAGAAAAGTGGCAAATGGAATTCAGCCCAAGGAAGTGGCAGGTAACGCATTTGGGGATGTCAAACCGGGCAATGGGTTACGCAATAAAGGGTCGGATACTGAGAGTTACAGAAGAACTGAGGGACCTTGGACTTTGGCTATGAGGAGAGGTTGAATAAACTCAGTCTGTTCTCACTGGAATGAAGGCGGTTGAGAGGCGACCTGATAGAGCTCTACAAAATTATGAGGGGCATAGACAGGGTGGATAGTCAGAGACTTTTTCCCAGGCTGGAGGGGTCAATTACTCGGGGGTATAGGTTTAAGGTGCGAGGGGCAAGGTTTAGAGGAGATGTACGAGGCAGGTTTTTTACACAGAGGGTAGTGGGTGCCTGGAACTCACTGCCGGAGGAGGTGGTGGAAGCAGAGACGATAGCGATGTTTAAGGGGCATCTTGACAAATACATGAATAGGATGGGAATAGAGGGATATGGACCCCGGAAGTGTAGAAGATTTTAGTTTAGACGGGCAGCATGGTCGGCGCAGGCTTGGAGGGCCGAAGGGCCTGTTCCTCTGCTGTACTTTTCCTTGTTCTTTGTTTCTTGAATGTCCACAGATTCCTGGGCGGGAGAAGCTGTGACTCTCTGGCCCAAATCTTGGCTGGACTGCCTTCGCCTGGGCATTGAGCCACGGTGTCCAGGTCAGAGGTTGTTACCAAGCTTCCTTCCCATTTCAATAACGTGTGGAGTTGGGAGCTGCTTATCATAGCTGAGGGAATTTTGGCTGTTTTGTACCACAATGAGTCTTGCGCCCTCTGTTGGTCTTGCCAGGAGCAACACCACATGCTGACATAGACGTGGTCAATGGCTCATGGTGACTGGCCGAGAATAGTCCCAATTTCTTTAAACCTGAGACCTGTCCCACAGCTTACAAAATGGGACGTTCCCGGCCTTTTCCAAGGTCAGGTGTAGTTTCCCTTGGCTTTTTGGATAAGATCAAGAGTAGACCCATGTTCAAAATCAGCCGGTTCTTGCCAGCTTGGATCTTGTTTGTCCCTTTTGTGGGGACCATAAATTGGATTAAATTTGAATTGGTTTTCGGAGCAAGCAAGGGGATGGATCAGGGCTTGCCCTGTCCACTCTGCGCATTGACTTTGTAACTTTGAGAAAGGAATACATTTTTGTTTAAAAAATGTATACTTCTGAAATGGGCCAATCTGGAGACAGAACCCCAAATTGGAACATATTCAAGCTAAGGTGCTTTAATAGCTGAACTTAAAGGAAGAAGCGACAAGCCTTAGTGCTGCCCAGCTTCCCAGGGCGGATCTTCCACCTCCCTCACGGCGTGTTTTGTAGCGGTGGTCCGCCAGTGGTGACGGGATCTTCGAGTCCTGCCGCTGTCAACAGGGTTTCCCGTTATCCACACCCTCCGACCCGCCCGCAGGGGTTCACCATCGACAGGACCGGAGGAGCCCGCCAGCGGGAATGGCAGGAAAAGTTTGGAATCAGAATCAGTGAGCCTTAGGGTTTTTGTGGAAGGAATCTCAAAAAGCCGGAGCTGCTGCACAAACGTACAAACTAGGAGCAGGCGTTGCCATTCGGCCCCTCGAGCCTGCTCCACCATTCAATAAGACCAAAGCTAATCCGATTGTGGCCTCAACTACACTTTCCTTCCTATCTCCAATATCCTTTGACTCTGTTGTCAATTATGAATCTGTCTAACTCATCTTGAAAATTATTGAATGACGCTGTCTCTACTGCTCTTTGGAAAAGAGAGTTTTACAGATTCACCTCCTTCCAGAGTGGGAGACCCCTTTATAAACTCCCTCAGGATCTTTGAAGTTTCAATAAGATCGCCTCTCGTCCTTCTCAACTCCAGTGAATACAGTCCTAACCTGGCAAAGCCAGTCTTCATTGCACATCCCTAATGCCATTGAGAAGGTGAGGGTGAGCAGCCTTCTTGAACCTCTGCAATGTATACGGTGTGGGTACACCCACAGTGCTGTTAGGAAGTTGTCGAATTTTGACCCATTCACTGGGAAGGTATATTTCCAAGTCAGGATGGTGTCGGACTTAGCGGAGAACTTGCTGATGGTGGCGCTCCCATCCGCCTGCTGCACTTGTTCTTCTAGGTGGTTGAGGTTGCGGATTGTGAAGGTACTGTTGAAGGAGCCTCAGTGAGTTGTTGCAGTGTATCTTGTAGATGGTTAAAAACTACTGTCACGGGACACCAGTGGCGAAGTGAGTAAATGCTTAAGGTTGTGGATGGGGTGCCAATCAAACCGGCTGCTTTGCCCTGGATGGTGTTAAATGTCTTGAGTGTTGTCTGAGCTGCACTCATCCAGACAAGTGGAGAATATTCCATCACACTCCTGACTTGCGCCTTGTAGATGGTGGACAGGCTTTGAGGAGTCACATGGTTCCTGACCGAACACAAAACAGAAGGTGCTGCTAAATCTCAGCAGGTCTGCAGAGAAAGAACAGAGTTAATGTTTCGAGCGTGGATGTCTCTGTCAGAGCTGACCTGGTCTCAGCCACAGGAGTTATATGGTTGTCGTACTTTCTGGTCAATGGTAACCCACCCTTCAGGAGATTTCTTTGTGAGGGGTTTTGTGATGCTAATGGTGTTGATGCCAAGGGAGGATGGAGGCTCTTGTTGGAGGCTGTCGTTGTCTGGCACTTGGGTGTGGCATGAATATTACTTGCCACTTGTCAGCCCAAGCCTGGATATTGTCCAGGTCTTACTGAGTGCAGCCATGGGCTGCTACAGTGTCTGAAACTCTACAAATGGTACAAAACTGTGCAATCTTCAGCGAATATCCCCACTTCTGACCTTATGATAGGGGAGGTCATTGATAAAGAAGCTGAAGATGGTTAGGCCTTGGACACCACCTGAGAAACTTCTGGAACAATGCACTGTGGCTGGGATGATTGATGGCCAACAACCACAACCATCTTTCTTTGTGCTAGGTCTGACCAGCGTCATTGGAGAGTTCCAATTTGCTTCAATTATGCTCAGGATCCTGGAAGCCATACTTGGTCAAACGCTGTTTTGATGTGAAGGGCAGTAACTCCCACCTCACCTCTGGAATGCAGCTCTTTTGTCCACGTTTGAACCAAGACTGTAATGTGGGCAGCACGGTAGCATAGTGGTTAGCATAATTGCTTCACAGCTCCAGAGTCCCAGGTTCGATTCCCGGCTTGGGTCACTGTCTGTGCGGAGTCTGCACGTTCTCCCCGTGTGTGCGTGGGTTTCCTCCGGGTGCTCCAGTTTCCTCCTACAGTCCAAAGATGTGCAGGTTAGGTGGATTGGCCATGCTGAATTGCCCTTGGTGTCCAAAATTGCCCTTAGTGTATCATAGAACAGTACAGCACAGAACAGGCCCTTCAGCCCTCGATGTTGTGCCGAGCCATGATCACCCTACTCAAATCCACGTATCCACCCTATACCCGTAACCCAACAACTCCCCCCTTAACCTTACTTTTTAGGACACTACGGGCAATTTAGCATGGCCAATCTACCTAACCCGCACATCTTTGGACTGTGGGAGGAAACCGGAGCACCCGGAGGAAACCCACGCACACACGGGGAGGACGTGCGGACTCCGCACAGACAGTGACCCAGCCGGGAATCGAACCTGGGACCCTGGAGCTGTGAAGCATTTATGCTAACCACCATGCTACCGTGCTGCCCCTGTTGGGTGGGGTTGCTGGGTTGTGGGGATAGGGTGGAGGTGTGAGCTTGGGTAGGGTGCTCTTTGAAAAGAGCCGGTGCATACTCGATGGGTCAAATGGCCTCCTTCTGCACTGTAAATTCTATGAGTCGAGTGACCCTGGCGGAACCCAAACTGAGTGCCAGTGAGCAGGTTGTTGCTGAGTAAATGCTATTTCACAGCACTGTTGACGAGACCTTCCATCACGTTGCTGGTGATTTGAAGTAGACTGATGGGGTGATCAGCGGTCTGACTGGATTGTGTTATCTGGACATCACGGGGCAATTTGCCAAATTGTTGGGTAGAAGGCAGTGTTCTAGCTGTACTGAAACAGCTTGGTTAGGGAAACAGCTAGTTCTGGCGTACAAGTCTTCAACTTTACAGCCAGGATGATGTCAGAACTAATAGCCTTTGCTGTATCTAGTGCGCTCAGCATTTATCCATTATAATGTGGGTGAATTTAATTTGCTGAAGACCGACTGATGGTGCAGTGCTCAGGGAAAGGCAGCACTCAATTATTCGATTGGCACTTCTGGCTGAAGATGGTTGCAAATGCTTCAGCCTTGTCCTTTGCACTGATTTGCGCTGCCTCCCCCCCCCCCCCCCCCCCCCCCCCCTCCCATATTGAGGAGCGGGATGTTTGTGGAGCCTCCTCCTGCAACCAGTTGTCTAGTTGTTCACCACCTCGGTACGCCCCTCCCCCCAACCCCAGGCTTGTTGATAATGGTCGATTGAGGGATATGCCAGGCCATGGGAGATGACAGATTGTTGAGGAGTACAATTCTGCTGCTGCTGATGGCCCACACTGCCTCGCGGATGCTCAGTTTTGAGCTGCTAGATCTGTTCTGCCTTGTCTTTAAATCATTCTTCCACAGGATGTGGGCGTTGCGTCGCCGGCTAGTCCAGCATTCGCTGCCACTTCCTACTTCCCCTGTAGGTAGTGGTGGTGACAATTGGGAACACTTTTGAGGATTACCAATGTAAAATAAAATAAACTACCTAATAGCAGTCAACACAGTTTTAGAAGGGGGAGATCATGCCTGAAAAAGCACCATGACATTTATAAGCGAATGACAGTGGGCATCAGAAAGTACCTTGAATTGGCGCACTTTGATCTCCAGAATGTTCCTCATGAGAGGCTATTACGAGTGTCGCAAGTATATTTTTTCATAGGTAAAACGATCAGCTGAAAGAAGGAATGGATGCTTTAGGCAGAGATTAAAACCGGGTTCTCTTATTAGAATAAATTTAGTTTGGGGGTCCTGCCATCCCCACGTTCATTCTAATGAAGGCTCTTTACCTCCTCCTGCGGCCTCCCTTGAAGGGCCAGGAAAGCGAGCTGAAGGTGGTTGGGCCTGGCACATAACCCTGCAAGCCACCTGAGGCACTATGACTGAAAAGATTGGCCCCCAACAACCAGAAGCATCTTCCTCTGTACTGGGTATGACTACTGGATAAAAGCAAATTACTGCAGATGCTGGAATCTGAAACCAAAGAGAACATCTCAGCAGGTCAGGCTGCATCTGTAGGGAGAGAAAAGAGCTCACGTTTCGAGTCCGATGACTCTTTGTCAAAGCTAACAGACAGAGAAAGTGGGAAATGTTTATACTGTGAAGGGAGAATGAAAGATGAGTCATAGCCACAGAAACCCAGGGAAACCGGCTAATGGCCACAGAAAGCAAGGGGAAAGAGTGGCAGACTATCTTGTACCATTTCCTGTCTTTTTTTATATATATATTAACCTCCCCCCCCCCCCCCCCAATCCTATCCACCTTTCCTTCACCTTTCTCCTCTTTGCTTCCCCCTTCCCCGCCCCCCACATCTACAATTCATCCTCTGATGTTAGTTTCCCTGCTGTTTGACCTTTCACATCTTTTGTTCTCACTGGGGACTGCCATTAGCCCCCGGTCTCCCTGGGTTTCTGTGGCTATGACTCATCTTTCATTCTCATTCCACAGTATAAATATTTCCCACTTTCATGTGGGCTTAGATCGGGTGCTTTCCATGGGCCAGTGCAGACTCGATAGGCCGAATGGTCTCCTTCTGCACTGTAAATTCTATGATCTATGAGTGACCCTGACAGGAGGGCCAGGCCGTCCTCCCCATGGCGTTCCCGACCGAAGATTCACCCTCCCTACTCTCCCGCCCCCGCCTCTCTCTATCTCGCTCTCTTCCCTCTTCTCCACCACCCTCTGTTGACAAAATCCACTTCAGACAATATCAAGGCCATGGTATTCTTTGGAAAAATTGGGAAATATTTATACTGTGGAGTGTGAATGAAAGATGAGTCATAGCCGCAGAAACCCAGGGAAACCGGGTGCTAATGGCCACAGATACCAAGAGTGGAAGACCTTTCACATCTTTTGTTCTCTCTGGGGACTGCCATTAGCACTCTTTCCCCTTGCATTCTGTGGCCATTAGCACCCGGTTTCCCTCACCTGTACATGTCCTCAGTGAGAAAGGTCAAGATAAAGGACATGAAATAAAGTGAGAAGCCTCTGATTTTGAAAACAATTGTTGATGCCCTCATTTGAATTTCCCAGCTTTGCATTTCCATAATGTGCCTAAAATTAGACTGAATTGATATCAGCTGTTTTGCAGCTTTGCAGTCTCTTGAAAAAAAAGGAATATTTTTCTTTCTATCAATTGCAATGAACCCACGGATTGCCCTTGCTCTTGCCCTTCCTCGAGAGTTCCACTTGGCATAATCACGTAGATTCAAGATGAATTTGTTACATTCCATGTACTGACTGCAGCAAATCAATCTGAAGTAACTCGATCTCTGTGGACATCTTTATAGAGGCCCATTGCTGTATCAATCAATTTAGTTGAAATGCAGGTTGCCAGCACTTTGAACGACAATTAAAGTTTTCCAAGTGATTGCTGCTGGATTGCATTGCTGTACCGCAGAGCTGCATCGAACCATTGCCCTGTGATTGGCAGGGCAATGCACTCGGTGGAAACTGGGGGAACTGGTGTGAAATCAAGGAAGGCTAGTGTAGCCCAATGTGTGCAGAAAGTCTGAGGCAGCAACTTAATCAATGCCGACAGCGTCAGTAACTTTGATTCCCCCAAGGCGTTACCTTATACCCTCGCCTGCTCACAGCGTTTGACCCCCCCCCCCCCCCTTCCTCCCAGTGGTCTTTTGCCTTGCCAGGCGGTTAACCGCATGAAGATCTTTCTTGACATTGGTGTCGCTATTGTCATTGATTTTCTCTCGTTTGCAATCGGAAGAACGTGATCTGACCTCACTGATCGTGGACAGAGTCAGAGACTGATGCAGCCAATCAGCCCATCTCGCCTCTTCTTCCTCAAAGGAGCTATCCAATCAGCTCTGCCCCCGTGTAGGCGGCAGATTTGATCATCTTCAAGCTCTTATCCAATTCCCTTTTGAAGATTATCTGCATCCCCTGTTCTCCCAGGCAATGTACTCCAGATCGTAATTCACTGGGTCCCTCGTGTCGCCGCTGGGCGGGGTTTCCAGCCTCCTGCCGCGTGTTTTCGGTTGGCTGAGGTGGCTTGCCATTGGCCCCCGGCGAGACTGGAAGATATCGAAGGCGTTATTTTACTTGGCTCGTCCGGGGAACCCACCTCGGGGGCTTGCCTTGGGCGGGAAGATGACACCGGCAGAAAGGGCTGGAAAATCCCACGATTGAGGGGGTGGAGTTGGGGTGGGGGGGGCACGATTTGTGGCCCACCTTAGCCATCAGCGAGAACAGCGACAGGGCACAAAATCCAGCGAAAATCGGAAAACGCGATTTTCACTCCCCTCGCCCGTGGTGTAACTCATTCAAATACATCACCGTATAATTAGCCCGGACTTGTCTCCTTGCTGAATGTTGATTGGCACCGGCGTGACGGCACGCTGCCGGGATTTACAATAGCTGTGAATAAATCGAGAACCTGGAGCCCTCGCCTTTAAAGAGGTTATCGGACGTGAACTCTCAGGCCGCCATCACCCTCCAGGGTGTCGATTACAGAGGGGGCATGGAATAGAATGCACGGTAGCATTGTGGATAGCACAATCGCTTTACAGGTCCAGGGTCCCAGGTTCGATTCCGGCTTGGGTCACTGTCTGTGTGGAGTCTGCACGTCCTCCCCGTGTCTGCGTGGGTTTCCTCCGGGTGCTCCGGTTTCCTCCCACAGTCCAAAGATGTGCAGGTTAGGTGGATTGGCCATGATTGCAGAAGATCAAACAGGCTTCATGAAGGGCAGGCAGTTCGCGAGTAATATAAGACGGCTGTTGAATGTGGTGATGAATCCGTCGAGAGCTCTGGTACCGGAGATGGTGGTGTCCATGGACGCGGAGAAAGCATTTGATCGGGTGGAGTGGCGGTACTTGTTCGAAGTTTTGGGTTTGGGTCGAGATTTGTGGCATGGGTGCGGTTGCTGTATGTGGCGCCAAGAGCGAGGGTGAGGACGAATGATATGAGCTCACGAAGCTTAGACTTGCACAGGGGTATGAGACAGGGATGCTCGCTGTCACCACTGCTGTTTGCGCTGGCTCTCACATTCCGTTAAATGAATAAAGGAAAATAGTCCCACCCACCTCACAGTCAGCCCCTGTGTTGACCCAATGGATTCACCGAATGACCCCAAGGTACAGAGACCGAACCACCCCCCCCACCCCGGCCCCAAGTTGCACTTATTTCATAGAATTTTTTTTTTCATAGAATTTACAGTGCAGAAGGAGGCCATTCGGCCCATCGAGTCTGCACCGGCTCCTGGAAAGAGCACCCTACCCAAGGTTAACACCTCCACCCTATTCCCATAACCCGGTAACCCCACCCAACACTAAGGGCAATTTTGGACACACTAAGGGCAATTTATCATGGCCAATCCACCTAACCTGCACATCTTTGGACTGTGGGAGGAAACCGGAGCACCCGGAGGAAACCCACGCACACATGGGGAGGATGTGCAGACTCCGCACAGACAGTGACCCAAGCCAGGAACCGAACCTGAGACCCTGGAGCTGTGAAGCGATTGTGCTATCCACAATGCTACCGTGCTGCCCCACCTCTGCTTCCAGAGCCACCACACGATTGCTGTGGTCCGAGATCACTCCTTCAATGTCTCGAATCTGTGACCCCTGCACCTCCAAACACCTCTCCATCCGCTCCAAAGTACTCTTCAGGGGTGCCACAGCTTCTGCAATGGCCTTTGCATGATCCTCGTGCGTTTCTTTCCTCTGTTTATGGAATTCCTCCTATTAAAAGTCATCAGTTCCTATACCTGGGGCCTTACACAGCTTGCCCCTCCCTCGCCTGCATGCTGGAAGAGACTGTCTGTGAAGCACAAGACTGTTTCAACTTTCCAGCCAAACCTCTCACTGTTTTCTGCCGGGTCCGGTGGTAAGAGGACATACCATTCCAGGGGTAAACTATTCCTCTAACATTCACCTACGCCTTTTCGTCAAAATTCCACCCAGATCTGGGTAAAAAGAGCCCTTTTCTGTGACTTTGAACAGGAACAGCCCTTTATGTGGCCAATCACTCCACGGTCACAAGCGGAAGTCATCCATGATCATGTTAGCGGTGAGATGGAATGTTGGAGTACATACGTGTCTTGCCATACTCTAGGATTGCATTGTTTTACTGGTAAACATTGTGCGGTGCCCACATTATAGATGCTCACTTTCTTAATTCAACCTGCTGCATACATTATGTTTTGAGTTGCACTTAAGGCCCCATTTCCAGCAAGATTACAATAATGGATTCATGCAACTGCCGACAGATTCAGCCGCACAGCTGGACTGCTGAATGGAAAGCATTGGGGAAAATGGTTGGACAGCACTGGGCGGTATGTTGAATACCTCAGTCTCAACACTGCCACCCACTGTTTGTACCAACTGAAGGGAATTTAATCCCTTTTGTGTGTATGTCTCTGATTGTGTGTCTGTGTGTGTATGTATGTCAGTGAGTGTGTGTGTGTATGTATATCTTTGTGTCTGTATGAGTGTGTGCCTGTGTGAGTGTGACCTGTGTGTCTATGTGTGTGTCTGTGTTTTTGTACGCATGTCTATGTGTGTGTCTGTGAGTGTGACGTGTGTGTCTTTGAGTATGTGTGTATATATGTCTGTGGCTGTGTGTGTCTGCGGATGTGTGAGTGTCTGTGTTTGCTTCTGTGTGTGTGTCTGCGTTTGTGTCTGTGTGAGTATGTGCGTGTGTCTGTGTGTGTGAGGGTGTCTGTGTGAGTGTGTGTCTATATGTGAGTGCGTCTGTGTGTGTATGTGTGAGTGCGTGACTGTGAGTATCTGTATGTGTGTCTGAGTGAGTGTCTGTGTAAGTGTCTGTATGAGTGTGTGTGAATATCTGTGTGTGTCTGTGTGTGTGAGGGTGTCTGTGTCAGTGTGTGTCTATATGTGAGTGTGTCTGTGTGTGTGTGAGTGCGTGACTGTGAGTAGCTGTATGTGTGTGTCTGAGTGAGTGTCTGTGTAAGTGTCTGTATGAGTGTGTGTGAATATCTGTGTGTGTCTGTGTGTGTGTGTGTGCCTCTGTGAGTATCTGTCTGTTTGTGAGTGTGTCTGTGTGTGCGTGCGTGCATGTGCCTGTGTGAGTGTGAGCATGTCTGTGTGAATGTCTGCATGTATGTCTGTCTGTATATGAGTGTGCCTGTGTGAGTGAGTGTGTCTGTCTGTATATGAGTGTATCTGTGTGTGTGAGTGAGTGCGAGTATATGTGTGAGTGTGAGCGTGTTGGTGTGAGTGCCTGTCTGTATGTGAGTGTGTGTGTGTGTGTGTCTGTGTGTGTGTGATTGTGAGTGTGTGATTGTGAGTGTGTGATTGTGAGTGTGTCTGTGTGAGTGTGCCTGTGTGTGTGTGTCTGTGTGTGTGTATCTGTGTGTGTGTGCGTGTCTGTGTGAGTGCCTGTCTGTATGTGAGTGTATTTGTGTGTGTGTGTGAGTGCCTGTCTGTATGTGAGTGTGTGTGTGAGTGTGTCTGTGTGTGTGTGCCTGTCTGTGTGTGAGTGTGTCTATGTGTGTGTCTGTGTGAGTGCCTGTCTGTATGTGAGTGTGTGATTGTGTGTGTGGGTGTGTGCCTGTGTGTGTGAGTGTGTGTTTCTATGAGCGTGTCTGTGTGAGTGCCTGTCTGTATGTGAGTGTGAGTATCTGCGTGTGTGCGTGTATGTCTGTGAGCATGTCTGTGTGAGTGCCTGTCTGTATGTGTGTGTGTGATTGTGAGTGTGTGTGTGAGTGCCTGTCTGTATGTGAGTGTGAGTGTGAGTGTGTGAGTGTGAGCGTGTCTGTGTGAGTGTCTGTCTGTATGTGTGTGTGATTGTGTGAGAGTGTGTGTGAGTGCCTGTCTGTATGTGAGTGTGAGTGTGTGAGTGTCTGTCTGTATGTGAGTGTGTCTGTGTGAGTGTCTGTCTGTATGTGTGTGTGATTGTGTGAGAGTGTGTGTGAGTGTCTGTCTGTATGCGAGTGTGAGTGTGTGTGTCTGTATGTGTGTGTGAGTGTGAGAGTGTGTGTGAGTGTCTGGCTGTATGTGAGTGTGAGTGTGTCTGTGTGAGTGTCTGTCTGTATGTGAGTGTGAGTGTGTCTGTCTGTATGTGTGTGTGATTGTGTGAAAGTGTGTGTGAGTGTCTGTCTGTATGTGAGTGTGAGTGTGTGTGTGAATTGATCTTGAGATGTCTTTTGATTTAACCCATTACTATTGCTCAGACTGAATGTCAGACTGAACACATTTGGCTGGTGGTGTGTGTGAGAACGACAAATAATAAGATGAAGCTGAAAATCCGCAATCTTGACCGTCATTTATGTTACAAGATTTCCTTTCTGTTTCTGCAGGGTGCAGGTAGAGTTCTACGTGAATGAGAACACCTTCAAGGAGCGACTCAAACTCTTCTTCATTAAAAACCAAAGATCAAGTAAGTGAAATGGCCAGGATTGAGGCAGGGATTGGTCTCCGACTTCACTGCTTGACACTTGTGTAAAAGAAAAAGCTATCGTGTAAGGGACAGATCAGTCAAACGCGAATTAATAAAGCAGCACTTGCATTTATGTAGTGTCTGAACACATCCCTCTGAAACATCTTGAAGGACTTGGCATACGATTAAATATTTTGGTGGAGTGTCTGAAAAACGCCACAGCCACTTTGCACACAGTAAAATCCCAGATAGCATTAAGCGTTGCAACGCTAATCAGCCGCTATGAGCTTTGTTAACTTCTATAAATTGAAATAATTTGCGACGCCTTAAGTCAATGTGGAATTTTCCAATGCTCTAGCTCTGCTGGCGCGTTACGCCCGTCTCAGTGGCAAGAGGGAACCTGTATTTACATGTGCCGTGCTACATTGTCAGACCCTGGAAGAATTCTGTCACATCCACGACAGAAAAATCACAACATAACAATGCTGAACTTGCCAGGTAAAAGAGACGAGGGAAGTCAACCGAATTTGGGAGCGAGGAAGAGACGCCGGGTAGAAAATGACGAATTCCTGTGGGAAATGCTAATTTTTAACTCGTAGTCCCAACCCACTCACTCAGTTTACTGGTGTTATTATTAAAATGAGATAAAGGTTGGACATGATGTGACACTGTACGTGACAGCCTGAAATTAACATTGCAAAGAAGAATTACTGAAACCAGCTTGTTTTTAAAAAAAAAGGTAAAGCGCAGCCAGGGCTTCTCGTTACAAGTGACATTTCATGAGATACTTTTTGATTGATTTATTCCCAAGGTGTGGGTGTTGCTGGCAAGGTCAGCACGTATCGCCCTTCCCTAATTGAGAAGGCGGTGGTGAACTGTCTTTGTAATCTGCGCAATACGTGTAAATTATAGCTCCCCCCCCCCCCCCCCCCACCCCCCCCCCGGCCACTTTCAGAGGTGGTTAAGAGCCAACCATATTGTTTGGGGTCTTGAGTCGCATGTATGCCAGGGGTTCCCCAAGGGGCAGCCGATCTTCTTCCCAGAAGGACATTTCTGCACCCAGTTGAATTTTTACCACAGCCCCAGTCGTTTCATGGTCACCATTAGTGACACCGAAGGGTTTTTAATTTCGGATTTATTTAATTAAGCACGCTCAAAGCTGCCCTGGTGGCATTTGAACTGACATCTCTGCAATCTTAGTCCGGAGTTCTGGATTATTTGTCCAGTAACATAGCCACTGTGTTGTTCTACCTGTGTCAGCTGATGGATGGCAGCCTAATATCACGCTTTTAAATCTTGCACATGTGACTGTTGTATTAAAGTATCTTCTGAATGCAGAGCAGGGGTCTTGTGGCGGCGCCATGGGTATAGTCCCTGGGCCGAAGGCTCGGGGTTCAAGTCCTCCCCCCTGAGGACATGGCCAAGGTTCACCACGTGGCCATGTAGGTTGAGTATTGAGCTACTGAGACCCTAAGCTGTGGAATTTCTCAGTTACCAGAAGGAGGCCACTCGGCCTGTCTGGTCTGTGCTGGCTCCATGTAGCAGTAGTCCAACCAAATATCGTTCTCCCTGCACATTCTTTTTCAGATAACAATCCAATTTCCTCTTGAAAGTCGCGATTGAACCTTGGTCCACCGGACTCACAGACGGTGCATTCCAAGCCCTAACTACTCGCTGTGTAGAAAACTGTTTTTCCTCATGTCGCCGTTGCTTCTTTTTGACCAAGTCTCTGCCCTTCTGTTCTCGATCCTTCCAGAAATTGGGACAATTTCCCCTTCAAGATCTCTATTTTCCTTTACACCCCTTCTTTAGACCTATCTCTTCCACCAAGCTTTTGGTTATCCAACCTAATATCTGCTTACACAAACAATGGAAAATCCGGGACAATCTCAGTAGGTCTGATAGCATCTACAGAGAGAGAAGGGAGCTAAAGTTTCGAGTCAGGGTGTCTCTTTCTCAAAGATTGTCCAGCATTTTCCGTGCCTGTTTCAGATTCCAGCGCTTGCAGTAATTTGCTTTTATCCTAATAACGGCTTAAGTGGCTTGGCGTTAAATTTTGTTCAGCAATGCTCCTGCGAAGTGCCGTGAGACATTTTAATGTGTCAAAAAGGGTGCTATACAAATGCAAGTCATTGCGGATCAACTTTTTTAAAGTTTACCGGATTTTTGAGGAATACAAATTTGCTGAACTCCAATATTGGCGCCTCCCTTCAATACGACTTATTTACTCAAAACAAGTGTGAAAAGAGAATTGTCGGCAGGCCAAGGCTTCAAGAAGACATCAGAAATTACATAGCTGGGCGAGATTTTACACAAAAATTACACAGCTTGTCGAGATTTTACACACTCAGAATTCAGCCTGGATTAAGTTAAGGTTCCCTAGAGAGGTTTGAATTCTGTAGCACCGCCGGACAACAATACATTTATCAATTCAAAAGAAATAAAATCTCTCAAAGAGACGAGCTGCCGCAGTTCATTTGTTCTGATGTGGGTGGAATGAAACTGGTGGTGATGTTGTCGAAGTTGGATTTTCCCTGAGACCTTTGCACACACCTCCCTCTAGTGGCTGAAGTGCCTCTCAGCAACTCGTCGGCCCGATTTCTTGTCCACTTGAGCCTCTCTTGTTTGGAATGCTTGGGACCAAGTCATTTCTCGATTTCGGCATTTTCTGATTTATAGAATGGGCTTAGAATGCCTAAGCACAAGTGTATGGAGTGGTAAACACACCAGATATAAATATTTACTTGGGGGGGCACAACACGTTGGTAAAGCAGTAATTAATTTTAAGTTTTCCAATTGAGGGGCAATTTTGCGTGGCCAATCCACCTACCCACACAAACTTCACACGGACAGTGACCCGGGGCCTGGATCGAACCCAAGTCTTGGGCGCCGTGAGGCAGCAGTGCTAACCATTGCGCCACCGTGCCGCCTTGATAAAGCAATAATAAGAATTGTTTTGCTTATTACTAATACTGTATCTTCCATTGCTCACCACTGCCAAAGTAGTGTACTAAAATGATGCTATGTGACTCTGCTCAAAATGTTTCTGGGTGATGGGAGTTTCTGGTTTAGTGGATTTCCAGTCTGGAGATGTTACAAGCAGGGCCGGTGCTAGGAATTGGGGGCCCAATTAGAAAAGTGATGGCGGGGCCCCTACTCTACAAAAGTAAAAATTTATGTATGTTTATATTTCGTGTAGTATACTCGTCTTTAACCAAAAAAAAACATTAAATGCTTGATATACTAAAATTTTGAAACTTACTTACCCGGGCGGAAGGATTTGGCGGCGCAGGGCTGAAGGATTTGTCGACGGTAATGCGGTGCGTTCCCCAAAAGTAAAAACTACCCTATAGTTCCTCTTAGAATACAGAAAAGGCTTCAAACGGTAACTCTGTCGCCGCTGGCGCGGGGCCCCCTTAAGGTGCGGGGCCCAATTTGATGAAATTGGTCAAATAGGCTTAAAACCGGCCCTGGTTACAAGTAGACGATATTTATTAAGTCAGGTAAACATCATTTCACAAATGCATGCCATGATTTTCTTTTCAAATATTGTATTTATTGCATATTTTGAACTTTTCAACATTTTTTGAGAAGTGAGACATCTCACCCGGAATTCCCCCCCCCTTGTGACCCTGCAGCAATCCCTCAGTGCTCCAGTTAAGATTACCCACAGCTTTCCGACTCGGGGGGGGGGGGGGGGGGGGGCAAAAGTGATATCAACCGAGCCAGACTTGACACTGTGTGCGTTCGTTTGTTCATTCATTCGTTGCAAATGACCCTAAATCAAGGGTACTGGGCCTTTTTTTCATTGCAGGTTTAAGAATACGCCTCTTTAACTTCTCCCTGAAGGTACTCACCTGTATTCTGTACATTATCCGGGTTTTACTGGATGATCCCACGCAAGGAACTGAATGGTAAGATTTTTTTTTTTCATGAAAGCGGTTGGAATCGTAGTGCGCGTGATCACCTGGTCACCCCCTCAGAAAATTCAATCAAATTTCTCAGGCATGACCTCCCTCTGACAAAGCCATGCTGACTGTCTTGGTGGAATGATCAAGGTTCATAGAATCCTACAGCAGAGAAGGAGGCCATTCATCCCATCATATCCGTGCATGCGACAGATCTTGTCCGCCATGTTTTCACTCCAGGTGGTCACTAGAGAAGCTGTGGCTGCTAGATTGGAAGCTAAGAACATCAGAATGTGCCGGACAGCCGTCTGAAGCAGGAATTAGGAGGCCCGAGCACAGAAACTGGGGCTCTGACATTGGCTTTAAGGTTCTGAGGCAAAAGTGGTCAAGAGCTAGGTGAAAGCTGTGCTGTACATGTTCCTTTCAGTTGTTCCGGCTCTACGTCGGTCATACAAAGGGTGACTGAAAGCCGCCCATGAAAAGACGAGTATCTTGTTTTAGAGTTTCATTTCTGTGCATCCGGGAGGAGCAGGGCATCTCCGGGCTCCACCAGAAGGATTAGGGGTTGCTGCAGGCCCGGCCTCACCTTTCAATGAAGTGTTCAGATTTAAACACGAACAACCAATTTAACGTGGACCCATCCTCTGCAAACAAAAGGGATATGTTCAAGACTTCCCCTTTTTAGAATTACCGGGGAGCTTGGGGAGTCTATAGTTCCCCTTTGCTTTCCCCATTGTAAAACCTCGGCCAATCAGAGTTGCTTTGCCAATCAATCCACACCCTTTTCTCTTGCGTTATAAATTGATCATGATGTGGAGATGCCGGCGTTGGACTGGGGTGAGCACAGTAAGAAGTCTTACAACACCAGGTTAAAGTCCAACAGGTTTGTTTCAAACATGAGCTTTTGGAGCGCAGCTCAGCTGCGCTCCGAAAGCTCGTGTTTGAAACAAACCTGTTGGACTTTAACCTGGTGTTGTAAGACTTTTATTATAAATTGATGCCATCATTTGAAACTTGCCGTTCTTGTGTTTGTCCTGATGGGTGTAGACCAAAAAGCTTTGGCAAACCTGTCTCTCTTTTCAGCAATAAGCAGATCTAATTGTCAGCCCTGAAATGATGGCACCATAGAACCTCGACAGTGCAGTTCTGCACCTGACCTGGGCCCACTTCCCCACCCCATCCCTGTAACTCCATTAAGGAGCAATTTATCATGGCAAGTCCACATAACCGGACAGTGGGAGGAAGCTGGAGCGCCCGGAGGAAAATCTCGCACACACGTGGAGAACGTGAAAACGCCACACAAACAGCCACCCAAGGCCGGAACTGAACCGTCCCTGCAGCTGTGAGGCAGCAGTGCGAACCATGCCACTGTGCCAACCTGGTGCTGCACGATATGTATATCAACACTCAAAAGCGGATTTTTCTTTGCCCTCCATTTTAATGGATAGATTAGGGACTGACCCGCAATTAGATTACTCCCAGCTGCAGCTGTGTTGACCCTATTATGTTAAATAGATTAGGGCCTCTGTAAAGGCACAAAAGGTTCTAGCGCAAAGCAGTAAGTGTTGGTACATTGGCATGTTGATTTTGAGGCCTGCGTGTGTGTTGAGGAGACTTTGTAAGACAACAAGAATTCTGCTGAACGCGGATTATTGATTGCTCTGTGCAGCAAAATGAGAAAATGGAAAGGGTTGAACAGCCAAAGACATAAATTACAGACCACAGGAAAATCAGGACGCATGGTTTGCTTTGTCTAACCCATTCATCAATAAGACGTGACTGTAATAGACGGGAGTGCCCTATTATTACCTCTTATATATTTTTTTTAATCATCAGTGTCGTCCATCCAATCTTCCTGATCCAAGCACTGAGTTCTAATGTTCTAAACCACTTGACATACACTCCCATTATCCAGAAACCCAACGTGCAGACATTCAAGATTTTCTTTCTTCGTGGGTCATATAACGTCACATTGTGGAGCCTTGGGGACTACATCTGAAGACAAACTTTTAGAACAGTACAGCACAGAACAGGCCCTTCGGCCCTCGATGTTGTGCCGAGCAATGATCACCCTACTCAAACCCACGTATCCACCCTATACCCGTAACCCAACAACCTCCCCCTTAACCTTACTTTTTTTTTAGGACACTACGGGCAATTTAGCATGGCCAATCCACCTAACCCGCACATCTTTGGACTGTGGGAGGAAACCCACGCACACACGGGGAGGACGTGCAGACTCCGCACAGACAGTGACCCAGCCAGGAATCGAACCTGGGACCCTGGAGCTGTGAAGCATTTATGCTAACCACCATGCTACCGTGCTGCCCGCTTCATGTTCCTGTTCATTTATACGGGTCTCAGGTGGCTGGCGCTAGCTGCTGTTCTGCCTTAGCATTTACCCATCAAAGAGGAAACAATGCCACGCCCAACCTCCAGGCCCATGGAGTTCAAACGCAACAAACCAGTGCTTCGGGAAAATGAGTCTGAGTTAAGATGCTATGAACTGGGGTCTGGGTGACCAGGGTTTGAGGGGGTCACGTGCAGAACATCAGCTGCAATATGGTGACTCCTGTTCTAATCACTTTTCCATTCACTCCCATTGTAGGGAATTCCAGCCGAACAAATCACTTCCCTTTTGTAAAATTCATTCACGGATATGGGCGTCGCTGGTTAGGTCAACACTTATTGGCCATCCCTGATTGCGCTTGAGAAGGTGGTGGTGAGCCGCCTTCTTGAACCGCTGGAGTCCCTGAGGTGTAGATGCACCTACAGTGCCGGGAACTCCCATCGTAAAGAATTTCAGTGAAGAAAATCAGTCCCCATTCTCTCGAAGTGTAGAGAATTCCAGCGGACCAAATCATTTCCTACTCGGTCCATTTGTGTGAATTTTTAGTCAACCAAATTTCTTTGCTTTCAATCACATTACAAGGAATTCTATTGGAGCAAGTCATCCGCATTCACTTTGGGTTCTACTTGATCAAGTCGCAATAGCCTTAGTGGTCAGGGTCCTGAACAATCAGAGTTAGTTCAATCCCCACCATGCCACGTTGGGAAATTTAACTCAATACATCTAATAACTTGTGAACTAACACTCGTCAAAAATCATTAAAGGAGGGCCGGCACAGTGGTTAGCACTGCTGCCTACAGCGCTGAAGACCCAGGTTTGATCCCGGCCCTGGGTCACTGTCTGTGTGGAGTTTGCACAATCTCCCCGTGTCTGCGTGGGTTTCACCCCCACAACCCAGAGATGTACAGGATAGGTCGATTGGCCA
The DNA here is from genome assembly GCF_902713615.1 of Scyliorhinus canicula. NCBI lineage: Eukaryota > Metazoa > Chordata > Chondrichthyes > Carcharhiniformes > Scyliorhinidae > Scyliorhinus > Scyliorhinus canicula. The sequence goes on from NC_052166.1 coordinate 61,504,033, forward strand.
CGCTACATTGCCCCTGAATTGGGGGGAAAAAATAATTGGGTAGTCTAAATTTTTTTTTTTAATCATTAAAGAAATTCCCAAGAAGAGTCGTGTTGGAGTCAAAATGTTTCTCTCTCCACAGATGCTGCCTTCCAGGCCTGCTGGGTTTATCCAGCACTTTCTGTTTTCATTTCGGATCTCTGCGGTAGTCTAATTTTATTAAAGGCTAGTACCCTATTGCTTTAAAGAGAAACAGGGACACAGGCAGATCACAAAGAGCACCTTTCCCAGTTTGACCTCCTTGTAACTTCAGTTCCACAATGTGCAGTTGATTATTAATGCCTTCTGAAGAGGTACCTGTGATAGGGGTGAGGCTAATATAATCTGCCCATCGGGAAACCCACAAGATTGAATGGGCCACCAGTCTCACTGCCTGCCGAACACTTCATTCACTTTAATGAAGAGTAAAACCAGCATTAAATTCAGCATTGTTAGTCGGTCCGAAGGGTGAGTTCAGTTAACACGGTCCTAATATTCCGGTCAGCAAATCCATTGAATGGATTCCCTAGGGACTTGTTGGCAATAGTTTGTATTGATTCATTTGAATGCAAGCTAGACACACAGAGCTGAATTTCATGGGAATTCCCGCTGGCGGGATATTCCGGTTGTGCCCATAGCGATCCCCATGAAGCCCCCACAAGGGGCCTTCCCTGCTGGCGTGGCTGGAAAACAATGCAAAACGCCCTTGATATCAGCAGGACTGACCCCCACTGCCGGCCACTGCACAGCTGCCTCCACTTCTGGCTAACGTGCTGTGAGGGAGGGGCAGAAAACCCCACCCCTCGATTTCAATCAGATAATAATCTATAGAACACAGAACATAGAACATTACAGCGCAGTACGGGCCCTTCGGCCCTCAATGTTGCGCCGACCTGTGAAACCATCTGAAGCCTATCTGACCTACACTATTCCATTTTCATCCACATGTCTATCCAGTGACCACTTAAATGCCCTTAAAGTTGGCGAGTCTACTACTGTTGCAGGCAGGGCGTTCCACACCCCTACTACTCTCTGAGTAAAGAAACTGCCTCTGATATCTGTCCTATATCTATCACCCCTCAATTTAAAGCTATGTCCCCTCGTGTTGGTCATCACCATCCGAGGAAAAAGACTGTCACTGTCCACCCTATCTAACCCTCTGACTATCTTATATGTCTCTATTAAGTCACCTCTCCTCTCTAACGAAAACAACCTCAAGACCCTGAGCCTTTCCTCGTAAGATCTTTGAGAAAAAGGTGTATGAATTATTTGGCACATGTGGAGCAGCCTGAGAGGTGAGGTTGGACTGATGGCTTCTGAAGCTCTCCATCACTGGGGGGGTTTTCCCACCTCATGTCTGGTCCTGATGTAGCCTAACCGATTGCTCGGGTTAGTCAGCAACTCAGGGGGAGATGGTGGCGCGGTGGTCACGTCATTGAACAAGTAAAACAGACTCCCAGGTTCATGCTCCAGGGATGCTTCCTATAGCCACCCCCCTCCCCCCCCCCCCCCCCCCCCCACTTCACCCTCCACCCCACCTCACCCTGCACCAAAGCTGGACCGAGGTTCCCTGGAGTGTTCTGTGTTTTCGTTGAGGAGCCAGTGTGTCCTCTTGCCTGCCTCTCTGATTGGGCTGTTGGTACGACACCTCTACTGATCTTCCCATCGGGAAAATGGATGGATGTCCTTAATTTCGATAGCATCACCAGAGGTTCCCCTGAGTTGGTTGCCTCTTAAAAGGTGGCAGAGACCAGCTGCCAGGGGAGGCAGTGGCGAAGTGGCATTGTCGCTGGGCTAGTAATCCAGAGAATCAGAGTCATTCTCCGGGGACCAGAGTTCAAAACCCGCCATGGCAAATTTGAATTCAATAATAAACTGGAATTAAAAGTCTAAAAGACGACCATTGAAAAATGAAATGAAATGAAAATCGCTTATTGTCACAAGTAGGCTTCAAATGAAGTTACTGTGAAAAGCCCCTAGTCGCCACATTCCGGCGCCTGTTCGGGTAGGCTGGTACGGGAATTGAACCGTGCTGCTGGCCTGCCTTGGTCTGCTTTCAAAGCCAGCGATTTAGCCCTGTACTAAACCAGCCCCTTTTTCGTAAACAACCATCTGATCACTAATGTCCTTTAGGGAAGAAAAGGGGCTGGTTTAGCACAGTGGGCTAAACAGCTGACTTGTGATGCAGAACAAGGCAGCAGCACGGTTCAATTCCCGTACCGGCCTCCCGGAACAGGCGCTGGAATGTGGCGACTAGGGGCTTTTCACAGTATCTTCATTGAAGCCTACTCATGACAATAAGTGGTTATTATTATTAAATCTGCCGTCCTTACCTGGTCTGGGCTACATGTGACTCCAGATCCACAGCAATGTGTTTGACTCTTAAATACCCTTGGGGCTGGGCAATAACTGCTGACCCCCCACATCCCGTGAATGATTTTTTAAAAAGGCATCACCTGCGGGTGCTGGGACCTGATTTGGATCCCGACCTCTGAAGATCTTTCAATGTCTAAATGTCATCAAACCAGATTTCAAATGTTACCAATGCTGGCATGGTAGGTCCTACATTTACTGAATCTCCCTAACCACTGATCCACTCATAGAACATAGAACATTACAGCGCAGTACAGGCCCTTCGGCCCTCGATGTTGCGCCGACCTGTAAAACCACTCTAAAGCCCATCTACACTACACTACATCTACACTATTCCCTTATTGTCCATATCGATTCTCAACAATAGAAACATAAAATGTTCAATCATTGTGTGAAACGACTTGTTCAAGTCAAATTGGTAGCGAGTCGTCGAGGAACCTTATGGGGCAGCTACGTAGGCATATGTAAAAAACATGTCTCCTTTGAGAGCTACTGGTGGTGATTTAACCTGAGGATCACCACACTTCAGGCAAGGTTGAGAGGGCGAGACCTTCATGAATAACCTCAGCCAGTACAGGGATTGAACCCACCCTATTGGCCTCGCTCCGCATCATGACTGGCGGGTGACAGCAGAACTAGGGGGCATAGCCTCAAAATAAGGGGAAGTAGATTTAGGACTGAGTTTAGGAGGAACTTCTTCACCCAAAGGGTTGTGAATCTATGGAATTCCTTGCCCAGTGAAGCAGTTGAGGCTCCTTCATTACATGTTTTTAAGGTAAAGATAGATAGTTTTTTGAAGAATAAAGGGATTAAGGGTTATGGTGTTCGGGCCGGAAAGTGGAGCTGAGTCCACAAAAGATCAGCCATGATCTAATTGAATGGCGGAGCAGGCTCGAGGGGCCAGATGGCCTACTCCTGCTCCTAGTTCTTATGTTCTTATGTTCTTATGAACTGGCATTCCAGCCAGCTGAGCTAACCGGCTCCCATCGCCATATAAGGGAGAAGGGAACAGGGATGATGCCGATAAAGTTAAACGAGGAAGGAACTCAAGTGGAACATAAATGCCAGCGTGGACTGATTGGGATGAATGGCCTGTTTTAGTTCTTTCTCTTCCTTGTAGATTTAAGTTGCTGAATTTTCATAATTACAGTCACGAACTGTTATTAGTGCAGCTGAAAAGATGTGAGGTTAACTGTAAAGCGCTTCGATCCCCTACCCTCTTCCGTATTTGTTTACTTGTGAATGTGTTTGAGCAGGGAATTTAGCGGTTACATTTTTGATTCAGCCATCTGTGAGAGCTGAATTAATATACTTTTTTTTAAAAAAACCTTTGGCATTTCTCATGATCCGCGCTGTTTCAGAGGCAGGCATTAAGCATTAGCTTCTGTATCGCCATGTGCAGTTTTTGGCATTATTAAACTTTAAGTGCCACAGGCAGTAATAAACTTCCAGCTGTTATCCTGCCTGGTTTGCATATATAATGACAATCTTTAGCAGTGTGTAGGCACAAAGTTTCAATTTTTTTCTGGGTGTAAAGAACAGGAGCAAGGGTTCAATGGCAGCACTTTCCATGATTGTGATTGGTATGAACACACCCATTAACTCTAGTGGACTGATAGAAAATCCTCTCTTCCTGGCTGTGAGCTTCCAGCACAGATATCTGCAATCTCTCCGGATGTATAAAACAGAGACAACACACTTCTTAAAAATGCGTAAGATCAACTCTTCACATGCTCACCAAGGACCTCTGATTCTACCTCCAAGCCAATGGGCAGCACGGTAGCACAGTGGTTAGCACTGTTGCTTGACAGTGCCAGGGTCCCGAGTTCGATGCTCGGGTCACTGTCTGTGTGGAATCTGCACGTTCTCCCCGTGTCTGTGTGGGTTTCCTCCGGGTGCTCCGGTTTCCTCCCACAAGTCCCGATAGATGTGCAGCTTAGGTGGATTGGCCAGGCTAAAATTGTCCCTTTGTGTCCAAAGATGTGCAGGTTAGGTGGGGTACATGGCTGAGGAGATAGGGCAGGGGAGTGGGCCTAAGTAGGTTGCAGACTCGACGCGCTGAATGGCCTTCCTCTGCACTGTAGAAATTCTACGATTCTATGGGATCAAATCCCACTGTGGTAACATTAATGTTTGAAAATAAATTTATAAATCTGAAATTAAAAGCCAATCATCAACAATGATGACCATTATTGCAAAAACCTACCATTGTTGTAAAAGCCGACCATGTTCACTCCTGTTCTTTGGGAGATCTGTCATTCATACCTGGTCTTACCAGGTCTGCAACTCGAGATGAGCAACCATTACAAAGTAACTCCCTTCCCAACAGCACTGTGGCTGTACCCGCACCACATGGACTGCAGTCAGTTCACCACCATCTCAAGGGCAATTAGGGATGGGCTAGCCCAGCCAGTGACACCCACATCCTATGAATTATATTTTTATTTTAAATCATAATAATGATCATAATAATAATAATCTTTATTGTCGCAAGTCGGCTTACATTAACACTGCAAGGAAGTGACTGTGAAAATCCCCTAGTTGCTACATCCAGCGCGTGTTCGGGTTCACAGAGGGTGAATTCAGAATGTCCAATTCACCCAACAGCACGTCATTCGGGATTTGTGGGAGGAAACCGGAGCACCCGAAGGAAACCCACGGAGACACGGGGAGAACGTACCGAACGTGCAGATTCTGCACAGACAATCACCCAAGCCGGGAATCGAACCTGGGACCCTGCCGCTGTGAAGCAACAGTGCTAACCTCTGTGCTACCGTGCTACCCCCACTTTCCACTATCCTATTATCATCCAGCCTCCAACTGTTACACCTTGCCTCAAGTTGCTCTCCTATCCCGTCATTGATGCACCTTTCTACGAACATCCAGTTGGCCCGATGTTTAACTGTTGTCAGACTGTCACTGTGCTGTGCCGTTGTCAGTGTATCTCCTTCTGTCACTGCACTGTTCCTCTGTTATCACATCATCAAACTCTCACTGCGCTGTCTGTCTGTTGTGCTATTGCCATGGTATCTTGTGGTCACCGTGTGCTCTGTTCTCACTGTGCTGTCTCCTGCCACTGTGTTGGCTGATCATTGCCAATGTGCTATCTGAATGTTCAATCTCTGGTATAGTTCCATCTCCCTTCAGCTCAACATTACCAAGGTGGAAACCATCCTGTTTGACGCCCACACACTGCAAACCCCCTCCGACCCCTCCCTGTCCCTGTCCCCACAAATGTTGTGAATTATTGACTGGTCCTATCTCCTATCCCAGCTCGTTGTGTAGCACTGAGTTGAGCCTCAACAATCCCAGTGTCCTGATTATACTGCCTGTAGCACTTACGTAAGATGATGGGAACGGGGCAATAGAGAAACCAATGCTTAAAGTCTGCTTCCGAAGTAGTTTCAGTTAGAGGGATATTGTCCTGTTTCAGCCTGAGGTGAGCTTCGGCTCATATATCTGATCCAGTATCGAGGCTGCCTCCTCTGGAGTTGGCAACTACTCGGCTATTTCTATAGTGTTGGCCATGACGTTCCAGATGCTTCAAAGCGATGAACAGCCAAATTAAGTGCTTTTGAAGTGTAGCCATTGTTGTAATGAAGGAAATGTGGCAGCCAGTTTGCACACGATAAGGATCCGCAAAAAGAAACGTGATAGTGAGCAGATAATCAGATTTAATGCTGGTTGAGGGATGAATGTTGGCCAAGGCAAATGACTCCCAGAAATGACAGTTAATGCATAGCAGCTCTGAATTTGAACAATTGAATAAGTAGTCCTTCAACCTGGCGGGAAAATGTAAGGTAAAATGTTTCTGAGTATTGCCGAAAAGAGAGACATGCTATCAAAGCTTTACATTGTCCACTCCTCAGGATAGATGCACTGGTGCCAAATTTCAAAGGAAGAAGCAGCAATCTATACTGCATGGGAAAAGGCTGCTGATTGGTTGGACAGTCAGCTGGCATTTCCAACCGTGCAAAGGAGTAACGTGGTATATGAATTTCAGTGCTGGTGTGATGACGGTACGTAGGCTGTACCTACCAATGACTGCCGGTCATATTAAATCCCTCATCTCTCCGGCTGTTCATTGTAGGTAGAGTATTGACCGTACTCACGCAACCCATGCTTGAAAAACTCAATACGTAAGGCGGCATTTTCCATCCTTTCCCGTCGGCAGGATCTTTCAAACCCGCTGGAGGCGACCCCATGTGGCGGATTCCCCGGAGCCAGGGCGTGCGTGCCATCCAAAATGCCACAGACCTCAGTGGGGTACAGTCAATGGCGAGCCACCACTCCCAAAGAATACATACCACGAGAGGAGGATGGGGGGGGTGGGGGGTGGAAAATCCCAGCCATAATGTTGTCTAACTTTGGAAGGGATTATGTGATTGGACTACACTGGCAGCCATTTAAAGATTAGCAGCCAGGCTCGCGATGTAGCTCACCTATACTTACTCCATAAACAGGGCCCTGTCCTCTGCAACCAGAAAGTACATGTACAGGCATTGCACATTTTCTTAATTCAACAAAAACATGGGAATACAACATCTCCCAGGTGCATTCTCCAAGGCAATGCCTAAACCAATCGGAGCTGACAGGCTAGCCAATCAGCATCTTTTTCCCATATAGTATAAGATTTTGCTTATTTTGAAATTTGGCATTCTTGTGTCTGCCCTGATGAGTACAAGAAGAAAAGCTTTGACAGCGTATCGTTCTTTTCAGTAATGATTGCCATCCAATAAGCATTCACTTCTCATACAGTAAATAAAAATGTTGGTTTCCCCTTACATTAATATTCCTGGGAGGTGTCCAGCCTGATGAGTGCAACACAAAATGCTTTGACATGCCTCTATGTCTACCATACTCCAGTTCTGTACGACCAAATCACAAGAAAATAATTTCATATTCTCCTTGTTCTGCCAATGTTACTCAGATGATTTCAAACTGACTTAACAAAGAATGCGATTGGAATTATCTCAATGCCTTTGTGAAGATCATAGCCATCGTCTCAAGGTCTGATTCTTCCCGTGCTATTCATTTTCAGCTGCCCTACAGAAACTGCCAACCGGTTCAGTACTCACGCAGTTCTGATGAAAGGTCAGCAACCTGAAATGTTAAATCCGTTTCTCTCTCCCCTCCTGACCGGCTGTGTTTTCCAGCACTTTCTGCTTTTGCTTTGTTCAGTAACCTGTTGCTCATCTCACCCAGAAGCCTGTACACTGACCTCCATTAGCACCGTTCCCGCAGTACATGAGCTTCAAAATCCCTCCTCTCAATTTCAAATCTCTCCGTGTCCCCTACTCCCTCAAGTCTTCTGCAAGCCTATATCCTAAAATGCATCCTCAGCTCTAACAGATCGACCCCAGTGCTGACGATAAAGTGTTTAGCCCGATAAGACCATAAAAAGTAGGTGCAGAAGTAAGCCATTTGGCCCATCAAGTCTGCTCCACCATTCAATGCGATCGTGACAGATCAGGAAATATAGAATTCCTTCAGTGCAGAAGGAGGCCATTCAGCACATCGGGTTCGCACCGACCCTCTGAAAGAGCACCCTACCTAGGCTCAGTCGCCCGCCCTATCCCAGTCCCCCTCCGTGCATTGATCATGGCCAATCACTAAACCTGCACATCTTAGGACTGTGGGAGGAAACCGGAGCACCCAGAGAAAATCCACTCAGACATGGGGAGAAAGTGCAAACTCCACACACACACACAGGCAGTCAGCCAAGGCCTGTGAGGCAGCAGTGCCAGCCACTGTGCCACCGTGCTGCCCTATCTGATGTGATAATCCTCAATTTTGGGGCAGCATGGTAGCATTGTGGATAGCACAATTGCTTCACAGCTCCAGGGTCCCAGGTTCGATTCCGGCTTGGGTCACTGTCTGTGCGGAGTCTGCACATCCTCCCCGTGTGTGCGTGGGTTTCCTCCGGGTGCTCCGGATTCCTCCCACAGTCCAAAGATGTGCAGGTTAGGTGGATTGACCATGCTAAATTACCCTTAGTGTCCAAAAGTGCCCTTAGTGTTCGGTGGGGTTACTGGGTTATGGGGATAGGGTGGAGGTGTTGACCTTGGGTAGGGTGCTCTTTCCATGAGCCGGTGCAGACTCGATGGGCTGAATGGCCTCCTTCTGCACTGTAAATTCTATGAACTCCACTTTCCCGCTTACCCCCATCATCCTGCATTCCCTCACAGATTAAAAAGTCCTGTGCCCCACGCGCTCGAGAAATCACTTCATGAAAACCTTTAGAAGTCATAGGTTAGGCCTCCGCCGGAGCGTCACGTCCAATTCTGGGCACCACACATTTGTGAGGATGTCAAGGCCTCAGCAAAGGTGTGGAGCATTCTTTGCCAGAACGCTGGGGAGGAATGAGGGACTTCAGTTATACGCAGAGACTGGAGAAGCTGCGATTGATCTCCTTAGAGCAGGGAAGGTTACAAGAGATCTCATAAAGGTGAACAAAATCATTCACTATAATAGAACCCCTTGTAAAGGAAAACTGTTTTCACTGATGGGAGGGCCAGAAACCAGAGAGAAGAGATTTAAGATAATTGAAAAAGGAATGTGAAGAAAGATGATAATTTTTTTGTTAAAGGGCGATGGAGCTAAATGTGAGGTAAATTACAAAAGGGAATTGGATATCTGCTTAAAAAAAGAAAAAAAAAGAATGGCTCGGGGAAAAGACCAGACAGGGGGAACTAATTTGACAGTTCTTTCAAATAGGATCACAGACGGCTGGATGGTCTGCTTCAGTGCTGTTTGATTCTATGATAAACCGCGCCACCTTGGGATCTATCACCTCACCTTCAAAAGCAACCTGAAAATCAACCTCTCCAGCTGCACTTCAAATTGTCTCCTTTCAATTTGTCAGCAGTGCTTGCAAGTAGCAAGTTGCGGTATCTTGAGGCACTTCACTATGTAGAACAGCTTGCGCGTGTCCCTTTTGAAGTTTAATGATGTTGCTTTCTGTACGTTTGTGGACCTTTTCTTAGCTCGGGATGTCAAAACAAGACTGATTCTAACTCATCCTCCAGTGGCGAAATCGATTGGTAAGTGACTTTCTGTGAAGGTACATCCTTGGATTAGCTGTCTGTCGGGGTGGCGTGGGAGAAAATTAAACCTTAAACACTGCTGGCATATTTCAGATTTTGTTGAAGACATATTCAGAGAAAGTTGCCATTTTTTTATCTTCAATTCTGCTGTCCTCATTTTCAGAAGGCGCCATGGGGTATACGCCCTCTGTTTGCGGGTCTTAAGCAATGGAAGACTAAGGGGCAGGGGGCATCACTTAATACTTAAGACACCCTTTTCACACAAGGGAAAACATGGAAACTGTCACTCATGCCAGGCAGCTTATTGCCCACCATTATGATTTGGTTGGTTTGGTTACTGACCAGCCACTGTTGGGATTGGCACTCACAACTGGAATGAAGTGAGTTTCTTATTTGCTGTGCAGCTCACTAACTTATTAGAGGCAAACAGCATTCATAAACGATGCTTATTTGGCTGGAGGAAAGGTATAAATTTGTTTAGCCCATCAGTGCGATGTCAAGCTGTGCGATGATGTTAGTGCAAACCAATTTTCAGAATGTTTGTGGGATAGCGAAGGCTGAGAATGCATTAGAACATAGAACATAGAACGATACAGCGCAGTACAGACCCTTCGGCCCTCGATGTTGCACCGACATGGAAAAAAAAACTAAAGGCCATCTAACCTACACTATGCCCTTATCATCCATATGCTTATCCAATAAATTTTTTAATGCCCTCAATGTTGGCGAGTTCACTACTGTTGCAGGTAGGGCATTCCACAGCCTCACCACTCTTTGCGTAAAAAACCCACCTCTGACCTCTGTCCTATATCTATTACCCCTCAATTTAAGGCTATGTCCCCTCGTGCTAGCCACCTCCATCCGCGGGAGAAGGCTCTCGCTGTCCACCCTATCTAACCCTCTGATCATTTTGTATGCCTCTATTAAGTCACCTCTTAACCTTCTTCTCTCTAACGAAAACAACCTCAAGTCCATCAGCCTTTCCTCATAAGATTTTCCCTCCATACCAGGCAACATCCTGGTAAATCTCCTCTGCACCCGTTCCAAAGCTTCCACGTCTTCAAACATAAGGAATTGTTCAGTGTAGGAACGAATAGAGATCTGAAGAAAAGAACGGTCATTTCTGTAATTTGGAGTGTCTTGTGACTGATACATGGACCTCGAGACAGGACAACATCCAAACACTGGAACATTGTAGAGTGTGCTCCTGAAGCCGGGGGAGCCTGTGTGTTGGAAAGGGCACACGAACTGTGAGGAAATTCTGAGGATGGTGAGGGGGAAGGATCGTTAGCGAACATCACAACGAGACGGCAGCAAGGTTGGGTTTGTCACATTCTGAGGCACGTGATCTTGCTGAGCAAGGTGATTGAAGGAAACTAAGAGGGATGTAGACCAGGAGGGGAAAAATAGAGGATGATAAAATGAGACAACTTGGAATTGGAAATGGGAGGCCCCTACGAGCGACTGAAGGGGAAAGAGCAAGCCCCTGAGTCATGGAGAGAGGAACAGAGGACCTGTCCTTAAGCAGATCACTGCTACTACTTATTAGTGGAGATAGCTCCGGTGGCAACAGAGTTTCAGAAGGAATGGTTGCTACGTTTATTTTTGTGGCCCATACTCGCAGAAGGCGAGACTTCAGATTTATACCCAATCATGAATATAGTCAGTTCTGCGGCAACTTTAGCCTCACTATGGAAGCAGAGTTAAAATGCCTGTGCATAAAATGGATTAAATAATTGAGTTTGATGCACAGATATAAGGGGCGGGATTCTCCGACCCCCCGCCGGGTCGGAGAATGGCCCGGGGCCGGTATCAATCCCTGCCCCACCGTGTCCCGAATTCTTCGCCCCCCGAGATTCGGCGGGGGCAGGCCCCCCGCGGCGATTCTCCGAATTGAACCCGGGTCCCTGGTACTGTGAGGCAGTGATGGGCCAAAGTCCCGCCGCTGACAAGCCTCTCCCGCCGGCGTGGATTAAGCCACCTACCTTACCGGCGGGAGCAGGTGGTGCGGGTGGGCACCGGGGTCCTGGGGGGGGGGGGGGGGGCTGCGGGGCGATCTGACCCCGGAGGGTGCCCCCACGGTGGCCTGGCCCGTGATCGGGGCCCACCCATAGGCGGGCGGGCCTGTGCCATGGGGGCACTCTTTTTTTTCCGCCTTCGCCATGGTCTTTACCATGGCAGAGGCGGAAGAGACCCCCTCCCCTGCGCATGCGCCGGTATGACATCAGCAGCCGCTGACGCTCCGGCGCATGCACAGACTTACGCCGGCCGGCAAAGTCTTTTCGGCCCTGGCTGGCATGGCGCCAAAGGCCGTTCACGCCAGCTGGCGGAGCGGGAACCACTCCGGCGCGGGCCTCACCCCTCAATGTGAGGGCTTGGCCCCTAAAGGTGCAGAGACTTCCGCACCTTTGGGGCGGCCCGACGCCGGAGTGGTTCACGCCACTCCAACACGCCGGGACCCCCCGCCCCGCTGGGTAGGGGAGAATCCCGGCCAAGGTTTTTATTAGACAGTGTCCCTACTGAATGCACTCCCTCCATCCCCTGTGCGCAGTGTCGGCAGTGTGCACCATTTACTGCAGGAACTTACCAAGGTTCCTTTGACGCCGGCTGCCAAACCCACGATCTCTACCCTCTGGAAGGACAAAGGCAGCAGATGCATGGGAACACGATGCATGCAAGTTCCCCTCCAAGCCACGCACCACCCTGACTTGGAAATATATCGCTGTTTCTTCACTGTGGCTGGGTCAAAATCCAGGAATCCCCTTTCTAACAACGCTGTGGATGCACCTACAGCACTTGAATGATAGCTGTTCAAGAAGGCAGCTCACCACCACCTTAGGGTGGCACAGTGGTTAGCACTGCTGCCTCACAGCACCAGGGACCCGGGTTCAATCTGGGCTTTGGTGATTTCTGTGTGGAATTTGCACATTCTCCCTGTGTCGGCGTGGGTTTTCTACGGGTGCTCCGGTTTCCTCCCACAGTCCAAAGATGTGCAGGTTTGGTGGATTGGCCATGCTAAATTGCCCCTTAGTGTACAGGGACAGGCAAGTTAGGTGGGGTTGCGGGGATAGGGCAAGGGAATGGGCCTGGGTAGCGCGCTCTTTCAGAGGATCGGTGCAGACCCAATGGGCCGAATGGCCTCCTTCTGCACTGTGGGGATTCCATGGTTCCATAGTTCTCAAGGGCAATTAGGAATGAGTAACAAATGCTGCCCTTGCCAGTGACACTCACGGCCCAATAAAAAATAGAGTTATAATGGCACTTAGAAAGCGAACTGTAATGTTCCTGAATGAATGGCTGGGTTTGACTCAGGTTTTGAAAGCTACATTCAACTGTTGTTTGCTTTTTTTTTTGTCATTTACAGGGGATCAATATTTTGGGTAAACAGACCTCTGCCACTGTGGGGAATTCAGGTGGGTGACAGAATGCAGCGAAAGATAAAATGAAGAGTGTATTGTACATATTCTCTATTTGTACTAAAATACAAACGCGTTCTTTGTGTGAAGATTGGCCCACGCCTGTACGTTTAAACGTGGTCATTCTCTTTGTCTTAAATGTCGTTTACTGGGGTAGAGTCTCTGTAATCAGCAACTTACTAAGCCCAGCAGTCTTTGTCAAGAGCTTATTAACCATCCTCAAAAATTGAACCAAGATGTGGTAAAGCCCATGAAGCGCTGCACTTGCTGGATGTGTACGGCTTGCTGCACAGAATTGTAATTTTGCTTCAAGTGTCTGAAGAGACATTGAATTATACCGGTTCCCAGAGAGGTTGGGTGGGATTTTTCAACCCTTCCTGTTGGCGGAATTTGACCCCCACTGCGAGGTCGCCGATGGGCGGCAGGGGCGAGGAATATAAATCACGGGCAACAAGGTGCTGAAGTGAGTTAGCACTGCTGCCTCACTGCGCCGAGGTCCCAGGTTCGATCCCGGCTCTGGGTCACTGTTCGTGTGGAGTGTGCACATTCTCCCCGTGTTTGCATGGGTTTCACCCCCACAACCCAAAGATGTGCAGGGTAGGTGGATTGGCTATGGTAAATTACCCCTAGGGCATTAGCTATGAGGAGCGGTTGAATAAACTTGTTCTCACTGGAACGATGGAGGTTGAGGGGCGACTTGACAGAGGTCTACAAAATTATGAGGAGCATAGACAGAGTGGATAGTCAGAGGCTTTTTCCCAGGGTAGAGGGGTAAATTACTAGGGGGCATAGGTTTAAGGTGCGAGGGGCAAGGTTTAGAGGAGATGCACGAGGCAAGTTTTTTACACAGAGGGTAGTGGGTGCCTGGAACTCGCTGCCGGAGGAGGTGGTGGAAGCAGGGACGATAGTGACATTTAAGGGGCATCTTGACAAATACATGAATAGGATGGGAATAGAGGGATACGGACCCCGGAAGTGTAGAAGATTTTAGTTTAGAAGGGCAGCATGGTCGGCACAGGCTTGGAGGGCCGAAGGGCCTGTTCCTGTGCTGTACTTTTCTTTGTTCTTTGTTCTTAATTGAAAAAACTGAATTGGGTACTCTAAATTTAAAAAAATAAAAATAAATAAATAAATAAATCACGATCAGCTTCGGCAAAACCGGAAGATCCCGCTGGTGAGCGATGGTGAACTGCCTCCGGCATGGGAAAACCGTCCCCGGGAGGGCTGGAAAACTCCACCCACTGTTTGCAAGTAATCCCGACTTAATACGTCATTGAAAATGCACTTGCAGCTGAAATAGCCCTAAAATTTACTGGTGTGTTTAATATGTAATCCTTACCTTGGTCCCAATGCCACATCTATTGGCAAGGTTCTGTCACCGCACAATCTATGGAGGAGTAGGGAAACTCGACCACAACTTTCTAAATTTCCACATTTAACTGCACACGCGCATACTCCCAAGGTTTGTTCTCCAAAGCGGAGATGGTGGTGTAGTGGTAATATTACTGGAGTAGTAATCCAGAGACCCAGGCGAATGCTTAGGGGTTGTGGGTTCAAATCCCACCACATGGAATTTAAATTCAACCAATAAAATCTGGAATATAAAGCTGGTGACCACGAAACTATCACTGATTACTATATAAACCCATTTGGATCAGTGATCCCTACAGGGAAGGAAATTTGCCATCCTTACCTGGTCTGACCTACATGGACTCCAGACCCACATGGTTGACTACCCTGTGAAATTGCCAAGCAAGCCGCTGAGTTCAAGGGAAGGGCAACAAATGCTGGTCTGTCCAGAGACGCCCACATCCCTTGAAAGAATGAAACAAATTATGATTGCCATTATAAAGAATCAAATATGACTTCCTGCGGTTGGAGAAGATAAAGTATGAGTTAAGGGGCTCTGCAGGGGGGTTTGGGAAAAGGTGGAAGATGTTTGTGACCGTTTTTGAGGAGCAGTTCATCGCGGGGGTGGGGTGAGGGGGGTGGGGGTGGTGAAAAAGGGAAAAAATCGATACAGACTGTATAGTCGATTGCTGGGAAATATGTTTCCCGGGGTGTTTATTTGCTGTAACCTGTTTTGATACATGTTTGTAATAAAATACATTTAAAAAAATAAAGAATTAAATATAATTATTAAATTAAATGTCATTATGAAGAATTAAAGTTATGAAGAATAAAACAAATTATGATTGCATTTATTCTCACCATTATTCTCAATGTAAAATCCGAGCCATTAAAAGGACCCTGTTCGTTTTGCAATTCAATATCTTTGTTGTCACTTTTCCCAATTAAATCACATGGTGTACAGTCCAGTACATTTGAACAAACTCCACTGTCATTTGTAAAACATTATGCCGTTTGCAATGTGTGAGAAAATCTGAACGGGACTTACAGGCTTGGGCCAATGTTCACACAAAGAATACAATTGTATTCTGGTACAAATAGAGAATGAGAGAACCTTCCTCAATATGGTGAATACTCTTCTGTTCATTTTAATGTCAGAATTGATGTGGATGCAAAGTGGAATTTTGTTTTAAGCATTGCGCAATGTGGAAAAATAAATCAATTCTTAAGTGTGACTTTGCATTTTATTTATCTAATCCCTGTAGGTTTCAGTGGCGTTAATTAGTTTCCTGGAGACTATGCTCCTCACCTATTTAAGCTACAAGGTAAGACTCCACATTACTAATGATTATCTTTGTAAGATGAATTATTCTAAGCCAAAATTCTGATGAAACAATGAAGGTTTTTTTTTTAACCTATCGATTTCTATATGGTGCATCATTGAAGGTTTCACCATGTGCTGACCTTTGTTGACAGATTTATGAGCCCTTAATGTTTTTTTCTGCCCTCAGGATTTAACGTTCAGATCATCAGGGTCACTTTGCTGCCAAACATAAATACATTTTATTTGTTGTATGTTGAGTGTCAGAATGGTGCTTTGTTACATTTGTCCACCCCCCCCCCCCCCCCCCCCCCCCAGTGCTATAAGATCCCTGTGTAATGCAGTGACCAGGGTGCAAACAGTCCTCCTACGAAGGCTGAGTGAGATGGTCATGCGATATTTTCCTCAGGGAAGTTTGGAATTCAGAAGATACATTTTAACTTTGTGCGCATTAAGAGAGAGTTGACTTTTATTTTATCTGCCCGGGCAGGATTTTAAAAAAAAACTTTTTTGGAGAACACAATTCTTTTTTTCCAATTAAGGGACAATTTAGCGTTGCTAATTCACCTACCCTGCACAGCTTTCTGGGTTGTGAGGATGAGACCGAGGAGGATTTAAAACCACATACCCAGCAGAGAAAATGCAGGTATCCAATAAACAGCACCAAGATGCATTCCGTTATCCTTTGGTTTAAATTCGATATTTAGAAATGCAGAACTATTATTTGCAAGGAGTAGGAAGCATGACCGGGAATCTCCCTTCTGGAGACTATGTCTCCACGTCGGCGGGAGAACCGGCGGCAACCACTCCGGCGTGATTCCGCGCATGCGCAGACAGGATGGTATATTTTGGCGTATGCGCAGAGTGTTCTCTTCTCCGTACCGGCCATGGCGGAGCCCTACAGGGACCGGCGCAGAAGGAAGAAGTGCCCCCACTGATCGCGGGCCAGGCCACCTCGCCGAAGCCCCCCACCCAGCCAATAGAACGGCTCTAGCCTGACTGTGGCGGCGCTGGACACAGTCCGCTGCCACCACGCCGGGTTCCCGACCACTGAGACCACACGTCCTCCGCACGGTCACAACTCAGCCCAACGGGGGTGAGGCATCGGGGGAGGGCCTTCAGGTAATGTCCTGAGGTTGTCCCAAAGGCGTGCAGCGTACGGGGTACTCCTCGATGACGCCGTTTTGGAGGGGCCGGAGTATCCAAAAATAGGCGCCGCCCCCGATTTGGTTGTAAACAGGGATTCTCTGCCCAATCTCCGATTATGATATGGGCATCAGGCAATGGAGTTTCCCGCCCATTGTGCTTGATTTGATAAGAATTGTGAGGATTAGTAGTTCATTAGCACTGTAGAAATGTGCTTCACCCTTAAATTGGCCCTTAAGAGGTGGGGGGGGGGGGGGGAGGGGGGGGGAGGGGGGGGGGGGGCAGGGGGGATTCAATGTTTGGATCACAAAGGTTTTTGGAGAACCAAACAGCCCATTTGGTCGAACGGGGATATGCCGGTGTATCTGCTCTGCGGGGGCCTCCTTGCACCTTCCATCACCTAAACCTATCCAAGGGCGGGATTCTCCAGCACCCCTGTGGTGAGTCCTCCCCCAGGATCTTCCGGTCTCGGCAAAGTTGATGACGATTTACAAGCTGTGCCGCCGTTGGGGAATCTGCAGGTCCAGAAGATCGTGCCGGTGGGGTGGGGTGGGCTGGAGAACTCCACCCAAAGTGTCATGTTTTCAGGAACATAGGACTTGGGGGCAGCCCCTCGAGCCTGATCCGCCATTCAGAAAGATTGTGACTGCTCTGGCTGCGCTCTCAATTCCACTTCCCTGTCTGCCCCCGTGACCCTTGACTCCCTTGCCTATCAAAAATCTGTCTAACCTAACTCAGCCTCGATTAAATTCAATGACCCAGCATTCACTGCTCTCTGGGGTAGAGAATTCCACAGACCCAAGACCTTGTGAGAGAATGAAATTCTCTTCATCCCCAGCTTAAAATAGTAGACTTCTTATTTTTTAACATAGAACATAAAGTGCAAAAGGAGGCCATTCGGCCCATCGAGTCCGCACCGACCCACTTAAGCCCTCACTTCCACCCTATCCCCGTAACCCAATAACCCCTCCTAACCTTTTTGGTTACTAAGGGCAATTTATCATGGCCAATCCACCTGACCTGCACGTCTTTGGACTGTGGGAGGAACCCGGAGCACCCGGAGGAAACCCACGCAGACACGGGGAGAATGTGCAGACGCCACACAAACAGTGAGCCAGCGGGGAATCGAACCTGGGACCCTGGCGCTATGAAGGCACACTGCTATCCACTTGTGCTACCGTGCTGCCCTTTTAAACTCTGTCTTCTGCTTCTAGTCTCTCCCACAGGAGACAGCCTCCTGGTAACTACTCACTCAAATCCCCTCAGGGTTTTGTATGTTTCAATAAGGTCACTTCTCATTCTTCCTCAACTTCCTCCCGCATGGTGCTTTGTCTGTCTGCTCCTGAAATGCATCATTTAGTTGATTATCTTAAGAACAAAGTGACACAAAGGGCTGATCACTCAGCTTGTCCTTCATCTTATTTGAGATCAATGCACATTTTAAATTTAAACAACTGTTAATTGGACAGAAGAAAATAAAATTATGGGATATAGGGGCTCTTGATTCAGATCGACTACACTCATAGTTGAATAGTATGCTTTGAAACCTCTTTAAACTACTTTCCAAAAATCTATATTGGGATCACAGGGGGAGCAGTTTTGGCCACAATATTATCGCTCTTGAGATGATACATTTTTCAGTACAGTGTCAGCCTGAGAAAATCTCAGCTCCTGTTGCAGACAGCGACTGTGAAAACCTTACCAAGACTGGTGCAAAATTAAAACAGTCCAATAAATAATCTCTAAAAATGAATCAGTTACAGGGCACAGTCCTACCTCGGGCACATGGGAGATTATGGCATAGTGATAATGCCATTGGATTGTTGTTAGAACAGATGCCCAGTCTAAAGCTCTGTGGGACACGACCCAATTGGCAGCATGTGGAATTTAAATTAACAAATCTGGAATTATAAAACTAGTCTCAGTCATGGTGAACATGAAACCATCATCAATTCATGTAAAAACCCATCTGGTTCACGAATATCCTTTCATAGAATTTACAGAGCAGAAGGAGGCCATTCAGCCCATTGAGTCTGCACCAGCCCTTGGAAAGAGCACCCCACTCAAGCCCACACCTCCACCCAATCCCAGTAACCCGACCTCACCTTTTTTCCCACTAAAGTGGGAAAACGAGCACTCCAGCATTGTGTAGCCATATCCGTAAATTTACATTCGTTGTATATTGAATTTCCGCGATTGGAAAAGCTAAAGAGAAATTGTGAAACTCCATGCAGAATTGCTAACGGATGCCATGTTGATCTTTACAGGGGAACATCTGGGAACAGATTTTCCGAGTATCATTTATCCTTGAAATGATCAACACTGTTCCTTTCATTATCACAGTAAGTCATTGCAAAATATTTACCTTTGCTTTTTCGCAAGCTTTTGACTCCGTTGCTGTAAGGTTTGAGAGTGGCAGCTGTTCAGAGAACTGCAAAACGACTATTGATTAAGACCTTATTCTCCACTAATTTGAGTTAGATTGAAGCAGTGTATAATCCAACCCCCGGTGAACAAGGCACACAAAACTCCCCCAGCTCAAGGTTAATTTGCATTAAATTGGGAGTCTCGCTCAAGGAATTACTGGTGTGGGTAACGGAATAGTGTTATTCTGGTGCAATAGGAGGTAAATAGGATTGAATGGATGTTAATCCTGCACCTTTCTATGCTATACTTAACTTGATAGGCCTGTTTTGACACGGATTTCATTGCTCAGCGTGAACCTCCTTCGTCACAATACTGTAGCAAAAGGTGTTTAGAATGGTATGTTGGGCATGGAGAGACCAGGGAAGAGAACACTACAAATTGAAAAAATGTTTTACACTAATCAGGCTAGTTTTTTATTTACAGTTTATTTTATGTAAAGGTGGGAGAGACCCTTGCTCTGATTTTCCAAATAAAATGTTGTCAGGGGCAGCACAGTGGTTAGCACTGCTGCTTCACAGCGCCGAACACCCGGGTTCGATCCCAGCCCCGGGTCACTGTCCGTGTGGAGTTTGCACATTCTCCCCGTGTCTGCGTGGGTCTCGCCCCCACAACCCAAAAAGATGTGCAGGGTAGGTGGATTGGCCACGAGGTGGCTGGTTCAGAGACCACCTTGGAGGTACGAAGGGTTGGCTGAGAGGGTGTAGTGAGAGACTGGAGATGGCAGACCTACTCTGGCCGCGCGAAGAGGGTCATTCATCTTCTTCCTGCACTGCTGCCTCACCCTCTTCTGGGGAGAGCAGGCACTCACCATGGCAGCTACTGCCTTCGAGGTGGGGGGCGGGGGGTGGAATCCCTGCCAGTGGGCCTCCTCCCTGATTGCGGGTACAGGACGTCCCACCTCTGCTGCACACCATCCAGGAGTCTGGCCAGGGCTCCCTCTGTCAAACAAGGTGTTGTTGTTAATACTGCCATCCCCTCTCATGGATCTGGAACAAGTGCTGGGTTATCTGGAGTTTCCCAGTCACTGGGTTTTCACAGGGTTAGGGAGGGCGGCAAGAGCACGCCGTCATTCCCACGGGGAGAAAAACTTTTCTTAAGAGGCATAAGATTCCGTGAGAAATCCCGACATTCACTCTGTTTTTCTCGCCGGGACCGACACTTGCTTTTGGTAAGACTCTGACCACAAGTCTTGGTCCACCAAACTTTTTTTGGAATTACTTCATTATCTTTTCAGCGTCTCCCTGTCAATGACTTACACATCCTGATTGATCAGTCAATCAAATCTTTGGGATGAAACCAATCACTGAAACTAACATTAATTGTGCACATGTAACTTTCCCATCCATAGAACCATAGAATCCCCACAGTGCAGAAGGAGGCTATTCGGCCTATCAAGTCTTTACCGACTCTCTGAAAGGGCACCCTACCTAGGCCCACTCCCCCCACCCTATCCCCGTAACCAGACCTGACCAGCACAACTTTGGACAATTTATCATGGCCAATCCACCTAGCCTGCACGTCTTTGGACTGTGGGAGGAAACCGGAGCACCTGGAGGAAACCCACGCAGACACGGGGAGAACGTGCAGGCTCCACGCAGGCAGTCACCCAAGGCCGGAATTGTATCCAGGTCTCTGGCGCAGTGAAGCAGCAGTGCTAACCACTGTGCCACCGTGTCGCCCTCTGAGGGTGCCCTCCTTCAATAGATAACTCCTTCCATTGTTCGCTCCATAAATTACCATTTATTGTGGCTATCTTCAGGTTCGCAGACATTGAATTTCTATAATATTGTCACACTTCTGTTGGTCAGTAAGAAGTCAAATGACACTCCAGCTATAATTTCAGTTGCACCTATAGTCACTCAAGGCCTTGTCACTTGTCACAGGGTCTCAAAGGGATAATCAAGTGGGATACGTTTCCATTGAAATGTTATTGAACACAATTAAATGGATGTAAAGAGAAATAATTAACAATCCCATTTGATTGATCTTTTGCGATACCTTCTGAAAGTTCCTGCCGCACTAGATTTCTGTACATATTGGGCGGCACGGTAGCTCAGTGGTTAGCATTGGTGTTTCACAGCTCCAGGGTCCCAGGTTAGATTCCCGGCTTGGGTCACTGTGCGGAGTGTGCACGTTCTCCCCATGTCTGCGTGGGTTTCCTCCGGGTGCTCCTGTTTCCTTCCACAAGTCTCGAAAGATGCGCTGTTAGGTAATTTGGACATTCTAAATTCTCCCTCCGTGTACCCGAACAGGCGCCGGAATATGGTGATGAGGGGATTTTTGCAGTAACTTCATTGCAGTGTTAATGTAAGCCTACTTGTGACGATAAAGATTATTATTATTACTTTCTACAAATAACACTTCTTCTACTGGAGGGTAAAAAATTTTCCCTTCATATTTACTCCTTGGCTTTTATTAATCCTAAGATTAAAAGCTATAAATGTATGAGTACCGGATGTGGCGGGTGCTTTAATAAAGTCATCATGAACTCCACTGTCAAGCTGTAATAGTGTTTTGAAAGACTTTTCACCATGGCAACAGACACTGTGAAGCCTGCGTTGCAAAGTGTTTTTCAAGGATCCTGTACCCTCCGTGAACTTGGACGCTTTGTGTGAATCAGGCTGATGTAAATATCACCCATTCAGTATCTCAATCCAATCATTAATCTGTAGCAATTTAAACCTTCGTCATCACAATTAGGGCTCTTTGTGTCCAGTCAATCACAGTAATGTCATGGGGTCCCAGCTCTTGTAAATCAAGAGAACATTTTTTAAAAATCATTTGCCCATGAATGTGGGCATCACTGACAAGGGCACGATTCTTTGCCCATCTATCAGTGCCCTTGAGAAAGTCGGGGGGGGGGGGGGGGGGGGGGGGTAAGGTGAGCTGCTGGGTCACTGTCTGTGCGGAGTCTGCACGTTCTCCCCGTGTCTGCGTGGGTTTACTCCGGGTGCTTTGGTTTCCTCCCACAGTCCAAAGACGTGCAGGTTAGATGGAACGGCCATGATAAATTGCCCTTAGTGTCCAAAAAAGTTAGGAGGGGTTATTGGGTTATGGGGATAGGGTGGAAGTGAGGGCTTAAGTGGGTCGGTGCAGACTCGATGGGCCGAATGGCCTCCTTCTGCACTGTATGTTCTATGTTCTATGTTCTCGAACCGCCGGAGTCCATGTGGTGTAGGTACACCCACAGTGCTGTTAGGAAGGGAGTTCCTATGATAAAGAAGGAACGACAATAGATTTCCTGGTGGGGTAAGGGAGAAGGTGACCATTTGGATCCAGAATTGGCTCAGTGACCGGAATCAAAGAGTAATGATTTTTTAAAAATTATTTAAAGTGCCCAATTCTTTTTTTCCCAATTAAGGGGTAGTTTAGAGTGGCCAATCTACTCCCAGTGCTGTTCCACAGGGCTGAGTTTCGAGGCCCTTGCTGTCTGTTGCAAATATTGATTAGACTTAAATGTAGGTGGCCTGATTGGGAAATTTGCAGATGACACAAAAAATGGCCGTGTAGTTGATGGTGAAGAGGTCGGCTAGCTCAATTGGCCAGACGACTGAGTTATAATGCACTGACTGAGGTTACTGTGAAGAGCCCTCACCTTCTCAACTTTGTCCCTCGCTTGAAGTGTGGTGACCTTCAGGTTAAATCACCACCAGTCAGCTCTCGAAGGGGAGAGCAGTCGATGGCCCTCGGGGCCTGTTGAGGATAGCGGTTGACTCCAGAATGATATCAATGATTCGGTCGAGTGGCTGGAGAAGTGGCAAATGGAATTTCACCTGGAAAAGTGTGCGGGAATGCATTTGTGGAGGGAAAAACAAGGAAGGAATTACTCAATAAACTGGAAGATATTGAGAAGGATCGAGGAAGTGAGACACCTTGGGAGCGCATGTCCACAGGTCCTTGAAGGTGGCAGGATAAGAAAACATATGGGCCGTGATCCAATTACCGCGCTGCGCCTGAAAGGCAACTCGCCGTGGTGCAGCGTGGTTCATGGCCGATAAATGCCAGGAGAGCCTGCTCCCAGGATCTACCCAGCTCGCAACGCCTGCCGAGATCCAACGGGATCTTGCGAGTGGCTGCAATGTAAATCCCGCCCATTGTCACCACGTTACAGGAAGGGCATAATTGCTGTGGAGAGAGTGCAGAGGAGATGTACAAGAATGTTGCCAGGGCTTAAACATTGCAGCAATGAGGAGAGATTGATAGGCTGGGTCATTTTCTTTAGAACAGGAAATGCTAAGGGGTGAACTAATTGAGGTGTATAAAATAATGAGGGACCTAGAGAGGGTAGACAGGAAAGACATGGTTCCCCTCGATGAGGGGCCAATACCAGGAGGCATAGATTTAATAATAATAATCGATTATTGTCACAAGTCGGCTTCAATGAAGTTACTGTGAAAAGCCCCGAATCGCCACATTCCAGCGCCTGTTCGGGGAGGCCGGGATCTAAGGTGATATGAAGAATTATAAGAGGGGACATGAGGGAAAGCTTTTTCAGCAAGGGGGGATGGGGGGGGAGGGGGGGGGGGCATCGCCTTCACTGCCTAAGTTGATGATTGAGGCAGAAACCCTCAACTCATTTAACAGGTCCCTGGATCTGCACCTGAAGCACTGTAACCTGAGAAGCTACTGGCCAGGTGTGGACACAGTGAGCTGAATGGCCTCTTTATGCACCGTAACCTTCCTGTGGTTCTATGCTATTGCAAAACTTGGAGCGGAATTTACAGGTGGTAGAGTTTCCATGCGCTTACTGCCTTCGTTTTCCTAAGTGGTAGAAGTCACAGGTTTGGGAAATGGTGTTGACGAATCCTCAGCAGGTGGCTGCAATGTCGATAGAACACAAGACAGCCACAATGCCACGGTGGAGGGGGGGAATGGCTATTTAAGGTGGTGGATGGAATTTTGGACACACTAAGGGCAATTTATCATTGCCAATCCACCTAACCTGCACATCTTTGGACTGTGGGAGGAAACTGGAGCACCCGGAGGAAACCCACGCACACACGGGGAGGATGTGCAGACTCCGCACAGACAGTGATCCAAGCCAGAATCGAACCTGGGACCCTGGAGCTGTGAAGCGATTGTGCTATCCATAATGCTACCGTGCTGCCCAACGGTACAGTGCTTGACAAACCACTGCTGCGATCTAACTGAAATAAGCTAATGGTCACATCCTCTTAAAAGATATATTCATATTTTTGTTTCCTTGATAGGCTTGAGTTATCATAAATGCAAAATGCATGGACCGACATTTAAAAAAAACATTTCCAATTAAGGGGTGATTTAGCGTGGCCAGTCCGCCTACCCTACGCATCTTTGGGTTGTGGGGGTGAGACCCACACAGACAAGGGGAGAATGTGCAAACTCCACACGGACAGTGACCCGGGTCCTCGGCACCGTAAAACAACAGAGCTAAGCACAACACCACCGTGCATGGGACGCCATGGAGGTTCAACATGTTCACGATCCACGGGCGGCACGGTAGCACAATGGTTAGCACTGTTGCTTCACAGCTCCAGGGTCCCAGGTTCGATTCCCAGCTTGGGTCACTGTCTGTGCTGAGTCTGCACGTTCTCCCTGTGTCTGCGTGTGTTTCCTCCTCCCACAGTCCAAAGATGTGCAGGTTAGGTGGATTGTCCATGATAAATTGCCCTTAGCGTCCAAACAAAAAGGTTAGGTGGGGTTACTGGGTTACGGGGATAGAGTGGAGGCATGGGCTTAAGTGGGGGGTGCTCTTTCCAAGGGCCGGTGCAGACTCAATGGGCCAAATGGCCTCCTTCTGCACTGTAAATTCTATGATTCTACATTGTAAAGAGAACTGATCACCTAACTCAACACAGATCAGAGACTGAATCTGTAACCTGGCTGACTGTGTGACTTAGTTCCATGGTAGTCAAGTAAAAATGAATTGTATTTAGCCAGTGACTTTCACAACCTCCGAGCACTATACAGGCAATGAAATACTTCCAACCTGAATTCAATTCCCTCTGACTCTGGTCTTTTTTGCATTTTTCACTTCCCCTTTACCCTACCAGTGGCGCAGAACCTTCAGCCATATTGCTTCAGCATTCCTGATCCCTTTTGTAAATCTTTCCGCTCCTGCACTCCTCATGTTCCAATTTACAAAGCCCAACTTTTCAACCAGGCTTTTCAGACATCCCCCTTTTAATTTATTTATTCATTCATGGGATTCGTGGGCATTTATTGCCCAGCCCTAATTGCCCATGAGAAGGCGGTGGTGGTGAGCTGCCTTCTTGAACCGCTGCAGTCCATGTGGTGTAGGTACATCCACTGTGCTGTAAGGGAGGGAGTTCCAGGATTTTGACCCAGTGGCAGTGAAGGAATGGTGATTTATTTCCAAGTCAGGATGGTGTGTGGCTTGGAGGGGAACCTGCAGGCACTGGTGTTCCCAGGTATCTGCTGCCCTTGTCCTTGGATAGTGGTTGTTACAGGTTTGAAAGGTGCTGTGGAATTGGCCTTGGTGAGTTGCTGCAATGATCTTGTAGGTGGTACACACACGGCTGCCACTGTGTCGATTGAGGTGGAGGGAGTGAATATTTAAGGTGGTGGCTGGGGTGTTTTGACCTGGATGGTGTCCAACTTCTTAATAGTCATTGGAGCTGCAAAGCCTTGTGTCTATTTCCATTTGTGAAGCACCAAGAGGTGTTGTTTCAATGTTAAAGGCACCAGTTAACTCAAACTTCTTTTGCTTATATTGTCTTGTACTTTCCTCCTGAGTGAATCTGTTCCCTTTCCATATATTGCAGATTTTCTGGCCACCCTTGAGGAACCTCTTCATCCCAGTGTTTCTCAACTGTTGGCTGGCCAAGCATGCACTGGAGAACATGATTGTAAGTGACTGTGAATCCATTTATATCCCACCTCTTGTAGGTACTTCCAAGAACTTCACTTCACATTTCTGGCTCCAAAAATAAACCAAGATTAGATTTTTGAAAAGAAATTCACGAAAGTAGCCTGGTCTCACTCAGGAGCAACTTTGTGGCTGCAACTGACCTGCGTCATTAAACACTTCAGATAGGAAAATACCACACGTTGGGAATAGACAACATTTAATAAGAGGAAAGACTGGTTAACAGTTCGGGAGTAGACACGTCGTCAAGAATGATCTTCTTTCCAACGTTTGCAGCTTTTCTTTCCACATCAACATCTAGTTTTTGGAAAGGCACAACTTGAAAGAATAGGCATCACTATATACATCAGAATCTATTCATTGATGGGGGGGGGGGAGCCATGGAGGGGCAATGTGGGACGTGAGCGAGCAAGCGATTAATACTCACAGATCGGGGTGAGCTAATTTATGACCTCTATTACATTGTGCAAATTTTTGGAATGAAAGCCCTCCTTGATTATTTGCATAAGAGCAGGGGAGATAAATACAGTTCGGTAACCAGGCAACATTCACTCTTAACTAACGGATTGGAAACAGAGCTGAACTCACTGTTCTGGCTATTATATTTGTCCGGTTCATCTGTTGATGTTAGTTAGTCTTTATGTTTCCAAACACTCAGGCTGTATTTAAAAGTGTGGTTTGCTAGCTGCTCCTCTTCATCAATTTCTGAATCACAGTGCAGCAGAGATGGGCGGAGTTTTACATTTGTCTCGAGGAGAGTACGAATCCTTTCCCACCAATTAGCTTCAAATTGGCCACTGGTTGACATACCGTGGGGTTGGAGTTTTTGCAAACCTCCTAGTCAGAAAGTTGTCAGTTCAAGGGTCACTTTGGTGGGAGGGGAGGGGATATATTGTCGGATATTTTAACTAATGTTGAAAACCTCAGGGCCGGACACTCGAGCACATTGTCCAGGCTACACTCCACTGCAGCAATGAGAGAATGCTCAGCTGGAAGTACCCAAATTTTGGAATTCTCCCCACTGGCACTAGGTCAAAGGAATTGCACCTGGTGCCACGTGACGGCACAGTGGTTAACACTGCTGCCTCACAGCGCCAGAGACCCGGGTCCAATTCCGGCCTTGGGCAACTGTCTGTGTAGAGTTTGCATGCTCTCCCCGTGTCTGCTTGGGTTTCATCTGGGTGCGCTGATTTCCTATCACAGTCCAAAGATGTGCAGTTTAGGTGGGTTGGCCACGCTAAATGCCCCCTTAGTGTCCAAAGATGTGCACGTTAACTGGGGTTACAGGGATAGGGTGGGCGGGTTGGGCCTAGGTAGTGTTCTTTCTGAGGGTTGGTGCAGACTCTGAGTAGCCTCCTTCCGTATTGTAGGGACTCTGTGGATCATGCCAAGCCTGGATTCCTTCCATGTCTTAATGCAGTAACAAGTACAACAAGATCCCAATTACACATATTGTTGCACTTGATTGTGACACACGAGCACCTCAGGAGAGAACATTAGAGGTTGTGACACTCCAAGAACCGAACATATTACATATTTAAACCCAACAGAGCCAGCACAAGCTAATTTGTGAAGGAGAGAAATAAATCTATGCATGTTGAAAAATACAGTTCCTTGGTGCTGACTAAAATATATTTGGACAGATTTGTCTGAGGTGGTTGGTATTTATCTTTGGATCTTCAACAGAATTTTTTTTTCTCTCCAGAATGATTTGCATCGAGCCATTCAGAGGACACAGTCTGCCATGTCTAATCAAGTTTCAATATTGATTTGTACCCTGCTGTGCCTTGTGTTTACTGGGTGAGTTTTCTTTTCATTAATTATTGGATATATTTCTGGACATATTAATTATTGAGGTTTCTTGCTGTCGTGGTTTGATAACACTTTTATGACAGTGGGAATAATTAGAGGTAATATAATAAGACCATAAGACATAGGAGCAGAAGTAGGCCATTCAGCCCATTGAGTCTGCTCCGCCATACAATGAGATCGCAACTGATCTGATATGATGATTCTCAACTCTACTGTCCCACCTTATCCCCTTAACCCTTTATTCCCTTGCTGATTAAAAATCTGTCTATCGCAGACTTGAGTATATATTTTTTTAAATGTTCCAATTAAGCAGCAATTTAGCGTGGCCAATCCACCTACCCTGCACATCTTTGGATTGTGCGGGTGAGACCCATGGGGAGAATCTGGAAACTCCACATACACAGTGAACCGGGGCCGGGATCAAACCAGGGTCCTGGGTGCCGTGAGGCAGCAGTGCTAACCACTGTGCCATCGTGCCACCCCAGCCTTGAATATACTTAAAGACCCAGCCTCTGCAGCCCTCTGCGGTAAAGAATTCCACTCCTTACTCTGAGATTATGTCCTCTGGACCTAGACTCTCTCACAAAGGGAAACAACCTCTCCATCTACCCTGTCAAGCCCTCTGAGAATCCAATATGTCTCAACACAGTCGTCTCTCATTCTTCTAAACTCCAGTGAGTACAGGTCCAATGTCTTCAATCTCCCCTCATAAGAAATTCCCTCCACACCCGGGATCAACCGAGTGAACCTTCTCTAGACTGCCTCCAATGCCAGTGCATCTTTCCTTAGCAAAGTGGACCAAAACTGTTCACAGTATTCCAGTGTTGCTAAAGTCTTGGCAGAAAGACTCCTGGGACCACTTTTAACAATCACATTTTGGAATTCCTGACATGCAGCACTCCCACCACTGGTGGCGCTCTGGGTGAGTCGCATGGACCTGCCTGCAAATTCCTCCAGCGACAATAAACTCAGCTCAAAGAGATATCCATGGGCAATGTCATGTGAGATTCATGAGCGTGCATGCACATGTTTGTAATATATACAGCTATGGATCTTTGAAACTGGTTGTCGGCAATGAAACCTCTGAGGGTTCTTATTTAATAAATGACAGAGGATTTTATTCCCGTGAAGAAGTAGTTTGTTCCTGGATGGCAGTCATAGACAACCAGTCAGTTCTAGTTCTGTAATTAGTAGAATTATTTCAGCTCAAGAAATGTAACTATTTACGATCTTTGTGGAAGAGATTCTTTTGCCGATTCCTCCTTCTTTAAAAAAAAGATAGCACAGTGTGAAATGTTTCTTAATATATTGACATGAGCAGTTTGACTACAACAGCCGGCTGAGATACTGATCAACAATGGTCATGGGTTTATGCCTTGTCTGTGTTTAGCTGTGTCGCTGGGTGTCTGGTTATTTTGAGCACAGTAAGAAGTCTGACAACACCAGGTTAAAGTCCAACATGTTTGTTTCAAACACTAGCTTTCGGAGCACTGCTCCTTCCTCAGGTTTCATTCACCTGAGGAAGGAGCAGTGCTCCGAAAGCTAGTGTTTGAAACAAACATGTTGGACTTTAACCTGGTGTTGTAAGACTTCTTCCTGTGCTCACCCCAGTCCAACGCCAGTGTCTCCACATCATGGTTATTTTGACTTGGGGAGGGGGACAGAAAAGCCACTGATTGGGATTTCCTGGTGCTGCTCACCCCGAGACCCTGAATTCCCACCCAAGATCAACGGACCTTTCGATAGTCTGTCAAATATTCCGCCCGCGGGAGGCGATACCCGAGACTGGCGAGATAAGAAAATGTACCCCATCATTTCTGGTCCTGATCGATGTCTACTTCCCTTCTCTCCATCCTTGTATGGACATCAGGTGAAGATGACATTGGAATAAGAACAGAAAATGCAGGAAATATTCAGCATCTCTGACAGCATTGAGTCAGAGAGACATTATGCCATTACAAAGGGAGGCCATTCATCCCATCAAGTCCATGCCATCACTTTGTAGTCAATCCCATTCCTCTATCACGTAGCTCTGCAAGTTTATTTCCCAAGAACCATAAGAACATAAGATATAGGAGCAAAATTAGGCCATTTGGCCCATCGAGTCTGTTCCGCCATTCAATCATGGCTGATATATTTCTCATCCCCATTTCCTGCCTTCTCCCCATAACCCCTGATCCCCTTAATAATCAAGAACCTATCTATCTCTGATTTAAACACACTCAGTGATTGGCCTCCACATCCTTCTGCGGCAAAGAGTTCCACAGATTAATCACCCCAGGCTGATGAAATTACTCCTCATCTTAGTTTTAAAGGATCACCGCTTCAGTCTGAGGCTGTGCCCTCTGGTTCTAGTTTCTCATACTAGTGGAAACATCCTCTCCATGTCCACTCTATCCAGGCCTCTTAGTGTTTGGTAAGTTTCAAAGAGATTCCCCCCTCATCCTTCTAAACGCCATTGAGTACAGACCCAGAGTCCTCAACCGCTCCTCCTATGGCAAGGCCTTCATTCCAGGGATTATTCTTGTGAACCTCCTCTGGGCCCTTTCCAAGGCCGGCACATTCTTCCTTAGATAGGAGGTCCAAAACTGCTCACAATATTCCAAATGGGATCTGACTACTAGAGCCTCAGAAGTACATCTCTGCTCTTGTATTCTAAGCCCTCTTGATATAAATGTTAACACTGCATTTGCCTTCTTAACTGCCAACTGAACCTGTATGTTCACCTTTAGAGAACCCTAAAGTAGGATTCTTATGTCCCTTTGTGCTTCTGGTTTACAAAGCCTTTTTCTATTTCGAGAATAATCTATGCCTCCATTCTTCCTACCAAAGTGCATAACCTCACACTTTTCCATATTGTATTCCATCTGCCACTTCCCTGCCCATTCTCCTAGCCTGTCCAGGTCATTCTGTGGCCTCTCTGCTTCCTCAACACTACCTGTCCACCACATTTGCAATCATTAATCGTCTCCGCTTCCACCACCCTCCTAGACAACGAGGTTTAGGTCATAACCACTCACTGCGTAGAAAGATTCTTCCTCATTTATCTTCTCCCCCTCGCCCCTCACCCCCCCCCCCCCCAACCAATATCTCTTGTTCATCCACACTCCCTAGTCCTTGTACCATCAAATAATGGGAGCATCTTTTCTTTGTCAATTTAATCTAAAATTGTCATGATCTTGTATACCTCTGTCGCAAAGAACAAGCCCAGCCTCTCCAACCTAACATTTTAGCTGAAATTTCTCATCCTTGTAACTATTCGGGAAAATGAACCCTCCCTGTACCCTCTCAAGGACCTTCACATCCTTCCTAAAGTGTGGTGCCAGAACGGGATGCAGTGCTCTAGCTGCGGCCTAACCAGCGTCTGTGGAAAGAAAATTAAAGGCTGGGATTTTCCAGTCCCTCCCGCCGTGGAAAGAGACCGGAGATTCCTGCCCAAAGTCAAGTGGGCCTATGGCTGGACCATCAGATTTTCCAGTTCTGCCCATATTGATTCCTGCTGAGGGCGGGATGGGAACATCTTGGCCAGAGGTAACATTCCCGGTCAATGGACGTTCATCAGAAGTCTTCTGATGGAAGGTCAATGATCTGAAGTGTTAACTCTGTTTTTCTTCCCCACAGATGATGCTCGTCCCCCATGAGAAGCTTCAGTATTTCCTGTTTTTATTTCAGATTTCCAGCATCCTCAGTATTTTGCTTTTCTGAAGATACAGTTGAGTTTCGCCGTGATATCTTTCAAGGTCAATTGCTTGAGGCCACCTAATGTCTAGATACAAACATTAGAAATGATTGCTTGGGTGATTACGTTGCTTACCTGTACAGTCAAACAGAAGACTATCATTTAGTAAATTGATGTGGAGATGCTGGCGTTGGACTGGGGTGAGCAGAGTAAGAAGTCTTACAACACCAGGTTAAAGTCCAACAGGTTTGTTTCGAATCACTAGCTTTCGGAGCGCAGCTCCTTCCTCAGGTTTCACCTAAATCTCGTTGTCTAGGAGGGTGGCGGAAGCGGAGATGATTAATGATTGCAAATGTGTTGGACTTTAACCTGTTGTTGTAAGACTTCTTACTTCAGTAAATTGACCCAACGGTTGGAAAACATTGATCAATCTTTAACTAGAATGAATCTGACTATCCAATAGCTTTATAATGAGTGCACATTTTTTGCCCGTGTCTTGTTTAATGCTATTCACCATGTCTTGCACTGGTTCTATTGCCTCATTCATGGTGAGTAAAATCCAGCAACTTTAAACTTAAAGACAATGCAAGTCTCCCAACCCAGTATGTGTTGGGTTACTTAGTTTCACATATTTCTATATAATACTAATGCTGTGCTCAGTGTAAATCATTGAAAGAAGAGCAGCGCGCATTGACAACAAATGATCAACACCATAAATATTTATAATCTGGCCAAGAGTCAGGAAAGCTCTGAATGCCGTAAGAAAGAGCGGTGTGGATTAATTCTATTGGCAGAAAATTAGTGTTATAAAACTAGTGTGCAGCAATTTATAGGACACCCCTTTGGGGGAAAGGACAGTGCTTCACAGCACCAGGGACCCTGGTTTGATTCCCGGCTTGGGCCACTGTCTGTGCGGAGTCTGTATGTTCTCCCCCGTGTCTGCGTGGGTTTCCTCCGGACGCTCCGGTTTCCTCCAGATGCACGTGTTAGGTGGATTGGCCATGCTAAATTGCCCCATAGTGTCCATAGGTTGGGTGGGGTTACTGGGATAGGGTGGAGGTGTGGCTTAAGTAGGGTGCTCATTCAAGGGCCGGTATAGACGTGATGGGCTGAATGGCCTCCTTCTGCATTGTAAATTCTATGATTCTGTATGCAAACTCTTGATATAATGTATTCCCAATGCAGGAAAGTATCTGGGGTGAATGCAGTCCCAATGCAATTACACCAGGCTGGCTTCAGGCTTGAAGCAAGTCCATCAGAAACGGCCAACTTCTCAGTGACTGAATCTCAGTTATTTCGACTCTGCCTTTTGCCAGCATTTAGCGAGACAAGTATGAAAATGTGATAGGCAGTTCTTCAGAGTTGATGGAGAATGCTGTGCTGTTTCCCCTTCCCTGCAGTTGCTGGGCGGGCATGAGTCACGCTGTAGTGCAGCAAGGTTGCTCCTCCCTGCTGACACGGCACAAATGGAAGTCAATTTACAATTGTTCATGCACGCTCTTGCCATAGGTTACAGAAGAGGAGGCGTCCCTCATAACCTGCCTATCCTGTAGAAACCTTTCTGCTAGAAACTGAGAGCCAGGCAGTATAAATGTAAAGCACTAACTTACATTTCTATAGCGCCTTCAACATCGTGAAGTGCCCCACGGCGCTTCACAGGAACATTGGAAAATGAAGTATGACATCAAGCCATCGCAGGCGGGTTTAGGTCGGATGACCAAACGCTTGGTCAAAGAGGAGTGGCTAAAGGACATCGGTGAAATAGAGAGGTAGACACGTGTAGGGAGGGTATTCAAGGGTTTAGGGCCTTGGCAACTGAAGGTTTTGCCACCAATGGTGGAGCAATTGAAATCAGAGAACAAATTGGAGATTTGGATTTGATTTATTTGGATTTGATTCATTGTCACGTGTACCGAGGTACAATGAAAAGTATTGTTCTACATACAGTGCCGATTGTGACATTATCATAAATGTAAAGAACTGCAAGGGTTAATGTAATGTCTAAACAAACCACTAGAGGGAGCTAGATGTACAAGTATATCAGACATTGATGCTAAACCTTGTGGGTGAGAGGTTGAGGAGAAAGGTAGAGAACAAACTGAAGGAAAGATAGTGTGAGTGAGAGCAGATCATAGCTAATGTAATAGTGTAGAGATCAGTAGTAGATGAGTGTAGATTGTGGGCGGAATTCTCCGCTCCCCACGCAGCCTGGGAGAATCGCGAGAGGGCCCCCCGACATTTTTTACGCCCCCCGGAGCCCCCCGCGATTCCCCCCCTCCCCCCCCCCCCCCGGGCTCGGAAAAATCGCCGCTCGCCGTTTTTTACGGCGATTCTCTGAGCCCAATGGGCCGAGCAGCCGGCCCTTTATGCCCGTTTCAACACGGCAGCAACCACAGCTGGTCGCTGCATTCGTGAAACGGGCAGCAGATGCCCGTTTGGGGCATCTAGGGGCCCAATTGGGACGGGAGCACCACGACTGTGCTCGGGAGGGGACAGGCCCGCAATTGGTGCCCACCGATCGTCGGGCCAGCGTCCAAATTGGACGCACTCTTTCCCCTCCGCCGCCCGGCAAGATCAAGCCGCCACGTCTTGCCGGGCGGCTGAGGAGAAAGACGGCCACCGCGCATGCGCGGGTCCACGCCGTCTGCGCGATGAAGTCATCCACGCATGCGCGGGTTGGAACCGGCAACCCGCGCATGCGCAGATGACTTCACAAATGCGCCGGACGCGCGTCATTCCCGGCGCGACGAGGTCGCTGCCGAGAAAGACTGAGGCCCACCCCTAGCCCCCCGGGTGGGGGTGAATTAGGTGCGGGGAGCGGGCCCCTAGGCTGTCGTGAACCTCGGCCGAGTTCACGACGGCCTTCACGAATTCGCCCCCTGCGGAGAATTCCACCCTATATGTCCATTATCAACTGTATATTATATAGGAAAAAGTGTAAATCCAATTAAGTAGTGTTAATAAATTTATAGCTTTGTTCAATTTAAAGCTATTTGTGGTGTTTATGCCAAGCATCTTAAAATTGGCAACACAAAGACCATCACACAGATAGATTCATACATGAAAAAACAAAGGACTACATAAATACACAATATAAATACAATATAAAGACTCACTCTGTTAGGGAAGGATTTCCTCCATTTTTACCGAGTGGCAGCAACGTACTTCAAAGTCAGTATGGTGTGTGACTTGGAGAGGAACTTGCAGGTGGTGCTTCCATGTATCTGCTGCCCCTCGTCCATCTAAGTGGTAGAGGTCACGTGTTTGGAAGGTGTTGTTGAAGGAGTGCGTTTTTAGACGGTACACGTGGCTGCCCCGCTAGTGGAGGGAATGAATGTTTATGATGGAGGATGTGGTGCTGATTGAGCACGCCAATTCGTCTTGGATGGTGTTGAGTTTCATGAGAGTTGTTGGAACGACACTCATCCAGACAAATGGATAGTATTCCATCAACACTCCTGATTTATTTATTTATTTATTTATTTATTTAAATAAAAATTTAACATACCCAATTCATTTTTTTTACCCAATTAAGGGGCAATTTAGCGTGTTCAATCCACCTAGCCTGCACATCTTTGGGTTGTGGGGGCGAAACCCACGCAAACACGGGGAGAATGTGCAAACTCCACACGGACAGTGACCCAGCGCCGGGATCGAACCTGGGATCTCGGCGCCGTGAGGCAACAGGGCTAGCCCAGTGTGTCACAGTGCTGCCCTACACTCCTGATTTATGGTCTCATAGATGGTGGGGGGGCTCTTTGGGGAGTCAGGAGGTGAGTTACTTGCTGCACAATTCCCAGCCTCCAATCTCCTGTTGTAGCCATAGTATTTATGTCATTTGTCCAATTAAGTTTCTGGACAATTACAAGAACCAGGATCTTGATTCTGGGAATTTTGTTTCGCAAACAGCTTCCATAGCACCCAAACAATGGGAGACATTGGGTGGGATTCTGCGGCAGTGTGGCGGCGGGGGGGGGATGGGAGGGGAAATCCAGCCCACCAATCCGAATTTTTACAGCCTGTGATTCTGATTGGCAGAAACCAAGCCAAGCATTCCCAATTGGCTTTGCTGATGCACATCCCAAAGCTTTGATGCTTGTTGGGAGAGTGACTCTAGTGGAAATTGGTCTTGGGTGTTAGTGTAGCGGCTGTATGTTACACATCACTCCTGATATTCCGTTTTATTGACATCAGTGGAGCCAAATATTGAGCTTAGTGTATTATGGGCAACCAATTAGATGTGGGTGAATTTGCTGAATGACCCAAGACCCTATTGAGTCTAAAAAGCAACCTTGTTTCTTTGCTTATGAATTGGTGATGATGTCAATGAAAATACCATGTATATTTGTGGAGCACTTTCTTTCCCTGCAGAAGCTCGCACTCTCTATTTAGTGTTAAGTACAGATTAAACTGCAGTGCTTTATTTACCATGACTCATACTGCAGTAGTGTGAACTTTTCATTGAATATTAGCGGTATGCCATGTGATGTTCACATCATAAAGTTGGAACACAGGCTGGATAAGGAGGACACTCCGTCTGATGATGGAACTCATACCCATCATCACTTGTGCTTCAGGTAGGCTTGTGACTTGAGCTTTAATGGCTGCTCTTGTTACTGACCAGCATTGCAATGCCTGCTGCCACCAAGCAGTAAATGGAAGTCAGGAGGTCAGCTCCCACTCTGACCACTGCCGCGTGTGAGATTTTGCCAACCGCTTATGTCATCACCTGTCCCATTGTGACCAGGTGAGAAGGGGTGAACTGGCTCCCCACTATTCAGCCTGTCCAGCTGGTCACAACAAAGGGTTCAGTCTCTTTTTCACGAGGAGAGGCCTTTTCCAACTCAGAATGTCTTCTACTATTTAATCTGTGAACAAGAAGGAGCCAATCAAAACAGGGTTTCTTAACTCAAAACAAACTCAAATTTATTAACCACTCAACCGAGAAAAGAATAAAAATGTGATGTCAAGCATTCGGCCCTCCTGCAATAATTAGGGTGCCCGTGCACAGGGGCACGCAAACACAGGTACACATGCACACACACACACACATACAAACACACACATACAAACACACGCATACGAACACACACATACGAACACACATACAAACGCGCACACACACACACATGCAAACACACACATACATACACACAAACACACATGCGCGCACACATACACACACACCGACGTGTATCAGAAATAAAGGGAATAAGAACATAAGAATTCGGAGCAGGAGTAGGCTATCTGGCCCCTTGAGCCTGCTCCGCCATTCACTGAAATCATGGCTGATCTTTTGTGGACTCAGCTCCACTTTCCCGCCTGAACACCATAACCCTTAGATAGATAGTAATAGAACGATACAGCGCAGTACAGGTCCTTCGGCCCTCAATGTTGCACCGACATGGAAAAAACTAAAGGCCATCTAACCTACACTATGCCCTTATCATCCATATGCTTATCCAATATGTAAATCCCTTCATTCTTCAAAAAACTATCTATCTTTATCTTGAAAACATTTAATGAAGGAGCCTCAACTGCTTCACTGGGCAGGGAATTCCATAGATAAATAATAGAGTCCAGTAAAAAAAAATATATAGTTAAGTGTCCTTTGAGTGTTCTTGAGGGGTAGATTTTAAACATCCAGCTGATTGAGGTTAATTCAGTTCTTGGATGCGGCCAGATGTAGACACTCCTATTCCAAAGGGGAGATGGGGAGTGTGGG
The DNA here is from genome assembly GCF_902713615.1 of Scyliorhinus canicula. Classification (NCBI taxonomy): domain Eukaryota; kingdom Metazoa; phylum Chordata; class Chondrichthyes; order Carcharhiniformes; family Scyliorhinidae; genus Scyliorhinus; species Scyliorhinus canicula. The sequence goes on from NC_052166.1 coordinate 61,541,214, forward strand.
TGGATGAGAGGGAGCAGCCCTCAGCCTGTTTCCTCTGCTAAAGACTTTCTGGGCACTGCCTACGACACTTGCCATCTCTCTCTGTGACTGAGCTTTGCCTTCAACTAATTCACCCATTGTGTATTTCCAAAAGGTTTTGGGTGGGTCTGTCTGTGGCAGCCATCATTTGAATATCCAGCACTTTGCATTTTTAATGCTTTCTCAGTCTGTTACACATTTTGATGGTTGTCTGAATTATAGGAAACGTCGCTCTCTTCACTCCCCCTTGATGGGTGATTTGTTGGTTTCTCACCTTTAGCTTGGAGTGTGGGCCTTGCATTTTAACCCAGTGTTCCCTGGCTCTAATCAAATTGCAAAATCTCCAGTCATTTGAAAGTTGGAAAATCATATTATCGAAAATAAAGGGTCACAGCATCGTGACACTTCTGAAACATTGGGTCCCATCCGCTGTCCATCCCTTTTGCTGCTTCTCCTCGCATCACCTCTGCGAGGGGTAGTGCGGCGATGGGAGGGATGCAGTGAAGGGGAGCAGAGGCAAAGAGGGCGGGGGGGAAGAGGAAGCAGTGAGGGGACAGGGTTAAGTGTGGAGGCACGAAAGAGTGCTGGGGGCCACAAACGAGGGAGCAGCAAGGGGCGGGAGGCAGGAGGAGAAACCAGAATAGAACCAGGTTTTCTTTCCTTTGTTCATTTAACTGTAGGCAGTTGCGTGGGATATTGCACTCATTGACGTCACTAACACTGCGTCAGCACATGGGCAGGAAATCCTCCCTCCCACCCACCCCGAGTCTCGGAGCATTAATAAATGCAGCCACGAACTGATTCCCTCCCCAAACACCACTCACAAAATGTAGAACTAAACTGAGGAGGCAATTGAGGGGGGGGGGGGGAGAAATCGGATTTTAGAAAATCAGATTCTGTTGTCATTTGTTATCTTCAAGTACACTCCACAACAGCTAGCGAATAAAGGCTAGCCTGTTCAAACCTAAAAACACACATGCCAGTGAAATCTTTTGTCTGTCATTGTGTAATTTAAATCAATATCATGAAAAGTTTCAAGTGAACGGTTAGACAGGATTCGGTTATTCTTCACTGAAAATTTGGGTGTAATTTTCCCGATACTTTAAAAAGAAAACAGCTCGTTCCTGCCCCCATCTATTTTTCATGCGATGTGGGCATCGTTGGCAAGGCCAGTAATTGCCCATCCTTAATGGCCATTGAACCGAATGGTTTCCTTGACCATTGCTGTGAGTCTGGAGTCTCGGGTAGGCCGGACCAGGTAAGGATGGCAGATTTCCTCTCCTGAAGGATGTTAGAACAAGTGGAAACTCTACCAGGCGTTGTGCAATTTATATATTGATAAAATATCTTTGCAAGTCGCACTTTGGCCCAAGACACCACCCTGGGGAGATCCTGCAGTGATATCCTGGGACTGAGCTGATTGACCTCCCACATCCACAACCATCTTTCTTTGTGCTCAGTATGCCTCGTCCAGTGGAGAACGTCCTCCCCATTGTCTCCAGTTTTGCTGAGGCTCCTTGATGCCGCACCCGGTCAAATAAGGCTTTAACCTCGAGGGAACTGCTGTCACGGCGTGTACCATCCGCTAGATGCATTGCAACAACTCGCCCAAGGCTCCTTCAACAGCACCTTCCAAACCTGCAGCCTCTGCCTTCTGAAAGGACAAGGGCAGCGGATGCATGGGAACGCCGGTCCTTGCAAGTTCCCCTCCAAGCCACTCACCATCCTGACTTGGAGCTATGTCACCGTTTCTCCAAGGTCGCTGGATCAAAATCCTGGAATTCCTTCCTAACTACATTGTGGGTGTACCTACACACGCGGACTGCAGCAGTTCAATAGGTTGGCTCACCACCACCATCTCGAGGGCAATTATGGATGGGCGGTATAACTTCTCATCTAACCAGCCATATCGACGTCCTTGAAAGGTTTTTAAGTACCTGCATTAATCTGGCCCCGCACTTGTTAATGGCAGTTAGTAGTTCCTGTCAGAATGAGTGAAAACAGTGCATCGGCAAGAACAGTCTAGTCACTTCAGTGCAAGTTCACAAGCTCTAATTATTTCCTCCGAATTAACTGTCCTATTTATTATGCAGTAGCAGGATTGTATTTGAGACTTGATCTGTGCTAATATATGTCAGAATTGAACGCTTTGACAATTTACTGAACAATTAAAAGAGGGAAAAAAAGAGGACGTGTCAGATTTTGTTAGATTTGTTCCTGCACATTTCGGTTTAAAAATGTATCGCTCGCGCAGTGCGAGAAGTGCGAGCTGCTACCAGCCTTGGCCCGGGCAACTGGGCATCTGGAAGCTTATTGGGAAAAGGGGGAGAGGAGGGGGGGGGGGGTGACTCAGTTACTGCGTTGCATTGGGTGCAGATCTGTGGGCGCCATGTGATTAGCAGGAGAGGGCAAAATTGAGGTTTGCACCGGGCACGGACCGTTTAGCGATTCACCCGTCCCGCTCCCGATGCCAAGTTCTGGATCTCGCTCACCACTGGCGAGAATGCCACTAACCCTAATTCGCACTCATTTCAATCTCATTAACGAGATCGAAGTTGACTGCAGTGGCCTCCCGGGAATTACCTGACTCCCCAGCGGGGCGTGACGTGGGCCTCCTTTAGTGCTCCTTCGTGCTGAGGGGGAAGTGAGGAGGTGAGTAGCTATTACTGTTTTCCAGCTTGCAGCTCAAGGGCACTGGAGCTGTTGCCTCAATGCTCGGGAGTGCGGGGAGGGGGGGGGCTTCAGGGGGATTGGGGTTGTTTGGGGAGGCGTTTCAGGTTGGGAGGGGTGATCCCTGAGCCGGGGGAGGGGTCGTGTGAGGGATTTGCACCTGCGAGGTTTCAAGGCATCTTTAAATATTGTGGGAGACCCATAACAGGGGCAACCACATCTGCAGCCTGCTGTCCGACCAAACTCTCCCAGGACAGAAGCCCTGCTGTGGTTTCTATCCTGAAAGTCAAATTCACCCCCTTTGACTGTGAGCAGCCTCTAGCTTCACAGCTGAAGGCTATTTCAAATGAAGCATTAGCCTTGTTCGTTGTGAGTGCACTTCATGCACCTGAACTCTCCAGTGCCTCCTCGAAGGCACAGGTGCCAGAGGATGAATAGTGCACTGGATGTCCAGCAAACCATGATGCCTGAACACCTGAACAGTTTGCCTGAACTCTCAGAGCGTCAGCACCACAGAGGCAGCTGTCAACAATCAAACACCGAAGAGCAGGGCTTCAGCACTGTGGATCTTCTCGTGACTAAAGGATAAGTGTGTGGGTGAGCGGAGGGCAGCTAAGCACATCCTCCCTAATGATCCCGTCAGAGGTTTGGGTCTCGGGGCTCCTGATGTGGTCGGGTGTTTGTGAAGAGCAAGGTTTGCCAGCACAACTGGTTTGCTGGATGGCACTTGAGGGAAGGCGGGACAGTCATGGTAAGGGTGGAGGAGGCTGGGGGAATCGGAGGGTCCCAGAGTGGAAGCTTTTACTGAATGTTGGTCTCCCTCCAATTCCTTCCAGACATGGAGTTGATTCCATGGAGACTTCCCTCTCGTTGCTTGTGGCAGCCGAGGTGGGCAGCCGCCATAGAAGGCAGCAGTGTGAAGCAGGCTGGAGGCGGCGTCCCATGTGCAGGGGGTCATTGCACACCCTGAATACCTCGGGCGGAGGAGGGACCCACAGATGGGGAGGCCATCGACGGCCCAAGTTGCACAGGCGCCACAGTCATTCGATGAACTGATGGACACCGTGTGCCGCAGAAGAAGACTCCGTCTTATTAAAGAGACAATACAGCACCTGTGCCACGTCTTCGTGGACATGGTACCCCCATGGAGGAGGACAACCACCCCCAGTGGCCATGAAGGTTACTGCAGCCCTCAACATCTGTGCCACTGGGTCACTTCAGGGCTTGAGCGGGGTCCTGGGTGGAATTTCCCAATCTTCCACAGGGGCATCCGGGAGGTAACAGGTGCTCTGTATGATGGGCATCAAACTATATCAACCAGGCCCACCAATATGCCTGGGCTGCAGGATACGCTGCCATTGCCGGATGCCCCAGGTCCAGGGGCCATTGATGGCACGCATGTTGCCCGGCAAGCGCCGGGGCATCAGGAAGTGCCCTATATTAACAGGAAGGGATTCCATTCCCTGAATGTTTGGATCGTGTGTGACCACTGCCTCCATGTCATGCACATTGGACCAGCTACCCTGAGAGTGGCATGACAGTGACATCCTGGGGTACTCTTAGATCCCTGGTGTCTTCGAGGACCACTCCAGGATGATGCGTTGGCTCATAAGGAATAAGGAATCCCCACTTTGGTCATGGCTGATGACACTGGTGCAGAGACCTCAGACCAAGGCAGAGGCCGAACACAATGCGGCGCACGTTGCCACTCTTGCTGTCATTGAGCTGCTGAAGATGCAGTTCCGACCCTAGATCACAGTGGTGGTGGCTTGCAGTGCACCCCCACAGAGGGTCTCCTGCTTTGTGGTGGTCTGCTGTGCCCTCCACAACCTGGCACAGCAAGAGGGCAACGTGCTGGAGGAGGAGGAGCAAGAGGAAGCAGAGGGGCATGTGGCCTCATCTGAGGAAGAGGATGAGGAGGTCCAGGAAGGGGTGGAGGACGAGCCCGAGGGGGAGCACTGTGGGTGTACTTACACCACACGGACTGTGACCCTTAGTTCTGGATGTACCCAACATCGGGAACATTCTTCCCGCATCTAGCCTGTGCCATCAGGATTTTATATGTTTCTATGAGATCCCCTCTCATTCTTTTAATCTCCAGTGAGTACAAGCCTCGCCGATCCAGTCTTTCTTCATATATCAGTCCTGCCATCCCGGGAATTAGTCAGGTGAATCTTCGCTGGACACCCTCAATAGCAAAAATGTCCTTCCTCAAACTAGGAGACCAAAACTGCGCACAATACTTAAGGTGTGGCCTCACCAAGGCCCTGTATAACTGTAGCAAGATATCCCTACTCCTATACTCAAATCCTCTCGCTATGAAGACCAGCATGCCATTAGCTTTCCTCACCGCCTCCTGTACCTGCCAACCTTCAGCGACTGTTCCACCATGACACCCAGGTCTCGTTTCACTTCCCCTTTTCCTAAACTTAAAAAAAATGATAATTTACCTGCTCTTATTGGGGAAGCTAACATATAGTGTGTTGTATTGAAGGTAGTCTCCATGTATTGTCCAGCAATCTGTCTTTGACTTGGGACTGTGAAATTTCTTTGTCAGAGCCCAGCCAGTCTGTGTTTATGCTCCACAGGAATCTCTTCCCATTCTTCATCTCATCTATTCCTTCTATTCCTGTCTCCTTCATGTGGCAGCCTAACTTCCCATTAATTGCATCAATGCTATTTGCCTCAAACAGTCTGTGATTGTGAGTTCCATAATCTCAGTGCTCTCTGAGTAAGGCCTCCTCGTGCAGGTACCATGCCCTAAGATAGCATTGGCAGCCATGAACCTCCAGTAGATTGGCCCATGATGATGTTCGGAAGTGGTTTGCCTTTGCCTTGTGCACTATGGCTGACCAGGAGTCTCTCCAGTTCTTAACCACCTCCCCCAGGCTGATAACAAACCTTGACCACATTGAACACACCATCGGTGTCCATCAAATCGCACCAGCCTCCCCGGACAGGCGCCGGAATGTAGCGACTAGGGGCTTTTCAAAGTAACTTCATTGAAGCCTACTCGTGACAATAAGCGATTTTCATTTCATTCATCTTGGGATGGGGCTTGAACCTGGAGCTTCTAGCTCAGAGGCAGGAACATTACTCACTGTGCCACATGACCTCCTCTTCTGATTTGGGCACTCACATATTTGAAACAAAACTGCCAGTGAGGGTCATAGGACCAGCTTTATTTAAGTGGAGGCTGGTTTAGCTCAGTTGGCTGGACAGCTGGTTTGTGAGCAAGGTCATGAACGTGGGTTCAATTCCCCGTACCGGCTGAGTATATTCATGAAGGCCCCACCTTCTCAACCTTGCCCCTTATCTGAGGCCTGGTGATCCTCAGCTTAAATCAGCACCAGTCAGCTCTTCTCAAAGGGGAAAGCAGCCTATGGTCATTTGGGACTATGGCGACTTTACCTTATGCATTGCGTTGCTGTGGGGAAATCTTGACCCTCACCCAGGAGCACATATTGGGAATTATTGCGCATTCCCCAATTAACAGATGAAACGTTATCCACTATGAACTGATATGGGCAGCAGCACAGTAGCATAGTGGTTAGCACTATGGCTTCACAGCTCCAGGGTCCCAGGTTCGATTCCCGGCTTGGGTCACCGTCTGTGCGGAGTCTGCACGTTCTCCCCGTGTCTGCGTGGGTTTCCTCCGGGTGCTCCGGTTTCGTCCTACAAGTCCCGAAAGACGTGCTGTTAGGTAATTTGGACGTTCTGAATTCTCCCTCTGTGTACCCGAACGGGCACCGGAATGTGGTGACTAGGGGCTTTTCACAGTAACTTCATTGCAACGTTAATGTAAGTCTACTTGTGACAATAAAGAATATTATTACCTGCCCTCTCAATAGGTTAAACTTCTTTCTAGAAGCAACATAATTGTAAAATTGACTGATTTATATTTATCAAAAGCCTAGAGAAACACTGTGTAACTATAGGTGTAAATTTCTCACTTCCTCTGCCTGGCATCATCCAGCCACTCAAACTGACAGGTTTGCTGTGGGCTGGTTGGACCACCCACAGATTACATTGTTCCTGATGTGCTGTGTGTGTTAGGTTTGAATAGGTAGCATCCCAACAGAATAGTTAAAAATGTTGCCATTAATTAGATGGGAAACCAAGTTTGTTCGCCCAGGAATGATTATGCTCACATTGCACACATGAATTACCAGCATCAGCCACACTCTCGAGCGACCTGAGAAAGCGCAAAAATGGAATTAGCTCGGGTAGACACTGCAACTTTGGAGATCTTTGTCGCTTTGTTCAACTGTGACATTGGAATTCGCTCCTGGGTGCAAAGCTTTTTATCATTTCTCCTCCCTTCCCCACCTGTGTGTTCTCTGTGCCTTCTCTTCTCATGCCCTGTTGATCATTTTGTGCCCAGACTGCTCTTCAAAGCCGGGGGAGAGGGGGGGGGGGAGGAGTTGGGGCTGGGGGGGGGGTTAAGGAAATGGGTATGCCTTCCTAGGGATCTATAGCAAAAGAATAAGGACAGCGACCTCCAGAAAAGGAGGAACATTTATTTAAATATTTATTTTAATAATCTAGGCGCCCCACAATCATAATCTAACCCCTTGGTAGAGTTGGGGGACAAGTGGTGTCAAATTGTTAATTCTTCTGTTTCATTGTAGTGGCAGTAACCTTGTGATGGCAGTGATGATGGGGAGTAGGATGCTTGACATAATTTACTCCTAATCATCTAAGCTAAAGAAAAATATACCTGCATTTTTATACAGAAGGCGTGGCCCGTATGAACTGAAGACAATCAGGACTGGATTTTCTATCCCCCCCCCCCTTGTCGGCCCCCACGTTTTACGTTGGTCACTGGTGGGATCTTCCTATCCCCCAATGCCTGCAGCCATTTGCGCAGTCACCCGTTGTACCAGGAAGGTCACCTGTGGCAGGACCGGAAAACCCCGCAAGCAGGAAGGGCCGGAAAATCCCATCCTCAGATTCTGCAGTCGAGATGGAAGCTGAATTTTCCACCCAAATTCTCAAACATTTGTTCTCATTCAACTGAGGAGCATTTGAGGGAGAAGCAGATTATTTCCCCATTAATGCCGCAGTGAGCTAAGCTGTTTTGGGTGTAGCAAGATCGTCCAATTATTTATTATTGACAGGTTTATATTTTTTGCAGTGGCCAGTGTGACAAACAGCCCCAAATATGGAATCACAGTCACTGGACACTCCTGTGAAGTAGACCTCACAATCCTAGAACCACTCACTATTTTTTATAAAGAATGATAGGCCTTTGTTTTGTACACTGTAGTATTGTACATATATTCTGACTGGAGCTAACAACTGTTATTTTCCAAAATGTGGATTGAAAAGTGTTCTTTTGAGATGCGGGATAGCGGCAAAGAAATTAGTTTCTTTTACACGAGTGGGCACAACACATTTAGTATAATCACATCGATCATTTTTTAAAATCTTGTTGCCTGGGATTATCGAAATTAAGCTTCACTGGCATCACAGATTTAAATATTCACCTTCACACGAAGTAATTCCAAAGTTAGCTGGTTTCTGTCACAGGTTACTCGGGCCTGTTGACTCACTCTTGTCTGAGGGAGAGAGAGCAAGAGAAGGCATGGGTCAACCCGTAAAGACTGTGTGGTGAAACGTTTGTCCCACTGAGCTATCACATACAGCTCCAAGCCCATTCTCCATTGGAGGTGTGGTCAAACAACATAGCTCCCATTGTTTAATTGACCCGGACAGCTGTAAATCAACATTGAATTTGGAGTCAAGGTGAAAAGGCAGTAACGTGATCACACAAACTGCATTCATAAATCACTGATTGACACAAATTGTTAGAGGAATAAATGTAGACAGATTTAATGCAGAATTAGACTTTTCTAATGAGTAGACGTCTATCATAGATCATAGAATTTACAGTGCAGAAGGAGGCCATTCGGCCCATCGAGTCTGCACCGGCTCTTGGAAAGAGCACCCTACCCAAGTTCAACGCCTCCACCCTATCCCAATAACTCCACCCAACACTAAGGGCAATTTTGGACACTAAGGGCAATTTAGCATTGGCCAATCCACCTAACCTGCACATCTTTGGACTGTGGGGGGAAACCGGAGCACCCGGAGGAAACCCACGCAGACACGGGGAGGATGTGCAGACAGTGACCCAAGCCGGAATCGAACCTGTAAATCAACCAATTGGAGTTCTGAGCCACCTGCGGATCATTTATTTTAATGGAAGAGGCATAGCTGTATTATTGGATTGGTCCATTTTTATTGAAGCACTATAGAAGTGTATTTAATTAACTTTTCAACAAAATAAAATAATGAGTGGAATCTCCTGTTGTCACGATCCCCATGGAGACTGATAACGTCTTTAAACAAAATTCAATGTCCTTTAAATTCAATTTAAAGGAATTGCACAACACAATTTCAAGTTTTAACACTTTTACTGTAACAAACTAAAAGTAACATTTACTAAACACTATTCTGTAAGAAAATTATCCTCCAAACTACAGAAAAATTCCTTGTTTAATCTTTACTATGACTAAAAGCCTCCCTACACAGTTACACTTTACTCTGTGCCTTAAGTGGATGTCCTATTTTCCTGGATTCGTAGTGCTTGAAGGCTTACAGCATTTCATTTCCTTTTCCAGCCTAGCCAAATCTTGGCAAATCTCTCACCTTAGTTTAAACCCTCACAACCTTGGTCTCTTCAATCCTGTCACTTATAATGGGGCATTTAATTTAAATTTAGATCCAGTTTAATTTAGCTACATGCGCCTAATTACTCAGTTCCAAATCAACCCTTTAAATTGTTTTAAATTTGAGAGAGTCTCAACCATGAGGCAAGGACCAGATTCTGAAAAAGAAAATATCAAAGTTTATTTTCTAAAAAGGCGTAAAAAAAAATGAAAGTATACTTATCAGGATGCATGACTGACTTTTACATCTTCAAGTTGGGTAATCACACCAGGTTTAAGTGTAAATGTTCCTCGGGTTCCCTTGCTAACAACAATTTCTCCCAAATCCTGCCCAGGGAGCACCTACTACTTATAAAATTCTGATCAAACGTTCAAGCAACAAGATGATTCTTGAAACTAACTTTGATCCTGGAATTAGCAGTACCCCATCTCAAATCAGTTGTTATAATTATTCAGTTGTTCATTGTTGTTACTGGGTTAATGTTACTGGAGTTTGCCATTTACAATGGACAAGAACAATGGGACATATCATAGAACATAGAACATGCAGTGCAGAAGGAGGCCATTCGGCCCATCGAGTATGCACCAACCCACTTAAGCCCTCACTTCCTCCCTATCCCCATAACCCAATGACCCCTCCTAACCTTTTTGGACATGAAAGGCAATTTATCATGGCCAATCCACCTAACTTGCACGTCTTTGGATTGTGGGAGGAAACCGGAGGAAACCCACGCAGACACGGGGAGAACATGCAGACACCACACAAACAGTGACCCAGCGGGGAATCAAACCTGGGACCCTGGCGCTGTGAAGCCACAGTGCTAGCCACTTGTGCTGCCCATCATTAATTTCCTTTTATCTGAGTTTGGACAAATCTCCATTCATTCTCTAGTACCTGCAGCAGACAGTCAAGGACAGTAACCTCGAGTACCCTCTGTTCCCACAGATAGTGCTTGCAGTTGACAATTAGGTGGAGAGCTACAATCTTGAACCGCTGCCGTCCCTGCGGGGTAGTACACCCACAGTGCTGTTAGGGAGGAAGTTCTAGGAATTTGAAGCAGCGACATTGAAGGAACAATTATATATTTCCACGTCAAGATGGTGGGTGGCTTGGAGACTAATCTCCAGGTGTAGTATTCCCATGTGTCTGCTGTCCTTGCCCTTCTAGATGGTAGTGGTCATGTAAGTGTATCCCTCTGCTCTCTCTCTCCCTCTTGGATTCTTGCAGGCTAACCTTATCTGTGAGTTTCAGTGATACTTTTGGGAAAATCAGTCAAACAATCCTCCAATGGCCTCCTATGGGCTCTTCCCCTGTCAAAGCACTTTCCATAGCAATGCGAATCACAGGGGCCTTGTAACCAGGTAGAAATTATAATTAGCTATCCTTTAGACCCAGAACTCCATTCTATCTTGAAATTAAATAAAGAAGTTAAAGAATAACTACTGGCATAACCTGTCATTCCGAAAACCTCCCTGGGACTTGGGAGACCAACAGTTTATTCACTGTCAGCATACCTGCCGTAGTCATTAATTATGGATGTGGTACTTTTGCACCTTCTTCCCAGTAAAACAATCTGAGCCCTCTTCTAAACCTTAGCAACAAAGCCACCCAGGCCTGGTGCCAGTTAGAATTCAGAACAGGTCGCATGACCCCCTCCAGCGCTCCGTTTTGTTCTGAATTAGAGATCGTCCTGAAAAACAACGATCTTATAAAACCTTGAATTTGTGACACTGCACAATTTGATTTTAACAACGTGAATTCCGCTGAATTCCTTTGGGAGCTGCAGTGCCGGATTCCCTTGTACAAAATGCTGTTCTTCAAATTCCGTTTTTTTTGGGGGGGTGGGGGGGCTCTCGATACATAAGTGACGTGACAATGAGACGCTGGTCCCATTGGTTTCAAGAATCATCTTGTTGCTTGAATGTTTCATCTGAAAGGAGATGCAACAATGCAAAGAGCTCACGAATCTGACCCCAGCGGCTCCTGAAAGCATTGAACGATTTGGTGAAATTGTACATCAGAACATGACAATTGTGCACCATACAGTTTGTAATAGATTTTTCATGACTTAAGTGGGCATGGCTGCAATCATGGTGCAAGCAGGTAGTGGCTGACTCTGCTTTTAAAAAGGCTGCATTTAGAGACGGTCTTCCCGACGATACCCCTCTGTGAGAGACTGCCGAAGGAACAATACAAAGGCATTTTGTGTGTCTCACTGGTAAAGTTCCATCGCAGTTAGTGAACCTCTTGCTTAAGTGCTCAAAAAGTTTGTGGTGCTGGTGCAGTCGTACTCTGGTGGAGGGTGGAAAATTGGTCACGTCTTTTCAATTCTGATAGTCTCGGACCTGGAGTGGAAACACCTTTGGCTGCATTGATCTACGTGTCTTATGTACAAGTGTAAGAGATGCATTTTCTCGGACGTCTGCCCTATAATATGTCTTTGAACGGCTGTCAGTTTTGGTTGCTGACTGAAGTTGCTGTTGGAGATGTATAGGACTGAGTTTTTATCTGTCTGCTCTTCGAGACATCTGTACCAAAAGACGGATTGTACTTCTGGACTATATGATCTGAAGCACTACGTGTTGACTGACTTGCTTTGAAAGATTTTCATCATTTAGCAGGCTGGCATGATCGATGTGCAGCAGCAGATTCTCATTCAATCATTTTTCATACTCTGCAAGTGCCAGAGGAGATAATTTCGCAGGAACATGGGAGGCGGAGTAGGCCATTCGGCCCGTCGAGCCTCCTCCAGCCATCCAGTATTATCATGGCTGACCGTCCACTTCAATGCCTCCCCCCCCCCCCCCCCCGCCTCCCAATATCCCCATGTCCCTTTGTGCCATTGACATTTAGAAATCAGTCAGTCTCTACTTTAAACATAGAATTTACAGTACAGAAGGAGGCCATTCGGCCCATCGAGCAGACATGCTGGATCTCTGACCATCCACGGCTCTCTGGGGTAGGGAAGTCTAAAGATTCACAGCCCTCTGAGTAAAAAATGTATCTCTCATCTCGCTTCTAAGTAGCTTCCCCCTTATTTCGAAATTGTGTCCCCTGGTTCGAGACTCCCCATCAAGGGGAACAACTGACCCACATCTACCCTGTCTACCCCTTTAAGTATTTTGTAGGTATCAATGAGATCACCTCTCATTCTTCAGAACGCTGGAGAATACTGATTCTCTTTTTTACTTGCAGAAAAATCTTAACGATAGACACACATACATGGTAGCGTGCCCCTTTAAGGGGCGAATTCCCGGAAGGTCATGTGACCCCATCGGCCAATAGGGCCAGAGCGTGCGACCCCTGGGGGAGGGGAAAGAGAGAAAGGGGGGAGCGGCGGAGTGCGGTATTCCCAGTTATTTAGGAGTTTGATCTTGGAACATGATAGCCTTTTATCCCACTCCTATATATAGTTATTGCTTTAATAAACCATTATTCATTAATGGTCGCCCGTCTGTCAGGATATCACATATTACAATCCCTCAATAAATAATACTGTGGAAGGAACGTATACCCTCCACATCCTCAGAATGCCCCAGAGTACTGTACAGACAATTCAGTAGTCTTGATGTGTAGTCACATTTGTAATGTAGGAAAAAGCGACATCCAATTTTATGCACATCGAGCTCCCAACACAACAATGTAATCACCCGGCCAGCTCACCTTTCAGGTTATATCAAAGAACTAAATTGTGGGATGGAATCTTCTCTTTGAGAGGACAGGTAGTTTAATCACGGCACGGTAGCATGGTGGTTAGCATCAATACTTCACAGCTCCAGGGTCCCAGGTTCGATTCCCGGCTGGGTCACTGTCTGTGCGGAGTCTGCACGTCCTCCCCGTGTGTGCGTGGGTTTCCTCCGGGTGCTCCGGTTTCCTCCCACAGTCCAAAGATGTGCAGGTTAGGTGGATTGGCCATGCTAAATTGCCCGTAGCATCCTAAAAAAGTAAGGTTAAGGGGGGTTGTTGGGTTACTGGTATAGGGTGGATACGTGGGCTTGAGTAGGGTGATCATTGCTCGGCACAACATTGAGGGCCGAAGGGCCTGTTCTGTGCTGTACTGTTCTAATTCTAATCGTGGTTTAATATCTCATCTGAAAGATAGCATCTATAGCAGCGTAGCACTCCCTCAGCACTCAGTAGAGCAGTACGTTGGTTAGCACTGCTGCCTCACAGCGCCAGGGACTCGGGTTCAGTTCTGGCCCTGGGTGACTGTCTGTGCGGAGCCTGCACGTTTTCCCCGTGTCTGTGTGGGTTTCCTCCAGGTGCTCCAGTTTCCTCCCACTGTCCAAAGATGTGTTAGGCGAATTGGCCATGCTAAATTGCCCTTAATACGCAGGTTAGATGGGGGTTGAGGAGATTACCGGATTAGGGCGAGGGAGTGAGCCTAAATAGATGTGCCCTTTCCCTATCAGAGGGTCGGTGCGGACCCGATGGGCCAAATGGCCTCCTTCAGTACTGTGGGGATTCTGTGATTCTATACTGCACTGCAGTGTCAGCGGAGATTGTTGTGATCAAGCCCCTGGATTGGAACATGGATGCCGCATTGGGAGTGCTAGCATTGAACCATATCATTGTCCCTGATGTTTACTGCGGTCTTCCTTTGTAATTTGGCCTTTATGTTACTGTTCAGTAAGATGGGGCACTATTGGTTAGTAAGGAAAGTTGAGAGAAATTGGTTGAGGTATAGCCAATCCTCAGAGCAGTGACTTGTCCAAGAATAGGTTTTTGAAGGAATTGCTTACCTTTCTAATACCTGATTGAGTTGGCAGGTCAACTGCTGTCCAAGGGACCATCTTATATCTGACCTTTAAAGACTTCCATCTCATTCAAACAGATCTCTGGGAAGAATTTTCTTTTAATAAATTCATTTTTCCCAATTAAGGGGCATTTAGTGTGGCCAATCCACCTAGCCTGCACATCTTGGGGTTGTGGGGGCGAAACCCACGCAAACACGGGGAGAATGTGCAAACGCCACACGGACAGTGACCCAGAGCCGGGATCGAACCTGGGACCTCGGGGCCGTGAGGCTGCTGGGCTAACCCACTGCGCCACCGTGCTGCCCATCTGGGAAGAATTTTTTTAAATTACTTTTCACAGGTTGTGGGATTCACTGGCTAGGCCAGCATTTTTATTATTGCCCATCCCTAATTGCCCTTGAGAAGGTAGTGATGAGCTGCTTTCTTGAACCGCTGCAGTCCATGTGGGGTAGGTATGCCCACAGTGCTGTTAGGGAGGGAGTTTTAAGATCCTGTCCAGGCAACAGTGAAGGAACGGCGATATAGTTCCAAGTCAGGAGGGGAACTCTAGATGATAGTGTTCTGTGTACCTGCTCCCTCGTCCTTCCAGTTGGTAGAGATGGTGGGCTTGGAAGCAGCTGACTAAGGAGCCTTGGTGAGTTGCGGCATTGCATCTTGTAGATGGTATGCATGCTGCCACTGTGCACCGATGGAAGAGGGTGGGGTGGTGCATGGGGTGCCAATCAATAGGACTTATTTGTCCTGGGCAGTGGGCAGCACGGTGGCGCAGTGGGTTAGCCCTGCTGCCTCACGCCGCCGAGATCCCAGGTTCAATCTCGGCTCTGGGTCACTGTCCGTGTGGAGTTTGCACATTCTCCCCGTGTTTGCGTGGGTTTCGCCCCCACACCCCAAAGATGTGCAGGGTAGGTGAATTGAACACGCTAAATTGCCCCTTAATTGAAAAAAATGAATTGGGTACTCTAAAGTTTTTTAAAAATGTCCTAGACAGTACTGAGCTCATGGGCATTTTTTTTATTGCATTCATCTGGGAAAGCCAAGAGTATTCCATCAGGGGCTGGTTTAGCTCACCAGGCTAAATCGCTGGCTTTTAAAGCAGACCAAGCAGGCCAGCAGCACGGTTCGATTCCCATACCAGCCTCCCCGGACAGGCGCCGGAATGTGGCGACTAGGGGCTTTTCACAGTAACTTCATTGAAGCCTACTCGTGACAATAAGTGATTTTCATTTCATTACATATTCCTATATTATCCCTTATAGATAGATGGTGGACAGGATTTGAGGAGTAAGGAGGTGAATTCATCTCCACAAAATTCCCAGCCTCTGACCTGTTCTTGTAGTTACATGCTGAACCAACTCATTTTCTGGTCAATGGTAACCCCCAGGATGTTGATTGAAGTGGATTCAGCAATGGTAATGCCATTGAATGTCAAGGGGAGATGGTTGGATTTGCTCCTGTTGGACATGGTCATTACCTGGCATCTGTGTGGTGCAAATGTTAATTGCCCCAGACTGAATATTGCTGAGGTCTTGCTGCATATGGACATGGACTACGTCAGTCCCCGAGGAGTCGAAAGTGGTGCTGAACATTGTGCAATTATTCCTGAACATCCCAACTTCTGACCTTATAATGAGAAGGAGGTCATTGATGAAACTGTGAAGTTGATTGAGCTGAGGACAGGACGCTGAGGGCCGCCTGCAGCAATGTTCTGAGACTGTGATGATTGACTTCCAAAAGGCACAGCCATCTTCCTTTGTAGCAGCTATAACGCCAACCAGTGGAAACATTTCCCCAGATTCCCATTGACTCCAGTCTTGCTTAGGCTTCCTGATGCCACACTTGGTAAACCGCTGCCTTGATGTCAAAGGCAGTTACTCCCACCTCACCTCTTGAGTCCAACTCTTTTGTCCCTGTTTGGACCAAGGCTGTAATGAGGTCAGGGGTTAAGTGGCCCCACCAAAATTAACGGGTTAGTCAATATTTGATTCACTGTTTTCCTCGCGCAGACTGAAAATGGAGATTTGAACATATTTTCCTCTTCAAACCTTCATTCCTTACTCCCCGGTAATTCACAATCACTGACTCCATTATTCTCTTGACCAAATTTTCTCTCTTTCATCATTGACTACCCTGGACTTTAGCCAGAGCACAGCCTCATTTTCGCAGTCGCTGGAAGATGTTAACTTAGCTTAGATGGTCGCGCTTTCGCCTTCAGGTCAGTAGATATTGGGTTCACGCCGCCACATTGAAGCTGAGACTCCAGTGCAGTATGGAAGACTTGATGCATTGTTGCGGACTGCCTTCCGTTTGGCTGCGATGTTAACTCCGGGTCTAATTTGCCTCTTACACTCGCTCTGCTAAAGATCCGGATTGCACTATTCTTGCAATAGCGCTGACCAACATTGCTCTCTCAGCCAACAACACCAAAAGAAGAGATTAGTCACATTGCTGTGATGTGACTGACAGCAAAGAGTTGCCGTGTTTACCTATGTGGCAACAGTCACTGTACAACTCTTGGAGACATAGGGACATTTTGACAAAAGTGATGAGATACTATGTAAATACAAGTAGAAAGATTCACCTTGAGTAGAATCATCTGTCATTTTCCAACTAATGTGCATCATTTCAGCTTCTAAAAGCTAGAAAGCTTTTAGAACAGAACCGTTACTAATCACTGTGAGATTGCTGGTGATGTGTGTGTCTTTTTCAACACGCCACTGTAACATCACAGGAAATTTGTAGGTGTTGGTAATTGTACGGTTGCTACTCATTTCCAAATTCTTAATGTATTTTTATACCTTTTTAAATGGCTTACCTCAGCTATAAATTTTCCATAATTGTCACAATACTGATTCTGATAGCCCCTAATTGGGCTTTCAATTTTCCACATTTACAAATGTGATTATAGGACAGAAAGCCTATTTTTAGCGAATCAAAAAGCACTCACACAAAGTTACAACATGTGCTCTCGACAGAACACTTTCATTTCAACCTCACAGTAGGAAGTGTCAGTGATTGTGTTTTCAATTGAATTCGGGAGTAAGGTGTGCTTTGTTGATCAGACCCTATGGAATCTCCATGACAGGAAATGTAAGGGAGGCACGGTAGCAGAGTGGTTAGCACTGTTGCTTCAGAGCGCCAGGGTCCCAGGTTCGATTCCCGGCTTGGGTCACTGTCTGTGTGCACGTCCTCCCCGTGTGTGCGTGGGTTTATTCCAGGTGCTCTGATATCCTCCCACAAGTCCCGAAAGACGTACTGTTAGGTGAATTGGACATTCTGAATTCTCCCTCCATGTACCCAAACAGGAGCCGGAGTGTTGCGACTAGGGGAATTTTCACAGTAACTTCATTGCAGCGTTAATGTAAGCTTAATTGTGACAATAAAGATTCTTAAATTAATTAAGTATTATTACAAGTTAACAATGCAACTAATGAATTATTACATCAAAGTAAATGTATTGCTTATTGTAGCAAGAAGAAATGTAGATGCAAAAATGAAAGGTGAAACATATTTATCAAAATGCTTTAAGACTTCAATTTAGGTAGGATCAGCGAGAGGAGATGGAGGGATTTGGGGATTGTATCAGCTATGTTGGCGGGATTGTATCAGCTATGTTGGCGGGATTGTATCAGCTATGTTGGCGGGATTGTATCAGCTATGTTGGCGGGATTGTGTCAGCTATGTTGGCGGGATTGTGTCAGCTATGTTGGCGGGATTGTATCAGCTATGTTGGCGGGATTGTATCAGCTATGTTGGCGGGATTGTATCAGCTATGTTGGCGGGATTGTATCAGCTATGTTGGCGGGATTGTATCAACTATGTTGGCGGGATTGTATCAGCTATGTTGGCAGGATTGTGTCAGCTATGTTGGCGAGGTTATATCAACGGGATATGGTTGTTGGTTGGGGGAGTGTTACGTACTGAATTATGTTTGTATTTGCATCTTGATAAATGCCTTAATAAAATGTTTGTTAAACAAAAATGTGTTAAGACACAGATGCTGCCCTTTGTTCATTCATTGGATAATCAACCTACAGTCAAAAAAAGTACAGACGTTTGTCAAGGTGGGGAAGTGCATGATAGGACAATTATACTTGGACACTGTCGAGAGTGACACATGCCCTCTCCTTGTTTCAAACCTTTGATCGTTTTATTACAAATAGTTGTTGGAAAATTACAGCAAAGCAGTTTGGTGGAACAGAGTGTGTTGTACGGTTCATCACAAAGCATGCTACTCCTTTATCAGCCATCACAACTCTGATGTATGTTACCCGCTTAGAGCACTCTCAGGGAGGAGTATCATTAAAGTTGGTGAAACTGAGGTCAATGAAGAAAGACTCACAGTAAATATCACAACCTCCGGACATCCCAAAGCTTTACAGTCAGGGAAGTACCTTTGAAATGTTGTCACTGTTCCAACGTGGGAAACGTAGCAGCCAATTTGTGCACAGCAAGCTCCAACAAACAGGAATCATGGTGAAATAACAAGGTTGTTGTTTTCAGTGATGTTCACTGGTAACTGGTGCAATGAATTGATTTGTCGATCATGCCATTTTTGTTGAACCTGACTGGGCAAAAGAAAATTTCCCAACGAACACAAACATTTACAGAGTAGCTAGCAATATTAACCATACTTGATTGGATAGTAGAGCTGAGCAGTAAGCCACAGAGTGTCTGAATTCAGAAAGATGAGACACGCTTTAACCTCCAGGGATGCAAACCTGCATACCAATCTTTTCTTTGAAATTGTCGATCATTGTATTAGAGTCATAGAATCATAGAGTTTTACAGCACAGAAAGAGGTCCTTTAGCCTATCCTGTCTGTGCCAGTCATTATGCATCCATCTATTCTAATCCCATTTTCCTGCACTCGGTTCGTAGCCTTGTATGCTGTGGTGTTTCAAGTGCCCACCTAAAGGCTCCTTAAATGTCGTTAGGGTTCCTGCCTCTACCACACTTTTAGGCAGCGAGTTTCAGATTCCCACCACCATCTGGGTGAAAAAGTTTACTCTTAAATCTGCTCCAGATCTCTTGCCCTTACCTTAAATCTATGCCCCCCCGGTTATTGGCCCCTTTGGTAAGGAGAAAGGTTTCTAGTAAGATTATGCCCTTTGACTCTATGGGCGCGATCAAATGGCCAATGCGGTACCGCGACGAGCCTATTAAATCTCACAAGAGGCCTCTCGCGAGATTTGCGATGCTCAGAACGCCTCGTGAGATTCCACAAGATCTCGTGAGACATCATGATCTGGATCTCGCTGCGTGAGGGTGATATCCAGTTTTACATATTTACGTGAGCCACGAGGTAAGTGTGGCCTCGGTGGGGCGTTCACAACTAAGGCCAAAAAAAAAAGGAGTCTCGTAGCACAAGAGTGGCTTCACAGTGCTAGGGTCCCAGGTTCGATTCCCCGCTGGGTCACTGTCTGTGCAGAGTCTGCACATTCTCCCCATGTCTGCGTGGGTTTCCTCCCACAGCCCAAAAACTTGCAGGTTAGGTGGATTGGCCATGCTAAATTACCCTTAGTGTCCAAAAAGGTTAGGAGGGGTTATTGGGTTATGGGGATAGGGTGGAAGTGAGGGCTTAAGTGGGTCGGTGCAGACTCAACGGGACGAATGGCCTCGTTCTACACTGTATGTTCTATGTTCGTTTGATAACAGGGTATCTCGCCACTGCAGGTGCCCAAAACGGGACTGTTGTTTGGGAGTTAGATCATGCTCTCTGACTCTACCGATATCTACACACTGTATGGTAGCATAGTGTTCACGGACTAGGGGTCTGGACCAATGATCCAGATGCTTGAGTTCAAATCCCAGCATGGTAGCTGAGAATCTAATGAGTCAAGTTTGGAAACACACAGCCAGTCTCCGTAATGGTGACGCTGGATGGTCATAAATGTCCACCATGGTCTTTAGAAAAGGCATCCTCACCTGGCCTGGCCTGTGTGTGACTCCACATCCACTCTGCAATTGTCCAGCAAGCCATTCAAATCAAAACAAATTACTGCGGATGCCGGAAATTTGAAATATAAGCAGAACATTCTGGAAATACTGTCAGCATCTGCAAAAGGAAAACGTTTCAAATTGAATCTGACTTTGCTTCAGAACTTCTGAGTGGTGTTGGTCTAAATGCCTCAGGAAAGTCCAAGTGTTGGTTCTGGGTCTGGAAAGGTTTGGAGGATTGTATGTAATGAAGCAATGTCAAAGGGGCCATCAGATCTCCCTACCTAACCTTGCACATGACCAGTAGGGTGATGTCGGGCAGCAGGTCAGGCTTCTGTACAACTGCTTACTGAAAAGGTGGAGTAAAAACAAATGAATTTCTGTTTCATAATGAGTACTGGCCTTTGTGGAAAAATATTTTCCGAAATAGAGGGGGTGATTCTCCGATATGCAGCCTAAGTGTTCGTGCCGTCGTGAACGCCATCGCGTTTCATGACGGCACGAACTGGGCCCGGGTATGACCAATTCTGGCCCCCACAGGGGGCACAGCACGGCGCTGGAGCAGTTCACACTGCTCCAGCCTCCTTTCGAGGTGCCAAATGGACGCCGCGTCAACCCGCGCATGCGCGGGAGACTTCTTTAGCGTGCCGGCCCCGACCAACATGGGGCCAGTATTCAGGGGCTGGCCTCGCCAGAAGGTAACCCCGGGGAGGGGGGGGGGGGGGGGCTGGCAGGCCGGCCTGCCGATCGGTGGGCCCCAATTGTGGGCCAGACCCCATCTGAGGTCGCCCCCCCCCCAGTGAAGGAGCCCCCCCACCCACCCCACAGGCCGCCCCTGACTGTTCCCGCAGAGTTCCCGCCGGCAGCGACCAGGGGTGAATGGCGCCGGGTGGACTCTATCGTATCGGCGCGGCTGCTTGGCCTATCCGAGCCAGAGAATCAGCGGCACACCGATTCCAGCGGCCCGCGTTTGGCGCCGCACTAAACGCGCCGACGCCGATTCTCCGCACCTCGGAAAATCGCGCGCCAGCATCAGGGCGTCGTGGTGCGGTTGCGGCGATTCTCCGGCCCGGGGCTCGGAGAATCGCCCCCAGAGAATTGGAGTTGTGGAAAAAAGTACAGAAAACTTTAAAATGGACTCAAATGTTTTGAGGTTGACAATACGGTATTGTTAAAATTCTAACCTTTAACTGTTCCTATCAACGTTACAGAACATGTGGAATTCAGCACTTGGAGCGAGCAGGAGACAAGCTCACCCTTTTCAAGTCTCTCTACTTCTGCATTGTCACCTTCTCGACAGTTGGGTTTGGCGATGTGACTCCACAGATTTGGCCTTCGCAGCTCCTTGTTGTCATCATGATCTGTGTCGCTTTAGTGGTGCTGCCTCTCCAGGTATGTTATCAGACAGGCCATTTCTAAGCTTGCTGTTTATTCATTTGCTGGTTTTTATCTGTACAAGCGTTTCCCGTAAGACAAATGATCTGACCCGAGTTACAAACCATTCCACGACGGAGAGAATGGAGAAGCAGCCCTGCTGCCAGGACTCGGTGAATGCAATCCGATAACTAGCCTTGGGGAGGCATGTGACACAAACTGGGGGGGTGATGGTAAACTCTGGCTGGGTCAGTGTATTTCAAGTTGTTCACCACCTTGCCCTTCGATGCAAAGTCAGTCGGTTGGGGTGTATAATGACCTCCAGCTTTTGTTATATTTTATCTCTGTTCAGGTTTCCAACGCAGTTCAAAGATGCACCTGACAACAAGGATTGTTTTTTTTTTACAAATAACAACCTCTGGTAGCATTCTTGGGGTAGCAGGCAAGTCCTAAAGAAACCCCATCTAGATCCGCACCCAGTACCATGCGGCCAAGCCAGATAAAACAGCGCCAATGTGCTGCTTTGTTAAAATACATTTGTGGGATCTGGACGTCACTGGCTGAGTCAGAATTCATTGCCCATCCCTAATTGCCCCTTGCACTGAGCGGCTTAACAGGCAATTTCAGAGGGCAGTTAAAAGTCGATCTGGAGTCACATTCGATTTTCACAAAAACCCTCTCCTAAAGGATGTTAGTGAACCCAGATGGGTTTTTAGCAAATTGACAATGGTTTCTTGGTCATCATTAGCCTTTTAACTCCAGATGTTTTATTGAATTCAAATTGCACCATCTGTCGTAGTGGAATTTGAACATGGTCTTACAGTCCCAGACCAACAGTGTCTAGGATAGCGGACAGAAACCCCAATATTTTATTTTAATTGTGTAAGACTGTGTGGAAAGGCAACATGGTTAGCACTGTTGCTTGACAGCGCCAGGGTCCCAGGTTCGATTCCTGGCCTGGGTTACTGTCTGTGTGGAGTCTGCACGTTCTCCCCATGTCTGGGTGGGTTTCCTCCGGGCGCTCCGGTTTCCTGCACAAGTTCCGAAAGACGTGCTGTTTGGTAATTTGGACATTCTGAATTCTCCCACCGTGTACCCAAACGGAGTGTGGCGACTAGGGGCTTTTCACAGTAACTTCATTACAGTGAAGTCTACTTGTGACAATAATAAAGATTATTATAATTTCACAGAAAATAGAGATATGGTATATTAAAACAAACTTTATTACCAACACAGTATTAAAATATCTTTAACATCATACAAGAAAATTGCTTACAAATACCCCTTAAATAATGCTAATGAATACAGTGACACAATAACCCTTAACTGTTATCTTTATTCCCACTCAAATAGCAGAATCATCTCACCTCTCAATCTACTTTTTAAAACAGTTAGCACTCAGGAATATTTATAGTACAGAGATGTCTTTTGAGACTGTTTGAAAAGATAGACCTGAACCCTGTCAGAACCATGCAGAATCTCTGGCTGTATTTCTTCAGAAACCTCTCATCTTGCCTTCCAGCTGCAAAGTAAAACTGAACCTTAACACCTGACTGCTTCAACTCCTGGTTCCTCCCATGAACTACATCATCTTACTAAACTGAAAGCAATGTCTCCAATTAACTACTCTGCAGGGAACCCTCTTAATATAAGGAAAAACCCATTAGCCCAAACTTTTACTGTGCTTTAATTGTACCTCTGGCTCCCAAAAAGCTTAGCTGCCTTGCAAACCAGGATTTTAAAAAACGCTACTGCAGTCATGCACACACTATTCCAGGCGTTTAACCCTTACTGCACCAAATGCATATGATACAGTATTTTTTTTTTATTTAAAAAATTGTATAGTTTCCAATTGATTAAGGGGCAATTTAGTGTGGCTAATTTACCTACCCTGCACATCTTTGGGTTGTGGGGGCGAAACCTACGCAAACACAGGAAGAATGTGCAAACTCCACCCGCACAGTGACCCAGAGCCGGAATTGAACCTGGGACCTCAGCGCCGTGAGGCAGCAGTGCTAACCACTGGCATGTGAGTCTGAAATTCCTACATTCTTCGCACTGGGTCCCAGAGCATTACCCTCAGTCTCTGGATTACCAGCCCAGTGGCAATGCCACTGCACCATTGCCTCCGCTGCTACATCTGGAAACTGGCGTAGCAATTTGTTACCACGGCACTCTCTTCCTTAGGAGAAAAGTGAGCACTTAACCATCCAGTGCGTTCGGTAAGCATGTGCACTGTCAATACATGTTGGAAAGACGACACCTGTATTTTGGTAAAGGTAGACGAGAAGCATCCAGAGTCCTTGTCCAAAGCTGGCGATAGGCCGGGGGGGCATGAAGCAGTGGAATAGTTGTGTTCAGGAAAGCATGGTCGAAATGCGGTTGAACCAATCACCCTGGCGGGGAGGTCACCACCAAATTCTCAACAAAAAAAAAAAGCGTAGCTGGATGTGAAGCTGGAAGGACTCAACCTGACTCGAGTGAAATGCCGAAAGCTACTGCCAGCCCCCCACTCTGCTGGCCCCTGTCCACAGCCCGTCTCCTCATCACTTCCGACCCCACAGACCCACCCGAGGGTCATGACAGCAGAAGAGCGGCCCAATATTGGAATCCTCGGCACTGGTGAGTGGCCGGGGCATGCCCAGCAAGGGCCTACAGCCCCCTGATTTAATTTCATTGAAATGAGAGTTACGGCCTAATATTGGGGTCTACCTGCTCCTACACAGGCTTTAATTCAGCACAAACCAGCCAACATATGGGTGCATTTCTATCAATCCTCTTCATGTATATCTTTTAGTTAATGTTGCATCAATATGTTGGCCAGGGTCAACTCCCACCCCAACCCCACGAAGTGCTGTGCGGGGATGGGGTGGGAATGTGCAAACTCCACCCGCACAGTGACCCAGAGCCGGAATTGAACCCGCCATTAGTTGACCATGGAATCTTCCAGTCCCATTGCTGTCAACGGGGTTTCCAGTTATTTGCACCCTCTGCCACGGAGTGGGATCGGCCAGGTAATCCCACCCAGAATCTTGGCTGTTACCGTGGAACATGACAGAAGAGTCTACTGTAAGACCACAGGAATCCAATGCATCGCAGTATTATTATTATAGAATTCGTTATCCCCTTTGCCGAACTACTGTGTATTTTTGAAAAATGAGTGGAATGGATCTTTCTTTCATTGAAAATGCTAATTCGTTTTTAAATTTCGATATATTAAAACCTTCAAGGCACAAGTTATTAGCAAATGATTTTCACCACACTCAACTCACGGTTATATCTTTATGTAACAATAACCAGCCAGCTCGGTCCCAATCACACAGACCCTAATCCCGAAAATACCACTCAAATCCCGAAAATGAATATGCAAAACTTTGAAACCTGACTGAAATAGATTATGAGAGAGGCTTGAAGGAAGGAAAGGTAAGGCTGCAGAACAAGGAAGCTGGAGCTAATTGGCGCTGACACTGAGATTGCTCAGACCCACTCTTACCTTTTTTTAAATATGTAAATTAGACAGACGAGCAGCAGGCAAGTAGTGATGTGAAAAGAAATGTAAATTTTCGCCTCCCTTGAGTTTGAAATTGGTCTCACTCTTGCAGACGTGTTTTGCCATTGTGAGCGAATTCTTCTCTCGCGGTGCAATCCAGCTGAGTGGCTTGTTGGACCATTTCAGAGGACGGCTAAGAGTCAGGTGTACAAAGACCAAAGAACAATACAGCACAGGAATAGGCCCTTCGGCCCTCCAAGCCTGCGCCGACCCCGTGTCCTATCTAGACCAACCACCTGTATCCTTTTATACACCGTCTGTTCATGTGAAAATTAAAATCGCTTATTGTCACGAGTAGGCTTCAAATGAAGTTACTGTGAAAAGCCCCTAGTCGCCACATTCCGGCGCCTGTTCGGGGAGGCTGTTACGGGAATCGAACCGTGCTGCTGGCCTGCTTGGTCTGCTTTCAAAGCCAGCGATTTAGCCCAGTGTGCTAAACAGCCCCTTCTGTGTCTATCTAGATGTGTCTATCTAGATAAGTCTTAAAGGTCACTCACGTATCTGACTCAACCACCCCACTTGGCAGTGCATTGCGGGCAGTGTAGCCCACGTGTTATAACCTGCCCGGATCCTATTGGTTGGGGCAATTGGTTATCCATGTTGTATTTTAGGGTCTAATCAACTCAATATTATTAAAGGAAACAAACGGAGGGATAACTTAAAAGGGGCCGCTCCTGGTAGGGGCCGTGCCCAAAAATAACAAAGAAGAACGGAAACTTAGCAACATCAAATCGTAAATGTGAAAAGAGGGGTGGATAAAGCAATTCAACCCCTTCGGTGCCCACTGGGCACGGAATGCCGTGAGAGTGCCCGTGGACACTGCATGTTCCCTTTCCACCGTCACCCGGCCGTGAATGAAACTGCGCCAAAGTCTGATTTCAAGGTTTTACAATTACCTTCCCTCTCAGTTGCCATTCTCTCATTTTGTATTATACAAGCCAGGGTTATTTCAAATTCTATTGAAACCAGTAACCAGATGGGAGTATTTGAAGGGACAAGGCAGCATGTTGCCCCAGCTTACAGACTGTGCCAATTTCCCTTTCTGTCTGTGCCAGTGAAACTCACCGCCGTCTTCTATCCTCCAGTTTGAAGAGCTTGTCTACCTGTGGATGGAGAGACAGAAATCTGGTGGTAATTACAGCCGACACAGAGCCCAAACCGAGAAACACGTCGTGCTGTGTGTCAGCTCGTTGAAAATCGACCTGCTGATGGACTTCCTCAATGAATTCTACGCTCACCCCAGGCTTCAGGTAACAATCAATCGCGCCTTTCTGTGTACCCCGCTTGGCCTTTCATTGCACTCGGTCACAGGACTGCTGGAAGTGAAGTCGGCACGTGACCGGGATTATAGTACAATTTGAGCTTTCACTCTTCCTTAATTACAACCATCGACTAATACTCTGTGCGGAACAAAGGTCGTGGAATGTAACATAATCATACAAATGTTTAATGTTCTTGTATTGAATTTCTGTCACTGTTACTTAGCAGGGTATGAGAACGGTGGCTTAATGTCATCATTGAAATAGGAGGAATTGGATACAGGGATTAATTGCTTGAATGATAAAATCAAAGGGAGTAATTTCTATCTTCATTAAACAGTGGGCTGGATTCTCTGCTTTAGGGACGATGTCCCCACGCTGTCGCACGCAGAAAAACTGGCGTGAAAGGGCCACATATTGACAGGCCTGCAGGGGAGAGGAGTGACCCGTTGGAAAGCTTGCAGCTTTTGCTGCAGATACGGGAACCCGCACTTCCGGGTCAGAGGTCGTGCATGCGCATGACGATGGCCTCCGTCGGCCGCGCCGTGCTCCATGGCGGACTCAGATCGCGGAGCTGGAACTCCCAGATAGTACCCTCGATTGGCCGTGCGCCCGACCCGGACTGCCCACCCTGGACTGCCCGCCCAAAAATAGCCCAGTCCCGTATGAGGGCCCCCTGCCCTCCGATCAGCCCACCCCCCAAGCAGGGCAGCCGCGGGCTGAGTCTACAGCTGCCATGCTTGTATCCCAACCGGTTGGACCATATTAGACACATACCGTTGGGACTTTGGCCAGTCTGGGGCGGAGAATGGCGAAGCGGGCCTCCAGCAATGGACACAGGTAGGGGATACGCCATGCGGCACACTCTCCGGGTACGCCACTTTTCAAGGTCCGGAGAATCGGGGAACCAACGCCGGTCCCGATTCCATGTGCAAAATTGAATTCTCCGCCCCGGCGCCAGACGTGAATTTGCCGTTGGGGTGCCTTTTTATTAATAACGAATGACAAAGAACAGGGGCTGAATTTCCTGACTCCTCCTGCCAGCGGGACTTTCCAATCCCGCCTCTGGCGACCTTCCAGGGCAGATTCCCCTCTGGGGGAGGATGCAAGCCACGCAAAGATCTCGGCAAGACTGGAACATCCCAATGGCAGCCAATGGTAGTCCGACTCCGCTGCCGGGGACGGGGCTGGAAGATCCCACTCTACAGATGAGTGAATCTACGGCATGTGCTCCTCTGTTCCGAGGTGCCTTCCTTTTAAAAAAATTATTGTTATTCAAATTTTTAGCATTTTAACATTTTTCAAATTAATGCAAAAGCATCCTATCCCCAAATACAATAAACCCTGCACTAACGCCTGCCCATCCCAACAGTCGACGGTAACTAGCTCTCCGAAATGCAAAATAAACAAAGCCCATCCCTTGTGGAAACCCCTATTTGCCCCCCTTAGGGTAAATTTCACCTTCTCAAGATGTAAGAACTCCATTAGAACCCTCATGCACGCTGAGGCACAGGGTGGAGAAGCTGGCCTCCACCCCAACAGATCCCGCCCGCGAGCGATCAACCAGGCGAAGGCTAAAACATCTGCCCCCGCTCCCGTTTGCCCCTCCGGCAGGTCCGACACTCTGAATATGGCCCCCAGGGGGCACGGCTCCAAACCCACAGGCTGGATCGGTAACATGGTGCCAGAAAACGAATCCCAAAATCTCTCCAACTTCGGGCAAGACCAGAACATGTGTACATGTTCCGCGCGCTTTATAAGAGTCTGGTGAAGAGCAGTACAGGATGATTCACTTGTCCCATCACCGAGGGACCCTGTGAACACCAGCTAGGCTGCAAATTAATCCCTAGTTTTGGATAAACGGCCCAAAGCATCTGAGCCTTTTGAATGGTTCACGGCCTGTTAATCACTCCCAGACACTCTGTTTGAGATGTTGCAAAATCCCTTCTGATTATCGCCCCGCAGTGAAATCTGGCAAGTTCCTAAAGTGAGCATTCCCACTGTCACTGCTCTCTTTCAGTAATAGATCTCCGAAGTGAGAAATTGACATTGAGATATGTTTTCCACCCGTGTGATCATGTCAATTTTCTTTTCAGAAGATATATAGATTTGAGCACAGTTTGATACGCCAGGGTGCGGGGGCAGGGAGGGAAAAATGTAAAGCTTATTTTCCCCCAAAGTACGAAACCTGTCAACAAACAGCCCAGAAAACAAGCAAGTGTTTGTTCAGATTATCACAGTCATTGTAATCCTGTGACCTTTGAAAATAAAACTGAGGGTGAGGCTCCACGTTTAACCGGAGAGGGAGTGAATCAGAACTTCTGCTGTCACAGAAAACAAACTCCGATCGCCATAATAGGGTAGGAATAAGGCGCAGCCCATCCTGGTCTCCTCTGGGCCGATGGATCTGCTTGGATTAGTTTCAGCTTTCTCCTGCCTTGTGCCGAGACTAATGTTACCCCACGTCCTCGTTCAGTTGGTTGGCACTCACCGTGCCAGGCAGGTGATGCGTTCTGGCACCCAACGTCGATATCCTGCATTGTCATGGCTCCTTGGGACAT
The DNA here is from genome assembly GCF_902713615.1 of Scyliorhinus canicula. Classification (NCBI taxonomy): domain Eukaryota; kingdom Metazoa; phylum Chordata; class Chondrichthyes; order Carcharhiniformes; family Scyliorhinidae; genus Scyliorhinus; species Scyliorhinus canicula. Next base: position 61,570,015 of record NC_052166.1, read on the forward strand.
AGTAAAACATCCCAATGACACATCACACAGGGGCTGGTTTAGCACACTGGGCTAAATCGCTGGCTTTTAAAACAGACCAAGGCAGGCCAGCAGCGCGGTTCAATTCCCATACCAGCCTCCCCAAACAGGCGCCGGAATGTGGCGACTAGGGGCTTTTCACAGTAACTACATTTGAAGCCTACTCGTGACAATAAGCGATTTTCATTTCATTTCATTTTTCACATCAGCGGCTATCAAACGTTTGAGAGCAAGGTTTACGGGGAGGTATTTGGATTGAATTCTGCACCCCCTGGGTGTGATGTTCTTTATGTTCCTTATTCAGGATGGATTGCGCAGTGTTCCACAAAGACCATAGAATAGTTTTTACTTAAACAGAGCTATGATTTTATTTACACTACTAAACTGTGTTTTGACACTTAATCCTTTTAGAATACAGTAATACCTAACTACACTCACCTACTGCTCATCTCACTCATTGGTATAAACTATACACTTAGTGTTATTACTCATACTAACTGCTTTTATGACCTTCACTAGCCATCTCCTACATCCTCCTCTGCTAAGGTCCAGCATCACTGCGTTATATAGTAGTATCTGCAGCTCCCTCTAGTGGCTATTCATGGTACTACATTAATCCTTGAACCCTTGTACTGCTGATAGTTATGATAACCACACTGGGAGAGCTGGCAGGTGGGAGGAGTGTAAAGTTGGGTGGGTTTGCAATGCCCCTGTATCCATCCTACCCACGGCTGTGGGGGGAAGCACGGGCATCCTGCTGCTCTGCAGTCATCACATTGCCATCTAATGGCTCAAGGGCTTCTTCCCACTGCCATTACTTCCTAATCCGTGGTGGTGGAGGGGTTTGGGTGGGGGGACGAGGTGGCAGGGGGCAGCGGGTGTTGCCCAGGCCACATGGTGAAGCAACCGGTGAAAAACTGGCAGCTTCCTTGCCAGGTGGCTGGAGGGAATTGGGAAACCCACCTGATCGGGCACTCTATACTAAAAGGACAACCTCTCCAAGGTTAATTCTCCTCCTCTCCACCCCACCCCTCCTCCCCACCCCCATCCCTCCTCCCCATCCGCACCTCTTCTCCCCTCCCTCCATCCCGCCGCACAGCAATGAGACCTGGCAAAATCTCCAATCTATTTCTGTATCCAGCCGCTACCACTTTGGTGTTGGGGACTAGCTGTAATCCCAGAGGTGGTATTGCTGGGATTGTGACTGAAAATGAAATGAAAATCGCTTATTGTCACGAGTAGGCTTCAAATGAAGTTACTGTGAAAAGCCCCTAGTCGTCACATTCCGGCGCCTGTTCGGGGAGGCTGTTACGGGAATCGAACCGTGCTGCTGGCCTGCTTGGTCTGCCTTCAAAGCCAGCGATTTAGCCCTGTGCTAAGCAGCCCCTATTACTGCCATCTATTTGATTTGCTGGCAGCTCTCAGAGGTGGAACCTTTACCCCTCCCGGAGGGGGGTAGAAGTCCGGCCTCCAGTTAATTATCAGGCCATCGACTGATACGCTGCCTCTGGCCCTGGGTCACCTGGTTGAGTGGAGATGCCCCCACCCCCAACTTTCAAACTGGTGGAGCCACTGCCTGAGTATATAAAATGCAGTGTATTAGAATTGGGGGGGGCGACCAAAACCTTGATCAGAGAGGTTGTTTTTTTAAGGATATCATGCAGGAAGAGAAAGAGAGGGAGAGGCACGGAGGGAGGGAATTTCTTAGAGCTTAGAGCCCAGGCACTGGGAGGCACAGCCCCCAACGGTAGCACGTTGGAGATTGGGTATGTGCCAGAGATCAGAATTGGAAGAATGAAGCGTTAGCAGATGGTAGTGGGGGCTCGAGTACAGAGATAGGGAGGGACAAGACCGCGGAGCGATTGGAGACAAGGCTGTGAATTTTAGAATCAAGGACCTAAATGTAGGTCAGCACCCATAGGAGTGGAAAATGCCTTTAAGTGCACAGTAGTTGCTCCTCAATGTACCTTCAGCTGTTAAAATAGTTAACTTGCAGGGTGGCGCAGTGGTTAGCACTGCAGTCTCACGGCAGCGAGGACCCGAGTTCGATCCCGGCCCGGGGTCACTGTCCGTGTGGAGTTTGCCCATTCTCCCCATGTCTGCCTGGGTCTCACCCCCACAACCCAAAAACGACGTGCAGGATTGGCCACGCTAAATTGCCCCTTAATTTGAAAAAAAAAAAATTGGGTTCTCTGAATTTTTTAAAAAATAATTAACTTTGTAATTGTTTAGGTCACTGCCTGGAGCTGAGAACAAGATTGCAACGTTTGGCCTGGACCTTGTTCAAAACATTTTTAATCCTCTTCCAAATTTGATGGCTTCAATTAAGACAATCTGCCCCTGAGGCTGCAGTGAGCAACCATCTCGGCAAATAGGGCTAACATCTTTTGATATTCATATTTGTACGGGTCGGAGGTTGTTCTAATTTAAAATCATGTCGTGCCTGTCCTGAGTACATCGTTAATTTGTGCATATCCTTTACTTTTAATCTTATCAACCGAATAACCCGCTGCTTAATCTCCTCCGCTTTGCAGGATTACTATGTTGTCATCCTCTGCCCAACAGAGATGGATCTTCAGGTGCGCAGAGTGCTACAGATCCCCCTCTGGTCTCAGAGGGTCATTTATCTGCAGGGGTCGGCTCTGAAAGACCAGGATCTCATGCGAGCCAAGTGAGCCTTGTTTTCCATATCGATGTGGTCCGGTTTTTGTATTTGAAGCAGACAGAGAGATAGAGAGCCCTACGCAATCTTTAGCGATCAGTAACTTGGTGATTTCACAGTGCTTAGGCCGCCCCAGCACATTAACCAATCCAAACTGACAGTCGCCGAGTTAAACAGATTCAATCCTTGCTCTTTGCAGAGGGATCCAGTCTCGGCCAAAGTAATACAGCAATCCGCTTGTGCGTACCAGGAGCAGAAAATCAGCCAGCTCGCGGTCACTGTGTACAACTGATTTAATTTATATAGCGCCCCGTCCATTCCAAGGTGCTTCACAGGAGCCCTGATACAAAAAAACAAAAATAGAAGCCCCCCTCCTCCCCCCGAACACCAGTCCTGCCGAACAGCCCCCTTCCCCCACATGGCAACCACTCCCCAGGGGTTCCCAGCACTGCTTCCCTGACATTGCCCCCGGCACTGGCCTGGGCAATGCCTAGGGAACTGTGCCAGTGCGCAGTGCCAGGGGGGTAATGTCCAGGTGCCATGTCAGGGGGCAGTGCCAGTGCTTGGGTATGACTCTGTTTACATCCCCCCCCCCCCCACACCTCAGGAAGGTTCTGCTCACCAAGTACATCTCTCGTGCGTTACATCAGTTTGCCTTCACACTGACGTGAACGGATTATGTAATGGATGTGGGGGAGCGGGGGGGGGGGGGGGGGGGTGGCTGGGAGAGGGGTGGGAAGCACAGAGGCCTGATAATTAGATGCAAAATCAATGTAGTGCCGATCATGATGTTAGACGCGGGATTCCCATTACGTAACAGATGGGGGCGGAGCAACCGCAACAGGAAACCTCGCTGGCTTAAATCGCATTTCGGGCCTTTTACCGGATTTTCTGCTCCCTCTGCCGATCCCCACCCTTCCCCCAAAAGCGGGAGCGGAAAATCCCCAACATTAAGTCCCACAAGGCTAAATAGACAGCTGACTGAAAGTTTGGTCAGAGAGGTACGTTTTGAGGAATATCTCAATGGAGGAGAGAGAGGCGGTGAAGATCAGGGAGAGAACTCCAGGGTTGAGGATCTAAACAATTGCCAATGGGGGAATGATGAAAATCAGGGCGGCACAAGAGGCCAGAATTGGAGGAGTGCCGGAGATCCTGGGAGGGTCCACTGTGCAGAGGGGGGCCTACGCTGGGCCAATGCAGATTTGGATGGCTCACTGCATCCGCTGTGGGAATATTTGCCATGGTGGGGCAAGGAAATCCCAGCCTACGTAGAAGATAGACTACACAGCAGTTATGTCTCTCTGAGCACAGACTGTTCCATCCTCTCTCCTGAGTGTCTCGAACATGTCGGTGTCAATGTAACATCATGGTCGACATCACTCAATACCACAGCAATTCTATTAACCCATTATAGTTCAGAGACACATGGGGCGTGATTCTCCAGTTCTCCCAGGCGCGTGTTGCTCGGCAGCACGCCGTTCACCAGCAGCGGGATTCTCTCTTCCCACCACTTGTCAATGGGATTTCCCATTGGAGCCATCCCACACCTCCGGGAAACCCGCAGGAAAAGGGAATCCCATCAGTGGGAGAAATCCAGCCCATCTCCCATTCTTTTGAACTGCAGAGAGTATCGACCCAGTTTACTCAGCCTCTCATTATAGGACAACCCTCTCTTTCAAAGAGCCAAGCTAGTGACCTTCCACGGCGCAGCCTCTAGTGAAGTCCCCCGAGGCTGAAATTGGTCCTGGGTCTCCGGTGCTGTCATCGCGCTTCCCATATGTGCAAATCTGTCTGATTGTCTTGGTGGGCTTCAGCTTTTACACTAAACAGATGTGAGGTTGGTGGAGCAGGTCCGCACTTGGCAGCTGAGGCCGGGGCCATTTTGAAACCTGAAACCAGTAAACTGCAGCCATGAAGTCATTACTGTCCTCATCGATTATGCCTATTAAAGCTGATTGCCACGTTACTGAAGCTTGCTGTAGGGGGAAGGAAGTGCAGCTGTTGCTGGTGTGGCTACTGCTGTGGCAGTAATGCCCAATAACTATGGTTCAGGAGTGTGAACCTTGGCGGATTGTTTCAGGGGCCTACTGCAGGCTCACACGGTAACCGGGAAGCTAACCTATGTACCTCCCTTCCACAGGATGGATGATGCAGAAGCCTGTTTCATTCTCAGCAGTCGCAATGAAGTGGATCGCACAGCAGCGGTACGGTAAACCTCTGCACAAGGCAGTTTGGGACGGGGCTGGGGAAGTTGTACACAGGTGATGGGCAACCAAGGCTGGTGAGCCTCACGATTGAACTTGGGCTTGTTCACTAACCGTGACTCCCATGAATAAGAGTAAATGCATTTAATAAACGCTGAATATTTCACAACGGGTTATAGAAAATGCTTAATAATTCATGTATTAATAGAACTGTCATCCACTTCAAATGGTAAAATCAAAAGACACAGAGGGAGTGCACGGCTCTCACAGTCAATGTTGTGAGCAATCAGCACACACCTCACTTCACTTTCCATTGCTTTATGTGCTAATCACTTCAGTCATACCGGTAGGTAAAAAACTCCACGGATACAAATCAACAGAATGTGTCAACCCTGTTTGTGGGCAACGGTTACCAAATTGTCTCATGGGCTGAACTCGGAATAGAGATGGGCCAGATGTGGTCACAGGTTGACCACCACTGATGTACACCATGTAAACAGGAAGCCATTTAATAACAAGAGGCCATATCTTCATTAGCCAGCCCATCTGCATCCGGGTCTCATTATTTTTCTTTGTTCCTGTGATGTGGGTGTCACTGGCAAATAAATCGGGCGGAATCTTTGTCAGAGCGTCAATTTCAGTGAAAATAATTAATGTGTAACTGTCCGGATGCACAGCCGGCTTTTCTCTCCAGGCTCTTTGTGAACCTCCCATGAAGATTGGGGCGCCATTTATGATCTGTGTCAGAAATAAGCTCACCTCTTCCCAAACCCCCCCCCCCCCCCCCCCCCCCCCCCGTCCCCCCCGCCCAGGCACGGAGGAACCCCCACGCCCCGTCAATGAAAACAAACAAGGTTTTCTGTGCCTCCGCAATCTTTCTCATGGGTTGCTTACCAGTCTCGACTGCAACCTTGAGGGGCCGAATGGCCAAATCCCGCTTCGATCTCTTATCGTAGAATCCCTACAATGCAGAAGGAGGCCGTTTGGCCCATCGTGTCTTCATCGACCCACTGAAAGAGCACTCTACCCAGGCCCATACCCCACCATATTGCTACCCAACCTTTTGGACACTAAGGGGCAATTTATCATGGCCAATCCACCTAACCTGCACATCTTTGGACTGTGGGAGGAAACGGGAGCGCCCGGCGGAGACCCACGCAGACAGGGGGAGAAAGTGCAAACTCCACACAGGCTGTGAGCCAGCGGGGAATCGAACCTGGCGCTGTGAGGCAGCAGTGCTAACCACTGTGCCACCTTCTTCTGTGCATGTTCTTCTTTGCACTGGCGTGACAGGGGCTGCAGCCGAGGTTTTCTGTGCCTTCTCTCAGCAGTCCATGATTCTCTGCAGAAGTAGGAAAACGTCATCGGTGATGTCCAGAACTAGCATTTTAAAGAGGCCAGGAAATTAGTGGACACGGCTCTCTGAGGGGCTCTGCTGGCATGAAGTAGTACTGCAACCTTAATACCGGCTGACCCGTCAAATTAATGTCCAAAGCAAAACCCATAATAATTAAATTCAGTAGTAACCTTATTGGATGGAATAACCCTAATCAGATGATTGGAGCTCCATTTAAGTTACTGATTTATTTGGGGTTTTTAAAGCTGGGTTGGATGGATTTGGAGCTGTATAAAGGATTCATCTCAATCCTTCGAAAGAAGTGTATTCATAACGCACTTTACAAATAATGAGGTTTCAATCTGTTCACAAAGCACATTACGCTGTATCGCACTGAAATGCAAAGTTGAGTAACAAGATTAGCTGGTGTATATCCACCCGATCCCATGACTGACGGGAGAGATCCCGGCATCTATTCAGATTTTATTTTCTATGTCAACTTCACTCTCAGAATTAACTAACAAAAAGAAATCTGCACAAGATCCGTTTAAAAAGTTTACTTTGAACTTCAAGGTGTCAGCCGTGTCCCAGTTATTATGAACCTTTTTACAAACCACCGATTTGGTATCGATGGGAGGATTGTGTCCGATTCTGGGCACTGCACTTTAGGGTGGATGTGAAGGCTTAAGAGAGAATACGGAAAAGATTCATGAGAATGGTTCTGGGGCCCAGGAACGATTGATAGGTTTGATAAGCTGGGGCTGATCTCCTTCGAGAAGAGGAGGTTGAGAAGAGATTTGATCGAGGTTTCCAAAAGCGTGAGGGGTTTGGACTGAGTAGAGTGGGAGGAGTTGTTCCCATTGGTGGGAACACTGATTTAAGGTGATTGGCCGAAGAATCAAGTCCGATGTGCTGAAAATCTTTTTTACGCAACAAATGGTGGCAGCACGGTAGCATGGTGGTTAGCATAAATGCTTCACAGCTCCAGGGTCCCAGGTTCGGTTCCCGGCTGGGTCACTGTCTGTGCGGAGTCTGCACGTCCTCCCCGTGTGTGCGTGGGTTTTCTCCGGGTGCTCCGGTTTCCTCCCACAGTCCAAAGATGTGCGGGTTAGGTGGATTGGCCAGGCTAAATTGCCCGTAGTGTCCTAAAAAGTAAGGTTAAGGGGGGGTTGTTGGGTTACGGGTATCGGGTGGATACGTGGGTTTGAGTAGGGTGATCATGGCTCGGCACAACATTGAGGGCCGAAGGGCCTGTTCTGTGCAGTACTGTTCTATTCTAAATGGTTAGGCTCGGGAATGCACGTCCCAAGGGCGTGGTGGAGGCAGATTCCATCAGGAACTTAGAAAGGGAATTGGACATCCAGCTAGAGATGGGAAGGTTAATTGGGAAAGAGCAGGGGAGCTGGACTAGCTAAGATGCTCTTGCAGGGGGCCAGCACGGACACGACGGACCAAATGGCCTCCTCTTGCGCTGTAACCATTCTATGATTCTAAGTTGGTAGCAGCAGCTCCTCTGAGTCATGGTTTAGGTCCAACATCAGAGACACTCCAGTGCAATACTGAGGGAGTGCTGCAGTCGGAGGAGCCGTATTTCGAATGAGACCTTAACTCGAGACTCCACTTGTCATCTCAGGTGGACCTAAAAAGAACCTACACGCTAGCCAGGATTTTCCATCCCCGACGAGCATCGTCCCGGCGGGACCGGAACTCTCCAAATCATCCCATCCCACCCGCGATGATGTCGCCGGGTCTGGGAAAATCCCGGCCAATATTTCAGAAAGCGGGGGCAGTTCCCCCGCTGTCCGTATCGGAATGTATCCCTCAGACCACATCACCAAACAGGCAACCTGGTCATTTATCTCAGTTCACTGTGTGGGATCCTGCTGTGCGCAAAATGGCTGCCACATTTCCTGCATTGCAGCAGTGACTACACTTCAGAAGAACTTGACTGGTTGGCAGAATGCTTTGGGACGTCCTGAGATCAAACGCATGTCTTTGTTTCGTTTCAAAGCTCCAGCGCTATCAGGAGCTGGGCCAGAATGTGCGAGGTCCCTTCATTTAGGCAAAGCATTATCTTTTTGTTCACGCAATTGAGGCGCCGCAGGGAAAGGCTCACTGTGTAAGGACACCAGAAAGGTTGGAAAAAATAAGGCGGCAAGTGGTGCACATCAAAAAACAGGGATTAAGCCACCGCAAGCTTGGAGTTTAAAAACCCAATGGTTAAGCAAGGGAAAACAGTGGGAGTGAAAGTGATAAAACACTAAGGGAGACATGTTCAGCATTGCAGTAAGTCATTATCAGACTTACCATGGATGAAATCGTTCACCCAATAAAGGACTAACCAACTCGCAAAATCGTTTACAAAGAGTGGGTTTGCAATTTTATTGCACACAGCTGATAGAAAATAGAATCGCCTGATCTGCCTGATCTGTGTATATTTTATATACACTGATAGAGTTTATTTTTACTGTTCCAAACCTGACTAACAATGGATGTTTTACACACTGAAGGATCATCAGACCATCTTGAGAGCTTGGGCTGTGAAGGATTTTGCCCCAAACTGCCCCCTCTACGTTCAGATCCTGAAGCCAGAGAATAAGTTTCACGTCAAGTTCGCAGGTGAGACTTTCCTCCTCCCCTGCCTGTCCCTGAGTCTGGGCCTGTGTTTGGTTTCCATTTGGCTTTGGTCAAATTTGAACATTTTCCGGTGTTTTATGAATATTTCATCCCTATAGTGAACTGTGGAAGTCAACTGTTGTGAGCGTAATCTCGGCACCTGAAGTCGGTTTTAGCTGAGTTGGCTGGACGGCTGGTTTGTGATGCTGAGCGAGGCCAACAGAGTGGATTCAATCCCCGTACCGGTTGAGTTTATCCGTGAAGGCCCCGCCTCCCCAACCTTGGCCCTTGCCTGAGGTGTGGTGGTCCTCAGATCAAATCACCACCAATCGGTGGGCGGCACGGTGTCGCAGTGGTTAGCATTGCTGCCTCACGGCGCCGAGGACCCGGGTTCAATCCCGGCCATGGGTCACTCTCCATATGGAGTTTGCACATTCTCTCCGTGTTTGCGTGGGTCTCACACCCATAACACAAAGATGTGCAGGGTAGGTGGATTGGCCATGCAAAAATGGCCCTCAATTGGAAAGAAATTTTGAAGAATCACCACCAGTTAGTTGTCCCCCTCAAAGGGGAAAGCAGCCATGCTAACCTGGGGACTATGGCGACATTGCTTTGCTTTCCTTAAAGACAGCGTAGGCTGACACATTGATGCAGAAGTGTGTGGAAAGTTAAAATTGTCCTTGAAGAAGCTGTGCCTCTTGCCTTTTGCAAATTGTTATGTGTGGTTTGTAACAGTGAGAGTTTTAAAGGGTAAAACCTTGACAGGTCAGCTATTAAATAGAAGTTGGAATTTCCTTTTTAAAGTTATCGAGTCTCTGACTTCCTCACATTTGAAAAAAAAACCTAACCTTCAAAATGACCCTTTAGAAATTCCTTGACTGATTGTGTTTTTCTCCAATTTCCCTTTTCTTGCAGATCATGTAGTTTGCGAAGAGGAGTTTAAATATGCCATGTTAGCTTTGAACTGCATCTGCCCCTCCACCTCCACGCTCATTACCCTCTTGGTTCACACCTCCAGGGGACAGTAAGTCGAATCTTTACACCATTTAGATTCTCTTTCACACGGATTCACTCCACCGGTGCAAATGGAGTGCCGTGGAAGGTGTTTCAACCTATTGCTCAGCAAGGCACATCTGAATTCATGTTGAATTGCATATCGGGGTTAATGATATTTTCTTAGCATACACTTTTGAGCCAAGGTTCCTTCATCTTGGTTTTGTACTTCCCGTATTGAGACCCATGTGTCCTTCATCAAAAGCAATGTGGCTGTTTTGTTGGTCAGCACATTATCCTCATTTGAGGATAATCTATTCATGATGATCCTCACTAGCTTAAATGAAGAATTTTCCTTAAGAGCTTAATAATAATAACCTTTTATTGTCACAAGTATGAAGTTACTGTGAAAATCCCTTAGTCACCACATTCCAGCACCTGTTCGCGTAAGCTGGTACAGGAATTGAACCCGCGCTGCTGGCCTTTTTCTGCATTGCAAACCATCTGTCCAGCCCACTGAGCTAAACCAGCCCTCGAACACTTAAATTAAGTGTTTTCCTTGATGTATGCTGGTCGTTTGTGAGGAGGCTCAGATGAGGGTATGTTTTGGAATCAAATCATAGAATTTACAATGCAGATGGAAGCCATTCGGCCCATCGAGTCTGCACCGGCTCTTGGAAAGAGCACCCTACCCTACCTTATCCCCATAACCCAGTAACCCCATCCAACACTAAGGGCAATTTTGGACACTAAGGGCAATTTATCATGGCCAATCCACCTAACCTGCACATCTTTGGACAGTGGGAGGAAACCGGAGCACCCGGAGGAAACCCACGCACACACGGGGAGGATGTGCAAATCTTGCACAGACAGTGACCCAAGCCGGAATCGAACCTGGGACCCTGGAGCTGTGAAGCAATTGTGCTATCCACAATGCTACCATGCTGCCCACTAAATGGAGTGCAATGCTGAATTTCATTGGCAATTTGAAAAAAAGAAAGATGTGAATTTATCTAGCTCCTTCTGAAAATGGTTTACAGCCAATGAGGTACCTGTAAAGTATTGGCACCGTTGAAATGTTCAGGCACAGTAGCTAATCTGCTCACCGCAACCTCCCACAAGCAGAGCGGTGATAATAGCCAGATCATGTTTTCAGTGATGGAGGGATAAATGTTGGCTGGGGCGCCAAGAAATCTCCACTGCTCCTCACTTGAGAGAGTAAATGGGGCTCGGTTTTAATGTCCCGTCCGAACGACAGAAACTCTGACAGTGAGGCAATCCTTCAGTGTTGCGCTGGGAGTGTCGGCCTTGATTTGTGTGGCCAAGTCCTGGTGTAGGGCTTAAATCCACAACCTCTCTACTGAGCCTCAGCCGATACCTGGAAGATGGGGAGTGGGGGAAAAAAAATGAAACATTTTTATTCGTGGTGTTATCCTGTTATTGACAGTGATAAATCTGGAATGAAGGAAGGTTCAGTCAGAGGAAACAGAGCAGACGTTTCAAGTTACAGGGTGGGAGATATAGGAGGGATGTCCGAGGTAGATTCTTTACTCAGAGAGTGGTTAGAACGTGGAACGGGCTGCCTTCTGTGATAGTGGAGTGGGACACTTTAGGAACTTTCAAGAGGTTATTGGATAGGCACATGGAGCACACCAGAATGACAGGGAGTGGGATAGCTTGATCTCGGTTTCGGACAATGCTCGGCACAACATCGAGGGCCGAAGGGCCTGTTCTGTGCTGTACTGTTCTATGTTCTATGTAAGTTACCACTTCAGGCATTGCAGATCTGCCGCCTCCTATAGAACTCAGCAGTCATATTGCTCGTTGGAACTGGAAATTGGGTCAATTCTGCAAAGACCAAGCTTTACACCCCAGAGGGAAATTATATGGTTTTCCTCACCCTGACGGTGATCATATCACCATAATGGAAAAGCTCCTGGGAAAGAATTCCATGGATTAGAATCCGATTTACACGTGTTCTTTGTGTTCCATAGAATCCCTATAATAATAATAACGTATTGTCACAAGTAGGCTTCAATAAAGTTACTGTGACAAGCCCCTAGTCACCACATTCCGGCGCCTGTTCGGGGAGGCTGGTACGGGAATTGAACCCGTGCTGCATTGGCATTATTCTGCATTACAAGCCAGTTGTTTAGCCCACTGTGCTAGACCAGTCCCTACTTTTCTTTGTTCTTTGTTCTTTAGTACAGAAGGCTACTCAACCTATCGAGTCTGCACTGATGATCCGAACGAAAGCCCCACCCCTGCCCTATCCCCAAAACCCCCAAATTGATCATGGACATCTACCTAACCTGCACATCTTTGGACACCAAGGGACAATTTTAGTCCGGCCAATTTGCCTGGCCTGCACAAGCTAAAGAAATTGGGCATGCCTGCATCGACTCTCGCAAACGTCTACAGATGTGCGATAGATAGAGCATCCTATTCAGCTGCGTCACAGCTTGATATGGCAACTGCTCGGCCCAAGGTTGCAAGAAACTGCAGAGTGTGGTGAACTCACCCAACGCATCACACAAGCTCGCCACCCCCACATTGACTCTGTATACACCTCCTGCTTCCTCAGGAAGGCAGACAGCATTGTCAGAGACCTCTCCCACCCAGGCTTTGCCCTCTTCCAGACCCTTCCATCAGGCAGAAGGTACAGAAGTCTGAAGACCCGCACATCCAGACATAGGAACAGCTTCTTCCCCAGTTACCAGATTCCTCGACGATTCTCCCTCGGACTGATCAGCTCCCTGTAAGAACACTATTCACATCCTATGCTGCTCTTGTTTGGCCTAGTTCCGCACTGTAATCAATCACTATTTGTTGATGCACCACTGCCAATATACTCTGTAGATTATTCTTTTGTCTACTATGTAAGTATTGTAAGTACATTCCCTTGGCCACAGAAAAATACTTTTCACTGTACTTCGGTACATGTGACAATAAATATCAATCAATCAATCAATTTTTGGACTGTGGGAGGAAACTGGAGCACCCAGAGGAAACCCACAAAGGTGCAAGGAGGACTGTGTGTTGCGCGCACTCCACACCGTCAGCCGAGGCCAGAATCAAACTCGGGTGCCTGGTGCTGTGAGGCAGAAGTGCTAACCACTGTGCCAGAATGCTGCCCAAAGCTGAATTCGCACTCCTAGGCAATACTGACAAATGTCCTTGGGTGATGATACTTCCTACCAGGAGTACACATTTGTAAAAGAAACATCTCCTATAGTTTGATTCAGCAGCATACTCTGGTGGTAGTAACCAATGGCTCAACATATGGAGAGTCTGCATTTAATGGCTTCATGATCTACAGGGACACTGCAATAAATGTTTACATTGCAAGGTGACTGCTCACAATAGGGATTTCTGTTAGTTGAGGTGCACGAGTGTTGTATTTATAATTGAATCCTTGATACTTGGCCTTCAGACAAATTAGCTTTTCAAACCCTATTCAATTCACATCACTCATTCCATGCAACAATGAAGAAAGAACATAGAAACTGCTGAATATGGTTTATTTTTCCAAAATGTGGTTTGATGTGCGCAATGATGCAATATTTCCGTGGGCGGCACGGTAGTACAGTGGTTAGCTCCGTTGCTTCACAGCTCCAGGGTCGCAGGTTCGATTCCCGGCTTGGGTTACTGTGCGGAATCTGCACATTCTTCCTGTGTCTGCATGGGTTTGCTCCGGGTTCCTCCCACAAGTCCTGAAAGACGTGCTGTTAGGTAATTCGGACATTCTGAACTCTCCCTCAGTGTACCCGAACAGGCGCCGGAGTGTGGCGACTAGAGGACTTTCACAGTAACTGCATTGCAGTATTAATGTAAGCCTACTTGTGACAATAATAAAGATTATTATTATAATTTCGGAGCTACTTATTCTCAATCTTAAATACTCCTGCGGCTGGGGAACAACATTTTTTGAACAGTTGGTATGTCTTTGCCTTTCACTTGGGTGCCAAACTATTGGAAGGATGTGAAGGTATTGGAGAGGGAGCAGGAAAGATTTGCGAGAAAGGTTCCAGGAATGAGGAGCGTGAGTTATGGAGATAGATTAGAAAAGCTAAGAACTGTTGGATAAAAATTAACTAAGAGGGGATTTGACTGAGGTATTCAAAATCATGAAGGGCCTCGGCAGCGTAGATCGGAATAAATTGTTCCCACTCGTAAAAGGATCAAGGGTAAGAAGTCACAGATTTAAAGTAATTGGCATAAGAAGTAAAAATAATATGAGAAACCTGCCAAGTGGGTAAGGTTTGGAAGGCTCTGCCTGAGAGTGTGGTGGAGGCAGGTTCCATCGAAGCAGCATTCAGAGGGACATTAGAGTGTTATCTGAAGAGGAAGAATGTGCAGGGTTACAGCCAGAAGATGGAAGAATGGCAGTAAGCAAGTTGCTCATTCAGAGAACAAGTGCAGATACGATGGGGCAAATGGCCTCTCCCTGCGCTGGAACAGTGCTGCGACTCTGTGACCTTGTCCTGTCTGCTTAGGGCCCCCGAGACCCCTTGCGCCGTCCAAGTTGTTTCGCAAAGAATTTAAACTAATACCAGGTTTGCATCTCCATGGTTACAGAGAAGGACAGCAGTCCCCCGAGCAGTGGCAAAGGATGTATGGTCGGTGTTCCGGGAATGAGGTTTACCACATCAAACTCGGTGACAGCAAGTTCTTCGGAGAATACGAAGGGAAGAGTTTCACCTATGCTTCCTTCCATGCCCACAAGAAGTAAGTGTTCAGATTAACAATTCTTCATGGGGATTGAGTAGTTCCAGGGGTTAGACACTAAGCCGTCACCACTGGGATCTGGGGTGCAATTTATCTGAGGGCATGTTTCAGTAATGGTTTCGTTGCTTGACTAGCAATCCACAAAACACGCATTCAAATCCCAGAATGGCATTTCGACCATTTAAAAATTTCGGTCTCTTTGAAAAGAAAGTTTGGAAGGTTATTTTTTTTTTAAAGTGAGCATCGGTTTTACTTACAGTTTTCCAGCCCCCTTGCTACTCTGCTCCTGTTAAGCGTGAGTTGCTGAGTTGTCACAAAAAAAGAGCTGGCTGACTAATGCCCCCATTACGGATGTAAATCTGTTGCCTTTACCAGCCGTTGGGATTCTATTCCCGCCCCCCTCCCCGCCCCCCGCCCATGAGTTTCCCGGAGAGGTGGGGTGGGTTCGATGGGGAATCCCGAATCCCATTGACAAGCAGCGCAGCGGGAAGAGAGAATCTCGCCATCAGCTGGGAGACTGGAGAATCCCACCCCTGGTCTGGTTTATCCGTGACTCCCGTCCCACACTGATTTAGTTTGACTCTTCCAGGTCCTCTAAAGTAACCCAGGAAGCCATTCGGTCGCAACAAACCCCGATTGTACTTTCTATCGGGGGGGGGTATCGCTGGGCCAGGCCAGCAGTTGTTGCCCATCTCTCTTTGCCCTTGAGAAGGTGGTGGTGAGCTGCCTACTTGAAGTGCTGCAGTTGATGAGATGTAGGTACAGCCGCAAGCGCTGGGGTGAAGGGGGTTCCTGGATTTTAACGGTGCTGTTGAAGGAGCTTTGGTGAGTTGCTGCAGTGCAGCTTGCACCTGGTACACACGGCTGCCCCTGTGTGTCAGAGGTGGAGAGAGTGAATATTTAGGGAGGTGGATGACATACCAATTAAGCGGGCTGCTTTCTCCCGGATGGTGTTGAGCTTCTTCGGTCTTGTTGGAGACGAACCCATCCAGGTGAGCGTGGAGTTGAAGGAGGAAAGGTACCACTTTCTTGATGCAGCTAAATTTGGGCTGTTCTGTCCCCACCCTGAAAATGATTTCAATAACAAACCGGGAATGAAGGTTCTATCTGTTGGTTATAAATGTTCAATTTGGGCAGATACATTCCCATTTCTTTTTTAAAATAAATTTAGAGTACCCAGTTCTTTTTTTTCCAATTAAGGGGCAATCTATCTACCCTGCACATCTTTGGGTTGTGGGGGTGAGACCCAGGCAGACACGGGGAGAATGTGCAAACTCCACACGGACAGTGACCCGGGCTGGAATCAAACCCGGGTCCTCGACATCGTGAGGCAGCAGTGCTAACCACTGTGCCGCCCAGAAATTCCCAATTCTTTGCCCCCTCCCCCCATGCAGGAACCAAAAACATTCCTAATCTAACTACTTGCGCAACAAATTGGAAAATCCACTTTGAAGTACCCACCTTGAGCTTGCTTGATGCCATTGTTGAAGACTGGAACAGGAACCAATCTTTACACACTTTTATAAGCATTTTTTTATGGAGTGACACATCACAAGCATACATCTCCTAACCCAACAATCACAGTTTCAATCTGTGTCTACTTAGAAGGGCACATACGAATCCCCAGTTAATGTCCAAAATCTGCATAAAACAAACACAGCTAGTATACGATTAACCCTTGATGTTGAAATTGGGTGCCTGAAATGGAAAATGTTCTATTCTGGGTACAAATCATAAAAGTCTGTTGCCATTGTGAGCAGTAAGTGGTCACCACCATCTTCCCATTCGGGAACTCAATTAAAAATGACTTTCACTGTTAGCCATGCTGCTTAAAAGTTCTACATTTGTTTTCTGATATCACCTTTGCTAACTGCTCTGACTAATGGCCTCTGCCTTTGGGGGCTGTAAATAATAAATTATAAAACCTGGGAGACAGAAGGCTTGGAATCCTGCGGTGAGTAACTCACCTCCTGACTCCCCCACATGTTGTCCACCATCTACAAGGCACAAGTCAGGAGTGCGATGGAATACTCCCCACTTGCCTGGATGAGTGCAGCTCCAACAATACTCAAGAAACTCAACACCATCCAGGACAAAGCCACCCGCTTGATTGCTCCCCCTTCCACAAACATTCAAACATTCCACCACCGGCAAACAGTGGAGCCGTATGTACCATCTACAAGCTGCACTGCGAGAACTCCCTAAGGTTCCTTCAGCAGCACCTTCCAAACCCACAATCACAACCACCTAGAAGGACAAGAGCAACAGAAACATGGGAACTGCTGACCGCTACGCCTTTAGTTGCTCAGGCCCAAGCCTCTGGAATGCCCTTCCTCCATGATCTCCCCCACCGCCACATAATCTTCGCCCTCCCCCCCCACTTCCTAATTTTCCTTCCTTTGCTAGGCTTTTGGTCACCTGACCTAATATCCCGACCTAATAAAAACAGGAAATGTTGGAAAGACTCAGAGGGTCTGGCTGCATCTGTTCCCAGTCTGCATGACTCTTTTTCGGTCTGAAGAAGAGTAATTTGGACTCGAAACGTGAACCACGTTCCTCGCTCCACAGATGCTGCCAGACCTGCTGAATCTTCCCAACATTCTCTGTTTTTATTTCAGATTTCCAGCATTTGTAGCATTTTGCTTCTATACTAATATCTCCTTATGTACCACATTGTTATATTTTGTTTTATAGCGCACCTGTGAAATATCTTGGGGCATTTATTATGTTAAAGATGTGACGTAAATATAGGTCGTGGCAGGGTATTTCTGACATTAGAGAGTTTTCAGGTCAACTTAATATTTGATCTTTATTAAGAGGAATTGGTGAGGTATTGGAATGGAATGAAGGGCCTGTGATAATATTCCAGATTGGCTGAATGTTTCTCGGTTTTCTTCCTGTTCTTCAGGTATGGTGTCTGCATGATAGGTGCAAAGCGAGAAGATAACAAGAGCATTTTGCTCAACCCTGGGCCCCGGCACATTATGGTCAACTCGGACACGTGCTTCTACATTAACATCACAAAGGAAGAAAACTCGGCATTCATCTTCAAAGAGGAAGAGAAGCAGAAGAGGAAAGGCCTAAGTTCAGAAGGTCCCTTCGGTGGTGCCTCCAGGTTGCCTGTCCACAGCATTATTGCAAGTATGGGTGAGTGATTAAAATTCACGATTAAGTGCCCTAAAATCTCAGCACTCTATTTTCTGCATTGGAAATACCCCAGTGAAGGGTCAAAGCCGCTAATGCAGGATTATTCTGTGGAACAATCAGCAGGATTGAAAGAGGACAAAATGACGATCAAGAAGTTGTCACTTGCAAGGCGACACGGCGGCGCAGTGGCTAGCACTGCTGCCTCACGGCGCCGAGGACGCGGGTTAAATCCCGGCCCCGGGTCACTGTATGTGTGGAGTTTGCACATTCTCCCCATGTCTGTGTGGGTCTCGCCCCCACAAGGGTAGATGTGAAGGGTAGGTGGATTGGCCAAGCTAAATTGCCCCTCAATTAAAAATAAAAGAAGTTGTCGCTTGCTGGTGTCAAGCTCAGGGTTCAAAGATTTTGCAATGGATAATATCTAATAGATAATATCTAAAAGCATTCAGAAGTGCAACAATCATTTAAAAAGCACTGCAGATGCTGGAAATCCGAAACACAAATTCTGGAGACCACAGCAGGAAGCACCTTTGGGAAACGAAACAGAGCTAACATCAAATATTGATGAAGTCCTGTCAAAACTGACAAACATTAGAGACGTAACGGGTTTTAAGTACAGATAGAGGGAAGGGGGGAAAACAGGAGTGGATAAATGATGGTGCAAGGGATTGGGACAAGTAAAGAAATGAAAGTTGGTATAGGATCTGTAAGTACGACTCCCGATCCAAATTTTTCAACTTAATTTGTCTGTATGAACTCCATCAAGGAAGGATTGTTTATGCTGTTATCAGGCCCAGGGTCCTGGATTCCTCCTCACAGTTGCCCATGGCCAGTCACGTGTTATTATCTGCGAACATCAGTATCACTTGTGTCCAAAGCCAAATGGAAACTGACAGACATCCCAGCAAACTCCTTCCAGCGCATTACTACCTACATCTTGCCAAGCATTTTGGTCAATGCCCTCTGCTTTCGCTTTCAGAACTAATCTCTTCCGATGTCACTTATCAGATGTCTTTTGCAGCCTTCCCCGTTCGCGTTGGGGTTGGGGAGGGTGGTTGACTGTTGGGCTGGTTTCTTGGCCACGCACCGTTCGCTGGCAGCGGGATTCTCTCTTCCCGCCGCTTGCCAATGGGATTTCCCATTGCGACCACCCCATTCCGCAGGGAAACCCACGGGCGGGAGTGCGCAGCCAGCGGGAAACAGTGAATCGAAACGATTGGAGAATTCTGACCATTAGGTGGACGTTTGCGTCCAAAAAGATGAAGGAAATTCTAAAGATGCATTTACATGAAAGCCATGATAGAACCCAAAGGAAAATGATTGAAGTCTATAAATTCCTCAAGTAATCAAAACTCAAGATAGATCAGACAGGGAAGCACTGGAGAAGGAATTGTCTTGAATGATACCAGACCTGAGAGGTTACACCTGTCAGGAAAGATTGAATAGACTTGATCTCAGAAGACAGGACAGTGACCTGATAGAAGTCTTTAAGATTATGAAGGAGGCTGGCTGGGTAAGCAATTCAGGAGGAACCTCTTTACCCAGAGAGTGGTCAGAATGTGGAACTCACTACAATAAGGATTAGTTGAGATGACTAATAGATGTATTTAGGAGAAACTAAATAAACCAAAAAAAGAAACTATTGGGTCAGAAACTATTGAGTTAATAAGAACATAAGAACTAGGAGCAGGAGTAGGCCATCTGGCCCTACGAGACTTCTCCGCCATTCAATGAGATCATGGCTGATCGTTTGTGGACTCAGCTCCACTTTGCCGCCCAAACACCATGGGCGGTATTCTCCGCTCCCGATAAAAATCGGAATGGCCGTCGTGAAATCGGCCGAGGTTCACGACGGCCTCGGAGCCCACTCCCCGCACCTAATTCACCCCCACCCGGGGGGCTAGGAGCGGGCCTCCATCTTTCCCGGCCGCGACCTCGTCGCGCCAGAAATGACGCGCAAAACGGCGCATTTGTGAGGTCATCTGCGCATGCGCGGGTTGCCGGTTCCAACCCGTGCATGCGCGGATGACTTTATCGCGCAGATGGCGCGAACCGCACCTGCACGGTGGCCGTATTTCTCCTCAGCCGCCCGGCAAGACGTGACAGCTTGATCTTGCCGGGTGGCGGAGGGGAAAGAGTGCGTCCGTTATGGACGCTGGCCCGACGATCGGTGGGCACCGACCGCGGGCCTGTCCCCTCCTGAGCACAGTCGTGGTGCTCCCATGCCAATCGGGCCCCTAGATGCCCCAAACGGGCATCTTGCGCTCGTTTCACAAATGCAGCGACCAGGTGTGGTTGCTGGCGTGTTGAAACGGGCATGAAGGGCCGGCCGCTCGGCCCATCGGGCTCGGAGAATCGCCGTCCGCCGTGAAAAACGGCAAGCGGCGATTTTTCCGAGTGGGGGGGGGAGAATCGCTGGGGGCGCCAGGTGGGCGTGAAAAAGGCCCTCCCACGATTCTCCCAGGCCACATGGGGAGCGGAGAATTTCGCCGCATAACCCTTTATTCCTTTATTCTTCAAAAAACTACCTATCTTTCTCAATAAAAACATTTAATGAAGGAGCCTCAACTGCTTCACTGGGCAGGGAATTCCATAGATTCACAACCCTTTGGGTGAAGAAGTTTCTCCTAAACTTAGTCCAAAATCTACTTCCCCTTATTTTGAGGCTATGCTTTCACGTTTTAATGTTGAATATGTGAATATATTGTCTGCAACATCAGTGATTTAAGGTCACATGATAACACAGCATGGAGAGCGAGAGAGTTCTATGTAGAGTATCCTGTCGAGGCAACCTTGTAAATAGTCAACGCCATGTAATATAGGGCTGGATTCTCCCCTACCTGGCGTGACGGAGGGTCCCGGAGTAGGGGAGTGGCGCCAACCACTCAGGGGTCGGGCCCCCCCAAAGGTGGGGAATTCTCCCCATCTTTGGGGGCCAGCCCCGCGCCGGAGCGGTTGGCACCAGAAGACTGGCGCAAAAAACCGGCGCCCCCGGCAGCGGGGCTGGCCGAAAGGCTTTCGCCGGTCGGCGCATGCGCCAGCGGTGACGTCAGCGGCCAGCTGCCGCTGACGTCACCACCGGCGCATGCGCGATGTGGGTTTCTCTTCCGCTTCCACCATGGCGGAGGCCGTGGCGGCCGCGGAAGAGAAATAGTGCACCCAGGACATTGGCCCGGAGTCTGAGCGGGCGGCCCCGATCGCGGGCCAGGCCACCGTGGGGGCACCCCCAAGGGTCCAATCGCCCCCCCCCCCCCGTCCCCCCAGGACCCCGGGGCCCGCTCGCGCCGCTGATCCCGCCGTTCCAGAGGTGGTTCAAACCTCGGCGGTGGGAGAGGCCTCCCAGCGGCAGGACTTCGGCCCATCCGGGCCGGAGAATCACCGCAGGGGCCTCTCCGATCGGAGTGGCGAGATTCCCGCCACTGCCACTTCCCGGGTGGCGGAGAATCTCTGCCACGGCGGGGGCTGGATTTTCGGCGGCCCCAGGCGATTCTCCGACCCTGCTGGGGGTCGGAGAATTTCGCCCATAGTTTGTAACATTATCACCTCCAGCCTTATCTGTACATCCAGAACTATGCTTATCACATATTAGACCAAAACCATCAATAACTGGATTCCTTGCTTGGGACTATGTTCTTCCACCCTGGTTTGCACTGGTGCTGGGGAGGTGTCCAGAAAAGATTCACGCTCCCCAGCCATATAGATTTATGTATGACAGGGAGCGCAAAGGATTGAGGTCCAAATCCAGCTATTAGACCATTTTGATAACGAGATACGGCAACTGGCATCTCTCCGCTCATCGCAACAATAATCCTGCCCTCCTCCACTGAAAGGTAGGGGCATCTCCACCCCCTCCCCCACACCCAACCATAGGAATTGCTGGGTCACCCACCCCACCATAGCATGCACTCATGAAGGTGTCCCGACCCCCACCGGAGACCCCCTAGAGACCCCACATGTCAGAGAACCCCCACCTTCCCATTTAACCACAATGTTTATAAACACCTAACTATGATTGACAGGTCCTTACCACATCAAAAGCAGGTAAGTGATTTCTGCTGAGAAAAAGAGGAGTTGAAAACACTTAACTCCTAGATGTTTATAACCATTGCAGTTACTTTCAAAGCAGGCTATTTAAGGTGCATTCAAGTGTAGGGAAATTAAAATAAACAATCCAGACATCGGACAGTCTCGGAGCTGTCAATTACAGCCTACAAAAATCTATTTCTCTTTGAAGTGAATAGAAGCATTGCAGATCAAAGGATTTGATGGAGGTTAAAGCTTTGTGATGTGGTTTTGGCTTTCTATAAAGTCATAGCTGCTACTTTTTAGACATCTGTCTGAGGCACTATGGCACCCTGGGCAGGTGCACAGTCAATTCCAGCCCTACATGTCCCAGACTCACAACACAAGTGAATTAACCAATAGTTCTTATAAAAATACGCAAAGGTTTTGGCCCTTAGCTGCCCAGTAATTACAGTCACCAGGGCCGGGATTCTCCCGCGATCGGCAGGGTGGCCCGTACAAGCGCCAAAGAGTGGCGTGAACCACTCCGGTGTCGGGCCGCCCGGAAGGTGCGGCATCCTCCGCACGTCCGGTGGCTGGGCCGGCGGCGGCGGGGTTGGCGCCGCGTCAAACGGCGCTGAAGGGCCTCCGCCGGCCAGCGTGAGTTGGCACTTGCGCAGGACCGCCAGCGTGTTCTGGCGCATGCGCAGAACCGCTGCCATGTTTCCTGCACATGCGCAGGGGGTTGATCGCAGGCCAGGCCACCGTGGGGGCCACCCCGGGGCTAGATCCCCTGTGCCCCCCCCGGAGGACCCCGCTAACCGCCCTCTAAGCCAGGTCCCGCCGGTATGGACCTTGTCTATTTCACGCCGGAGGGACTGGCCGAAAACGGGTGGCCGCTCAGCCCATCGGGGCCCGGAGAATTGCCGGGGGGGGCCGCTGCCAACGGCCCCGTACCGGAGTGGCGCGATCCCCGGCCCCCGCCCGAAATCCGGTTGATTAAAGTCTTTGGTTTACAGCCTGCAATGATCTTCCTTCAGTTTTGCAATATTCCTCACAGTATCTCCTGGAGAGGTCCCTTGTTTCACATCAAGCTTTGATTCCAGGGCTCTGCCTTTCTGGTGAAAGAATTGGATGGTTCACACCAGCCTTTCCTGCAGAGAGAGTTGGTTCTCAACACTGGTCTTTTGGTGAGAATTAGATCGATATTTCTGGAGATTCTGAGACTTTCCTGCACATCCTGTACGTGATCTTCGGTAAACTGGTTCATCCAGGTCAGAAACACAGTCTTTTTGGAGACAAATAGAGTGGAAGTAGGTCTTCCCTCTGAGCTTCCAAAATCAAACTGAAAGCTCCTTAGGTCTCTGGACCTAGGTCATTGGGATCAGATCCAATCACCACCTGTTACCAGGCAGCGCACAGCCTTTTAGGCCAATTAATCAACCACCAGCCACACCAATCAAACTGAGTTATCACTTGGGAAATAGAACATACAGTGCAGGAGGAGGCCATTCGGCGAATTGAGTCTGCACCAACTCACTTAAGCCCTCACTTCCACCCTATCCCCGTAACCCAATAACCCCTCCTAACTTTTTTTGGTCACTAAGGGCAATTTATCATGGCCAATCCACCTAACCTGCACGTCTTTAGACTGTGGGAGGAAAATGGAGCACCCGGAGGAAACCCACGCAGACACGGGGAGAACATGCAGACTCCGCACAGACAGTGACCCAGCGGGGTATCGAACCTGGCACCCTGGCACTGTGAAGCCACAGTGCTATCCGCTTGTGCTACCGTGCTGCCCTAATAAATAGCTCTCCCCTCTCTCCTAGTATTGGAGATTGCCACTTCCCCTCTTGTCTCTGAAGCTTGATGGTTAAATATGAGACACTCATTTGTGTTTTCCTGCTCTTATTCACATTTTTTCCATTTTGAAAATGAAGATTGTATTTCGTTAAATCCATAGCTGTTTCCGTGATTTTTGTGCTCCAGTGTTTTTATTCAGCCTTTAAGATTGCTCATGTCAAGTCAGAATTAAAAATCGATTATTATTTCAAATGTTCGCTCCTGCACACTCACAGTAAGAGTGCTGAACCAGATAAATACAGGCCAAGAGATTATAGCTTACTGTGTGCATTTCCCACAAATCAATAATTTCCCAAAAGAAAGCAATTATCTTTTTTTTTGCAAGAATCTTTTTTTTTTTATAAACTGGGACTCGGGGGAAAATGTCCAAGTCTGGCCTTTGGCAAGTTCAATTCTTCTCCAGTTAGACGCCCGCGCAGTTAAATGCAAAATGCTTTATCCTGATATCAAAGTACCTCATTCGCCATGCTTCATTCCAGCTAAATTCTGTCTACCTGCAGATATTTGCAAATCTGTACTCTCCTCCTACCCCACCCCCCGCCTTACCCACAAAGGCACACACTCGAGTGCCAGTTTCAACCTAACCCAGGTTCAATCCTTGTCCAGGCTGTGACAGTCCATGGAGGCCTGCCTCTTTGCCTTCCTCCATGTCCCATGTGGAGTGATGCCCTCTGTGTGGTGGGTTGTTGGTGGGGCTGGGGGAGAGGGATAGGGAGGGAGTGCTCCTCCGGCTGAGTGCAAAATTCCATCTGGCCTCCTTTAGTTGCACTTAACAAGTGTAATTGGCTAGCCACCACTTAGGGATAGTGTGTTCCAATCCTGTCATTGCAAAAATGGGAAACCAGCACACCAGCCATCATGGGATCTTTAATACTCAACTGGACTATTAATATGGAGGCTGTGTGTGGCTCAATTGGTACCACTTCTGCCTATTAGTCAATAGATTCAAGTCCCACTCGGCACAAAAACCCAGACTGACCATCACAGAGGAACTGCTGCACTCTCAAAGTTTCCGTCTGTCAGATGAGTCTTCAGACCGAGGGCCCTGACTGGTCTGTCAGGTAGACCTGGAAGGCCTCTACTTGGAAGTAGAGCATGGGGATTATCCAGGCCTAGCCAATATTTACCCTCAATCAGTGCCATAAAAACATCCAGATTGTCAGGCGAATTCTGTGGGAGTTTGCTCTGTGCAAATTGGCTGCCGTGTTTCCCACATTACAGCAGTGACGACTCTTCAAAACAACTTTATTGGCCGTAAAGCATATTAGGGCCTGGCACTGAAAGTGGCTTTAAAGTTTCCTTTTCTAACATCGAATTGGATGGATGCCACCTCTGACAATGCAGCACTTCTTCACCAGTGATGAAAATTATTTGCAGATGTAACGGATGCTACGATACAATCCATCTGCCGTATATTTATCATCTTAATGCTGTCCTAGCCATTACCCCATCTTTCACTCTCTGTAAACATCGGCTCTGCCACCCAAAATCTACCCTGCACTGTCCCGCTCACCCACCACCCCTGTCCTCATTGACTAATGTTAATGAGTGACTCCTGAATGCCTCATAGCCAAAATTCTCATCGCATTTAAATGTTTCTTATTGGCTTGCCTTTCCAAACCATAACCGCCTCCGTAATTACTCACTTTACCCCAAACTTCCCTGTCGTCTGATTGCAGCGTCTGCACACCCTCCCTTTGTCGCACCATCGGTGGCCCAGCCTTCAACCATCCTTAGCTCTAGAATTCTAACCCTAAACCTCTTGTCCTTTTGGATTATGCGTCTGTGAAAATGCCTTGGGAGATTTTTACTTGTTTAAGCAGCTGGCACAGGTGCAGGTTGTTGCTGTATTCCACCATTGGGCAGGGGATTTGGGGCAGGCAAATTCTGCGAACGTCGACGCAAACCCTGAGCATTCCAAGTTGTCGTGGGAGGTAAAAAGGCCAATAGCTGCCTGATGCCAAACCATTTGCCGAAGCCCCCTTTCACTATTTCCAGTTTGATTCTCAATGGGATACATACGGAAATTATAACAAAATTAGATATCACTCATCGGCCTCTATTCACTACATTTAACAAGGGCCGGAAGAAAAGCTCATCAAGAAATGTACTCGTCATACACCATAATAACAGAAGAGTCTCTCTGCCAAATGCCATGGCCAGGAGTCTCCGGTCAGCCACCCCAAAATCCCGTTCGCCGATCGGCCGGAAAATCCCCGTTTGCGCCAAAATTGAGGGCGGCGCCGCTTTTGCGATGCTCCGCCCCCTCGAAAATGGCATACTCTTTGAGTACACCGTGTGGACGGCTTCGGGACGTGACCTGAATTCCTCCCCGATGGTTCACCCCACCGATGGGCCGACGGCGTGGAACTTACCATTTTCTTATCATGAACCCGGCACGACGGCTGCAGACTGATTTCAGCACCGCCACAGTCAGGGGCGGAGCCGTTCCGCTAGCAGTGGTAGCTGGGGAGAGGGGGGGTCCAGGGGGTGGCGAGACTGGTTGCAGGGGGACAGTTTTGGGCCAGGCCGGATCCACGCGAGGCCGGCGCATGTTGCACAGCGCGGCCACGGAGTGGTCAATTCTCCAGCCTTAACCGCAGGTAAAGCCGGGGGGGGGGGGGGGGGGGGGGGGGGGGGGGGGGGGTTACGCTGCGCGGCTGCCAGCCCCCCACCAGACGGAAGATCGGTGCAGCTTTCGCGCTGTTTTTTCCGGCGTGAAACGCCACTGTTCCCACGCCGGGCGTCAGCACTTAGTC
Organism: Scyliorhinus canicula; assembly: GCF_902713615.1. Taxonomy (NCBI): domain Eukaryota; kingdom Metazoa; phylum Chordata; class Chondrichthyes; order Carcharhiniformes; family Scyliorhinidae; genus Scyliorhinus; species Scyliorhinus canicula. The sequence continues at coordinate 61,596,346 of NC_052166.1, forward strand.
TGCAAATCGGAGAATCCAGTCCGGGGTGCATTGAATGGGAAGTCCCATTGAGAGCTGCGGAACCAGCCAATGGTAGGCTGACACCCCCGTTGCCGAGAAACAAGCTGTGGGGAGGGGCCAGGGAACTCTCCCAATATATTTTAGTCTGTTCGTATTACTTAATAAACTCATTAGTAAATAAAGATACAATAGAGTAGACAATAAAAACGCTGGTGGATTCACCGACTCTGTTCCAAATGTCGTCATGTGGTGTCAGGATATTCAATCACCCAATTGTTGCCATGTGGAGGCAATATCAAAATCTGGGTAACAAGCCTGATAAATTCTTCGCAGACTGCTGGAGCAATTCAGAAGAGTTCCTCGAGATTACAGTGACCTTGAGGTACATGCTCAATATGGTTTGGGGCTTTCGCCCTGGGAAGGTTTTATTAATGTGACTTACATAACATAATGTATGTCAAGGGATTGAAATGGTACCGTAAATTAGAAGAATAAACTTCAAATGAGTAAACAAGATTGTTTCAACCCTGAGACGTGCTATTTAATAAAACAAACTTCAAATGTGAAGGATGTGCTTTCCAAATTGCTGTGTGCTATTCAGCTATGAATTCACGCAGATTAAATTATGCAGCCAAAAATCTCTGGATACAAAACGCAACTTTAAATTGGGGCCTGAATTAAATCTGCAGGCTTTGGTATAATTTCCTCCACATACTCCAACCGTAGGATGGCACGGTGGTGTAGTGATTAACCCTGCTGCCTCACAGCACCAGGGACCCGGGTTCAATTCCAGCCTCGGGTGACTGTGCAATTTGTACTTTCTCCCCGTGTCTGCGTGGGTTTCCTCCGGGTGCTCCAGTTTCCTCTCACAGTCCAAAGATGAGCAGGTTAGGTGGATTGGCTATGCCAAAAATTGCCCCTTAGTGGGGGTTACTGGGTTACAGGAATAGGAAGAGGGAATGGGGTAGGTATGGTGCTCTTCGGAGGGGGCCTAGGAATGGTACTCTTTCGGAGGGTCGGTGCAGACTTGATGGGCTGAATGGCCTCTACGAGCCTATACTTTGCCTGAAGACTGTAAGTTTTGAGCCTTTCCATGTGCAACATAAGATTGGTTAGTAATGCTATCACACAATCGAAAAGTTACATAAATGAAGATGTTTGACTTTAACATTATGTTTGCATGGCCAATTGGGACTCCGCAATTAAAAATATGTTTGCATTATTGCAAAACTTTTAATCACTATTTTGGCTTGCCATTTTTTCTTCATTCGCCCGTTTGTTCATTTTACCTTGGTTCAGTTAACAAAAACTCACTCTGGTGTTTCCATAACATTGTTTTTAAACTTTGAATTAAATTGTTACGCCTACGTATTTAACTGTCATTGAGACAGAACGTGCTGGGAAACTGCAGCAGGTCCGGCTGCATCTGTGGGGATTAACGTTTTGAGTCCAATGCCACTCACATTGGAGATGAAACATTGTTGTTTCCCTCTCCACAGACGCTGCCAGGCCTGCTGAGATTTTCCAGCGTTTTCTGTTTTTAGTTCCGATCTCCAGCTATCTGCAGTATTTCGTTTTTATTTCACTTAAATGTACCTCTATTTTCCTGGATTTTAATCTCCCTTTGGGAGATGGAAGTCACCCTGTGATCAGTGGCCTCTGAATGGCTGCAAACCAATTGGTTATTTTCCAGCCATTCCAGGCTCAGTGTTTCTGAAGATTGCAGTAATCACGGGTAAAACTAAGCTGGCATTTAATGTGATTTTCCAATTTCCAACCCAAGGCTGGACGACTCGATGAGGTGTTACCTTGCTGGCTGGAGCTCTGTGTTGACTGTTACCTTTTCTTTTACTGTTTTCTCCCCCCTTTGTATGTGGGACATGAAGTTAACCAGTCCACAGCCTATGGTGAGTAACGCATGAGCCTCCTGCCACTCAACATCAACTCAACCCTAAAGGGTCTTCCGAGTTCTGTCTGATTTTTACTTTTTGTAAATGTCATTGCTACTTGAACTTGTGGTTGCCCGAGGCATAGATAGGATTGAGGTTAGTTTGGATTATGCAATTCCAATTGCATTGCATGTAATGTTATTGGATAGATGTGCATAATTCGATGGATGCTGTACACCTAACAAAATGTCAGGAAATCAGTTTAGCAGCATAATCTAATAACAGTAATCTCTGAATGTTGAAAGTGCCCAGTAGGCTGTTCGCCACCTTCAGGAAAAAGATATAAGGTAGCATTTGGGTAAAGCCTTCATTAAAACTGGGACAACTACTTCTATTTTTTTTGAATGAGTTGACTGGCCTGCTGGGCATTTTCTGATTCATTTCAGATTTCCAACATTTGCCATCGTCCTTTGTATATCAGTGGTATTATTCAGCTGCATTAAATACATGCTTCCACGTTCTTTTCCCTCATCCACTCCCCCCTCTTGAATTAATTCAATTGAGCTTGATTTGAGAGTCAACACACTCTATGATCCATATACTGTGGCCCACAAGCTTGCGATAAGCATCGATGCATCCTGACCTACAGCCCTGGACAGAACCCTTGCCCGATCTTAACTTTCCAGTTTCCAAAATCTAGACTGCCTTTCTCGTAACTTTCCCCCATTTCTTGCCCCCCAGTTCACACAGGCAGACATCAAAGAATTGTCCTACCCACTAGGTGAGAGGTGTTCATCTGATCACCCAGACAGCCTAATGAATCATTCATTAGTTTAGTCGTTTGGGAGAGGGGAGGGAAGTAAGAAAACATCTTCTATTTTAAAGAGAGTTGTACTTGGATGCAAAGGCAAAAGAAACGCAAGACCTATATCTACTTACTAATATTGTTCTGGCCCTTTAGTACTGTTAAATTGTGCAACATATCAATCCCTTCTCATTGTGCACATCGCAGAAAGATGCCAAACATAATATAAAACAGAAAGTGCTGGAAATTCTCAGCAGGCATACTCAGCTGGAAATACACGGTTGGGGAAGGCGGTGGCACAGTGGTATTGTCACTGTAATCCAGATACCCAGGTTAATGCTCTGGGGTCCTGGGTTCGAATCCCACCACGGCAGTAAATATCTGGAATTAAAAGTCTAACGATGACCATCAAACCATTGTCGATTGTCGTCAAAAACCCATCTGGCTCACTAATGTCCTTCAGGGATGGAGATCTGCTGTCCTTACCCGGTCTGGCCTGCATGTGACTCCAGATTCACACAGCACACGTGCGGTTGACTCTGAACTGCCCCCACTGAAATGGCCGAGCAAGCCACTCAGTTCAAGGGCAATTAGGGATGGGCAACAAATGCTGGTTTAGCCAGCGATGCCCACATCCCAAGAACAAATAAAAGAAAGGCCAGGCAGCATCTGTGGGAGACCAAAACGCAGTTAATTACCTTTTATTTTCAAAAATATTTATTTTCAAGGGGAAAAAGTGACATTTATTAAATTGAATTGTAAGTCCTTTTAAATCCTGGAAACTATTGTTAGTGATTGGTGTCTTTTTTAACACCTGCCTGGATGAGTGCAGCTGCAAATACACTCAAAAAGCTTGACACCATCCAGAAAGAGGCCCACTTGATTGCTCCCCTTTCTACAGTCATTCCCTCCACCACCGACACACAGCAGCAGCCGTGTGTACCATCTACAAGATGCACTGCAGGAACTCACCAAAGGCTCCATGATCTATGGATAGTACCTTCCAAACCCACGACCGCTACCATCTAGAAGGACAAAGGCAGCAGATACGTGGGAACCCCACCACCTGGAGGTTGCCCTCCAAGTCACTCACCACCTGACTTGGAAATATATCGCCGTTCCTTCACTGTCACTGGGTCAAAATCCTGGAACTCCCTCCCTAACAGCACTGTGGGTGTCCCGACACCAGATGGACTGCAACGGTTTCAAGAAGGGGGCTCACCACCACCTTCTCAAGAGGCAATTAGAAAAGGGCAATAAATGCTGGTCCGGCCAGTGATGTCCAAGAATGAATTAAAAATAAATATTACTCTCGAACATCGTGTAACACCGCATTGCACCGTGCTAAAGGACAGGTACAAATTTAATAAGATAGTTTCATACAATTTACAGTGCAGAAGGAGGCCATTTGGCCCATCGTGTCTACACCGGCCCTTGGAAAGAGCACCCTGCGTAAGCCCACACCTCCACCCTATCCCCGTAATCCAGTACCCCCCCACCCCCTGCAACTTTTGGAACTAATGGAAATTATCATGGCCAATCACCTAACCTGCACATCTTTGGACTGTGGGAGGATGGGAGGAAAACCGGAGCACCCGGAGGAAACCCACGCAGACACGGGGAAACGTGCAGACTCCGCACAGACAGTGACCTAAGCCGGGAATCGAAGCTGGGACCCTGGTGCTGTGAAGGAACAGTGCAAATCACTGTGCCACCATGCCATCCTTCATCCACTAACTTTGACACCAGTAAAGAGATAAAGAACTTGCATTTGTATCGTATGTTTTCCACCTCAGGACACCCATATAAGCTTCAGAGGTAACAAATTACTTTTGAGGTGTAACCAGGTTTTATTTTTGAAAGGGCTTACTTACTCGATGGTCATTTTTGTGGTGCTATGAAAACAAAACTGAGAGCTTTAGGCAAGTTCAGAAAGAATATTGTTCCCATGCTGCCCATTAAGCTCGCTTCCGACCACCGCTGAAGAGTAATTGTCCCTCCTCCACTGTTGGAAGGTGTTGGGGTCAGAAACGCTGCAGTTCATTATCCACCGTTTGTCTGCACCTCCTGTGGTCTTCCCAGTTTATGTCTATAAGATGAAATACATTAGCCCAGGCACAACCTAATTTCTAATGTCCAGTTATTGCCTGACGCATCATTGCATTTTCATTCACCTTCTTTGACACATTCACGTGCATTTTCACACATCCTGAAAACTCAAACGAACCGTTTGCAAAGTTTCGATCCCAATTCTAAGTCTAGAATGAAACCAATGTTGTCAGCAGCGGCGAGTTCTCTGGAGCAGCCCGATAGAATCTTGGGGCACGCCCGTGGATTGATTGGCAATCTTCCTGGGGCAACCCAACACTTCAATTTACAAACTTTTTCAGCCGTTTTTTGAAAAATGCGAGGTTGCTTGAAATTGGAAGCTTCTGATTCTACAGGTCAATAGCCCAAATAAGCTGCTGCTGAGAACGTTGCCAAGCACCTCGCCTCCAGTGCCCATTGTATTGGCTATAATGCAACTTTCCACATCTGCTACCAGTATTTCTGTGAGGATGGTGTTGAGCATGCTTTCTTCCTTTCCACACTGTTGCGCAGATCCAGATAAGAGCTGCTCATTAGCATTGAGATGAGTGCACCGGTGCATTGTCGGAATGCATGACTTAATTTGCCTTGGATACTGTTTTGAACATGTTCAATGAAGGAAACAGATCATTTTGCCCTCACCAACCTTGACATAATTCCTGTTCAGGATGGGAGAATAGCATCGCTTGCCGACTGCATGTACCTTTCCTGGAGTGGTAAACTCAATGCTGCTAGGAGCATCCTGTCAGGGGGCGTGGTTAGAAATGGAACTGACTGTTCTGAGGAAAAGTCCATAAAGAGAACGCTATGTGGAAATACAAGAATGTAAGAAATGATGGTCCCTCAGGTGCAATGACCAAATGCCAAGGAAGGCTAACCTGTCAAAATGTAGTTATTTTTGAGGTTGATCTGCCTTTAGAGAACAGGAGACATTCAACAGACTCTTTGTTGTGATGGGAAACATTGTGGAAGGAACAATCTTAATGTGACAAATAGCCTTTACTATGAAACCGAGGAGGCCCGAGGAGGTAAGTAAATGGTGGTTCATTTAAGATCAAAGGAAACGGCTGCTGCAGCGACGTACACACACACTACGTCCCCGTCGGGTCTACCAGAATGACAATCCCTGTCCAGGCCGGCTTTTATGTAGTCTGAAGGTGAGCCCCAGTTGGGTGGGCCTCTGCCCACTAGTGGATGGGTTCGTGGAATACGAGCTTCTCAGAGAGATTGATTAGTGCATCCCCATGGGTCTCGTGAGGGTTATTACATCCATTCCCCCCCCCCCCAAGTCTAAATGTTCCCCTCCAGTGGCCAGCTAAGGGGGGTCTTCTTCGCCGCTTCACCCATGGTTGCAGCTCTGCCAGCGGTGGGATTGGGACGGGATGCGTGTTTCAGCTCGTTGACTGCCAATTTTGCGACGGACAATGGAGGGTCGCTGCTGGATGCTCAGCCCAGTCACAACGTCGTCTGTCAGTGCCGATGCTTCTGTCTCCATATCTGAGGCTGAGTCATTGTTGCCCTGTCGGTCTGGATGCTGGTCCACGGTGGGTTGTGGCTCTTGGCTGCATGGTGGTATCAGAGTCAGAGGATGCATTGATGTGCCTGGCATGGCTTCCTCCAAGGCCGATTCCCCGCCCTACAGGTGGTCCACATGTTTCCACATGTCCTTCTCTTGAGTTCTGACCTGGTATGAAACGGGCCCTGTTTTCTCCACTCGACCACAGGAACCCAATGGGCATCATCACCAAAATTCCAGACATAAGACCACAAGGCATAGGAGCAGAATTAGGTAATTTGGCCCATCGGGTCTGCTCCGCCATTAAATCATGGCTGATATGTTTCTCATCCCCATTTTCCTGCCTTCTCCCCATACCACTGATCCCCTTATTAATCAAGAATCTATCTATCTCTGTCTTAAAGACTCTCAGTGATTTGGCCGCCACAGCCTTCTGCGGCAAAGAGTTCTACATCTTCTCCATGTCCACTCTAGGCCTCTCAGAATCCCGTAAGTTCCATAAGATCCCCCTCATCCGTCTAAACTCCAACAAGTGCAGACCCAGAGTCTACAACCGTTCCTCATACGACAAGCTCTTCATTCCAGGGATCATTCTTATGAACCTCCTCTGGATCCTTTCCAAGGCCAGCACATCCTTCCTTAGATACGGGGCCCAAAACTGCTCACAAAACTCCAAATGGGGTCTGACCAGAGCTTTATACAGCCTCAGATGTACATCCCTGGTCTTGTATTCTAGCCCACTCACCATGAATGCTAACATTGCATTTGCCTTCCTAACTGCTGACTGAACCTGCACATTAACGTTAAGAGAATCTTGAACAAGGATTCCCAAATCTCTTTGTGCTTCTGATTTCCTAAGCCTTTCCCCATTTAGAAAACAGTCTATGCCTCCATTCTTTCTCCCAAAGTGTATAACCTCACACTTTTCCACATTGTATTCCATCTGCCACTTTTTTGCTCACTCTCCTAGCCTGTCCAAGTCCTTCTGCAGCCCCCCACAATACTACCTGTCCTTCTGCATATCTTTGTTTCACCTGCGAACCTAACAACAATGCCTTCAGTTCCTTCTTCCAGATCGTTAATATATATTGTGAAATGTTGTGGTCCCAACACTGACCCCTGAGGCACATCACTAGTCACCGGCTGCCATCCTGAAAAAGACCCCTTTGTCCCCATTCTCTGCCTTCTGCCAGTCAACCAGTCCTCTATCCATGCCAATATCTTACCCTGAACATCATGGGCTCTTATTTAACAGCCTTCTATACGGCACCTTGTCAAAGGCCTTCTTGGAAATCTAAACAGATCACTTCCATTGGTTCTCCTTTGTCTAACTTCCTTGTTACTGTCATGATATGCAAATATGCAACCAATGAACACTCAGAATAGGACACAACCAATGGACAGTCAGGACACTCAGAGGTGGCATCATCACAAGGGGGCATTACATAAACACTATAAAAGGGATGAGGCACTCACAACCCTGCCTCTTTCCACAGACAGACACCTAGAGAGTTAGACAGGGTTGGTCAGCAGCATCATACCCCAGCACATGGCTTAGAGCAAGCTGCAGTTAGACTGAGTTACTACAGTTAGATTAGCAGAGAGTCGAATTCATTTGAGAACTGTTTAATAGTTCAATAAACACGTTGAACTCATTTCAGAGTCTGGAGCATTCTTTATTAAGACTGCATCAAGTAGCAGCCGGTGTTATCCCAAGCAGCAGAACCATTACCACCTCAAAGAACACTTAACAGATTTGTGAGACATGACCTCCCCTTGATGAAGCCGTTCTGACTCAGTCCGATTTTATCATGCACTTCCAAGTACTCCGTAACCAAAGTCAAGTTAACCGGCCTATAATTATACTGCTTCGCCCGGTTTAAAGCCTCTCCCAGACATCTGGTGGCCTTGGCTTTCTTTGAAGGTCCTTCTTTGACTCTACCTTCCCACCTAGACTTGGAAAAATCCGGCTCGGGTGGGTTTGGAGGTGACAGCCTATTGATAGCTCTGCCGGCGCTACCCCTGTTGTGACTTGAGGCATGGTCAGATAATGGAACAAGAACCGTGTCAGCCTCGTGTCAAAAGAGCCAGTGGTCTGGTTCCACATGCTGCCCGCTCCACAAAAACATTCGGCATTGAGACAGAGCAATCCGGGTGTGGCTTACCCCATTGGCACACACAAATTATTGGAACTCCTCACTAGTGAACAGGGTCCCACTGTCCATGACCAATACCACTGCTATTCCATAGGTGCCAAAGGAGTGGTCTCATTTCTCCACGGCAGTTCTTGAGGTGGTGGTCGTCATCTGGTGCTCAGGCAATCACTTGGAGTTGGCGGCTAAAAGGACGAGAAACATGGAGCCCATAAAAGGCCCAGTGAAGTCGGTGTACAACCGCACCCAAGGGCACCCTGGTCATTCCCAGGGATGGAGCGAGGCCAGCGGAGGGATCTTCTGGTGTTCCTGGCACTGTTTTGCCACTCTCTCATCCTTGCCATCAATTCCAGGCCACCACATATAATTCCTCGCTTGCCTCTTCATCATTGAGGTCCCACGGTGTCCACTGTGCAGTTCCTGCAGGAACTTCACTTGACCTGGCCACAGGACGACCACGTGAGCTCCCCATAGGAGGACACTGTCCGTCACACTAATCTCATGCTGCTTCATGATGTAGGGCCACTGGGCAATCTCCCTGTAACCCGTCGTGCAGGATGTAATGTCAACGCAGGATCCCACAGGGTCCACTTACGAATCTGCGTGGCCATCACCGGCAGAGTAAGTATCATGAAGTTCAGTATCACCACCTCCTCGTCCATTATGAGTGGAGAGGGAGGAGCTGACAGGCAGCGGGAGTCGACTGAGGGCAGCACGGTAGCACAGTGGTTAGCACTGTTGCTTCACAGCGCCAGGATCCCAGTTTCAATTCCTGACTTGGGTCACTGTGCGGAGTCTGCACGTTCTCTCCGAGTCTGCGTGGATTTCCTCCGGGTGCTCCAGTTTCCTCCCACAAGTCCCGAAAGACGTGCTGTTAGGTGAATTGGACATTGTTAGTTCTCCCTCAGTGTGCCCGAACAGGCGCCAGAGTGTGGCGACTGGGGGCTTTTCACAGTAACTTCATTGCAGTGTTAACGTAAGCCTACTTGTGACAATAAAGATTATTATTATATTATATGAGTCAAGCCCATCTCCAACTTAGAGCTAGACACAGCATCTCGAAAGTATGTAACCATCAATATCCACGAGTATACAAGTACACTCCGCTCCCCTTTCGGGGCTCATACCCGGGGTGATATTTCAGAGGATGATGGAAGTTACCTCCAGGGTCTACCAAAATGCCAGTATACCTGGCAACCACCAAAAAGGAGCACTTTGACAAATTGGAAAAAGTTCTCAGGTGGTTCTTCCAAGTGGGTGTTCACCTGAAGAGAGGCAAATGAGTGTTTCAGGCAAAGGTGGTCACCTCCCTGGGATACCGCGTGGACAAGGATAGCTGCAACCAGTATAAGAAAAGGTCCAGGCCATCAAGGGAGCTTCAAAACCAGAAAATACACAGAACAATACTTTCACTCTACCTCGGTACACGTGACAATAACCCAGATCCAAATCCAATCCAAAACGGCAAGGCTATTTAAGTCAAAGGAAATGGCCGCTATGGCATACACACACAATAAGTCCCCATCGGGACTAACAGGATAGGGCTCCCTGTCCGGGCCAGCTTTTATACAATAACGATCCCCTGCTGGGAAGCCTTTGCCTACTAATGGGGAAGCTTCTATTCCACATGTCCCACTGGGAGATCGAATCAAGTATCCCCATGGCTCGTGAAGGTTATTTCAATTTCATGTGTGTATCTGCTGATCCTGTGCAGATGGGGATAGTTTCCATCCCATTTCTGGAACACAAGAGTTCCGTTACATTAATAATACTTTATTGGACCTGGGCCTCGCTGCTCAGTTTCACAGCCAGCCCCTCAACTTTGCCATCCTAAACTCCACTGTCTACCCCTCCCCCATCGCAAGCTCAGGAAAGGGCACTTTCCTCTCCCCGCGTACCCCCTCTCCCAGTTCCAAACCCACTTCCTTTTGCGCTGGCTCCTCGAAGGAAATCTCTCTGACAAGTCATTTGCCAAGAACATTTTCAGGTTCCCAGCTTGAGGCCCTCCATTCGCCACGTCGCTTCTGCAACTACCAACCTACTCAATGATATGCTCACCTCCACCTTTGTTGTCCTTGTTCAGGGCATTGGAACTTGTAAGAAGCTACTTTGCTGATACAGGGACAATAAAATATTTTGAAGTGCCAACTCCAAGGTTGCCCGTTAATTAGCCTTGCTTTGCATTAAGAGCTTTGCCTGTAGGCAGCAATTTTACACAATTAAACTGCAGAACTTTGAGCATGACAACAACTTGGTGAGGCTGCTGACCTTCGCATTCAACCCGTTAATATTATGGATTGGATTCCAAGCACTGGCCACAACAATGAAGCAAATATGCAGTTGCTCAAGGCCGTGACGCATATGTTCTTGGCTGTCGACATTACTTGGCGTCAGTGAACAGTCTATGCCAGTTAGTATCATCAACACTGCATCACCGGCCTTTATGGGTGGGTCGAACTCATTACTGGATGGCCCAAGTGTCGTACAGTCTTGGAAGATGAGCAGGTCCTCAGAGCAAATCACCAGGGCTTAAACGAACTGGCAGTGCTTCTGCCCTGATACCTTGCCTCCACTAGCTATATGAATACTGTGGCTACAAGAACAGATCAAAGGCCACGGGCAGCATGGTACCACAAGTGGATAGCACTGTGGCTTCACAGCGCCAGGGTCCCAGGTTCGATTCCCCGCTGGGTCACTGTCTGTGCGGAGTCTGCACGTTCTCCCCGTGTCTGCGTGGGTTTCCTCCGGGTGCTCCGGTTTCCTCCCACAGTCCAAAGATGTGCAGGTTAGGTGGATTGGCCGTGATAAATTGCTCTTAGTGACCAAAAAGGTTAGGAGGGGTTATTGGGTTATGGGGATAGGATGGAAGTGAGGGCTTAAGTGGATTGGTGCAGCCTCGATGGGCCGAATGGCCTCCTTCTGCATTGTATGTTCTCGGAATCCGACGGCAAGTAACCCACATCCTGACTCCGTAAAGCCTGTTCATCATCTACAAGGCACAAGTCAGGTGTATGATCGAATACTCTCCACTTACCTGGATGAGTGCAGCTCCAACAACACTCAAGAAACTCAACACCATCCAGCAGGGCAGCACAGCGGCGCAGTGGTTAGCACTGCTGCCTCACGGCGCCGAGGTCCCAGGTTCGACAGACAGTGAGTCTGGGTCACTGTCCGAGTGGAGTTTGCACATTCTCGGTGTGTTTGAGTGGGTCTCACCCCCACAACCCAAAAGATGTGCAGGGTAGGTGGATTAGCCATGATAAATTGCTCCTTAATTGGAAAAAATGAATTGGGTACTCTGAATTTTAAAAAAAACACCATCCAGGACAAAGCAGCCCGCTTGATTGCTCCCCCGTCCGCAAACTTTCAAACCCTCCACCACCGACAGTCAGTGGCAGCCGTGTGCACCATCTACAAGATGCACTGCAGGACCTTATCAAGGTTCCAAACCACAACCACAACCATCCAGAAGGACAAGAGCAGCAGATGCCTGGGAACCCCACCACCTGGAGGTTCCCTTCTAAGTCACTCACCACCCTGACTTGGAAATATATCGCAGTTCCTTCACTGTCGCTGGATCAAAGTCCTGGGACTCCCTCCCTAACAGCACAGTGGGTGTACCTACACCTCAGGGACTGCAGTAATTCAAGGTGGCAGCTCACCACCACCTTCTGAAGGGCAACTAGGAATGGGCAATAAATGCTGGTCTAACTTGCGACGCCCGCCTCTTGTAGATTAGTTTTTTTTTTAAATCAAAGTTCAGAGAAGAATGAATACAACGACAAGTTATATTTATATAGCACTAATATAATAAATCTTCCCAAAGTACTTGACAGTCGCGTTATAAAACAAAATATGACACCAGTCAATATCAAGAAATAATAGGTCAGGCAGCCAAAACCTTGGTCAGAGTTAGGTTTTAAAGAGGGCAATACAGGAGGAGAGAGGTCGGGAGAAAGAGAAGTGCATTGTGGGATTTATAGAGACTAGGACCCAGACAACTAACTGCAGCCACCAATGGTGGAGCAATTCTCAGGAGGACAGAACTTATTTGAGTGAGGACATCGAGGAGGCCTGTGAGGATGTTGGAGATTGCAGATAGGGAGGGCCAAGGCCATGGAGGGATTTGAAAACAAGTTTGTGAATTTTAAGGTCAAGACATTGTTTGACCATGGGCCACTGTAGGTCAGGGGTGACAGGTGGCCAGGACCTGGTGCGAGTTAAGACTCCGGCAGCAGAGTTTTGGATGACCTCATGGTGGTGACCGGTCTGCAAATCTAGTGGTTATGAAGGCACAAATGAGGTTTTCATCAGCGGGAGGGCTGAGACGGACCTGTTTGGATTGAAATGCAATCGGATACTAAACCTGGCTTGCCAGAGTCAGGTGACCTCTGACATGAGGCGCTGACTGGAAGCCGGCACATTACATTAATTCCTAATAAAGATAAGAGTACAGGAAGCAGTGTACACATTGGCCTCGTAACGGGGGTGAAGCCAGGCAATAATACAGAGGTGGTGGGAATGGGCGATCTTCGTGACGGTGTGACTATGTAATCTTAACCTCAACTCTGGATCATATGCGACCCCAAGGTCATAACACACTGTCTTACTCTCAGACTGTTGTCAGGGGGAGGGATGGGCAATGGAGGATCCCGCCGATGGAGAGTTCTGCTGCTAATGTTTCACTTTTTTAAAGACATAGGGCACCATTTATTGGCTGGCGCCAGGGACCCGGGTTCAATTCCATCCTCAGGTGACTGTCTGTGTGGAGTCTGCACGTTCTCCCCGTGTCAGCGTGGGTTTCCGCCGGGTGCTCCGGTTTCCCCCCACTGTCCAAAGATGTGCAGGTTAGATGGATTGGCCATGCAAAGTTGCCCCTTAGTGTCCAAAGATGTGCAGGTTAGGTGGGGTTACAGGGTTATGGGGTGTGGGCCTAGGTATTGTGCTCTTCAGAGGGTTGGTGCAGATGCAATGGGCCAAATGGCCTCCTTCTGCACTGTAGAGACTCTATGATTGGTACATCGGAGCAGGATTAGGCCATTTGGCCCCTCAAGCCTGCTCCAACATTCAAACAGATCATTGTTGATGATCTACCTCTGCGTTATTCCCCACCACCCCATGATGTCTTTATTATCCAGAAATCTAACAGTTCCTGCCTTGAATATGACTGAACTATCACAGCCCTTTGCTTTCAAAGCTATTGTGACTAAACAAATGAGGCAGCAACAGTGGAGAGAAGCGTTATTAATGGTGACGGTCTCCTTGGGGCAGCGCGGGGGGGGGGGGGGGCGAGGATGCAGGAGGGCGAGACCTCATGCCCCCATGGAATCTCAATCATGCCAATCCTGAGCTACTAGAGAGGGCCGTCCCAGATCAATGGACCCATCAACCCTGAGTTTGCCAATTCCTGCACTGCAATGTAGACCATCTAGGGAGGTTCCATGTTGAGATCTCCAACCTTCATCAGCAGTGCCCAGCCGTTCCAGGGTGGTGGGGGGGGTGGGGGGGGGGGGGGGGGGGGGGGGGGGTTGCTGTCCTGATTAAATGCCCAGAAGCAACAGTGGTGCCGGGCATAAGTATTGGAATAAATAAAGTCAGAGGGAGGACTGCGGCAGGACCATGACTAACTCTGATTGGCTGAGAAAACAGGAGGCGTAGTTATGCAAAACTCTTGAGCTCAAGTGCTGAGACCAGCCACCATCAAGCTGCCAATCAAAAGCGATTGGCACAATGGTTAACACTGTTGCTTCACAGCGCCAGGGACCCGGGTTCGATTCCCGGCTTGGTTCACTGTCTGTGCAGAGTATGCACATTCTTCCCGTGTGTGCGTGGGTTTCCTCCGTGTGCTCTGGTTTCCTCCCACAGTCCAAAGAGGTGCGGGTTAGGTGGATTGGCCATGCTAAATTGCCCCTTAGGATGGGGGTTACAGGAATGGCAGGGAGGGTGGGGGAGGAGGACTGGGCCTGGTAGGCTGCTCTTTCGGAGGATCGGTTCAGACTTGATGGGCCAAATGGCCTCGTTCTGCACTGTAGGGATTCTATGATTCTATGGCTGCTGCCACTCAAGTTGCTAATGAACTGCTCTTTCATTAAGGCAAGATTAAAAACATATAAAATGAGATTTGAACAGAGCGTCGGCATATGAGGAAAATAAAGTAACCTCTTTGCTAGTTCTACTTAAGTTTTATGCAGCTGATGAGCATTTTCCACAGCATTTATTGCATTTTATTAAAACAGTTATAGAGCAGGACAGCCACATGTTTGGTCGTAGACATTTTCCTTGGATTTAAGGTTCCCCCAAAGGTCGACTTTTTTTCTTCCCTCAAGTTGAAGACAACGTTGGCCCAGGACCGAATGTACGCAGCAGCTACCCCAGTCTCAGCTTCGTACACAAGAAAATAAGCATTCATTTAACTACAGGAGTCTTTCGCACTTACAGGAAAATGGGTCTCATAGGTCAGGAAATGGATACTATTAAAATAATTGGGTTTTCCCAAAATGGGTGGCCTCTCATTTCGGAACTTGTGGCACATCAATTTAATTATTTTTATGCTTTGTGGAGAATATAGGTGAAAATATATATACAAGCCATGTAAATTATATGATTCTCTTTAGATAATTGTCCAATTTGTATTTAAAAAGCCCTGAAAAATCCTGGCTGTGTTATACTCCCAGGCAGTACATTCCAGTTCCTAACCACTCGATGAGTAAAAATGTTTTTCTCCTCCCGCTGTCTCTGCTTCTTTTGCCAATCACTTTAATTGGGTGACCTCTGGTTATCAACCCTTCCACCAGCGGGTTTCTCCTTATCTACCCCATCCAGACCGTCTGAGACTTAAATGATAAAAGCAAAGAGCCGTGGATGCTTGGAGATCTGAATTAAAAACAGCAAGTGTTGGGATAACTGACCAGGTCTGGCAACATCTGTGGAGATTTTCCCCGATACCGGCAAAGGCCGGTGTTGGACAGGAAACGTGGGGTTGAAGCCGTCGACGGCAATGGCAGCTTTCCGCACCCGTCAATGCAGCACTTAGAGAAAAATAACTTCAAGTCATGGGTTCCACGACGTATCACTGGCGGGGTGGCCTCTGGTTTCACCAGCCCTGCCAGCAACGTAGACAACCGAGGATCAGGCCCCCATTTTTTAAAGGCTGCACTGGTGCAGAACGGGCAAATTAGTTCACACCAGAAGCCCCCCCCCCCCAACCCCCACACGTCCCGTGGCACTACCCACTAACACCCAGCACTACCCGGCCCCACCCCCTTTCCCACACACTGCTCGTGCACTTCCCTGGCACTGCTAGGGGACAGCGTCAGGGGGCAGTGCCAGAGGGTGCCAGGATACTATCTAGATAGTGCCTGGGCATGGCCCTCTCCTCCCTGAGTGCTGCACTCAGCTGTGCTGCCCAGGGAGATCGCCTCGTCTCCACCTTTGGAGACCAGTCATGATTCACGCCGTTCTGCCACCGCGCCACCCTGGGTAGATTTTCAAACCAGGGTGGGGGGGATGTTTCTGGCTACAGGGGCCTGATAATGACATGGTCATGCATTAGAGTGATCTTCCCGTTCGACGTTCAACATCCGGAAACGCGCCCCGTCACTGATGAGGGGGGAGAGGGGAACAATCGAGGACTTTGCAGTTCTCTCAATATTTTCTGGTCCCCTCACCAGACCCACCCGGCATGAACAGGGGCAGGAAATCCCAGCCAGAGTTAACATTTCAAGTCCCTAGAAGAGTTGCATTGAACTCAAAACGTTTGCGGAATCTTCCGGCGCTGTCATGGTGAGGTGGGGGGGGGGAGGCCCAAAATGTGGGGGGGGGGGAGGCCCAAAATGTGGCGAGCTGTTCGGCGAGACTGGAATATCTCGCGAGCAAGATTGCTGCGAAAGCTCCACCTGTAAAATCTGTTTCTCTGTTAACAGATGCTGCCAGACCTGCTGAGTTTTAACAGTATTTTCTGTCGTTATTGTAGCATTTCATCTCTACGCTGGGCAGATACTGACCTCTGCTTATGTCTTGAGTTGGCAGGAGTTCTTTCTGCACTACGTTTGTAGTAATGCTCGGTGCTCAACTACTTGCGATCGCACTAATATTTCAATCCTCTTTCTCTTCTTTCTCCTCCAGGTACGGTGGCTATGGATCTACAGAATACAGAGTGCCGCCCGTCCAGTGGTGCCACCTTGACCTTGCCGACAGAGAACGGAGCAGGGAGCAGAAGGCCCAGCATTGGGCCTGTCCTTGAGATTGCCGATACCGCTGCCATTTTACCGTGCGACCTCTTGAGCGACCAATCGGAGGACGAGGCGAATCCCTCCGATGACGACAGCCTCCCTGCCCCTGAGTGAGTAACTGCCTTTAGCGATGGTGTTCAACGGATAACTTTTCTTCAGCTATTTTATGTGATGTGGGTGTCGCTGGCAGCTGCCGCCCAGCCCATAATTGCGTTTGACCCTCGCCCATTCCACAGGGCAGTTAAGAGTTAACCACATTGCTAACAGATGTTGACTGATGATAAGTTAGTCAGCTTGAAGGCATTTCCATTTACACTTGCGTTTAGGTACAAACTATTTTGACTTCCGAGACACTGGAGGAGTGTGATGGATGACAGGCAATTTTATAAAACGGCTGACTCTTACTGGTGTTGAATCTCCCCATCAGCTTTGAGACTTTAGATACCGTGAATAACAGACTCTGGGATTCCTGAGATCGGAGTGTTTTACTATTCTTCTCCAATGGCAATTTATTTCCCCGAGCTTGCTTCTTTATAAACATATCCTGACCCTTGGTCACGATAAGATGGATGAAGATATTCCTTTGGCTCCTTTGTTTTTGTGCTCTCGGAATATCAATCTCACTGCATTTCCATCACAGTATCAGCTCTATTTTAGGTGAAGGATTCAGCTAAAAAAGGGGAAAGAATTTGCGACCTTGTGAACACATATAAAGTATGTTTGATCGCAAAGCAGTTTGAACATTTGAAGGCGCTGCTTATTGGCTGTGTGAATGGCTAATTTAGCTGCCTGAGTCACTCATCCCGTTATTCCGCCGGCGGAATTTTCAAGGCCCGTTCACCAGGGGCGCAAATCCCGCGATGGCTGCTAAGTCTCTCACGAGAAGGTCATGACTGGATTGGCACCGGCAGATCTCAGTTTGAGATCTTCCCCGACGGCGACATAACCAATTTCATGCCTGGCGAGGGATTTATGATGGATTTCAATTGATTTTAATATTCATAAACGATCTGACACCGTTGCTTCCAGGGTTTTCAGATGTCTCCGCCACCCCCCCCCCCCCCCCCAATCCTATTACCCCCCCCCCCCCCCAATCCTATACCCCCCCCCCCCCCCCCTGTCGGGAATCACTGCTGGTTTCCGAAAATGGTTAGGTGGAGTTATGGGGTCATGTGGATATAGGGTGAGGGAGTGGGTCTGGGTAAGATGTTTGTTCAGAGGGTCAGTGCAGACTCGATGGGCCAGATGGCCTCCTTCTTCACTGTAGGCATTCTATGGTTCAATTCTATGGTTCAAAAGTCACAGAGTTTTTACAGCACGGAATGAGGCCCTTCGGCCCATCACGTCCGCACCTGCCATCAAGCACCTGTCCTAATCCCATTTTCCACTGTGTGTGTTCCAGCCTTGTGTGCTGTGGCATTGCAAGCGCTCATCTAAATACTTATTAAACGTTGTGAGGGTTCGCGCCTCTGCCGCCTCTTCAGGCACCGAGTTCCAGATTCCCGCCACCCTCTGGGTGAACAAGGTTTCCCTCACATTGTATACAAGGCCGATCCCTGGTGTGAATTCCGACAATTGGCGTCTGTGATCAGCTAGCGAGAAGCTGCTCGCTTCAGTTCCCCACAAGGCAACCGCACCAGTTTGCAAGAAAAATCTGTCTACTGGGGGTTTCCGTGATGCCGGTGACTAATTCACAAGATGGGGAAGTTGAAGTCGTGGTTTATATTTTCTTTTTTCTGTCAAACTCTAATGCCTTTGCGTCGATGTGATTGCAGCCTGGCAGGAGTGCTGTTCAACTTCCCCGGTGCTGAAAATCACAAAGATTAGAAATGAGATTTCTTTAGCACCTTACCATCCCTCAACCTGTTGCAACTTGTCGCAATGCCACAAAAGTCCATTCTGTTATGATAAGAATGCCTGTGGCAAAAGGCACAAACAATTTGAACAGGTCCCAGTTGCAATGAATGTCCAATCTGTCAGTGTCTCGCTTTTCTCTCTCCCCCCCCCCCCCCCCCCCCCCCCCCCGCCTTACTTTGCCAAATAACGGTTGATTTCCCCCAGCTTCTTTATAATCGCCTGCTGACCCCCCTGGCCAACGTGTGGCCCATTCGATTTCACCATTCTGGAATATCATCCTGACTCTATTCTCATTGCAACATCTAGCTGTGTTTTAAATGAAAGCTTTAGCTCGAAGGTGAATAATATTCATGTCAACGTGTAAAGGTTTAAACTATCGGTGCGATTCAACGTGACAAGACGAGAGTCCCATTTTGGGGGCGGTCAGAGGGGTGATTCTCAGCACCTGCAGCGCCGAGAAGCATTGTGCTATTTAACAGGACTCGCCAAGGCCACTACTTAAGGGCAAGGCACCCTTGGGCCCGATCCCTGGCACTGATAACCTGGCACCTGGGCACATTTGCACTGCCAGCCTGGCAGTTCCACCTTGGCAGGAATCCTCCCAGGGTGCCCACGTGGCAGTGATGAAGTGGGCAGTGTCGAGGTGCCAGGCTGGCAATGCCAAGGCGCCTGGGTGCCAGCGGGCGCACCAGGCACTACCCAGCCCAGAGCCCAACCACCCAGGAGTCCCTAATGAACTGGGAGACCCCCCCCCTCCCCCCCCCCTCAGGTGCTGATATGCCTGGTCCATGATTTTGGGGACCAGTGCTAAAGGTGCTCAAGTGAGGTCTCCCAGCCGAAGCCGTTAGTTCCCGAGTGTTGGGTGAATATGCCGCAGACACACTTAAATGAGCCTGTAATTTCCAAAATCGTCTTCTTTTTGTCCACCAAACCTTTATTCTCAGTGGTTAACAAAACTTTGTGACTTTTTGAGAAATCTCTGGCTTCCTTAGTGGTAAGTAATAATGGCCAGATCGATTAAAGTGCAGATCCACATGTCTTCCAAGCACGATAGCTCGGTCCTCCTTCATAACTAGTGTCGCCTGAGCCACCTTCATCACAGATTGACTTAACAATAGCAGTAACTCTCTGGAAACCACATCTGATAAACAGATTGATCCCTGCAATCTTACAAGGGAGGACCACCCGTTTGGAGGATGTTAATGTGTTGTCATCTCCGAACCTGAAGCAGATGTTGCTTCCGCCAGTCTGTCACCGTGGGAGACCCTGGGTAGCCGTTAAGCCGGGCCACACCATACAATGTAGAAGTGCAACTTCTGTCCAAAACTGCACAGCTGAAGGAATCAGGCATCAATATGCTGGTTACTGTATTCAAATTCTCAGTGACCAATACAAGTCCAGCAAGGCAGTCATCATCATCATTTTCGGTCTCAGATAGGCCCGTCCCATGGGTCACTTCAAAACCACGGTGTCTTCGCCGTGGACAGTTCATCGCAAGACCTACTCTCCATTCCAGGCAACATCCTGGTAAATCTCCTTTGCACCTTTTCCAAAGCTTCCACATCTTTCCTAAAATGAGGCGACCAGAACTGCACACAGTACTCCAAATGTGGCCTTACCAAGGTTTTGTACAGCTGCATCATCACCTCACGGCCCTTAAATTCAATCCCTCTGCTAATGAACGCTAGCACACCATAGGCCTTCTTCACAGCTCTATCCACTTGAGTGGCAACTTTCAAAAATCTATGAACATCGTCCCCAAGATCTCTCTGCTCCTCCTCATTGCCAAGAACCCAACCGTTAACCCTGTATTCCGTATTCATATTTGTCCTTCCAAAATGGACAACCTCACACTTGTCAGGGTTAAACTCCATCTGCCACTTCTCAGCCCAGCTCTGCATTCTATCTATGTCTCTTTGCAGCCGAAAACAATATTTCCACGGAAATATTGTTAGGGTCGCAGCCATTTGATGTGGGAGAGATTCTTTCCCCCGGAATTTAAACCCTGTTAATACCAAAGGACTATCAATGCGGGAACAGTCCAGTAATTTAAATGCCAGTACAGATTCCAGAATTTCAAGTGCAAATCTCACAATCGGGGGCAATGGTGGAAGAATCAATACAAGCTGGTCTTTTAGGGTCAAGCAGGTTTATTGTCAGACACTTCCTCACAGCTGGCAACCCACACCAAAGTATTCCAGCTGTCTTTATTAATAGGATAATCAATGTCATGTGTTTAACTATCAATTCACTTAATTGCCATACACCATGATTAATATTACATTGACACAAAACACCTTCCGTGCTCAGTGGGCACCACAGGGGTTGGACTGTTTCATCGACCCCAGTTTTCACATTTTGATTTAACGTTTTACGTATCCGTTCCTCTTTGTTCTTTTTGGGCTGTGCTCCAGTTGTGTTTTAGGAGCGGCTTCTTTTTAATTTACCCCTCAGTTAATTTCTGTTCTTCTATGTAGTTGATTGGGCCTTAAAATGCAACATTGACACAAAACACTGAGGATGCTGGACTCTGAAGCAAACCGAGAATGCTGGGAAAACTCAACCCGCTTGGCTGCATTGGTCGGGAGAGAGAAACAGAGTTCACGGGCGAAATTCTCCGCCCCCCACGACGGGTGGGAGAATAGCGGGAGGGCCTTCCCGACATTTTTCCCGCCCTCCCGCTATTCTCCCACCCCCCCGCCGAAGTCCCGACCCGAATCGCTGCCGCCGTTTTTTTACGGCCGGCAGCGATTCACAGCTGTTAGATGGGCCGAAGTCCCAGCCCTTTCCGCCGTTTTCACGAACGGCAAACACACCTGGTCTTGCCGTTCGTAAAAACGGCGTCACCAACTCGCTTTTTATAACCATGGCACCGATTGGCACGGCAGTACCACGGCCGTGCCAAGGGTGCCATGGGCCCGCGATCGGTGCCCACCGATCGCGGGCAGCGGGCCTGATGCCCGCGCACTACTTGTCCTTCCGCCGCCCCGCAGTATCCATTCGCGGGGCGGCTGAGGGGCAACCCGGCCCGCGCATGCGCGGGTTTCGCGCAAAAACGCGATGACGTCACCCGCGCATGCGCGGGTTGGAGTCTTCCAAACTGCGCATGCGCGGCTGACGTCATATGACGCGTCAGCCGGCGCTAACTCCGGTAAGCGGGCTTAACGATTTTCGTTAAGCCCGTCTTGCCGGAGCCTACGGCGTCGGGCTGCTAGCCCCGACCGGGGACCAGAATCGGGGACCAGAAAACTTTACGATTTCTCCCGTTTTGGGAGAATCTTGCCCAACATTTCCAGTCCCTTTGGCTCTTCATAGGAACTGTTCGATACTGTACTGGAGATTGCAAAGAAACTAACTTTTTTCACGAGAACAGAGAGGCTTAAAGGGAGTAATCTGACGAGGCTTTCAAAATGATGAATTGATGGTTGATTTACTGGCCACTAAAGCAGTGACTAGAAGGCACAGGCTGAATGAAAGGATATTGGAGGATTTTTGTCTTCACAAGATTGGGTTATCAGAACATAATTGCTTTAGACTTGATTTTCCAATTGCCATTCTTTTAATGCTGGCAATAACCCAACTGAACATGTAGACCAGAGAACGTATTAAGAAGGAATTGAACACGTATTGGCAAAGGGTGAATATAAATGGACGTGACATAAAGGCGATGGAAATTGGATAGCTCCAGTTAAGAGGCACATGATGGGTAGAATGGCCTCTTGGGCTTTAATATCTGTGATTCTTTTATGAAACACAATGAGGAGCACCCCTCATTTTTCCCTTGTTTTCTGTTTGGGTTTTAGTCTATTTCTGTGGTGGCTCTCAGTGAACATAAATTAATTTAATTTGCCCACAAATGTCACAATTCAATGCAGAAATGTGTACAGCTCCCCACAATCCGTGGGAGATGTTATTGGACGGACCTGACTGAATGTGCAGCATGAATCATCTATTTCTCTGCAATTTACAACATAATTGTGTTCAGTTTCATCATAAAGCAATCTCTAGGTCAGAGCTACTCCAATGTACTTTCTGCCGCTACACATAGAGTTTAATTAGTCCATAATGTGTTGTCAGACAGAAAGGTTTGATGCTGGCTTACAGATAGATGATTTATTGACTGGGTATCCAAGACTGAATTGCAATCGGCATCATTTACGGACCTTTATCATCAGTAATTATAAGCCCCAGAAAAGATTATTTGTGAAAGTTAATAGACTGAGAAGCTGAGATCATGGCGCTCATGGTCGGCAGGACCGGAAGCAGCCATGATTTGGGCTGTCAACCGCGATTGGAAGCTGGCTGGCCACTTAAGGTTAGTCCCCCACTTCTCAGACGAGAGCCTGTGCACTCTAGTGGAGGCAGTGAGTGCTAGGCAGGGACATTCTCATGCCACAGGATGGTAAGAGGAGACCTCCACATCAAACAAAGGTGGCCAGGTCAGGGGTGGCAGCCCAGGTCAGCGGGCATCACTTTGTGTGTCGGCCATCGATCGGCGGGCCGGCCTCTCCCCCCCCCCCCCCCCCAGGCCTACTTTGTTGCGCGGCCGGCCCCTGAACACCGACACCGTGTTGAGTCGGGGCCGGCGCGCTGAAGAAGTCCCCCGCGCATGCGCAGGTTGACGCGGCTCAACTGCGCATGCGCGGGTTGGCGAGACGCCCATTTGGCGCCGGGAAGGGAGGCTGGAGCAGCGTGGACCGATATAGCGCCGTGCTGGCCCCCTGTGGGGGACAGGATCGGTCGGCCCCATGCCCGTTTCGCGCCGTCGTGAATCGCGACGGCGTTCACGACGGCGCAAACACTTGGGCTCCATTTTAGAGAATCACCCCCATTATCTTTAAGTATGTGCTTCACTTGCAGAATACTTGAAGAATGTCTCCATGTTAAAATCCCCTCTAAATTTTCCCTTGCAGGACAGGCAGTGGGGGGGGGGGGGAATGGGGGGGCTCATTTGGACACTGGAAACAGGCCTGAACCCTTTTCCAGACATTCCCCCCCCCCCCCTCCCCCAACGCGCACGCACACACACACAACCAAAGCAAACAGCCACAGCGCACCATCGAATTCCGGGTGTAACATGGCTCTAGAATTTCAGTGTCCGATTCAAGTCCCCCCCCCCCCCCCCGGCCCCCCGCCGCCCCAACGCGCACACACACACACACACGCCCAAAGCAAACAGCCACAGGGCACCATCGAATTCCGGGTGTAACATGGCTCTAGAATTTCAGTGTCCGATTCAAGTTCATGTTTTGATTGCAATTTCTTCGCATTGCCAATACAATCTGAGATTCGTGGTCTCGTCAATTCACAGTTCGTTCGGAGACTCAACCCACACAAGGGCACGAGAGAGTAAACAAGGCATTAGTTCAGTGTTGTCAGCGTCTGCCCTGCGTTGTAATGTCTCTGGTCCAGAACCCTGAATTTAAAATGAGAATCACACCCTTCACCAACCTCCGCACGTTGGTTATTTCTATCCCGAATGTGGCCCTTATTCCCCAAATCTTACCGATTACACACAGTCTACTTTATTGATGTGAATTTGATAATATGAAATGAATGATAAACCACACAGAGATGGGACTGGCTATTCACTTAGTATTAATCTGTGATAGAGAAATACATTTAGAGATCATAAAATCATATAGTACACGGGTGGCCTTACAGCCCATCATGTCAATGCCAGCCCTCTGAATGTCCTAGCCTATTAATCCCACTCCCCCACATTGCCTAATAGCCCTGTAAACATTTGCCTTTTCAATAGAGATCCAGTCCCCTTTTGTTAAATTGAAATGAATATTATCATGTTGTGGCACTTCGATTTTTGATCATCTCCCGTTTTATTTCAGCACAGTGGTGACAGTTCAATGTGCCTGAGCGACATTGTACTGGATCCAAAATGCCCCATATTCAATCCACACCCTGTAATGATCTCACATGGGACAGTGGTTGGATCTCCCTATCTCTGGGCTGCTCCAGAGATGAATGCCGCTCAGGGTACTAGTGCCCCCTGTTGCAATGTGTGCACATTGGAAGCATTCAGTAAATGTAAAGTCGTCATAGTCTCAGATGGTCACAGGCTGCTTTCCCCTTTGAGGGGGGAGAGCCGACTGGTGGTGATTTAACCTGAGGGTCACCACGCCTCGGGCGAGGGGCAAGGTTGAGAAGGCAGGGCCTTTATGAATAAGCTCAGCCGGTGCGGGAATTGAACCCGTGCTGCTGGCCTCGCTCCGCATCACGAACCAGGGGCCGGATTCTCCACAAATGGGGCAATGTCCCCACGCCGGCGTAAAAGCGCTAGCGTTTTACTCCAGACTTTCCAGAAAAACATATAGAGTAATTCACTTACCTGCAGGGAGCTAGCAGGTTCCCGGGGAGCTTCACGCAGCTTTGGCTGCAGATAGTGCCCCCGCATTTCCGGTTCCAAGCCCGTGCATGCGCATGGCGGCAGACTCCAGCGGCCGTGCCAAGCGCCATGGCAGTCTCGGACCGCGGACCATCAGCAAGAAGGAAGGTCCCCCCGATCGGCCCTGCGCCGTTTCATCTGACAACCCCCCCCCCCGATCGCTGCCCCGGCTGACCATAAGGCCCTCCCCCGGTGATGGACCCCCCCCCCACCCCCACCCCCCACCAGGGTCGCTGCAGCTGAGTCCCGACCGGCCAGACATGGTTAGAACCACGCCGTCAGGAAATCAGCCGGTCGGGATTGGAGTATCGCTGGGAGGGCCTCTGGCAATGGCCCCCCAGCCTCACGCCATGATGTGCGGCTGAGCGATTCTTCGGCGCGGCGCTGCGGAGAATCCAGCCCCAGCTGTCCAGCATACTGAGCTAAACTGGCCCCTAAAACAAATAATTCGTCTTGAGGTCATTGAAGCATTCACTGTGGATTGAATCACACACGGCTGGTGACCAGTACTTGATTAATGACAGCTCAGTTAATATATTGTGTCATATCCACATTTACAAATCTTATCTCCCCAATTTGCAATTACCACTTACACTACGGGCAGCATAGTAGCACAAGTGGATAGTACTGTGGCTTCATAGCGTCAGGGTCCCAGGTTCGATTCCCCGCTGGATCACTGTCTGTGCAGAGTCTGCACGTTCTCCCCGTGTCTGCGTGGGTTTCCTCCGGGTGCTCCGGTTTCCTCCCACAGTCCAAAGACGTGCAGGTTAGGTGGATTGGCCATGCTAAATTGCCCTTAGTGTCCAGAAAGGTTAGGCGGGGTTAAGGGGATGGGGTGGAAGTGAGAGCTTAACTGGTTCGGTGCAGACTCAATGGGCCGAATGGCCTCCTTCTCCAGTGTAAGTTCTATGTTGTTCATTTTGTTTTTAACCAGTAGAAACAAGATAGATTTTGGGTTGAAACATTGAGAAATTCCTTTGCTGTCTTTGCAACATGATGATGCAGGTCCAGTTGAACTGACGGCTTGTGTTCCTCATCAATTCCTGCTCTTTCCTGCTGTAGTTCTGCTTCTTCCATCCCACACCCCGCTAACCCTCCTCCCCCCCTCCTCCCCCCAACCCCCCTCTCTCCCCCCCCTCCCCCCAAACACCCCTCTCTCCCCCCTTCCTCCCCCCAACCCCCCTCTCTCCCCACCCCCCCCCCCCCCCCACCCCCCCATCTCCCCCATACTCTAAAGACACCCTCTGCAAAGTATGGCCCTCCGTAAGATAACACTATTCAGGACAATTTTCTCAATTGGGGCGATTTGCCTAACATTCCACACTATGCACATGTTGCCAGCTCATTCAGGAAAAAGCTAAATCTGTGGACTCCTGGCCAAAGGGTTTGTTTTATGAGGAAAGTTTGAGCAGGTTAGGCCCGTGCCCATTGGAGTATAGAAGAATGAGAGGTGATCGTGTTGAATTATATAAGATCCTGAGGGGACTTGGTTGCTTGGTTCCAGGATGGTTGCTGGGAGGATGTTTCCCCCTGTGTGTCTGTTATTATTATCCGTCAAGAAGGCAGCTCACCACCACCTTCTCAAGAGCATTTGGGGGTGGACAATAAATGCGGGCCTAGTCCATTAAATACTTTTTCAAAAAACTGGAGGACTTCTGTTTTGGAGTCAGTATACTCAAAGTGGTTAAAGCACACATCCGCTAATTTAACCTGGTCTTGGAGAACAGGATGGAGCACAGTGGCTAGCACAGTTGCTTCACAGCTCCAGGGTCCCAGGTTCGATTCCCGGCTTGGGTCACTGTCTGTGCGGAGTCTGCATGTTCTCCCCTTGTGTGCGTGGGTTTCCTCCGGGTGCTCCAGTTTCCTCCCACAGTCCAAAGTCGTGCAGGTTAGGAGGATTGGCCATGCTAAATTGCCCTTAAGGTCCAAAAAGGTTTGGTGGAGTTAGGGGGATAGGGTTGAGGCGTGGGCTTAAATAGGGTGCTCTTTCCAAGGGCCGGTGCAGACTCCGATGGCCTCCTTCTGCACTGTAAATTCTATGATTCTATGAACAGGGTGGTCTTACATTCCCAGCTGCAGTGTATCAAAGAGAGGTTGCATAATGACACAGTGAAATCCAACCATTCTTTCACGAACATCTGAGAACTCAAGAGGTTCATAGAAGATTCATAGAATCTTGCAACAGAGAAGACGACATTCAGCCCATCAGCCTAGTGCTGGCTCTTTGAAAGAGCTAACCAATTGTCCGCGCGTCACTGCACTCCCTCCATGGCCCTGCAGGTTTTTCCTTAGACCAGAGGTTTAATCGAGGTGTCCAAAATCAGGAAGGTGTAAATAAGGAGAAATTGTGTGAGACGGGTCAGTAGCTAAACACTGAGAAAGCGATTGTCAAAGGAACCAGAGGCGAGATGAGGAGTAATTATGTTATGTGGTGTGTAAATGATCTTGAATGCACTGACTGAGAGGGTGAAAGAGGACTCGATAAGAACTTTCAGGCAATTTATTTCAACCATGAGAACTCTCAGATGAATATTTCAAGACGTAATATGCACTTGATGCCCTGTTAACATGGGAAGTTCTATTTTCGATTCGTGTGTGTTTGCACAATGTTCGTCAATAGATGAGGAACCTGAAGAATTAATTTGCCATTCAACTATTTCTCCTCAGCATTGCTTATTAGTCCAGATGCATGAAATTCCTCGATTTTTGGGTTCCCTTTAGGCGCACCCTCCTGCTCTTTGACCACTCGACGTGGAGGGGAGTGGGCAAAATCGGGTGACCCCCCCCCCCCCCCCCGTGGGACCTTTCCTGGGCCTGACCAGCAGGTGCAGGCAGTAGGCAGTCGAGGGGGTTGTTAGGTCTGACTACCTGCCTCTCGTCCACTGCTCAGTCCACATCTGATTGTCCCAGGAGAGGGAGGGGTCCACCGCTCCACGCTCCTCCTGAGGACTGGAGCACAATCAACATTCCCAGGAATATTATTTCGATCTGATCAACTGAATTCCCTTGAAAGGTTTTGTTGCCGTAAGTCTGTGGTGACCAGATCAGAAGGGGAAACGCCGTGCTTCGCTATTGTCAACCTTCTGATGGCTTCAAAATAGGAGAAGAAATGTGAAAGGAAGGAACTGCTTATATTTATTGGGCTGTTGGTTGTAAATGTCCCGAGTCATTGGGCAGCTGCGCAACATTACCAATTCCCTCTTTATTCCACGGCTGTTCAAGTTTAGCTACAGTCTATCGGTAATGGCCCTGGGGTGCAGCCATTGTGTAATAGGTCTGAGATATAATGGGGTGATTCGGTGAATTTTCATCTTCTAATCGAGCAGAAATCATAATCATACTGGGGGAGGGAGAGGGTGGGGGGGCGCCAATGCAATTTTCTCTCATGAAACTGCTACTCTGTTGAAATTTCCAAGCTGCTTTTAACCTGAATCTCTGCTAACCCTATCCAATCACAACATATCATTGATTCGATGGCACC
Source organism: Scyliorhinus canicula (assembly GCF_902713615.1). Classification (NCBI taxonomy): domain Eukaryota; kingdom Metazoa; phylum Chordata; class Chondrichthyes; order Carcharhiniformes; family Scyliorhinidae; genus Scyliorhinus; species Scyliorhinus canicula. The sequence goes on from NC_052166.1 coordinate 61,624,769, forward strand.
ATCTTGTGGTTATTTGGATCTATCTTTTTTTGAGAGAAGATGACTTGTCCTCGTTTTGGGTGGAAGTACATAACGAAAGCCTTGGGCCGGGACATGCCCCCCCCCCCCCCCCCCCCCCCCCCCTCCCCCACACCCACCCCCACCCCACTTTACCTCTGAGTCATAAGGTTCTGGGTTCAAGAGCTTGAGGACAAACATCTACATTCCAGCTGAGCACTAAGAGGGCACTGCACTGTGCATCTTTCAGATGAGATGTTAAGCCAAGTCCCCTCAGGTGGATGTTCATAAGATATCGGAGCAGAATTAGGCCATTCGGCCCATCGAGTCTGCTCCGCCATTCGATCATGGATGTAAATGATCCCATGACACTATTTTGAAAAGCAGAGGAGTTCTCCTCAGTGACCTGGGCAAATATTTACCCATCAACCAGCATCACTAAGAAAACCAACTATCTGGTCATTTTAAACTTCAAAAGTACTTTGTTGGCTGTAAAGCACTTTGAGACGCCTGCTGTCCACTAAATAAATGCAAGTCTTTGTCTGTTTTGAGAGGGCAGATGGGACCTTGCTTTAATGCATCATGGGAAAGACAACATTGCAACACTTGCTCAGTGCCAGTGACAGCTTAGTTCTTTGTTCAAATCTCCGGACTGAGATCCAAATTTGACAAATGCTCGCAATTGAGCATATTGCAATATTTTGACTGGAATCAGCAAGTATCATAGACATTAACATTGCCAGCGACGGGCTTGCGATTGTTCACGGTTTCACATGTATTGGGCTGTCTGACTCTACAGTGAAGCTATTTCAGCTTTCCGTTGCAAGTTACAAAAATGCACAGTGATTAAATCTTACCATCATCTCTGTGCGTTATTTTCAACAAAATTGTAATCATGCCATTTGCAAAGAGAGGGCAGAACGTCTACCTTTGCTGAAGTCTACCAATCATACATGAAGCCCAATTTTCCTTGCAGGGGCTGTTGGAAAAACAGGGGAAGTTTTAGGTGAGGTATATTTGTATTGTTAAATGTTGGAAATAAGGTATAGATTTAAGTGTGCTTAATTTGCTGTGTAAAAAGTGTAAAACTCTGGATGTGTGGGAGTTTGGGCCAATTCGAACTGCATTTCCATTGTGGTGAAAGAGTTTAATGCTGTGTAAAATAAACAAGCTCAGAGGGGCAAAGAGATGTTGCTTAGCACTTTGGGGTAGGAAGTTTTTTTTGTGATTGTCTTCAACTGAATTCATAGCCGTTGGTGCCAAGAAGCTTGATGGGAGCAGCTCTCAGATTTGCTGCGAGAAAAGTCTAAAATGGAGCAATGGTTAAGAAAGCCAGTGTCAGAAATCTAACAAAGAGCGTTAGGAAATCCAAGGTTTTTAGGGATTTATATTTGTATTGGTAAACATTAGAAATAATGTCTAGTTTTAAGTATGTTTAGTTTGTCATGTGAGAGTACCTTTAAGAAATGGGTGTTTAAGAAATGCACCTTTAAGAAATGGGTGTTTATCAGTGATGTCAGAGAGTGGGTGGAGCTGGGCTGTCTGTCAGCTTTTTACTTTCGTTTTAGGCTGTTTGCTGCAGGGTGTGTTTTAGTTTCGTTTTCAGAACTGGATAGCTGCAGTCACAGCCAGAAGGTGTATGAATCTCTCTCTGTAATCTAAAGACTGTAAATCGATCCTGGTGATTTAAAACTAATAACAGTAATGACTTTAACCTGATGTGCTTCTGGTAAAAGGTGTTTTAAGTCTTATAGACATTAAAAGGAAAACTTAAAGGATTACTTAGTGTTGCATTCTTTGGGGTTGTATTTGAATCAATGGTTGCTAAGATGTTCACTGTATGTTTTGAAAAGGTTAACTTAAATTGATAGAATAAACATTGTTTTACTTTAAAAAATACTTTTCCATTTCTGCTCTACCACACCTGTAGAGAGGGCTGTGTGCTCCCCATACCACAGCCTAATTCAGATTGCATGGACTGACCTTTTTACCGTTTGTCTCCAGGTATGTGAAAGGATACCCTCCCAATTCTCCCTATATTGGAAGTTCTCCAACTCTCTGCCATCTTCTACCTGTGAAGGCACCGTTCTGCTGCTTGAGGTTAGACAAGGTAAGAGACTCACAGCATCGATATACACCCGAGCCATGCTGGCAGTACACCAAAAGACACAAATTGCTACAGCACAACTGGAAGGTAGTACAGGAGCATTTGTAAACTCTGGGGACATTACTGCATAGCCACATCGTCCAGGATGACGATGATACCTCACTTTTATGGACAATTCCTATTTTTGTATTCATGGGAAGTGGGCGTTGCTGGCTGGGCCAGCATTTATTAACCATCCCTGAGGGCAATAAAGAATTCACCACATTGCTGCCCATCTGGTTCAGGTGTAGACCAGACTAAGTAAGGATGGCAGATTTCCTTCCCAATAGGATATTCATGAAACCAGATTGATTTTTACACCAATTGACAATGGTTTCATGGCCATCGTTAGACTTTTTAAGTCCTAGATTTTTATTGAATTCAAATTTCACCATCTGGCGTGGTGGGAATTGAACCCAGGTCCCCAGAGCATTACTCTGGGTCCCTGGACTACTAGTCCGTCGACAATACCACAACCCAATTTGTTTGATCTAGGCGAAACAGTCTCTTATTTGGATCGAGTTAGTATTTCTGTGTTTTTGTGGTATGAAAATTGCAATTCTCACTTTCATTTGGCTGCTGTGACAAACCGAAACTTAACAGGCAACAGTTTGATTAAACTGCAGAATTACTTAGAATTCACAGCACAGAAACGTACCCCATGAACATACATTAGCCTCCACTGAGTGGGCCTCAACACTGTATCATTCCCCCCCCCCCCCCCCCCCCCCCCCCCCCCCCCAAGTAGGGGTTTACAACAGGTCTCGGCAAATGGGGACCTGGCGAGCTAAATCCACCTGGGGTGCACAGGTACATACAGTGGTAGAGGGTTGAGCCCTGGCAGTACTCTCACTGTGGCCTGGGTAACAATTACTGTAAGAAAGTCAGAACCATCTGATGTTTGAAATATACATTGTACATTTTGATGGTTCCCACTGACGGCAATTGCCCAATGGAGGTTTGAACTTTCCGGGCAATTACAATTCAATCCTTACCTGGGAACTTACACTGGTGAACTCCCACCCTCCCCATATCTTTGGAGTTAACCCCCCCCCCCCACTCTCTCCAGTTATGACCACCCCCCCCCCCCCCCCCCCCCCCCCGCCCCGGAGCTTGGAAGCTATGGGCCATTACCTTTGCCAATTCCCTACCACCAATATCCTAGGGCTTACCATTAGCCAGAAAGTTAACTGAACCAACCGCATGAATAGTGTGGCTACAAGGGCAGGTTGAGGGGCTGGGAATTCTGCAGCAGCCAACTCACCTCCTAATTCCCTAAAACCTGCCCGACATCTACAAGGTGTCAGGATGGAATACTCTCCACTTGCCTGGATGAGTGCAGCTTCGACAACACTCTAGAAACTTAACACCATCCAGGTCAAAGTAGCCCACCTGATTGGCACCCCATTCAACATTCACTCCCTCCACCACCGAAGTGGCAACAGTGCGGACCACCTACAAGGTGTAGACGCAATGTCCAAAGTTCCTTTGACAGTACTTTCCAAACCCATAACCTCTTCCATCTAGATGAACAAGGGCTTCAGATGCACCGAAATACCACCACTTGCTGCTTTCCCTCCAAGTCATTCATCACCTGACTTGGAAATATGTCACCCTTCCTTCACTGAATTAAATTCCTGGAACGGGACTATGGGTTTACCTACACCAATTGGACGACAGGGGTTGAAGAAGGCAGCTCACCACCACCTTCTGGAGGACAATTCCAATTCCCTTCCCGCACTCAGTGATACACTCAAGCAGACTTCCATTTGTTTCCATAGCCAGTCATTCCTGGAACAGGTCGCGAGTCGGTCACCAGGGCCTGAGAGTTTGAAGGGTAGTCACTCCACATCAGGCGTGGCTGACAGGAATCTCTCCTCAGTTTACCGCCACCCATTGGTTGGAAGGATTTGCAGGTTGGCACGCAACCTGTTTGACCGCATTATGGATGCGCATTCCTTGGCCATCTGACCCTGGGGTGGGACTTGATCTGGCTCAGAGGCAGAGATGTTACCCACTGTGTCACAAGAACTCCAAGGGCAATTAGGGATGGGTAAGTAAATGCTGGCCTGCCCACCGGCACCCACATCCCTCGAACGGACAGGAAAAGCAAATAATAAGATGCCAGGAGTGCCCCGAATTAGGGATTTTCTTTCTTGCTGTTTTCCTTTTCCCCTCTTTAAGCAGAAATATATATTTTTTGAGGTGATTAACGGGACACTGATACTAAAGAGTCGAACATGATCGAAAGTAACCGGGAGGGACCAAAACCCCCTTCACCCCATCGGGCAAAAGCAGCAAACCTTTACCCAGAAGTCTGCATTAGATTTACGTCAGCTATGCCCCTCATTTCATGGCGAGTGAATAGTTATTCAACCAAAGATATGTCCCCAGGCACGTTTAGCTATAAACATTTCTTGGAAAACATTCGAAAGAATCGGGGGCGTCAGCAGTTCTCTGAAACCAAGAACATCCCAGATGCTCGAATGAGTAATTTTTAGTGCGGAATTGTGTGACAATTGTCACATTTCCAGTTGGTGGGGTTGAGTGCCCTGTTTGCGAGAGATGGCAATGTTGTGGAGGAGGTGTCTCTGATAGTTACAGAGTGCTGCTGTGCTAGACACTGCGGAAGAAAAGCACATATGCTTTGAATGCAAACCTAATTGCGCAAAATATATCTTTCCCATTTAAAGAGAGAGCGTAGATTAACTTAGTATCTTTCTGATTATCCCAAAGTGCTTTATAGCATCAGAGAAGCAGCTCTTGAAAATGGTGCTGTGAGATCTTTAGCACCCTAGGGGAAAAACGCCTCAGTTTAACATTTCATTCGAAACACATTTACCACTTTATTTCCCATTTGACATTGTTCTGTAGTGTAATGCAAACCGTGCAGGGTTATTAAAAGCCCTGTGATAAGTTGTGTCTGGTACCTGCCTCATTTGCTTCGTTTTTCTGTTAAGGGCTGTAGGCACAACAGCTTTGAAGACGCAAAGGCCTATGGCTTCAAGAATAAACTGATCATTGTATCCGTGGAGACAGCGGGCAATGGGCTGTACAATTTTATTGTTCCGCTTCGGGCATACTACAGGCCCAGAAAAGAACTGAACCCCATCGTGCTGCTGCTCGATAATCCGTGAGTGAACTTTCATTGATTTGCTTTCATCCTTCACGTCTAACTGAGGTTGTTTTCCAACCTGATGGAATGTCATCACAAAGACTTACGGTGTTTGTATAGATGCATCCTTGCAGCAATAACAATTCTCCCCATTGGAACAAAACACAATCAATGCATTGATTCACCGCTACTTAACAATAATAGTACATTTGGGCAGCACGGTAGCACAGTGCTTAGCACAGTTGCTTCACAGCTCAAGTGTCCCAGGTTCGATTCCCGGCTTGGATCACCATCTGTGCGGAGTCTGCACCTTCTCCCCGTGTCTGTGTGGGTTTCCTCCGGGTGCTCCGGTTTCCTCCTACAAGTCCAAAGATATGCAGGTTAGGTGGATTGGCCATGCTAAATTGCCCCTTAGTGTCCAAAATGGTTAGGTGGGTTACTGGGTTACGGAGATCGGTTGGAAGTGTGGGCTTAAATGGGGGGCTCTTTCCAAGGGCCGGTACAGACTCGATGGGCCGAATGGCCTCCTTCTGCACTGTAAATTCTATGATTCTATGATTTCTGCTGCAGAGTGTCATTTTGGGGACAGTGTGTTCTTAGAAGCCTTTCTCCGATGTCATTGTTTTTTCTGGCATCTGGGTTACGAACATGTGCAGACTTTGGCGGGCTTTTTCAGTCAGAAAGAGGGTGACCTGTAAGCAAGGTCTGTTTTACTAGTGTTCCTGTTTTCATAGTTATTACTGTTACTACTGCTGTGCTGAGTTACTGTTATTGTCAAATTTTGTCATTTATTTGTGGAAAGAAGTTCCTTCTTTTAAACAACATATTTGACTACCTTCCTTGTGGTCTCAAGTTACCACAATTTCAAACAGTATGGGGCAGGATTCTCCAATCCTGTGGCAGAGTGTCCACGGCGTCGTAAACGCCATCGCGTTTTACGGCGACGTGAACGGGCCACTCCCACGATTAATTCTGGCCCCTCCATGGGGCCAGCACAGCACTGGAGTGGTTTGCGCCGTTCCAGCTGCAGATCCCAGTGCGAACTGTACGCCACGGGATCCGCGCATGCACAGTTGCGCCGGCGCCAACGAGGACATGAGCAGTGGCACTGGTGCCAACGTGTGCATGCGCAGTGGCCTTCTTCAACGGCCGGCTCCGAGGCAACATGGTGCAGGGCTACAGGAGCCGGCGCTAGGGAAAGGAGGCCCCTAGCCACAGAGGCCGGCCCGCCGATCGGTGGGCCCCGATCGCGGGCCAGGCCACATCGGAGGCCCCCCCCCCAGGGTCAGACCCTCCCTCCTCCCACAAAGGCCGCCACCCGACCCTAAGACGCCGAGGTCCCGCCAGCCCAGAGCGTGTTAGAACGGTGCTGGCGGGACTCGGCTCTTTTCTTACGGCCGCTCGGCCAATCCGGGCTGGAGAATCACTGTGCCGGCCGCGTAGAGCGACCCGCGGCCGGCGTTGTGCCAACCCACGCCGGCGGAGAATCGCGTGCCAGCATCGGGGCGACATGGCGCGATTCCGGCACGCGATTCTCCGACCCAGCGCGGGGTCAGATATTTTGGGTTGTCATTGTCTTCGCTTCAGTTGACCTTGGTTTGAATTGACAGCGTTTGCTTGAGCAAGGCTTCTGGTAAACTTAAATGTTTATGAAACATTCTTCGAACTATTTACAGTACAAGGCTTAGCACAAGGCTTCACATAGAACTATCTCTCTGCATGCTCTGTCATGTGATCTTACATCACTGATGATGTAGACAGCTTACTTACAGATTTAACATAACCCTTCACACTACATATTTAAGTCATGATTGTTAACTACGCTATTAGATCAGATGTGGCATACTAGTCGTAGCAATAAGATCCAATGGCTGTCATCAATCATTTTTTGGAGAAAGGCACATGATTGATTCCTTTTTTGGGGGGGTCACATTGACCCAAAACAATCACTTTATTTGATATCAAACAAGCTGCCTTAAAAAAGAATCTTGCACTGTAAACAGACAAATGGACAAGCGAAAGCACAATATATCAATTAGCTCTCATTTAACCATCACTGAAGGCAATGCTATTATATCAGAAATTATCCTCCTTTAAGAAAGCAATAGCATCAACCAGTATCTCTACATATCATTAGGACAATACACAATATTCCTTTTGATATCTATGAACGAGATAATGCATCTGTCAATGTTCAGAATCACTCACCTCTTATCTCCATTCCCTCTTCCAGGAACGAGAGATGCCGTCATATTTTGAAGAGCTGTAATAGTTTAAAAGTTGAGCATGTCAGGTTTTTAGAAAGTCGATTTGCTTATTTTGTTTTGTAAAAGTTAGTGGTTAGTTTACGTTATCGGAAAGGGAGGAATGTGCCACGCTTCTTCAAGCTGTAGAAGGGAAACGGAGGGCGCAATTCTCCGCACTCACGACGGTGCGGAGAATAGCGTGGCTCGTAAAATTTTACGGGCACGCTAGTCCGACGCCCTCCCGCTATTCTCCCCACCCCCCCTCCCCCACGCCCGACTCCCGATACAAATCGCTGCCGCCGTTTTTTTACGTCCAGCAGCGATTCTCAGCTGTCCGATGGGCCGAGTTCCCAGCCCTTTACGGCTGTTTTTACGAACGGCAAACACACCTGGTCTGGCCGTTCGTAAAAACGGCCGTAAAGTCCCGATTTTTAAAACCATGGCACCGATTGGCACGGCAGTACCACGGCCGTGCCAAGGGTGCCATGGGCCCGCGATCAGTGGGCAGCGGGTCCGATGCCCGCGCACTCTTTGTCCCTCCACCGCCCCGCTGTATCACTTCGCGGGGCGGCTGAGGGGCATACCGGCCCGCGCATGCGCGGGTTTCGCGCAAATGCGCGATGACGTCATCCGCGCATGCGCGGGTTGGAGTCTTCCAATCCGCGCATGCGCGGCTGACGTCATATAACGCGTCAGCCGGCGCAAACTCTGGCAAGCGGGCTTAACGAAATTCGTTAAGCCCGCGATGCCGGAGTTCACGGCCGCGGCATGCTAGCCCCGACCGGGGACCAGAATCGGTTCCCAGTCGGGGGGGCGGAGGCTGGCGTCAAACCCGCCCGGATTTGACGCCAGCCTTACGATTTCTCCCCCTCTGGGAGAATCGCGCCCTGAGTTTTCCACCGGAAAAAATCCCTTTGCTGGAATCCTCCGGCCGCTGGGATTCTCTTCCCGCCGGCAGTGCACCCCTGCCCACAGGTTTCCCGATGGAGTTGGGTATCTTCAATGGGAAATCCCATTGACAAGTTGCCAGAACTAGCGAATGACGCGCCACCGAGAACCACGTGGCTGGGCAAACGGAGAATCCAGCACCTTGTCATTGTAGGGCTTCTACGATTCAATCACTTTTCCTGTAAATGAATAATTAATGCGCAGGATTTTATGAGTTTCTACCGCAAGGTTTACCAGCAGGGAGACCCATAAAATTCTCCAATGATCTTCCCACCACCTACTTGCTACCCTTCCTGACCTGTCCACCATATTATAGGGGAGCAGACAAAAACTAGGCCAGCCCACACTCTCCCCAATTGAGATCTTTGAATGGCCAACTTGGGACCAATTCCCACCCAACCACAATTTTTAAGACTGCAGGAGGAGGTCAGGGGCGAGGGCCAGGTCTGACAGGTCACTCTGCTTGGTCTCGGGCAAAACGTTTTGCGTGCAATGGTACGTCCATCACTAGCCCCCTTCTGGATCAGGATACCCCACAGGTCTTCCCACTTCCCCCCCTCCAGGTGCTCCTTCCCCACCTTGGCCTTAGTAACTGGAAGACTAGCCCTTCTCGCCCATCTCCTCTCCCATCTCCCCAACGAGACCTACCTGCCCCTGTGGGTTCTGGCACCTCGACCAGTGGGACTCCTCATAGTCCCGGCAATAGCTAGAGCTCCCGGTGGCCACTGCTGGGACTTCAGAGCTGCCAGCCAATCAGTGTGCCCGGCAGCCCTCTGAGGTGGCACCTCCTCCCAGCTGAGGGCCAAATGCCCCACTTCCAGCCAGTTAGTGGTGCACAGAGCGTCATATAGCTGTGGGGCATCTGATGCCCTTTGGGTGGCAGGGTCAGAAACCCTGGCACCTACTAAACTCTGTCCAGTAGCTGAAAATAGAGCAGACCGGTTTTCAAAAGGCAGTTTCATCCACATTTGCAGGAATTTGTGTATTTAAAGACACGTAACAAGAAATGATCAACCCATCTTCTGGAATTGTCTTTCTACACCAGCCTCTCAATGTTTTTTGTCTTTCTGAGGTCACTCATCTCAGTGACTCCAACTGCCCACATCTGCAAGCATATTGTCACAAACCCTGATATCTCGATAAGCTTCCAGTAACGTGTCCAGTGTAACAAACAGAAAATAATATCTGTTCATTTATTTTTGGTCAATTGGAGTTACCCTGGGCCCCTTCAAGACCCTTGATCCAGTCATTAGCAAGTGACAAAGGATAACATTGCTAAGCTGTTACACGGCACAGGAAGATTGAATGCACCGTGGGGTTAGTGCTTCATTGCCCTTTCACATGTAGGACCTAGCTGCGAGCAAAGTGGATTAATATTATAGACAAAGCAACTAGGAGCCATCCCTTTCCTGCTCTCTCCTCTCCCATCCTGCCGCACTCTCACCGCCCCCCCCCCCCCCCCCCAACCCCGCACAACCCACAACAATCCTAAACCGAACAATAATGTCGCGACTCTCCCAGATTGGGCGTAATGGTGGCACAGTGGTTAGCACTGCTGCCTCACAGAGCCTGGGACTAGGGTTCAATTCCGGCTTTGGGTGATTGTGTGGAGTTTGCACTTTCTCCCCAGTGTCTGCGTGGGTTTCCTCCGGGTGCTCCGGTTTCCTCCCGCAGCCCATGGTGCAGATGTGCAGGCTAGGTGGATTGGCCATGTTAAAATTACTCCTTAGCGTCCAAGAGTGTGCAAGTTAGGTGGGGCTACGGGGATAGGGTGAGGCAGTGGGCCTGGGTAAGGTGCTCTTTCAGAGGATCGGTGAAAACTCGATGGGCTGAATGGCCTCATTCTGCACTGTAGGAATTCCATGGGTCTATGACCATAGGCTACATTCTTCTTTGATGGGGAGAGCCTACTGGTGGTGATTTAACCTGAGGATCACCACACCTCAGGTGAGGGGCAAGATTCAGAAGGCGTGGCCTTCATGAATAACCCAACAACGAAGCATGAAGGGGCAAGGTTGTTGGAGGTCAAGTCCCATTTCCTCAAGATTCATGTTGAAAAAAAGTTTTCTGCCTCTCGTAGTTTTCCTGTTTAACATCCTCCACTATCAGCACCTTTGTTTTTGAGAATGAAATATGAATTGATCACAGCTTAGAATTACAATTGTATAGATTTCTGAGTACAGATACCCAAGAGTGCGTTTAATGACTGAATAGAATGCTTTGATGCAGCGTGAAAATAGGTTCATATACGTTGTGATGTGTTTTACAGGCCAGATAACCATTTTCTGGAGGCAATCTGCTGTTTTCCGATGGTTTATTTCATGGTGGGATGCATTGACAAGTAAGTATCAATGCATTGTACCAATCAAAGGCCAGAATTCTGTTGTGTGATTAAGCTAGCATTTATTTGCATACCCTCTCCAAACATGAAGGCAGCAGGGTGTCTAACATACTTTTCCTGGTGTGCAGGGATCCCTGGTAATCTTTTAGAATCCTCCATTGAGTAATTCCCTTATCCCAGTCTGTTGACAGCAGACCATTCGGGACCAGATGGTTTTTAAGACAATTCCAGCAGTTTCATTAGCTCCACAGACACCAACTTTTTACACCTGATTCCTTTGATTAATTAAATTAAATTTCCACAATGGTACTATGGTAGGATTTGAACTTGTGTGTCCAGTATATTAGCCCAGACCTCTGGATTACTGGTGCAAACAATGTCAGGCAGATTTCGATCAGAAGGTGAGTCAGTTTTGCACACCCATCAGTCAAGTTTCTCAGCGACTTTAGTTCATTCCTGTAAATCGGTCAACGGTTGGCCGCATGTTTGGACACGGTGCAGGGAACGAGAAAGGTGGGAATCCAGATACCTAAACAGGAAATCTTGCCCTCTGGGTATATTTCCCTTCTATATATTAGAACAATATATATTAAAACATAACTTTTATTAGAACAATCCACCACCGAATTAACTGGCGCTATTGATTGGGCCACTGTTTTTCCTAACCTTTGGTACCTGAGTTCAGTTCCAGTACACATCGTGGGCCGAAGGGCCTGTACTGTGCTGTACAGTTCTATGTTCTATAACAATGTCAGGGAGGTTTCTTCTTTTCCGAATGAGCTTTAACATTCTCAATCCAGTTACTAATGAATGCAAAACTCAAACCTCTCCATAATTCAGCACTAATTGGTACCCATGTGGAAGCAATCACAAGGGGCGGCACGGTGGTTAGCACTGCTCTAGGGACCCGGGTTTGATTCCAACCTCAGTTGACTGTGCGGAGTTTGCACTTTCTCCCCCGTGTCTGCCTGGGTTTCTGCCCACAATCCAAAAATGTGCAGGTTAGGTGGCATTGGCCATGCTAATTTGCTCCTTTGTGTGCAAAAGTTTAGGTGGGGTTACTGGGTTACGGGGATAGGGTGGGCTTACGTAAGGTGCTCTTTCCAAGGGCTGGTGCAGACTTGATGGGCCGAATGGCCTTCTCCTGCACTGTAAATTCTATGATAAGCATGCCGATTGTGTGGAGTAAAAGGCTCACACTGATGCTATATGGAGTTAGGTCCCAGAACATCCATAATCCCATTGAATGGCAGGATAGTCTCTAGGGGCAAAATAAGCGACTCCTGTTGTTACTATGCAGTGAGGCTGAGCCTTACCTTGTGTGAGACTCATGTTATATCTGAGCTGGGGTACAATGAAATGAACAAATCTTCTATTTCCGTTCCATAGTACTAATCCCGGAAGTCGGCCTGTAGCATGAAGTTCAGTTTATTTTATGTTAACAAGACTAAATAAGTATAAGCCAATGTTATATTAGAGACAGAACCTACAAGAAAATGCAGAATGGGAGGGCGGCCAGCAGCTGAAGCGGAAGGAAAGGCTAATGGGTTGGGTGGAGCCCTGCAACAGAACTGTCCATCGCTCTGGGAGAAGCTTTCATTACTGCCGCTGTGTGTGAAGCCAGCACATTTTAACTCTTAATCTCTATCTTTTTGTTTCCTTGGGCATATCCCTCAGTCTGGATAATCTACTGCAGTGTGGGATTATTTATGCAGACAACCTGGTAGTTGTGGACAAAGAGAGTACGATGAGCGCCGAGGAGGATTACATGGCTGATGCCAAGACGATTGTTAACGTCCAGACAATGTTCAGGTAAGAGGGTTTCTGCAGAGCAAAGCCCAAACTGCAGAACTACAAATGCGTTGCTGGCTGGATTTTCACCTAAATTGACTTCTTTCTCACTGTAAATAAATACAGATTTGCAATTATATGAAATGAAAAATGAAATGAAATGAAAATCACTTATTGTCACAAGTAGGCTTCAAATGCAGTTACTGTGAAAAGCCCCTAGTCGCCACATTCCAGCACCTCAGGGAAGCTGGTACGGGAATTGAACTGTGCTGCTGGCCTGCCTTGGTCTGCTTTCAAAGCCAGTGATTCAGCCCTGTGCTAAACCAGCCCCTTTATATGGCAGCCTCCATGCTCTCTAGATGTCTCAAAAGCACCTTATAGCCATGGGAGTGCATTTGAAAGTGTCGTCACTGGTGTAACGTACAGTTAACCGGTTATTATTCAGCATGTGCAGGAAATGGGTGGTGCTGGTCAATCAATATACTGGCTTACGGATAATTCCATCTACCAATGGAACAGCGTAACCCTTGTGGCATGAACTAATATGCAGGTACTCAGGAAGTAAGAAACATTGGGTGGGATTCACCGACAGCGAGATCCTCCGCTTTGCTGGGAGCGCTCCCACGCTCGCGGATATCCCGATGACATGGGGGTGGCCACAATGGAAAACTCCATTGGCCGGCTGCCAGAAGGGAGGATCACGCTGCTGGTGGGGGTATGCCCCGCCGCTCCAGAAAACAGGTCTGGCAGGACAGAGAATCCCGCCCTTTATTTCTGAGCTTTAACAGCACATTAAAAGATAATTAAAGTATAAAATAATACAGTCTACAGATAAGGGTTCTGGATAACTTTGTATATGCTTCCAATTTGCAAAGCGAGGATTGGTACTTGGTGAACATCAGAAATTCTAGTTGGTTGGAGTGCCAGATGGTATAAAGTTACTGTGGTAACATAATAGAGCAATGGAATTGTAAAACTGGTGGCAAATAATGGCGGCTGGCAAGATTCCATCATTGGCAACGTGACCAGCTCATCTGTTTCTAGTGATATTGATTGAGGTCTAAATATTGGCCAGGATCTGAGGGAGAACTCCTTCAAATGAAATGAAATGAAAATGAAAATCGCTTATTGTCACGAGTAGGCTTCAATGAAGTTACTGTGAAAAGCCCCTAGTCGCCACATTCCAGCGCCTGTTCGGGGAGGCTGGTGCGGGAATCGAACCGTGCTGCTGGCCTGCCTTGGTCTGCTTTAAAAGCCAGAGATTTAGCCCAGTGTGCTAAACCAGCCCCTTAAAACTGTAAACGCTACTGGCAGCGGTGGGATTCGAACCCACGCCTCCGCAGAGACTGGAGCCTTAATCCAGCACCTTAGACCGCTCGGCCACGCTACCACATCAATGCCATTGGATCTTTCACATCTATTTGAGAGGCCAGACAGGGCCTCAGTTTCCCAGAATCGCTGACAGTGCAGCATCCTCTCAGTATTGCACTGAAGTGCCAGCCTAGCATTTTGTGTTTACGTTTCAAGAATTTCTCTTATTCTTTCATGGAATGTGGGTCTCGCTGGCAAGGTGAGACGATTTGCTGCCCATCCCTAATTGTCCTTGAACTGAGTGGCTTGTTAGGCCATTTCAGAGGATATTTAAGACTCAACTCCATTGCTATGGGTTTGGTGTCACATGTAGGCCACACCAGTTAAGGATGGCAGATTGCCTTCCCTAAAGGACCATCGAAGGACCAGATAGTTTCACCATTATTGAGTCTAGCTTCATAATCCAGATTATATTTCCTGAATTTAAATTCCATCAGCTGCCGTAATGGGATTTGAATCCACGCCCCTCCCCCTCCCTCTCTCTCCCTCTCCCTCCCTCCCTCCCTTCATCCCCCCCTCCCTCCCCCCCTCCCTTCCCCCTCCCTCCCTCCCTCCCTCCGTCCCTCCCTCCCTCCGTCCCTCCCTCCCTCCCTCCCTCCCTCACCCCTCCTTCCATCCCTCTCTCCCTCCCTCTCTCCCTCCGTCCGTCCCTCCCTCCCTCCCTCCCTCCCTCCCTCCCTCCCTCCTTCCTTCCTCGCCCCCGCTCCCTCCCCCCAATCGTTAGCCTGGGCCTCTGGATTTACTAATCCAGTAATGTTAGAACTGCACCACCGTCATCGTCGGGACTTGATTCACCAGCTCTGTGACTCGGAGGCAGGAGGATTACCAACTGAGTCATGGCTGGCAGATAAACAAAAATGAAGCAGGGGTTTATGCCTCCTCATTCCTATCCTGTGAGCCACACAGCAAAATGTTCATTTGAGTCAGAGGACCCGGCTCAGCCAAGTGTCCAGTTTAACATCGGAGGAACGTGAGTAACTCTTGAGTGTCATTAGTGGAACGGGGTGGGGAACGGAGATTGCATTGCAAAAGAGAAAATGCTGGAAAATCGCAGCAGGTCTGGCAGCGTGTGCAGGGAGAGAAAGGAGGTAACGTTTCGAGTCCGATGACTCTTTGTCGTTTCAGATTCCAGCATCCGCAGTTATTTGTTTTTATCCAGAGATTGCATTACTCCCCTTACCAGGCACTGCTTTGTAAAATGGCGAATGTCAGAAAGAAAATACAAAGAATAGTTGTCAATTGTCATCGGATGTCTTCCCAGTGATAACTTTCCATCTGAGGAGGTTCTTTCCCGGTAGCCTCTTATTGTTTTACTAGTGTGAAGGCCCCCTCCCCCTCATGAAGGTGAATAAAATACAAAAGCTGAAAAATGCGAGCATGCTGAAATAAATCTCAAAGTGCAGTTCAGCAAAGTACTCGAAAAGAAAACGATAAAACAGGCCAATGGCCCAGCTCTGGACAAAGATGTGCAGGTTAGTTGGGGTCATGGGGATAGGGCCGGGGTGTGGGCCTAGGTAGGGTTCTCTTTCAGAGGGTCCATGTAGACTCGATGGGCCGAATGGCCTCCTTCTGCACTGTCGGGATTCTATGGTTATATGGATGAAGGGATTTTATCGCAAATGCTGTGTTCTGGAATATTCTGTTCCATTCTTGAATCATAGTGCCATTGATCTGGATAGTAAACCCAAAAGAGTGCAATAAACTGTAGTTACTTTAATTATGGAGCACAAACATTACTGTTGTCTTCTGGGAAGGAAATAAGAAACATATTAAATGTTATAAGGTCGAATTGCACATTGGACGGCAATATATGAACTATGCAATGATGCAAGCAGCAGTGGTCTCCATGGTATTGGATATCCAGTGTCTGTTGTGTTGTTACTGATCCTTTATTTTTGTAACAGGAGTTCTCATCTCATTAGGCAAGAGTGGGATGAGGAGGAATTTCTTCACTTAGAGGGTGATCCATCCTTGGAATTCTCTACCTCAGAGGGCTTTGGAAGCTCAATCATTGAGCGTGTTCAAGACAGAAATCAATAAATTTCTGGATATCAATGACATCAAAGAATATGGATTTAGTGTGGGGAAAGTGGCATTGAATGGATATAGTTGGGTTAGGTGAGTGGGCCAAAAACTGGCAGATGGAATTTAATGTGGATAAGAGTGAGGTCATGCATTTTGGTCAGAAAAATGGGAAGGCAACTTATTAGCTAAATGGGGAGGAGCGACTTTGGGGTGCTCCGGTGCAGAGGGATCTGGGTGTCCTTGTGCATGAGTCACAGAAACTTAACATGCAGGTGCAGCAGGTAGTAAAGAAAGCAATGGAATGTTGGCATTTATAACTAAAGAAATGGAGTATAAAGGTAATTAAATGTTTTTGCAACTATACAAGGCATTGCTGAGACCGCTCCTGGAGTATTGTGCACAGTTTTGGTCCCCTTTTTGGAGGCAGTTCAGAGGCGGTTCACTGGATTGATTCCAGATATGAAGGGTTTGTCGTATGAGGAGAGATTGAGCAGTTTGCGCCTATATTCTCTCGAGGTTAGAAAAATGAGGGGAGATCAAATTGAGGTGTCCAAGATGATAAAAGGTATGGATAAAGTAGACATGGAGCGGATGATTCATGGGGCATTCTAGAATGGGAGGTCATAGTCTCAGTATAAGAGGTAGCAGAGTTAAAACAGAGTTGAGGAGAAACTACTTCTCCCAGAGGGTTGTGAATCTGGGGAATTCGCTTCCCCAAGTGCGGTGGATGCTGGGACAGTGAGTAAATTAAGGACGAGTTCGACAGGTTTTTAATTGGTAATGGGTTAAAGGGTTATGGAGAACGGGCAGGACGGTGGAGTTGACGCCATCATGAGATCAGCCTTGATCGCATTGTACGGTGGAGCAGGTTCGAGAGGCTAAATTGCCTAATCCTGCTCCTAGTTCTTATGTTCATCT
Source organism: Scyliorhinus canicula (assembly GCF_902713615.1). NCBI lineage: Eukaryota > Metazoa > Chordata > Chondrichthyes > Carcharhiniformes > Scyliorhinidae > Scyliorhinus > Scyliorhinus canicula. Next base: position 61,641,667 of record NC_052166.1, read on the forward strand.
GTTCCAAGAAAAAACTATTCTGTGTAATTCCACATCCCAGCTCTTGGTCAGCAACCCCATCGGTAACAGCACCTCAAGCACAAATCTGGTGTTCTTGATTAACGAGGGAATCAAGGGTCATGGAGAGAAGGCAAGAAGAATGGGGATGAGGAACATATCAGCCATGGTTGAATAGCAGAGCAGACTCAATGGGCCAAATGGCCTAATTCTGATCCTATTTTAGATGACCTTATGATGTAGATGATCGGCCTTGATCTAATTGAATGGCAGAGTGGACTTGAATGGCTTACTCCTGTTCCTATTTTCCTCGGAGTCTCAACATTTAACCAGGGGCTGGTTTAGTTCACTGGGTTAAATCGCTGGCTTTTAAAGCAGACCAAGCAGGCCAGCAGCACGGTTCGATTCCCGTACCAGCCTCCCCGGACAGGCGCCGGAATGTGGCGACTAGGGGCTTTTCACAGTAACTTCATTGAAGCCTACTCGTGACAATAAGCGATTTTCATTTTTTTCCATTTTCATTTTTACAACGGAGCACCAATCATGCAGGGAGTCCACATTGCTGTGACAGCATGCACTTTCACATGCATGTTGTGGTCTCCTCTCCGCTCCGCTCTTTACCCCCTGCCACTGGCCTGTGCTGGAAGGATAAAACAGGCCTGATAGCACCTTCTTTGACCATCAGGTCCTGGAGTGAGACTCGAATCCAGAGCTTCTGGCTCTGAGGCAAGGACCCTCCGACCCTCCCCAATGTGCCACAGGTCCTCCATGAAGAATGTATTTACAGGACTATAAACGCTATTAACTAATATATCGAACGGAATTCAGGAGAAACTTCTTGAATCAGACAGTGATTAAAATGTCGAATTCATTATCATAATGAGTCATTGTGATGATTAGTGTAGACAAAATTAAGGGGCAACTAGATAAACACTTAAGAGAGGAAGGAATCCTGATAGTGTTAGATGAAGAAGATTGGGAAGGGGCTTATATGATGTATAAAAAAGCAGCATAAGACCAGTTCAGCCGAATGACCTGTTACTGTGCTGTAAATACCACACCATAAGGCCATACAACAAAGGAACAGAAGTAGGCCACTCAGCCCATCGAGTCTATTCCGCCATTCAATGAGATCATATCTGATCTGATATGATAATCCACAACTCCACTTTCCCACCTTAATCCCATAACCCTTGATTCCTTTACTGATTAAAAATCTGTTGATCTCAGCCTTGGACATACTTAACGATCCAGCCTCTGCAGCCCCCTGTAGTAAAGAATTCCACAGATTCGCTCCTCTCTGAGAGAAGACATTCCTCCTCCTCAATCCCCTCAGAACCAAGTCAAAACTCTATCCTTGACTTCAACTCAGCAGCCACTCCCAGAATTATGTTTGGTGTTGGAAACATCACTCATATGGGGCTGGATTCTCCCCTACCCGGCGTGACGGAGGGTGCCGGCGTAGGGGAGTGGCGCCAACCACTCAGGGGTCGCGCCTCCCCAAAGGTGGGGAATTCTCCCCACCTTTGGGGGCCAGCCCCGCGCCGGAGCAGTTTGCACCAGAAGACTGACGCAAACACCCGGCGCAGTCGGAAGCGGGGCTGGCCGAAAGGCTTTCGGCGGTCGGCGCATGCGCCGGCAGTGACGTCAGCGGCAGCTGGCCGCTGACGTCACTGCCGGCGCATGCGCGATGCGGGGTTCTCCTCCGCGTCCGCCATGGCGGAGGCCGTGGCGGCGCGGAAGGAGAAAGAGTGCCCCCACGGCACTGCCCCGCGGAGTGAGCGGGGGGCCCCGATCGCGGGCCAGGCCTCCGTGGGGGCACCCCCCCGGGTCCGATCGCCCCCCGCCCCCCCAGGACCCCGGGGGCCTGCTCGCGCCGCTGAGCCCGCCGTTCCAGAGGTGGTGTAAACCTCGGCGGCGGGAGAAGGCCTCCCAGCGGCGGGACTTCGGCCCATCCGGGCCGGAGATTTGAGGTAAGTTTAAAAAAAATGAAATCCCGCCGGCGCCAGCTGTTTTCACAGGCTGCCGGCAGGATTTGCACAACGCCGGTTTATGACCGGCGGGAGAATTCAAAAACCTGCGGGAGCGGAAATAACGCCGCTTCCCGCCAATTCTCCGACCCTGCGTGGGGTCGGAGAATTTCGCCCATGGTTTGACTTTGAAAAAACACGATTTCAAAGCATTTGTGCTTTTGAAAATTAATTCTCCTAAATTGACATGTTTCCGCTGCTCGCATTATCCCTTAGGACCTCCCCGAGGACAAGAGAATCATGGAGGTATGTTATTGCACTCGATATATCACAACCCAATTCCAATTCTCTTCCCACACCTCATGGTGCACTAAGGTAGATTTTTGTCTGTTTCCATAGCGAGTCATTCCTGGAACAGCAGAGTAGCGTAGTGGTTAGCGCAATTGCTTCACAGCTCCAGGGTCCCAGGTTCGATTCCCGGCTTGGGTCACTGTCCGTGCGGAGTCTGCACATTCTCCCCGTGTGTGCGTGGGTTTCCTCCGGGCGCTCCGGTTTCCTCCCACATGTCCAAATACGTGCAGGTTAGGTGGATTGGCCATGATAAATTGCCCTTAGTGTCCGAAATTGCCCTTAGTGTTGGGTGGGATTACTGGGTTAAGGAGATGGGGTGGGGGTGTGTGCTTGGGTAGGGTGCTCTTTCCAAGAGCCAGTGCAGACTTGATGGGCCGAATGGCCTCCTTCTGCACTGTAAATTCTATGAAATCATGAGGAACAGGTCGCTAGTCTGTTGTCAGACTGGTTGAGCTGGTTTAGCTCACAAGGCTAAATCGCTGGCTTATAAAGCAGACCAAGCAGGCCAGCAGCACGGTTCGATTCCCGTACCAGCCTCTCCGGACAGGCGCCGGAATGTGGCGACTAGGGTCTTTTCATAGTAACTTCATTGAAGCCTACTCGTGACAATAAGCGATTTTCATTTTTCATTTTCAGAGGCTTATAGCTTGAGGGGCGCCCATTCCATATCAAGCGTGGCTGATTAGGAGTCTCTGCCGCTCTTACCGCCAGCCATTGGCGTGTTCGGAGGGTTTGCAAATTGACATTTGCAGGTGTTATGGACACACCCTCCTTGGCCATGAAGATCTGAGGTGGGATTCGAACCTGAAGTGGCCCCAATGGACTACAAAGACCTCTGATACACCAAGTTATCTTCCCACAAAGCAATACGTTTTGTTCACCAAATTCCTTCAATTGGTTTGACAGCCTGACATTTGGCTTCTTTAGTTAGGTAATTACCTGCAATGCAGTAGTTGGGCCCATTCCATGCCTCCACTTCATAGGGAAGCACATTTTGTCGACTTGCCAATATTCCTGTTGACATGAATGAACCCAATGCTATTTTATCCATAAAAAGTGCAGTTGGCCTGGAGATTTCCATTGTTTACATCACCAGCAACACCTTGGCCTACAATGTTGTAGTCACGGCAGAACAATTTTAAGAAAGTTGCTTGTGGATCACAAGCTTTTTTGGGTCCTATAACAGTCAAGGTATCAGAAAATCATGAATGATCACATTTTTCTTCTGGCGGTTAACCATATTCAAACATAATTCTCTGTCCTTAATATTTCAGGTTGTTCCCCAGCCTCAGCATCATCACAGAATTGACTCACCCGTCAAATATGAGGTTCATGCAGTTTCGAGCCAAGGACTGTTATTCACTGGCTCTCTCCAAATTAGAAAAGGTAACCACATTTGTTTGTCAAGTTAAAATTGCGATGCATTGTGTCTTCACGATCGCCTCCGCACCTCCCTGCGACAGTAAGATTCATCGATTCCCCCTTGGCAAGATCTATTTAAGCAGGATGCGTCATGAAGTTCAAGGGTTTAACAGCTTTGCTGGCTTAGCTACACTCGGCATTGTTCACTGCTGTCCTTGGGTAGGAGTGACAAGCATGGGAACACAATTCGCTTTCCATAGATGCCTGGTTGCCATAGCTGCATCCGTCTTAAGGCATTACCTTGGAGAGAGAAGTAATTGTGATCAACTAACACTATTCAGATGGACGACAAAGGGGACTGTCCTGGGGGCCAATGCTTAATTACCAGCTCTATGTGCTATCAATGGAGACTTTTCATTGATTTAATAGTTTTCTTTGAAGTCACAATTTTTGTTTGTGCGGATAATTCAGAGCGCTTCCAAAAACCTGCAAAAATATCAATGCGTTACCAAGCACAGAAAATACTGGACAATCTAAGCAGGTCTGACAGCACCTGTGGAGAAAAAAGAGAGCGAATGTTTTGAGTCTGGATGACTCTTTATCAAAGCTTCTGACAATACCTGCGGGACGCCCTATACCAATTTTTTTTTAAAGATCGGCTGCTGAGGGGAAAACGATGTTGTGTTATTTTATTTGTACACCGCAACGGGCATAACTTAGGGGTAAATGAGCCAATACAGAAGAATTCTCAAGGTGCTGACCTGATGACCTTGAGGCCCCACCTGTGTCACCAGTGTGTGAGCCTCTCTCTGACAGGCCCATCGTTGCTGTTCCACATTAGAGGATGGCTTTGCAGGTTGGGGAGGTAGTGTGGTATATCCAAGGTCCTGGGATACAGTGGGTAGCATCTCTGCCTCTAAGCCAGAAGCTCTGGGTTCAAATCCCACCTCAGACCTTGATAGCCAAGGAAGGTGTGCCCATAACCCTGTTCAAACAGGTTGAGTGTCAACCTGCAAATCTTTTCAACACTAATGGCTGAAGGGTGGAGATGGGGTACTTTGGGACGGAAATTACTGTCTGTCCATTCAGTAATTTCAATGGGGTGAATACCGCAGGCAATGGGTGAACAGGGCTAAGTCGCTGGCTTTGAAAGCAAACCAAGCAGGCCAGCAGCACGGTTTGATTCCCATAACAGCCTCCCCGAGCAGGCGCCGGAATGTGGCGACTAGGGGCGTTTCATAGTAACTTCATTTGAAGCCTACTCGTGACAATAAGCGATTTTCATTTTTCAGTTCAACCTGTCCAATCGACCACAACCAATTATGAAAGAGGGACTTCTACTTTAGAACATACAGTGCGGAAGGAGGCCATCCAGCCCATCAAGTCCGCACCGACCCGCTTAAACCCTCATTTCCACCCTATCCCGCAACCCAATAACCCCTCCTATGCTTTTTGGTCACTAAGGGCAATTTATCATGGCCAAACCACCTAACCTGCACGAGGGGCTGTTTAGCACAGGGCTAATTCGCTGGCTTTGAAAGTAGACCAAGGCAGGCCAGCAGCACAGTTCAATTCCCTTAACAGCCTCCCTGAACAGGCGCCAGAATATGGCGACTAGGGGCTTTTCACAGTAACTTCATTTGAAGCCTACTTGTGACAATAAGCGATTTTCATTTCATTTTCATTTCATTTCTTTGGACTGTGGGAGGAAACCGGTGCACCCAGAGGAAACCCACGCAGACACGGGGAGAACATGCAGACTCCATGCAGACAATGACCCAGAGGGGAATCGAACCTGGGACCCTGGCGCTGTGAAGCCACAGTGCTATCCACTTGTGCTACCGTGCTGCCCACTTTCTGTAACTTTAAAGTATTCGTTGTAACTCTCCCGGGCTTTCTGATTGCTGAATGGATGTTCCTTGCGCTGTCTTCAGTACTTGCCAACAATCGCATTTCACTTTTTTCCGCTTGTTACCCGCCAGAAGGAACGGGAAAAAGGCTCAAATTTGGCATTCATGTTCCGCCTCCCCTTCGCTGCTGGACGAGTCTTCAGCATCAGTATGTTGGACACGCTACTTTACCAGGTCTGTAGTGGAGGGCAAGCTCACTGTATTTTACATGTGTAACCTATTAGTTAGTCAATCAAAAATGAACAAGCCTAAGCCTGCACACGAGCCGCGGGAGGGCTTCACTGCCGTACAGAAATGGAATATTGATGAGGGTTGGAATGGTGTGTTCAAGGGGCTTTCCACAGTAACTTCATTTGAAGCCTACTTGTGACAATAAGCAATTTTTATTTCATTTCCATTTCATTTCATACTCTTTAAGTGATATGGTGTGAAATGAGAAGCTGGGGTTGTTCTCTTTAGAGCAGAGAAGGCGACGGAGATATTTGATCAAGTTATTCGAAATTGTGAACAATTTTGATGGGAGTGCTGACAGGAAGGTCAATAAACAAAGGACATGGGCCGGGATTCTCCAATCCCGCGACCAAGTTCTGACGCCGGCGTGAAAAGTGGCGGCAACCACTCCGGCGTCAACGATCCCCGATAATGGGAAATGCTGCCCTTTCTAGGGGGCTAGGTCAGCGCCGGAGTAGTCCCCGCAGCTCCAGCTGGCGCGGAACGGCCGGCGTGATTCCGCTCAAGCGCATGGGTTCCTGTCTCCGTACCAGTCCCCGGGCAATATGGCAGAGCACTACAGGGGCCAGGCCACCGTGGAGGACCCCACGCCCACACCTCCCCCCCCCTCACCCCGGTCGGATCTACCCCCCCCCCCCTCCCTCAGGACGGGCCCCGCAGACACACCTTCCAGGTCCTGCCGTGTGGGACCTGATTAACCCACACCGGCGGGTCTCGGCCGAATCGGCGGCCACGCGGCCCGTCGGGGCCCTGAAAATCGCCCAGGGCGGGGGTACGCTTTCAATGGCTCCCGACCGGTGCGGCGGCCACCCTGCAAACGCCGGAGAATCGGTAAGCCGGCAGTGGGGCGGCAGGGCGCGATTCTGCCACAGGGTCGGAGAATCCCGGCCATGGTCCTCAAGGGAATTGGGAAAAAGAACTGTGGGGGGAGGGGGGCATGAGTTTGAGGAGAAATGTCTCTGCGTGTTAATGTGATCTGGAATGCACTGCCTAAAGGGGGGGGGGGGGGGGGGGGGGGGGGGGGCTGGCAGCAAATTCAGTAACTTCCTTTAGAGAGTTAAATATATAACTTGGAAAGTAAAGGTATTTGCAGGATTTTGGCGAAAGGTCATATGGTGAAATGAGACTAACTTTCAAAGAGCCAGCACCGGTGTGTTAGACTGAATGGCCTCCTGTTCTGCTGTATGGATTTATGAGCAATTCCTGATCTGGGAAATCATAGAATCCTTACAGTGCAGAAGGATTCCATTCGGCCCATCGAGTCTGCACCCATCCTCTGAAAGAGCACCCTACCCAGGCTCTCACCCTGTAACCCCACCTAGCCTGCACATCCCTGGTCACTAAGGGAAAATTTAGCATGACCATTTCTTTGGCAGGGTAGTATTGGCAGAGAATGGAAGCTGTTGAAGTTAATTGGGTTGACTGGGAAGACATTGTGTGGGCAGTGTCAAAGTTACCTTCTACCTGATGTAGGCAGCGTTGTCTCACTCAAGCTGGAGTGTATGATGTGTAATAATTGTTCCAATCTTTCTTATTTCCCTTGCTAGTCCTTTGTTAAAGATTACATGATCCCAATCGCACGGTTATTACTGGGACTTGACACCACCCCGGGCTCTGGTTACCTTTGTGCTGTAAGTATTTGTAACACACATATTGGTTAAAATTGAAGTTTGGTGCTGATTTATGCATGTTGGCTTATTAATTTGCAAATTTCATGTATGCCCGGACAAGGCTTAGTGGTTTGTTTGACATCCAGAAACATTCGCTCCCTCCACGACCGAGGCATAGTGTCAGCCATGTGCACCATCTACAGATGCACTGCAGGAACCCGCCAAGGCTCCTTAAACAGCACATTCCAAATCCATAACCGCTACCACCTAGAAGGCCAAGGGTGGCAGATACCTGGAAACACCACCACCTGCAAGTTCCCCTCCGCGTCACTCACAGTCGTGACTTGCAAATATCTCGCCTTTCCTTCAGTGTCGCTGGTCAAAATCCTGTAACGCCCTCCCTAACAGCACTGTGGGTGTACCTACTGCACTAGACTGCAGTGGTAGAAGAAGACAGCTCACCACCAGCTTCTCGAGGGCAATTAGAGATGGGCAATAAATGCTGATCTCGCCAGCAACACCCACATCGCATTTAATCAATATTTGTTTTTAAGATATTAGGGGCGGAATTTGCAATCTGTGGGTGGAGTTCTGGCAGGGGAAAGAAAACCAGTGTGTACCTCTCCAGTTTCACGGACAACTTTTCGCTCCAGGTTCTTTGGCACTCAGTGTCCAGAAAATCTGGAGGGAAGGGTTTCCACCATCATGTTGGAGGAGTGAGGTCTGATAGGGACATCAATCAGTGCCCCCCCCCCCTCCCCCATGGACAAGGGAGACCCCCTCCAACACACTGGGGCAACCCCCTCCCACACATAAGGGTAACCCCCCCCCCCCAAATGGGGCTCCGCAGAGGCCCCAGGTTGGCAGGGCAATGCCAACTGTTTCCCGTCTTTCAATACCTGTTGTAAACCTCGCCGACAAACAGAGGAAGCCCTTTAACTACAATTAAATAATTAAATTTATTTAAAAGAATTTAAATCATTAACCTCGTTGCATCACCGGCAAGGGGCAGGACAAATCAAAACACAAGATCCTCCGGAGAATCTAGCTTCCAGAGTCTCGCAGGAGTTTGGGCCCATATCACCGTTTACGCTCACGCCAAATGTGGGTTCAAAATCGATCCCCAATGAAATATTAGACATTCCCCTATTGTTAATGCTTGCAGTTTCAGTGACGTTATTCCTGAAATTGTCTATTGAAGTACTGTTAATTTTCCCTCTCACTCTTTGTCTATTTCCAGCCATTCATCCAGTAGTCAATCTGGCTGAAACCTGCAACATTTCAGTGTGCCACTTCCCAGTTTACTTATTTACGTAAAATGAGGGTTTTCAGATCAGGATAAGGCCCAGGGAGCCAACAAATCCTTTGTAGAATCTCACCAAACCAGCTTCTGTTTCTTTTCCATCTCCGGATACACAAATTGCCCCTTAAACATATTTGTTATTCCCCGACGAAAGAGAAAACGCTGGAAAATCTCAGCAGGTCTGGCTGCATCTGTAGGGAGAGAAAAGAGCTAACGTTTCGAGTCCGATGACTCTTTGTCAAAGCTAACAGACTGAGAAAGTGGGAAATCTTTATACTGTGAAGGGAGAATGAAAGATGAGTCATAGCCACAGAAACCCAGGGAAACCGGCTAATGGCCACAGAAAGCAAGGGGAAAGAGTGCGAATGGCAGTCCCCAGAGAGAACAAAAGACGTGAAAGGTCAAGCAGCAGGGAAACTAACATCAGAGGATGAACTGTAGATGTGGGGGGAGGGGAAGGGGGAAGCAAAGAGGAGAAAGGTGAAGGAAAGGCGGATAAGATTGGGGGGGGGGGAAATTAAATATATATTAAGAAAGAAAGAAATGGTAAAAGACAGTTAAAATGAAATGGGATGAAAACAAATGTGTCGAGGTGGGGTAGAGCTGATCATCTGATGTTGTTGAATTCGATGTTCAGGCCGGAAGGCTGTAGCGTGCCTAACCGGAAAATGAGATGTTGTTCCTCCAGTTTGCGCTGATTTATTTGATGTGGGCATCGCTGGCTAGGCCAACATTTACTGCCCATTCTTAATTGCCCTTGAGAAGGTGGTGTTGAGCAGCTTTCTTAACCCGCTGCAGTCCAGGTGCTGTAGGTACACCCACTGTGCTGTTAGGGATAGAGTGACAAGACAGGAAGCAGTCCACACCCTTTAATGGCATTCCCAAAACTTATGCGGCCCGAGAATGGGGTTGGGAACCTCAGAATTGGGATCCTCCTGTCATTTTTAGAAGACTCCAGAGTCGATCCGACTCGCTGAAAATTCAGGCCAAAGTGTTTGGAAAAGAATCCGAGGCGAAATGAGAAAGAGCGTTCTTACCGCAGCAAGTCCTCTGGAGTGAACTACTTGAACGGGGTCAACCCTCCAGGACAGACCTGGAGTCTCCAGGAGTTGGAGATCAATCCCCAGGACACGGCAGTGTGCAACCCTGGAGGAACATTATCGGGACAGTAAAAGAGATTGAGGAATTGTTTTGTCATTTTCTTTGAACATTTCTCTTCGCCAGGTATAAAAATATTGAAAAAGGGGTGGGGCGGGGAGGGGTTGAGGTGGGGAGACGCTGGCTGACAATGACACATTATCCAATTGGGTTATGAACTTTCCAATTGGCGTACAAAAACAGTGCTTCACCAGAATGGATGTGATGACCAACTAATGGAAAGTGTGTGGGAGGCAAGTCTTGTGGGTGGATTGGCCATGCTAAATTGCCCGTAGTGTCCTAAAAAGTAAGGTTAAGGTTAAGGGGGGAGTTGTTGGGTTACGGGTATAGGGTGGATACATGGGTTTGAGTAGGGTGATCATGGCTCGGCACAACATTGAGGGCCGAAGGGCCTGTTCTGTGCTGTACTGTTCTATGTTCTATGTTCTATGAACGCATTTGCTCACAGTTGGCGACCCTATGCGTGAAGTGCCACTGGAGGCGGAATCAGTCGTGGCTTTGAAAGGGGAATGGACAATCACCTGAAAGAGAAAAACCTGAGCGGCTACAAGGTGGGGTCCGGGAGTGGGACTAGCCCAATTGCCCTTGCAGGAAGCCAGCATGGGCTCGCAGGGCCAAATGACCTTTCATTGACCTGTAACCGTTCCTTGACCCTTGCCCTTATTTACTGAGCAATCCATGCCTTGCAACCCGCTAAACTTTATCAGTGGAAGGACTACTCCAGGTGGCATCCTCCTACACCCACATTGACACATTTAGTGTTGTTACCAGCAGCAATGAATTGTGAACGTGTGACGGCCTGAAAATGTTTTGCCGATGTTTAGACTGGCTTTGTTAAGCGTGGGTTTGAAACCATGAGGTTGCTGACACGCCAGAGAACTTTCAAAGGAGAGAAGATACATTCCCCATTGCGAGTAAACAATGCCTGTGGTGATGCTCGAAAAATTCCAAGAAGACAGTTTGCGGAACAAAACAATAAAAATAATCTTAATTAGTGTCACAAGTAGGCTTACATTAACACTGCAATGACATTACTGTGAAAACCCCCCAATGCGCCACACTCCGGTGCCTGTTAGGGTACACTGAGGGAGAATTCTGAATGTCCAATTCACCTAATAAGCACGTCTTTCGGGACTTATGGGAGGAAACCGGAGCACCCGGAGGAAACCCACACAGACACGGGGAGAACGTGCAGACTCCGCACAGACAGAAGCTGGGAATCGAATCCGGGTCCCTGGCACTGTACTATGAAGCAACTGTGCTAACCACTGTGCTACCTTGCTGCCCCAACAAAACCTGAATGCAATATTTTTTAAAAGGAATTGAATAAATTAGGGGTTTTTTTTGTGTTTAGGACTTTCATATGTTTTACCTTCATACGTACAGTATATCTAGGAATAACCTATTTGCTTATGTATTTGTGCGCAATGTTACAAGTGGATAAATCAGCCTTCTCTGAAAACATTCAGGGACAGGAAACAAGTCCATTCCTTTTGGAATGATCGGAACCTACCGATCCTACCACATGAATGCATCTTTTGTCTCTCCAATACAAAATCAAAATTTTGCAGACGCTGGAAATCTGAAATAAAAGCAGGAAACGCTCAGCAGCATCTGTAGAGAGTGAAAACGCAGCTCACATTTCAAGTTTATGGTCCTTCATTAGCATTATCTGTCTATTTTGCCTCCTAAACCCATTTATATTATCCACTAAAGCAGCCATCCTAGCACACTTAGTCCGATTAAAAAGTGTATCCGAACTTTCCGTCTTATCCCTAACTGCTTTGATCATAATTTGTCTTTCCCAGCAATTGAACCCCGAGCCACAAATGAGCTTGGGTCAATTGTTGTGGGTTTCCTTCATGGTTTTGAAAAGTGCAATTAGAATAACACTGAGTTTTCCCAAAGAAAGACACGATTAACCTCTTACTAACCTCGGATACAACTCCGATACAATACTTGTTACTCTAATCGGTTGGCCGGCACATTGCTCACACGTGAAAGCTATTACTTTAAAATCTATTAACCAAAGAGATCACTATGATTCAATAGTCTATCTGCAGGGAGCGATGGTCTATCCTGTCTTCTATCATCTACAAAGCCACCAAGCTGGTGACGGGCCAAATGGCCTAAATCTGCTCCTCTATCTTATGAACTTAAGAAGCTTGTAATATTGTTTGCCTTTGTTTTATAGATGAAAATCACAGAGGACGACTTGTGGATCCGAACTTACGGCAGGCTCTTTCAGAAGCTGTGCTCTTCAAGCGCTGAAATTCCGATTGGGATTTACAGAACCGAGTCCCATATGTTTTCCACATCCGAGGTGGGGCACTTCCTCAAATCGCTCTTCGTTCTTTCTTGCTCTTGGATTCGCGGCCCATTTTTATCCCCTCAGCCAATATCGCAGATAACCTGGTCTTCGTCACATTGCTGTGTGTGGAATCTTGCTGTGCGCAAATTGGCTGTGCTTCCCACATTACAACAGTGACCACACTTCAGAAGCATTTCATTGACTGTGATGTGCTTTGAAATGTCTTAATTACACTGCTAGGATGGGGAACTCATTCTGCAGCCACAGATCGACAACTTACCACTCAATGCTGTAGTGAAATGTTGGCCTAATCTGCCAAGCTACACCCTCTTGTACTGATGTGTATTTTCTTGTTGTCTTAGTATGGGAGAGAAAATGATAGATCTCAGCCACTTTGAATTTTTTAAATATCTCTACTGGATGCACTGCAGTAACTCGCCAAGGTTTCTTAGGCAGCACCTTCCAAACCCACGATCACTACCATATAGAAGGACAAGAGCAGCAGATACCTGGGAACCCCGCCACATGGAGGTTTCCCTCCAAGTCACTCACCACCCTGACTTGGAAATATATCGCCGTTCCTTCACTGTCACTGGGGCGAAATCCTGGTACTCCCTCCCTAACAGCACTGTGAGTGTACCTACACCCCAGAGACTGCAGCGGTTCAAGAAGGCAACTCACCATCACCCTCCAAAGGGCAACTAGGGATGCGCAATAAATGCTGGCCTAACCGGCGATGGCCACAATGAATTAAAAAATAAATAATGGACTCTTGTGGAAAGCTTGGAGACGGTTCTGGTGACTAACCTTTCTCAATGTATGTTTCTATTGTTTTTGCTCTTTTGCAATAGTGGGACTAATGTTGTTTTTCATTTCTAAGATACAGTTTTTAGAATTCTGGGGAGGGGGTGGTGTAGAGGTGTTTTTTTTTCAGAAAATATTTTATTGAAGCATTTGTAATTTTCAAAGTTTAACACATTAATATTTCTTAACCGACACATGCAAAAACACCCAAAAGAATAAAAAACAGAATACGACGTCCCCTACTGCCCTACTATTCCCTAATTACCCATATACTAAGATGCCTGTCCTTATCTAACATTACCATGCTTCCTGGTTTCCTCCCCCCCCCCCTCCTCTCCCCTCCCCCTTCTTTACTGCTGACGTTCAATTTTCCTTGAAGAAGTCGATGAACGGCTGCCATCTCCGGGCGAATCCCTGAGCTGATCCTCTCAAGGCGAACTTGATTTTTCCCAGACTGAGAAACCCCGCCATATCGCTGACCCACACTCCCAACTTCGGGGGCTCCGACTCCCTCCATCCCAGCAAAATCCATTGGTGTTGAGGTATTGTCACTGGACTAGTGATCCAGAGACCCAGAGAACGGCTCTGGGTTCCCAGGTTCAATTCCCGCCACTGCAGATGATGATATCTGAATTGAACAAAAATCTGGAATTAAAAGTCAAATGATGACCATGGAACCATTGTCGATCGTTGTAATCGCTTGGTTCACTAATGTCCTTTAGGGAAGGAAATCTGCCATCCTTACCCAGTCTGGTCTACATGTGACTCCAGACCCACAGCAATGTGGTTGACTCTTAACTGCCCCTCAAGGGCAATTAGGGATGGGCAATAAATGCTGGCACAGCCAGTGATGCCCACATCCCATGAACAAAAAAAATTATTAACTTGGCTGCTTGAGATTTGAGCAATTATGTGACAGATTGGGGAGTTACCCGTGTTGTTTTTTTCTTACGTCCCACTTTTCTCTCAGTCTCAGATCTCAATCAATGTGGAGGACTGTGAAGACACCAAAGATGTGAAGGACCCTTGGGCGGCGAAGTCTCATCGGAACTCGACTTCAAGCGACCAATCAGAGCACCCCTTGCTGAGACGCAAGAGCAGGCAGTGGGCCCGCAGGCTGAGCAGGAAAGGCAACAGGCAGACGAGTAAAACCGATGAAAAGATCAACCAACAGAGGCAGAACCTGTACCATCGATCAGAAAGGCAAGAGTTGTCCGAACTGGTGAAAAACAGAATGAAGCATTTGGGTTTGCCCACGACAGGATACGGTGGGTGCTGCCTTCCATGTATAATACGTTTTTTTTTTAAAAAACAAATTGAGGCTTTGTCACGAGAAGTATTTCAAAATTATATCAACTTAGCATTAATGTACAATTCAAAATATACTCGTTCATGCATTAAAAATAATTTTGTCCATTATAAATTGCAGAGGAGAATTACCAGCAACAATTGTTTAAAACTAGTCCCCCTTTTGTGTAAGCCACTGTGTTTTGCAAATATTTTGGGCAGATATTGCTAACCTTTTATAAGATATTTTTAAACTCTAAATTAAAGCATTGTTATTTTAACGTATCTGATTTCTAAAACTCATCCACACAGGGAGGAGATGATGAGGAACTACAGTGGAAGAAAGCTTTTTAACCACCTTTTACGCAGCAGTTAAAGTGTTAATAAAGCGTTTTCATCCTGGTCTATACAGAGCTGCTGTGGAAAATGTTGCTCTGTTGTAAGGTTTGATAAAGAATTTAGAGATATTGGGATTTATGTTTTGATGCCCAGGAAGTGAATGCAAATTAGAAAGACCACCCAGGTTCTTTGTTAACACCCACTTTTGAGCAGTGGTGTTGTGAACTTGAGCTCCCAACAGGACTCGTTGTCGTCCAAGAAGACATATTGAGAAATCACAGTCAAACCCTTCGATATTTTCTGCCCCTTTAATCTCCACTCCATACAAGCAAGGCTCCCTTCCAAGTATCGCAATCACAGTCTCGCATGTAAGAAGAATCTTTTTTACACTAATGGTTCACTGGTTTGCTGAAAGCCGACAAGGAACAGCCATTGAAGCAAAGGGTATAAATGAGTTTAAGGGTCGATGTGGTTACTTGCTTCCCATCTCTCTTCCACCCTTCCTCGCTCTCCCATCCTTTGACATCCCTTCTGCATTCCAAACAAAGCCAAAAGTCCTGTCTGCAGACTGAGGAAACTGCTCTTTCTGAAGACTCATTAAACGCGGACACGAGATTACCCTGGCCGTTTTCCCTGCTCTTCCCTCCCTGCCGTTGGCCCAGCCAAACAGCGAGAGATCGGTTTTCCTGAGGTACCTCCGCAATTGTTCAGCAGAAAGCTGATCTGGAAGTTACCAATCAAATCGTTGTCAAGTCAGCTCCTCCTAAACGGGACCCGGGATTTTCCATTCTCATTTTTGTCGGGTTGGTTCGATGACAGGGGTGGAAAATCTCACGTGAACCTCAGTCCAAACATGTTTGGCGGATTAGCCATGTTAAATTGCCCCTTAGTGTCCAAAGATGTGCAAGTTAGGGGGCGTTACAGGGATAGAGCAGAGGAGTGGGTTTAGGCAGAGTGTTCTTTCGGACAGATGGTGCAGATTAGATGGGCTGAATGGCCTCCTTCTGCACTCTAGGAATTCGATGTTCTAAGCCCAAATCGAATTTCGCACCAGGAAACGCGCAACACGATTGTCCCCTCTCCGTCAATGATGGGGGCTCATTTCCCAATGCTCAACGTCAGGAACATAATTTGCAAACATTATCATCTCATTATCAGGCCTCTATGCCTGAATCATCTTCCCAACCCCGCCAAAGACTGATCATTCGCCTCAGCATGAGGGCAGACCAAGGACAAACCTTCACTGGTATCCCAAGGCTTGGCGAGCAGACCTCCGAGAGGAGCTCAGGTGAGTGCAGCGCTCAGTGGGGGCCGAGGCTCATGCCTGGGCACTACCCAAGCACTGCCAGGGGGGCAGTGCCAGAGGTGGGCGGGGGGGGGGGCGGAGGAGTTGCAAGTGAAACATTGTGCGCTGGGGCAGCCTTTAAAAATGGTGCCCCAATCTTCGCGAGACAGTAGATAAAGTCCGCTGAACGGTGTGTATAGGTGGCGTTTCTCGTCAACTATAGCACCGGAAAACACCCGGCTATTCAACAGAGCTTTGCTGGTTTTTGTGGGCCTTGAGGAGTTTCTCCCTATCTCTGTCGCACTTAGAGAGATTTTGGAGCAGGAAAGGCTCCTCACCGATCAGGGCACCATTTTCGCTGGCAACCCTGATCTTTCCTCCGCAATCTTTCAGGGCCCCCACACTATTTTGACCCCACCACTCTCAACCCCCAAACTTAGGGAGGCCCCCGAGAACCCCCCCCTTCCCCCCCCCCCCCCCCCCCCCCCCGCTCAACCTTGCAAGGCCCCCCGGACAAAGCCTGACGCATAGCGTTGCCAACCTGGAAACCTGCCAGTGCCACCTGGGAACCCTGCGTGCCAGGCTGGTGGTGGACAGGCCTCTGGAGCATTCTCAATTTTAACTGTTCCACCACCGGTGCCTTTAGTTGCCTTAGCTCCAGGTTCTGGAGTCCTGTCCTCAAATCTTTTCCCACTCTCTTCCTCACTTTCCTCCTTCACACTTTTTGACCAAACTTTTGACCATCCGTCCCAATATCTCCTTTTTTAAAAGTATTTTTATTCTCACCCTTTTTCACATTTTCTCCCGAATTTACAGCCGCCAACAATAAACAATAATCAGCAATGATATGTCAATCCCCATAACAATAACAACGACCCCATCCTCCCACCAAACCCCAAACATCAGCCCGCATGTTTACATAAACAAATGACAAAAAGGAATCCGGGATTACCCATAGTCATCCTTAATATGCACAGCCCCCCTCCCCCCAACCCTCCCACCCATCCCCCTCAACTAATGTTCGATGTTATCCAGCTCTTGAAAATTCAAAATGAATAATGCCCATGACTTGTAGAACCCCTCCGTCCTTACCCTCAGTTCAAACGTAACCTTCTCAAAGGTCAAGTATTCAAACAGGTCCCCCCGCCACGCCAGGGCACAGGGTGGAGAGGCCGCTCTCCATCCCAGCAGGATCCGCCTTCGGGTGATCAACGAGGCGAAGGCTACAACATCGGCCTCCGCACCCGTTTCCAACCCTGGCTGGTCCGACACCCCGAATATGGCCTCCCGGAGACCCGGGTCTAGTTTAACGTGCACCACTTTGGAAATTACCCTGAAAACCTTGCAGTACTCCTCTAGCTTTGGACAGGACCAAAACATATGAACGTGATTAGCCCCCCCCCCCCCCCCCCCCCCCACCCCCGCAACGCTCACACACATCTTCTACTCCTTCAAAGAATCGGCTCATCCTCGCCCTCGTGAGGTGCGCTCCGTACACCACCTTCAGCTGTATCAGCCCCAACCTCGCACATGAGGTGGAGGCATTCACTCCCCGGAGCACCTCACACCAGACCCCCTCCTCTTTAACCTCTCCCAACTCTTCCCCCCACTTTTCTCTGATCCCTTCCAGTGGTGCCTTATCCTCTTCCAACATAGCTCCGTACACCGCTGACACTACCCCCTTCTCCAGTCCCCTTATCGTCAGCACCTCCTCCAGCAATGTGGAGGCCGGCTTTACCGGGAAGCAAAATCTCGAACCTGCATATATCTAAACATTTCTCCCTGCTCCAGCCCATACTTCGCTTCCAGCTCCCTCAATCCTGCAAATCGACCCCTAAGAAACAAATCTTTCAGCGTCTTAATCCCCTTCTCTTCCCATTTCCGAAAGCTTCCGTCCCACCTCCCTGGCTCAAATCTGTGGTTCCCCCGAATCGGCATTTCCCTCGACCCTGCCCTCAACCCGAAGTGTTGGCGAAACTGCCTCCAGATTTTCAATAAAGCTATTATTACCGGACTCCCTGAGTATTTCCCCGGAGCTATCGGGAACGGCGCTGTTGCTAGTGCTTTCAGTCCCGACCCCCTGCACAAACTCTCCTCCATTCTGACCCACTGGGACTCAACCCCTCTGACCCAGCTCTGCACCTTCCCCACATTCGCCGCCCAGTAGTAGGACATCAGATTCGGGAGACCCAAACCCCCTGCCTGCCTTCCCCTCTGTAGCAGCACCTTTCTCACTCTGGCCACCTTCCCTCCCCATATGAATGAGGTAATCCTTCCCTCAATCTCCCTGAAAAAAGCCTTTGGGAGGAAAATCGGTAGGCACTGAAAAATAAACAGAAATCCCAGCAACACATTCATTTTAATCGCCCATACCCGACCCGCCAGTGACAGAGGGAGACCATCCCACCTTGCTAGACCGGCTTTCACTCTCCCCACCAAACTAGTGATGTATCTGCGAAGCCTCCCCCACTCCCAGGCAACCTGCACCCCCAGATACCTAAAGTGAGTCCCTGCCCTACGGAATGGCAGCTCCCCCACCCCTGCCCCCACCCTGGCCGAGACACCACAAAATACTCACTCTTGTCCAGGTTTAGCTTGTACCCCGAGAAAGACCCAAATACTCGCAGTAGCTCCAATATTCCTCCTATCGACGCACTCAGTTCCAACACATACAGCAGCAAGTCATCGGCATATAAGGACAGCCTATGCTCTATCCCACCCCCGCACTATTCCTTTCCATGCTCCCGAACTTCTTAATGCGATGGCCAATGGCTCAATCGCAAGTGCAAACAGCAGGGGGGGACATAGAATATCCCTGCCTCGTCCCACGGTGGAGAGAAAAGTTTCTCGAGCTGATATTGTCTGTGCGGACACTCGCCTTCGGCTCCTTATATAATAGCTTTACCCAGTTCACAAATCTTGGTCCAATCCCAAACCGCTCCAGAATTGCCACCAGATACCCCCATTCTACCCGGTCAAACGCCTTCTCAGCGTCCAATGCCACAACCACCTCTGTTTCCTTCCCTTCCGCCGGTGCCATAACTTCGTTCAAAACCCTCCTAATGTTCAAAAACAGCTGCCTCCCTTTCACGAACCCCGTCTGATCCTCACCTATCACCTTCGGGATGCACTCCTCCAGCCCACCCGCCAGTACCTGCGGCAGTACTTTTGCGTCCACATTCAGAAGTGATATAGGCCTATACGACCCACACTCCGCCGGATCCTTATCTTTTTTTAGCAACAGTGAAATCGATGCCAGCCCCAAGGTTTGTGGCAGCACCCCCTTCCCTATCGCTTCTTCAAACATCCCCACCATCAGGGGTGCCAACTTATCCTTGAATTTCTTATAATATCCCAATATCTCCTTAATGTGGTTGGTCTTAAACTTTCCGCAGAATCCCTACAGTGCAGAAGGAGGCCATTCGGCCTATCGAGTCTACACCGACCCTCTGAAAGAGTGCCCGTCTTAGGCCATTCTATCCCCGCAACCCCTCCTAAACTACACATCTTTGAACACTAAGGGGCAATTTATCGTGGCCAATCCTCCTAACCCGCACATCTTTGGACTGTGGGAGGAAACCGGAGCACCCGGAGGAAACCCACGCAGACACTCCACACAGATAGTCACCCAAGGCCAGAATCGAACCCGGGCCCCTGGCGCTGTAAAGCAGCAGTGCTAACCACTGTGCCACCTTGCCGCCCAAAGTTTGCTTTATAACGCTCCAATGAAGTTTCTTGGGACGTTTTATTCCATTAAAGATGCTATATAAATAAATGTTGTTGTTGTTTGCTGTGTAAACTGAATAATTTGGGGAAAAGAATATTTATGTAAAGAAGATGCCGTGAGAACATTTAACAGAGCTGTTGGCATGTTTACAATCGGAGAAAGATATTGAGTAGAAATGTTTTCCACAGCAGTCTCAACCTCCTCTGTTTCTGGCCCCCTCTCTCTTTCTCAGAGTACCCTTCTTTTGACAGCATATAAACTATTCTTGAAGCTCGAACACTATTACAATCTCTTTCTCTCTTTCTGTATCTGTGTGTGTGTTCTGTAGAGGATGTAGCAAATTTAACGGCCAGTGATGTGATGAATCGTGTAAACCTTGGATATTTGCAAGGTAACGTCTCTCCCTGGTGACATAGTGACCCTCCACAGACATTGTATAAAATAGGAGATGCCAACTTTGAAAGCAGTTTACCATGTAATGTCCATTGTATATTTCGCAATGTGCCAAGGAATGTTGGTGTCCTAAGGATTTCCCAGACACTTGACCCGCTAGTATACTCTCATTTCCCTCAATTAAACCAAACAATCGCTTTGCTTCGGGAAAATCAAATCTTTCTTTGTCTCATAATATTTCCTGCACTGTTTTAGAATTTCTCCAGCAGGAATGGTACATTCAGCATCCTCAAGGATATCCAATTCAGCGAGCGATGATAATGTAGAGATGATGTCAGCGGACTAGTAATAAGAGGCCCAGCCTTGGGGCGGCAGGTTGGGTTAGCACAGCTGACTCATAGCGCCAGGAACCCGGGTTCGATTCCGACCTTGGGTGGAGCCCCGTACGATTTTCATTTCCAGTAGATCTTCCTGGATGGCAAGTTGAAAATCCATCCCATAATGTCTGAAATGAGTCAAATGATATTAATTCTTCCAATAACCTTTCCAGCTACACCAAACGCATGCGCACCTCCACAAGCACACCTGCACACTCACCTGCACACGCACGCCTACTCACAACTGTGCATGGAACACACCTTTGATTATACGTCCACGCACCCACAATCAGAAACACAGCACAATATTGGATACTTGGATCAGGTAGTACAAAAGATTTGCAAATGTGCGAGAGGGATTGCGAATTCAGTTTCTAATTTATCCGTACTAATGAGTACTATCCCTCCTCTCCCTTCCCCTGACCGCTCCCAAAAAGACAATTTTTAGGTTATCTGTTATAAATGTTGGCATCTCTTTCATACAGTGTGCTTTCTTTGTTGCTTGAAGAGCCCAAATAAGGTTTCATGGAAGTTTCGCCTAACTACAATATCCAGCATACGAATCACGTTGATGTTTCTGTCTGCCTACCACACATCCCAAGCTATACCAGTGGCCAGCAAAGAGTTATCAGCTGCCCAGAAGATAGTTAACATCAAGCTGAAAAAAAAAGATTACATTTGACTCCCATTTTGCTTCTCAAAGAAAATCATGGTCAAGGCAGGAACACTTGAAACGCCATAGGATACAAGAGTGCGGAGCGAGTGTGGAAAAGAGTGTGGATTAGAATAGATCAGGGGCTTTATGGCCGGTGCCAGATATGATGGGCGGGAGGGCCTGGCCCTGTGCTGTAAACTTTATGAACTTTTATTATTTATTGATTTACTTTGCGAAGGTGCCTGATAATTTTGCTTCCCTTGTAACTGACCACCATAAGGGTTTCTATGCTAAAATTGGCTAAATGAGGGCAGCTTTAGGTAAGGCAAAGATTTAAAACTACGAAAATATTTAATAATAATCTTTATTGTCACAAGTAGGCTTATATAACATGGCAGTGAAGTGACTGTGAAAAGCCCCTAGTCGCCACATTCCGGCGCCTGTTCGGGTACACTGAGGGAGAATTCAGAATGCCCAAATTACCTAATAAGAACGTCTTTCGGGACCTGTGGGAGGAAACCGGAGCACCCGGAGGAAACCCACTCAGACGCAGGGAGAACGTGCAGACTCTGCACAGACAGTGACCCAAGCCGGGAATCGTACCTTGGCCCCTGGAGCTGTGAACCAATAGTTTACCCACTGTGCTACCTTGCTGCCCACATGTAGTATTTAATATACTAATGGTATTTAACCTAAACTATTAAAACTATTGCCTATAAGGCTAATAATCCAGGCCCTTACAGAAATTCAGACACCAGAACATACAAACATATGAGTTAGGAGTAGGCCACTCGGCCCCTCGAGCCTGCTCCGCCATTCAATAAGATAATAATAATAATCACAGCTGATCTGATTGTAACCTCAACCCACAGTTCTCTGCCTTCAAAGATTCTGCTTTCACTGCCTTCTGAGGAAAAACGTGCCAGAGACTCTGGACAAAGGAGAGAGAGATTCCCCTTCCTGGCATCTGGGGAAATTGTCAAGCTATTAAATTTGGGCTTTATTGGGTTGCAATTTTTAAAATGAAAAATGTTATCGATTGGAACTGAATCGTGGTCACAGCTGACCAAACAGCTTTGGTTTCCTTCTTTCACATTTGTGTTTTCCTACCCTGATGGTTCCCTCATTTATTGATTGTTATTTTTATTCCCTCCCTTGCTGTTTTAATTTGTGTCCTACCCTTCTATCTCTTGTACATGCTCATTATGCCTTTTGATGTTTTACTTTTAAAAGCAGGTGCTTTACATACTGGGCCATAGTGACTGACCACTTTCTGAGTTGACCAGTGACAGGCGGATAAACCTTTGCAATTGTTTGATTATTAACTAGAACGCAGGCAGTGAATGATGCCATGCCCAAACTCCAGAGCTAGAAACAAGAGATATTGGCCCCTAGCTACTGACCTATTCAACAAGACAGGGAAAAGAGGCGTATTTTCATACACCATTGGTGAAGTATACAGAGCTGTGCATGATCCTAACCAATGCCATAGAAACACTTCCCTAGATAAAACCAAACACTTCCCTAGATTAAAACCAAACAACAATGGCTTCACAATTTGCCATCCCGTGCAGTGGTTAGCACTGCTGCCTCACGGCACCGAGGACCCAGGTTCGATTCCGGCCCTGGGTCACTGTCCGTGTGGAGTTTGCACAATCTTCCCCGTGTCTGCAAGGGTCCCACCCCCACAACCCAAAGATGTGCAGGGTAGATAGATTGGCCATCTTAAATTGCTCCTTAATCGGAAATAAAAAGAATTGGGTCCTCTAAATTTATAAGAAAAAAAAATACCATCCCATGTTTGACACTTCAATCTGCTTGCCTCACTCCAAATATATCAATCTGACCATGCTTAGAAACAAGTCTGGTCTGGAGTGTATTGCCTAAATAGTGGAAGTAGATTGAACAGCAACTTTCAATGGGGGATGAGTTACTTGATAAGCAGGGGGGGAATACTGGAAAATGAGAAAGAACAGGTGAGTAGGACAAATTGGATTTCAAATTGTGATGTACAATTCAACAATGAATAAAAAGAATCTCCTCTGCAGGCAAGGCCACCGTGAATCTCTCTATTGTTAGACCAGTGCTGATTAAGTACCTCTCCAAGGCTCTTCCCCTCCTCTTAGGGGAAGTGAAACATGTGGCAAAAATAGCCAATGTGGGAGAAATGACTTTGTAGCAAAGTGAAATAGCAGAATGAATGAGTCACTAACTTAGGGTTCAGCAATTTAGGTCTGGAGTAGAAGCTACTGTTGTCAATGCTACTTAATGATAGATTGCATCATACCCCAGTCTAAGCTATTTCATTGCAGGCATTAGTCCATTTGGGTTTGAATGCAGAGAGATGGAATAATTTTATACACAGAATCAGGGAATTGTTACAGCACAGAATGAGGCCATTTAGCCCATCGTGTCTGCACCAGCTCTCGCAAAGAACATTTCACCTCGTATCATTCCCCCAGCTTCTCTCTGTGAACCTGCACATTCTTCCTTTGCAGATAACAGTCTAACTCCCTTTTGAAATGCCTCAATTGAACCTCCAATAACCTCCAGCACGGTTATTGTTCTTAAAAGCTGCTGAAATAAATGTTTAAATTGTGCAGCACCTACATTAAGCAGTCACAGAATGACCAATAATAATTTATTTTTACCATAATGATACAAAACTGATCACTTTTGTTGTTCACATGCATCCCTCAATCTAAAGTGCCCTGCGACTGAAAATTAACTTTGTCCAAAATGCTCCGTGTTGTGGTAAGGATTTGACATCCCAGAAAACACAAAGTACAGCAGACATCTGAAATAGGAAGAGAAAATTCTGGAAATGCTACGCAAGTCTGGCAGCATGTTTGGAGAGAACTCAGTTCTGACAAAGGTCATTGACCTGCAGTTGTTAACTCTGTTCCTCACTCCACATGAGACAGTTTTTGCTTTGTTATCAGAAGCCACAATCTCAACTGGACTTGACCCAATTGTCAATCAAGACCAAACCAAATTAAAGAGTAATTTTACAGGCGATATTCAAACAATTCAGTGCCTTGCTCTAAACATTTTTCAACAAGTTATTTTTTCCGATTCATCTTGCACCGTGCAAAAAAGATGAAACGCTGATCTATGTTTTAACATAGCACAGTGCTGGGCTATAGTGGCCATGATGTGGAGATGCCGGCGTTGGACTGGGGTTGACACAGCAAGTCTTACAACACCAGGTTAAAGTCCAACAAGTTTATTTGGAATCACGAGCTTTCGGAGCACTGCTCCTTCATCGGGTTCACTCACCGAGAGCTCGTGATTCCGAATAAACCTGTTGGACTTTAACCTGGTGTTGTAAGACTTCTTACTGGGCTACAGTGGGTCATTGCAGTCCATCTGGTGAGTCCCAGTATTTAGGAACCATCCTGTCGCTGATACTTCTTACACATAAGGAACATAATAGTTAGCTGCTCCTCTTTGTGACTCTGAAGAATTACTGTGATAATTACCCAAAGGAAAGACTTGTTTAAAAAAAAAACACAAGGAAAACTTGGGATGAGTGGTAGAGTTGGAATTTCAAATTGCTCTGATTTGAAGATAATCTGTTCTGCCTCCTCTTGCTGTAATACCTAAAGGCCACATACTGGGACTGTGGTAGTGTTACCATTCACTGCATGTTACCAGGGATTTGGGCTTTCTTCCATGGAGCAGGGTTACCTTCATGAGCCAGTGGGCTTCATTCACATTTCAGTAAACCAATGGCATTGTGTGTCTATCTGTGCTGGTGGCAGCAGCAATATGCTCCATTTCTCTCATTAGGCAACCCTTGTTATCCACCGAGCTGTTAACTGTTTGATGTTAAAACTGACTGGTGTTCTGGGAGAACTATTGGAAAGACCTACCAGTGGATGTTGATGTTAATAACAAGATGGGGGTTGATTTTCACACTTGTCCCCAATCCATTGACTTCGATGAAGCTGAAAATTGAGAGAGTGCTTACCGATCCAATATGGCACCTTCTACACGCGTGTCCAAAGCCAAAATTTAAACCTCCTTCAGTTAAGTACTGGGGTTCCAATGGCCATTTCTCCCACATGCCAAGTTCCTGTTGCTGCCGCAGCGCAGCCAACTTGGCAGAAGGGCGTCTTGTCGTGCAAAGTGGAGAGTTTCATTATCATCCCCTTTGCAGTGGTCGAAGGAAGGATCCAAGAGGATCTTGGAGTTAGACATATTTTGGAGAAACAAAAATGGAAAATAAAATCATGTAAAACACCACAAATGTCGAGGCGTTGAGTTATAAATGGCAGCGATGTGTCCTTTTTCATTTAACCAATTGCCAAATGCAAGATACATGACTGAAGGCTCGTATTTCAGTGCTGAATTTCCTCTTATCCATAATTTGCATTAACTCTTAGCTTGAATACTGTAAGCAGGAAATCCTATTTTTCACAAATGGCAACTTTTCCATTATTGACGAGAGGAAACTGAGCCCAAAATGTCATCCAGTCACACCAGATGTTGAGTGCAGAGTTTGCAACCACATAGGCCTGAATGTTCGATCCTTGATGCGGGTTGCGGAGTCAGGAATGTTCCCAGTTCAGCCCGCTGGCCTCAGGAGAAACTGCTCTGAAAAGGTTGGATCTTCATTGCCGGGGGGGTGCAGGTGCAGCTGGAACCAGTCAACCGACCCACAAAGAGGATCGGAGGGGGGGTACAGGTTCTTATGTAGCCGTGTCGGTCTATTTAAAAGGTCTGCCTCAGTGAGGTCGAACTTTGTCCCATTTTAAATTAAAAACACAGATTCACCAGCCCTCACACCCCATTCACCCTCCAATAGCTCCCGATATCCCATTCATATCATCTCATGACCCCCCTACACACCCCATATAGCTCCTCATGCCCCCATGCTGAGCTCTGCCCATCCACACACCCCCATTGCCCCTACACTAGGCTCTGCCTTTCCACCCACCCCCGTTGCCTGCTCCACAGGTTCTGCCCTTCCACCTACCCCCAATGTCCCTCATGCGCTCTGTCAAGCTATGGCACTTCAATACCCATTGAGTCCCTTACTATACAATGTCTAAAACCAATGAACCCTGTGACGACTGTAGTATGAGTAAAAGAAAAGCTTTGAAAAAGAGTATTTAATTGACAACCATCTCTTATGTTGTAAAAACGCCATTTCACATGCAAGCTAATAAAACTCTCCACCATTCACTCTATAAAGTATTGATAACAAAAACCTCAAAGCCTTGAAACCGCTTAACGTTGTGTAAACAAACATTATGAAATTAACAGCAAAGACCAGAGAGCCAGAGACATGAGGGGCCTGAGCTCTCGGCTAAGCATACGTTTTGAGGCTTCACCCAACTTGGTGAAAGTCCAGGCCATTGTACCTTGTGTATTATATAGGAGCTACATTTTCTAGCGTTAGCTGGTGAGAGATGTTAACGAGAAGCATTTCATTGAGAACAAATGTGCTCATCCACCTACAGTTTTCAAACTGTTAAAGTGAATTAAGGAGCATCGTTTATGGCCTCTTGGTGTTCGCAAGCACTTTCCAGCCAGCGACTTGCCTTGGCAGCACAGTCCTTGTCGGAATGCAATGAATGATTGGCAGAAAGATCTCAGAGAGTGAGTGAATGCTGAAGATCTTCAGTTCATCTGTGCTTTTAAAACCCAAGCGAGCTTCTCCAATGCAGAGAAGAGTGCAAGATGATCCCCCAAAGCAACAATCCCACATAATTAAACATTCAAAAATCGTATTAAAGTTAATGTGCACAAGACATCTTTTTGTAACATGTGACTGGTCTTCAAAAACAAGTTTGGTTGCTGCTGAAACAATCCAATTAATTAATGATACTGATTTTCCCTCTCCTGGAGGGAACTTTACAAATTGGGTTATTTTTTGAGAATTATCAATCGAGACCGTCTAATTTCTTAAATGCAACCTTGGGATATTTTGTTATTGATGAACTGCCAGATTAGATAATATCTTTGTTAGCGTCACAAGTAGGCTTAAATTAACACTGCAATGAAGTTACTGTGAAAATCCATACATGGTGACAGGGCATAGCAAAATGTTGCTTCATGTTCAAATTAATTAAGGAATCTTTATTAGGTTTGAATTTTAAATAGAAATTATGAAGAATAATAACCAAGAGCATCCAGCCAACAATTGGAGCAGATTAAGTCTAGAAGGAAATCTTAGCATGTGAGAAATTCTGGTTAACATTTTTGTTCGAAGACATTAAAGTTCTGCACAGGCTAATATCACCCTTTAAGTGGTTGTGCCACTTGATTGCCATTTTGAGAATACTAGCTATAAATATTTAGCTCGTTGCTAGACTTCCTGAAGCCAACAAAAATGATACAGGCCCAGAGAATTGGTTGCAACTCCAGCTCCCACTGAGAAGTGATTACAAAAGACTTACCCTGGAGCTGTGATACTCTACGCCATAAATCATAAAGGATTTTGCAATACTCATGTGATGCAACATCTAAATCATAAAGGATTCCTGCCTGAAGCATTCAAATAAATCCGTGTAGAAACTGTCACAGCCTTTGGTACAAATCCAGGTGTTAGTGACTCGACTGGTGGCCTTCCTTGTATTCTGGATCAGCTGTGGAAAAGTCACAGAGCTGGGCTCCACGCAGATTACACTTGAGGCGATAGTCTGACCAGCAACACGCTGGCTGAACAATTAGTTTGATTTCCAGGTGAGATATCTGATTGTTCAAACATTTGGGGACACATTCGGGGAAAACCAGCCTTCCGTCATGCTGCAATGAAATTTGTCGGTCTGCATTGACCTTGTTTTTGCAAAGTAAACTGATCAGTGCCTTATTTATGTGTTTATGCATCAGAGAAATCTTCTGGGATACCTATCTTATTCCCATCAGTCTCGCCAGTATCTCAGAGAAAGCGAAGAGTTGAAACATAACTTCCACCTCTCCAGACAGAACACTGAAAAAGAATAAAATCTCATTGCTTCTTATCTGTCTGCATGAGTGACCACCATGAAGTATGAGCGTCGGTCTGAGTGGGATCAATATCCCTATGTTCACTTCACGCTATCGCACAATCTCAAACTTTGGAGCTAGCCATGCGGCTTCAAAGTGGATCCATTGTGCGATAACTTCTTTTCATAACACACCTGTAACGCTCGGATCTCTTCGATTTGGATTCTGGAAACGCAAACTTACATGAATGATCCTTGATCATTTCCGCAAATAGGACAGGCAAGTCCTTCAAGATCTGCAATTATTAGGTGGATGGTATTATAAAACGTTGATTGTGCATTTGAACCTGTTTTCCACAGGTGGGGAATAACAGCACATGAGGTGTGTTATAAAATGTCCTTATTGTTCACAATTGTGCTAATGTCCATCTCTTTTTATTCAATGATGTGCACGGTGGCAAAATGTATCTTGTACTGCGGTTGTATTCTCATAAACATGTAACTACTGTCCCATTAGGTTTTGCACTTAATGAGGCTCCATTAAAAGATCTGGCTGATTTGGACATCATCGTTGCCGAGATGTTGATGCTGCAACTGCAGGTCATTTCAATGGGGAATGTAAACGCATAGGCCAAACGTTTCTGGCTGTTCTCTCTGGCGGGATCTTTTGGCGGCAAGCCCCAATCGCCCGCTGCAGGTTCCCCAGCAGCAGAGGGTGTGAACAAGGGGAAAAACCTGTTGACAGTGGTGGGAATGGAAGAACTTGCTGCCAGCTGATGACAGGCCGCTGCAAAGCACGTCACAGTGGGGGAGGGGAACACAGTTTGCCACTGTTGGCAGACTAAATAAACCAATAGAGTGACAATGCTCATAGATAACTGTTATGCTGGGACTAAAACCTGTGTACAAGGGTGCAACTGTAGTCATTTTGTAAAGCACAAAGTCAAAGCACAAGTGTACACTGAAGAGTTTTTGACAGATTTGTGTGTGGGGGTTTGAGTATGCGTATTTCCCCATCTTTTCCTCTCTAGAGTTAATGGCATTTTCACCAATTGATCAGGGGATGTCTACATGGTGGGTTTAGACTGGGGAGTTGTGAACACTGGATTTGAGCCAGTCCTGGTGCAAAGTTAACTTCACTGTAGTTAAATGAGTCTGTATACAATGCGGCATAACAAAAATTAACTGCTTTTCTATTAGCACATGCCTCACGTGGAAATATTTGATATTTGGATTTAGCTATGATTTTTAATTCCACTTGAACAGTGCTTGGGACCATTCAGACTCAAAAATGTTCCCCACCCCCAATCTAACGAGGGTCCATATCAGACAACAGCTTTAGGAATTTTAACGGATTTTTGACATGGCGACAGGAATATATGTTTGAGCATTTTGCTTTTAATTTAATGGTTTTTTAAAAATGAAACGTACAACTTTGTACGTCAAGTACGTCAAGGGTAAACTTGACCATCGGTGTTTTGCTCTGTGTCAGTGGTGGAAGGTGGGGAGACAGGGGGACATCACACCTCCCACCAAAGCAACACAAACAGGCTGCCTCAATCTTTGAACAGCCACGAGGAGACTGATTCAATTATTCCCAATGTCTCCATGGGGAGAGGTAATAGACCATGAATCCAAATGGGTGCCGGTCTAGAGAGGGCACTTAGGACATTCCGCGCATAACCTGAATTTGTGTGGAGGGTAATGGGTTTTTGTTTTCTTATCTGATTCTAATTTCCCTTTCCTGCAGATGAGATGAACGACCATCAGAATACATTATCCTACATTCTGATTAATCCTCCTCCTGACACTCGACTGGAGCTGAACGACATAGTGTATGTACCTAAACGCACTCTGACCAATTTAGCAGATGCAGCGTTATTAACAATGCAGGGTCACTGTCGAGGGAGAGGTGCTTCTTTAATAAACCTTTTTTTGGCATTAACCCCTTCACCCCTTCCCTCTTCAACGATTTGTAACTTACCACACCATATCATCGGAGTGCTTCAATTTCGATTGCGTGAAAGCTGTTAGAAAATGCTTGCCGAACAATTCTGATAAAGTCTGAAAATATTCAAATTAAAATAACCCCTCACAGTTAACGTACACCCTACCTCCAACAAATTTGTGGGCTCCATTCCACCAAAATGTTGTTGCTGTTTCACAGGTATTAAGAAGGAACTTGCGTTTATTTGGCACCTTTCGCATCTTTAAAATGTCCCAAAGGTGCTTCACAGCACAACAAAGAACTTTGGACATGCAGTCATTGCTCCAATGTAGACACACATGGCAGCTTGTTTATGACCAACAATAAGGCTAATAACCAGATAATCTGTCCAGGTGATGTTGGATGAAGGAAACTTTGGCCAAGACACAGGGGGGAAGCTCCCCTGCTCCTCTTCCAGTGGTACCATAGAGTTTGTTTAAATGTCCACCTAATAGGACAAGTAAGAACTTAATTTGGTAGTTCATCTGAAAGACATAGAACATAGACATCACCTTCCAAAGTGTAGCAACCTCCCAACACTGCATTCAAGTGTCTGACTAGGCTTTCTGCTCAGGTCTCTGAAATGGGCCTTGAGTGAATGAATAAAGAGGTTAAATTATTGTTACTGAATAATGGCTGACACTAGGTGGTTAGATGTGGACCGTCTGTCCATAATATATTTAAAGATGTTATGTTTGCCAAATTTTGATTTCTTTTGTCACGTTTTTGTGAGATATTTGTGTCATTTTCCCCTATTATAAATGCCTGTGCCCACAAGCGAGTACTTCACATCTGTCTTCACTCGGGAGGGGAAGGATGTAGGTACAGAATCCGGGGAGTGGGGGGGGGGGGGGGGGGGGGGGGGGGGGGGGGGGGGGGGGGGGGGGGGGGGGGGGGGGGGGGGGGCACTGTGAGGTTCTTGAACAGTTCAAAATCTGGAGTGAGCAAGTATTAGTCACAGAACTAAGCTTGAAAGTGGACAAAGTCACAGGTCTGGATGAATTGCATCCCAGGCTGATTTGGAAGGTAAGGGAAGAAATTACAGGGTCTCCAACCCAAATTTTTAATTCCTCTCTTTGGCCACAGAGGAGGTGCCTGAGGATTGGAGGACAGCTAATGTACTTCCATTTTTCCAGAAGGGTGGTAGAGATGAACTCGGAATTACAGACCATATCTCATATCAGTCATAGGGAAATTATTGGAGAAAGTTCTGAAGGAGAGAATTAATCTCCACTTGGAGAGGCAAGGTTTGAATCGAGATAGTCAGCATGGCTTTGTCAGAGCGAGATTATAATCGGGTGAGTCGATGAGGCTACTACAGTTGATCTAGTTTATATGGATTTCAGCAAAGCCTTCAGGTCCCACATGGGATGCTGATAAAGAAAGTAAAAGCACACCGAATCCAGGGTAACTTGGCAAGTTGGAGCCAAAACTGGCTTAGTGATAGGAGACAGGATGGTGGTGGAAGGCTGTTTGTGTGACTGGAGGCTGATGTCCAGTGGCCTACCACAGGGATCAGTGCGAGGTCCCTTATTGTTTGTGATATGTAACGATACTGTTATTTAAGCAAACAAAATGCAACCTGAAATGTTGCTTCCGGAATGCTCACTAGAGGACAAGGGAGAGTTTGAAAGCGATGTAACTAATAGCTGAGGTTGAGAGAAGGGAGCAAAGAATTGCACAATAGCAGTCGGTCAGTTAAGTAAATCATTTCCAACCTTCTTCTGGCTTTGTCCCCCCCCCCCCCCCCCCCCCCCCCCCCCCCCGAGTCATTGGATAACCATTGGATTGAGCCATTACCTCAAAACATTGCTATGAGCTACTTTTGAAATGTAGGTATTGTCATGATGTCGACAAATACAATAGATCGTTTGTACACAGCAAATGACCAGTTAATCTATTTTTGGTGGAGTTAGATGAAGGATGGATGCTGGTTGGGATGCTTTTGCATCTCTTCCTGGTACTGCGGGATCTTTTATGCCCACCTGAATAGGTAGCCAGGTCCTTCAGTTAATATCCCATTCAAATGAGGGCACCTCCAACAATGCAGCACCCTCTTAGTATTAGATTGAGGTGTCAGCTTAATTAATTTGAGACTTGAGCTCAAAATCTTTCGACTTGAATTGCATTGAAGTGAACCAAACATAAAGCGGATTGGTAAACTGTTCACCATAGTAAAGGATTCAAGGGACACAAGTTAAAATGAATAATTTAGAAGTAAACCAGGAACTAGAGTAACATCTTCTACACAATGGTAATAGATAGATGGAAAATTCAAAATAAAGACCATTAAAGGAAATAGTTGTTCTATTTTGCAATTAGTTGTATCTCTTAAAGATCAATGGATAGATGAGGTCGAAGGATCTAATTAGGCAGAAAATAATTGCGAGCCATCTATTAGAAATTAACAGGCTGGTGGGGATCATGATCTTTTCCTATTTCTATCAATTCTAATTAGTTCAATAGCGGTTATTTAAATCAGGCAATTCTAAAGTTTCAAGGTCCATTGCTCACCTGAGAATGGAGTAAGTTAACAGCTCATCAAAGTCGCCATGATATTAGGCAAATTGCATAAACGCAAGTTCTGACACCTTCTAAATCTCATTAAATGCCAACCAGCTTGAAGGGAGATACAGGAGGTTTCAGTGCCCTGTGTTAAGCATTTTACTGTTACTAACTTTTTTGTTGTATATTCAATTAGGTACCTGATACGCTCAGACCCGTTGGCCAATGTCCAAAATGTTTCCCATAGCCAGAAAAGCAGCTCATGTAGGTTCTTCCCTTCTAATGAGGAGGCAAAGAATGAAACGCAGTTATGAACGTTGGGGCCTGTAAGAACGAACTGTGCGTCCACAAGTCACTTGTCGTCTCCAAGCACTGGGGCAGGTGGCTTAATATTTTGAAACAAAGCTACTCGCAAAGGGATCGGAAGTATTCTGAGGCCAAAAATGACAAGTTTGCAGATTGAAACAAACCTTCATTCTCTGATCAGACCACAAAACGGGTTTAATGGGGATGCACCGCCCGAAGGATGACTGATTGACTCAAACGCTAGCAGCGCATAAAGGAGATGGCCAGGTCCAGCAATGGGCCTATTTTATATATTTTTATATCATGTAGAGTGGGACGTGCCATTTTATCATATACGGAAAATGTTTTATTTATTGACACTAAGTCCACTGGAGACAGTTCTAACTGTGGGTGAACAATTTCCATTGGTGCTTTGCACTGTCTGCATCTGTGGCACTAATGCATGAGTGGACACAGCATCGAGCCTTCCAATGTTCACATGTCGAAGTTGCTGTATCACCTTTCTCCATAAAGAACCTTTGGTGCCAAAGGGACAAGATGCTTACACGGTCATTTTTTAAAATGTGTTTGTACACTTATCATAACACCAGGAATTGCCATCCCAGATGCATTCTGTGCTGCCCGTTGTTTTTCTAACCCGCGTTAACGTGTTGCCTTCAATGAGACCGAACGCTAAACCAATATGAAATGATGAGGCACAGATGAAGATCTGGAATGGGAAAATCGGAAGATGGCATCTGGGAGCAAACAAACTGCGCACGTCATCAGTCGCCACCCACTGAGGTCAAAGTGTATTTGCAAATGTAATAGAGGAGGGGTGGGGTTTGTCAATTATATTGCCGACTGTTAAAACATTTCCCAATCTATCAGAGCATTCTTTTTTAAAAATCTACTCACATGTCGTCCACCACGGGGCCGCTGTAATTTTAACGTCTGTACTATATTTGAAAGATATCTGCACATTACATTTTTTGTGTAGACATTGAGGGACAATGCACACATACTGGAAGCCTGATCTAAAAACAGAACATGCTGGAAATACTGAGAAGGTGCAACAACATCCAAAAGATAAATGTCGGGTCTAAAGGTTGTTTCTCACCTGCCTTGCACCTCACCACCCCCTCCCCCTCGTCCGCCCCCGCCAATCTCCTATGTGCGACTGTTCCAAAGAAATGCAGGAAGTTTAGGAGGTTTCTCGAAAGTACATTAACAGATTGTAAAATGATCAGAATTACATGGATTCATTTATTGTTTCAGTGAATGAATAGAGAAAAAATGCAAGCCAGCATGTATTACAGTCCAGTTACCAAACTACATAGAACCTCCCACGCCATGCTCAATATTTGTATCTGATTACTCACTGAAGCTTCAATGTAAGGGAGATATGTTCTACAATGCCACCTCCTCTATGCCACTGTTGTCACAGTTCCTACCCCTGTGTGTCATTGAACATAAACAGGCCTGCGCCTGCGTGCCATGCTATGTTCCACATGAGCAATTGCACCTTTGGGTTTCAATACCTTCTGCAGCTGTCCTCACCTCAACTGGGAACATTAAATAGGATGCCCTGTGCAGCTTGCATGCCATCCAGTCATGGTACATTTCTTTGAACCTGCACCCAATTATCATTGCTGCACCTGTCTTCAGTTGAAACACGGCATCAAAATCTGGAAGTACTACATTCCTGAAGAGCACAGAGCTTTCGCAATGACCTCACCGACCAGAAGGATGCTTGAATTAGAATTATACGTATTTACTTGGGCAAAAGGGTGCTGAAGGGTCGACGAAGCAGATACCAACAGCCGAAAACTGCCAAGCTGGCTGAAGAAAGGCCTTGGTAGAACAAGAGATTCAGTGGAAGGACTCGAGTATGAATAGAGCGCTGCCAAATTCAAACTGAGCATTGTGGATACAAGCAGTGATTAAGTGCCAGTGTAGATTGCTGAAAGGCAAAGGGCAAGTTGTCACTTAAAGGAGATGTAAGACTTTAGCATGCATTAATTGGCTGACATGCCTGACCACAAATGACACCAATGATTTTGCTTCATAACCAAACAGCGGGAAAACATTAAAACTGCTTCCCTGGACCTCAGTCAGACCCATCATTTTGACTCAGCCATAGTGGAGGGAGCTTCAGTTGGCTAGCGCCCACCCCAAGCTTGTCCTCCCCATCGAATATTGCAATGGGACAGATGCAATTGAGAAACACAAATGCATGCGTCACCATGGAGATGGTGATGAGCCGGACTGGATTGGGAGCATGTAATCCCATCCTTTCATAGAACATAGAACATTTCGAACTACAAAATAACAGTTGAGGGGTTTTAAAAAAAAGTTTTTAAAAACTTAACTATTGTGGCATGCCACTCTTTAACATGAAGCTTTTATAACTCATTAGTGTCTTTTTGATAATTTATGAATTAAAGAAAAATATCTGCCGAATATGAAACCTATTGCCTGTGAGCTTTCAATGCACTCCCCAGACTTCTCCAGTTGTGGTGGGACAATATTAAAGGATTATCGGCAGAAGCACCAGGAGCAATGGGAGGTGAAGCATTGCAGCAATAGGTCAGGATTTGGAATGCACTGTCTGTTAGGAATCATCAGAAGCCTTCGGAAGGGAACCGGACATATACTTGAATGGGAATAAAATTGCAGGGATATAGGGTAAGTGCCGGGGTGTGGGTTCAATTTGATTGCTCTTCGAAAGAGCTGGCACAGATTCGATGGGCTGAATGGCCTCCTTCTGTGCCATATTATTTTACGATCCTCTGAAGATTCTCGTCACCTCGCTCTTGTTTCTTGTTTTCTGAACTATACAGTATTGCTTCAAAGCAAGAATCTCATTATTTTATACAGTTCTTAAAATAAAGTGTCTATGCTTCATGTGAACGTTGAAAAATAAATAAAAAGCTGCATGCAGCATTGGATTGACTCTTAACAAAGCCTCTGCTTGTGACATTGATCGATTTTGCGATGATCCAATTGGCAAGGGGGTTCTGATTGCCCGTTGCTTCGAGAAGTGGGTTATCGGCCTCCCCCATTCGACAGCTGAAAGGCTCGTATCAGGGTGGGAATTCCAGGATTTCAAATCCAGCGACAATGAAGGAAAAATTATTATGGGTCTGATGGAACCATCAATTCAGCGAACACGTGTAGTTGGATCTGAACAGAGGCTTTAATACACTTACAACAGAGCCAGCCTATTCGTCGTTGAACTCCAGGTGAACTCGCAGGCTGGCTCTAAGGCACTGATCTTTATACTTCGGTCCCAGGGGGAGGAGTCCTGGGCTGAGCCAAGGGAGGAGCCCAGTACAAACTCTCGCGTACTCCCAGAGCGACTCCCCCTGGTGGTCGGATAGTGCAACTGCATTTACAATGGTGGATAGTGAACATATATACACGGAGTTATATTGGCAACTATATACAGCGTTGATCTTACAACGGGTAGATAACAAACATATATACATGGAGTGATATTGGCAACTATATATAGTGTGAATCACATTCACCACAAGGTCCAAATCGGGATGGTGTGTGTGCGGCTCGGGAGAGGAACAAAAGTGTCGGAATTTGCCACTCCAACTTTCTTCATTGTGGAGGTCACAGGGAAGGTGGCTATTCCTTTGGTCAGGTAGTAAGAAGGCTACAGCTTGCTGCAATGTTTATTGGCTACTAGCGCCGCAACAAAAAAATACAACCTGCAGAATCCTGGCAGCACGGTAGCATGGTGGTTAGCATAAATGCTTCACAGCGCCAGGGTCCCAGGTTCGGTTCCCGGCTGGGTCACTGTCTGTGCGGAGTCTGCACATCCTCCCCGTGTGTGCGTGGGTTTCCTCCGGGTGCTCCGGTTTCCTCCCACAGTCCAAAGATGTGCGGGTTAGGTGGATTGGCCATGCTAAATTGCCTGTAGTGTCCTAAAAAGTAAGGTTAAGGGGGGGTGGGGGGGTTGTTGGGTTACGGGTATAGGGTGGATACATGGGTTTGAGTAGGGTGATCATTGCTCGGCACAACATCAAGGGCCGAAGGGCCTGTTCTGTGCTGTACTATGTTCTATGTGTCTATATGTGTCTATATTCTCCCCGTGTCTGCGTGGGTTTCGCCCCCACAACCTAAAAATGTGCAGAGTAGGTGGATTGACCACGCTAAATTGCCCCTTAATTGGAAAAAATAATTGTGTAATCTAAATTTTTAAAAAAAGAAACAAGAATGGACCACTTAGCCCAGCGAGCCTGCTGCGCCATTCAAAGAACAATACAACACAGGAACAGGCCCCGCGGCCATTCAAGCCTGTACCAGTCATGATACCAACCTTTGCCAAAACCCTTGTGCCATCTCCTCTATACCACCCTATTCATGTATTTGTCGAGATGTCTTTTGAATGCCGTTAATGTATCTGCTTCCACAACCTCCCCTGGCAACGCGTTCCAGGCACTCACCACCTTCTAGGTAAAAAACCTTGCTCGCATATCTCTTCTAAACTTTGCCCCACGGACCTTAAACCTATGCCTCCTGGTGACTGACCCTTCCACCCTAGGAAAGAGTGCCTGCGCATCAACGCATTCCATGCTCCTCAGAACCCTGCAGACCTCTATCAGGTCACCCTTCAACCTCCGTCTTTCTAATGAAAACAGTCCGAGTGTATTCAACTTCTCCGCATAGCTAAAACCCTCCAGACCAGGTAACATCCTGGTAAACCTCCTCCGCACCTTCTCCAAAGCCTCCACATCCTTCTGGTAGTGCAGCGACCAGAATTGTGCGCAATATTCCAAGTGCGGCCTTACAAAGGTTCTATACAACTGTAGCATGACTTGCCAGTTGTTATACTCAATGCCCCTCCAATGAAGGCAAGCTTTCTTGACTACTTCATACACTTGTGTTGCCACCTTCTGTGGACTTGCACGCCCAGATCTTTCTGACTTTCTATATTCCTAAGAGTTTTGTCATTTATGGTGTATTTCCCCTCTATGTTAGACCTACCAAAATGCATTACCATTTGTCCAGATTAAACTCCATTTGCCATTTCTCTGTCCAAGTCTCCAACCTATCTATGTCCTGATGTATCCTCTGACAATCCTCAACATTATTTTCCACTCCACCAACCTTGGTGTCATCTGCGAACTTACTAATCAGACCAGCTACATTTTCCTCCAAATCGTTTATATATACGACAAGCAAAAAAGGCCCCAGCACACAGATCCCTGTGGAACAGCTCTAGCCATAGAATTTACAGTGCAGAGGATGCTATTCAGCCCATTGAGTCTGCACCGGCCCTTGGAAAGAGCACCATCCACCCTATCCCCGTAACCCAGTAACCCCCCCCCCCCAACCTCTTTTGGACACTAAGGGCAATTTAGCTTGGCCTATCCGCCTAACCCGCACATCTTTGGATTGTGGGAGGAAACCGGAGCACCCGGAAGAAACCCACGCAGACACGGGGAGAACGTGCAGGCTCCACACAGACAGTGACCTGGGAATCGAACCTGGGACCCTGGAGCATGACTTGCTAACCACTGTGCTACTGTGCTTCCCTAGTCACTACCTTCTATTCAGAAAAACACCCTTCTATTGCTACCCTTTGCCTTCTGTGACCGAGTCAGTTCTGTATCTATCTTAACACCTCACCTCTGATCCCGTGTGACTTCATCTTTTGTACCAGTCTGCCATGAGGCACCTTGTCAAAGGCTTTACTGAAGTCCATATAAACAACATCCACCACCCTCCCCTCATCAATCATCTTTGTCACCTCCTCAAAAAACCCGATCAGGCTAGTGAGGCATGACCTCTCCTTTACAAAACCATGTTGTCTGTCGCTTATAAGTCCATTTTTTCCAAATGGGTATAAATTCTGCCCCTGAGAAATTCTCTCCAATAATTTACCTACTACCGACGTGAGGCTCACCGGCCTATAGTTTCCAGGATTATCACTGCTACCTTTCTTAAACACCAGTACCACATTAGCTATTCTCCAATCCTCTGGGATCTCACCTGTAGCCAATGAGGATACAAAGATGTCAGTTCAGGCTCCAGCAATTTCCTCCCTTGCTTCCCTCAGTATTCTGGGGTAAATCCCATCTGGCCCAGGAGACTTATCTACCTTAATATCTTTTAAAAGACCCAATACCTCCTCCTTTTCGATGTTAACATGATCCAGACTGTCCACACACCCTACCCAAGAATGATCTTCCACAAAGTTCCTTTCTTTGATGAACACTGATGCAAAGTACTCATTTAGTACCTTGCCCATTTCCTCTGGCTCAACACGTAGATTCCCCCTCCATTATCCCTCAGTGGTCCAATTATTTCCCTGGCCACCATCTTGCTTTATACAGATGAATGACAAGCTTTGGGATTCACCTTAATCCCACTTGCCAAGGACCCTTCATGACCCCTCTTAGCCCCCCTAATTTCCCGCTTAAGTACCTTCCTACTTTCCTTATACTCCTTAAGGGTTTCGACTGTCCCCACTCTTCTAGCTCGTACAAAAGTCTCCTTTTTCTTTTTGACGAGATTCACAATATCCCTCATTATCCAAAGCTCCCTAAACTTCCCATACTTATCCTTCGTTCTCCCAGGAACATGACTTTCCTGAATCCTAATCAACTATCGCTTGAAAGACTCCCAAATATCCGATATTGATTTACCCTCCAACAGCTGCACCCAATCAATTCCTGTCTAATGTTACCGTAATTTACTTTCCCCCAGTTTAGCAACTGAAGGCAAGGGTTACCCTCATCCCTATTCAAAAGTACCCTAAAACTTACCGAATTGTGGTCACTGCTCCCAAAATGTTTCCTTACTATTGTTATATTTTGAAAACTCATCCTCAACAGATTTCTAACAAATTTCAACTATTACTTTTCGACCTTGAGAGACAAGGGGCGGGATTCTCCGACCCAGCGGCAGGTTTGGATCGCCGCCACGCTGGTCGGGGGAGCCGTGGCCAGCTGCCCCCCCCCCCCCCCCCCCCCCACGATTCTCCAGGCCCCGACGAGTTTGGCCGAGACTCACCGGCGTGGATTATTCACCTCCCACACAGCGGGACCTGGTGGGTGAGTGTGCGGGGGCCGTCCTGGAGTAGGGGGGCCCTGACGGTGGCCTGGCACAAGGTCGGGGCCTACTGATGGGCGGACAGGCTGGTTCCATGGGGGCCTACTTTACTCCGCGCCGGGCGCCTGTAGGGCTCCGCCATATTGCCCAGGGGCCGGCGCGGAGAAGGGAACCCCTGCACATGCGCAGGAATACACAGGCCGTTCCCGCGCATGTGCTGGAATACGCCGGCAGTTCCACGCATGCGCAGACCCGCGCAGGGTCATTCCCCGGGGACGACTCTGGCGGCAACCTAGCCCCCTAGAAAGGTGAGAATTCCTCACTTTCGGGGGCCGTTAACGCCGGAGTCGTTGGCACCGGTTGTCATGCTGGCGTGGGGACATAACCCCATTTTTAGAGAATCCTGCGCAAGATTTATAAAGAATTTAAATTCAATTAATAATTCTGCGGCAGAATTCTCCCTCGCCTGGTGGTAGAATCGCCGGGGTGCCGAGCGAGTCCCGCCACGCCGCCCCAGCACCCTCACGCGATTCTCCCACCCCCCCCAAACCGGCGCGGCGAGATTCACGGCTGGCTGCTGGGAGAATAGCCGCCTGCCGTTTGTAACGGGCGAGTGGCGATTCTCCGGACCGGATGGGCCAAGCGGCCTGCCCAAAACGACAGGTTCCTGCCAGCGCCGTCCACACCTGGTCGCTGCCGGCGGGAATAGCGCGGGAACGCTGCCGGGGGGGGGGGTTCTTGCACTGGAGGTGTCCTCAAAAATGGTCTGGCCCGCAATCGGTGCCCACTGATCGGCGGGCCGGCCTCTCTGAAGGAGGACCTCCTTTCCTCCGCCGCCCCGCAAGATCCATCCGACATCTTCTTGCGGGGTGGCCACGGGTAGGATGGCAACCGCGCATGCCACGTTGCTTACACGGCGCGCTTTTACGCGGTGCCAAGGCCCGGCGTGCATAAATGACGCGGCGCAGCTCCTAGCCCCCCGGGGGCGGGAGAATAGGGGACTGGGAGTGGCCTCTGACGCCGGAGTGAAACACTCCGGTTTTCACTCCGGCGTCGGGACTTACGGAGAATTGCGCCCCTGGAATTAAATGCAATATCAGTAGTGGTGACTATAAACCCATTGTTGATTGTTACAAAAACCCATTTTGTTTACAAAGGTCCTGAAGGGAAGGAAATCTGCCGTCCTTACCGGGTTTGGCCTAAACGTGACTCCAGACCCATAGAGATAGAGAAATCCAGCACGATGTTGTGCCGAACTTTTGTCCTAGGTTAATCATAGATCATAGAATTTTGGACACTAAGAGCAATTTAGCATGGCCAATCCACTCAACCAGCACATATTTGGACTGTGGGAGGAATCCGGAGCACCCGGAGGAAATCCATGCACACACGGGGAGGATGTGCAGACTCCGCACAGACAGTGACCCAAGCCGGAATCGAACTTGGGACCCTGGAGCTGTGAAGCAATTGTGCTATCCACAATGTTGCCATGCTGCCCTTAAGAACAAATTAATCTACAATCCATTACTCTATCATAATCCATGTACCTATCCAATAGCTGCTTGAAGGTCCCTAACTTTTCTGACTCAACTACTTCCACAGGCAGTGCATTCCATGCCCCCAATACACTCTGGGTAAAGAACCTACCTCTGACATCCCCCTTATATCTTCCACCAATTACCTTAAATTCATGTCCCCTTGTAATGGTTTGTTCCACCCGGGGAAAAAGTCTCTGACTGTCTACTCTATCTATTCCCCTGATCATCTTATAAATCTCTAAAATGTCGCCCTTGACCCTTCTCCGTTCTAATAAGAAAAGGCTAGCACCCTCAACCTTTCCTCGCAAGATCTACTCTCCATTCCAGGCAACATCCTGGTAAATCTCCTTTGCAGCTTTTCCAAAGCTTCCACATCCTTCCTAAAATGAAATGAAATGAAAAATGAAAATCGCTTATTGTCACGAGTAGGCTTCAATGAAGTCACTGTGAAAAGCCCCTAGTCGCCACATTCCGGCACCTGTCCGGGGATTGAAAAGTGCTGCTGGCCTGCTTGGTCTACTTTAAAAGCCAGCGATTTACTCTTGTGAGCTAAACCAACCCCTGAGGTGAGGTGACCAGAACTGCACACAGTACTCCAAATGTGGCCTGACCAAGGTTTTGTACAGCTGCATCATCACCTCGCGGCTCTTAAATTCAATCCCTCTGCTAATGAACGCTCGCACACCATAGGCCTTCTTCACAGCTCTATCCACTTGAGTGGCAACTTTCAAAGATCTATGAACATAGACCCCAAGATCTCTCTGCTCCTCTACATTGCCAAGAACCCTACTGTTAACCCTGTATTCCGCATTCACATTTGTCCTTCCAAAATGGACAACCCATAGTAATGTGATTGACTCTTAAATGCCCTCTGAAATGGCTGAGCAAGCAACTTTTTCCAAGGGCATTTAGGCCCAGGCAACAAATGCTGACTTTGCCAGCGTTGCCCACATTTCATGAAGTAACTTTTAAAAAATGATTCAAAGCATTTGATTCGGCTTTTATTGCCTTTGTAAAAAGTAACAGTCAAACTAAATCTTCTTAAAAACAGAAATAGAGGCGTGGGAATGTTGGTGTTTTACACCAGATAAAATGGCACAAAACGGCCAACAAATCCCCGTTTTGCTGGGGGCTGGCAGGACGGCTGCATAGAATGCCCGGCTCTAGCTGCTGATAGGCCCTGGGGAATTGCCGGATCCATGGCCAGGCATGCGCACAGAGGCCGCACCGGGCTCCATGGCGGCCGCCGCTTGCGGACTCAGCATGTGAAATAGTCCCCCCTCCTTTGGCCAGCTTGCACGCCGCGGACCACCCTCCCCCCCCCCCCCTCCCCCCACCCCCCACCCCTCGCAGTGCCCCAGCCCCGAATAACATCCCCCAGTGTCCACGAATTGGCCCTCCCCCGATTCTGGCACTGCTGGACTGTCCGCAGCCGCCACGCCAAGTTCCCGACAGGTGAGACCAGACACGGCCGTCAGGAATTCGGTCTGTCGGGGGCGGAGCAATGTCGTGAGTCCGTCGATACAATGGGAGGCGTATTCGCAGAGGGTGACCTTCACCCCTATTCAAAAGTACCCTAAAACTTACCAAATTGTGGTCATTACTCACAAAATGTACCCTTACTGAAACTTCAACCACCTGTGCAGGCCCATTCCCCAATACCAGATCCAATACTGTCCCTTTCCTAGTTGGACGATCGACATATGTGTCAATGAGATCATGGCTGATTTATTTTTGGCCTTAATTCCATTTTCCTTCCTACCACCCTGTTGGCTGTTGGAGGGGTAAATCAATATCGGACATTTGGGAGTCTTTCAAGCGATAGTTGATTAGGATTCAGGAAAGTCATGTTCCTGGGAGAACGAAGGATAAGTATGGGAAGTTTAGGGAGCTTTGGATAATGAGGGATATTGTGAATCTCGTCAAAAAAGAAAAAGGAGACTTTTGTACGAGTTAGAAGAGTGGGGACTGTCGAAACCCTTAAGGAGTATAAGGAAAGTAGGAAGGTACTTAAGTGGGAATTTATGAATGGACAGGAATCAGGGGGAAGGTAGCCGGGGGAAGGGGGGGGGGGGGGGCTACGGGTTCGTTAGGGGGGGGGGGGTTTGTTCTCATGGTTTTATGCTTATTTCTTTTTCGTGTTAATTTATTGATTTTGTATTGGAGGGGAGGGGTTACTGTTTTTCTCTGTTGTGATAAAATTTGTTGTTGAAAACTTGAATAAAAATTATTCCAAAAGAAAAGGAAGGACAAAGCCGCAAGCGACAGTCTGATGGCTAGCTAAGGCCCAAAACCAAATTGTAAATAAATGCCTATAAACATGTGCCTCGGCCATATTGGGGAATGTAAAATATGTATGCCGGTTAAAGGGGGTGGCCACAGTTGTTATTATGAAGGTGCTTGCCTGTAAATATACATATTAATTTTTGTGTGTTTTTTTCTAATAATTTATAGGATATAAAATATGAAAACTCAATAAAAAATATTTCCAAAAAAAAGTGGGAAATTAGGAGGGCTAAGAGGGGTTATGAAAAGTCCTTGGATGGGGCGGAGCATTGCGAAAGCGTCGCCGCCCCTGATTTGGTCAGAATCGGGTATTCTCCAGCTGATTGCCGAACGCGATTTTGGCGTCGGCGACCGGAGAATCCTGGGTATTTGTGTAAAACCGAAATGTAAATAAGAGGACTTGAGATGTTGGTGAGGAAAGAAGATAAGTCAAAGTATTGGGAAAGGGAAAGACGAAGAGAATGGGAGGTGGGCTAAACTAACATTATTAGCAATTAATTTTCATCCATGAATAAACGTCAGGATTGGAGCCATTCCACGTCCACCTCGTTACCCCTCACCCACCCATTCCCGTCCCCAACACTTTCCAGATGCCCCACCCTTTGTCTTTCCATTTTACTCTGCCCCAATTTGCCCTTTATACCTTCTCCACATCCTCTCTTCCTCCTGCCCGCACTTTCTCCTTCACCGCCACCCCAACTTCGCTCTGCCTCCATCTTTGCCCTATCTGTACCCCCTTTTCCTTTCCCTGTTCCATTTGTCCCTTGCCTCACCCACCCTTTCCCCTCCACTCCCCGACCCACTTCTTTGTCGCAGCTGCCAATGTTTAAACACTGCGACAGAATCCCGTGACTGGACACGAACACTGAAACGATTTCTGAACTAGATGCTTGTTTTCAAAACCCGGTTTTAGAACCACACAGCAATTTTCTTATCATTCCCTCCAGTAAACCATGTGACATTGTGCTGCATTTCATAATTGACATGAATTCAGTTCTCCTTTGAACTTTAATTAGTATTCTACCTTTCTTTGAAATTACAGCATGTATTGCAGGAAAATTAAAACCATTCATTTGCATCACTCAGGATGTCACAAAGTGCTTCACAAATAGCAGGCTCTAAATGCTGGAAAACTGAAGTAAAAATAGAAAGAGAGAGAAACACTCAGCGGGGTTTGCTGCTGAGACAGCTCAGTGGGTGTCACC
Source organism: Scyliorhinus canicula (assembly GCF_902713615.1). Lineage (NCBI taxonomy): Eukaryota > Metazoa > Chordata > Chondrichthyes > Carcharhiniformes > Scyliorhinidae > Scyliorhinus > Scyliorhinus canicula. The sequence goes on from NC_052166.1 coordinate 61,686,549, forward strand.
GCACATGCTTCCTGACCTGCCAAGTGTTTCCAATATTTTGAAAGAGATGGTAATCCACTTTTGGTCGTGTTGGTTGCTGTGTTTCGATTTTACACAAGCTCACCAATCTCACGCACAGGACTTGGTAAACTATACACGGATTTGGTTTACTTTAGAAACATTAGAGGATGGCTCGGCAGACAGGTCTACTTCATGGATTCACAAACCATTTCTCAAAGGCAAAGGTCAGCTATAATTCCTACACACTACGTACTACTGATCACGTGTTGCTTTACATCCCCATTACTTGCTCAGTTACTAGTTACTCAATTACTAGACCCTTAAAGTGATATCACAACATCCCCCTCTTTCCCCACCCCCAAGATAACGTTACACACAGAGAGTACAGTAGGGGGGGGTTGCAAACATTATTTCCTCAAAGATAGATGTCTGTTGAAAAGTCTGGGTAACAGATAAGTGACTTACTAATCCTCTCCTATCTCATGATGGTATGACCTTCCTGAGGTCTAGACTTGTTACTTAGGTGTTCTTGACTTGTTGGTGAGTTGGCATCCAATGATTTATTGGACTGCTGATTGCTTTCATGGCAGTAATTTCCACAAAAACTGTTTTCTGAATGCTGGGTGTTATACAGTTGTACAATTCCCTCAGCTGTCTTCTGCTTCCTCTTGTGGCCTTGTAGGATATAGGCTCACTGGCCACTTCCAGTGAGGCAGGTGGCTGGTTTCCCTCGGGAGGATGTACGGACTGAAATCTTTGTCTAGGCAATTCTACACTTGCATTGGTCATGTGTTGACTTAATTCTCCCTGGTTTCTTGAGAAGTTTCTTCTGTATTGCTGAGAAATGGGATGGGCGATGGCTCAACAAGGTTGTCCTAACCTTCCTTCTGATTCATGATTCCCGCTGGTGACAGTGAGCCCATATCTACAGGTGTTGCTCTTAAGTGTAACATGCCAAGACGGAGATCTTGTTTTGGCTCTCTGCATGATTAATGCCTTAACGGCGTGAACCATTCGCTCAGCAAGACTGTTGGATGTGGGATAGTGTGGCAAAGCTGATGCCTAATATATGCCACATTTCACACACGTGTGCTTAAAAGGCCTGCCTGTATATCATGGCCCATTGTTTCATACGGTTTCTTCAGGATACTAAACATTCATTGCATCCACCATGGGCACATTTGAGGAATCCTTCAATTGTCTTACGATCGGGGAGTTGGAAAAGTAATCGGTGACCATAAGAAAATCATCACCACAGATAGTAAATAAATCTGTTGGAATTTTAGACCAAGGTTGCGGTGGAATCATGTGAGGGTTCAGTGGTTCTTTGTTGATGTGGTTGGTGACTCAGGCATCCTCACCACCTTCTCGATATTGTTGGTGGTCCCTGACCAATATGCAGTTTCTCTTGCCAGGAGACATATGCACTCTGGGTCCATACGCCTCTGATCTCCTGGTGGAGAGCCTCAGGGACAAGACCCTGTTTTCCTATGGAAACCACACCTCCTGAAGTACTTAGTTCATCTCTGTATGACCAAAAAGATCTGAGCATGTCTGGTTCTTCTTATCGGGCCAGCCTTCTGCAATAACGCACCATAATACCTTCAGTCAAAGAGCCATTGCTCTTTCTTCCTGAAATTGGTGGTATTTCTGTTGACCAAAATTCATCAGATCAACATTGAGCACATCTTCAAAGTCTATGCCATCTACGTGTAGATCTAGCAAAACATCTGCAGCATTTTCAGATTTAGTAACCCGCTCTGTGCCTAAAGTAGCCATTTTGCTACCCCATTTGTAACAGACGTCAAAGCCCCTGTATTTTTATCAGAAGGTGTTATAGTCTGGGTGGTGCACTTGTCTGCGGCTTGTGTCAAATCATTTCCAATGGTTGGTGGTCAGTTTCCACAATGAATCTTTACCAAGTGGAATCTTGAGCTACCACAAATCAGTGAGTGTCTCACGCTCTATGTTCAAATAATTGGATTGTGTATGAAATAGACTGTTGGAGCCAAACGCAATTGGTTGCCCATTCTGCATAATGCTTGCTCCTAACCTCTTTTTAGATGTGACAACCTCTAAGACGGTCTTTTTACTTGGGGTTCAGTATTGTAGAACGTATCACTCTTCTGACAATGCCTGTTTAAGTGACTTGAACACACGTTGATGGTTCTCCTGCATCTTGTGTGGAGCTTTCTTCCTTAAGAGCTCTCTTAGTGAAGATGGTGTTTCTGCAAAGTATGGTGCGAAGAAGTTAAAAAATCTTGCACTTCACGATTAACGCCTTAACGGCGTGAACCATTCGCTCAGCAAGACTGTTGGATGTGGGATAGTGTGGCAAAGCTGACGCATAATATATACCACATTTCACACACGTGTGCTTAAAAGGCCTGCCTGTATATCATGGTCCATTGTTTCATACGGCTTGCATCATAGCTTTCCAATTTCAATAGCATTCAAGGTTACATTATATCAGGCCCAGCAACCTGATCAATTTTTAGTGCCTCAAACCAAGCTAAGGCCATTTATGTACTTACATTCAAGGAGTCAATGTCTAAAGAATTTATACCTAGCGCTGCATCATCATATTTGATACCAATACATGCAATCATGTCAATGTTTTAAACTTTGTGAAATATTAATTTTTGAGGCTATTTTCTGACTATTTATGTTAATAAGTTTATTTTTCTTCTCTATTACCTACTTCCATCAATGAGCACACCCTGATCTCCATTTTTGAAACCTTTCTCCATTTCAGCACGGTGGCACAGTGGTTAGCATTGTGTGCAATTCTGGTCACCTCATTATAGGAGGGATGTGGAAGCACTGGAAAGGGTGCAAAGGGGATTTACCAGGATGCTGCCTGGTTTGCAGGGTAGGTCTTATGAGGAAAGGTTGAGGGAGCTAGGGCTTTTCTCTTTGGAGCGGAGGAGGATGAGAGATGACTTAATAGAGGTTTATAAGATATTGAGAGTGATAGATAGAGTAGACGTTCAGAGACTATTTCCTCGGGTGGATGTAGCTGTTACAAGGGGGCATAACTATAAGATTCAGGGTGGGAGATATAGGAGGGATGTCCGAGGTAGGTTCTTTACTCAGAAAGTGGTTAGGGTGTGGAATGGACTGCCTGCTGTGATAGTGGAGTCGGACACTTTAGGAACTTTCAAGCGGTTATTGGATAGGCACATGGAGCACACCGGAATGACAGGGAGTGGGATAGCTTGATCTTGGTTTCGGACAATGCTCGGCACAACATCGAAGGCCGAAGGGCCTGTTCTGTGCTGTACTGTTCTATGTTCTATGTTCTATGCCTCACCAGAGTCCGGGGTTCAATTCCGACCTCGGGTGAGCATTTATAAGTTTTGGGTGGAGTCTGCGCGTTCTCCCCGTGTCTGCGTTGGATTCCTCCGGGTGCTCCGGTTTCCTCCCACAGTCCAAAGATGTGCAGGTTAGGTGGATTGACTATGATCAATTACACCTTAGTGTTCAGGGATGTGTAGATTAGGTTAAAAGGTTATAGGAATAGGACGGGGAAGTGGGCTTGGGTGGAGTACTTTCTCAGAGGGTCGGTGCAGGCTCAATGGACCGAATGGCCTCCTGCACTGTTGGGATTCTATTCTATAAGCTGAAGATTGAACTCATTCTTACAACAGGTACTAGGTTGTCTACAGCAATAGTGTTCTCAACCAAATAAAATATGATGATACAACGATTATTGATATGAATTGCGGGGTTGTTAGGGCATGGAATGTTCCGATCAGAAACAGTGGCAGGAATAGGCTCTACCATACATTCCACATCTGGGGTTTTTTTTTAAAGAGAAGTATGGGAAATAGGACGACATGGATAACTCATTCAGAGAGCTTTGCAGTGACCCTGATAGGCCAAATAACATCCGTCTGTGCTGTACAATTCTACAGTTCCAAGTGAAAATCTGATGTCATTTGAGGAGTTCTATCACTGTTTAAATCCGTTACTTCTCAACACATTGGCTAAAGAAGAAAATTTGTTATACTCTCTCAACTATCTTTTCCCTGCTATACTATTCATTGAATAAGGCTACACACCCTAATATCTGACCAATTATCATTGAGGGCAGCACGGTACCACAGTGGTTAGCACTGTGGCTTCACAGCGCCAGGGTCCCAGGTTCGATTCCCTGTTGGGTCACTTTCTGTGCGGAGTCTGCACGTTCTCCCCGTGTGTGCGTGGGTTTCCTCCGGGTGCTCCGGTTTTCTCCCACAGTCCAAAGACGTGCAGGTTAGGTGGATTGGCCATGCTAAATTGCCCTTAATGACCAAAAAGGTTAGGAGGGGTTGTTGGGTTACGGAGATAGGGTGGAGGTGAGGGCTTAAGTGGGTCGGTGCAGACTCGATGGGCCAAATGGCCTCCTTCTGCACTGTATGTTCTATGTTTCATAATATTCATAGCTATGTTTGAGGTAATGCTACAAATAGGATAAATGGAGCACTTGATAAAACGTTTGGGATCTTCTGCGCTCCACATCCTATTGCGAAGACAGCTGCCCTGTACACTTACCATAACAAGGTAAGGTGGCACTCCTTTGGGTGCTGCTATCAGGATCAGCTCACTCCTGAAGGAACCTGGATACCGTTCGGTCTCTCACACAAACACACACACTCTCTATTTCTCAATCCCACACAATCAGTGTTTTCCTGCTGTTGGTTGGGGTTGGGGGGGGGGGGGGGGGGGGGGGGGTGAAGGATGAGTGAGGGGGGAGGGGTAAAGGAGGGCGAAGTGTGAGGGAGGGTGGAGGAGGAAGGATGTCGGTGAGAGAAAGGAGATGGGGATGCGGAAGGGGGGATGAGGGGTGGGGTGTGAGGGAGGTTGGGTCGTGGGTGGGCAGAGGTGAGGGAGGGAGAAGGTGAGGGAGGGAGGTGGGGTGAAGGAAGGAGAAGGGGGTGAAGGAGGGAGATCGGCGTGAAGGAGGGAGATGGACGTGAGGGAGGGAGATGGAGGCGAGGGAGGGCCAGGGAAATGGCGTCTGATGTGGACCGGTTGCGACGGTATGCGAATTGAAGTGGGTCAAGGCGTTCCGGGAGTATGGAGGTGATGCGCTTCATGATCAGCCTCTCAAAGCACTTCATTACAACTGATGTCAGGGCCACCGGGCGGTAGTCATTGAGGCACGTTGCCTGGTTTTTCTTTGGTACCGGTATGATGGTGGTCTTCTTGAAGCAGGTGGGGACCTCGGAGTGGAGTAGGGATAGGTTAAAGATGTCTGTGAATACCTCTGCCAGCTGGTCCGCGCAGGCTCTGAGTGCACGACCAGGGATCCCGTCCGGGCCCGTCGCCTTCCGTGGGTTCACATTCAGGAAGGCTGATCTGACTTTGGAAACTGTGATGGTGGGTATGGGTGAATTATGGGCTGCTGGGGCACTCGACAGCGGATTGTTGGTTACCTGCTCAAACCGAGCATAGAATGCATTGAGATCATCGGGGAGGGGTGCGCTGCTGCCAGAGATACTGCTCGGCTTCGCTTTGTAGCCCGTTATGTTGTTTAGTCCTTGCCACAACCGCCGAGAGTCTGTCTGTGACCCTAGCTTTGTTTGATATTCTCTCTTGGCATCTTAGATGGCTTTGCGGAGGTCGTACCTGGATTTCTTGTATAGGACAGGGTTGTCTGCCTTGAACGCCTCAGATCTGTCCTTCAGTAGGGAGTCAATCTCGCGGTTGAGCCATGGTTTCCGGTTGGGGAACGTACGTACTGTTTTCTTTGGCACGCAGTCGTCCACACATTTGCTGATGAAGTTTGTGACGGTGGTGGCATACTCATTTAAGTTAGTCGCTGAGTTCTTAAATATGGACCAATCCACTGTCTCTAAGCAGTCACGTAAGAGCTCTTCTGTCTCCTCGGACCAGCACTGCACAATCTTCTTAGCTGGATTCTCCCGCTTGAGTTTCTGCTGGGGGTGAGGGAATGAGATGGGGGGTGAGGGAGGGAGATGGACGTGAGGGAGGGAGATGGGGTGAGGGAGGGAGATGGGGGTGAGGGAGGGAGATGGAGGCGAGGGAGGGAGATAGAAGTGAGGGAGATGGACGTGAGGGAGGGAGATGGGGGTGAGGGAGGGAGATGGGGTGAGGGAGTGAGATGTAGGCGAGGGAGGGAGATGGAAGTGAGGGAGGTAGATGGAGGCGAGGGAGGGAGATGGGGGTGAGGGAGGGAGATGGGGGTGAGGGAGGGAGATGGAGGCGAGGGAGGGAGATAGAAGTGAGGGAGATGGACGTGAGGGAGGGAGATGGGGGTGAGGGAGGGAGATAGAAGTGAGGGAGGGAGATGGACGTGAGGGAGGGAGATGGGGTGAGGGAGGGAGATGGGGTGAGGGAGGGAGATGTAGGCGAGGGAGGGAGATGGAGGTGAGGGAGGTAGATGGAGGCGAGGGAGGGAGATGGTGAGAGGGGTAAAGGGGGTTAACCAGCTGAGGTCCTCATCCCGTCTGCCTAGCACTGTGATTTACAGGTGCGCATCTCCTATTCCAGCCCGACCCACATGACAGCCACTCAGGCTCGCGCTCTCTCAAATACAAACTCCCAGACACTGGGCCCCAACCACTGCTGGGCATGTCAGAACTACAATTCCCACCAGGCACCACGGCTAGGTCACCCCTCATTGCATATTGCCGCTCCTCACCGCACAAGTACATGGCACCACAGGCAGCGTGGGTAATGTAGTTCCGACCGGTGAGTGTGTCAGGGAAGAGCTGCTAACCCTCCCCTCCTTGGTGATTGGCTCAGCAGAGTGATTGACATGTAAATTCTGGAAGGAATTGAAAGTAGTTCTGCCCTAGATTGGCTGCGAGAGACTCGCTTATCGTTTTGGAGTCCCCATGGCGTTTGAGGGCCCTGGGCCTAGGCACGGTGTGTTTCATTGTAAATCTGCCCTTGCTTCAAACTCATGATCGCTGCCACCATGTTGTGTTGTCTGCTTTACACAAATTCACCAATTTTACACACAGGATTATACGCAGGTCTGGTATATTTTAAATGCATTACAGGATGCCTCAGCAGACAGATCTACTTTATGGATTCAGCAACCATTACTCACAGAGACAGCACAGCGACACTTTCTAAACACACGACTCATGTTGCTTTACATCCTGGTCACTGCTCGTTTGCGGTGATTTCACAACATTGATTATATGGGTATTGGATATTTACCAGGAGCTTTCGGAGGCGGGGGAAACTCCAGTGAAGAAGCTTAAGGGCAAGTGGGAGGATGAACTAGGAGGAGAGATAGGGGCGGAGCTATGGACGGATGCCCTAAACAGGGTTAATTCCTCATCGTGCGCCAGGCTTAGCCTGATACAATTTAAGGTAGTCCACCTGGCACACATGACAACGGCTAGGATGAGTACGTTTTTCAGGGTAGAGGTGCGCGGGAGGCCCAGCAAATCGTGTCCACATGATTTGGGCATGCCCGAAGCTTCGAGGGTTTTGGCAGGATTTTGCTAAGGCAATGTCCACGGTACTAAAAACAAGGGTGGTGCCGAGTCTGGAGGCACCGATCTTTAGAGTGTCGGAAGGTCCGGGAGTTCAGGGGGCGAAAGAGGCCAACGTCTTGGCCTTTGCCTCCCTGGTAGCCTGGAGACGGATCTTGTTAATGCGGAGGGACTTGAAGCCCCAGAGTGTAGAGACCTGGATTAGTGACATGGCTGGGTTCCTCAGTCTCGAGAAAATAAAGTTTGCCTTAAGAGGGTCAATGTTAGGGTTCACCCGGAGGTGGCAGCCGTTTGTCGACTTTCTCAGGGAAAATTAAAATGTCAGCAGATGCAGTATTCCAAAGGGGGGAGTGTTGTTGTATGGTTGAGGTGCATGAAGATTGGGCTGGGGCGGGGGGGGGGGGGGGGGGGGGGGGGGGTGTTTATTTTACCATGTTGAAGTCATTGTTTATGTTACTGTTATAAAAATGTTCAAATCCCTTAATAAAATATTATTTTTTTTAAATTGATTATATGGAATGTTGACTGGCACAACCCACAATGATTGCTCCTCTCTCGGTACAGCACTGTAGTTCCAACCTCGATTAGCTGCTCAAGTCTTAACAATGGAGCGTTATCCCACAACCGACTGACCAAAAACAAATGGAGATACTTAAAAATTAGTTATGAAGCTGTCGTTTCTTGCCTCGAGGAGTCAGGTAATGTATACAAGGGCAAGATACTATAATCTAGACTAAAGGGCAATTCAACTCTGACTTCCAAGCACCTGTAATGACAATGCAGCGGTGTTCAATCCCACTTGTCTACCAATACAAGTCTTGCAGAGTGACTTGAGTTAAAAATGAATCTCAGCCTCGAATATACTCAACGGCTGAACTTCCACAGCTTACTGTGTTTGTGAATTCCAGAAATTCACAAAGCTTTGAGTGATGTGGGGGAATGAGCATGCTTTCCAGAAAGTAACATGGACTCAATGGGCTGAAAGGTCTCCTTATGTGCCATAATCATTCTATCGCTGGAATTTTTCAACAAAGCCCCTTTGCTCCCCCACCTCGCACACACACACACACACACACACACATCGGCAGGACCGGAAGACCTTGCCAGAATAAAGCTCTGAAAATTCCGACCTATGGCTCTAACAGGCAATCAAATCTGATTACACGGGGAACACAACTGTTCTGTCTGTGGTGTTCTTTGTGATTTAAAAAAAATTTTTTTTAGAATGCCCAATTCATTTTTTCCAATTAAGGGGCAATTTAGAGTGGCCAACCCGCACATCTAGAACATAGAACATAGAACAGTACAGCACAGAACAGGCCCTTCGGCCCTCGATGTTGTGCCGAGCAATGATCACCCTACTCAAACCCACGTATCCACCCTATACCCGTAACCCAACAACCCCCCCCCCCCCCCCCCCCCACAATCTTACTTTTTAGGACACTACGGGCAATTTAGCATGGCCAATCCACCTAACCCGCACATCTTTGGACTGTGGGAGGAAACCGGAGCACCCGGAGGAAACCCACGCACACACACGGGGAGGACGTGCAGACTCCGCACAGACAGTGACCCAGCCGGGAATCGAACGTGGGACCCTGGAGCTGTGAAGCATTTATGCTAACCACCATGCTACCGTGCTGCCCAATTTTAGAACAGTACAGCACAGAACAGGCCCTTCGGCCCTCGATGTTGTGCCGAGCAATGATCACCCCACTCAAGCCCACGTATACCTATCCCAGTAACCCAACCCCCCATTAACCTTATTTTATTTTTTTTTAGGACACTAAAGGCAATTTAGCCTGGCCAATCCACCTAACCCGCACATCTTTGGACTCTGGGAGGAAACCGGAGCACCTGGAGGAAACCCACGCACACACGGGGAGGATGTGCAGACTCCGCACAGACAGTGACCCAGCCGAGAATCGAACCTGGGACCCTGGAGCTGTGAAGCATTTATGCTAACCACCATGCTACCGTGCTGCCCTTTTTTTTTCTGAAAACAAAAGTTGCCCATTTCTAGCCTGCACATCTTTGGGTTGTGGGGGCAAAACCCACGCAAACACGGGGAGAATGTGCAAAACTCCACACGGACAGTGACCCAGAGCCGGGATAGAACCTGGGACCTCGGCGCCGTGAGGCAGCAGTGCTAACCACTAAGCCACCATGTTGCCCACTTTGTGATTCTTTATATCAGGATGGATCCCCAACGGGGAAGGCTGGGATGAACCGGTTTCTTGATGGACTGGACATACCAGTCGTGGGAGAGGGCAGAAAACGGGATCTGGAAGCACCACTAGCACTGGGAGAGATCATGGAGAGCATTAGCTCCATGCAGACGGGGAAGGCGCCGGGACCGGACGGATTCCCGGCGGACTTCTACAAAAAATTCGCGACAGCGCTGGCCCCGCACCTGCGGGAGATGTTCACAGACTCGCTAGCTAGGGGCACACTGCCACCCACGTTAGCACAGGCCTCAATCTCGCTGATACCTAAGAAAGACAAAGACCCAATGGAATGTGGGTCATACAGACCCATATCTCTGCTGAACGCAGACGCCAAAATACTGGCCAAAATCCTAGCCAAAAGGCTAGAAGACTGTGTACCTGAGGTGGTCACAGAGGACCAGACGGGCTTCGTCAAAGGTAGACAGCTTACCGCGAACATCAGGCGCCTGCTGAACGTGATAATGACCCCCTCCGGGGAGAGAACACAAGAGGTGATCGTCTCCCTGGACGCAGAAAAGGCCTTCGACAGAGTCGAATGGAAATACCTCATAGAGGTACTGGAGCGGTTCGGGCTTGGAACAGGGTTCACCGCTTGGGTAAAGCTCCTATACAACGCCCCCATGGCAAGTGTACGGACCAACAATACCAACTCCCAATACTTCCAGCTGCACAGGGGCACCAGACAAGGATGCCCACTGTCCCCACTGCTGTTCGCACTAGCAATCGAACCGCTAGCAATCGCGCTCAGGGCAGCAAAAAATTGGAGGGGGATCCGAAGGGGAGGTAGAGAGCACAGAGTCTCACTCTATGCGGATGATCTGCTCCTCTATATCTCGGACCCACAAAGCAGCATGGACGGAATCATAGCGCTCCTGAAAGAGTTTGGAGCCTTCTCGGGCTACAAACTCAACATGAGCAAAAGTGAGATCTTCCCAGTACACCCGCAAGGGGGGGGGGGGGGGGGGGGGGGGGCAGCACTAAAGGGCCTGCCGTTCAAACAAGCCCGAAATAAATTCCGCTACCTGGGGATCCAAATAGCCCATGACTGGAAAGGGATCCACAAATGGAACCTCACCAGCCTGACGGAGGAAGTAAAAAAGGACCTGCAAAGATGGAACACACTCCCGCTCTCCCTCGCGGGGAGAGTCCAGACGATCAAAATGAACGTACTGCCCAGGTTCCTTTTCCTGTTTAGATCCATTCCGATCTACATCCCCAAGGCCTTTTTCAAAGCGCTGGACAAACATATCATGGCGTTCGTATGGGAGGGTAAAAATGCTAGGATCCCAAAGAAGGTCATACAAAAAACAAAATCCAGGGGGGGGCTAGCCCTCCCGAATCTACAATTCTACCACTGGGCGGCAACAGCCGAGCGAGTAAGGGGATGGATCCAGGAGCCAGAAGCCGAGTGGGTGCGTGCGGAGGAGGCCTCCTGCATGGGAACCTCCCTCCGGGCCCTCGCCACGGCAGCACTCCCATCCCCACCCAAAAAACACTCCACCAGCCCAGTGGTGACGGCCACCCTCCAATCCTGGAACCAACTGCGGCAGCAATTTGGCCTGTACAAAATGTCGGACAAGGCTCCCATCTGCAACAACCATAGGTTCACACCAGCACTGACTGACGCCACCTTCAAAAGGTGGAGGCAGGACGGGGGGACACTGACAGTCAAGGACCTATACACGGATGACAGGATCGCAACACTGGACGAACTGACAGAGAAATTTCAGCTAGCTGGGGGGAACGAGCTACGGTACCTGCAGCTCAAAAACTTCCTACGAAAGGAGACAAGGACATACCCACAACCGCCACGACAGACACTACTGGAAGACCTACTGGACGCAAGTATCCTACAGAAAGGGAACTGTAGTGACATGTATGACCGACTGGTAGATAGGGACGACACCGTACTGGACGCAACAAGAAGGAAATGGGAGGACGACCTGGGGATGGAGATAGGGTGGGGACTCTGGAGCGAAGCACTGCATAGGGTCAACTCCACCTCCACGTGCGCAAGGCTCAGCCTGACGCAACTAAAAGTGGTACATAGAGCCCACTTAACGAGAAACCGTATGAGTAGGTTCTTCCCGGAGGTGGAGGACAAATGTGAGCGGTGCCAGAGAGGCCCGGCCAACCACGCCCACATGTTCTGGTCTTGCCCCAGACTTGTGGAGTACTGGACAGCCTTCTTCGAGGCTATGTCCAAAGTGGTGGGGGTGAGGGTGGAGCCATGCCCGATAGTGGCGGTCTTCAGGGTTTCAGACCAGCCAGATCTATTCCTGGGGAGGAGGGCGGACGCCCTTGCCTTTGCCTCCCTGATTGCCCGCCGTAGAATCCTGTTTGGCTGGCGGTCAGCAGCACCACCCAGAGCTGCAGACTGGCTGTCCGACCTCTCGGAATCTCTCCAAATGGAGAAAATCAAATTCGCCATCCGAGGGTCGGACGACGGCTTCCACAGAACGTGGGAGCCATTCATGCAACTGTTCCGGGACCTGTTTGTGGCCAACGTACAGGAGGAAGAATAGTCGGGTGGCCAAGAACCAGGGGAAAATGGACGGGAATCGGGGGAAGGTAGCCGGGGGGAGGGAGGGGGGGGGGGGGGGGGGCTATGGGCTCGGTATGGGGGTTTGATGGCAAGCCAAGGCCCAAAACCAAACTATAAATAAATGCCTATAAACATGTGCCTCGGCCATATTGGGGAATGTAAAATATGTATGCTGGCTAAAGGGGGCGGCCACAATTATTGTTATGAAGATGCTTACCTGTAAATATTCATGTTAAATTTTTGTGTTTTCCTTTTTTTTTTTTCTCTCTCTCTAATAACTTGTAATTTGTCATATATAAAATATGAAAACTCAATAAAAAAACATTTAAAAAAAAAAAATATCAGGATGGATGTCGTAGTGTTTACAAAGACCACAGAAGCCAAATTCAATAACAAAGCTAACATTTATTACACTACTTATTTAAGCTCAACCACTTACTCCTATAGCAAGCAATAACCTAGTAATCTGCTATCTACACTTTACTAACACTAGTCTCTACACTATCTATAACTGTAGTCTGAACTCTCTAGACCTCTCCTCTGCAGTCTCTCCAGCCCTCTCCCAGAAGCCTGAGAGTCAGTGCTTTAGATAGTTCTGCATCTAAACAGGGGCTGTTTAGCACAGGGCTAAATCGCTGGCTTTGAAAGCAGACCAAGGCAGGCCAGCAACACAGTTCAATTCCTGTAACAGCTTCCCCGAACAGGCGCCGGAATATGGTGACTAGGGGCTTTTCACAGTAACTTCATTTGAAGGCTTCTGCTGCTGGCCTGCTTGGTCTGCTTTATAAGCCTGCGATTTAGCCTTGTGAGCTAAACCAGCCCCTTTAATTTAAGCCTACTTGCGACAATAAAGATTATTATAATGTCACACTGTCCGCAATCAAATTACGGAAAGTACAAAATATAAATGACTTTTTACATTAAACTTGATGGTTTGTATACCAAATTGTTAAGTCTTGTGGCTTTTATTCACATTCCAATGTTCTCTTCCGAGTGTGAAGCATGTTAATAAGCATCAATTCATCGTCTTTTAGAAGTTCTTCTCTGGTCGGTGGGTACCACTGCGCCATTTCTGCGGGCATGTGGGCATCCTCGTGGGCTCTGGTATCCACAGGTCCCTCAGCCTCAGTCTGACTGTGAGCTGAAGCACCAATGGCCTTTTCAGGCTGAACATTTGACCCTGTGTTGAAATCATCTCCTTCAGATGCTGCAGCTGGAGTCCGTTCTGCAAACCTGTTGCAAAACCGGCGACTGTGCGCTGAACTTGGGTTTTCCATTTCCAGTGTAGACCCAGCAGCTTCAATCTGCTGGGGACCATTCACACTTTGGTCTGGTGACGGGGGAATCAATACATTTTCCATGTGAGTTTTGGCCCCATCTGCTTGAAGACGGAGAGCTGCGCTGTTTAGCAACACTCCGTGCTCGTCTTTATCTAATGGGACTTGATGTTGCATTTCCTCGATTATTTTAAAGACGGATTTGTAGATATTTTTGGAATGGTTTGACCGATGATCACAATGTCCGATATTCAGTCTGGGCTCCCTCCTTATCGCTACGTGTTTCTGACTGGAGAACCTTCCCGCCCAGTCAATAACTGGAGATTGATCCTGCTCCAAATTAGATTCCCTGTTTATTGACGCACTGCCTCTGCAAGAGACATTTTGGAAGGATGTTGCCTCCGATCGATTGGCACATTCTTCCACATCCAGGTTGTTCTCGCTGTGTTCCATCCTGGTACCCCATTGGCTAGGCTGATCATCCTTTGAAGTGACATTTGGGGAGAGGTTTGCCTCACTGTATCCTGACCCTGGACCAGACTCCAGTGTTGTGGTGCTTTGGCTCCAAGGTTCTCGACTTTGCACACTGCAAGCAAATAGCCAACTAAAGGAAGTACTGGCTGTTCCAGCTTGGCTTATTTCATCTTCAATGATTACACTGTCTGCAATTCCAACATCTGTGGGTACTGCAGAACTCCCTCCCAACAGATTAGTTTCTTTAGTGTCAGCATGACTCCATACAAATGTGTTGCCATTGAACTGTCGAGTTTCATCCATAAAAGCAGAATTTTTACAAACTGGTGTTTCATTGAGCAGATATTCTGAAATATCTGTCACAGAATTTTGTGCGGCAAGAAAAATGTGTTCTGGCTTTTTGCATTCATCGTGAGCAAATTCTACAATGTCTGGTGTACTGATATTTGCTCCCGGCGTGTCTAATAAAGTATTCTCTTTGCCATCAATTGTATCAAACACATTGATTTCTACGGAAGCTACCAATTTGTGTCCACTTGTGAATTGATAGGTTTCATCATGATATTCACTGCCTTGTTGTAAAGTGCTCTTACAAGACTTTAGGTTGAATCTCGGTTGCTCACAGCACTGACCACAGAGAGTGACGTGACTGGCCTGTTGATGTGAAGTATCAGAAAATGCAACTCGGCTAACATGTAGGCAGTTGGAAATCTGTAGACCAATGCTTGAACTTGGCTGAACGTTTCCAGACGATGTCTGTCGCCACTCAGAGTATTTATCATCAAAGCCTCCGCTTACCTCCAATAATTCTAACGTATTATTTTCCTTATGATCATTTAGAGACTCTGGTGATTTAGAAGTGGTTTCTTCTTCCTTCACTTGGTTGGCTTTGTATGGAATACCACCTCGGATCAGGTTTTGAGCTTTACATTTAGGTTTGCTTTGTTTGAATCCCGCGCGAGTTTGAACACCATGAGAAAGGAGATGTCTAGATGCTTCACTAACTATCTCCTTGTTCATGTTGCTCCATTCTCCGATGGACGTTGAAATGGTATGAGGTCCTGGTCTGACATTTACCAATGCTAGGGTTCTTGAACAAGTCAGATTGTTTGCAACTCTTTTCTTTGTACCATGTCTAATCCCGCAGAGGAAAGTCTTCCTGTTTGGTGGATCAATACTCTTCTTATTTATTAGTTTAAGCTTCTGTTTTCCAAATGACTTGCTGTTTGAGGAAAGTATCGATGTGGAACAGGTTCGACCTGAAAACAATTAATAGAAATAATGTTTTTATAATAAACAATTGACTATTTGATTGATCCAGAGTTTGAATATGTCAATAATTTCTTCAGGCAAGTCTTTTTAGGATGTCTCTCTCTCTCTTTCAAGTAGCTATTTGACGATGGCGGCACAGTAGTGCAGTGGTTAGCACTCTTGCCTCACGGTGCTGAGGACCCAGGTTTGACCCCGGCCCCGGGTCAGTGTCCGTGTGGAGTTTGCTCATTCTCCCCGTGTCTGCGTGGGTCTCACCCCCACAACCCAAAGATGTGGATTGGACACACTAAATTGCACCTTAATTGAACAATAAATTGGGTACTTTAAATGTATTTTTAAGAAGTTATCTTTGATTTGACATCTTTGCTTAAGAGTAGCCAGTTAAACCAAACCAGGACCCAACTAACACTATCGTTAAATGGTAGAAATTCAAGTGCTGCTTATTCAAAATCCTACCTTAAGTTACAAAATGGAAAAAATAATAAACTGGGGTCTCTAACCGGCGTCTAACAGTGATGGTTTGTGGAAATTGAGCTTTATTAGCCCAGGGACATTCCAGATTTTTCAGCATTTTTACAGCACACAAGGCAGTTATTCAGGACATTGTGTCTGCACCGGTTCTCCAAAGGACCAATACACCTCGTGTCATTTACCCTCCGCTGTCTCCTTGTTCATTCTTCCTTTTCAGATAATAATCCAATTCCCTCCTCGATGCCTCAATTGAACCTGCCTCCACCACACTCTCAGGCTCTACCTTCCCAGATTTTAACCACTCGCTGTCTGAAGAAGATTCACCTCATGTCTCCATTACTTCTTTTGCCAACTGAAATAAATCAGTGCCCATTTGTTCTCAACCCTTTCACCAATGGGAACAATGTCTCCCCATCTACTCTGTCCTGACCCCTCATGGTTTGAGCACCTCAATCAAGTCTCCTCTCAACCTTCTCTTCTCCAAGAAAAACAGTCCCAAATACTCCAAACTGTCTATGTGACTGGAGTTCCTCATTCCTGGGGACCATTCTCATGAATCAAATTGGATCTCTCATCTGTACAGAATTACCTAATCCACAAGGAAATTGTATCAATCAAAGTTCCAGTGATCTCTCCCGGGAAGTGTGTGCATAGGGATGCTGGATGTGGATAGGTTGATCCACCAGTAGGTTCAACTGTGGCGCTTTCTAAGTCAATTCACCTGACACCAATCCGCTATGAAGAATAAGGTTTGGAGCACAGAGATGGCACCATGAAATTTCTTCAAAGCGAGGCAGCATTTACAGGGTGAAAGACAAATTTATTGCATTATTTCAACACCATTTTAATGCTCGCGTGAGAATCATTAAAATTGGTGCTTCGGTCCATTTGCAGAGTTCCCCAAACCTGGTGTCGGACCATTCAATTTCACCGGAGTTCAATGAAATACAATTTCTGTAATTTAACCTCTTAAAAAGCGTAACCTTGCATCCAATGAAACAATAGGGACAGCACGGTAGCATTGTGGATAGCACAATTGCTTCACAGCTCCAGGGTCCCAGGTTCGATTCCGGCTTGGGTCACTGCCTGTGCGGAGTCTGCACATCCTCCCCGTGTGTGCGTGGGTTTCCTCCGGGTGCTCCGGTTTCCTCCCACAGTCCAAAGATGTGCAGGTTAGGTGGATTGGCCATGATAAATTGCCCTTAGATTCCAAAATTGCCCTTAGTGTTGGGTGGGGTTACTGGGTTATGGGGATAGGGTGGAGGTGTTGACCTTGGGAAGACTGCTCTTTCCAAGAGCCGGTGCAGACTCGATGGGCTGAATGGCCTCCTTCTGCACTGTAAATTCTATAATAATACCTAGTCACTGATTTTCTTGTTGATTTTATGTCAGTTTCTTTCTGCTAGCAGTCAGTCCCTAAAGCTCTCAGAGCATATTTTGAACTTGTGAGCTCTATTATTCATAGACAAAGTGCCCTGCCGTTAACCCTCCCCACTCCCATCCCCTTTATTCCATCTCTGTGATAGTTTCTGTTGCAGGTTCCCACTCAGCACATTATAGTATTCAAGCAGCTCCTCCTCAGGGGGAGATCGCGAATTAGAGTTGGTAGTTGTTAATGCAGTGCTTGCAGTAACGCACTTAATTATCGATCTGTGTGGGACATGTCAATCGTGTCTGCAAGGTGTGTGTCCATCACAACAGCAGGAAATGGACCTCAATGTTCCTTCTCCTCCCAAACCCATCCATCTATATCCTAGCAAACCTGGGTCCAAGGTATTTTGATTAAATTCTTTCACACAATATCTACATTTACTCTATTGTCCTGAGGCGGATTAATTTCACTTTTACAAAATGTATTTTTTTCTCATTTGTTGTGTTGGAGACTTTTTCTACTAACATTCGCTAATATAGTAAGAAGTCTTACAACACCAGGTTAAAGTCCAACAGGTTAAGACCTACTGGACGCAAGTATCCTAGAGAAAGGGAACTGTAGTGACATGTATGACCGACTGGTAGATAGGGACGACACCGTACTGGACGCAACAAGAAGGAAATGGGAGGACGACCTGGGGATGGAGATAGGGTGGGGACTCTGGAGCGAAGCACTGCATAGAGTCAACTCCACCTCCACGTGCGCAAGGCTCAGCCTGACGCAACTAAAAGTGGTACATAGAGCCCACTTAACAAGAACCCGTATGAGTAGGTTCTTCCCGGAGGTGGAAGACAGATGTGAACGGTGCCAAAGAGGCCCGGCCAACCACGCCCACATGTTCTGGTCTTGCCCCAGACTCGTGGAGTACTGGACAGCCTTCTTCGAGGTTATGTCCAAAGTGGTGGGAGTGAGGGTGGAGCCATGCCCGATAGTGGCGGTCTTCGGGGTTTCAGAACAGCCAGATCTATTCCTGGGGAGGAGGGCGGACGCCCTTGCCTTTGCCTCCCTGATCGCCCGCCGTAGAATCCTGTTTGGCTGGCGGTCAGCAGCACCGCCCAGAGCTGCGGACTGGCTGTCCGACCTCTCGGAATCTCTCCAAATGGAGAAAATCAAATTTGCCATCCGAGGGTCGGACGACGGCTTCCACAGAACGTGGGAGCCATTCATGCAACTGTTCCGGGACCTATTTGTGGCCAATGTACAAGAGGAAGAATAGTCGGGGGAAGGTAGCGGGAGGGGGGGGGGGGGCTACAGGTTCGGTACGGGGGTTCGATGGCTAGCTAAGGCCCAAACCAAACTAAATAAACATGTTGAGGGGGGGGGGGGGGGCGGGCGCAGTTACTACTACGAAGATGCTTACCTGTAAATATGTATGTTAATTTTTGCGTGTTTGTTTGTTGTTTTTTTTTTTTTGTTCTTTTTCTCTCCTAACAATTTGTAATTTGTTCAATATAAAATATGAAAACTGAATAAAAACATTTATAAAAAAAAAAGTCCAACAGGTTTGTTTGGAATCACTAGCTTTCGGAGCGCAGCTTCTTCCTCAGGTGAGTCATTTGAGAGTCACTCACCTGAGGAAGGAGCTGCGCTCCGAAAGCTACTGATTCCAAACAAACCTGTTGGATTTTAACCTGGTGTTGTAAGACTTCTTACTGCGCCTACCCCAGTCCAACGCCGGCATCTCCACATCATTCGCTAATATGTATGAGCAGTTTGCCACCAATTCATGAGCACCTTCCACGTCTGGCAGTTGGGTGTCTCCATCTCCACTGGATAAAGCTGAATTTTGCCGTTCCTGTCCCATAGAAATTTCCGCTACATTTGAGTATCCATCAGTTTCCCTTCCATGAGTTCCTGCTTTGGGACCAATGGGATTAATTGGATCCCACTGTATTTTCCCATTTCTTCCCCCAGTACAGGCATCCACAGCTGATGCACTTTCTTTCAATCGAGTCACTTTTACAAGACGGCATGCCCCTGCTGCCATCTCATTTTGCTCTTGGTAGAATGCTTCGGGCTTATCTCCCTCCAAACTCTCCGTCTTGAGGTCCTGTGATTCCGGAGCCCTGATTTTCTTCAACTGGGAGCTTAGAGTCTCACCATAGGGAATGGGGGATCCATTCACAGTGGGCAAGTCTTGGTCTTCAATTTGAGGATCACAAGCCTCGCTGGAGCCATTTTTCAGAGACTGGTTGGCGTCGGATGAAACTTTGAGCAAGTTTCCTGCTGAATTATTGGTGCCTGCCAGATGAGTCTTGGGGACATGAACCTGATTGCTTGGATATTGACCTTCCTCCTGACTACACGAATGATGTTGTGACTTATAGAGATTCGTCAAACAAGCCCTACTTTGGAATCTTTGTTCTACTTCATACGAGCCTGAAACAGAAAAAATATCCCATTAAATAACGAGTGGTTCAATGTTCAAACACAATTTGCACCATCTCAAGTTGACAAAATGAATTTTAACTTCATAAAAAAAACAAATAAATATGTCTTTGCTCTCCAAAATTTAAACATCTGAAAGATGTCTTTGTTTTGTAAAGAGTTATAACATTATTTCTTTGAATTCTACAGTGACAAAGTGCTCGTATTACAAATTGTCTTTTTCCAGTAGGAGCTTTTATATATTTCTTAGAAAGAATATTTACATAGCACCCCCATCCATAAAGGACTTTACAACAAACGGATTGTGTATCAAGTGCAGTCATGAGGCTCAATTCTGCCATGGGCTATGGCAGATTGGTGACCTTGGCACAATTAGAAATTAAAATCCATATCGCCAAGAGGGAAGGGCTCTGTCTACCTCAGGGTAAACCCCTTCAGGTGGGGTATGGGATCATTGGGGGCTGCCTTTTCTGATTGTACCCCCCTCAAGCTCCAATCGCTACCCCTGGACTGCTACAGGCCAGCTGCTTCCATGAGGCTTGTGGCCTTCCCACACAGCGAGGGACCAACCTGCCATTGGCAAAAAGCCTAGGTATCGATTACCTATTGATGCACTATCAATTAGGATGAGACAAAAGTAGAATGTCATCGAGGCTTTATTACACAGAGATGTGTGGCCTCCTACATCAGCTGACGAAATGGCTGCTGTACGGAGAGCACACATATTTATACTCCGCCTACTGGGCGGAGCCAGCAAGCAGGGATCTATCCCTGTACCTGTAGTACAGGGGCCTTTCCGTAAAACCCATATATACAGTATAATACATCAGAGGTGACTACCACACCGGTTTCAGTGTTTCCCCACACTCTTGCCTTTCCATGTTCCACATTCCTGTCAATTCCTTTATTCTGCAGATGTGGATCAGCAGCAGCATGAGAGGAGAATTGGGAGTGTTCTTACAATGCTGCAATGCCTCACCTTCAACAGCATTTTCACTATTTCTCCGCCATTCTCTTGAAACTTTCAGATGTTCCTCGCTCTTCCCTTCATGGTATTCCTGAACATTCTGTCGCTCCTCGACTGTCAGATGTGGAGCAACCACTGAGACAGCAGCCAATTTTCTGGCATTGAATTCCATCGGTGAGTCACTCTGTCTCTTTGTTGCGGCCTTCTTCTTTGTCTCATTGCGGAGTAACGTGCGGCCCCCCAACATTCCCTTTATCCAATATTTCCGACAACAGGGAATTAGGCAGATAGCTACTGCCAGTAACAATCCACCTGGAAAGGGAAGGTTATGAAATCCAGGATTAGTCTGGAATAACTTTTGGAAAAGCAGCTTCAAACTAAACTTTACAAAACACATTATCACTCAGAAACAAGGGCCGGGATTCTCCCCTACCCGGCGGGGCGGGGGGTCCCGGCGTGTTGGTGTGGCGTCAACCACTCCAGCCACCCCAAAGGTGCGGACGTCTCCGCACCTTTAGGGGCCAAGCCCTCACATTGAGGGGCTAGGCCCGTGCCGGAGTCGTTCCCACTCCACCGGCTGGTGTGAACGGCCTTTGGCGCCACACCAGCTGGGGCCGATAGGACTTCGCCGGCCGGCGTAAGTCCGCGCATGCATCGGATCGTCAGCGGCTGCTGACGTCATACCGGTGCATGCGCAGGGGAGGGGGTCTCTTCTGCCTCTGCCATGGTGAAGACCATGGCGAAGGCGGAAGAAAAAGAGTGCCCCCACGGCACAGGCCCACCCGCCGATCGGTGGGCCCCGATCGTGGGCCAGGCCACCATGGGGACACCCCCCGGGGTCAGATCCCCCCCCCCCCCCCCCCCCCCCCCCCCCCCCCCCCCCCCCCCCCCCCCCGGTAAGGTAGGTGGTTTAATCCACGCCGGTGGGAGAAGCCTGTCAGTGGCGGGACTTTGGCCCATCGCGGACCGGCGCTCCCGTCCCTGCCGAATCTCGGGGGGCGGAGAATTCTGGACAAAGCAGTGGCAGGATTGACGCTGGCCCCCGGCGATTCTCCGACCCGGCGGGGGGTAGAGAATCCCGCCCCAGGTGCCCAAACAAAGACTTCAATTTAGATTATCTTCGGATTGTAAATTTGCCTTATCTGTGGGCTTAGAAAGGTCTGTGCTCTCTTTGAAAATCAGGTTGATCAGTGTCCAAAAGTGATCAGAGTATTCGATCACTCTTGGCTTCAGCATTGTTGCCTGAGAATAAATATGCAGGAAAGAGGAAATGGATTTTTATTTTCTTGCATTGACAAACACAGTTTAAATATTCAAAAGGCAAACAATAGCCCAAGGGTAGATAATGGACTTGGACAGGACTTTCCAGGCAGTACGTTCCAGACTCTACCCGCTCACTGCGAGAAAAGGTTTCCCGCACGTTCCTTTTGCTCCTTGTGCTGACGACTGTCAGTCTGTGCCCTCCCGATCACCTCGCCCTGAAACTCCACCACTATTCCTTCACTCTCAACGGGTCAAGATCCTGGAACTCCCTTCCTAACAGCACTGAGGATGTACCCGCGCCACATGGCCTGCAGCGGTTCAAAGCGGCGGGCAGTAAATGCCAGCAGTGCCCACATCCACAGTTTTAAGTCAGTCCATCCAGCCCAGCGCTGGTATGATGGGCTGAATGGCATTCTACTGCACTGTTCTTTCATTGTTCTTTCACCTGTATTTTGCGGGCAGCAGTGAAGGGACAGCACTTGTTGCTAACCTTGAAGAAAGCTAATCACAAAATGCTACTTGGTTCTTTGGTAGTAACGTGGCACAGTGGTTAGCACTGCCACCTCACAGCTCCAGGGAGCCAGGTTCAATTCCGGCCACGGCTGACTTGTCTGTGTGCGGTTTGCACTTTCTTCCCATGTCTGTGCGGGTTTCCTCCGGGTGCTCCGGTTTCACCCACAGTCCAAAGATATGCAGGTTAGGTGGATTGACCATGATAAATTGCCCCTTAATGTCCAACGAGTTAGGTGGGTTACTAGGTTATAGGGATAGGGTGGAGGTGTGGGCTTAAGTTGGGTGCTCTTTCCAAGGGCCGGTGTAGACTCGATGGGCCGAGTGGCCTCCTTCTGCATTGTAAATTCTATGATTCTGTGCCAATTTCATTCAGGCACCATACGGGGATCCCTGGGAGCCAGGAACAGTGAGGTCATCCAGCAGGACTGAGCAGCCAATCACATTGGTGTCAGCAAACTGGGAAGTAAAAACCATTCCATTTTTAATCATTTCTAGAGAGCAAAATAAAGATTGGGACATACAGATGGGATTAAGGCAGAAGCTCAAATATCATTCTTTAAAAATTTGATAGATTCGTCATCATTCAATGGAAAGAGTTACTCTCCAGATTTCTAAATTTATTTTTTCTTTAGGGCCAGTGAGAGTGTTCCTCAGTAATTATGTTTGAGCGCATTGTAAAAAATTTCAGCAACATCTCATTCAACAAGACTTACATTTTTCAATTATTTTTTAACAGTTTGAATATTGTGTAGGAAATTGAAGTTAATGTCCAATCACTGATTCTATACTGATTGCTTCTGTGAAGACTGCAACCATACACCCTATGATGAAGCAGCTATAGACCACTAACAGCAACTTTCATCCTTCCACATTTAATTATGTACAACCGCCAGAAATTGCTGTCAGTTTTATATGATATTAACAAAAACCAACAGGGGGTTAGTGATCCTGTCACTGGACTAATAATCCAGAGAGGCAGGGTAATGCTCTGGAGATCCCGCTATGAATCCTCCAACGATGAATGTTGTAACTTGAATTTAATTAAAACCTGGAATTAAAAGTCTAGCGATGACCATGTAACCATCATCGATGGATGTTTTAAATTCATTTACGGGATGTGGGCTTCGCTGGTTAGGCCAGCATTTATTGACCATCCCTAGTTCCCTTCAGAATGTGGTGGTGAGCTGCCTTCTTGAACCGCTGCAGTCCTTCAGGTGTAGGTACATCCACGGTGCTGTTAGGGAGGGAGTTCCAGGATGTTCCCCAGCTACATTGAAGGAACGGTGATATATTTCCAAGTCAGGGTGGTGAGAGACTTGGAAGGGGACCCTCCAGGTGGTGCTGGTCCCTGGTATCTGCTGCTCTTGTCCTTCTAGATGTTAGTGGTCATGGGTTTGGAAGGTGCTGCCTAAGGAGCCTTGGTGAGTTACTGCAGTGCATCTTGCAGATGGTACACACGGCTGCCACTGTTCGTCGGTGGTGGAGGGTTTGAATGATTGTAGAAGGGGGAGAAATCAAGCGGAGCTGCTTTGTCCTGGATGGTGCCGAGGTTCTTGAGTGTTGTTGGAGTTGCACTCATCCAGGCAAGTGGAGAATATTCCATTACACTCCTGACTTGTGCCTTGTAGATGGTGAACAGGCTTTGGGAGTCAGGTGGTGAGTTACTCACCATAGGATTACCAGCCTTTGACCTGCTCTGGTAGCCACAGTATTAATATGGCTGATCCAGTTCAGTTTCTGATCAATGTTAACCCCCAGGACGTTGATTGTGGGGATTCAGCAATGGTAATACCATTGAATGTCAAAGGGGTAGTGGTTTGCTCCTCTCTTGTAGGTCATGTCTGAAAAAACCCATCTGGTTCATTAATGTCCTTCAGGGAAGGAAACGTGCCATCCTTACCTACACGAGTCTCCAGATCCACTGCTTTGTGGTTGACCCTCAAGTGCCCTCTGAAACGGCCTGGCTAGCCACTCAGTTTCAAGGGCAATTAGGGATGGGCAAACAACACTGGCCTTGCCCGCATCCCATCAAAGAATTTTTAAAACCCAACCTCGCTTTCCAGGCTAATACAACCAGCATGTGCATCCCACTAGTTATTTATACGGCAGGTTTACCTCTTTTAAATCCTAATCTCCTCAGCTCATTTGAAATGTGACTGGTTATGCACCACATCTGGAACCTGTAGGGCTTTGGTGGAATTGGACTGAGTGGCGTGTTTTTGGCCAGGTGCAGGCACGATGGGCTCTTTCTGCGGCGTAAACCTTTGAGATCCAAAAAGAAAATAAACTTGCTTTGAAGCTATATTCTCACCTATAAATCCGTAAACCACAGCTCGAGCACCCAGGGTAGGAAGGAACTGCAAGGCTGGAGCTGTTGCAAGGAGCGGAGTGGTGGCGGCCGGCAGAGCGGTGGATGAGCAGTAACTAGGACCGAGATTCAAGATGGGTTTGCCTTTCACGTACTCCGGGCTTTGGCAGAGCAGGCTCCCTGGATCCTGGATAGCCTCGCTTTGTGATTCCAACAATAGCACCAAGTGACAGCTGCACTCCCAAGGGTTGCTGTTCAGGCGTAGATTCTGCACAGACCCAGGGACCTTGGCTAACATCACAAGATGGTTATTGTTCAGAAACAGATGGCGCAATTGCTGCAGAGGTCCGAAAGCATCTCTGTCAATGAAAATGAGCTGATTGTTGGATAAGTCTAGCTCGCTGAGAGAGTTCAGACCATAGAACGTGTCTGTGGAAATATATTGGATAACATTCGAGGCTATATTAAGTTGATTCAGCCGAGCAAGTGCCACAAATATGCGTGGAGGAAGATAAGAAACCTTATTGAATTCAATATGCAATTTATTAAGTGAAGTCAGGTCTGAAAACCATGGGGGCTTCAGCATATTGAGTGAATTTGTGTTCAGCTTCAGTTCGGTCAGGTTTTGAAGGCCTGTGAATGCCAAGCTTTCAACATTACAGCTCTCCAGTCGGTTGTTGGAAAGGTCCAGCAGCTGAAGGCGGTTTGTCTCGTTTGCTGATGTGGTAAAGGCCTGGCTTAGGAGTGACATTGTGAAATCAGTAATCGACAGGTACTCCAGGTTTGAGAAGTTTGTGAACGCTCTGGGTTCAATCCTTGTGATCGATCCTCCCTGTAGCAGAATCATTACGACCGACTTTGGCAAATCTGTCAAAACTTATACACAGAACAGGTTAAATAAATATATAAAATTGCATTGAACATGCAGCATAGAAACCGATCATTTGGCCCACCTGGTCTATGTCTGTGTTCACACTCTGCACCTCCCACCTTAGAATGTTTTTCTATTCCTTTCTCCTTCATGCGCTTATCCAGTGTCCCTTTAAATCCATCAATGTCATCCGCCTCAACTATTCCATGTGATAGTCAGCTCCACATTCTAATCCCTCTCCGAGTAAAGATGTTTCTCTGGCATAGTATTTTGGATTTCATAGAATCATAACAGAATGGTTATAGCACAGAAGGAGACCATTCAGCCCATCGTCTCTGTGCTGGCTCTCTGTCAGAGCAATTCACCTCTTTAATAATAGTAATAATCTTTATTGTCACAAGTAGGCTTACATTAACACTGAAATGAAGTTACTGTAAAAAGCCCCTAGTCCCCACATTCTGGCGCCTGTTCGGGTACATAGAGGGAGAATTCAGAATGTCCAAATTACCTAACAGCACGTCTTTCAGGACTTGTGGGAGGAAACTGGAGCACCCGGAGGAAACCCACGCAGACACAGGGGAGAATGTACAAACTCCGCACAGGCTTCCAAGGCCGGAATTGAACCAGGTCTCTGGCGCTGTGAGGCAACAGTGCTGCCCAAATCCCACAGAGTATTTTGCGAAGATATTTCAGGAGATGGTGGGGGAGGGTGGGCTCACGTCCCTTCCCGAGCTGAACTGGGCCCACAAAACACTCTGACCGACGCCCCGTCCCAATGAATCTCCGCGAGCAGTAATCATGAAGTTTCCTAGCGACCAAGAAAAAGAGCCAGTCCAGAGGTGGGCAAAGGAACATCGTGACTACAAATGGGAAGGCCATGCCATCAGGTTTTATCAGGATGTAGAAGTGGGCTGGCGAAGAAGTGGGTGGTGTTGAACAAGGCCAAAGCCGCCCTGTATAAAGGCGAGTTCTGGTTGGGTTGGTGTACCCGGCGGGGATAAGAGCGACTTTTGCGGGAAAATACTATTTTTATGATGTGCTGGAGGAGGCAGATTCCTTTGTAAAGAAGCACGGGCTGGGCGCGGGCTGATTGAGGTTTTTGGATATTGGGAATGGGCATGTTGATATGTGGAATTGTTGAGGTTCCTTGTTCATGTTCCCATTTCTCTGATCTTGTTTGGGTTGAATGTTTTGAAAGTTTAACTTGTCATAATTAAAATAATTAAAAGTGGAGTTTTTTGCATCCGGGTGATAAAGGGTTACTCGGCAGTTGTGATTTCAGACCATGCGCCAGATTTTGTTCAGTTGGCACTAGAGTCAGGTCCTTCCCAGCATTGACAATGGAAATTGGATATGGCATTATTAGCAGACAAGAGAATTTGTGAATACATGTCCACCGCCGTTGGGGAATATATTAAATTTAATAAAAGTGAGTCTTCTTGAGCGGCAGGGTGGCGCAGTGGTTAGCATTGCTGCCTCACGGCGCTGAGGTCCCAGGTTTGATTCCGGCTAGGGCAGCACGGTGGCCTAGTGGTTAGCACAACTGCCTCACGGCGCTGAGGTCCCAGGTTCGATCCCGGCTCTGGGTCACTGTCCATGTGGAGTTTGCACATTCTCCCCGTGTTTGTGTGGATTTTGCCCCCATAACCCATCAATGTGCAGGGTAGGTGGATTGGCTATGCTAAATTGCCCCTTAATTGGAAAAAATTAATTGGGTACTTTAAATTTTTTTTTAAAGCGAGGCTTCTACGTTGTGGGAAGCCCTTAAGTTAGCTATCAGGTGGGAGATAATTTCCTATAAAATGCACATGGAGAAGTCAGCGAGAAGGAGTGACACAGGCTGGTGGACTCCGTCGTTGAGGTGGACCATTAGTACTCACTTGCCCCGACCCTGGATTTGCTGGCAAGTAGGAAAAAGTTGCAGACACAATCTGAATCACCATCCATGGATAAGGCGGTGGACCGGCTGCGACTTTCAAGGGTGTTTTTTATAAACACGGGGAGAAGACCAGTTACCTTTTAGCTCACCAGCTGTGACAGTAAGCTGCTTCCCGGTAGATTGTACAGATATGGTACTCGAGCGGCAGCCTGGTTTCCATCCCGCGTCAAGTCAATGTGGCTTTTGAAACAATTTATAGAATGGAGAGTTTGGCCATGACAGATTTTTGGGGTGGACTATCCATCCCAGTGGTGCAAAGGGAGAGGTAGGAAGAGTTGGAATTCCCATTGGGAAATGAGGGAATGCATTGGGTTTATGCAGATGGGTAAAGCTCCTGGCCCTGATGGCTTCCCCATTGAATTTTATAAGACGTTTGCAGAACAATTGGTCCCTCAACGGCTTCTTGTCCCGGGATTCATTGCCCATTACACTTGCGCAGGCCTCTATTTCACTGATCCTTAAGAAAGACATTCTCTTGTGCACGACTTAGTTTGATCCAGTTCAAGGTGGTGCACAGAGCTCATTTGACCAGAGCGAGGATGAGTGGATTTTTCTCTGGGGTGGAAGTCAGGTGTGAGCACTGTCCTCGGAAGCCGGCTAACATATGTTCTAGCCTTGTCCGAGGTTAGTAAGCTTTGAGTCTCTTTCTTTAGCACTATGTCAGAGATATTTAATGTCGATCTGGAGCCATGTCCACTGGTGGCCATTTTCAGGGTGTCAGACTCGCTGGTGCAGCAGACAGGAGTGAAGATGGATGTCTTCGTCTTTGCCTCATTAATAGCCCGGATATGAGTGCTGCTTGGGAGGAGGTCTGCTGCTCTGCGCAGTGCCTTGGCTTAGTGGGGTGACCTCATGTTGTTCTTATATTTGGAGAAGGTCAAGTATACCATTAGGGGGTCAGTAGAAGGGTTCTACCTAAGATGGCAGCCATTTTTAAAGAGCTAGTCAACATCATTGTTAAGAGATTTAGTTTAATGTTGGGGGCATAATATCCAGCATGGATGGGACATACGGGGTGGAAATGCTTGTCTTTCCCGTGCTTCTTGTGGAGTGTGAGCTGTCCCACTAGTGGCATGGTACCTCAATTACCTAAGGTACAGAAGGTCAGCCAGTAAGGCACCAACCAGAGAGGAACCCAGTAGAGATAGACTGCGTAGTGCATATATCGTTTGCGTAAATAATATTTTACTCAGTGTGGACTCCCTGTGTTCTTATCAAACTGGCGACGAGGAATAACCGGGATTGCTGTCAATGCTGCAACCTATTCGGCTGAGCCACCTCCTTGATTTCTGGATCCAGGTTTGGATATCATTGATTCACCGCCATGCCTCTGTTTGGGCGGTCAGAAGCATTTGACGCTGGTGTTGAAGACTGGAATCAATATGCTGAACAAATGTGTTATTTCTTCTGGGTCAACAATACCACTTGGTGGATCGAAGGGTTCTCTCTAAGATGGCAGTCGTTCATCTTCTTTTTCAAAGAGCTAGTCACTGTCTGTTGTTAAGGTGTTTAGTTTAATGGTTGGGGGAGGGGGGTTAAATAAAGCTGTGATTTAAAAAAAATAAATTTAGTGTCCCCGATTATATTTTTCCAATTAAGGGGCAATTTAGCGTGGCCAATCCACCTAACCTGCACATCTTTGGGTTTTGGGGGTGAGACCCACGCAGACACGGGGAGAATGTGCAAACTCCACACGGACAGTGACCCAGTGCCGGGATCGAACCTGGGACCTCGGCGCCGTGAGGTAGCAATGCTAACCACTGCGCCACCGTGCCGCCCCATAAATCTGTGCTTTTGATTGTTTGTCGTGTCCTTTGTCATTGTAACTTGAATTAATTGTTTTACATTGTTTTGGTATAATGAAAACTTTTCAATAAACATATCGTTTTTAAGTTACAGTGATCGCATTCCTCTGGTGGGGAAAATGTGTAATCGAGCAACACTGAATTGAAAATGATTAACTTGAGTTGCTTCCAGCACCTGCCGGAATAGAACTCACCCTCCTGCAGGGAAGACACCAGCTTACAATTGGCCAGATTGGCGACACAGGTACAGTGGTTGGAACAAGGCGGCGCAGTGGCCGACAGCAGAGGCACCATGAGACACACGAGGAAGTAATAATCTGTTGAGAGATGCAGAGGGTTTTGGGAACAGACAAATAGAAGCAGCCCCTCAAGCTCGTCACGTCATTCAGTTGCATCCAGGGTGATCTTCACCTTCATTACATTTACCCGCCCTTGTTATACAACCCTTTAATATCTTTAACAACCTAATTAAATTTTATCAATCTCAGTTTTGAAATTTGCAATTGACCCCCCCCTCCAGTCTCAATAACATTTCGAAGGAGAGTTTTACAATACTTCTGCTACCTTTTGCATTCAGAGGTGATACCTGACATCCTCCTCAAATGGCCTGTTTCTAATTTTGCGGTCATGGCCCCTCTCTGCTGGGCTCTCCCGCCAAAGGAAATACCCTCACGGGCTGCTAGCTTTGTTTGCCTGGCAACCATAATTATATCAGGGCACCCGTCAGCCTTCTACCTGTTCTTGCTGTGTTTTGAGAGGCAAAGCATGAAGAACGATGCATTAAACGACATTAACAAGCCTGGTGACCTGCAGCAGAATGCTTAATGAAGATTAAGCATTCTGCTGACATTGGAGATGAGGCTTTCGAATGAGGCTCTGATACTGAGGAAATCCTGAAAATATTCGGCCGGTTTTTGATCAGATAGGATAGAGTGCAGAACCACAAAGAGGAAACTTAGAGGGAGCGAGGACACAGATAGTACCTTGGCCAAGATTTTTAAAAACAGCGTCTGGGAGGGGTTCGGAATTTTGCTTGGCTGGTGCTGAAAATCAGTAAAGTCTCCATCGAAAGCAGAGCACTGAATAGTCAAGAAAACAAATATAAAAGCAGAAAGCAATGGGAGCACGCAACATATGTGAAGATCACAGATGGATTAACATTGTGGCTGAGGTCCCTGTTTAGTATATCACAAGTAGTGGGGAAATCAGACTTCTGGTTTACAAATCCCAGCCTGTTGCCGTCTGCTTTGCAGAGAGTTCCCGATATCTCAGTCTAGACAGGTAAATCATTCGTCTCTGCCCTCTCTCCAGATGCTGACTCTCTTGTCTTTTTATCTTTCACTACTTTAATTATGACATTTTAAAAATAAATTTAGTATACCCAATTCATTTTTTTCCAATTAAGGGGCAATTTAGCATGGCCTGTCCACCTACCCTGCAGATCTTTGGGTTGTGGGGGCGAAACCCACGCAGACACGGGGAGAATGTGCAAACTCCACACGGACAGTGACCCAGAGCCGGGATCGAACCTGGGACCTCGGCGCTATGAGGCAGCAGGGCTAACCCACTGTGCCACCGTGCTGCCCTATTTTAATTATGACTTGACAAATTTCAAGTTATTAATCACTGATCGCAATCAGTCAACCTCAATCTCTTCTTCGTGTTCAACTATAGTGTGTACAGGAGCATTTTTCCTCAATCGCAAGTCCAGCTCTCACTTTCTTGTCGCTGTCAGTGTTGCTGGAAGTTTGCGGTGGGTGGGATGGCTCTCTCCACAGCCGCATACTGATGCTCCAACGCTCCAATGCTCCCAGGCTGTACCAGCACCGGACACTAATCAACAGCAATATTCATTGTGCATTTGAGAGCGAAATAGCGGGAAATGCGTCTGCTGATTCTTCACATTATTGGCAGGTGTTAATTGGGGACTGCACTTTGGTTTAGTCAAAAAGCTAATGCGCTATAATGGCCCAGAGGTGACTGTGCAAGAGGCTGTGTAACCTCTGGCAGGACCACACATGTAAGATGAGTGGCAAAGTGTACTGACCCTTGAATACTCTTGGTCACTTGGCCACTTATGACCACGATAGCACAGGGCAGCACAGTAGTAGAATGGTTAGCACTATTGCTTCACAGCGTCAGTGTTCCGGGTTCAATTCCCGGCTTGGGTCACTGTCTGTGTGGCGTCTGCTTGTTTTCCCCATGCCTATTTGGGTTTCCTCCAGGTGCTCCGGTTTCCTCCCACAAGTCCTGAAAGACGTGTTGTTAGGTGAATTGGAGAATCTGAATTCTCCCTCTGTGACCCGAACAGGCGCCGGAATGTGGCGATTCGGGACTTTTCACAGTAACTTCATTGCAGTGTTAATGTAAGCCTACTTGTGACAATAAAGATTATTATTACTATTACCGGTCTATGAGGGACAAAGATAGATAGGAAGAAAGGTTTCTCCTTAGTTGAGGGGTCAATATCCAAGGGGCAGAGATTTGAGGTGATGGACAAGAGATTTGGAGGGGGTTTAGGAAATACTTTTTTACTCAGACGGTGGTGGGAATCGGAAACTCGCTGCCTGAAAGGGTGGTCGGGGCAGGAACCCCCACAACAGGAGTTCTTGAAATGCCTTAGTGTATCAAGTGCTATAAAATAGGATTAGACTGGATAGGTGCTTGATGGCCACTAGGGAGGGGATGGGCCACATTTTATGCTGTAAAACTCGACGTAAGAAAAGACAACAAATTGGCAGTAACGCACAAACTTTTCTGACCACTGGGGGTCCCAAAACATTTGCACAGCCAAGAAATAGAAGTGTTGTTGTTGTAATGTTGGAAGCACAGCAGCCAATTTGTGCACAACAAGCTCCCAAACTCAACAATGTTTTAATGCCCAGATATTGGGTTTTAGTGATGTTGGTTGAGGGGTGAATATTAGTCGGGACACCAGGAAACAACCTACCTACTCTTAGAAGTTGTGACGGAATCTTTAATGTCCAGCTGAGGAAAGGCAGTCGAGGCCTCGACTCAAAGTATTGGTAAGGCAACACCCTTAACAGTGCAGCACTCCCTCAGTGCAGCGTTCCCTCAGTGCAGCGTTCCCTCGGTGCAGCGTTCCCTCGGTGCAGCGCTCCCTCAGTGTAGCATTCCCTCAGTGCAGCGCTCCCTCAGTGCAGCGTTCCCTCAGTGCAGCGTTCCCTCAGTGCAGTGTTCCCTCAGTGCAGCGTTCCCTCAGTGCAGCGCTCCCTCAGTGCAGCGCTCCCTCAGTGCAGCGCTCCCTCAGTGCTGCACTGGAGTGTCAGCCTGGGTTACATGCTCAGGTCAATGGAGTGGGGCTTCAGTCACTGGCCTTCACAGTCAGAGGCAGGATGCTACCCAGTCATTGACAGCCAACGCTGATGTTACAGAAACAACCCGAGACCCATCATTCATCCATTTCCAAATAAAGATCAACTGTGGAGTGCCTACGGTGCTGAGGACCCAGGTTCAAATCCCGGCCCTGGGTCACTATCCATGTGGAGTTTGCACATTTTCCCCGTGTCTGCGTGGGTTTCACCCCACAACCCAAAGATGTGCAGGGTAGGTGGATTGGCCAAGCTAAATTGCCCCTTAATTGGAAAAAAAAATAATTGGGTACTCTAAATATATTTTTTTTAAACTGTGGAGAATGGCGGTGTGCTGGGCGTGAAGCTTAATGATTCACTGATCAGGTTTTGCAGGTATTCATAGAATCTCTACAGTGCAGATGGAGGCCCTTCGGCCCATCGAGTCTGCACCGAACCTCTGAAAGAGCGCCCTAACCTCGGCCCAATCCCCCATCTTGTAACCCTTTATAGGGGCAATTCAGCACATCCAATCCACCTGCTGCACGTCTTTGAACTGTGGGAGGAAACCGGAGCGCCCGGAGGAAACCCACAAAGGCACGGGGCGAAAGTGCAAACTCCACACAGACTCTCGGCCGAGGTGGGAATCGAACCCTGGCGCTGTGAGGCAGAAGTGCTAACCATTGTGCCGCCGTACCGCCCCAATTGCTCTTGTCCGAGAGCAATAGAAGAAATTGCCCCAGATGCTACCAGGAGATTCTAACTATGTCCCATCCATCCACCCACCCCTCCAAAATATGCCCAAGCATATACCCTGAGTTTTCGTTAAAAGGTAGTTCAACGGCAGTCATCCTTTATCGAAATGTATGTGGAAAAACCTGTCCGGACTGATAATATAATGGAGAATACCAATGTTACAGCTGCTGCCCGAATCTTACATGCAACAATTCACCTTTAAGTGTCTAAACCTCAGCTCAGACAATGGGAAATATCAGATAGTTAGCTCCCATGTAGGTCAGAGTTAGGGTGGAAGCAGCTAGGAATCATAATCCTGACGGCTCAATGACTCCTCATGGAAAACGCCTGGTCCTCAGGCGAAGGCTGGATTAGAGACAGTTGTGCCCCCAGTGCTTGGGCAAGAGTCCCCATCCAGCCTCACTCTAAAGGGCTCCCCAACTTGGACTCTCTGCACGAGAGGATCGAAACCGGAAGGGGTACATCAAACAGAATGTATAAAATATTAAGACGACCAAAAGAAATTTGCATTCTACTTACTTTTCATCCTGTTCCAGATACATTTAATGGCATCTGAGCATCTGCAAAAACAATTCATGAGATTTGGTCTCTTTTTGCCATCTGCTTCTTGTCTTGCCGATTGCAGTTTGACAGCAGATTCTCGGGCTTTAAGCGACCAGCAGGGTTTATCCTCCCAGAGTCTCTGGTTCATTGCAGATGTTAATGAGCCGTGTTAGAAGAGATAAACATTAACAAGAGGTGACAGGTCCCCACAGCAACGGGCAAATGGGAAACTGCATCTGACTCAGGACATGTCTCAATATTCTTAATCTTCTAAATTAACACATTTATTAACTGATCAAACCCATGAGGCAACTGTAACTTGACTGGTCACTATGAGGAAATGGCTCTCCCATGGCAACATGAACCATTATTAGGATCTGAAGCAGAACCGTGTTGACCGGGACTGCCCCTTTAAGGGGGTTAACTACTCTGCAGAAATCCAAAGTTGAATCATAGAATTTACAGTGCAGAAGGAGGCCATTCGGCCTATCAAGTCTGCACCAGCCCTTGGAAAGAGCACCCTATCTAAGCCCACACCTCCACCCTATCCCCGTAACCCCACCTAACGTTTTTTGGACACTAAGGGCAATTTAGCATGGCCAATCTACTTAACCTGCACATCTTTGGACTGTGGGAGGAAACCGGAGCACCCGGAGGAAAGCCACGCACACACGGGGAGAATGTGCAGATTCCGCACAGACAATGTCCCAAGCCGGGAATCGAACCTGGGACCCTGGAGCTGTGAAGCAACTGTGCTAACCACTGTGTTACGGTGCCCCCCCCCCCCATACATTTTGATGTCTGATAAATGCTCTAATAAAAGATTGGCAACTTGCTGGCAAATTTCAGGTCAATGGCGGGCTCCTTCCTTTTGCGCCAGGGTCCCAGGTTTGATTCCCGGCTTGGGTCACTGTCCGTGCAGAGTCAGCACGTTCTCCCCGTGTCTGCGTGGGTTTACTCCGGGTGCTCCGATTTCCTCCCACAAGTCCAGAAAGACATGTTGTTCGGTGAATTACACATTCTGAATTCTCCCTCTGTGTACCCGAACAGGCGCCGGAGTGTGGCGGTTCGGGACTTTTCACAGTAACTTCATTGCAGTGTTAATGTAAGCCTACTTGTGGCAATAAAGATTATTAATTCAAAATTGTTTGGCATCGGGAACAAATTCAGTGATAAGAACAGGAGTAAGACATTCAGCCCATCAAGCTTGCTCCATCACTTTCATTAGTTAATCAACTCTATCATTTTCACTCCTATTCATTGCCTCTTTTCCAGGTCCTCTAAAACTCTTACCCCCCCCCTAGGCAAGTTTCTCTCTCCCTTTTAAACATTTCAATTCAATATGCACCTAAGGCGTATCGGGAAAGCACATGCCTCATTTTCACAACTTTTTAGGTGTGAAAAATCTTTTGCTGGATTTGCTTTTTTTTAAATCAATCAAAACACGTACCCTTCAGAGCGAACCTGGGCAAGTCCTCTCCAATTGGGTAGCATGTCTTTGATTCAAGTCGTAAGTCCTGAAACTTACACCTTCTAGATAAAAGTTATTTTTAAAATATCCTTTCCATTCTTTTGAACCCCATAAAAACATCAAAAGAGAAACTTGCATTTATATAGTGCCTTACAAACAATTAACTTATTTGAAGTGGTGGCACGGTGGCGCAGTGGTTAGCACTGCTGTCTCATGGGGCGCCGACGACCCGGGTTCGATCATGGCCCGGGTCACTGTCGGTGTGGAGTTTGCACATTCTCCCCGTGTCTGCGTGAGTCTCACCCCCACAACCCAAAAAGATGTGCAGAGTAGGTGGATTGGCCACGCGAAATTGCCCCGGGATCGAACCCGGGTCCTTGGCGTCGTGAGGCAGCAGTGCTAACCACTGCGCCACCGTGACGCCTTTGTCTGTGTGAAAATAACTGCTTCTCAGCAGAATGACTTTTGTGGGACAATAACTTCATTTTGTTGTGGGAACATCGCAAACAAGGCTCGAATGACATCTAGAAGCTGAATGTATTTTTTTAAAACTTAAACCTGATAAAACACAGCGGCCTCTGAGATTCATCAGCGATATCTCCGGGATCAATATTCGCAAGACTTCAGACTTGAGTTCGAAGGCTCGCCAACGCTTACCCTTCAGAGCGAACCTGGGCAGATTCTCTCCAATCGGGTAGCATGTCCTTGATTGAAGTCGTAAGTCCTGAAACTTACATAACTGTTTAAATAAACACATAGCTATAATAAACTTGTATTAATTCAGCTGACAGTGAATATTCAATTTTGTCTGCCTTCGTCAGTTGATGTCCCACATTGGCCACTAACACCCTTGAACTGAGTGGTTTGATTGGCCATTTCAGAGGGCAGAACAATCGCATTGTTGCGGATCTGGAGTCACGTGTCGGCCAGACCAGGTAAGGACGACAGATTTCCTTCTCTCCAGGGACATTAGTGAACCAAATGTTTCTTTTATTAAAAAAGGGCAATCGATGATAATTTAATGATCACTATTACAGAGGCTAGCTTTACATTCCAGGTGTTTTATTGATTGAATTTCAATTCTAGCAACTGCCATGGGGGGGGTGGGGTTTGAACCCATGTCCCCAGCAAGGTTGCCAACTGTGATTAAACCTATTCCTGGAGGCTTCATCACATGGCTGGACCCCATGCTCTTGTCATCAGTCAGCCAACACGTCCATCCTTGTGGGGCACGCAGAAAGACTCATTACCAAGACTGATGCTTGACAGTTTGCCATATGACCTTTTTTAAAATACCGTTTTCAATATTTTTATATCTGGTGAAGGTAAATGTTCAAAGGGAATGGCAAAATAATTCAATGTTTCTTACAGTCCCGATGATCTTTCTCCAGGGTCGCACACAGCAATGTCCTGGAGATTGATCTTCAATTTCTGGGGACTCCAGGCCAATCCTGGAGGGGTGGCAACACTAGTCACCAGACCCGTACCTGGATTTCTAACTGATGCACAATCAATGGACACGAAACGTAGATGAAGTCCGAACGAAAGGCTTTAATTAGCAAGAAGTGAACCCGGCAGCAGACGTACAGAAGAATGGCTGCCTGCCGGGGAACACGGGTTCTTATACCCCGCCTCGTAGGCGGAGCTACCTTCCTCTTAGCCAATCGGGCTGAGAGGCACATGATACCTGGGCCAATGGGCAGCGAGTCCTCTGCACTATTGGCAGCTCACACTCCCAGGTACCGTAATACCCCTAGTCATACTACCACACTAACCCAGTGACATTATCAGTGCGCCACCATCTCCCTCCCTCCCTGTTGCCCTCACCTGGCCCCATCCTGATCAGACACACTCCTATATTAACTTGCAGACAGCAGCGATGTCTTCTTCGAACCTCTTTAAATACTCAAACTGGCCTCACATGATGTCAATAAGGCCCAATCTGCAATTTGTGGCTGAGGTTTCATGGGGGGGGGGGGGGGGGGGGGGGGGAGAGCAGTGGATGCTTCCATGTACCAGGCCTAACCAGAAGAGATACCAGTCAAGTCCCTGAAATGTACAGTTTTATTAATTTGTTGCCTTTTGCTTTGAAAGCCAGGAGGAACTGAAATGTTCAACCAACCCCCCCCCCCCCCCCCCCCCCCCCCCCGCCACCCCCTGCACAGAAACCTTTGGGCTCCCGTGACATTAGCATCACTGTCAATGCAGATGGGGAAATTTGAAATCAATATAAATCTGGAATTTAAAGTCTAATTATGAACATGAAACCGTTGTCGATTGTCGTAAAAACTCAGCTGGTTTACTAATGTCTTTTTAAAAATAAATTTACAGGACCCAATTCTTTTTTTTTCAATTAAGAAGCAATTTAGCGTTGCCAATCCACCTACACTGCACATCTTAGGGTTGTGGGGGTGAGACCTGCCGTGATATGCATTAATGTAAATACACGTAGACTAGCTAGACACTAGAGGGAGCACCAGAGACATGACACACAGACATTCAACCAATAGGTCAGTAAGATAGGTTACGACCAATGGACATTCGCAATACACACAGAGGTGATACTACCACAGGGGGGCATTACACCAACCCATATATAAAGGACACAGCACACATGATCTTCCTCTTTCCAGTGGAGACACTCAGTGTGTACGCAGGGTTGATTCAACACATCAAACCCACCACCTGGATTGTAGCAGACTGGTTCGTCAGTCTGAGTAGGTATAGCACGATTAACAGGAGAGTCGAATCGACGTCGGAGAATTGTTAACAGTTTAAATAAATGTGTTGAAGCTATCTCCAAGTCTGAACCTTCCTTTGTCAGAGTGTACATCAAGGAAGCAGCTTATGCTACATCAAGAGCATAACAAAACAAGACCCACGCAGATACAGGGAGAATGTGCAAACTCAACACGGACAGTGATCCAGGGCCGGGATTGAACTTGTCACCATGAGGCAGCAGTGCTAACCACTGAGACACCGTGCCACCACTAATATCCTTTAGGGAAGCAACTCTGTTGACCTTACCTGGTCTGGCCTACATGTGACTCCAGACCCACAGCAATGTGGTTGACTCTTAATTGGAGTTGATTCTTAACTGCCCCCTCAGGGGCAATTAGGGATGGGCAATAAATGCTGGTGCAGCCTGCGATGCCCACGTCCCATGAACGAATATAAAACAACTCCCCAATTGTAAATCAAATCAGGTCGTAGAGACGTCACCACAAGGCAAGAAATAACACTTTAAATGGTGAATTCAGAAAGTTTATTAGCTATTAAAAAAGTAACAAGTTTGAAAGATAAAAAGCAAAGTGCCAATTAACAGTAATCAGCAGTAACAGTAATTAACAGTAAGAAGAGAAAGCTTAACTTTAACCATTGAACAGACTTACCACCACCCTTCTCAGATGAGGATGTGAAGAGAAGGCTCCGGTAATGTAGAAAACATGCAAAACCAGCACCTCTCGTAAACATGTCTCTACATTAACATTGCTTCTTGAGAACCCTGGGCGGGATGCTCCAATCATGGGGCTATGTCCCCACTCCAGCGTCAAAACGCGGGCGAATCACCCCCGCACCCCACCAGGACTCAGTCCGCGGCCGCCACGCCAAATTCCTGATGGGTGGGACCATGAGAGAACCACGCTGTTGGGAACTCGGTCAGCTGCACTCGCTGAATTGCGGGGGTGCCTCTGTCAATGGCCCCCTACCCGTAGTCCGCGCGCGTGATTTGCGGCGATATTCTGAGGACTGGAGAATCGCGGGAGCGGCGCGCGCCGGATTTCGGCTTGGAGAATCCTGCCCCCTTTATACCGTAAAGATGTTGAAAGCATCTTTAATCAATTATTGGAAAATAACCAATTGGTGTACAATTTGTCAATAATGAAATAAGAGTTAGCCCATTGTTTTTTTTTAAATTTAGGGTACCAAATTATTTTTTTTCCAATTAAGCCGCAATTTAGCATGGCCAATCCACCTAACCGGCACATTTTTGGGTTGTGGGGGTGAAACCCAAGTAGACACGGGGAGAATGTGCAAACTCCGCACGGACAGTGACCCAGGGCCGGGATTCAAACCTGGGTCCTCAGCGCCACAGTCCCAGTGCTAACCACTGCGCCACATGCCGCCCGCCCATTGTTTTTTTAAAGCTAATTGCACACATTGTCTCAATCTTTAAGACAATGGCTTCTTCTTAAGCTGTACCTCTTATCTTGAGTTAGCCTAAAAGTCAACCAATAATTGGTTAACATAGTTGTCTGTCGTGTAAGTTGAGACATTTTGAATAGTTGCCTATTCTTTCCTACAGCCAAGGTTAAACAAGTCACGTGCCCCTTTTTCCTGGTCTGGAAAGGGTGCATCTGACAACTCTCACAAAATTTTAAGAATCTGACTTAATGTCAATAATGTGTTTATAATTACAAAAGTTATAAAATATTTATGTTCCAGATTACAGTACCAATCTTCCCAACATATCTATGAATTACTTATTCTTTAATTGTCTCACAGTGGTTGAATATTCAACAAATCTGGTTTCCAATAATGTAGGTCTACTTTTTTGTTAATGTCTTTTGTCAATTCAGCACACAAATGCTCAATAACAAATGAATTGAAACTGCAGAATGATAGTCACACTAAAGCTACTGATTTTTAAACTACAACACCAAGTCCCGTGATGCTATCTGGGTATTCAGGATTACCCATCGTGTAACTGGACACCAGCAGGCAACTTCACCACTTAACTGCACTCGCCTCAGCGAATTGGTGACCATCTCAAACCATTGTTCTGAGAGGTATTACTCTTTGTGCGTTACTTTGTGTCTGTGGGTTTGCTTCCATCTCTCTCGGGTGCGACGCCCTTGGTTTTCGACAATTTCATGCAAAAGGCTAACATATCCGCATTCACTGCTCCAAAGAGGCTCCTCTTTTATTGGGGAGCTTGTCCCCACGGTTCTTTCACTGTTTGATGAGACCAGGATGGCAGAATCACACCTTGTGCCTGGGAAAAGGGCAGCCTCATGGCCAAGGTGTCCTTTTCTCACCCTCCTGGTTGTTGACACGTCTCCCCTCATCCACAAAGTCAGGTTACCTTCTCCAGAGATGTCTTTAATCTCTTCAATTGTCAGCCTTGCGTCTGCTGCTTGGTCACCCATGACGTCTTTCCTGATACGTGCAATGTTTTCTTGGCTTCCCTCTTTCTTTGTCGCCACACTCTCCTTGCTGTGTTGTCTTTCGATCAGACTATTCATGAAGTCAGTGCTGGAATTATGTTGGTTGTCATCTTCACCTTGGTTTAATTTTTCTGCTCTTAGTAGACGCTTTGATATATCGTAACTGCCGCCCACCACTGAAGATAAGTTCTCATCAGAATTTGTGCTTGTACAAATGGAGTCATTGCCACTCATTAGTTTGGACAATGGCACGATCATTCCAACAGGTTTGCTGTTTCCAGTTCGATCCTGCTTCATAACATCAGAACCCTGGAAGAAGGGCTTGTCCAATGCTTTTGAATTGTTTGCCGATTTGGAATGCGGAGCTGTCGTCGGTTGTTCCTCAAAGGCGGTTAGCGATGGGTCAGAGCTTCCTTGTGGTGGGGTGCCATCATCTTTTTTCATTTCCTGGTTACTTCCTACATTTGGGATGCTCCTGTTTGTTAAACCTTCCCAATCTTCAGAAAGTGATGGACACATTGGTACGTTTGTGGTGCTTGGGATTGCTTGATCACACTTTATTAATTCAGCTGATGTTTTAAGAGCGTGCTCGCCTTTCTGTTGAATCCCCAAGGCAGCCACTGGTACAAACGTTGCTGTGTTCACAGCAAAACCCAATATAGAATTGATTGCTTCTACCTCCCTATTAGACTTCGATTGGCGTTTTGATAGATTCTCTTTTGTAGCTTCCTGTTGAGGGCCCTTCTCCTGTTCAATGGTTTCTTGACTGCCTGGTGTTACCTGCTCCTTCTCCTGTTTCCTTTTTACCAGCAAAAAAACCAGCAACAAGAGCAGGAAGAACAGACCTATAAAGAAACACAGTTACACTTCATTAATGAGGAAGGTGAAGGTGAACAGCTCAGAGTTGACTGGTGGATTTAAAAGCCCTGCTTTAGAAGTAGTTCAGAGAAGGTTTACTAGACTAATACCAGGACTGTGAGGGTTGTCTTATGAGGGAAGGTTGGCGAGGTTAGGTCTGTAGCCACTAGAGAAGAGGCCACTTATCAAAACCTTTAAGATCCTGAAGATTATTGACAGGATGGATGTGGAGTGGATGTTTCCTCTTGTTGGAGAATCTAGAACTGGGGGGTCACTGTTTGAAAATAAGGGGTCGTTCATTTAAAACAGATGAGGATTGAGAATCTCTAGAACTCTCTTCCTCAAAAGACAGCGGAAGCAGAGTCTTACGGCAGAGCTACATAGATTCTTGATTAACAAGGGGATGAAATGCTGTCAGAGAAAGGCAGGAACTAGGGTTGAGGTTACTATCAGATTAACGATAATCCTATTGAATGGCGGAGTAGGCTTGAAGGACCGAGTGGCCTACTCCTGTTCCTAATTTATATGTTTGTATTGACATCTTAGCAGAACCAAAATAGTCATAACTCTGGAAAAGAAAATTAAAAAGGAAAATCTGCAAGTAATTCAGACTTAATATAACCATTACTCAATAGTATGGCTTTTCTTCTAGCAACATTGAGAGATGCTCCCTCTTTACCCTTCTAAAACTAACTGCTTCTAGCAGAGCTGTGAGAGCGGCCTTCTCGCTCACTACCCATCTCCAACTGCAACTAAATCAACTAAACTAAAATGTAATACTTCTCTATCTTATATGGCCCCAGCTGCTGAGCAACCACTGCTGGCTTATTTACTTTTCACACCGTAGCCCTCTCTAAGCACAATAGAATCACCACTGGAATTGAAACCAAACCCCACACATACAGACCTTTGTCCAGCATGAATCTAACTATAGGTTTTATCCTTCTAGGTACAGAAACATTAAATTAAGCCC
Source organism: Scyliorhinus canicula (assembly GCF_902713615.1). Taxonomy (NCBI): domain Eukaryota; kingdom Metazoa; phylum Chordata; class Chondrichthyes; order Carcharhiniformes; family Scyliorhinidae; genus Scyliorhinus; species Scyliorhinus canicula. The sequence goes on from NC_052166.1 coordinate 61,728,839, forward strand.
ACTTAAATCTAAACCTTATTTCTAATGTTTACTAATACAAATATTAATCCCTTAAAACTACCTTTATTTTCCTAACAGTATGTACAATAAAAATCTGCTGTAACATACCCAGCAGTCCCAGTAATGTTGGGAGTAGTATCGGAGGTGCTGTATGCTGGTCAGGCCAGGGTGTGCAAGTAGTTACTGGGCAATGAAAATCAGTTATGTTCCACACAGGAATTCCCTTCAAATTGGGTGGGTCATTGCAAGTAACAAAATTGCCATTCTCCAACACAGATTCATCCATGAGATCTGGAAATATTAATTGCAGAATTATTCAGATAGGAATAATCTATTGACCTCGATCAACATTTTGACTCAGTACAGGGTTTTCCAACCTCCTCGTCCAACTTAAACTTCAATAACTCTGGATGTGCACATGATAGAAGCAAACTGTGAGTGACTACAGTTCAAATTTCTAGTCTTCAATAGAATGACCAGCTTGCTTGATACATATTTCAATCTGATTTCTCAACTCATTTGTAACATTCTATCACTTCAATCTCCGATGAATACTAACGCAACATTAATACTAAATTCTTGATGAATTATGCCTTTCAGATGCCTTGAGTTCTGGAGTTGGGGACTAAGGTGCTGAGAAACAGTAGGAAAGTTAATGGGTTAATCAAGTTGATGTTTGAAAGCTTCTAGAACAAAGAAACACAATGAGGATTGAGGGAGCCGAATTAAGATACTTGGGAAGGGCAGGAGAGGGTCCTAATGAATGTCTAATCACACATAGGTCATAAATTAATCACATAACGGCACGTCGTTGTTACTCAACCCAAGAAATCATAAGTCGCTTTCAGGGTTAAAAATACACCAAAACATTCCCAATTCCTTAGAGTCAGCATGTTCTTCTAACTCAGCAAGAGTTGATTAAAACAGGTTACCTCTCAGATAAGATCCAAAATCTGAAAGTTCACAGGAGCAGCTCCAACGGTTGGAGTAAAGACTGATCTTCTGGGGCTTCGGTCCTCCAAAAGCTTCTGGCCTCAGGAAAGTCAGCTCATTGTTGGAAAGATTAAGGACGGACAGCTTCAAATTTCCCTTGAAACTATGGTCAGCTATCATGCGAATCCTATTTTGAGAGAGATCAAGTTCGACCAGATTGGAGAAATGAGGCAGTGCATCCCCTTCAATTGCCAGAATTTGGTTTCTGACCAAGGAAAGCTTGGCCAGGTTTACAGGTTTGGAAAACCAAGAGGCATTAATTGTTGTAAGTCTATTACCACCTAGTTTCAGGACAGCCAGGCTGATGAAAGAATTGAATGCTCCTTGCTCAATGTGTCGAATGTTACTGCTGACTATTCCCAACTCCGTAACAGAGAACAGGCTTGAACTGTTAAACACCGTGTTGTTGATAGTCTCAATCCCACTCAACTGCTTGAAAATTATGAGTTTTAATTTGGGGGGATATAATGAAGCTGAAAGACAAAAGATTTTAGAAGTAACTTAACTTGTAGTTAGTGCCCAGAAGAGGTTGCTATTTGCGGTATGCACTTTAACAATAAGGCAGCAGGTTTCAAAGACCCACTGTTGAAACTTAATTCATTGAAGGGGCTGACGAATAGTAACCTCTTCCTGAATTGTAGGGTGCATCTGGTGACAAACTAGGGACATTAGCAAATGTGATGGTGACATAGTGGTAACGTCACAGGGTTAGAAAATCCAGAGACCCAACCTAATGCTCTGGGGATACCGGTTCAAATCTCAGAATTTAAATTCAATTAATAAATCTGGAATATAAAACTAGCCTTAGTAACGTTGACCATGTTAGCTATCAGCAATTGTTGTAAAAGCCCATCTGGTTCAATTCCCGTACCAGCCTCCCTGAAAAGGTGCAGGAATGTGGCGACTAGGGGCTTTTCACAGTAACTTCATTTGAAGCCTACTTGTGACAATAAGCGATTTTCATTTTTTTCATTTCATAATGTCCTTTCGAGAAGGAAATCTGCCATCCTTACCTGGTCTGGCCTTCATGTGACTCCCAACCCAGAGCAATGTGGTTGACTCTTAAATGCCCCTCTGAAATAGCTGAGCAAATCACTCAGTTCAGAGGCAATTAGGGATGGGCAATAAATGCTGGCTCAGCCTATCGATGCCCACGTCCCAATGAATTAAAAAACCCGAAACATTTAGCGAAAGAAATTGTGAAATTTGAACTAATCATATTACAGAATTAGCTTGCGTCGTACATATTTCTACCCAATTTTTAAAACTCATGTGTAATATTCCGTCATTGCAGTCTCCAGTTAACCTTGATGTTACATTAATGAATTTCGTAGAATTAGGCTTTGAAAAATGAAGTTTATTTTGTACCTAATTCATTATGTACAGCTCAATTTCTGAAAATTATTTTATTTGCCAGAATTGTACTTACCATCTGGTATACTGGTACAGAATAACGTATTGTTTAATACTTTTGTACATGGGTCACTGAAATCACACCTCGAAGAATACAGTAGGCTCCAAATGTAAAGCACAGGCAATAACACTGGGGAAAGGAACAGCACACAAATCAACCAAACAAATCGTTACAAAAGCTGCAAAGCCGACTTGGTATTGATTACAGAATCTCAAAGACACTGTTGGGATGATAGAACAATGTGTATTTTGTGGAAAGGAGTCACTTATTTACGTATTCATCACTAATTTCATCAATACAGTATATCCTTTCACAACGTAGAGCCTGCAGCACATAGGCCACTCAACACATCTGCTGATGTAGATATTCCACACCCGCATCTTCCAGTTTTGTCCCCCTACCACTATATTCTCTTCTCCTAAAAGGATAATTGGGACAAGGTAGCAAGCTTATTACCCTACAAGTCTTCTGTATTCTGGGCATTTAAGAATGTGAACATGTCAGTGAATCGATAATGTATGATGTGCGTCGGGGGAAAGATCCACTAATAACTCTGGATCCTGGGTATGTGCCTACCTGAAGCAAGGGTTTTGCCCAGTGAGCAGAGTGAAAAGTGATGGCGCAAGTCGCAGAACTCCACGCTCATAGACCTACATAGATATATACATAGAACATACAGTGCAGAAGGAGGCCATTTGGCCCATCGAGTCTGCACCGACCCACTTAAGCCCTCACTTCGACCTATTCCCATAACCCAATAACCCCTCCTAACCTTTTTGGACACTCAGGGTAATTTTTCATGGCCAATCCACCTAACCTGCACGTCTTTGGACTGTGGGAGAAAACTGGAGCACCCGGAGGAAACCCATGCAGACACGGGGAGAACGTGCAGACTCTGCACAGACAGTGCCCCAGGGGGGAATCAAACCTGGGACCCTGGTGCCGTGAAGCCACAGTGCTAGCCACATGTGCTACCGTGCTGGATCTGTATTATTGAGCAGGTCCCTCAACTTTCTGGTCAGGGATGGATGTGGTGGATTTGAACTCCATGTCTCCAGATCGTTAGCCCAAATCTCTGGATCACAGTCCAGTTACGTGACCAATATACCACCTGTGTGGTTAGGTTGGAACGCTAAATCAGAGTTCAATCATTTCCAGGAAGTATTTTGGTCGATGCAACGGTAGCATGTCAAGGACATGTATCAAATCAATTCCCAGAAATTAGGAAAACGTTACATCGGTCATTTGAAGCCCACGCATAATTTAGAAGTCTACGTAATACTAACATTAGATGCATGACATTTCAGTTTGTGCAAATGTCTAACCTAGGCATCCCCAGAGATCTACTTACAATTCATGTTTCCTGTGCCTTATGCTGCCAGTGACATCCTGAACATCTGGAGGAAGCTGAGCTCTGCTGTTTCACGGCTGGCTCATGAAGATGGGATCCGACTAAGACTTTGAGACTCTCTGCAAACTCTGAAGGGCTGACTAATCCATCCCGTGATTGCAAATGTTGGGGAACATGTTTCAACAGGTGCATGTTTATCCGACAGCTGTATCTATGGATACTGGACTTTACTCTGGTCCTCTGCATGAGCAGCGGTGTGTGTAGTTCTATCTACAGGGGACATGCAGCCTGAATTGTTCCCCTGGGTAAGCCCACACACTGAGATAATGCCACTCTGTTACCGATTGATTGGCAAGGTTGTCATGCCTTGGTATACACGGAAAAGCGTTCATCCTGTGTTTTTGTTCACACTTTGGTTGATGAATCAGTCGCTGTTGTAGCCTGACCTTACATCTTGACTTACAAATACCCACACACGCTGAAAGAAAGATTTACAGTTCAAGGAAAACAAAATCACGACAGAAGAATAATTGCAAATCTTAACTGCAGCTGAACAACTGCCACAGCAAGGCACACGACAGAAGCTCGACAGATAGGTGTGAAGAGATCACAGCATGTGAGAGAGCTGTATCTGGTCTCGGTGATGGAATTTTACAGTCGGAATAACAAATTCATCTCAACCTCCTACACTATACATCAAGTCTTGGGAATGATTTTGTCCCATAAAATGGGATCCTCGTAAAATTATATATTGTTGTCTGATTGTCATGGTTGCTTCAGTGATCAGATGGGGTTAAATAAACGTCAGGGAAAAAAGTTCAGTAACAGAAGAACATAGAACATACCGTGCAGAAGGAGGCCACTTGGCCCATCGAGTCTGCACGACCCACCTAAACCCCACCTCCGCAACCCAACAACCCCTCCTAACCTTTTTTTGGTCACTAAGGGCAATTTATCATGGCCAATCCATCTAGCCTGCACGTCTTTGGACTGTGGGAGGAAACCGGAGCACCCGGAGGAAACCCACGCACACACAGGGAGAACATGCAGACTCCGCACAGACAGTGACCCAACGGGGAATCGTACCTGGGACCCTGGCGTGTGAAGCCACAGTGCTAACCACTGTGCTACTGTGCTGCCCGTTACGTCTCCCTCTCTGATACACAAACAAGTAGTTCCCATAATCACCAATTCTCCATGGAAAATACGTTGCCACTAGCAATTAACCTAGATCAGGGATTTTCAAAGTGTGGGTCGTGACCCGCAGGTGGGTCGTGTGGGTCGCGAAGGTCGGCCTGTTGGCTAAAGTGGGAGCAGGGGAAAAAAATTTTGAAGAACACTGACCTGGATCGATGCTTTTTTCCCTTCTGGCAATTAAACCAATTCTATGCTTACAAACGTTATACTCACACCCTGTCATCCACCCTAATCTACTTTACACCAAATTCACTCTGTGCCAATCCTGGGATTGGCTAACCTTTCATTATTTTAAAGGTCTAACAAAAAAGAAAATCACCTCAGAGTCTACTAAAATCCCGAGCAGAATGACTCAACTTTCTAATCCTACTGTGGTAACCAAGAGCTATTAGGAGCTCCTGGGCGGGGTTCTCCGGTTGCTGACACCGAAATCGGGTTCGGCGATCGGCCAGAGAATCCCCGTTCACGACTGAATCGGGGGCGGCGCTGCTTTTGCGGTGCTCCGCCCCCTCCAAAGCAGCGTACACTCAGAGTACGCCACGCGGCGTATCGACGGCCTCAGGATATTGCCTGAGGCCACGCCCCGATGCTCCACACCTGACCGGCCGAGTTTGTGGGTCCTCAGCGCCGTAGGCAGCAGTGCTAACACTGTGCCGCCCTGACAGTATAGTTTCTTGTTAAATGAATCCATCATCCTAGTGAGGCATCTCGTACTCTATTTTCTCTTTCAATGGCCTCGCAACACTGATCGGGGATCCTTCAGCGATTCATGTGCTACAATATGCACGGTTGTCTCCTGGGCATGTGACCCTGCAGGGTGCACACAGACTTGGAATTGCCCCATCCATGTACAAAGCACTACATTTATTAAATTACACCTGTCAAAAGTTGGCCCGTTCCATTATGATATGTAGCTGTCAATCAATATACATTCCCCATCGAACATTCCTACACTAGCACAAATCTTTGCGTCATCCATGAGCTTACGAGACAGTTTTTCATCAGCTCATTGAGAAAGAGCAATAAGAGTGGCCTCCATTCTGAACCAGGATTATTAATAATAGCATAATAATAATGTCTATGAGATGCAACCAATTCCTTCATCAATCTAAAATCTGCCAGCCAATCTCACTGTTTAGCACACTGGGCTAAATCGCTGGCTTTGAAAGCAGGCCAGCAGCACGGTTCGATTCCCGTAACAGCCTCCACGAACAGGTGCCGGAATGTGGCAACTAGGGGCTTTTCACAGTAACTTCATTTGAAGCCTACCCGTGACAATAAGCGATTTTCATTTCATTTCAATTATTGTTAAGAAGCCTGGTGTTTGGTATCGGATCGGGAATGCCATCTGGATTAGCTATATCCACCCATTTAGCATCTTCTTCAAAAACTTCTTTTTCAGCAGTCATGTTAAGAGTCTCAAATAAAGTCAGTTGTCGATTGACCAGTAGCCAGGCCACCTCGGGGGTCAAATAGTTGTGGGTTTGATGGGTTTTTGAAAACTCTCCATTTTCCTTCCTTCTAAGACTATCAGGGTTGTATTTTTTCACAATATCTTCCAACGCTGGCCCCCAATCTGCTGATTGTATAAATGAAAGCTCCAGGTGTCAGCTTGGCTCAATGGTAACAAACTCACCTCTGGATCGGGTCGCCCCAGTACAAATATAAAAGCAAAGTCATAATTGAAAGTATAATCAGATATTAACTGCACATCAAGCACTTGAGTGGTTGCAACAAATCATTAACCTGCTGCTGCCCCTCACTGCTCACCTCCCCGAAAGTCCCACAGGTTACTTGGTCTTCACGCCATGCTGTTGTATTTCAAAGTTCCCATAGCGACTTGTGTATCTGACTTCAGCAAATCCTTCTCAAACACTTTGAAGAACTTGTTTGAACTGGAAATTTCGCAAGTCCCCTGTCAGCTGGGGGCCCCACCGGCTAGAGAGGGAAGATGTGTTTGGGGCCATTTATGTCAATTTAAAAAAAAAAATTAACAAAGTTTATTTCTATAAACCTTTAAATTGCACTAAACATTTTTTAAATTGTAGGACGTGCTGGTGAAATACAGGAAACAAAGACTGGTCAGCTGCGTAAGCAGGATCCTTTATCAGAACATATCCCATTCACCTATCCTTATTTTAAATGCGAAACATGATGTGGAGATGCCGGCGTTGGACTGGGGTGAGCACAGTAGCAAATCTTACAACACCAGGTTAAAGCCCAACAGGTTTGTTTCAAATCACTAGCTGAGGACCTGAGGAAGGAGCATTGCTCCGAAAGCTAGTGATTCGAAACAAACCTGTTGGACTTTAACCTGGTGTTGTAAGACTTCTTTAAATGTTAATGGCACTGATGTGCTTTTACCTCATTTCCTGCTCTTATTTCAGAAATTCCTCACTCATGGTGCTTCCTTTTTACTTCCATCATCTTGGTACCACAGCCAACAATGATAAACATATGCTGAATTTATGCATCGTGTTAATTAATTCCTAAACGATAACCTGCTCGCGGACACTCAGTTTGGGTTCCACCAGCGAGATTCAGCTCCTGACCTCAACACAGCCTTGGTTCAGACAGGGACAAAAGAGCTGAATGCCAGAGGTGTGGTGAGAGTGATTGCCCTTGACATCAAGGTAGCATTTCACTGAGTATGGCATCAAGGAGCCCTACCTAAACTGGAGTTAATGGGAATCAGAGGCAAACTCTCCACAGGTCGGAGTCATACCTGGCACAAAAGTTGTGGTGTTTGGAGGTCAATCATCTCAGCTCCAGGACATCACTGCATGAATTCCTCAGGGTAGTGATGGACCACAACAATTTTCAGCTGTTTCATTAATGACCTTCCTGCCATCATAAGGTCAGAAGTGGGGATGTTCGCTGATGACTGCACAATGTTCAGTATCATTGGAGACTCCTCAAATACTGCAGCAAATCCAAATGCAGCAAGACCTGGACAATATAAGTGGCAAGTAATATTCGTGCCACACAAGTGCCGGGCAATGACCATTTCCAAGAGGGGATCTAACCATCGCCCCTTGACATTCAAAGGCATTACCATAGCCGAATCCTCCACTTTCAACATCCTGTGGGTTACCATTGATCAGAAACTGAACTGGGTGAGTGAAATACATACCGTGGCTACCTGAGTAGGTCAAGTGTTAGGAATCCTATGGCGAGTAACTCACCTCCAGACCCCCACCCCCCAAACCCGATCCACCATCTATAAGGCGCAAGTCAGAATGATGTCAGACACTATGCTGGCGATCTTTGGGGTGTTCAGATGCCGGGGCTGGAGGAGGGTAAGGGGGCTAATGTCGTGGCCTGCGCCTGTCTGATTGCCCAGCGACGGATGCTATTGAACTGGAGGTCGGCAGCGCTGCTGGGGGTTGTGGTTTGCTTGGAGGATTTGTAGAGTTTCTCAGGCTGGAGATGGTAAAGTTCACCCTTATGGGGTCGGAGGTTTTTTTTACATGTCGTGGAGGGCGTTTCTGTTGAAATATTTGTCGGGGGGGAGGGGGGGGGGGGATGGATGCTGATAGATTTAACAGGGGAAAAGTTGAACAAATTGTAGTACCATATTTATTTTGTGCTGTGTTGATGCGTTTGAGTGTGTTTGGAATGAATTTATTTTTGCGACACAGGATTCTGTATTCCACAGTTGATGCCAGGGACGCACAAGACAAACATCAACTTCAGCTGAAAAGATCATCAACTCGGTGAAAGACACTCTTTGTTCTTCCATAAACTTTTTGATCTCCCCCTCGAAGGAGTGTTGCAGACTGGCACATTCCAAAGCCCAGGACTGTGTGTTTAGGGACACACTCAAGCTTGGGGCAGCAGCCACCAAGGCACATTGGGAAAAGGCCACCGTGTGTGAGGCCTTTTAGCCAATCCCGATTGAGGGACTGGACCGTGCAAGATGCCTCGGACTCTGTGCTTAACCCTAACTGTATGTAACTACATTGAAGCACCGCAGAGTGCAACATGACTGATGTTTATAGTTTGAAGAGGGTTGCACTCTGCAACAAAAATATTGAAACATTTGTAAGGTTCTCGTAAGGTTCTCATTACTGTATTGAAGCACCTCAGAGCGCATCTTGATCTCCAGAAAAAAATGTGAATATCATTGCCCTTTCCTGTTACGACAATTTGAAATGATTTGTAATGTTACTTTCAGGTATTTTATTTAAAAAAGTCCATTGGGGAAAAAAAAATCATTTCAATTTAATTTAATTTCACACTCGACCCACCCTCAAGTCAGGTTACTAAGTTACACCTACTTTGCCCTGAATTATGCTCATTTCTGGGCTGTGGGTCAAAAGTAACCCAGAAACAAATTTGTGTTTGTAACATTTCACAAAACAGTCTGAATCAGAATCAAGCGAATACTGAATTATAGAAGCAGCCGTGCCACAAAATCAGGAGACGAGGAGTGTTGGGTCGGGCACAGTTGGAGGAATCCCTGCCTGAGTCACAGGGGTTGTGGGTTCTCATCCCATTCCAGCAACCTGAGCAGCAAGACGCTCCAGTGCGGATGTTAAAGCGAGGCCTGATCTGCCCTCTCATCTGGGTGCAAAATACTCCATTGCACCATTTAATTTGTTATTTTGCAAGCTTGTTTTGGTGCAGTCCTCAACATTATTAGCTATACACTAAATTTAGTATTGTCTGCAAGTTTTAACACCATGGACTGAATTTCCCAGTTCTTCATGCCAGCAGGATATTCCGGTCCCGTCAGTGATCCCACCCCCCCACAGCGCGTTCCATGGAAGTGGGGCCAGCGAACAATGGAAAATTCTGTAGACATTGGCGAATGATCCCACTGGCAGCCAATGGTAAACCACTTCCACCACTGGAAAACGTGCCATGGGGTGGGAGGTGGGGTGTGAGGCCGTTTAGCCAATTTCGATCGACGGACTGGAAATCGTGCAAGATGCCTCGGACTCTATGCTTAATCCTAACTGTATGTAACTACATTGAAGCACCACAGAGTGCAACATGACTGATGTTTATAGTTTGAAGAGGATTGCACTCTGCAACAAAATTATAGAGTTTTAACTAGGTTTAACTAGAGTTTTAAATCATTTATAAATCTGGTGAAGATCCCTTAAACCCTGTTCTCTATTAATCTGCTCTGACACACACCTTTGCCATAATTCTCTTATAGCATCGTAGAGTTCCTACAGTGCAGAAGGAGGCCATTCAACCCATTGAGTCTGCACTGATCCTCCAAAAGAGCACCCTACACCTAGGCCCACTCCCCTGCCCTATCCCCGTAACCCAGCCCAATCTTTGGGACACTTCTGGGTAGCACTTTATCCATTGCTTTCTGGAAGCACACGTACAATAACCACTGCATTATTCTCATCAATTCTTCTGAAACAACTTCAAATAATTCAATATGGTTGGTGAAACATGAGCTTTCAGGTGGACTACTTTTAATATATTCTCTTTCTCCATGTTTGCTTCTCTGATCTTTCGACAAAGATCCAGTATCCTTCCTTCCATCTACTCGGGTTACACTAGCAGATCCATAGACCCTGGAGTTAGCACCACCAATAATAATCCCATATGCACTAAGTTTATTTTTACAATCCTACATATTGTTGAAAGTTTAATGGGTAAATCTTTCCTTTCTAGTTACAGGAGTGAAAATTATAATTCATAATGGATCGAATATTTTTAGAACAGTGAAGACACAAAACAGCCTTCAGGAAAGCATATTTTTAAATTATAATGCTCCTGTGTCATAGGTCTGATAATCCTACTTGAACATTACAGAAGCATTTTTGGCATACATCTTTATTTTAAAATTACCCAATAATTAGTTGCAATTTTATACTGCTTAAAATAACTTGCATAGTGCCATCGCAATTAATCTACAAGTGAGATTGTCACGATTTGATAACACATAGAAAATAGAAGCAAGAGAAGACCTTTCAAACCTGCTCTGCCATTCACTAAGATCATGGTTGATCGTCAAGTTCAATATCCTGATCCCACCTTGCCCCCATATCCCTTGAACCTTTTTAAAATTAATTTACAGGAGGTGGGCGTCGCTGGTTAGGCCAGCAGTTATTGCCCATCCTTAATTGCCCTTCAGAAGGTTGTGGTGAGTTGCCTTCTTGAACCGCTGCAGTCCTGGTGTAGGTACACCCATTGTGCTGTTTGGTAGAGAGTTCCAGGAAATTGCCCCAGCGACAGTGAAGGAACGGCGATATAATTCCAAGTCAGCGTGGTGAGTGACTTAGAGGGGAACCTCCACGTGGTGGGGTTTCCAGGTATCTGCTGCTCTGGTCCTTCTAGATGGTAGTGGTCGTGGGTTTGGAAGGTGTTGTCTAAGTAACCTTAGTGAGTTATTGCAGTGTGAATGGTACACATGGCTGCCACGGTTTGTTGGTGGTTAAGGATTTGAATGTTTGTGGAAGCAATCAAGTGGGCTGCTTGGTCCTGGATGGTGTTAAGCTTCTTGAGTTTTGATGGAGCTGCACTCATCTAGGCAAGTGGAAAGTATTCCATTACACTCCTGACTTCTGCCTTGTAGTTGGTGGACAGGCTTTGAGGGGGAGGAGGAGGTGGTTTATTCATCACAGGATTCCTAGCCTTTGACCTGCCCTGGTAGCCAGAGTATTAATATGGCTAGTCCAGTTCAGTTTCTGATCAATGGTTTCCCCAGGATATTGGTTGTGGGGAATTCAGCGATGGTAATGCCATTGAATATCAAGGGGTGATCCTCTCTTGAAGGAGATGGTCATTGCCTGGTATTTGTGTGGCGAGAATGTTACTTGCCACTTGTCAGCCCAAGCCTGGATATTGCCCCACTCTTGCTGCATTTGGACATGAACTGCTTCAGTACCTGATGAGTCACAAATGGTGCTGAACATTGTGCAGTCATCCACAATCATCCCCACTTCGGACCTGATGATAGAAGGAAGGTCATTGATGAAGCAGCTGAAGATGGTTGGGCCTGGGACACTACCCTGAGGAACTCTTGCAGTGATGTCCTGGAGCTGAGATGATTGACCTCCAACCACCACAACCATCTTCCTTTGTGCCAGGTATGACTCCAACCAGCGGAGAGTCCCCCCACTGCCCCCTCTGATTCCCATTGACCTTTAACCCCAAGAGAGCTATATCAAATTATTTCTTGAAATTACACATGTTTTGGTCTCAACTACTTCCTGTGGTAGTGCATTCTACTGATTTACCACACTTTGAGTGAAGAAATTTCTCCTCACTTCAGTCCTAAAAGGTTTACCCATTATCTGCAAACGATAACCCCTAGTCTGGACTTCCCCACCATAGAGAACATATTTTCTGAATCTATCCTGCTTAATCCTGTTAGAATTTTATAAATTTCTGTCAGATTCTCTCCCATTCTTCTAGACTTCAATGAGTATAATCCTAACTAATTTAGTCTCTCCTCATATGTCAGTCCTACCATCCCAGGAATCAGCCTGGTAAATCTTTGCTGCATTCCCTCCATAGCAAGAACAACCTTCCTTCATACACAATACTCCAGGTGTCGCCTCACCAATGCCCTATATTGTAGTAAAACAATCCTATGTCTATACTCAAATCCTCTTGCTATGAAGGCCAACATACCATATGCCTTCTTTACTGCCTGCTGTACCTGCACACTTACTTTCAGCAACTGATGCACGAGGACACCAATGTCTCGCTGAGTATCCGCCTCTCTCAATTCACACCCATTCAAATAATAATCTGCCTTCCTATTTTTGCTACCGAAGCGGATTACCTCATATTTATCCACATTGTACTGCATCTGCCATGCATATGCCCACTCGCTCATCCTGTCCAAATCACTTTGAAGCATTTCTGCATCCTCCTCAAAGCTCACCCTCCCACCCAACTTTGTATCATCTGCAAATTTGAAGATAATGCATTTAGTTCCCTCGTCCAATTCATAAAGAAATTGTGAAGAGTTGGGGTCCTAGCACAGATCCCCAAGGTATCTCACTAGTCACTGCTTGCCAATCGGAAAAAGACCCATTTTGTTTCGAACCTTTTTGCTTCCATTCTGCTAACCAACTTTCTATCCATCTCAAGACACTACCCACAATCCCATGCGCTTTAACTTTACATAGTAATTGCTATGTGAAACCTTGTCAAAAATCTGCTGAAAGGCTAAATAAATCAAATCCACCAGTTCTCCCTGATCAACTCTACTTGTTACATCTTCAAAGAATTCTACTAGATTTGTCAAGCATGATTCCCTTTCATAACCCATGCTCACTTTGTCTGATTACACCACTACTTTCCAAATGCCGTGCTATGAAATCTGTGATAATGGACTCTTAACAATTTCCCTACTACCTATAGGCTCACTGGTCTATAGTTTCCTGTTTTCTCCCTACTTCCCTTTTTTGAATAGCGGGGTTATATTAGCTATCCTCCATCTGCAGGAACCATTCCAGAGTGCAAAGCATTTTAGAAAATGGCCACTAATGGATCTATATACCTAAGGCCACTTCCTTAAGTACTCTGCAATAAAGATTATCAGGCCCTGGAGATTTATCCACCTTCAATTCCATTAATTTCTCCAAAACCATTTTTCTAGTAATACTGATTACCTTCAGCTCCTCGCTAAAACTTGTGCTTCTCAGAACTTCCGGTTCTTCCTTTGCGAGGACAGAAGCAAAGTACGAATTTAGTTCCTCAGCCATTTCTTTGTTCCCCGTTCTGAATTCCACCGTTTCGGACTGCAAGGGGCCTACATTCATTTTGTCAATTTTTTTCTCTTTACACACCTACAGAAACTTTCTGCTAGCTTACTTTCATATTGTATTGTCCCCTCCTTAATCAATCCCTGGTCTGCCTTTGCTGAATTTTAAACTGTTCCCAATCCTCAGGTCTATTGCTTTCTTTGCTAATTTGTATGATTCTCCTTTGATTTTAATACCATCTCTAATTTCCCTTGTAAGCCATGGTTTGGCCACGGTTCCCTTTCTACTCTTGCGCCAAATTGGAATAAACAACTTTTGGAGTTCACCTGTTCATTGCTTGAATGCCTGCCATTGCCTGTCCACTGTCCTTCCTTTCAGTAATGTTTCCCCAACATAGCCAGTTCATGCCTCATTTAAAAAAAAAAATCTTTATTGTCTTTTAATAATCTTTAGGCTTACATTAACACTGCAATGAAGTTACTATGAAATGCCCCTCGTAGCCTCATTCCAGCGCCTGTTCGGGTACACAGAGGGAGAATTCAGAATGTCCAATTCACTTAATAGCACTACTTTCGGGACTTGAGAGAGGAAACCGGAGCACCCGGAGGAAACCCACGCAGACATGGGGTGAACGTGCCGACTCCGCACTGACAATGATCGAACCTGGGACCCTGGCACTGTGAAGCAACAGTGCTATCCACTGTGCTACCGTGCCGCTCATACCATCACAATTACCTTTATTGGAATGCATTCATCCATCACTGGTATGTTAATGGACCACCGCGCACAATTCAACCAATTGCTAAAAACAGAAAATGCCAGTCACAGCATCTGAAAAGGCGAGAGATTATAAATGCTTCACAAGATAGTTACAGATTCGACCCAACGCAAGTCATTCATCCAAGAGATGCAAATTGATTCCAACAGTTGCTTCTTAAATGACCCAATGGTGTTTTGTCTCCATTATTCTAATTCTGGAGGTCACAAAATGATAACCTATTATGTAGAGAATTTCCTGATATCAGCCTGAAAAGTACCTTTTATTAGTTTGAACCCACATCCCCTTTTCTATTCACACCGGTTCAATTTCAAGGAATATTCAGGATTAACCTTTCCATGTCCTTTGCAATCTTATATATCTCGAAACAATCGCTTCCTCCAGGCTGAAAAATCCAACTAATTCCAGTTTATTTATTTTGCAAATGCAAATCCCCAAAACCAAACAATCAACTCCCCATTTTCTGAGGTTAAGCTGATAGTCCTCCACTTTGTCTGTGGAGAAGGAATCCTCAGTAACATGCAGCATCTTTCATCTCTTTTCACAAGTGCAAAAGGCTACACTGCACTCAGGTTGCAGTGGTGGGGTGGGGGTGCCGAGATGAAAGACAGGGAGTGAGTGGGTTGAACAGGCCACGTGAATATGTGGTTAAGTACCATTTACCTTTCTCTGGTCTTTCCTCATAATATAATAATCATTATTATTACAAGTAATCTTACATTAACACCAATGAAGTTACTGTGAAAAGCCCCATGTCGCCACATTCTGGCAGCGGTTAGGGTATTCGGAGGGAGGATTCTGAACGGCCAAATTACCTAACACGTACATCTTTCGGTAGGGAGTGTGGCGACTAGGTGCTTTTCACAGCAACTTTGTTGCAGTGTTAATGTAAGCCTACTTGTGACAATAATAAAGATTATAATATACCGGGAGCATGATTTCCTCATCTGCTGTAAATTTTTCAATAATCTGCTGCCCACAGACACTAATCCTTCACCGTGAACATCAGATGTCAGTTTAAGATGTGGTTGGTGAACTGGAAGATGTTGCCTGCTGGCCATATGGGAGCAATAAGCTCAAAAATCTACTGCAGCTGATGATCCATCCATCTTTCATACCTTCCAAAGTGGAGCCTTGCTCAGAACGAGTTCGAAAACTGGGGGAAAAATGCTCAAAAGTTTAACAGGATAAATTAATAAAAGTAACAGACACCCTGGAGGGGGCAAAAGGCTGTAACAGTTCATTTTCTTGGGTGCAAGCAGTTATTTCAACTCTTTTGGATTATTGACTCGCTTCGGATTTTCAGCAGTGCTTGCAGTTAATGATGGCCAACAGTGCAGTAAATATAAATTGTAGTTCAGACGTACAATGAGTGACTAATAATGGCAGCAGGACAGAAGATTTGGTTAAGCCCTGAAAGCATTATCTCCATTACCTCTGTCATTGCATCACGACAATGCGGAGATCTCTCAGGTCTCTATTGATCCTGCTTATTTCTGTTGGAAGTTCAACGAGGATTGCAGATTTGCAAAACAAATGGTCTTTCAAAAATAGAATCCGGGCATTATTGTGGTTCTTGTACATTAGGACTTTACTGAAACATTTGCGGTCTTTGTTCATTTGAACCCCTATCCTCTTTTCCCACTTTCACCGGAGCAAAGCTAGGCTCTGGTTTAACTTTCTGGGTACTGCATTGTTGTACATCTCGATATGGCTGTCTCTTGGCGGCAGCTGTTGAAAGATTGACTAGCTCAGTTTTGTTGCCCGACTAATTAGCTGTCCAGGTAGGTGCTAGAGGGGAGGCACGTGTCTTTTATTCACACAAATTCTAGGGATTGAAAATCTCTCTTCCTGGTCCAGTGACCAAAAGCAAACCAGGTTTGGAAGTAGAATTTGCGCCTGTCTTTCAGGTGGGACATTGATCCGAGGCACCTTCTGCCCTCTCATGTGGATGTAAAAGATCCCATGGGGTTAATTTCAAAGAGCGAGGGAGTTATCCCTGGTGTCCTGACCAATATTTACCCTTCAATCTACATCACAAAAATAAATGATTTGATGACTATCCGAGTTTGCTATGTGCAAATTGACTGCAGCATCTTTTACATTATAACAGCAACTACACTTCAAAGGTACGTCATTGATTGTAATGTGTTTCGGACATTTGGTGATCATGACGGGCACTATATAAATTGCCAGTCTTTCTTTTTATTTCCAACATCCGCACTGTTTTAGGAGGGCGTCAGATCAGTAGGGCTACAGTGACCTCTGTTGGGAAATATTGGGACAGCAATGACTTGCAGCAATGGAACATTTTGTCTTTGTATTCAAGGTAACAATTTTAAACAAATAGGAATCATATTATGCAAGGATATAGTAGAGGAGGTAGGAAGTTTCAGGGTGGTGAGGCTACTAGAATGCAAACCCCTTTCTCAGGCAGAATGACATAGCTTTAAATTGAGGGGAGATAGATATAGGACAGAGGTCAGAGGTAGGTTCTTTACTCAGAGAGTAGTAAGGGTGTGGAATGCCCTGCCTGCTACAGTAGTGGACTCGCCAACACTAAACGCATTCAAATGGTCATTGGATAGGCATATGGACGATAAGGGAATAGTGTAGAGGGACTTCAGAGGGGTTTCACAGGATGGCGCAACATCGAGGGCCGAAGGGCCTGTACTGCGCTGTAATGTTCTATGTTCTATATCTGAAAACATGCTACAGCATAGAGTCACAACGTAAAGCAGAGACTCGGGACTGGTTGCAGAGGAACATTTGCAGAGGCCCTTGAAGGGGGAGGGGGGGGGGGGGGGGGGGGGGGGGGAGTCCAGTGGTGAGACCTCTTAAAATTGAATAGCTAGGATGCCACTAGGGTAGTTTTACATAAGTTAGTTCATTAAGGATTGAGATTAATCATAGAAAGTATGCCCAGTAATCATTATTAACCATTAAACATGTATTTTTAGGATATAGCAGTAATAAGTGATCATCTGGCTACAAGCAGTGGCTACAATGCATGATTGGATTTAGGCTAGCTAACTTGCCCGTGTTTTTGAGACACACGAGATGTGTGATCAGCAAATTACTAGTAAACACAAGTTTTTTAAATCAGTGGCCCCCGATATCCTCTGGAAGCAAAAAGGAAGTCACTTCTAATATCCTGTCCTTCTGAACCAATCTATGGAGTAAAAAGGATGCCAGTTCTGCCATCCTGACCCTCACAAACAATGGGTGCGCAGGATGCAAAGATGGGGGAATAACAACTTAGGATACTAAGATTGACATCAAGCCTTTTGTAAAACACAGCCAACAGGATGAGGTTCAATCATGGGTTGATCACAATTTTATTGACAGCTTCAGGGATTGGATCCGGCCCAACTGGGGTGGGCTATGGATTTTTGGAAATTGCATAATTGATGTGTTTTTATAAGCGTTTAGTATCGATCTTGGCATTATCCAGGTCCATCTCAGTGTACACGTAACCAAGCTTGGGTTAATAAATAGCCATCTTAACTGAGCTAAGGCCTAACAATGAGGGGCGAACCCCACGTTTAGGCTGGCTCAATACTCGGGCCTTGACAATGCTCCTACAGCCCTTTCTTGAACTTGCACTTGAGCTGAAATTGGGAGAGGGGTAAAAATAATCTAAAATGAGGAAATATTGTTCATATGGCACACTCGTAAAATATCCAAAACTGTGTGAAAGGAGCATCATCAAATAAATAGCAGTAAAGAGACATTGGGGCAGATGACCAAAACCTTGGTCTTAGAAGGTGATAAGATGCATCTTTGAAAGGAGTAGTAGAGAGTTTAGTGAGAGAACTTCAGGTATCCGAAGACATGGTTGCCAACGGTGAAGCGCTTAAAATCAAGGATGCACTAGAGATCAGAATTGAAAGAATGCAGATAGGAGAGTTGTAGCGCTGGATAATAATAACAATCTTTATTGTCGCATGTAGGCTCATATTAACACTGCAGTTACTGTGAAAAGCTCCAAGTCGCCACATTCTGGCGTGTGTTCGAGTACAGAGGGAGAATTCAGAATATCCAATTCCCCTAATAGCGCATCTTTTGAGACTTTTGGGAGGAAACCGGAGCACCCGGAGGAAACCCACGCAGACATGGAGAGAACGTGTAGACTCCGCACAGACAGTGACCCAAGCCGGGAATCGAACCTGGATCCTGAGGTAAGGCGGGATTTGTAAACCAAGGCTGAGAAATTTAAAATTGAGGCATTGTAAATCACTGAGCACAAGGGCGAGTTGGTGAACATAGGAGATGGTGGTGCAATGCTGGTGGTCACTGGATTGTTTATTTTATTCTTTCACAGGATGTGGGCATCATTGGCAAGGTTCATTATCCATCCCTAATTACCCCTGAACTGAGTGGCTTATTCAGCCATTAGAGGGCAGTTAAGAGTCAACCATATTGCTGTGGGCCTGGAGTCTAGGCTAGACCAGGAGAGATTTCTTTCGCATTATGACAGTTTATGACTAGCTTTACATTACATATTTATTTTTTTCTTCCAATTTCATCCAGATTTATTTTCAGATGAGTTGTTGAAATAATAATAAGTCTTTATTATTGTCACAAGTAGGATTACATTAACACTACAATGAGGTTACTGTGAAAATCCCCTAGTCGCCACACTCCAGCACCTGTTCGGGTACAGAGGGAGAATTCAGAATGTCCAATTCACCTAACAAACATGTCTTTCGGGACTTGTGGGAGGAAACCGGAGCACAAAGGATTATATTTTCAGTTAGCTGCAATACCAAGAGGTCTTCATCTGTCCCTAACTGATCTTGTTACAGCAACCACCCTATTCCACAAAGGCTGACCATCCCTCCAATTGCAGGTCCCATATTGACCTTGGCTATGGTATTCCATCCTAACCGCAGGTTAGTCGTCAGCCGGGCAGGAAAAGGAATGCAGAAAGAATGAGGTCCTGCTGCTCGGTTTGCTGTGGCCTTTATTGTTCCCAGCCATTATCAGTAATGTCCACAACTTGCCCACCTGCATCGAGGCAGTCATTTCTGGCTGGTTAATTAATTCCCAGATTTCACTCCACCAATTCACCATAAAGCAGATTGCACAGCACCAAAACTGCAAGAAAACCTTCAGCTAAACCTGAAAATCAGCACAAAATTGATTAGAGGTGCACAAATGCACATTTGCCAGAGGGGACAATAACAAAAAGGAGACACTTTTTGTGTACAGCATACAAACTAAAACTACACTAGATCGTGGGGAGGAGTGGAATAGAAACTTACAAATGCCTGCAGGAAGTATTTATACTTAGCATGTACTTCTCAAAGCACCACAGAGTCCCTAAAACTACAGTTACGCGCATAATAAATTCTACCGTTCCTTCTTTTGTACCCAGCATCAACATTGCCATACCACAAATAGTGGCCGCGATTGCATGAATTGTGTTAACTGTTTCTCTACTGGAGCACTCATGTGAAAGAAACCATGCACAAATGTGGAAAGTCACAAAACATGTCGCCTCGCCAGACTTCACTTGTAGCTTCCTGCATGAAGTACACCACCATTTCATGTTGAGCGATGGTGGATTTTTTTCTTTTAGAGAGTGCTTCAGTGATTCTATGCATAGCTTGGCGTCAGTGATTTGTTGTAAATCAACCCTTACTCCGATCACAGAGTCAATGTTCTCTCAAATACACAGATGTGAAAAAATTGCAAAAAAATATGATGAACAAAATTAAAGTGATGGGAATCAAAATAATACAAATGACTTGATCGGTACAGTTCACCGCTCTTTATTAATTTTTCAGTGCTTTTCAAAATAAATATGTTTAATATGTCAAACATACAAGTGGACAAAACATTTAGGTGATGACGAGAAGCATGGTAAAGTTACAAAAAATGATGCCATTACCGTGATCTGTGTAGTAATACTCAAACCTTTAGAAAACAATTGAGGAGTCTTTAAGTATTTACAGTTCCAACAGACCAGCTATCCATACATATATTTACAAAACGCTGCAACATATTTCAAACTCTCAATCCATGTCACACTTCTGATTTTAAAATACACAGAATCAAAAGTAAAAATAAAAAAGCAGTGGAAGACAAACTTGCATTTGTTAGCTCTAGACCTCACTGTCAACATAGAGATTATTTCACCAAATGCATCAGTGCAACCTGGTTTTCCTGGTATCTGCAGTTTACCACAATGTAAACTGTAATTAGTGTGCTATTACATTGGACTGTGACAGCTTGTTTTGAATATGGTCCATTGAAAAAGTGCTCTCTTTGAAAATATTTCCCTTTCAAAAGATCAAGCTAATTGCACTTCCTTTATACCAAGTAATTCTCCCCATAAGCTCCGCAATGCTGTCTGTACGCTCAGCCCTGGGAAACATTGCTTTCATGAGAATAACATGGGTAGAAAAGAAGTGCATTTGCATGTCAATATAAAAACTTTTTGTTTCCATTGTTTTCACTTGACATGTTTAGGGCAACCACATTGTCTAACTATGAGGAGGAATTTGCTTTTACACTTGTACAAAGAATCTACTGCTTAAATTATCTTTGTGGGCACTCTAAATTTATTTTTTTAAATACCTGAAAAAGTCACAATTAGCTAGCTTCATCCATCTCTTGAATTGGACCATTAAAAACTGCTCTAAGACTTTTGAAATAAAACGTGGCGCTTTTTAAAATCCTCGCAGCTTGCTAAAGAAATTTTAAGATATTTCAATTATTCAGGGGAAAATAGTTAAAGACAGAAGTAGCTTTTTTGAGTATCAGTATCATCTAACTTTACAAATAATAATAAAAAAGCATTTGGGTTCAAATGCCTGAAAGTTACTCGGAAACAAAAGGGCCCAAAACATTTGAAAGGGCAGGCAGTTACTATCTGAATGTAACATAAAATGGGCAAGTTACCCAGTATACTCAAAGTGAAACAAGTCTGGATGTTCTGATTTGCATTACCTTAAAATAAATAGGATTTCACTAATAATATTCAGAAAATCTGAACCAGTCTCCTGTATCAGGGAATTGTGATGATACAAGAACAAGTTGAACTGACAGCAATTCATCAATGTTACCTTAACCCCAAGACGATTTGGAATTTAAATGTCTATTTTCAGCAACATGTACAAACGTATTAATTTTCAGTTTTGCTGGCAGGAGTGCAGAAAGAAGCAGGTAGCAGGATACAACTGTATACTTTGCTGCCATTCACTGGGTTTTAACTGAATGACACAAAGGAGCGCACGCACACACACATGCAGTTAAAATTAAATATTACATGTGAAGAGTTGGCTGTAACAATGGAGAATCTGCCCAATGAGGAAATGTCTCCCTATTCACCAGCTTGCTTATGTGGAAGCAACTTTCCTCTGTTGACTCACCATAGACAACATCATAGGTGTATATTATAAATACATTTAAGTTTAATAAATTTTAAATCTAGTTCACATTTACAAAAAAAATAAGTACTTTCATTGGATTCTGATACAGGATGTGTCCAAGAATCCACAATGAAAACACTAAATAGCCTGTTTTTCATGTGCTGGCAAGCCCGTTGAGTACTAATGGTACTTTCTGTTCTGATTTCAAATTACCAGCGTTTTGGGGGGGATCCATTTTAACTAATAAAATTGTTGTATAGAAAACAACAATGGGTTTATAAGGTTCTGACACAATGGTTGATCTGATGGTAAATTTCCACCAAACTGGCTAACCTACATTCCGAATGGGGAACTGGAGTTTTGGCAAGTATTCCATGGTATCCGACCTCTGCTGACGCTTTCATATCTTCTCCACAACTAGTCACATGCACAAGTATTTTAAAAAGGTCTCAAAAGGCTTCACTGTTTTAACATGCAACATTTCGACTGCAATTTGGCTCAACTTACTTGGAAGTATTTGTAAAGTCTGCAGTAAAGTTCCGTAGCAAAAAGAAAAACTTGCAATGCTGAGTGGCAAATAATCAGAAAATTCTGTGCTGTTTGCACAAGTGATGGTTTTATGTTAGTGGAGATGAAGCTGTGTACATTTTCAACCTTCCTTGTTGCAAGTGGGATTTTCAAAGTGACAAAGCTTTCTGGACAGAGGAGAAAACAGTTCACATAAAGGGTGTTATTAAAGGACACTTTGCCTTTAGGATAAGGTTATCCAAAGTAAAATTGGAATAACACACATTTTGTTGGGCCATATATTATACTTAATACCAAGTTACATACAGTACCTATCCTTTATTATGGACACAGCTCACATCACTTGGGAGATACAAAGAGTCAGCAAAGAGACATCAAGAGGGATGGGGAAAGCGGGGGAAAGTGACGTCAAAACGGAGGAGCAGCCACGATCCCATCAAATGACAGAGCAGGATTGAAGGGCTGAATAGCCGCCACCTGCTCCTATTTTCCATGTTTTTGTGAAACAGTCCCTTCACGAGAGGGCAGGTCAGCTACTAGGGTTGTATTAGATAAGTGGCGCTTTCCCCGGGAACTGAGAACCCCGTCCATCATCCTTGTGGCTTTGGGCACCTAGAACAACTACAATTATAAATTCACCTGGTTAAGCCGGATAGTTCCATCAGGAGTACCGGATTGTATCGCTGTCCTGGTAACGAGGGGGTCAGTGTATCTCTGTATTCAGCGTCTGTCCTGGAATGAGGGGGAGTCAGTATATCGCTGTATTCAGGGTCTGTCCTGGGAATGGGTGGTCAGTGTATCGCTGTATCCAGCGTCTGTCCTGGGAATGAGGGGTCAGTGAATCGCTGTATCCAACGTCTGTCCTGGGAATGAGGGGTCAGTGTATCGCTGTATCCAACGTCTGTCTTGGGAATGAGGGGGGTCAGTGTATCTCTGTATCCAGTGTCTGTCCTGGGAATGAGGGGTCAGTGTATCGCTTAATCCAACGTCTGTCTTGGGAATGAGGGGTCAGTGTATCGCTGTATCCAGCTTCTGTCCTGGGAAATTAGGGGGTCAGTGTATCGCTGTATCCAGGGTCTTCGATATCCAGGGTCTGTCCTGGGAATGGGGCAGGGGGTCAGTGTATCTCTGTATCAAGGGCCTGTCCTGGGAATGAGGGAAGGGGGGGGGCAGTGTATCGCTGTATGCAGGGTCTGTCCTGGGAATGGGGGGGGGGGGGGGGGGGGGGGGGGGGGGTCCAGTGTATAGCTGTATCCAGGGTGTGTCCTGGGAATGAGGGGGGTCAGTGTATCTCTGTATCCAGCGTCTGTCCTGGGAATGAGGGGGTCAGTGCATCGCTGTATCCAACGTCTGTCCTGGGAATGAGGGGGGTCAGTGTATCGCCATATTCAGGGTCTGTCCTGGGAATGAGGGTGGTCAGTGTATCGCTGTATCCAGCGTCTGTCCTAGGAATGAGGGTGGTCAGTGTATCGCTGTATCCAGGGTCTGTCCTAGGAATGAGGGTGGTCAGTGTATCGCTGTATCCAGGGTATGTCCTGGGAATGAGGGGAGCAGTGTATCTCTGTATCCAGCATCTGGCCTGGGAATGAGGGTGGTCAGTGTAACGCTGTATCCAGGGTCTGTCCTGGGAATGAGGGGGGTCAGTGTATCGCCATATTCAGGGTCTGTCCTGGGAATGAGGGTGGTCAGTGTATCGCTGTATCCAGCGTCTGTCCTAGGAATGAGGTGGTCAGTGTATCTCTGTATCCAGGGTCTGTCCTGGGAATGAGTGTCAGTGTATCGCTGTATCCAGGGTCTGTCCTGGGAATGAGGGGGGGTCAGTGTATCGCTGTATCCATGGTCTGTCCTGGGAATGAGGGGGGGGTCAGTGTATCGTTGTATCCATGGTCTGTCCTGGAATGAGGGGGGGTTAGTGTATCGCTGTATCCAGGGTCTGTCCTGGGAATGAGGGGGGGGTCAGTGTATCGCTGTATCCATGGTCTGTCCTGGGAATGAGGGGAGGTCAGTGTATCACTGTATCCAGGGTCTGTCCTGGGAATGAGGGGGGGGGGGGGGGTCAGTGTATCACTGTACCCAGGGTCTGTCCTGGGAATGAGGGGGGGTCAGTGTACCACTGTATCTAGGGTCTGTCCTGGGAATGAGAGGGTCAGTGTATCGTTGTATCCAGGCTGTGTCTGGGAACGAGGGTGTCAGTGTATCGCTGCATCCAGGGTCTGTCCTGGGAATGGGGGGGGGAAGGGCAGTGTATCGCTGTATCCGGGGTCTGTCCTGGGAACGAGGGGGTCAGTGTATAACTGTATCCAGCCCCTGTCCTGGGAACGAGGGGGTCAGTATGTCCATGTACATAGATTCCTGAAAGTTGCCACCCAGATTGATAGGGTTGTTAAGAAGGCGTACGGTGTGTTAGCTTTTATTGGTAAAGGGATTGAGTTTCGGAGCCACGAGGTCATGTTGCAGCTGTACAAAACTCTGGTGCGGCCACATTTGGAGTATTGCGTGCAATTCTAGTCGCCGCATTATAGGAAGGATGTGGAGGCATTGGAAAGGGTGCAGAGGAGATTTACCAGGATGTTGCCTGGTATGGAGGGAAGATCTTTTGAGGAAAGGCTGAGGGACTTGAGGCTGTTTTCGTTAGAGAGAAGAAAGTTAAGAGGTGACTTAATTGAGGCATACAAGATGATCAGAGGATTAGATAGGGTGGACAGTGAGAGCCTTTTTCCTCGGATGGTGATGCCTAGCACAAGGGGACATAGCTTTAAATTGAGGGGAGATAGATATAGGACAGATGTCAGAGGTAGGTTCTTTATTTAGAGAGTAGTAAGGGCATGGAATGCCCTGCCTGCAACAGTAGTGGACTCGCCAACATTAAGGGCATTTAAATGGTCATTGGATAAACATATGGATGATAAGAGAATAGTAATAGATGGGCTTTAGAGTGGTTTCACAGGTCGGCGCAACATCGAGGGCCGAAGGGCCTGTACTGCGCTGTAATGTTCTAGAGTTGTATTCCCTTAACCTGGGCGAGATTAAATCCAGATCCTAGTAGTTGGAATGAACTTAATCAATATATCATCCAATATGTTGTAGTTACCAATGTCTAAATATATCAACACCAATGTTAAAAACAATGCACAATAAATAACGCACATCCCTCAACATCCTCTATATTGAAAAAGTGCTTTTACAGACCAACATATTGCGCTCTGTGGATCACGTCGCCCGCTAAAAGAAAAATCACTACACTCAACTGGAAATAACTCCCATGGATCATCGCATGTGGTGGCACAGTTGTTAGCACTGCTGCTTCACACCGCCAGCACAACCCCCCCCCCCCCCCCCCCCCCCCCCCAGAGTTCAATTACAGCCTTGGATGATTGTGTAGAGTTTGCCCTTCTCCCAGTGTCTGTGTGGGTTTTCTCCGGGTGCTCCGGTTTCCTCCCACAGACCAAAGATGTGAAAGTTAGATGGATACCAGGGGAAAATAAATGTTTCACACCCGTTAAAAGAAAGCAAAATCTATTAAATTTAAATGTGAAATAATAAATAAACTTTAACTGAACTATCTAGTAGTTGCTGACTAGCACTATTCACTCATTTTAATCAAATATAACAAATGAGCCAAGAAATCAGAAATTCTCACTGTCTTGAGAAATTCCCTGCATTTTTAGAGCAAACTTCCGTAGAAGTATTTGTATCTCTAGCACTTTTAATGAACAGAAATACAAAGTACATAATAAAGACATCAGATAGTTTAAATCTTTTAAAGTATTTAGTGTGAATTTAAATTGTGTAGAAATACTTGAGTCTCTCATAAGTGTTGCACAGATATAAATCCTTTTAATACAAGTATCAAACATGCTTATAGCTTATTGTTGGCCTACATTCAAGACAATGGTCTCCATATAGAAAACTAAAATGAAAAGTGAAGTTCTCACATATTTAGTCATCCCTTCAAGACACTGCTTAATCAGGATTAAACATTTCAAGTATTGCTGCACCATATTTATTTATCACAATGCTCAGTCCTCTGTAACACGCACTCACTAAAAGTCATCAGCAAAATCAAATACTTGCTGATTTCCTTACCAACCAGGTTGAACAGATGCACTGTAAAGTCAGTTGAAAAAAGCAATGCATCGCAAACACTGCTCTGAAAGGAAAAAGAGTTCTTTGACACTATTCCATTCATATTTCTGTAATGAAGATACCGAGCAAACCAAAGACAGTTCTTGCAGACAGCTTTATGCCAGCTTTTCCATGGTGCTTTCATCAATTCTGACCGACCATTTTAAGTGTACACAACCCATCTCGCATACTGTAACAGTGCACCAGCAAACCTAACTCGCCTGTGCATAGACACAATTTTGAAAAGGGTCGGGGGGGGGGGGGTTGGTGTAGCGAGAGAGATAGACAGAAAAAGTAAACCATTGAACAGTCATTT
Source organism: Scyliorhinus canicula (assembly GCF_902713615.1). Lineage (NCBI taxonomy): Eukaryota > Metazoa > Chordata > Chondrichthyes > Carcharhiniformes > Scyliorhinidae > Scyliorhinus > Scyliorhinus canicula. The sequence goes on from NC_052166.1 coordinate 61,755,607, forward strand.
TTTCCTCCAAACCAATAAAGAAAATTGAACAGCGGAAATGTAAAATCCTCATTAAGAACCATTTCAGCAAACCACAACCACAAGTTTTTTTTTGTTTGTTAGAGAAATAACCCGCTCCCAGGATGGGGCTGACTCAATTTTCATGTCAGACAGAGTCCCATTTTAGGTGAACCTGCACATCACCCTGACTGCAGCCATTAGTTACAACTGCAAACTCTAGGCTGTCTTTTCTGTATACAGATCAAGCTTGGAGTGTATATTTTGTTCATTTAAAAATAACTGGGTTGTCTACAGACAACAGCATTTAAATACTATGAATATCCATAAAGCCTTTTTTTTTAAAAAAAAGAAAAAAACAAAAATTGTTCCTATCTAAGAAACGTTCACATGTTGGTAGTGCTCCGACCCAATGAACATGCACAAGAGAAATTCAAAAGTCGTGCCCCGTAAGCAGTTTTATATTTATCCTAGTTTAGCTTATGGCTGCTGAACAATGGCACAACGCTGCTGAGTAATGGGGAAATGGATGCAGCTTGAAGGATCATCACCATGGCCACATGTACAAGAGCGATCAAATTATTTTACCACTATACCACTTATTATTAAGATTTCTTTTATTTTAAACAGAACACACACAGCTCTGAACAGGTTATGTTAAAAACTTCAGAACTGGGAATGGGGGGTGAAAAAAAGCTGTGTTTCATGAACTGGCTGCTGAGAGAACGTTCATCTTTCAGAAATTAGCCACGGATGACAATTGAAAGAATAAGCGGTAATGAAATATATTAAATACCATCCCATCCCCCCCCCCGCCAAAAACGATTAAAACAGTGTACACTCTTACAAGAGCATGCTGCTCATACAGTGTTGGGAAATGAGAGGATGGAAGATTTTCAGAATGCATGATGGAATAAAAAGCATGTAAATTTGATTGCGACCTCTCAGTATGCCTCCATACAGCAATACTGTGCTCTGTGTGGTAATACTCTACTTCTACAACAATCTTCCTTACTGGACAATTAACACCCAATCATTACTGCAGAACACAGGCTTTGTCTACAACGATGGCACTTATGAAATGTGCCGAATTCAAGTGTTTAATGAATCCGACTTTCAAAGAGGCAATTCTCCGTATTCATTATCATTGCGCCATCCTGTGTGGCTTTGCTCATATGCGTCTGCATGATTGCTGTGCCACGGGTACTATGGCTATTGATTTTAAAAAATGGTCAGGATGCTGTCTTAAAATATACAGATCACAATCCATCACTGTTCATGGCAGGAGAAAATTAAACAGCATCTGGAATTGCAGGACGTCAGCAGTTGTTGGTTTCTTGGCAGCTGTTGAATTGATCTGATTGTTACACATAGTCCCAGTTAAACCAAAGGCAGATCAGAACTTTCTTAGCCGGTAGAGGAAAATGGCCTTCTGGATTGTTTCAATTTCAGATCGGTACAGTAGTTAGAGAAGTGTTTCAAAACCCATCATCCCAAGTGTGCCTTGAGCCAAATTTAACTGCTGCATTCTTCATGGCGACACCATTCCAGCAGGAATAAAGGGAAAAGAAAGAAAAAGCAGAAAGGGCTTTTCACAACTACTGTCCACAAATACTTTTAAGAATCCACTGGCTAGAAAACTTGCCACATGCAAAGAAAAGACAGTTACAAGCCAGAGTAACCAGCGCAGAAAACTAAGCCAGAATTCTGTCACATACCACCAGATGTTGGCACCCAGAGACCGACAACCCAACAGAAAAATGGCCCAACTATTCACTCGGTTTTCTGTAGGATACATTACATTTCACATTCAAAACAAAGTTTCAATTCTCTCATCTCTAATAGAATCTGGAGGGATTAGTACTCTCCCAAAACTGAATAGCCACCAAATCAAATAGAAAAGTTGTTGATTTCAACACAATCTACTTTGCAGGGGGGAGGGTGTCTGAGAACTTTCAAAATGAACCAGCAAGATGATCCTTTCATTTTCCTGTTGACTGCTTCTTTGGCACTGCAGACCGCTTGATTTGCCACAGGTGATTGTGAATTGTGATAGCGTCCACACTGACCGACATGGTTTTAGTAGGTATTAGGCTAAACAGCTTTCTGTCCGAGCTATACTTGTAAAGCTTGTCGATCATCTTCTTATTAATGTTTTTTGGCCCTGTCCCAGTTAACTTCTGTATCTCCTCAGAGTCTGGGGAATAAGCATAAAGTGCTCGGAATTGGCAGCCCGCGTCACGGAACAAGATGATGTAATGGTTAGCCTCGCATTTCTCAAGTTCCTAGGAAGATAAATCAAAATGAATTTTCTCAAAAAGATTGAAATGGCAAATTTAACATTTTCATTGTACAAAATTATACTTTCACCCCCTTTCTTCCCCTGGTGCTGGGGAAAGCAATTTCTGCCTGAAATGGATGTAAAGTTGGTCACATCTCCTACCCTAAGCAGTAGGAGAGAATCATTTGATATTTCAGGCCTTGAATGGTGTTGAAAAGCTGCAGGTATCCTGGCTGAGAAGGACAGCTATCCCCTTTGAGGTATATAAGAAATAGGAGCAGGGTTAGACCATGTGGCTCATCGAGCCTGCTCCACCATTCAATTCAAACATGGCTAATCTTCAGCTTCAACCCCAGCTTGCTGTCCACTCTCCATAACCTCCGATTCCTTGAGAGTCTATCTCAATAATGAAGCATCTTCATCTCTTTGGGGTAGAGAATTCTAAAGATTCACAAACATTTTGAGCAAAGAAGTTCCTTACTTCAGTCCTAAATGACTGGCCCCTCATCCTAAAACTGTGCCCAGATATTCCAGATTCCCTCACCAGGAGAAACAACCTTTGCGTCTACCCTGTAAGGCCCCTCAAGTATCTTGTACGCTTCAATGAGATTACCTTCTAATTTTTGTGGACTGCAGAGAGTAGGGGCCCAATTTACTCAGCCTCTCATCATAGACAACCCTCTCATCCCAGTGAACCTGTGTTGCTTCGAGTGCAAGTATTCCTTCTTAAATGTGAAGACCAAAACTGCACTGTACCCAAAGTGTGGTCTCACCAGAGGCCTGTACAATTGTAGCAAGACTTCTTTAATCTTGTTATCCAATCCCAATCCCCTTGCAATAAAGGCCAACAGGTCATTTGCTTTCCTTATTGCTTGCTGGACTTGTATGCTAACTTTGTGTTCCTTACACAAATATGCGCTCAAGTCAATCTCAACATCATCATTTATGTGTTTCACACCTTTTCTATTCTTACTACAAAAATAACCTCGCATTCTCCACATCGCACTCCTCCTGCTACCTTCCTGTTCACTCATTTAAACCTGTCTATCACTTTGCAGCCCACCTAGCTTTTGTATGGTCAGCAAACTGAAGATACATTACTTGCTGTCTTTTCATCTAAATCGTTAATATAAAGTGTAAATAACAGGGGCCTCAGAACCGATCCTTGCGGCAAAGGGCCACACCAAAAAATTTGAAGCACTTCGCCTTAGCTGTACAATTAAATTAGAGGGTATGTTGATGGGACCACAATAAGATGATCTCAAGAGTGGTATTAAGAACTGGCCAACAAGCCAGTCTGTCCTTTTTCAATTGTCTGTCCCTTCTCAGTTGATGGCTATCAGTTGAAAAATTACATGCATAATTTACTAGCCAAGGTGAAAAAGTTCCACCTTTGACCCAGCTGAGTACAGCTATGTGAGGAAGTCTCAGATTCTTCTCTGGTCGATTGCAAGCAGCTTCAATTCAAGCCTTTCCCATGGTGGGCGGCATGGTGACACAGTGGTCAGCACTGCTGCCTCACAGCTCCAGGGAGCTGGGTTAATTCTAGCCTCGGGTGGCTGTCTGTGTGGAGATTGCATTTCTCCCACAGTCTGCGTGGGTTTCCTCCGGGTGCTCCGGTTTCCTCCTACAGTCCAAAGATGTGCATGTTAGGTGGATTGGCCACGGTAAATTGCCCTTGGTGTCGAAAACTTTAGGTGGGGTTACTGGGATAGGGTGGAAGCATGGGCTTAAGTAGGTTGCCCTTTCAAAGGGCCGGTGTAGACTCGATGGGCTGAATGGTCTCCTTCTGCACTGTAAATTCTATGATTCTATGACAATGCAATTAGAATTGCACCTCCATGACACAGCACATTGGAGATTCAAAGCTCAACTTAATAACCAAAAACAACATAAAGTACTAAGAAAATATTATCACTATGCCTCTCGTCCTCTTGCAGATATGGACGAGGTTATGTTCTTGGTTAAATGTTGGGAAGTATATATTCAGAGGAAAGGTATTGATGCGTTTGACCGGTGTGAATTTTATTCCTCAAGTTAATTTCAAATGCACCCAAGTGACGTGTCCAGTGATGCAAACACACCATCACTTAAAAACAGTCAACAGCATTTTAAAAACAGGGATTTAAAACACTTGAAATGACGAAAATTCGGAACACTGCATTGGCAACACCACTTGAACACTTGGGTGCTTCATTTCAGAAAAGGCATGAAAAAGATAATCCCGAATATGCTTAACCTGAATGATCCCAGGAAATGCTGAAGAGACTCGAGATATTGAGGCTCCATCCAATGAAGATGAAGAGCCTAAAAGTAGATTTAATAAGTCTTTGGTTGAGAAACCTTTGGTTCAAATTCTTAGGGGTGCACATCACCAAAAATCTATCCTGGTCCACTCATGTCGACACTATCACCAAGAAAGCACAACAGCGCCTTTACTTCCTCAGGAAACTAAGGAAATTCGGCATGTCCACATTAACCCTTACCAACTTTTACAGATGCACTATAAAGAGCATCCTATCGGGCTGCATCACAGCCTGGTATGGCAACTGCTCGGCCCAGGACCGCAAGGAACTTCAGAGAGTCGTGAATACCGCCCAGTCCATCACACGAACCTGCCTCCCATCCATTGATTCCATCTACACCTCCCGCTGCCGGGGGAAAGCAGGCAGCATAATCAAGGATCCCTCCCACCCGGCTTACTCACTTTTCCAACTTCTTCCATCGGGCAGGAGATTCAGAAGTCTGAGAACACGGACGAACAGACTCAAAAACAGCTTCTTCCCCACTGTCACCAGACTCCTAAATGACCCTCTTATGGACTGACCTCATTAACACTACACCCGTGTCTGCTTCATCCGATGCCAATGCTTATGTAGTACATTGTATATATTGTGTTGCCCTATTATGTATTCTCATGTATTTTCTTGAATTCTGTTTAATTCCCTTTTCTTCCCATGTACTGAATGATCTGTTGAGCTGCTTGCAGAAAAATACTTTTCACTGTATCTCGGTACACGTGACAATAAACAAATCCAATCCAATCTTTAGATAGACAATTTACATTGATTAGAGTGTGTGCTGGAGTTCATTTTGGATTGTTTTGGCAAAGGGCCAGCTGAGACACAAGGCCCAAAGGGGCTCCTTCTCTGCTGAAGCATCTATGGTCCTTCCCTACACTTCAACATAAAATGAATTTATTTAAATGATGGCTGTGAATTTTATTCCTCAAGTTAATTTCAAATGCACCCAAGTAAGTTACAGCCAATTGTTTAAAAAAAAGTTCTTTCCTCATTGAGCATGGATAAGTGACCACTTTCTGTTCCACAGAATTCTTTATTAGAATGGAATTTTTTCAAAATCAAAACCTCACACCTTATTAGTTTTCATGGGCTGCTCTTAATATATTTTAGAAATACAGAACAACTGTATAACCTGGATTGGAAACCAAGTTAAAAATCACAAATTATTTCAGTGAGCGAAGAAATGGTTTGCATATGCAGCTGCTGTTCATTGAACAAGTGTTTATCAGACTGCCACTTGAACAGTGTTCTTGTCATATTTTCTGTTACTAACCTCAAGTATTGAGTTTTTCTGTGCCTCATTTACTTTTCCTGCAAGGCAACAGTGCGAGATAGCGTTATGTAGGATTGGTTTGTTGGACTTTGAGCTCGGTTCCTTGAATAGCTTTGGACCTGCAATACAAGTCATGATGTTGATTATAACCAACTCAAAAGCTTTAACCCTCAAAAAGATTTAAAGAAAACAACATCCTACAGCTTGTGACTCTACCCGTGTACTCAGCTACTGATGCAATCGATGAGGCTGTGGACGCATTCTCCCAGTCTCGTTCTGTGTTCCGACTCGGATTTCTGCTCAACACCGAGAATGTCTCCATGGAGTCTGTCCTGTACATTGAGCAAAAGGACAAGTTTAATGACGAACACCAGCAATCAATGCTCCCAGGTTAATTCCCAGAGGCGGCGATGAGACAAGGGGGACAAACATGCATTACTCAAAAACTGTGTTCTGCTTAATTACAGTATAGAGCTAGTAAAATGTCAAGAGGCATTTCCTGCTTCCTACAAAACACCCTGACTCATTATCAGGATAAGACATAATTTCATTTTAAATCTTGCTGAAAAATTATCAAGTAATTTGCTCATTTTAATTCCTGAATATTTTATCTGAAGCACTGAAACCAACACAATATTTGATCTATTTCTCAGATCCGCTAATTTTGACTCTCCTCTTCCAACACTGGTAAATATTCACATTTCACTAGCTGACAACCAAGTTAAGTAAGTTTTCATCCAATGGTGAATGTTTAAATGTTTCTTTTTTTCACCCCAAAATATTTTGTAATATGAAGACAGCAACTGCACAAATCATTTGGGAAGCAGTGGAGAAAGTGCAGAGAAGATTTGCTAAAGAGGCCATCAGAATCAAAAGGATTAAACCATCAGGAAAGATCAAGCAGGCTGAGCCCAGGTAAAGACTGAAGTGACCTGACACAGGTTTGATAGAATGAATGTGCAGAAACTGCTGCCACCAGGTGAGGAGAACAAATGGACATTAAAATAAGATAGTCATTAAAAGATCAGACAAGGAACTTAGAAATGATTTCCTTTCTAAAGACAAGAATTAGAATATGGCAGGGGTGTCTGGAGCAGTTAAGGAGTAGTTTGACACATATATGACAGAGAATGAAATAGAGGGATACAGGACAGGGTGGAAAGCAGAGGCTCATCTAAAGCAGAAACAGCAGCACAGATCATTTAGCCTGTAGATTCTACACAGCTATAAAATGCATTGTAAAATCATGATCTGAATAGGAAGGTAAATATATTCTCCGCTGAAGGATTATAACCATTTTTCTTTGGGAATGTAACTGATTTCAATCTACCTCCATTTCAGGGACAACTGGGTTTATGCTTACCTTTGCGAATAACCACCGCTACCACTCCCACCACCGGAGTTCACACTTTCTGCTTCGGTAGTAGCAGCTGACGCCAGGGAGAGACTAGAACCAGATTGAGCACTACTCAGATTATCAGCTAGAAGAAATAAAACAAAAACGAGAGACTTCAGGAAACAATTTCCTCTTCCAAATTCTATTGTTTAAGAAAAGTAGATTTCTTTATTTTAATCCAGGAAGTTGGAAGCTAACGGTACAGCAGAACTGGGCTGGGGCCACACTTTCCAGAAAAGGAGATCATGGAAATCCTAATTTGCCTCAACAAAAATTTCAGTACTATACTCATTTATCTCAACTGCTGAAATAAAATTATGTTCCATTAGAATGGAAAATTCTCCCTAACTTGAGTTTTTCTATTTTTAAAAATGAAGTGTAAAATAGATAAGAGTTGCCTTTCACTCAATTCAAGACCATTCCTTAATAGAATGGATGAACACACATATTTCAAGTCATTTCCCATGGCATTTAAAATGGCTGTTTAAGGTGTATAAATTTTCCACACTCCAAATTCCACTCCTTCTAACGAAACTTCATTCAGTGCTCTCCTATAATTATGCGACAGATATCAAATTTGCTGCGGCAGCTGTTTTTTTGCGCACCGGAAAATCAGATTTAGACATTATAAAATTCAAAAAGGAAAAAAATGAATTCCTGGGACTAAATTTATGTTGTTCTCCTTGCGAATAAACTATTATACTGGACATAATAGGTAGAACACTTGATCCATTTTAGCTAATGCATCTATGGAAAAATAAAACGGTAGGGACCACCGGTCCCATCAACTGAAATTTGAGTGAACGCAAGGATTGCTTTCACCCACTAATCCGTCTCGAGTATCATTCCAGGTCATTGGTACAGTGCTTCCACCTCCAATTTCGAAGATGAAGAAATAGTTTCCTTTGATAGACAATTGTGATGGGCTGCATTCACCCTGCAATCATCAGCTGGGGAAGCAGGTTCTAAACATCCACTGTTGAAACTCGGGGTGACAGGTAGGTAACCTCTTCCCGAGTTGCAGGCTGCTATCTGGTGTCAAAGTAGAGAACTTAACAAATGTGATGATGGCATAGTGGTAACATCACCGGGTTAGGAATCCAGAGGCCCAGGCTAATGCTCGCAATGGGGACTCAAACTCTGAAATTTTTTTAAAATGTATTTTATTACCAACATGTATCAAAACAGGTTACAACACATAAATACCCCGGGAAACATATGCTACAGATGCTGTCAGACCTGCTGAGATTTTCCAGCATTTTCTCTTTGGAATCAACTATACAGTCAGTACAATTTTTCCCCCCTTTTTCACCCCCTCCCTGCCATGAACAGCTCCTCAAACACGGTCTCAAACGTCCCCCACCTGTTCTCAAAACCCCTCTACAGAGCCCCTTAACTCATATTTTATCTTCTCCAACCGCAGGAAGTCATAAAGGTCACCCAACCAAGCTGTTACCCCCAGCGGCGATGCCAACCGCCACTCCAGTAAAATTCGCCACCATGCAATCAGAGAGGCGAAGGCCACGACATCGGCATTCCTCCTCGCCATGAGCTCCGACTTGTCTGAAACCCCAAACATCGCCACCAAAGGATCCGGGTCCACCTCCTCCTCCACTATCCTGGTTAAGACCGCGAACACCCCTGCCCAGAACCTTCCCAATTTTTTTTTTCATTTTTAAAATAAATTTAGAGTACCCAATTCACTTTTTCCAATTAAGGGGCAATCTAACGTGGCAAATCCACCTAGCGTGCAGATCTTTGGGTTGTGGGGGCGAAACCCACGCAAACACGGGAAGAATGTGCAAACTCCACACGGACAGTGACCCAGAGCCGCGATCGAACCTGGGACGTTGGCACCTTGAGGCAGCAGGGCTAACCCACTGCACCACCATGCTGCCCTTATCTTCCCAATTTTTCACAACCCCAAAACATGTGCGTGTGATTCGCTGGCCCCTGCCTATACCTCTCACACTCATCTGCTATCCCTGAAAGAACCCATTCATTCTCGCCAGCGTCATATGCAACAAATCCTGGAATTTAAATACAATGAGGAAGTCTGGAAAAGAAAACTTGTCTTAGTAACGGCGACCATGACAACTATCATCGATTGTGGTTAAAAATCCATCTAGCAGGGCGGCACGGTGGCGCAGTGATTAGCACAGCTGCCTCACGGCGCCGAATGACCTGGGATCGATCCCGGCCTGGGTCACTGTCCGTGTGGAGTTTGCACATTCTCTCTATGTCTATGTGGGTCTCACCCCCACAACCCAAAGATGTGCAGAGTAGGTGGACTGGCCACACCAAAATTGTCCTTTCATTGGAAAAATTACACTGATGCTCTTTGGGGAAGAAAATTTGCCATTCTACCTGGTCTGATCTACAAGTGACACCAGACTCACAGCAATGTGATTGATTCTGAACTACCCTCTTCAATGGCCTTGCAAGTTACTCAAGTCAAGGGCAATTAAGGATGGGCAACAAGTGTTAGCTTTGCCAGCGATGACCACGACCCACAAAAGTATAAAGAAAAAAATTAATTCAATGTCTTCAAAGAGGCATATTAAAAAAAGGTGCGAGTGGGCAGATTTCAGCCATTATTTTTTAAATTCATACTTTAAGAAAAATGGATGCACATAACTTCAACCCAATATTAAAAGCATTGTACTTTAGCATTAATGCAAGTGCAAGCAGTCCAACTGACACTTTAAAAGTCAGCTTTGCAATTGATGATTATATTGGACGTGTGTGAACTCAAAATGCACTGAGAATGTTGCCTGGCTAGAAGCCTCTCAATACTCAAATGGTGCAAATGGAGTCAAAACAAGAACAGACAGCAGGGCTACACCGCTATTTTTACATCACTGTCCAACTAAACCATTGATGCAAAAGTATATGATAATTGCATCCCCTTAAATTACAAGACCGGCAGCACTCAATTTGCTCCTTCATTTTGACTTACGGGTAGAAGGATATTGAGATGGTGGTTCACTACAGGATTCTTCCCGATGCACTGATTTTGGGCGTTGCTTCTTAACTTTAGGTTTGGGTTTACCAAGTCCTTGTTCCTCCAGTATTTGCTGCTGCTTACGCCTTAGATATTCCTGTTTGATCAACTCTCTTCTCGCCTTCTCCTCCTCTTTACGAATCCGGTCTTCTTCAGCTTTGCGTCTTTATAAAAGAAAAGACCACAGGTTCTGAACAGGAGCACTTTGTGGATAGTTTGTGTCAAATTTAAATATTAGTCAGTATTAATTCAGATCCAGATGGCAAGGATAACTATGGGCTAAGCTATGAAAACAGCCTGACTAATTGAAGGCATAAGTAAGTGTAAGGGAACTTGGAATTATATAGCACTGCATATTGCAACCAAGACTTTAATTCAAACAAATACTAACAAAATCAGGCTCAAATAAAGGTAATAAAGAGATAATGTTCAATGCAAAAAGTGAAGTGCAAACAAACAATTTGTCGTAGAACTTCTGTGCTATATTGCCTGATTAGCTATATCCATCAGTGATGACTTGCTTTAATAAAAACTCCTAGATGTGGCAATAGGCGCCGGAATGTGGCGACTAGGGGCTTTTCACAGTAACTTCATACTTGTGACAATAAAAGAGAAATAGGTTGTGAGCAACACTCGCAATTCATACCATTCTATTCAGGGAGTTCTATGTATCTTTGCTCCTATGCTCTTCCCAGCACACATACTCTTAAAGCAGAAACACATGGATAACTAAATTTAAAATTTTACAACAGCGGACCAGTAGAAGAAACTAGGCCAAATTTCACTTGTACTTCAACTATCAATATGTTTCTAATTCCTTAAATGCTCATGTAATTTTATCCCCTCGCAACATTCTATACTCTTGCCTCCTGCTTCCGGACTGGGGTCCGGGGAAGATGAAGGAGACAGTCAGGAGCAGGATGGGAAGTTATCGCAGATATTGACACACGCAGATATTGACACAACCCCTGGAGAGTAGCATTGACATCGGAAAGTCGTCTGATATTAAGGATATTGCATATTTTAGAAGGAAGCTAAACAGAAATGGGTTGGGGAAATGTTAAATCAAAATTCTGAACAACGTACAGAAAACAAAATTATACATGGGAGCAGAACAATCAACTAATTTGAAACAGTACTATTAAACTGATGTTGACTGGGGATTTTCATCAAAGACACTTTGCAGACAAGAGTCAAACAAATGTTCAAATTTTTTTTTACTGCAAGCAAGCAGTAAACTTATTCGAAAATGCTCCCAAATATAGGAATATAGCTAAAGGTTTAATTCATCTGCATCCTTTTATGTTTAATTGTTTCTAATGTTCCATTTCAACTTATGTCACATTTTCTTCATCACCTGTCTTACCTTGCAGCTTCACTGCAATAGAGTTCAGTAATCAGTAGGTTTAAATGACTTTTGCTTCTAGTCCATAGCACAGAACTACTGGGCCATATCTGACACTACACATGTTATCTCCAGTTCTATTTAAAAACTCACTGATCCCTCACCTTGCTTCATCGCGCTTCTGCTCTATTTCAGCATCCAGCTGCTGTCTTCGTATGCGAGCTTCCTCTGCTTTGCGCTGCTGTTTAAGGAGGAACGCAGCACGTTTCTTTGCCAATTCATCTTCTGCTTTCTGGTCATCCTGTACGGAGCAACAAATGAGCAAAAGGTTGAGGACAACATACACCCGTTTTAGCATAGCTTTAAAATGACATGTTCAGTTACATAAATTGATCCTTCATTCAATATCTGATTTCTTTTCCTATGGTCTATTGAAAGATATCTCATGGATGTTATGCAATGACAGAAAGATTTATTAGGTACTTGCAATCTATTATTCTACTCCTGAGGTGAGATTACCATTTTAAAGCCACAAAAGTTAATCGCTATAAATTAACCTCCTGTAATATACAGTTTAGTTGGGAATTGTTGAGCGAAATGTTCATTATAGAAGGTGCGTGTAAATTCGCAGCTGCAGGTTTGGTAAAAGGCATGCAATGGCTCACTTCATCATAGAATATCATCATAGAATTTACAGTGCCGAGGAGGCCATTCGGCCAATCGAGTCTGCACCGGCCCTTGGAAAGAGCACCCCATTTAAGCCCACTTCTCCACCCGATCCCCGTAACCCAACCTTTTGGGACACTAAGTGTAATTTAGCATTGCCAATCCACCTAACCTGCACATCTTTTGTGTTTTTTCCCCAAAATATCTTTGGCTCTTTGAGCAAAGGATTCAAAAACTTTTCTTGAATATTAAACATTCAAACAGAAATGTTTAGGGCTATCAGTAAATATTGTATTGTCCCATTTTTGACATGCTGCACAGTGTGCTGTACATTCATTTGTATATTAAAAAGAGATGCAGTTTCACAATTTTCACCACTTGGTGGCATTTATGCAAGAACAGAACAGCGTGAGACACCTGCACAATGTCACTGGAGATCTGAAATCAGGCAATCTAACAGCACAAAGTCAAATTAAACAGCATTTTAAAAAAATCTTCATGTTTTATCTTGAGACATGAAAGTTTGCTTCCAGCTGTTTAGTCCTCCAACTTCTAACAAATAAATGTGATCTACCCAGCACATGTTGAACTTCCAAACCGTTTTAAGTGCCACTTAATAGAAGTGTAAGGGTCTTTTTTGGTTGGCTGTTATTTACATCAGGCCCAAAATATTAGCACGTTACACGCTGGTTAATTGTCCAGTTCATCAAAAAATATCCTTCTAATATGAAAACCATACAGGCTGAATTTTTGGCTGTTTTAGCACTAACCATTGAACAGTGCAACACAGAAGGTGGCCCTTCAGCCCATCAAATCTGCACTAGCTCTTTTGAACAGCAATCCAGCGAGTCCCATGTCCCAGCTCCTTCCCATATTTTCTCTCCCAAATTCCTGCAATTTTGTTCCTTCAAGTATTTATTCAATTACCTTTTGAAAGCTACTGGTGAATCTGTTTTGACCATCCCGACTGGGCAATGCATGCCAAATCCTAATCACTTACTGCATTAAAAAAATATTTTCTTAATGGCACCTTTGACACTTTTGCCAATAACCTTAAATCTGTACCTTCTGGTTACCGATCGTTTGGCCACTGGAAACAGTTTCTCCTTATTCACTCTGTCTTAACCTTCATGGTTTAAGCAGATCTCGTAAATTTCCTCTTAACCTCTTTTCAAAGAACTGCACTTTCTCCAGCCTACCCAGACATCTGCAGCCAATGTTCCTGGAACCAGTCTCACAAAAGACTTCTGCAATCTCTCGAAGGTTTTCACATTTTTCCTAAAGTGTGGTGTTCAGAAAAGGACACAATACTCTAGTTGGGGCCAAATTGTTGTCCAAATAGATTTGGCGGAAGTATTTGACTTTTGTACTTTATGGCCAGGATTTTCCCCATGGGCTTCAGTGCCAGCTTTCAAAAGCCCAAATTGTGGAGAACAGTCACATCCCTGAACTGGACAATTAGTCATCAGGAGGGCGGCTCATCATCCAATTAAGAACGACGGGTGGTCTGACTCTCAAAGCTGGAGGACAAATAGAAGGGCTCTCCAGCACTGAAAAAACATACCTTTCAAAGTAAGTGAGAAGCAGGATGCCCCACACTGGAAAAGCCGAGCGGCCTGGCTACCATTGTGAAGGGCAGGGTGGTTCTCCCTTCTACAGGGCAACCTGCAGCAGCTGAAATCTGGCAGGTGTTCTAAGCCCACATGGAGCTCTGGCCACCAGGTATGGCATGCCTGACATATTCAAGGGCTTTGCGGCTGGCTAGAAAATTCCAGTCAGTCTCCAACAATAACTCTCAATAGATCTTTAGATTGATGAATCAGCTATCCATCATTTGTCGACAGGTAACCCTGCTGTACCCACCCCCCCATCACCGCACCTCTGGGAAAATGGTCCATGATGCGATGGAACTGGTTAGTGATATGAAATACTATGTCCACTTCGCTCCATACCCTCCCCCACTGGGACCTAGAATTTCCGGTCCATTTCTCTAATTATAAAACATTGATCCTCTTGTTAACTATTTTGTAAACCTGCCTAGCCAGTCTCCGGGAGCAGGAGAGAGAGAGCGAGAGAGAGAGCTGGGGAGCAGCTTGGGAACAGGTAAGTGATATAAAAACTTACCCCCAGGTTCCAGCGGCCTTCATTTCCGGGAGCGGGAGAGAGAGAGAGAGGGAGAGAGAGAGAGCCGGGGAGCAGGTAAGTGATATAAAAATCTACCCCCAGGTTCCAGCGGCCTGCATTTCCGGGAGCGGGAGAGAGGGAGAGAGAGAGAGAGCGAGCCGGGGAGCAGCTTGGGAACAGGTAAGTGATAGATATTCTGCTATTCAGAGTGTTCCAGCTGGGGAGGGGATAAAACTGAAAGGTGACGCTAAAGGAAAGCTGTGACCTGATTGGCAGGTAGGGAATTTGCACTAAATTTAAAAATCAAACATTGTTAAACTAATTAAACATAATTAATTACTTAATCATAATTTAGAGGGGTATCTAAGCCAGAGTACTGTATTTAGCATTTACATTTATAGTAGAAATCTAGTGCTAGGAAACAGTAACTTTAAAAAAAAATTCAATAAGTGTTTATTTTTAATTTAATTTATTAATTAGTTAACGCAATGTCAATCAGAGGGTGAAGTGCTCTGACTGTGAGATGTGGCAGGTTGGAAGGCTTCCAGCGTCCCAAATGGCTACATCTGCAGAAAGTGCACCCAACTGCAGCTCCTCACAGACCGCATGGATCGGTTGGAGCAGCAGTTGGATGCACTTCGGAGCATGCAGGGGTGGAAAGCGTCATAGATTGCAGTTATAGAGATGTGGGCACGCCCAAAGTGCAGGCAGACAGATGGGTGACCACCAGAAGGGCATGCAGTTAATGCAGGAATCCCCTGTGGTTGTCCCCCTCTTAAACAGGTATACTGCTTTGGATACTGTTGGGGGGAATAGCCTATCAGGGGAAAACAGTAGCAGCCAGAGCAGTGGCTCTGATGTTCAGCAGTGAGGGCCAAACCACAGAAGAGCAATAGTCATAGGGGACTCTATAGTCAGGGGCACAGATAGGCACTTCTGTGGATGTGAAGGAGACTCCAGGATGGTATGTTGCCTCCCTGGTGCCAGGATCCAGGATGTCTCAGAACATAGAATTTACAGTGCAGAAGGCCATTTGGCCCATCGAGTCTGCACAGGCTCTTGGAAAGAGCACCCTACCCAACCGCACACCTCACCCTATCCCCATAACCCAGCAACCCCACCCAACTCTAAGGGCAATTTTGGACACTAGGGGCAATTTAGCATGGCCAATCCACCTAACCTGCACATCTTTGGACTGTGGGAGGAAACTGGAGCACCCTGAGGAAACCCACGCACACACGGGGAGAACGTGCAGATTCCACACAGAGACCCAAGCCGGGAATCGAACCTGGGACTCTGGAGCTGTGAAGCAATTGTGCTAATCACTATGCTACCATGCTGCCCTGCTACAGGTAGCGGGCATCCTGAAGGGAGAGGGTAAACAGGCAGAGGTCATGGTACATATTGGTACTAACGACATATGCAGGACGGGAGATGAGGTCCTGCAGCAGGAGTTCAGGGAGCTAGGCAGAAAGTTAAAAGACAGGACCTCTAGGGTTGTAATCTCGGCATTACTCCCTGTGTCACGTGCCAGTGAGGCTAGAAATAGGAAGATAGAGCAGCTAAACACATGGCTAAACAGCTGGTGTAGGAGGGAGGGTTTCAGTTATCTGGAACACTGGGAGCTCTTCCGGGGCAGGTGCAACCTGTATAAGAAGGACGGGTTGCATCCAAACTGGAGAGGCATAAATATCCTGGCCGCAAGGTTTGCCAGTGTCACACGGGAGGGTTTAAACTAGTATGTCAGGGGGGTGGGTACTGGAGCAATAGGTTAGAAGGTGAAATCATTGAGGGAGAACTAGGGAATAGGGCCACTCTGGCTCTGAGGAAGAGCAGACAGGCAGATGCTGCTGAAAACAGTGGGACTGGTGGCTTGAAGTGCATATGTTTTAATGCAAGAAGTATAACAGGTAAGGCAGATGAACTTAGAACTTAGATTAGTACTTGGAACTATGATGTTGTTGCCATTACAGAGACCTGGTTGAGGGAAGGACAGGATGGGCAGCTAACGTTCCAGGATTTAGATGTTTCAGGCGGGATATAAAAGGGGTGGAGGAGTTGCACTACTGGTTAGGGAGAATATCACAGCTGTAATGCGGAGGACATCTCGGAGGGCAGAGAGGCTATATGGGTAGAGATCAGGAATAAGAAGGGTGCAGTCACAATGTTGGGGGGTTTACTACAGGCCTCCCAACAACCAGTGGGAGATAGAGGAACTGATAGGTAGACAGATTTGGAACGGGCAGAGTTTGTAAGGAGCATCCAGGAGGGCTTCTTAAAACAATATATAGATAGTCCAACGAGGGAAGGGGCTGTATTGAAGCTAGTATTGGGGAATGAGCCTGGCCAGGTGGTAGAAGTTTCAGTAAGGGATAATTTCGGGAACAGTGACCACAATTCAGTAAGCTTTAAAACGCTAGTGGACAAGGATAAGAGTGGTCCCTAGGATGAATGTGTAAATTGGGGGAAGGCTAATTATAACAATATTAGGCGGGAACTGAAGAACATAGATTGGGGCGGATGTTTGAGGGTAAATTAAAATCTGACATGTGGGAGGCTTTCAAATGTCAGTTAATAGGAATTCAGAACCAGCATGTTCCTGTGAGGAAGAAGGATAAATATAGCAACTTCCAGGAACCTTGGATAACAAGAGATATTGTAGGCCTCGTCAAAAAGAAAAAGGAGGCATTTGTCAAGGATAGAAGGCTGGGAACAGACAAAGCCTGCGTGGAATATGAGGAAAGTAGGAAGGAACTTAAGGAAGGAGTCAGAAGGGCTAAAAGGGGTCACGAAAAGTCATTGGCAAATAGGGTTAGGGAAAATCTCAAGGTGTTTTACACGTACATAAAAAGCAAGAGGGTAGCCAGGGAAAGGGTTGGCCCACTGAAGGTTAGGGGAGGGAATCTATGTGTGGAGCAAGAGGAAATGGGCGAGGTACTAAATGAATACGTTGCATCTGTAGTCACCAAAGAGAAGGAATTGGTGGATGTTGAGTCTGGAGAAGGGTGTGTAGATAGCATGGGTCACATTGAGATCCAAAAAGACGAGGTGTTGGACGTCTTGAAAAATATTGCGGTGGATAAGTCCCAAGGGCCTATAGGATCTATCCAGAATACTGAAGGAGGCAAGAGAGGAAATTGCTGAGGCCTTGACAGAGATCTTTGGATCCTCACTGTCTTCAGGTGATGTCCCAGAGGACTGGAGAATAACCAATGTTGTTCCTTTCTTTAAGAAGGGTAACAAGGATAATCCAGGAAACTACAGGCCGGAGCCTTACGTCAGTGGTAGGGAAATTACTGGAGAGAATTCTTCGAGAAAGGATCGACTCCCATTTGGAAGCAAGTGGACGTATTAGTGAGAGGCAGTAGGGTTTTGTGAAGGGGAGGTCATGTTTCACAAATTTGGGAAAATGTTTCGAGGAGGTCACAAAGATGATGCAGGTAGGGCAGTGGATATTGTGTATATGGACTTCAAAAAGGCCTTTGACAAGGTCCCTCATGGCAGACTGGTACAAAAGGTGAAGTCACACGGGATCAGAAGTGAGCTAGCCAGATTGATACAGAACTGGCTAGGTCATAGAAGGCAGAGAGTAGCAATGGAAGGGTGCTTTTCAGATTGGAGGGCTGTGACTAGTGGTGTTCTGCAGGGATCAGTGCTGGGACCGTTGTTGCTCGTAGTATATACAAATGATTTGGAGGAAAATGTAACTGGTCTGATTAATAAGTTTGCGGACGACACAAAGGTTGGTGGAATTGCGGACAGCGATGAGGACTGTCAGAGGATACAGTAGGATTTAGATCGTTTGGAAACTTGGGCGGAGGTGGCAGATGGAGTTTAATCCGGACAAATGTGAGGTAATGCATTTTGGAAGGTCTAATACAGGTCAGGAATATAGAGTGAATGGTAGAACCCTCAAGAGTATGGACAGTCAGAGAGATTTACGTGTACAGGTCCACAGGTGCAGAAGGTAGTCAAGAATGCATACAGCATGCTTGCTTTCATTGGCCGGGGAATTGAG
This sequence comes from Scyliorhinus canicula, assembly GCF_902713615.1. NCBI lineage: Eukaryota > Metazoa > Chordata > Chondrichthyes > Carcharhiniformes > Scyliorhinidae > Scyliorhinus > Scyliorhinus canicula. Next base: position 61,774,014 of record NC_052166.1, read on the forward strand.
TATAAAAAATGGGGAGTCATGTTGCAGCTGTACAGAACCTTAGTTACGCCACACTTTTTGTTCTCTCTGGGCACTGCCATTAGCACTCTTCCCCCTTGGTTTCTGTGGCCATTAGCACCCGGTTTCCCTGGGTTTCTGTGGAGATGACTCATCTTTCATTCTCACTCCACAGTATAAATATTTCCCACTTTCTCTGTCTTTTAGCTTTGACAAAGAGTCATCGGACTCGAAACGTTAGCTCTTTTCTCTCCCTACAGATACTGCCAGACCTGCTGAAATTTTCCAACATTTTCTCTTTCGTCTTGGAGTAAAAAGTGTTCAATTCTGGTCGTCACACTACCAGAAGGATGTGGAGGCTTTGGAGAGGGTGCAGAAGAGATTTACCAGGATGTTGCCTGGTATGGAGGGCATTAGCTATGAGGAGAGGTTGAATAAACTCGGTTTGTTCTCACTGGCATGACAGAGGTTGAGGGGCGACCTGATGGAGGTCTACATAGACAGAGTAGATAGTCAGAGGCTTTTTCCCAGGGTAGAGGGGTCAATTATTAGGGGGCATAGGTTTAAGGTGCGATGGGCAAGGTTTAGAGGAGATGTGTGAGGAAAGTTTTTTTATTTACACAGAGGGTAACTCGCAGCCGGAGGAGGTGGTGGAAGCAGGGACTATAGTGACGCTTAAAGCGCATCTTGACAAATACATGAATAGGATAGGAATAGAGGGATACGGACCCCGGAAGTGTAGAAGTAATTAGTTTAGATGGGCAGCATGGTCGGCACAGGCTTGGAGGGCCGAAGGGCCTGCCTGTGCTATACTTTTCTTTGTTCTTTGTCTCAAAGGTTTGTGCACAATCCTGCCCAAGTCTCTGTTCTCACGCACCCCCCTTCCTGCCACCCCACTACCTCCTTAAAATTATATAACGTAAATGGTACAATTGTATCACTCAACTGACCCCACTCGAAATTCAATTGTTTAATCATTTTTTAGCCTGTGCTTAGTTGAAGTGTGAAGCCAATGAATGTCTCTATTGTGTCTCCAATCATAAAAGTAATCATTTTTGTCTGATAGCATCCTAACGCATCAGCATTTTCAGATTTTTGCAAAGACTGCGCTATTAGGCAACGCCTCTCGGTATGGGACTACAACTATTTGAGCTACCCTGTTCTGTGGAATCCAACAAAAAAAAAAGCTACTCCAAACAAAAACCCAGAATGAACCTTCCAATTTCTAAAATGGACATCTTGTACTGCGCTATGAATTTCAGAAAGTCTGTATGCATGTACAAAATGTAATAAGAAAGGGAAATGGAATGTTAGCATTTATTACAAAAGGACTGGAGTATAAAAGTAAAGAAGTATTGTTGTAATTGTGTAGGGTATTGGTCAGACCATATCTGCAGTATTGTGTCCAGTTTTGGTCTCCTTATTTGAGGAAGGATGTGGCGGCATTGGAAGCAGTTCAGGGGAGGTTCCCCATATCGATTCCGGGGATGACGTTTGAGGAGATTAAGCAGTTTGGCTTTATACTCGCTGGAGTTTATACGGATGAGAGGGGTTACAGGCCAATGACCTTCACGTCAGGATTTACACAGTCAAGATCACATCATTAACTAGAATGGATTGCTGTAAAGTGATTCCTCACCTTTACATCTGAGTCGATACGATTTATGAAAATATTACTCAGTAAGAAAATAAAGCACACTTCTATTTAGAGTTTTCTTTCTACGTAGTTATCTTGAGGAGTGTTCAATGATTTAGTAAAAGTTTACACTTTGGGGATTTCAAAGTCCTACTCAAAAGTTCAGTATTAGCCAGGAATTAAGTCCTGACCAATACAGAACTTCTGAGCTCAGTTTAGTTACAGAGATATAGATTTGTGATTAAGAAAACTGAACATCATTAAACTCAATTGCAGGCACCAACAAATGGGAGCTTGCGAATACAACAGAACACCAGTGGTAAAATCGGCATACATCCCGCTAAAACAATAAGCTGCCCAGCAATATTGTGCGACAAGATATTCGCTGTGGCTTTCAACATAAAACAAACTTCAAACAGATCTCAGGCTAATAGTCAGAATTCAGCTCACTGTTCTGAAAATCTAACATTTGTTCAGAATTTCCCAAAGAGCACAAGAGGTTATTTCAAATGGTTCATTAATGACAACCAAAGGAAAATGAGTCACTTCATAAGATCCCACTCAAATTGCTGAGGAACTCAAATGGTGTTACACAGAATACTAACTTATACAATTCCATGCCTGTTGCGTCGAATAAAAGTGTTCTTTCTTGTGTGTGTATAAAATGAATTTCACATACAAGATAAAGCATCTGTATTTACATAGTGATTTATTTACTTTACATTATCTCGTGGAAAGTTCCCAAAAGATTTCATATGCAAAAAATTAAGATAGTGCAAATCTGTTGTTATGTAGGTAAATATGAGAGCCACTCAATACCTGGCAAAATCCCACAAACAACAGTGTAATGAATATCCAATTAACCCATTTTCATTGTTGACTGAGACAGTAATGCTGGTTGGGATGTTGGAGATAACAGTGTCCTTTATTTTGAAAAGTGCATGGAAGCTTTACATCTGCCTAAACTCATGAGGATCAGAGCACTTGGGCATCAAGAGGGGCCAGAAATATCTGACCACCATGTTTAAAAGTACTTTTAAAAGCAAAGTTTTCCTGGTAATTTTCCAAAATTGTTCAAAGCAATTACAAGTTTAATTAGACTAACCTTGAAGAAAAAGCCCAATCCCGACTTCTGATCAGATTCACTGATCATTTGACTGGTGGAAAGGCCTTGGCTTTCAGCTGTTTCGCCTTCTGCAGGTGACTTCAGTTCAGAGATATCTACTTCAATGAGGTTTGCCTTGTTTTTGGATTGTTCCTCAATAGGAATATTCTCTTTCCCTGATCTATCTGAAGATATAAGCGCTGGATATTCAGGTTTTTTTGGCGTGCTAACTACTGCCTCAGTGTTGATTTGTTCATAGAAATAATTATGGCTGTCTTTCTGGGATGTAGAAAGCACCAATGCCCGCTGGTTACTTTCTTCACCCAGCTTGAGGCAATCAGCATCCTTTGTCCTTTCAGAAGACTGTTCTGCAGAAACTTTAGAAGGTCTGCCTTCTGAAGTCCCAGTCCGAAAACTGCCATCAACAGCAATATCATCAGTCTCAGACTTCAGTGGTTTACTACCTGGGGAGGGTCGCAGATGGGGTAGAGTTTCGACACTATGTGTAGGCGTGATAATACGGAAAGAGCCTGGCATTTTAGAATCCCGAGACATTTTTAACTCTGTTGGCCTTGCTGAGCGGGGACTTTTCATTGGAGCGCCACGTGGCTGCTTACGTACAGCTTGCAATGAGCTAATCCCGGTGGCCGATAGTGGTTCTGCAGTCTGCACCGCTTGCCTGACCTTTTGGTCCTGCAGGCTGCGATTAACATTTTGTAGCGGTGCAGTTGGCGTCTGGTCCTTGATCTTCATCAGTAGTTCCTGCTGCTGTGAAAGCTTGTGCATCTCAAACTGAAGGTTGCTCAGAGTTTCATTCAACTTCTCAATAGACCGGTTGTACTCATTAATATCAACATCAGCCATTCCATCCTCAAAACCACCATTAGAATTCACCTTGTTCTTGTCAACATCATGAGCTGCCTGTGAAGATTCCCTTAGCCAGCGCTGCCTAACTGCTGCAATGCTCTCTTGAATATCGTTTTCTGTGATTTTCTCACACAAATCTTTTGCCCCTACTTCTTCCAGCTCTTTTAAACAATCCTCTTTGGCCTCTTGGCTTGCAAAATCCTCATCTGCTCTAGGGGACTGGGATACATTAGCAACAGTTTCCTCATTATTTGGACGTTCAGCTTCCTTTGTGAAATATTCAGGCTTAAGTGGTTGGGGAATCCCTTCATTCTTCCCCTTTTTAACAATATGCAAGAAAGCAGCTTTGCCCAATTTTAGACGTTGTCTGGCAGAGAGCGTTTCCATTTTCTTTTTCTGAGCTTCAATTTTCCTACGTTTCTCCTCTAGCTGCATGTGAAGCTGAACAAGTTCAGAGGCTAGCATTTGAGCACTGTCTTTGGTCTGTCTGTTGGGACTCTGTTCTCGTTTCTGCCGCCATGTCATCATGGGTAAGGGGCAACATTCTGATCCATCTGGAGTGGTCTTCTGAGAGCTACTTGCACTGGATTTTGCTTCAGCACTGTTGAGTCTCTGCAGTTTGCGTTCAGCAAAGCTGGTCATTCTAATACTGGTACTGGTCATGGACGTGCTGCTAGCTTGAGAGATCGTGCTCAGACAAGGACTGGAACGCCCACTGGCGCCATCCTTGTCCTCGTGTTCTTTCACCTTCATATCATGGTGCAATTTTCTAGATTCCTCTTCCCCACTGTACCCACTTTTAACTTGTTGAACCTCCTCATCAGGAACCAGATCTTGATCAGCCTCTTCCATATCTAGCACTTCCGAATCGGAATCTTGCATATTCATAGTCCATGTTGTGTCACATGGTTTACTGTTGCTTACAATAGTTGTATTGTTTATCGACATACCATCCAATTCTTCATCAAGGTCTCCAGTATGAAGGAAAAAGCCCCCAGGCTCCCCCTGAGTTGAAGATTCAACACTACTACTAGCTAAAGGCCTAAAGTGACTTAAAGAGACTCCTGGTTCTTCCAGATGTTGCAATGGCTTTTCACTGGTTGGATCTGAGACGACTATAAAGTCAGAGCTAGTTATGGGAGTGAAAGTCCTGTTAATATCTGCCTCAGCATTGATATTCACTGCTTTTTTGCGCGTTGAAGGTAAATGTCCATCTGGTATTCTCTTTGCTGAGAAAGGTCTGTATTTTCGTTCTCCATATTCTTCATGTTTGTTAACAATTAGGAGATTTTCCTTGGCTGGTTTTAAGACTGCAGGCATTAAAGGTTCTAAACAGAAACCGCCAGTTTGGTTTGCTACATCAAGATCATTTTGCTGTCTTTTGGGCAACTTTGATGGCAATATCTGACTCGTGGCTTTTGATGAAACACTCTGTAACTCAAGATCAGAATCATTAACCAGTTGCCCATCTGACTTAATTATTGCTATAAGCTCCTCGTCATCCTCATCTTCCATGTCCACATTTCTCAACAAGCTTTTTCCATTACTCTCTGCAGGTGGAGAAAGTAACTGAGACTGATGCTTCGGGGTTACACTGACTATATTGGATGCAAGGCTGTCTTTGCTAATAGACCTGGCCAGACTGATGCTATCTCCAGAGCCGGCGTCTACGTCGCTGTCAGTAGCGTAATGAAGGTTAAATGGCGTTGGCTGAGACAGGGGTCTGAAAAAAAAAAGTTATGAGCACCAGTCACAAGACCTGAAGAATGTATATGTTTATGCATTTTGAAAATATATTTACTGATGCACAGTTTGCAAACATATTTTGCAGATTTATCATATTCATAATTAATTAGAAAAATACGCAAAATTACAAACAAAGAAGAACTCATACCAATAGCTGCATTATTGCATTTAACTGTAAAGGGTGCAGAAGTCAACTAACTTTTTCTGTTCTTAGACCTTGGAAAAAGGAGCCAATCTACAGGATGTGTTGTATACTGTACAGTTTTAAATAAAGATGCAAGAGGAAAATTAACTCCATTACAATTGTGACAGGTACCAAATGAAAGTACTTCAGAAACAGGTGAAGGTAAATACTAAAATCTTACTCATTCACTCCAGTTATATCCATTTCTGAAAAAATATACAAATTCTGAGCAGCAACATTATAAGGATAGCAAACACACAAGTTATTAAAACTAAGATTTTGAACTGCTTAGTGACAGCTCTCTTATTTCAGCGTAGCTTTGTGAATAATTGAAACTGTGGGGAAACTTGATTCACCTTCACAAATCCATGCAGCATGTTTGTCTTGCTTGCTGTGTGCTGCAGGGGGAGCCAGTAGACAACAATAAAAGTCTGCTGCAAAACTGGATTTATTTGGAAATGGGTTGACAACATACTTCACTGGGAAGTGAAAAATACCAAATTAATTTGAAAATTGGTGGATGTTATAAACTGCAAGAGTCCTATGGGGTGGGAGCAATCAACTTCACTGTGAACCTGCAGAATACGAGCTTCCCCCATTAAGAGGGCGGGGGACCGTTAAACAATGTATAGTTATATGGTTTATAAAATCAGCCAGTTTGGCACTGGCAAGGCAGACCCAGTAGGGATCTACCTTGGCAGTCCAAAGGTGTGCAGCTAAGGTGGTTGTGAATGAAATAATTTCCTTCGCTCTCATTTCCTGGTCAACCTGTCAGGCTTATGTACATGTGATGTATATAATTGTTATTGTAAATGAACAAGGTTTGTTTGAATTACTCGTTGTGGACTCCTTCATGGCCTTATAAAAGTTTATCTCCGGATTTGTTTTTGCAGAGCCAAAATGAATAAGGCTAGGTTAAAGACAATGCCAGCGTTATAGGAACAGGGAAATCTGCCCATTCATAGTAATACTCAGAAATAATTATCTTTGCTAGCAGAGTTGTTAGAAGTAATTTGACTTGTTTATCACCTGCGTACTGGACACCTGCCATGTCAGGTCTCACAATAGTTTATCCACTTACTCTGCGGCTTCAATACCATGTGACTAGCTGTCGTTATCCATTGATGGTAGGCCCCTGACTATGTAGTAATCAACAATTTAACAATTCAGTATCAAGTTAAGAAAACTTTCTCAAAATGTCTGTGAATCTACATGCCTCCTCATCCCTTGTAACTAACAGCTATAGTTTGTAAAATATTAAAAGTTGTGAAAACTGAGGGCAGCACAGTGCCACAGTGGGTTAGCACTGCGGCCTCACAGCGCCGAGGTCACTGTCCGTGTGGAGTTTGCACATTCTCCCCGTGTTTGCGTGGGTTTTACCCCCAAAACCCAAAAGATGTGCAGGGTAGGTGGATTGGTCACGTTAAATTGCCCACTAATTGGAAAAAAATGAATTGGGTATTCAAAATTTATTTTTTTTTGAAGTTGTGAAAATTGTTCCTTAATGGCACAGTGGTTGGCACTGCAGCCGCAGAGCGCCAGGGACAAGAATTGAATTCCGATCTTGGGTGGCTGCCTGTGTGGAGTTTGCATATTCTGTGTCTGCGTTGGTTTTCCCCAGGTGCTCTGGTTTCCTCCCACAGTCCAAAGGTGTGCAGATAAGGTAGATGGGCCAAGTTAACATTGCCCCTTAGTGTCCAAAGATGTGCAGGTTAGGTGGAGGTATGGGGATAGGGCAGGAGAACAGGCCTAGGGTAGGCTGCTCTTTCAGAGGGTCGATGCAGACTCGATGGCTGAATGGCTTCCTTCTGCATTGTTGGGATTCTATGATTCTAAAGCAATCACAACGTCACAAGACAAATATGCATTAAATCCTTATCCTATCAATGCAAATTTCAAACTAATTTTCAAAAACATATGCACACAACTGCTTCATTATGCTACAGTTCTTGGTATGTCTCATTTTAGCATGTCTTGAATTACTTCTATAGATTTGGGCATTTTCGGTTAGCGAGATACGAGTATACCCTTATTTTAGGGCATATATCTGGTCACAGAAGACAGTTTCTTTAAAATTAAGAGAATAAAAGGTGGCACTGCAGATCTTTATTTTTACATTTGACACAGATGTACTTAATACATTTTGGCAATGACTGCTGGCAGGCGGTCCAACCACAGGGGCACCACAGCAGAGTCCAATCTTGTACTCTCTTAATGTTGACACACCTGCATTTCCAGTGAGGTGCCGAACAAACCGCCAGGGCTGGAGGCCAATTGTAGTTCTGCAATCCTGACAGCAACTAAGTCAGTCCTCATCTGGTTGATATCATTCACCGACTCTACACTTAAATCCATTGAGCCATTACGGATGTCTTAATAGCATCTATCCCTAGACTGGACTATGCAGCAGAACCAAGGTGAATACAACCAACTCAAGGCCAGGGTGCAAGAAACAATGATGACTAGGTGACAAATTTTAAAAACAAGCTGAAAACTTGATTAACTTACTGTTTCTAACTGCAAGTATTTGCCACACATTTTGTTTATATTCAATATAAGTTTAATATCAAATGAGAAAAGTACAATTTACTAATAGGTTCAGTCAAGACAAACATCAATTAACAATGTAAACAAGTGAAAATAAGGTATTCCCCGTCTTTACCTTGGCTTCCTTTCTTGCCAGGCCAACACTGCGCCTCTTGGCTTCCCGTCAACTCGAGTTAAGGAATTTGAACGATGCCGAGTATCTAAACATTGAAAATAAAAAGAATGCGAACAATGTATATAAAACTCATTACAGCACAATTTATTTTGAAGGTATTCAGATTGAACTCTGAACATAGAGCATTTATTATGTCCACAGAATTTCTTTGAATAATTTAACTTACAGCCAAAATATCTTAATCCATCATTTGAAACATGGCAAATAGTGCACGAATGTGCAAGCACAGCCACAAGAAACACAGCTACAATACTGCAACATAGATACCCTAACCAATACTTCCTTTACGCTTCATGAGAGTGGAAGGGTGGTTTTAAAGAGGAGCAGTGCTTGAGGGGATGAAAGTTTAAAATTTCTGTTTCTGTGTTATTAGGGTGAAGATAACGTTATTAAATTTGCAACCTAGAGGTGGTGGGGATGTGAGCAAAATCATTAGGCCAGTGGTGGTGGTGAAGGTCATAGATGTTTACAGCATGAAAACAGGCCCTTTGGCCCAGCTTGTCCATGCCACCCAGTTTCTATCACAAACCTAGTCCCACTTGCCCGCATTTGGTTCATATCCCTCTATACCCACCTTGCTATTGTAACTGTCTAACTGTTTTATTTTTTAAAAGGAAAAAGTTGTACCCGTCTGTACCACTGCCTCTGGAAGCTCATTCCAGATGCTCACCACCCTCTGTGTGAAGAAGTTTCCCTTCTGGTCTCTTTTGTATCTCTCTCCTCTCACCTTAAACCTATGCCCTTGAGTTATAGACTCCTCTACCTTTGGGAAAAGATGTTGACTATCTACCTTATCTATGCCCTTCATTATTTCATAGACCTCTATAAGATCACCCCCAAGTCTCCTACCCTCCAGGGAAAAAAGTTCTAGCCTATCCAGCCTCTCCTTATAGCTCAGACCATCAAGTCCTGGTAGTATCCTCGTAAATCTCTTCTGCACTCTTTCTAGTTTAACAATATCCTTCCTATAATAGGGTGCCCAGAACTGAACACAGTATTCTTGTACAACTTCAAGATGTCCCAACTCCTGTATTCAATGAGGGGTTCAGGGAAGGGGAACACGGAGAAAGTAAGAGGCAATGTTTGGTTGGGCCGGCGGGGAGGGGGCGGTTTCAGGTTTGATCCCTGGTCTCTGTAGATTTCAGCTAAGCTAGATGTAGGAAAATTAGAATTGGGATCACTCCTCCTGGATTTTGGGGAGGGAGAAAGGAAACAGAGGACACTGCTCAATGCTGTTCCACAGAGCCCACTGATATTGCGCATGGGAGAACATTGTTGAGGCTCGCGTAGTTGAATAACCCGATGACATTCATTATTTAAAGCTCACACGACTAATTGCCTCTTGAATGATGTTGACGGAAACTGGTATCTCTGGAAACATATACCAGCAAAGATCAGCACATCCAGGAATGAGCAGAGGGAGAAAAATGGATGAGGAAATAAATCTAAAATACAGTCAGACATGGTGGTCTGGGTACTTGTATCAATTTAAATCTTGTTGGCATCCAAATATACTGCATTTCTTCACTTACAAAAAATAATTCCTCAGGTTTGAAAACTGGTTATGATATATCTTACACGGGGGAGGCAGGATGGCACAGTGGTTAGCACTGCTTCCTCACAGTGCCACGGTCCCGGGGCCGGGACCGTCCATGTGGAATTTGCATATTCTCCCTGTGTCTGCATGGGTCTCACCCCCACAAACTACAGATGTACAGTGTAGGTGGATTGGACACGCCAAATTGCCCCTTAATTGGGGAGAAAAAGATACACCTTAAGCCGGTCTTATAAACGATTTTAGAACTCTAAAGCAAATTAACCTCCTGATGTGAAACTACTTATTTTGTATTGGGAAAAATAGTTTCCATCATATTTTTAATATAGTCTAATAATCCATTTCGAATTTATTTTTAAATTGTGGAATGCGTACTTTAAAGCTCCAAGTATCGGTAAACATTAGCAAAAGCAAAATTTAAAATAAATTAAAGCAATCACAAAATTGCTCATTGATACTCCTTAAATAATTAGCTTAGCTACCTAATTTTTCCATTTGAACTATTAATGGATTCTGTCTGTCTTCTATTTCCCGTCTCCTTCAAACTTCGAAGAAAGCTAGCATTTCTAAAATTCATTCACCAGTTCATTCTGCAGCATGAATACTGTGCAATCATCTTACCTGTGTTGTCTTCACTAGATAGGGGACATTTATACTGTCTCTGTCTTAAAGGCAATAACGGGTGGGATGGACTGAAGGCAGGGCTTCCTTTGCTACATAAAGGAACAAAAATTATCAATTTTTCAGAACCACTTGCAGTTCAAGCACAAACATAAATAGGCAGGTTTGGCGTCCGATGGACAGGATTTAGATCCTTAATTACTCAAATTATTCCTGGTGTCATAACAACTGACAAGTTTTTCAATTGAATTCTACAAACCAGAAAATTATAAATTCAGGTCCATAGATATGATTAGCAGCACAGAAAAGTAGAATGGACAGAATTACACACCACATGTATGATTTTACATAACATTGAACCCAAGTTGGAAACCAAAGTTGCTGCAGGACATGCCAAGATGACGAAGACAGACAGAGACAGACTTACACAAACTCTTCAGGATGCAGGCAATACCTGGTTGCAATCTCGGAGTTACTCTGTAGAACAGGTGTTGACATATCACCCGGACCATTTGCTGGGCTGACCATAAAGCTCCGCTTTGTGGCGTTGGAAATCGGAAGAGGCGGGCGAGAACTCTTCTGTTGTAGCAGTGTTTTAGCTGAATTGAGATTGCAGATAAAACATTAGTGTACTGAAAATGAAAATCGCTTATTGTCACGAGTAGGCTTCAATGAAGCTACTGTGAAAAGCCCCTAGTCGCCACATTCCGGCGCCTGTTCGGGGAGGCTGTTATGGGAATCGAACCGTGCTGCTGACCTGCTTGGTGTGCTTTCAAAGCCAGCGACTTAGCCCTGTGCTAAACAGTCCCTACTTGGGAGCTTCTCTCCTTTGCAATTACATTGAATTCCAGAAGTTTGTGATCACTTTGAAAGATTCTCACTTTGTCCAAATTCATCTATTTATTTTCACAACAATTAGACATTGATACTAGAAATATTTTAGGATTTTCCATCCAGGACAAAACAAAGAGGTTTGGCTTGGCCAAAGACCGAGCACATGAGTTGGCAGGCAATCTCAAGAAAATGCCGCTCGGTCTAAATTTTTATATGAAATAACATCATGTATAATTTACTACTTTAAAACAAGGAGACAAGCCAGAATGAGAAGAGTCAAATCATTTGAGAAACTTACCATCTTTGATTTCTTGAACTTCTCTTGGTTGCACAAAATCAGGCTTCACAACTTCAAACCACCAGAATAACTCGGCAATGAACACCATAATATTAGGCTGAAATAGAAAGAAAGCTGTGCTGTACATAGACATATTTGTTTCACTATATTCCACAGGAATGCAATAGAATTAATGGGGGGGGGGGGGGGGGATCACTTACATCACTAAGGCTACAAGAGCAGGGAAGAGACCACATAAGTACTCTTGTCACAAATAGATCACACTTGACCCCTCACCTGGATCGGACCAGCTACAACACAAGAAGCTGCACAACATTCAGGACAGAGCAACTCTTTTGATCAGCAGCCTTTCACTGGATTCAGTCCCGATCCCTTCCACTGATGAAGAACCACAACAATGGGATTCACTGCAGCAACCCACCAAGCCCACTTCAACAGACCTCTACCACAGAGAAGGTCAAGAGTGGCAAAATCAGAACACTCCCGAATCTAGGTTCCCTTTCCAGTCACACTCAACTCTGGCTTGGACCTATACTGCTGTTGTTCTTGCACTGTTGCTTGGGCAAAAATATTGTAGATCAATATGGGAAAACTATCACCATAGAAACTGCAGTGGTTCAAAGAGAAAGTCCATCACCAGCCTCTTAGGGCAACAAGGGATATACTTTAAGAATGCAGCTTTATCAGTGCCCCTTTCACCCAAAGCGTTCATAAAACAAAACATAGATTTTCATGAAGAGGGTGTCTACTGCTGAAAGTACCACCTCTGCATGCATAGATACAATCATGTTACTTTAATTAAAAGCGAGTTCTTCACTAGATCTTACCTTCAGTACTAAAGGACTGTACAACATATCTTCTAGCGTGAGATAGAAACTTCTGTTCAGATAATGGTGTGAAAAATCTAGCAGGAGCTGAATATTATACAGGCTGTCTGCAATTGAAGTCACTTCCTTCAAACAGATATCTACGAAGAAAAACAAATTAGAGAACACCCATTTAAACCAGTCAACTTGAGGCAAACTTAATCTCGTCTTTATGAAACAAGAACAGCTGAACTTCTGTACATAAAATCCCTTTTAAACAGTGGTGGCAACAGTCATTCAATTCGATCAAGTAAAAATCTTTCAGAATGATTTATTAAAAGGGCAATGAGCCCTTGCTAAAACAAATGAAAGTTACTGCTCGTCGAAGACATTACTTTTCAAGCTAGATGCACTGCACCCACAAGAACGCAACAATTAGGAGGCGAGGTCATTTGGCTCATCGAGCCTGCTTCACCTTCCAGTAATATCTTGTCTGATCTGATTGTGGCCTCAATTCCACTTTCCTATCTGTGCCTTATAGCCCTCTACTCCCTTGTCGATCAAAATTCAACTTAAATATATCCTGCAGTGCACCCAGAGGTTTCAGTTTCCTCTCAGGGTAGTTTTGCATTCAATATTTGTTCTTTTACAGAAGTGTTCTTTCTGCTGCATACAAATAAAAATATTTTCCGTCATTTTAAAGGTGTAAACTCGCTGAAGGGGGCATTAAGAGAGAGCAAATATTTTTGGGGCGTTTTTCAGAGTTAACATATGGAAATGTTTGGATCAAAGTAACTCGCTTAGAAAGATTCAGTGAGCTGAAGAAATGATTACACCACTTCTCAATTGAAGCTTTTCCACACTTATTACATCATGATCTTTTGTGGAAATATTTACATGTACTCAGGGTTTAAGATACTGTAAAAGGGTTCTACATAATATGTTCTATTAAACTTTTGGGGACCTTTACCATCTTATTAACAGACTTGCATGGGGCGGAACGGTAGCACAGTTACTTCACAGCGACAGGGTTCGATTCCCGGCTTGGGTCGCTTTCTGTATGGAGTCTGCACGTTCTCCCCGTGTTTGCGTGGGTTTCCTCCGGCTGCTCCAGTTTCCTCCCACAAGTCCCGAAAAACGTACTTGTTAGATGAATTTGACATTCTGAATTCTCCCTCACTGTACCTGAACAGGCACGAGAGTGTGGTGACTGGGGGACTTTCACAGTAACTTTATTGCAGTGTTAATGTAAGCCTATTTGTGATGCTAATAAAGATTATTATTCACATTATTTTTTAGACTCACCATCCAAAAAAATTAATCTTCCTTTATAAATTGACCTTTAATAGATTTTCATAAATTTGTTTGCTAAATTTTGCTTCAGAATTTTATTTTGCTCCAGTATCCTAGGTATTTACTTCCACTTTGCAAACCGTAAGTGACAATGAATGATTCCTAAATGTTGTCCATCTCCAACACTCACGTCATCATCTCAGTTTTAGAAAACTACCTTTAATTAGAAGTTAAGTAGTCTGTAATTAAGATTATGGGGACAGAAGTGTTTTTATTCAGTTTTTAACTGCTTATACACTCCAATTGAACTTTTGCTTAAATTTACTTCCATCAATCTTTGCCACATCACCAAGTGATGTACCACATCTAAACTCTTATTAAGATCAGCCAAAACTAGTACCAAGATTTGTTTCTTAAAATTAAGTATAAAAAGAAATATGCCATATAAATAGACACACACTGAAACTGGTAGTTTTATACCAAATAAATACTGAGTCATAACTCGTGAGGGTTCAAACATGCACACCTCTTTGCAGAAACGTCCAGCCCTGAACATGCATCCTATCATATACAAGGCTAAAAGCAAAAAGGCATTAAATGACAAAATATTTGAATACTAAAATCGTTTGGACCTGATGTTTAAACTTTTCATTTGTAAATAAATACTGAAGACACAATCAGTGAAGCATACTCAGATAGAATTGAACGGAATGGTATGACTACACAGTGGAACAGCAGAAAAAAATATTTCCAAATACAAATACCTTCTAATTTCATGAGCTCCGGACAGTAGTAGTGAATAACTGCGAGAAGTGAACAGCCATCACACACATCCCTCATTAAATCCTCCATTAAAGGGAAAAATGGCAACTGCTTGTTCAAGGGGTGATCTCGTCGATAACGGACCTGACACAAAAATGAAGATAAGTTTGAAAAAGTGTGCGCACTGGTCACTATATATTAATGCTATAACTTAGGTGGTACCATATCCTATCCCTCTACAAGAAATATCTTCATGGTAAAGACCAGTAGATATCTGTCCAAGACTTATTTTCCCTAGCCCCAAGCTTTTTTGGAACTAGTGCCTGTCCATTAGATTGTTTAATTATTAATTAATTTTCAAGATATGCAAGAGGTTATTTAGGTTTACATACTTCAAGATTTGCAACAAAAGTAAATAATGTACAAAAATGCTGCCAAACAGGCCTCTCCAACTTTCTTACAAGTTAACATGGATCTGGTTTTGTGTAATTATGAAATTGCAGAAAACCAACAGCTAAGCCACACAGCGGATTCCTGAAAAATACGAGTAAAGCAGAAAATTAACTCGTTTTGGCTCCAAGCTCCTGAATTTTTCCACATCAAAATATTCAGCAATGCTTTATCCAGGAGTCAGAAACAATATTTTTTTTAAAAAAGCTTCTAATAATCCCAAAAGTGCTTTACAATGCTCAAAGAAAAAAATTAAATACAAGCTATCAGTAACTAGGTTTCAATCCCAATGGTGCAGGCACGATGCTTTCATCGGCAAGGGTGTGACTCAGCCTGATTAAATTAGAATCTATTCCTCACCCTGTTTCCCACAAAATACCAGACCAGTTTATTTATATCAACATTGCCAACATATATTTTTAAATTTGAAGCATACACCCGCAATTCTTTAGAACATTTGTTTACTCTAACACAAGAGGAGATGTATAGCTTATTTGTGGCAATGTGATTCACTATTTTAATACATTGTTTCAATATGGCACAAGCAGTCTTTCCGATATTTTGAAAAAACCAAATTAAGAATGCATGCCTAATGTCTAATTGTGCCTGGTCTCAGAATCAGCAAGATATGTGTTCAAGCTTCATTCCAGTGTGAGGGAACATAATGTAGACCAGGGGTGGGCAAACTGCGGCCCGCCAAAGGTCTTTATGCGGCCCACCAAGATCAAGTCATAAAAAAAAAATTTTTTTTTTTTAATGTTTTTTATTTTATTTTTTTAATTTATTTTTTATTTTTTTTTATTTTAAGGTTAATGGTATAGGGTGGATACGTTGACTTGAGTAGGGTGATCATTGCTCGGCACATCATGTGTTTCATGTGAAGTTTCTACTTTAAAATATTAATTAATAAAAATTAATTGCTTTTTTTCTTTAAACTGAGTTACTTTGTTTTGCAAATAAATGTGTTTCATGTAAAATTTCTACTTTAAAATATTAATTAATAAAAAATAATTGCTTTTTTGTCTTTAAAAACCTTTTATTTTGGCTATTTTAAATATTAATTATTTTAGTGTCCTAAAAAAGTAAGGTTGGGTTACGGGTATAGGGTGGATACGTGGGTTTGAGTAGGGTGATCATTGCTCGGCACAACATCGAAGGCCGAAGGGCCTGTTCTGTTCTGTACTGTTCTATGTTCTATGTACTTAATATACTATGCCGCCCTTTAAAATTGTGAATTTCTGAATGTGGCCCTTGCACGGAAAAGTTTGCCCACTCCTGATGTAGACTGAGACTTCACTAGGGACTGCTATATTATGAGAGGCATCATCTTTCAGGTGAGACATTAACCGAGCCCCAATTCAGGTGAATGTTTAAAAAAAAAGTTCTGACACTGAAGGACAAGGAGTTCACGGACAGGATCCCGGCCAATATTCTGCCCTCAACCAGTAACCCAAACAACTCTTAACTACTTGTAGGGTCTAGCAGAGCACACATTGGATACGGCTTTTGTCTAAGTAACTATACCTGCACTTCAAAAAGTAATTCATTAGAAATGAAATAACTATCCAGAAGCTATTTTGCTTTATGCCACCTTTATAGTTAAATTCTACCATATTATTTACACTCATGTTTACAAAGAGCAGCAAAGTTATAGTTTATTGGCGTAATGAGAGGAATGCATGGAAGTACAAAAATGGTTCTATTAGCTCTCTCCCCTCTGCAACTCCAATGGCAAAGTTCCAAATGTCAACCCGCATAAATTAGAATTGATCATCCAAATATCAAATTAAAAAGGTTACATTTACTCAAAACAAAAACGAGTAGCAATGCACAGTAATACTTATCCAAACCAAAATAAGTGAGGGGAACAGGTAAGTTTTTAGTAATGGAAAACACTGCACCAAATTCCAAAAGGGCGGGTTTTGTCACCATTTGTTACGTTAATGTTCGGATCAATTTTCACAATTTATTTCCTGAAACGTTATTTAGTCAGCAAATGCTGACATCATTAGTCTTTAGTCTGAAAGCAAGTGTGAAGAATTAACACATGAGGTATCGTTAACCAAGCCTGCTTCACTGCTAGTGTTATGTGAAGAGCATATTAATCCATAATCTCTTCTAGCTTCTTGGAGAGATGGAGACACTGCAGTGCCAATCTGTTTTGTGTCTATACTTCAAAGGAAATACTCAAGACACAATAAACCCAAAGACTATTAAAGCTCTTGCAGCTATTTTCAAAGGCATATTAATTAAACTTGAGCTTTAGCCCAGAGTTCCAAATAATTATATTTGAGTTTCTAATTATCCACTACTGATTATGTGTGATTTAATAGTGGAATTTGCGGTTTGTGAGACGATTGGCTAGTTAGGATGCTACAGGGTACATCAACAAATTGCAAGAATCAACGCCACGCAATTGGATTTATCAAGCTCAGCAAATTGATTCACAGATCATGTGTTTTTAAATTATGCATAGGGATAATTTCAGTAAAAGTTAAATCAATGCTTCTTAAAAGGCAAAGTTAAAGATGTGCTCATGCAACCAATTTCTTATAAATGAGTGACTTGCTGATCAAGACTTTCTATAGTTAAATAAATTATCTTTTATTTGCATCTATTTTTATTATTTTTTGAACCTGTAAAGATGCATCAAAAACAAAATGAAGAAAAATGATAAATGCTTATACCAACAGAACATGCTGCTCTTGGATGAAAGACAATGATGTGACAATAGGGTACCAATGAAAAAAAATTATTTTAAACCCACTGTGATAAATCAAAGCTTCAATAACGGAAACCAAGGAACCCACTGTGATAAATCAAAACTTCAATAACTGAAACTAAAGCAACTGGACCCATTTAAGGTATTTTGAATAGCCAGTTCTACTTAGCACAAAGGAGATAGAACCCAGAAAAAAATGACAGGACTACTCCCAGTTTTTTAATAGAAATTATATAAAGCATGCATTCATTTTTGGGTGATTTAAATATCTCGGACTCCATTACATATTTGAAAGCACTTTATTGCGGCTATGGGAAACTGCAAAATTTGGGATTTTGAAGTCAGACATTTCATTTAAAAATATGCACACTATATTTTATGAAGAGATGAAGTATACTGTACCACGCAAGCACATTGCTCTGGTTCCAACATGCAGTGTGCTATGGCATGCATCACATCACACTAACACAAACAGAAGACAGGAAAGACAATGAAACAGGAAAGACACAAAGCCTTGCAGAAAACAGTAAGCTTTTGAAAGGGAATGTCAAAAGACCTCAAGCTTTCCCCAAACCTAAAGGCTTCATATGAGAAGACAGGTGTAAAGGTGTGTGTGTGTGTGTGTGTGTGGGGGGGGGGGGGGGGGGGGGGGGGGGGAGGAGGGGGCAGGTTGGACTGGACAGAAGTAGGCTGGGAGGGGGAAAAGAGAAAAATATATTTGTACTGATCCTCAGGTTTGGAGGATAACTGTTCACTATTTTAATTCTTCAAATTCGTCAAATAAACTAATCATTTTGATAATTTTGTACAAATAGTTATCAGAGCAACAGCTCTGATTTGACAAAAAATGTCAAGCAGAAGGCTTGTGAACACAGGTGACAGCAAATAGTTTGTACAGTCTTTTTATATTTTTACATTAACTACACAATGTTTAATATCAGGAGTGATATTGTACTATTATTTGGACTAATTGTGATCATTTTTGACAGACCCCAAGTTTCTTGCTGAAATAAAAATTTCATGTTCACAGCAAAAGATGACAGAAAGAACACTGCTGGATAAGAGAATTTAAGCACATGCGCATCCCACAATGAAACAAGCTGATAACTAACACCAACATCAATGCCCCAAGTGTGAAAACACACAAGGCAAAGGATCGACTGAATATTCAGTTGATTCACAATGTCCTAGTTTTCCTTAAGCATTAAATACATATAAAGAACATTCTCAAGCCATCATTTCTGAAAGCACAGTGTGTTCTCCAATGTCCTAATATTGTCAGCAATAAACAACAAACCATCTTTCAATCAATGAAACCAGTCTTAACAGTGTAACACGAAGCCCATGCTGTGTAAGTGGTAAACGCTTACTGTAAACAATGGGAACATACATTAATGGCCTCAATTTCACAATCGGATAGTGAGGCCAACAGCTCCAATAATTGATTGGTGTGTCCAGTTTTTCCGATTCAATCAGATTCTTTGACAAAATTCACAAGTTTTAAAATGTAATCTAAAAATAAATGTAATTGAAAAGATGGTTCTTAGAGGTTAAAAAAAAACGTTTTGCTCTTTATTGCTGTTGTTACGTTAAAATTAGGTGAATGGAAAATGACTGAAGTAGAAATAGAAGGTTAGTAGCTCACTTACGGGCACCAGTTTCCAATACCATTTTGAAGGAGACTGCCCAAAAAGCAGGGAAAGGAGTTAGAATTTAGGCATCAAAAGGGAAAGGAGCAGTACATAGATCAGAGATAAGCAAATATAAAACACTCAATTCTAAACAGTATTAGGGCAAAATATTCAATTCTGTTTTTGACAGAATATTTTTCTTTATGTTAAAAAAATGCAGTAAAACCATCATAATCAACAGGCTTTGCTTAATTAAATATGCTATTTTGTTGCTCTAATACTTCTAAGTTTTAAGTAAAAACCTTTGGTTGGGATTAGGATCAGGGAGAAATGTGAAAGAGGGGATAAGAGGCAATTTTTGGATGACCCAGTCTGATCTTATATACTGCATGTGGTGCCTTCAATTGTTTTATATACAGGCTTAATGCAGTGACTAAATTAGAGCAACACACTTAAACAAAGTCATCTGGCTGGAAAATAGCAAAATCAGCATTTAGGATGAACACTAAACTAAAACCTATCTATGCTGTAGTCTTAAAAGACTGCAAAAACAAATTTTGAGCAGCACTCTGCCAGAATCATCATTTCCTTTTTTGTTCATGTTGTCACTTAATTGTACAAATTCATTAATTCCTTGCGGAATGCATTTTTAATTTAAACAATATCCAAAGACTTGGATTTAAGCAAGTGCACCAAATGAAAGATATTCCATCGATGTTAACAGGATTAATCCAAGCTGTATCTTTCTGCGTTGTGTGCACACTATGCTTAGAAATATACCAAAACATCAAAGCCACACGAAGTGGAATGGTGCAGATCCATTCTCTTCTTCCTCCATACAACCTCTCTTCATTCCTGTCATGCTTTGTGGAGCACTAAAGATGAGAGGCTAGTGCCACTCCATGTGATGAGGGCAGCGTGAAATCAGCTGTACCCAATGGCTCCAAGAAACCACTTTGCAACAAGTTCACAGCAGTATTCGGCATTTTCAGATGTCTCCCTACTCTTTTAATTTTTTCAAATTACTCCATTCTTTAATAAATATTCACAATCTACCGAACTCTGATGTTGCTTCAAATAACTGTCCAAGAGAAAGTCAAAGCTGTTTGAGAATGCAACTTTTCCTTCCATTTGAGAGAAATGCTATTTTCACACAATCTCAGATTTAGCCAAAATAACAGAAAAGGCCTTTTAGAAAGAAACAAAACGTAATGATTATGGAAAAAGATTAGTTTGAATGGAAAGGCAATGTACATATTTCCCTGATCAAGAGAAATATGTTCTTATGTTCTTATATCTGCACTAAATGCTAATTTTGCCCAAAACAGTCACAAACTGGCTTCTCTGCTCCTACGTTGCTGGGAAAGGTGGCATCATCCAAGACAACCCTTTCACAGTTTTGAAGTGATAAAACAATGATATGGTACAAATCAGGTAGTCCACAAGGAACAAAAGAAAACAGGCTATGACATTTCAAGACTGAGCATTGACACCTGAATTGTCATAACCTGCCTTTTTCTTTTAATACTGCTTCTGACCGGGTGTGTATTTCCAGAATTCTGTTTTCTCTTTCTGATTTCAAGTTCTTGATTATCTTACTAAGCAGATTCCAAAGCATTGCCGGGCTGGAGCAATACAGCATCCTGTCGACCAGGATCATGTTCCCCAAATTAAGATACAACTCCACTTAGATTGCAAATAAATGTGGCAATCACCAACTTTTCAGCTTAAATTAGAACAGGGTAACCAGTTTCCAATCTGCATTCTAATGTGGACAAAAGGGCAATCTGCCCCATGGGACCATACAAATCTCCATTAAATTGGCAAAAAATGACTACTGAAAATCAAAGCCTGCTGATCAGACTGTCATCCTAATTCCTTTGAGGAGAGTCTTCAACACATTTGAATTTATCTCTGTGGGTGATTTATACTGAGTGCTGTACTAGAGCTCCTACATGGAATTCAGTGGCCATTAAAGCAGCAGGACAAAGGCAAAGGTCTCCAAGGACATACTTCATGATTTCCTGTCTGCCAATGACTGTACCAGTTCACAGCTGAACATGCAGTGTAGTATGGGGTTGTTTTCCAATTTGTATGAGAACTTCAGCCTTACGATCACCCCCAAAAAAACTGAAGTAATGAATCAGCCTGCTCAGGAAAGCCCCATATCGAGCCTAAGGTTTCAATTCAAGACCACAAAGTTTCAGCAGTGGAAACGTTCACTTTTCTCAACAGGACATGCTTACGAGCTGTCTATATTAATGACAAGGTACTTGCAAGTATGGACAAAGCAAATATAGACTTTGGCAGACTTCAAACATAGTTTGGGAACTACAAGGAGCAAGTCTGCCTACAGTCTATGGATCAACAAATCCTGTCCACTCTGCTCTTTACTTGCAGACGTGGACTGTGTGCCAACATCATTCCAAGAAGCTCAACCACTTTTGCAAGCTCAGATGGCAGTAAAAAATACCAGACAGTGAAGTGTTAACCCGAGGTGGCAGGACAAGCATTCACACTATACTGAGACAACCACAACTGAGTTGGGCTGGTCATTAAGACAGAATGCCTGCCAATTGCTTACCAAAGCAAATCTCTCAAGGAGAGTTTGAGTCTGGGGTACACTCATGGCGGTCAAAAGAAGCACTGCAAGGGCACTCTGGAGATTTCACTTAGAAGTTTTGATATTGACTTCAAAGTCTGTGAGAAGCTTGCCCAGGGTCGCCTGCACCTGGTGCAACCAAATTTTAAAAAAACGGTACGGCCTCCTTCGAAAGCAAGTGCATATCGGAGGCATCTCAGAAATCACTTAAAATAACAAACCAGAAAGAAAGCCTTTTTATGATTAAGTTTACAAAAATAAGATTGTTACATGTCGGGTTCTATTTTTCCCTATTTGGTAGGTTTGGAAGATTATACTGGTACACTGTGGCTATATATAGTACTTATATCACACACAAGCTGCTACGATTCAAGAAAGTGGTTCACCACCACCTCAAGGGCAATAAATGATACCCTTCTCAGCAATTCCCACATCCTGAGAAGGAATAAAAAACATTAAAAACAGTGAAGTCACAGAAAGCACATTAACCAGCAGACTTCTGTTTAAAATAACGCACTTTCCATTGAGCAAGGGTATGAGAAAATATTCTAATTTGCATTGGGCACCAAGCTACAGGCAGATGAAAATTTAAGAAATTGATCAGGAACCCAACCTTCTGCATAAGTTGCACATTAAAAGTTGTTTATGGTGTGCAGTTCCTCTTCACAAACTGACTTCCCATGTCATGATTTTAAGTAGTGCTTTTTGTTACATTACAGGACTTCTGGTGTAAATATTTGCATTTCCACATGTAAACTTGTCATTCAAGATGCGGTGTTGGGCCTTGGTGGCACTAGGTCGCATTGTATCACTTGCTCAGCATACCAGCTGCCAAAACTACCCGACATACCTCTAAACCAGGGGTGGGCAAACTACGGCCCGCGGGCCGCATGCGGCCCGCCAAAGGTTTTTCTGCGGCCCACCAAGTCATTTAAAAAAAAATTTTTTTTTAAGGTTAATGGGGGGGGGGGCCTGTTGGGTTACTTACTGGTACAGGGTGGATACGTTGACTTGAGTAGGGTGATCATTGCTCGGCACAACGTCGAGGGCCGAAGGGCCTGTTCTGTGCTGTACTGTTCTATGTTCTATATGAGGCGCCCAGAATCATAACCGGGTGAAGTAATTATTTTACTTAATATACTATGCGGCCCTTTGTGAATTGTGAATTTCTGAATGTGGCCCTTGCACGGAAAAGTTTGCCCACCCCTGCTCTAAACCTTTGCTTGTGCACTTTGGAAGTAATCTGCAAATTTCTCTATTTGTAATATAAATAATTCTAACATTTGTGTAGTTTACGGCTTGTTCCCATTCAATAAAAACCCATGCAATCGTTAAGATATTATATCCACTTACTACTAGATTTCTTCATTCCACTGCTTGCTGCCCTGTCCATCCTGTAATTTTAGTCTGCCCACTTGCTCCGCTGTCTTTTGTCTCTAAAATTTCTATTCTAACAAGGTTTGTTGCTTTTTTTAAATGAGTTCCACTTTTGTTTCCAACTTGTCCTCCCTCTGTGGCCTTGCGCCCAACCTGGTTCCTACCATGCTCGCCCTCAACACCAGCCTGCCCTTTTAATTTTACGGATATCCTTTCCCTGCCTCAGCAACTCTAGTCTTTTCTCATTTAATGCTACTGGTGCTTCTCCACTCCAAGGTTTTATAAATGTGTCTTCTTGTAACCTCAAATTGCTCCCAATTTAGTTGCACAGGCTCCCTTTCATCAATTTGCAGCTTCCGGCTCTAGTCCCAGGCCACCCCCATGTATTATTAAACACTAAAAAGGTTAAGCAATGTACAAAATATTCCCCGACCTCTTTGAAAATTCCCCCAGCTATTTTCAGTTCGACATTTTTGTACAATACTTTTACTCCCACGAAGAACCATAATTTTGTGTCTCAGCTGTCTTCTGAAGCTGCTCCAAATGGCATAACACGAAGGGTGTACCTAGCCTCAAACTGCTTCCATTGAATGCGTTTGGTAACATTACTTTCAATTAATACAAGCAAATCACTAGCTGTTGAATACGATCCACACTTCTAGATGACACTGCAAAACAAATCTTTCACTGATTTATAAACTCTACTGATCATCTAAAAAGAGGCACCCAAATGTGCAACGTGTAACAAAGAGATCACTGGCTCATAAGATTCAGGTCTCAACCCCACAGATGATTAGTGTCGCTGCACATTAAAATATCTGAACAAAAAGACACTTATGAATCATGAATGGACCTTTATAGATGGAAAATAAGCAGCAGGATCTAAGAGAACCTATATCAAACAACCCCTATTTCTCCACTGAAATTTTGGCACAGGCAGCACATGGATTGATCAATGCAGCATCATGTTAAAATAAAATCAAGAGTTTGAATATATAGATGATTAACAAGAACAAATAATGTTCATTGAGTCAGACAGTACAGAAGAGACCCCTAGGCCCAATGAGTCTACAACAACAAAACTACACTAAACCCATTTCCCAACACTTGGCCTATAGCCTTGAATGTTATAACATTTCAAGTGCTCATTCACGTACATTTTAAAGGTTGTGAGGTTTCCTGCCTCTACTACTCTCCCAGGCAGTGCATCAGTTGTTATTAAATCTGATAACTCTGACAAACCCAAGTGGCCATGTGTTGAAGACTTCGCCTAGTCGTTCAACTAAAAATCCATGAGACCCTTTTTTAAACTACATCCAAGTGTCTTGTTTTCATCAAACATAAATGACAAAGAGTAATATGTGTCACTTAACAAGATTATGAAGCAGTTACGTGCTTAACTACGCATCTTTTAATAAATAAGTTTGAGGAAAGATGCATTTAGCCTAAACAAGCAATAGTAAGCTTGAAGTCAATGATTATTGATCTATGATTTAGGACAACTTTATAAACCCATCAGACTTACTTTTTGGTGACTTGGACTTTCCACAATTTGCTGCTTAAGTTTAAGTTCCTTTTCTGTAATCTCTCTCATTTTTAAGTTCACCTGAAATGGCAAAAGATAGCAAAGCGATCCATTTCAAAATGGGTTTGGACAGGTGTAGGTAGGCAGATATGTCATGGAGGGTGGGAGCAGTGAAAAACAAAACACTAATTGTATTTCTAATGTACAAACGCAGTATCCGACTGAGGAAACACTAAAACTTCCTCTTAAAACTGAGATAACATCTTTTGTTTCTTTATTAAATTTTCCAGCAAACATTTCTATTAATGTAACTTGTACTTAAAAATGCACCCTAACTATTCACAAAGGGTCACTCTAAAGTAGAAAATAAATTACATGTGGGAATGTAAGAGATTATACATTTAAACCATGTTGCACATTTGTAAAATAAGACACCCGACTACAACGATTTCAAGCTCAGTTGTTAACACTCTCGCCTGAGTCAAGAGTTGTGGATTCAAGTTTCACTCCAGAGACTTGAGCATAAAAATCTAGGCCTGCACTACAGTGAGGCAATACTGTGCCGTCAGAAGTGCCAACTTTCAGTTCAGGCATTAAGATGGAGCGCCACCTGCTTTTTCCAATTGGCATAAAGGACCTCGGAAGTTATCCCAAAAAGCAGCAGCAGGGGATCTACCCCCAATGTCCTGGCCAAGATTTATCCCTCAATATAAACCACGAAAACAAGTTATCTGATAGTTCTCACATTGCTGTGTGTTTCCCTATATTACAACAGTGCCTACACTGCGAAAGTACTTAATTGGCTGCAAACACCTTGGAACATTTTGTGGTTGTGAATGTTGTCAAGTCTTTCTTTTTCCTGGGGCTACTTTAAGCAATACAGAATAGTTACAATTAAATCATACAGTCGCCATTATTGTTCTAATATAGGGCCTGTTGCTCTGATCGCACAATAGGATCAACAACCTCAGAATGCTGAGTCAGCATTAACCGCAAACACTGGTCAGATCCACTTGATGATTTACAGCCAAAAGGAAGTGATTCCCAATCATTGCCAACCACTAAACATCAGAGCTTTTAGAAAACAAATTATCTACCAGGTAGTGATCTTGAAAGGATAGATTCCATTTTCTACAATGTTTTACTCATTCAGTGTCTCAAGGAAAGCAAAGAACTTGGAAGTGCTAATTTCAAAAGTTTGCGTGTCCTGAGATTATGTATTCATCAATTCTATGAGCTGACAAAATATGACTAAGTGATCGTAAGACAGCTGGATCAATGGTTAACTCTGTAAATTAATTCTTACAATGCACAACAGCATTGTAATCAGAAAAAACAACTATTTCCAATTTAATGAAGAACTCTAATGACATTCAGCAAGAAATATTTGCATGTTATGATGTCCTCTAGTGCCATCACTGATTTGTATCACTATGATTTTACTTCATCAGCTATTCAACAGTCTGGCCTTGGGCCAATTTCTGTTGCTGGCTGAATGCCTGTTGGACCAACAATCTTCTGTCATTATTCACCGTTGCTGTTGGTTGCTGAACAATGCAATACGTAACTAGCGTATGTTGCTAAGGAAATATAGGAATAACTACACTTTGCATAACATGGCAACACAAGAAAAATAATAAATGCATAGATTTTGCCATGCTTTTAATAATTTCTAATGTAGAAATTTCATGCAATTGAAGCATTGTTCTGGAAATTAAAACACCTTTCTGGATATTTAACATTGGAAAATTGAGAAACTGCATCACCCCCAGTGCTTCATTGTCTCCCTCATGCTCGGTGACCAGAATTGGACAAAGCACTCTAGGTATGGTCAGAGCAGATACTTCACAGTTTGCTCTTTACTTTTTCTGACTTGCATTCTATTGTCTTGGCAGAGTTCCAAATTTCACCCTCTATTTGCTTCTAAAAAGAACACACTATTGGCTTCCAAAAACAACATACTAACTTGCATTTATACAGCACAGTTCACCTCTGAGGACAAAGTACCCTGTGGTCACTGTTGTAATGTAAGAAATGTTGTCAGCAAATTTACATACAAGTCCCTCTAATAATTTAACAGAATAAGAAATGAGGGGAAGTAGGAGAGCATCAGGAGTTGCGAGCTAAATTAAAAAGCAGAACCACGAGAGTGATAATCTCCAGCTCACTATTTGAACCTCCTGCTAATTGATATAGGGAGATGATCAGGAAATGAACACAGCCTAAAGTGTGGTATGCGAATGTGGGGTTCCAGTTCATAGAACATTGGAATCAGAAGGGGGAAGAGAAAGAAGCACTAATCCCTGGGCTGGTCTACAATGGAACCGGGGTCCAAAGTCATAGAGGAAAAGGTAAATAAGAATACAGAAAGAACTTAAAGCAACTGATAGCAGAATGGATTGAAAATTACTATGATAAAGAAAATAGAGTGGAGGAGATCAGGAGTTTTGCACAAGGCAAAAAATGGGAAGTGACTAAATGCAAGGACCACTGTTGCTTACTGTGTATATAAACAATCTGGAGTCAGATATTAGAATTATGGTTCTGAACTTTGCAGATGATGTCAAATTTTGTGGTATAGTAAATAAATTTGAAAAGTCAGCAAATATATGGCTAGTGTGAAGTGGTTCTTTTTGGTGGGAGTAATATGAAGTTTGCTCATTCTTTAAGAGAAGTGTGAAAAATAGATTGAAAACAAAAAAGAACTATCCTTTGTTTCACATCTTGCAAGTCTAATGAAGGATTCACATATGAATAGTTACTCATCAGTTCTCTCCACAGATGGTTATCTAATGTTCAGCATATTCTGCTTGTGTTTCAGATCGCCAGCGTCTGCAGCCCTTATTTGTTTTAGTGGCGCTCATTGAGGGATGAATATCGGCCAGGGCACCAGGAAAACATCAGGTGGCCGATGGGTCCCAGCTCAATGTCTCATCCAAAAGACAGCACGGATCAACAGTGTGAACTCACTCAGCACTGCAGCGAGCTGACAGCTTAGATTATGTGCTGGAGTCTCTGGAGTGGCACTTAAGTGCAGCTACTGAATCACGGTTTAATTGGCTAGGACTGAACATGGAGGGGAAAGAAATACAAGGCATCTATGTAAAGGAGGCACGGTTTTACACACTTACTTTATTTATCCAGAACACCATGGCATCTTCCAGATCATATGGTAATTCCTTTGAGGCACTAAATGTGGAAAACCGCTTCACAGAGGCGACGACCGTTTCAATGCTGATCATCTCTACTGTATAGGCCATCATTAGTGCATCAATCAAAGCCATGTGGGCACTCTGTAGAGGCAGAAACAGCAGATTAGTAAATTACTTTACTTTCAAACACAAGTTGTTCAGGATCAAGATTAATCAGATCCAGATGAAAGAAACAGCGAAGAACAGGCCATTACTACTGAGAGTGTTCCAGGACAGACAGTATCAGATAGATGCTGCTATTGTCCGAATCATGAAAATGAGAAAGACTATGTTTGTAGGTCATTAAAAACACCGGGATCCAGTGCAAACTGATTAGTTTAGATTTACTATAACTGCCAAAGTGCAGCTTCACGTATCTTAAAAACCTCAATTGTTTAAATTCAGAACATTTCTCTGGACAAGACAGGTTTCAATCAAATGTTCCATCAAATTTATCCCGAGTTGCCCTGATTGCTTTGCATTCTCGTAAAGGATCCCATTCTGGATCAGATGTGGCACTTTGTTTCATTTTCATCCCTCCACAACAAAACACTTTCCCATCCATCCATTGAATCAAATATTCTCTATTTTTTTTTGAACAGTCCGATGACACTCAAGTGCATTAACAGCATCCCACAAATTGATGTTGAAACAAAATAAAACATTAAGCAGAGCAGCATGCATACTTTCATTCTTTGTGAAGCTTTTTTCTCCTTCAACCATCCACCTATTCCATTCAGTGCAGACATGACCCCTGAATAGCTCGTTGAAGCACACATCCAAAGTCTGAACCACAGACAATACACCCTCTGGTGTCACTGCAATGGGGTACTAATTAATTGCAGTTTCATCAGTGTGGCGACTAGGAGCTTTTCACAGAAACTGCATTGCAGTGTTAATGTAAGCCTACTTATGACAATTAAGATTATTATTATTAGTTATGTAAGATGCCACACAGCAATAAGTTCTTTGTGTAGGCCACCAAGATGCCTATTCCAAACTTTATCAATCCACAACTTCACTACATCCTAATCGATCCATCTGCTGGCATTGACATACATAAAACTAGATTTTCAGCATGGGCTTCTGATTGAAAATTACCATAGGCTTTAATTCCATTCCATTGGCCATGCAGGCTTGCACCACCATGAATGTCTTCTCATGCTCTGTGGTTTTCACTCGGACTGTATTTGAACTTTCCCATTCTACAGTTTGGTTGTTGGGCACAATGGTAACATGGATGAAACACCCATTAAATTCAATGTGACCTTTTGCTGCTGTCTGATGAAGAATCACTAGGAACTGAAAATTTTTGCACAGGTCTTTTGGTATTCTCCGTGCAGTCTTCTGCAGCAGCACTGGACATTTCCAAAAAAAGCAACTACACCAACTAGCTGTTTCTCTGAAATCTATGCTGCGTTCAAGTTTGATTTGTGCGAGGGCAGCACGGTGGCCTAGTGGTTAGCACAACCGCCTCACGGCGCTGAGGTCCCAGGTTCGATCCCGGCTCTGGGTCACTGTCCGTGTGGAGTTTGCACATTCTCCCCGTGTCTGCGTGGGTTTCACCCCCACAACCCAAAAATGTGCAGAGTAGGTGGATTGACCACGCTAAATTGCCCCTTAATTGGAAAAAATAATTGGGTAATCTAAATTTTTTTAAAAAAGTTTGATTTGTGTATATACGCTTTGCATTTCTGGTGATAATGTTCATCATGCAGACGGTGTTCAAGGACTTGTTCTTGTTTTTAAAATTATTCATTCATGCGATGTGGCCGTTGCTGGCTCGGCCAGCACTTCTTGCTCATCCTTAATAGCCCTCGAGGGGTGGGCGGCCTTCTTGAACCAATGCAGTCCATTCTAATAAATGGTTCTCAAAATCAGGCCACTGTTCTGGAGCAAATGGACTTGGGCATCTTCTTCAGGGCAGATTACTTTTTACTTCATTGTCACATGTTTTTCACCAGCACTAAATTCCCTTGCTCATAACTAAATTCCCTCGCTGCAGTATAGTTATTTGATGAGTTAGCAAATGTTCCGACTTTTAGCATGAAATCAGCTTCGTACTTCATTCTTCTTGCAGGAAGACCCATGTCTGGTCATTTGTTGCCATGCACAGTCTGCCACGTGGAGGCATATCTGAAAGTCCTATGCATTCAATTGGTAACACGGCCTATAACGCCTCCTTCATTCCATGCACCAACTTTTAAGTGAGTATAGCTCTAAACATTTATTTTTGAGTTGAAAAACTGAGGCCAACTCCAAATGCAAATACAGCCCTAGACAAGCATCTTTCAGCTGAAAAATGCAGGAGCCGACTTATATGTATTATATGGGTCTCAACATGTTTTTTGGTACCAAATAAAATTGGATCAGCTTATACACTCCAATCCATGGTAGTTATGGATCTTTGTAATAATTGTAAACAAGCGTATACAAGCATTTTAGAATATTTAAAAGTTGAGGGAAGAAATGCACCAACCTGGCTATTTTCACATTCTTGTGTCTTTACATTGCTTCAATGAAGTGAACTTTATCATCAAACAGTTGCCTGTTTTTCTATTAAACAGCTTGTAGATCATACAGCTATTAACTTGAGTGTAATATCTGTTATTTTATTCCATTCCACTTTACTTTCGTTGTCCTCAAGCATACTAAAATACTTTTTCATTTTTCAGTTCCCAGTTTTGATTCGATATTAACCTGCCTTTTCTTTACAGATGCTGATGGCCTGTTGTATTTCCTGCATTTTCTGCGTTTGTTTCAAATTTTCAGCATGATGTTTTTTCACATTTCTTTTTGCATCGTTATTTCCTTTCATGTGGATGACATTATGAATTACACATGGAAGATACAATGCAATGTGCAGATTTAATGCAAAATGCAGATTTAGTTCACTGCATTCCAAAAGCTACAACACAACAACATCTTTGCAATTAGTGCAATAAACTGCATGTGATTGTTGGTTGGGAAGAAAGTAAAGCAGTTAACAATCTCAATTAGCATGGTCAAATTACAGATTTGTGCCAAATTCACTGTACTAACAAAACTCTACATTAGCTTTTTCCAACATTAACATGACCCAAGGAAATGCTAATGCTCAGTGGGACTGAAACATGTGAAAGGCTTGTTCATCATTTGTCGCTTCTCATTTTTATCACCTGCTCATTACGTTGATGAATTGCAAGGGAAAAGATACTGCCATCAATATAAGTAGTTGATAATTGTCAATGCTGTAGAGCATCCTGAATAAAGTCATTTACTCCAAAGTATGGACATAATTACTTTGAACAGAGGCCACTGTGAACAAAATTTTCTGTTCCTTAAATCCGCATTTTCACAATTCATCTTGTCAGCTCACAATAGAAGACTTTCTGCATCAGCCAAGTCATTTCAAACAGATAGACAAACAGGCCAAAGAGACAGAGCTTCTAAACATTACTCATTATTTTCGGTGAAAGCACAAACGTTCAGCACATGCTACTGGCTTGGGGAAAGAGAATAACTGAAAGCAGGAGCAATAAATGGCATATGCAAAGTTGTTCAAAAAAAAGAACCTGCAGAAAGATTTTAAGAATATTACCTATGAAATATTGACAGAAATAAAGTAATCAGAAACCAATGGGGGGGGGGGGGGTCACATGATGAGGGCACAGGAGCGGCTGCATTTTCATGAGTTCTGGCTCTGCTCATCTTCTAATCCTTTACTTTTACCTTTGTGTATATTTCATAATTGTCTTTTTCCAGATATGTGCTTGGTATCATGTCCCTGGATGATCCTGATTGAAGTTTTGCGATGAGAAGCCGAGTTAATCCGTAAAGAATCCCTGTGTGATTGAGGCAGTCGGAGTTGGCTGGGATGGGTCCCAGCTTGAATTGATGTTGTTACTGATGAGCAGGCCTGCACTTCGGCAGTGCAACGGCATTGGGATGAAGACTGTTCGAGATGATAATCTCAGCTTCATGTCGCAGATCCTCGCTGCTCACCTTGAGGAACCACAAAGTATCCGAGAGTACAGTAGAGGTTCAGGACAGAATCCGTGCATTTGATAGAACACTTTCAATGCAAGGGCCCGCCTTCGATTCATTGAGATCCTGCTGCATGCCTCGTCACATATCCTAACTGATTCGGAAGGCAGGGAACGGGCAAGGAGTGTCCATGAGTCCAGTTTCTGGCAGGTACTGAGAGGAGAGTTCCAGAATAAATTTGAAGATTGACTGCCGTGCTTTAGTAATCCGGATTTTGAAGCTGACCGTATAAGGTTCGATAGAGCGTGATGCATCTGGTCTTTGAAGCCTGTGATCGGTTGGGTCCCTCCCCCCAACCGCTGGCCTCACAATTATCCTGTTGAGTAAAGAAGCTTTGTTCGTTGCAGTCCTCGAGACATCCTGAGAACTGGCCAAAGATTGTCTCATGGCTTTGGCCTTTTCAAGCAATATAGATGGCATTATTCTTCAATAATCATGGTTGTTACTCCCTTATGATTATGCGGTTGATTATTTGCTGCTGTCTTTTCTCCTATAAGGGCATGCGAAGTGTGAACACTAGGGCGAAAGTTGCCTGTTATCCTGTTCTAGCAAAAACCATATTAAGTCGATTATGTGATATGTGGTCTGTGCGCAGTTTTACTCCTTTCCTTTTATGTTCAGTCATCCTTGCAGTTATGGGAAAGGGGTGTATTTTGGTAGCCGCTTAGCTGGTTGATAGTGAAGATGAGTGGAGCCACACAAGGTGATGGGTGGATGGTTGGTGAAGAGTTGAGTGGTCGGGTTAGTGAAGTCCTCACCCGAGAATGAGGATAGTCCCCCAGTTAGAGCTAACCGTATCAGGTTTTTATTTCGTTTTTTGTTATTTTAATATAAGAATTTGTGCCCATCTCTGTCGATGGCCTGTGCAGGTTATGCATCCTGGGCGCCATCTGACTTTTCCACAGTTGGCATTTTTAGGGAATGAGTGGGGGGCGCATGCAGAGGTAATAATAATTGCTTATTGTCACAAGTAGGCTTCAATGAAGTTACTGTGAAAAGCCCCTAGTCACCACATTCTGGCGTCTGTTCGGGGAGGCCTGTATAGGAATTGAACCCACACTGCTGGTCTTGTTCTGTATTACAAGCCAGCTGTTTAGCCCACTGTACTAAACCAGCCCCTAGGTGGGCTCAGTTGATCCTTAATTGATTTATTGATTGTTCCAAGAACAACTGGGGTATTTTTCTTCTTCTCTTCATCTGGGTGAACAGTGTGCTGGATATTGAGCCGGGTCCTGCACTTTAGTTGATATCCTGTTGAACACCACCCCCCCTTTATGGTTGGGATACTATCTGATTGAGCAGTTCTTTTTTTTCTCTTTCTCATCAATGATGAAGCTTACCAGGATGTTGCCTGGTCTGGAGGGTGTTAGCTATGCGGAGAGGCTGAATAGACTCAGACTGTTTTCATTAGAATGATGGAGGTCGAGGGGTGACCTGATAGAGGTCTAAGATTATGAGAGGCATGGATAGAGTGGATGAGCAGGCACTCTTTCCCAGGGTAGAGGGGTCAGTCACTAGGGGACATACCGCGGGGCAAGGTTTAAAGGAGATGTGAGAGGCAAGTGTTTTTTTAAAAACAGAGGGTGGCAAGTGCCTGGAACGTGCTGCCAGGGGAGGCTGTGGAAGCAGATATATTAACGGCATTCAAAAGGCATTGTGACAAATACATGGATAGGATGGGTATAGAGGGATACGGCACTAGGAAGTGCTGAGGGTTTTGGCCAAGGGGGGTTGGAGGGCCGAAGGGCCTGTTCCTGTGTTGTATTGTTCTTTGATGGTGAGCATGCACCAGGGGAATACGGATCCAGTTGGGTCCTGACCCCTTTATTACCCTGTGATCCACTCCTGGTAGTTCTCCATCTGTTAGAGTTCTTTGAGGAGAGAACAAGGAAGTTAGACAAAGGAGAACCAGTGGATGTGATTTATTTAGGTTTCCAGAAAGCCTTTGACAAGGTGCCGCATAGGAGACTGTTAAATGTTAAAAGACCATGGTGTTAAGGATAAGATCCTGGCATGGATAGAGGATTGGCTGACTGGCAGAAGGCATAGAGTGAGGATAAAGGGTTCAGGATGGCAGCCGGTGACTAGTGGTGTGCCTCAAGGGTCCGTGCTAGGACCACAACTTTTCACAATATACATTAATGATCTGGAAGAAGGTACTGAAGGCACTGTTGCTAAGTTTGCAGATGATAAAAAGATCTGTAGAGAGACAGGTAGTATTGAGGAAGCAACGGGGCTGCAGATGGATTTGGACAAGTTAGGAGAGTGGGCAGTGAAGTGGCAAATGAAATACAATGTGGAATAGTGTGAGGTTATGCACTTTGGAAGGAGGAATTTAGGCATAGGCTATTTTCTAAATGCGGAAATGTTTAGGAAATCAAAGCACAAAGGGACTTGGGAGCCCGTGCTCATGATTCTCTTAAGGTTAACGTGCAGATTCAGTCAGCAGTTAAGAAGGCAAATGCAATGTTAGCACTCGTGTCAAGAGGGCTAGAATACAAGACCAGGGATGTACTTCTGAGGCTGTACAAGGCTCTGGTCAGACCCCATTTGGAGTATTGTGAGCAGTTTTGGGCCCCGTATCTAAGGAAGGATGTGCTGGCCTTGGAAAGGGTCCAGAGGAGGTTCACAAGAATGATCCCTGGAATGAAGAACTTGTCGTATGAGGAACTGTTGAGGACTCTGGGTCTGTACTCATTGGGAGTTTAGAAGGGTGAGGGGGTATTTTTTGAAACTTACAGGATACGTGAGGCCTGAATAGAGTGGACGTGGAGAGGATGTTTCCACTTGTCGGAAAAATTAGAACCAGAGGACACCATCTCAGACTAAAGGGATGATCCTTTAAAACAGAGATGAGGAAGAATTTCTTCAGCCAGAGGGTGGTGAATCTGTGGAACTCTGCCGCAAAAGGTTGTGGAGGCCAAATCACTGAGTCACTTTGGAAGGAATCACTTAAGACAGAGAGATAGATAGATTCTTGATTAATAAGGGGATATGGGGTTATGGGGAGAAGGCAGGAGAATGGGGATGAGAAAATATCAGCCATGATTGAATGGCGGAGCAGACTCGATGGGCTGAGTGGCCTAATTCTGCTCCTGTGTCCTATGGACTTATCTCTTCTGTTGGGAGGCGCTGATGGCACTGATCATAATCCGAATATATAGCTGCTGGTCCTCTCTGTATAACTGTATGGAATGATGTTGGCTCTGTACTGGACCCGAGACTGGGGTTATGTTGTATTATGTGGTATATATGTAACATGCTTTTAGAACTGGGCTTCTTGCAAATTAAAAAAAATTTTTTTTTTTTTTTTAAATAGGTGGGTATAAAGAATACATGATTGGATCATACAGGAGTACAGACGGACCTGGTATCGGAGGGAAAGGGGTGTTGGTGTGCTTCTGGTGCTGCTGGGTGAGGGAGTTGTATATGTGCGCAAGCCCAAACTTGGCGAAAATATATCCTGAACTCTCGTGATAATTGTGAGCAATTGCCGTGTGGGAAGGTGCGCACTACTTTACCACGTCTTCATGGCTTTATTCTTTTCTCCCTTATTCTCTGGTGGGGCTTTCAGAATTACTAAAGTTATGCATAATGATTGCATTGGCTCAGTTGTACTGCTGTTCTCTCATTCCACTCTATATTCATTATGTTGAACCTTTACTTTTTCTTGCGGTGCTGGACCATTCCTGTGGTTTTGTTGCCTTGTTGTTAAAATGTAAAAGCTCAATGAATATAATATTTTTAAAAGTATTTCCAAATGTTTGCAGAAAAATTGATCCCTATTCCAACATAAAGTTAATCTTAAATCTCCCAAAAAAGCAAGTGCAATTATCATCATGTGACACAAGCATTGAACTGAGGACGATTTTGCATTATTGTAGCGCAATCATCTCCACCCTGCAGTTCTCACGCAATCAGCAGCACAAAGCAAAGACAAGCTTGTGGAGGTCCAAGCTGCTGATGCAGTGAGAACCTATTTATTTCCCTGGTCTCTCACTGCTCCACTAGCTAGCCTGGCTTTGTAAACTGGTCAAGGTGGTTCAGCATATAAGCATTCTGGCATCATGATGTAAAGTAATATCATGATAGAAAATAGCATTGTGATAGAAGCAAACTGATGCTTTGGACTGGTGAAACATTAGGCACTGACCTTTTGAACATGTACAGTACTGGGAATCTCAACATCAAAACAAGGATCCATCATATACAGAACAGCAGGTTTTCATCTTCACAACTGTTTTAAAAGGCGGGGGGGGCTGGCAACAATTCAGAAAAAATAACTAACAGATTGAAGTCCCTGCGCTAAACCTGATGCAGAGTGAGCACCAGAGATAAGGACACACTCAAATATGACCACAAACTGTCACTGCCGACAGCGGAGAAAATCTCCCAACTCAATGCAGCATTGGTGTATGAACATTGGCGTGTGAATCCCTTGAAAGACGAATGACAACTGAAGTGTGAACAGCAACTGCTTGTGAACGACTGAAGGGCAGCTTTAGTCTGTGCAACATGCAGGAGAGGTTTCTGCTCAATAACAGCCAGAATCTCAGATATCAAGATCAGTTCTCTTTTCAAAAGGAGGGCTTAACTTTGAGTACAACGGACTGCCCAGCACACATTTAAAATAATCACTGCTTCATTACATTCAAGCCACGAATGTCTACCTAGCACCCCACAAAATCTACTATTTTAAACCAAGACCAATGTGGTACAATTAAAGCATTTTTGCCAAAAACCTTTAGAACAATGATAATGGTAGATTATCACATAAACAAGTTGTTTTTTATGTTGTGCGCTATTTTGATTTCCGCACACTCAAGGCAGGAAGTGAATTTAATAATTCATGAAATGATAAATTTACTCACAAATATTAGATAACCACCAATGTAACCTAATAAAATATAACTCTGATTTATGGAAAAAGCAGAATTTCTTTCACTCACCATTTTGATCGGAGACTGTGTGAGGTCTGACTCTGAAACTGGTACATCATCACTTTCCATGACATAAATGCCTTTGCGAGACAATGCTTGAATGACAGGCTGGTGACCCTGCAATGCAGCCACCTGATCGCCTTTCAAAATTAGGCTGCAGACACGGCAATAGAGTTCACTTGACAGCAGTAGCTTGATGACAGGTGGTTTAATGTGCTCCTGTTCATACTGGTCGGTGTAGAAAGCATCCCTTAAATCCTCTGGGATATTATCTGCAATGAAGCAAAAAAGAGATTAGAAAAATCTGCACACATTTACAGCCAATCATATTTACAGTTACTTTAAGATAAATTTCTCATTTGTCCCAAATATAAATTTCTAATGAAACAGATGGTCAGTTCATAACCCCATTCCTTGACCTTGCCTGACACTGAAATCTGCAAAACAATACATTAAAATAGATATAACCATTCCAGAGCATTGCGTTTTAAGGATGTTAGAGAAGAACTCAGTGATGCCATATTAGAATAAAGTAGCACTTTTATTTATTCTTTCATGGAATGTGGGTGGCACTGGCAAAGCAGCATTTGTTGCCCATCCCTAATTGGCCCCTGCACTGAGTGGCTTGTTCGGCCATTTCAGAGTCAACCACATTGCTGTGGGTTCAAAGTTACACGTAGGCCAGATAAGGTAAGGATGGCAGATTTCTTTCCTGCAGGACATTAGTGAACCAAATGTTTTTTTTACAACAATCGATGACAGTTTCATGGTCACCATTACCGAGACTAGCTTTACATTCCAGATTTAATTGATTTTAAATTTCACTTAGCAAGAATCTGCCTCTGCTTCCACTGCCATTTGAGAAAGTGAGTTCAAGAGACTCGCGTCCCTCAAGAGAATAAATTTCTCCTCATCTCGGTCTAAACTGAGGAACCTATTTTTAAACAGTGGCCCCTAGTTCGAGATTCTTCAACATGAGGAAACATCCACTCCACATTCACCGTGTCAATACCCCATGGGATCAGTTTTCGATCAAGTCGCTCTTATTCTTCTAAACTCTAGTGAATAAAACCTAACCTCTCCAACCTTTCCTCATAAGTCAAGCTACCCATTCCAGGACTTAGTCAGGTAAACCTTCTCTGAACAGCTTCTAATGCATTTGCACATTTCCTTAAATAAGGAGGCCAATACTGTGCACATTACTCACCAATGCCCTGTAGAACTGAAGCATAACCTCCCTACTTTTAGAACATAGAATG
Organism: Scyliorhinus canicula; assembly: GCF_902713615.1. Taxonomy (NCBI): domain Eukaryota; kingdom Metazoa; phylum Chordata; class Chondrichthyes; order Carcharhiniformes; family Scyliorhinidae; genus Scyliorhinus; species Scyliorhinus canicula. The sequence continues at coordinate 61,812,163 of NC_052166.1, forward strand.
ATACAGCGCAGTACAGGCCCTTCGGCCCTCGATGTTGCACCGACATGGAAAAAAACTAAAGACCATCTAACCTACACTATGCCCTTATCATCCATATGCTTAGCCAATAAACTTTTAAATACCCTCAATGTTGGCGAGTTCACTACTGTTGCAGGTAGGGCATTCAATTCACGGCCTCACCACTCTTTGCGTAAAAAATCCACCTCTGACCTCTGTCCTATATCTATTACCCCTCAATTTAAGGCTATGTCCCCTCGTGCTAGTCACCTCCATCAGCGGGAGAAGGCTCTCGCTGTCAACCCTATCTAACCCTCTGATCATTTTGTATGCCTCTATTAAGTCACCTCTTAACCTTCTTCGCTCTAACTAAAACAACGTCAAGTCCATCAGCCTTTCCTCATAAGATTTTCCCTCCATACCAGGCAACATCCTGGTAAATCCCCTCTGCACCCGTTCCAAAGCTTCCACCTCCTTCCTATAATGAGGCGACCAGAACTGTACGCAATACTCCAAATGCGGCCGTACTAGAGTTTTGTACAACTGCAACATGACCTCATGGCTCCGGAACTCAATCCCTCTACCAATAAAGGCCAACACACCATAGGCCTTCTTCACAACCCTATCAACCTGGGTGGCAACTTTCAGGGATCTATATACATGGAAACCGAGATCCCTCTGCTCATCCACACTACCAAGAATTTTACCATTAGCCAAATATTCCGCATTCCTGTTATTCTTTCCAAAGTGAATCACCTCACACTTCTCCACGTTAAACTCCATTTGCCACCTCTCAGCCCAGCTCTGCAGCTTATCTATGTCCCTCTGTAACCTGCAACATCCTTCCGCACTGTCTACAACTCCACCGACTTTAGTGTCGTCTGCAAATTTACTCGCCCATCCTTCTGCGCCCTCCTCTAGGTCATTTATAAAAATGACAAACAGCAACGGCCCCAGAACAGATCCTTGTGGTACGCCACTCGTAACTGAACTCCATTCTGAACATTTCCCATCAACTACCACTCTCTGTCTTCTTTCAACTAGCCAATTTCTGATCCACATCTCTAAATCACCCTCAATCCCCAGCCTCCGTATTTTCTGCAATAGCCGACCGTGGGGAACCTTATCAAACGCTTTACTGAAATCCATATACACCACATCAACTGCTCTACCCTCGTCTACCTGTTCAGTCACCTTCTCAAAGAACTCGATAAGGTTTGTGAGGCATGACCTACCCTTCACAAAACCATGCTGACTATCCCTAATCATATTATTCCTATCTAGATGATTATAAATCGTATCTTTTATAATCCTCTCCAAGACTTTACCCACCACAGAAGTTAGGCTCACCGGTCTATAGTTACCGGGGTTATCTCTACTCCCCTTCTTGAACAAAGGGACCACATTTGCTATCCTCCAGTCCTCTGGCACTATTCCTGTAGCCAATGATGACCTAAAAATCAAAGCCAAAGGCTCAGCAATCACTTCCCTGGCTTCCCAGAGAATCCTAGGATAAATCCCATCAGGCCCCAGGGACTTATCTATTTTCACCTTGTCCAGAATTGCCAACACTTCTTCCCTACGCACATCAATGCCATCTATTCTAATAGCCTGGGTCTCAGCATTCTCCTCCACAATATTATCTTTTTCCTGAGTGAATACTGACGAAAAGTATTCATTTAGTATCTCGCTTATCTCCTCAGCCTCCACACACAACTTCCCACCACTGTCCTTGACTGGCCCTACTCTTACCCTAGTCATTCTTTTATTCCTGACATACCTATAGAAAGCTTTTGGGTTTTCCTTGATCCTACCTGCCAAAGACTTCTCATGTCCCCTCCTTGCTCGTCTTAGCTCTCTCTTTAGATCCTTCCTCGCTTCTTTGTAACTATGAAGCGCCCCAACTGAAACTTCACGCCTCATCTTCACATAGGCCTCCTTCTTCCTCTTAACAAGATATTCCACTTCTTTGGTAAACCACGGTTCCCTCGCTCGACCCCTTCCTCCCTGCCTGACTGGTACGTACTTATCAAGAACATGCAATAGCTGTTCCTTGAACAAGCTCCACATATCCAGTGTGCCCAACCCTTGCAGCCTACTTCTCCAACCTACACATCCCAAGTCATGTCTAATGGCATCATAATTGCCCTTCCCCCAGCTATATCTCTTGCCCTGCGGGGTATACTTATCCCTTTCCATCACTAACGTAAAGGTCACCGAATTGTGGTCACTGTTTCCAAAGTGCTCACCTACCTCCAGATCTAACACCTGGCCTGGTTCATTACCCAAAACCAAATCCAATGTGGCCTCGCCTCTTGTTGGCCTGTCAACATATTGTGTCAGGAAACCCTCCTGCACACATTGTACAAAGAACGACCCATCTAATGTACTCGAACTATATCTTTTCCAGTCAATATTTGGAAAGTTAAAGTCTCCCATAACAACTACCCTGTTACTTTCGCTCTTTTCCAGAATCATCTTCGCCATCCTTTCCTCTACATCCCTCGAACTATTAGGTGGCCTATAGAAAACTCCCAACAGGGTGACCTCTCCTTTCCTGTTTCTAACCTCAGCCCATACTACCTCGGAAGAAGAGTCCCCATCTAGCATCCTTTCCGCCACCGTAATACTGTCCTTGACTAGCAGCGCCACACCTCCCCCTCTTTTGCCCCCTTTTCTGAGCTTACTAAAACACCTAAACCCCGGAACCTGCAACAACCATTCCTGTCCCTGCTCTATCCATGTCTCTGAAATGGCCACAACATCGAAGTCCCAGGTACCAACCCATGCTGCCAGTTCCCCTACCTTATTTCGTATACTCCTGGCATTGAAGTAGACACACTTCAAACCACCTACCTGAACACTGGCTCCCTCCTGCAAAGTCAAATCTGTGCTCCTGACCTCTATACTCTCAATCTCCCGTACCCCAAAACTACAATCCAGGTTCCCATGCCCCTGCTGAATTAGTTTAAACCCCCCCCCAAAGAGCACTAACAAATCTCCCCCCCAGGATATTGGTGCCCCTCAGGTTCAGATGTAGACCATCCTGTCTATAGAGGTCCCACCTTCCCCAGAAAGAGCCCCAGTTATCCAGAAATCTGAATCCCTCCCGTCTGCACCATCCCTGTAGCCATGTGTTTAATTGCTCTCTCTCCCTATTCCTCATCTCACTATCACGTGGCACGGGCAACAACCCAGAGATAACAACTCTGTTTGTTCTCGCTCTGAGCTTCCATCCTAGCTCCCTAAAGGCCTGCCTGACATCCTTGTCCCCTTTCCTACCTATGACGTTAGTGCCAATGTGGACTACGACTTGGGGCTGCTCCCCCTCCCCCTCAAGGACCCGGAAAACACGATCCGAGACATCACGTACCCTTGCACCTGGGAGGCAAAATACCAAACGTGAGTTTCTCTCGCTCCCACAAAATCTCCTAACTGTGCCCCTGACTATTGAGTCCCCAATTACTAATGTAATCAATTCACCCCGTAATAAACATGAACATTTTATTAGCTTTCCTAATTACTTGCTGTATCTATATACCAACTTTTTGTGAGTCATGCACCAGGACACCCAGATCCCTCTGCATCTCAGAGTTCTGCAATCTCTCGCTATTTAGATAATAAGTTTCATTTTTATTCTTCCTGCCAAAATGGACAATTTCACATTAGCCCACATTGTATTCACTTGCCAGATTTTTGCCCACTCTATGTCCCTTTTTAGCCTCCTTACGTCCTCTTCACAATTTACTTTCCTACCTACCTTTGTGCCGTCAGCCCATTTTGCAACCATGCCGTTAGTCCCTTCATCCAAGTCATTTATTAAATTGTAATGTTAAGGCCCCCGCACTGATCCTGTGGCACCAAACTCGTCATATCAACCAGAAAAAGACCCATTTATGCTAACTCTGTCTCCTGTTAGTGAGCCATCTTCAATCCATGCCAAAATGTTACCCCCTACACCATGAGCTTTGCCGCAATAATCTTTGATGTGGCACCTTATTAAATGCCTTCTGGAAATCTAAATACAGTACATCCACCAGTTCTCCTTTATCCACAGCACGTGTGACTCCTTCAAAGAATTCCCATAAGTGCTGGAAAATAGGATTAGAATACTTACGTGGTGGGCCAAAGGACCTTTCCTGTGCTGTAGACCTCTATATCTCTGACTCTAATTTGGTTAAACATGATATCCCTTCCACAAAACCATGTTGACTCTACCCAAATACATTGAATTTTTCCAAGTTCCCTGCTTTAACATCTTTAACAATGGCTTCTAAAAGCCATAAGGGGAACAAAGGGAGGGGGGGGGGGGGGGGGGGGCTAGGCTGACTATAACAGGTCACATGCGGCAAGGAGAAAAATGGATTCGCAGCCACTTTGGAGGATTCCCAAACAAAGGGAAACCCCGGAGTACATGGGCTCACCCACATTGCGCACACATTGTTGGTGGCCATGTTGGGTGGGCCCGGACAAAGGGAACCCCCAGAGCGCAGGGGACCAGCCTCATGGAGAGTACGGGGGGGGGGGGGGGGGGGGGGGGGGGCTAACAGAGGGAAACCCCGGAGTGCAGGGGCACAACCACAATGCAAGTTGACCGCGTAGATTTGAGGGGGGAGGGGGGGGAAACAACAGAAACCCTCCCCAAGCAAAATAGTTAATAGTTATTTGGAGCGTCAGGTGACTTAATGGCCCAGTGAAAAGATCCAGAGTCTTCGCCCATCTGAAAAGTATGAAAGCTGACATAGTCTTCCTCCAAGAGACACACCTGAGGGAGAAGAACCGACTGCGGGCAAGAAAGGGCTGGGGGGACAGACATTACCATTACTACTACAGAAAGAGAGCCAGGGGAGTAGCCATACTGTTAAATAAGAGGACGTTTTTTACTGCGATGAGGACGGTTATGGACTCAGGGGGTTGGCACATCATGGTCAGCGGTGTCCTGGAACGGGCACCACTGGTCTGGTCAATGCGTACGCTCCCAACTGGGACGACACGGAGTTCATCAAGAAGAACATGGCGGAAATCCCCGACAGATATGCAGCAACTGGGGGCGCATTAACTTCTTTGTAGTAGGAAAAGCTGTGCTTCCAGAAATAGTAGGAGCAGAATACTCAGTGATCGTAATCTCCAACCACTCTCCAGAATGGATAAGGGAGCCGGAATCAGAATGGGTGATGATGGAGGAGAGCTCCTGCAAAGGAACATCTCACCTGGCCATTGCCACAGCAACACTCCCAGCCCAGCCAGCTAAGCAGTCTACAAGCCCAGTGGTAATAGCCATGCTCCGGATGTGGAACCAGTTAAGTACTGACCGAAATGTCCACCATGGCCCCCATATGCAACCACCATAGGTTCGCACCAGCAACATGGACACCACCTTTAAGAGATGGAGACAGGATGGGAAGACATTGACCTACAAACTTAAAACTTTCTCCCCCAAGGAGATGACATCATACCCATGGACGCCGAAAAATTCAATGATAGAAGAACTGTTGGACACGGGTGACTTAGGAAGGTGGAACTGTGGGGACCTGTGCAGCCGACTAAGAGGCATGTTTCCCATAGGACGAGACATGGGAAAAATGGGAGGAAGAACTAGGAATAGAAATAGGGTGGTGACTCTGGAGCAAAGCACTGAGCAGGGCAAACTCAACCTCCACATGCGCAAGGTTAAACCTAATGCAGCTGAAAGTGGTGCACAGAGTGCACCTAACCAGAACCCAAATGAGCAGGTTCTTCACGAAGGTGGAGGACAAGTGTGAATGGTGCCGAGGAGACTCGGCCAACCACACCCACATGTTCTGAAAATCGCTTGTCACAAGTAGGCTTCAAATGAAGTTATTGTGAAAAGCCCCTAGTCGCCACATTCTGGCACCTGTTCGGGGAGGCTGGTACGGGAATTGAACCGTGCTGCTGGTCTGCTTTGAAAGCTAGCTATTTAGCCCTGTGCTAAACCAGCCCATGGCATACCCCAGGCCTGTCGGGTTCTGGACAGCCTTCTTTGAGGTAATGTTCAAGGTTATGGATCAGGGTGGAGCTGAGCCCGAAAGTGACAGTCTTTGGGTTATCAGACCAGTCAGAACTCTTCATGGGGAAGGGGAGCAATGCCCTTGCCTCCTTAATTGCCCGCTGAAGAGTCTTGCTCAGTTGCCGATCAGCAGCACCATCTAAACCTACAGACTGGCTGGCTGACCGGTCGGAATTTCTCCAGCTGGAGAAATTAAATTTGCCATCCAAGGGTCGGAAAAGGGCTTTCCACAAGACGTGGACGCCATTCATCATCTTGTTCAAGGTCCTGTTTGTAGCCAACAGGCAATAGAGAGGGGGAAAGGGAGGGGCGCCACAGATTATAAAAGAAAGGGAAGGGGGGGAGAAGCAAGAGAGGGGGTGGGGAAACGGAGAACATGAGGGAGCAGCAATATGTGTGGAAATACATGCCAGGGCCAACAACAGACAGGCCAACACCGGCAGACCAGCAAAATAGGCAGATGTAATGATTCTCGTTGGTGTGGGTTTTGTTGCTCTCGCTCTTTGGTCTATCTTTCTTTTGTAACTTGTCATGGGAATGTCACTTTAAGAAATGTTTGTCTTCTCAAGTGGCTGCAGTGATGTCATTGTGTGGGTGGAGCTGGGCTCTGTTTTTACTTTCGTTTTGAGCTGTAAGCTATTTTTGGCTCTGAGTTTTAGTTTCGTTTTCAGTTGGAGAGTTGCATTCAAACCAAGGAGGTGTATTTTTGTCTCTGTCCCTGCATGCTAAAGAATGTCTCCAGATCACTTGATGATTTCAAAGTTTCTGTTTCTGTAAAGAATGCAAACCTACTGTCTTTGTTAAAAAGGGTCTTTGACTTACAGTGCAGAAGGAGGCCATTTGGCCCATCGAGTCTGCACCGGCCCTTATAAAGAGCACCGTACTTAAGGCCACATATCTACCCTTCTCCCGTAACCCAGTAACCCCCCACTTAACATTTTTGGACACTATGGGCAATTTAGCATGGCTAATTCACCTAACCCGCACATCTTCGGACTGTGGGAGGAAACCGGAGCACCCAGAGGAAACCCACACAGAAACGGGGAGAACCTGCAGACTCCGCACATACAGTGACCCAAGCCGGGAATTGAACCTGGGACCTTGGAGCTGTGAAGCAACTGTGCTAACCACTATGCTACTGTGCTGCCCAAATTAAGACTAATGCAAAATACCTGTTTAATTCATCCGCTACTACCCAATTTCCATTATCAATTATCCAGACACACTTTCTATAGAACCAACTCTTTTCTTACTAATATCTATAGAAACGCTTCCTATCCATCTTTATCTATCTAGCTTTCTCCTGTACTCTAGTATTCCCTCCCCCCATCAATCTTTTTTGTCATTCTTTAATGTTCTTTATATTCTTTCCAATCTTCTGATCTGTCATTCGTCTTTGTGCAAAAATGTACCTTTTCTTTAAGTTTACTACTGTTTTTAGTTTTACTGGTGAACCAGATAATGGGCCCACCCCTTGGAATTTTTCTTTCTCATGGAATGAGTCTATTCTGTTAATTTTGAAATATTCCTTTAAATGTCTGCCACTGAACCTCTACTGATCAATATTTGCCAATTCATTTTAGATTTGCCGACCTAATTTTTCCAATCTATATGTACAAAGAAAAAAGAAAGGTACAGCACAAGAACAGGCCTTTCAGCCCTCCAGGCCTGCGTCAACCATGCTGCCCATCTAAACTATCGTCCCTGCTTCCACCACCTCCTCCAGGAGCGAGTTCCAGGCACCCACTACCCTCGGTGTAAAAAAGCTTGCCTCGCACATCTCCTTTAAACCTTGCCCCTCGCACCTTAAACCTTGGCCCCCTAGTAATTGACCCCTCTACCCTGGGAAAAGTCTCTGACTATCCACTCTGTCTATGGCCCTCATAATTTTGTAGACCTCTATCAGGTCGCCCCTCAACCTTCTGCGTTCCAGTGAGATCAAACTAAGTTTATTCAACCTATCCTCATAGTTAATGCCCTCCATACCAGGCAACATCCTGGTAAATCTCTTCTGCACCCTCTCTAAAGCCTCCACATCCTTCTGGTAGTGTGACGTCCAGAACTGATCACTATACTCCAAGTGTGGCCTAACTAAGGTTCTGTACAGCTGCAACATGACTTGCCAATTTTTATACTCAATGCCCCGGCCAATTAAGGTAAGTGTGCCGTATGCCTTCTTGACTATCTTCTCCACCGGTGTTGCCCCTTTCAGTGACCTGTGCACCAAGATGTCTCTGACTGTCAATACTCTTGAGGGTTCTACCATTCACTGTACATTTCCTACCTGTATTAGACCTTCCAAAATGGATTACCTCACATTTGTCCGGATTAAACTCCATCGGACATCTCTCCGCCCAAGTTTCCAAACGATCTAAATCCAGCTGTATCCTCTGACAGTCCTCATCGCGATCCGCAATTCCACCAACCTTTGTGTCGTCCGCAAACTTACTAATCAGACCAATTACATTTTCCTCCAAATCATTTGTATATACTACGAACAACAAAGGTCCCAGCACTGATCTCTGCAGAATACCACTAGTCACAGCCCTCCAATCTAAAAAGCACCCTTCCATTGCTACTCTCTGCCTCATATGACCTAGCCAGTTCTGTATCCATCTGGCCAGCTCACCTCTGATCCCGTGTGACTTCACCTTTTGTACCAGTCTGCCATGAGGGACCTTGCCAAAGGCCTTACTGAAGTCCATATAGACAACATCCACTGCCCTACCTGCATCAATCATCTTTGTGACCTCCTCGAAAAACTCTATCAAGTTAGTGAGACATGACTTCCCCTTCACAAAACCGTGCTGCCTCTCGCTAATACGACCCCTTGCTTCCAAATGGCAGTAGATTCTGTCTCGAAGAATTCTCTCCAGTAATTTCCCTACCACTGACGTAAGGCTCACTGGTCTGTAGTTCCCTGGATTAACCTTCCAATCCTTCTTAAACAACGGAGCAACATTGGCTATTCTCCAGTCCTCCGGGACATTACCTGAAGACAGTGAGGATCCAAAGATTTCTGTCAAGGCCTCAGCAATTTCCTCTCTTGCCTCCTTCAGTATTGTGGGGTACGTCCCATCAGGCCCTGGGGACTTATCTACTTAATATTTTTCAAGAAGCCTAATACCTCGTCTTTTTAGATCTCAATGTGACCCAGGCTATCTACACACCCTTTGCCAGACCCGACATTCACCAATTCCTTCTCTTCGGTGAATACTGATGCAAAGTATTCATTTAGTACCTCGACCATTTCCTCTGGCTCCACACATAGATTCCCTCCCCTGTCCTTAGTGGGCCAACCCTGTCCCTGGCTACCCTCTTGCTTTTTATGTACGTGTAAAAAGCCTTGGGATTTTCCTTAACCCTATTTACCAACGACTTTTCGTGACCCCTTTTAGCTCTCCTGACTCCTTGCTCAAGTTCCTTCCTATTTTCCTTATATTCCATACAGGCTTCGTCTGTTCGCAGCCTTCTAGCCCTGACAAATGCCTCCTTTTTCTTTTTGACAAGACCCACAATATCCCTCGTTATCCAAGGATCGTGAAATTTGCCATATTTATCCTTCTTCCTCACAGGAACATGCCGGTCCTGAATTCCATTCAACTGACATTTGAAGCCTCCCACATGTCAGATGTTGATTTACCCTCAAACATCCGCCCCCAATCTATGTTCTTCAGTTCCGGCCTAATATTGTTATAATTAGCCTTCCCCCCAATTTAGCACATTCACCCGAGGACGACTCTTATCCTTGTCCACCAGCAATTTAAAACTTACTGAATTGTGGTCACTGTTCCCGAAATGCTCCCCTACTGAAACTTCTACCACCTGACCAGGCTCATTCCCCAATACCAGGTCCAGTACAGCCCCTTCCCTGGTTGGACTATCTACATATTGTTTTAAGAAGCCCTCCTGCATGTTCCTTACAAACTCGGCCCCGTCCAAGCCCCTAGCACTAAGTGAGTCCCAGTCAATATTGGGGAAGTTAAAGTCTCCCATCATGTTGCTTTTAATCCTTTCCAAAATCTGTCTACCTATCTGCTCCTCTATCTCCCACTGGCTGTTGGGTGGCCTGTAGTAAACCCCCAACATTGTGACTGCACCCTTCTTATTCCTGATCTCTACCCATATAGCCTTGTTGCCCTCTGAGGTGTCCTCCCGCAGTACAGCTGTGATATTCTCCCTAACCAGTAGTGCAATTCCTCCACCCCTTTTACCTCCCCCTTTATCCCGCCTGAAACATCTAAATATTGGAATGTTTAGCTGCTAATCCTGTCCTTCCCTCAACCAGGTCTCTGTAATGGCAACAACATCATAGTTCCAGGTACTAATCCAAGCTCTAAATTCATCTGCCTTACCTGTTATACTTCTTGCATTAAAACATATGCACTTCAGGCCACCAATCCCGCTGTTTTCAGAAACATCTCCCTGTCTGCTCTTCCTCAGAGCGGCCCTATTTCCTAGTTCTCCCTCAATTTTTTCACCTTCTGACCTATTGCTCTGGTGCCCACCGCCCTGCCATACTAGTTTAAACCCTCCCGTGTGACACTAGCAAACCTTGCGGCCAGGATATTTATGCCTCTCCAGTTTAGATGCAACCCATCCTTCTTATACAGGTCACACCTGCCCCGGAAGAGCTCCCAGTGTTCCGGATAACTGAAACCCACCCTCCTACACCAGCTGTTTAGCCATGTGTTTAGCTGCTCTATCTTCCTATTTCGAGCCTCACTGGCACATGGTACAAGGAATAATCCCGAGATTACAACCCTTGAGGTCCTGTCCTGTAGATTGAAACCCCCTGTGATTATCGCCGGACCTTTCCAATAACCTTCCATTATCTTTTCCTTTAAACTATATCCTACCATGTAGTTATAATTAGGGGGCCTGTAATATCACTCCCACAAGTGACTTCTTGCATTTACCATTTCACACCTCAACTCAAACTGTTTCTACATCCTGGTTTCCTGAATTTAGATTATCTCTGAGACAATACCATCATTAATTAAGAGCCTCCCCTTCACCTTTTCTTAACTTCCTGTCCTTCCCAAATGTCAAATACCCTACAAATTGAGTCCCCAATCTAGATCATCCTATAGCTCTGTCTCTGTATGGCTATCAGACAGTACTTATTAATTGTTTTGATGTAAATGCCATGTGTGCTTATGATACAAAGCCTTTGGTACTGTCCTTTTATTACTTTTGTAGCTCTAGTCTTACCTGCTGATTTATTCTTAGATTTGTACTCTGTCCCTTCCTGTCACAGTGTGTTTATCATTTCCCATATTAGTACCTGTCGATGTTACCTTGTCTTGACACTTTGGTATGCAACATCTTCCTAAACTTGCACCCACTGTAGGGAAGTAGAGAGTTTAAAATTCTCTACTTCCCTAGTTATATGGCTTGCTCGAACATCAGCCCCTATATGGTTCTGGTGTAGACAGTCCCAACGGTAAACATTCCACTTTCCCTAGCTCTGGTGCCAGTGCCCATGAACCAGGACCCACTTCTCCAATACCTAGTCTTTGAGCCATGCATTCATTTTTCTAATCTTATTTGTCTAGGCCAATTTGCACACGGCTCGGGTAATAATCCAGAAATTACCACCTTTGAGGTTCTGCTTTTTACTATGCAGAACCTCATTCTCCATTATGCCAATGTCATTGGTACCCTCAAAGACCATGACCCCCAGATGCACCACCCTGGAACTGGTCCAGCAACACAGCTGCCTGGACTCTTCTTACAGAGAACAGTGCCAATACTCCTCACTATAGTCCCGTACTACCACTATATCCACCAACTGAATGGATTATCGCACCACGATGCCATAGGCAGTCACCTCATCCACCCTGCAGCCCTCGCTGTCATCCAAACAAGCTGAAAGAACTTCAAACCTGTTGGACAATTGCAAAGGCTGGCACTCTTACCTCTGGGTTCCCTTACCTACCTCATACAGTCATATTCTCATGTCCCTGACCAAATCAGAAGATCATATCTTAAGTGGTGTGACTCCCTCCTGATACAAAGCATCCAGGCATCATTCCCCCTCCTTGATCTGTCACAGAGTCTACAGCTCAATGACTGAGCCAAAGTTCCTCAAGCCACAAACACTATACTGAAGGTGTGTTTGTCCTGGATCACAATGTTATCCATTCAAATAATTAATTAAATATATAATTAACTTTACCACTGAGTTGTGTACTGTTTTAAACCTTAGGATAGAGTAGCATATACCCATTTACAAAATTCTCACCAAACAGTCGTAGAGTAACAACCCATCTCAAAGGGTGAGAAAGATAGAAAAAGCAAAGGGAAACTAACAACGCCTCGCTTCGCTGAGCTCCCCACTTACCAAACCCCAAGTTTGAACTCAGCTTTCTTGCTGCACTATTTGCTTAGGCTTCACTCGATGAACTGAATTTATAGAAAACGGAACTGGGATTACAGAACTCGATTAAACCAGTTAGCCAATTAACTACTGAGCTCCCACAGCTGAGAGCGAGTTTACCCTTGTCTAAACTGCTAGAAAGAAAGCACTTAATCTGTTTATACAGTACTTTCCAGGTACTTCTAATTACAGGCTAGATTAAATTTGAAGAGCAAAATTTAAGAACAAGATTAGATTTAGAGTCACATGTACAAAGGTACAGTGAAAAGTACTGCTCAGCATACAGTCCAGGCAGATCGCTCCATACATGTAAACATAGAACATACGATAAATACATGAGGATACATAATTAAATTACATAAACATAGTATATAGTGAAGTATATAGTATATAGTGCTAACAATTTAAACACTCCCACTTACTAAACTCCAAGCTTGCACTCAATTTGGGAAGTCTAGTTATAGGGGTATTGCAACTGAAGGCTCTTCAAAAACACCATGAAGTGAAAACATAATAATAGATGAGAAAGCACATGCTGGTATGTAGAGCTCGAGAAGACAACAAAGGAAAGGTGAAATGAAAACATGAGAATGAGGAATCATAGAATTTATAGTGCAGATGGCCATTCGGCCCATCGAGTCTGCACCGGCCCTTGGAAAGAGCACCCTACTTAAGCCCATGCCTCCATCCTATCCCCCTAACCCAGTAACCTTTTGGGCACTAAGGGCAATTTAGCATGGCCAATCCACCTAGCCTACACATCTTTGGACTGTGGGAGGAAACCCACGCAGACACGAGGAGGAAGTGCAAACTCCAGTCACCCGAGCCGGAATTGAACCCGGGTCCCTGGAGCTGTGAGGCAGCAGTGCTAACAACTGTGCCGCCGTGCCGAATATGTGAAGTGCATACACTGTGGTAAGAGAAGCCATGAGAGTTGAGAGCGCACTGGAACATATGTGCAGCATTTAGTTATGAAATAGGATACAGCAGCAGAGATTTGGTTCAGCTGGACATCATGTAGGCTGCAAAATAAAGCTACAGGGAATTTGTGAGAATGAGATGCAAATTAGGTATAGGTAGGAATGAAGCCAGGCAATATTGTAAATGAAATGAAGTGCTGTGGTAACTGACTGAATATACCATTTAAAACTCAGTTCAAAGCTATTCGCAGATTTTGTTTAATGCCAGAGGGGGGGTACAATTTTCCTTTAAAAAACAGTTAGACAATTACATGGGCAGGGGGAATATAGAAAGATATGGGCCAAATGCAGGCAAGTGGGACTAGCTTAGTGATAGAAACTGGGTGGCATGGACAAGCTGGGCCCAAGGGCTTGTTTCCATACTATAAACATCTATAACTATGTGCAGCCAGCAGGGAGGGGATGGGGATGTAGAATCAGCAACTGAGGGGTAAAGTTGTTAAGAAAAACTGAACAGGAGACTTTGGCCTCAAGGAAAATTCTAATTTATCCAGGAACGCACACTGGAACATAGGAGGAGGCCATGAAAATGGAAAATGAAAATCGCTTATTGTCACGAGTAGGCTTCAATGAAGTTACTGTGAAAAGCCCCTAGTCGCCACATTCCGGCGCCTGTCTGGGGAGGCTGGTACGGGAATTGAACCGTGCTGCTGGCCTGCTTGGTCTGCTTTAAAAGCCAGCGATTTAGCCCAGTGAGCCATCCAGCCCCTTGTGCCTAATCTTCCATTTAACTAAATCATGGCTGATCATCTATCTCAACATGTTTCCACCATCTCCAAATCCCTTTATGTCAGTATTTATAAATCTATGTATCAATTTCAGTCTTGAACATACTCCAATGATTGAGCTTCCACAGTCCTCTGAGGTAGAGAATTTCAAAGATTCAGCATCGTCCGAGTGATGAAATTCTTCCTCATCTCAGTCCTAAATGGCTTGGTCCCTAATTTTGAGACTTTGTCTCCAGTTTTAGATATCCCCAACCAGGGAACCATTCTTCCTTCATCTACCCTGTCTAATCCTTTAAGAATTTTGTACGTTTTAATGGCATCTTCTCTCATTGCGAATACATCCCCAGTCTCCTGAATCGTTCCTCATAGGACAGTTCCACCATCCCAGGTGGTCTGGTGAACCTCTGCTACACCCCTTCTGTGGCAAGTATATCCTTCGTAAACAAAAAAAAGGGGGGGGGGTGGAGAACTGTACACAATTCCTGTACTCAAATCTTCTTGTCCAACATACCATTACCTTCCTAATTGCTTGTTGCACATTTAAGCTGGCTTTCAGTGACTCATGAACAACGACACTCGGGTCCCTTTGAACACCAACATTTCTCAATGGCTCACCATTTAAGGAATACTCTGCATCTCTATTCCACCTACCAAAGTGAATAACCTCACATGCATCCAAAATTTAATTTCATCTGCCATGTTCCTACCCACTAACCTACTGGATAGATAATCACACCACAGCCACAAGCATGAAGTCAAAGGTGAAAGAGAGGGAAAGTTGGATGCCACTGGCATATATTAACCAATCTTGTGGACAATGTTGAAGCAACATTTAAATGAAAAGTAAAAGGAAATATACAAGGTAACAGATGAAGACAATGCTTAAATTAATCATTTAAGGGCAGCACGGTGGCCAAGTGGTTAGCACAACCGCCTCACGGCGCTGAGGTCCCAGGTTCGATCCCGGCTCTGGGTCACTGTCTGTGTGGAGTTTGCACATTCTCCCCGTGTCTGCGTGGGTTTCGCCCCCACAACCCAAAAATGTGCAGAGTAGGTGGATTGGCCACGCTAAATTGCCCCTTAATTGGAAAAAATAATTGGGTAATCTAAATTTATTTAAAAAAAAATTAATCATTTAATCCTATAATAAGTCATTTTAATTCAGACGACCCCATAAACCTCAAGTCATTTTCAATCTCAACTGAAATTAATTAATCTACCGTTACTTAGGCCAGTGTGACACCTATTTCTTACAGAGGCATCACATTAGCTCTCTTCCAATTCTACAGACACCTCTAGTGGCATTGTCAATGATTGCCAATATTTCACAAATCTTCCCAGCTAGGATAAGCCTCTGAAATTCTTCATTCGGCTGAAGTGCACTTTTTTAGAACTTGCATCACTTTCACATAAAAGTCATTAATATTACAAAGTATTATGAGGTATTTACAGCATTCTTAGGCCATTCTTCCCAGCAGGTCCATGCTTGATGTTTATGCGCCACACAAGGTTCTCTCTATTTGCAGAAGGCACGTTACTTATGAATGGTTGGAGGAAGCACTCTTTCAGAATATTGACAACTTATGTTCATCTTCAGATCCAAGTTCACTCCAGTCTTTTATGGTTCTTGCTCTTTCTTTTACTTTCTTTTGGAAGTAAAAGCATTGAAAATGTCTCTCACTGTTAAGTTTTTACCCTGCAGGTACTACATTGAAATCACAGCACAGAAACAGGCCATTCAGCACAACTGGACCATGCAGCTGTTTATCCCCCATACAAATATTTTGTTCTCCCCATTTCTCTTTACCTATGCCATTACCCTGTTTAATACATATTTCTGCAAGTTCATGATGGATAAATTTGTTTTTACATTATATTTGTGGAGGAATTTTGGGTGTGGAGGATTATTGTTGTGTAACAAAAGTATGATAAGTGAATTTGATACAAGCAGGCATGATGTGGAGATGCCAGAGTTGGACTGGGGTGGGCACAGCAAGAAGCCTTACAACACCAGGTTAAAGTCCAACAGGTTTGTTTCAAAAATGATTAGAAACAAACCTGGTAAATATTAAGTAAGACTTCTTACTGTGATACAAACAGCACCATGTTTCCCTCCATCCAAACAAGCCAGCTGAAGCATCACATTCCAATACACATCAGCAAGGGGTGCATCTAAATCATACAATTGTAGAGCACAGGGGAGGTCATTTTTCCCATCATGCCTGCATTGGCTGTTTGCAAGAACTATCCAATTAATCCCACACCCCTGCCCAGCAATTTTTTCCCTTCACGTATTTATTAAATTCCAATTTCAAAGTTACTACTGAATCTACTTCCAATCCTCTCAGGCATTGCATTTGAGTTCATAACAGCATGTTACATTAAAATGTATTCTCATCTAGCCTCGGATTCTTTTGCCAACTACGTTAAGTTTTGTGTGCTCTGGTTACTCGCCCTCCTGCCAATAGAAACAATTTCTCCCTATTTACTCTATCAAAGCCCCTCATTTGTCTTTTGTATATGTGGCTCAGTTCTGGGCAACACATTCCAGGTTGATTGTGATAAACAGTAAAAATAGTAACAAATTCCTTGCATTCTTTTGCAACATGTAATACTGGAATATTACCATTTATAGAAAAAAATTAGAATACCAAGGAGTAACATTTGCTTCTATCAAACTACGAAACCTGAAGCACTCAGCAGACTGAATGAATTACAGGATCAAAACACATCTATAACACTAAGATTTTAAATAAGAGTAGACCTCACTAAGAAAGATATATTATATTTACTATACAAATAAATGCAAATGTAAGTAGATAAGAATGAACAAACAAATCCTTGACTTTGTATCCTAATGCATAGAATATAGATGCAAGGAATAATGTTGAACTGCTACTAGACCATTGTCAGCCTTCTGCTGGAATACTGTGTAAGCTTCTCTGGATGCCATTAAATGAAGGAAAGAACGAGTCAAAAATAAAGGAACTGCATAAATTCACAAGATATCATCATGAATGAGGGGTTACAATTATGGAAGACCTTAACTTGGGGCTTTTTCCACTTAAGCTTAAAAGATTAGGAAGTGACCTGTGAAGCCATCTAAGATGGCCACCTGCAAAGGACCATGGGAATTATGGCCAACCCAGGACTCAGACAGATACACAGGTAACTAGACCTGAACGAAACCCCCGCTCTTTTGCATTTTAATGGCCCATTTTCCCAGGACAATAGAATTCCAATCAAGCAACCGGTACAGCCAGACTGATCGGCGCCACTCCCCTTACTCAGAAAGCACAACTGCCAAGGTCAATGACCACTAAGGACCCACCCAGCTACCAAGGCACCCACCCCTTTATTGGCCGAAATCGAAGAGAGTGATCAGAGCCCTGTCGAACTATTGGATCCAAGGTTAAGGACCGCCCCAAAGAGGGCAAAATCCCAGAGGGATAAAAGAGGACAGAGCCATGTGTTCGGTTTCTTTTGGATCTGGCCTGTGCCAGCCCAATTGCAGCAGAAACAGCCAGCCAAGTTCAAGACCAATGATCGCTACCTGACGGAAGAGCCTTGCAGAGACAGAGCCACTTTCTTCGAACCAGCCAAGTGAAATCCAGATAAAAGCCTTATCTATTTGCACAGTGACGGTCTCCCTGAAGTTAATTATAGGTTATTGTAGCTGATAGGTATAGCTTAACTCATAGTAGATATTGTGATTGCATGTTGAGATAAACCCTGTGTATGTAAATAAACCATATTTTGAACTAACTAACTGGTTATGTGGTCATTTGATCGATATAAGGGAAGGCTTGTAGTTCACTTAGATAAATAGAA
The DNA here is from genome assembly GCF_902713615.1 of Scyliorhinus canicula. Classification (NCBI taxonomy): domain Eukaryota; kingdom Metazoa; phylum Chordata; class Chondrichthyes; order Carcharhiniformes; family Scyliorhinidae; genus Scyliorhinus; species Scyliorhinus canicula. The sequence goes on from NC_052166.1 coordinate 61,830,109, forward strand.
ATACCCACAGTATTGGCGACGCTGTTGGGACCGAAACAGAGCAACATTATTGGCGACCTCTGACGGGACTCGATTAGAAGTGACTTTGTCACTCCGAGAGAACCCACAAACTTTGAATCCAATTGCGAGAAAGAGAAAGAACCACGTGCAAGTCCCATACAACCAAATAACCGAATTTCCGAAGTGTGTACAACCCGCATGCGTACCTAACAGGAAGAGTAAGGTAAACTCGTTAGAATTGTATGCAACTATCGAGGGAATGTGAGCCGGAAAATAGCTTAAGCCATACCCGCTGTTCAAATCGCTGCCTTATTCCCCTGTCCCAAGTTAAAAGTAGAGAAAGAGGTAAGAGAAGTAATAGCCACTAAAGCAATGGAAAGATTGATGAATCCACAGGAACCTGTGGTCAGAGCGACCAACAGAGCAGAGCAATGCCCCATTAGGGGGGGGGGGGGAGAAAAGAGTTAAGGAAATACTTAAAAGGGGAAAAGTTTGGTCAATTTTTTGCGCTAATGATGAGTCAGGTCCAGGAAAGATAGGACAGACTTGGTGGGAGAGCCCAAGCGAGATCCACAAGAAAAATGTAGGGAAAGTCAGAAAGCCGATGGCAAAAGTGTCCTGTTTGGCACAGTTGCGAGGCACAGAGGAGGTCATGAAGACAGTCCGTGGGCAGTTAATTGAGAAGGAAGAAAAGAACGAGGGAATAAGTAACAAAAGCGAGAAGATAATTGAGCAACTCCGAGAACAGTTAGCAGCTAAGGATAAGGAAATGGCCGATGTAAAACGCGCACATCAATCTTGTCTAGTTCACCTTAGTAGCTTCTAGACTCAGTACGATAAAGCCTACCAAGATACACAGCGCGCAGTCCCGGTAAGAGAGGAAACAGAACAACAGGTTGCCCAGCTAACTAGCGACTGCGCAGATTTAAAAGCAGCTTTCAGAGCGCTCCACAACTCCGCTAAGGAACAGAGGCAGAGTACCGTTGACCATGCTAAATGCCGACAGAAGATAGAAAGGTTACAGTCGCTACTCTCAGTACAGAATGACTTCAGGTACACTTTCGGGCAGGGTTTAGATGAGGATGATGCTCCCGATTGGCAAGAGTTCAACGAAAGCAATCAAAGATACGTCGAGGACACGGGAAAACAAAATCAAACCCCCCCTACGCCCCAAAAAAAAAAGCATCTGCAGCACTGACTGCACAGGCAGCACACACCCCCACTCACAACTTGACCCCCACAAATCCGGTTACCACACAATGCAGGTCATCGGATCAGGAGGGGCCTGATATCATTTGCACCACCCCACCAACCATAACCCAATTAAGAGAAGCTTGTATGCAAATTATAACAAAGGAGATCGAGTCGAGGGTTTAAATCACTGCAGGCAAAAGAAGGGAGAACATCCGACCACATTTGCTGGTCATCTATGGATTGATTTCATAGCAGTCTACGGATAATTGAACCGCGCATACCTAACTAAACACCACTAAATGGTCCCGCACCTTAGTCTCGCATGCCACAGACGCAGGTCAAAAGGCTTGTGGTTCATTAAGATAAATAGAAATACCCACAGTATTGGTGACACTGTTGAGACTGAAACAGAGCAACACCTGTTAAGAGAATAGTTAACAATTAACCAGAATTCAAAGCATTTTCAATCAGTTCAAAAAAATGCGACTGAATCCAAAGAAAACAGATACTGATCAAAACAAAATAAAATTCTGCTGATGAAGGTCACGTGTAGACAACCAAAATCTTAGCAAGATTCTTAAATCATAAGCTGAAAACAAATTACATTTCAGACGTTAGCGAGGAATCAGACCCCGACTTGGAAATAGATCGCCGTTCCTTCATTGTCGCAGGGGCAACGTCCTGGAACTCCTTCCATCGAGCCCCCCACTTCTCCCCTATGTCGCCTCCACTGCCCCCAAATCTTGAGGGTAGTCGCCACCACCGGACTCGTGGTATACCTCGTAGGAGGGAGCGGCCACGGCGCCGTTACCAGGGCCCCCAGGCTTGTAACTCCACAGGACGCCCTCTCCATCCGTTTCCATGCTGCCCCCTCCCCCTCCATTACCCACTTGCGCACCATCGACACATTGGCCGCCCAATAATACCCCGAAAGATTGGGTAACGCCAGCCCCCCCCCCCCCCCCCCCCCCATCTCTACCCCGCTCCAAGAAGACCCTCTTCACCCAAACAAAGCTCATGATGCTGCTAGTCACCCTTCTAAAAAAGGCCCTAGGGATAAAGATGGGCAAACACTGAAAAAGGAACAAGAACCTCGGGAGAACCGTCATTTTGACGAACTGCACTCTACCCGCCAACGATAGCGGCACCATGTCCCACCTTTTAAATTCCTCCTCCATCTGCTCCACCAGCCTGGTAAAATTAAGCTTATGGAGAGTCCCCCAACTCCTGGCCACCTGCACCCCCAGGTATCTGAAACTCTTCACTGCCCTCTTAAATGGGAGTCTCCCAATTCCCTCCTCCTGATCACCCGGGTGTACTACAAATACCTCACTCTTGCCTAAATTTAACTTATAGCCCGAGAAGCCCCCAAATTCCGCTAACAGCTCCACCACCCCCGGCATTCCCCCTTCTGGATCCGCCACATACAACAGCAGGTCGTCCGCATACAGCGATACACGATGTTCCTCCCCACCCCGCACCAGACACCTCCATCTCCCTGACTCCCTCAATGCCATAGCCAAAGGTTCAATCGCCAATGCAAAGAGCAAGGGGGACAGGGGGCACCCCTGCCTGGTCCCACGGTAGAGCCTAAAGTACTCCGATCTCCTTCCATTGGTAACTACACTTGCCATCGGAGCCGCGTAGAGCAGCCTCACCCATTTGATGAATCCCTCCCCGAATCCGAACCGCTCCAGCACCTCCCACAGGTACCCCCACTCAACTCTATCAAACGCTTTCTCCGCATCCAGCGCCACCACTATCTCCGCCTCCCCCTCCACTGCCGGCATCATAATAACTTTTAGCAGTCTCCGCACATTCGTGTTGAGCTGCCGTCCCTTGACAAATCCTGTCTGATCCTCGTGTATCACCCCTGGCACACAGTCCTCTATCCTGGTGGCCAGGATCTTCGCCAGCAACTTAGCGTCAACATTGAGGAGCGAGATAGGCCTGTATGATCCACACTGCAAGGGGTCCTTATCCCGCTTCAGGATCAGAGAGATCAGTGCCCGCGACATCGTCGGGGGCAAACCACCCCCCCCCCCCCCCCCCCCCCCCCCATGCCTCATTAGGCTCGCACCAACAGGGGGCCCACCAGATCCACATACTTTTTATAAAATTCCACCGGGAACCCGTCCGGCCCCGGCGCCTTACCTGACTGCATTTGTCCAATCTCCCTGACTAGCCCCTCTACCAGCTCCTCTTGAACCCTTGGGAAACATAGCCTGTTCATGAAGCTCTCCATCCCCCCTCTCCCCATCGGAGGTTCTGACTGGTACAGTTCCTTGTAGAAGTCCCTAAAGACCCCATTTACTTCTGTCCCCTTCTGCACTACATTCCCACCCCTATCCGTCACTCCACCAATTTCCCTAGCCGCATCTCGCCTGCGGAGCTGATGCACCAACATCCTGCTCGCCTTCTCCCCATACTCATATACCGCGCCCTGCGACCTCCTCCACTGTGTCTCCGCCTTTCTGGTGGTCCAGAAGTCAAATTTGGCCTGCAAACTACGCCGTTCCCCCAGCAACCCCTCCTCCGGTGTCTCCGCGTATCTCCTGTCCACATCCAGGAGCTCCCCCACCAGTCTCTCCCTCTCCTTCCTCTCCCTCCTTTCCCTATGGGCCCGGTTGGAGATCAGCTCCCCCCGGATCACTGCTTTCAGAGCCTCCCAGACCATCCCCAACCGGACCTCCCCCGTGTCGTTGGTATCAAGATACCCCTCAATACTTCCCCGGACCCTCCTACACACCTCCTCATCAGCCAGCATCCCCACATCCAGGCGCCAGAGCGGGCGCTGGTCCCGCGCCTCCCCCATCTCCAGATCAACCCAGTGCGGAGAATGGTCTGAAATCGCTATGGCCGAATACTCTGCATCCTGCACCTTCGGGATCAATCCCCTGCTCAGGATGAAAAAATCTATTCGGGAATAGACCCTATGGACGTGAGAGAAAAAGGAGTACTTCCGCGCTCTCGGCCTCCCAAACCTCCAGGGATCTACACCTCCCATCTGGTTCATAAACTCCCTCAGCACTTTGGCCGCCGCCGGTCTCCTACCCGTCCTTGAACTGGACCGGTCCAGTGGGGGATCCAGCACTGTGTTAAAGTCTCCCCCCATGATCAGGCCCCCCCGCCTCCAGGTCCGGAATGCGGCCCAATAAGCGCCTCATGAAGCCGGCATCATCCCAATTCGGGGCATAAACATTAACCAGCACCACCTTCTCTCCCTGCAGCCTACCCTTCACCATAATATATCTGCCCTCCTTGTCCGACACCACCTCAGCCGCCTCAAACGCCACCCTCTTCCCCACCAGAATCGCCACCCCCCGGTTCTTCGCGTCCAATCCTGAGTGAAAAACCTGCCCCACCCACCCCTTCCTCAGACGAACCTGGTCCGCCACCTTCAAGTGGGTCTCCTGGAGCATAGCCACGTCCGCCTTCAGCCCCTTCAGATGAGAAAATACCCTAGTTCTCTTAACCAGCCCATTCAACCCCCACACGTTCCAGGTAATCAGCCGGATCAGAGGGCAACCTGCCCCTCTCCCCCGCCGGCTAGCCATAGCTTATCGACTGCTCGCCCCAGGCCACCTCGTCCCGCCTGACCCGTTCCCCATGGCGATAACGCCTCTCCTCTACCCCCCGGCCCACGCCAGCTCCTTCCTGGCCATTCCAGCAGCAACCCGGTATCCCCCCCACTCCCCCAGGCTAGGACCCCTCCTAGCCGCGACGCACCCTCCATGGTACTTCCGTGAGTCAGCTGACTTCTGCTGACCCGGCAGCTCCCGCCAAAACCCATCTCCTCCCGGCATGGGGTCATCCCCCTCTTGCCACACCTCCTTGGCACCGCTTCAGCAGGGGAAAGAAAACCAGTGAAGGCCACGCCCCCACCTCCAGCTCCGCCCCCCCCGCCCCGCGGACATCCAGAGGAAAGCCCGCGCTTTCACACTGCCACACCCCACCCTTCTGACGCAGCTCCTCAAAATCCAGTTTCACCCCAACCCCCAGCCCTGTACAGAAGAGAACATATAAAGCACATACCCCCAACGTTCCCCACATACCCCACACCCATACCCAACAGACAAACCCACCCGGAAACAGAGCAAAAAGAAAACCAGCATAAAAATAACACCTGTCAAAATTGAAGAACAGCAACAGCGAAAACAGCAACGGCCATAGTGTGTCCCCAGACCCTAGTTCGAGTCCAGCTTCTCCGCCTGTACAAAGGCCCACGCCTCCTCCGCGGACTCAAAGTAGTGGTGCCGGTCCTTATATGTCACCCACAGACGCGCAGGCTGCAGCATTCCAAATCTGACCTGCTTGGCATGCAGCACCGCCTTCGTCCGGTTGAACCCGGCCCTCCACTTTGCCACCTCCGCACTCCAGTCCTGGTAGATTCGTACTACCGAATTCTCCCACTTGCTGCTCCTCTCTTTCTTGGCCCAGCGCAGCACACACTCCTGGTCACTAAATCGATGGAACTGCACCAGCACCGCCCGCGGGGGTTCATTTGCCTTAGGCCTCCTGGCCAGCACTCTGTGAGCTCCCTCAAGCTCCAGGGGCAAATGGAAGGACCCCGCTCCCATCAACGAGCTCAACATCGTGGTCACGTACGACGGGAGATCCGACCCTCCAGCCCCTCCGCCAGGCCCAGGATCCTCAAATTCTTTCGCCTCGTGCGAACGTCCAGCTCCTCCAAGCGGTCTTGCCACTTTTTGTGAAGTGCCTCGTGCAACTCCACTTTCCCCACGAGGACCACGGCCTCCTCCTCCCGCTCAGCGGCCTGCTGCTGCAACTCCCGAATAGACACCTCCTGTGCCGCCTGTGTCCCAAGCAGCTTGTTTGTAGTTGCATTCAGGGAGTCCAGCAACTCAGCCTTCAGCTCCGCAAAACAGCGCAGAAGAGAGGCTTGCTGCTCCTGCGCCCACTTCCACCAGTCCTCGGGTGTTCCGCCGGCCGCCATTTTGTCTTTCTTCCCCTGCTTTTCTTGAGGAGCTGCTGCAGCTTTTTCCTTTACCCCACTCCGGGTGAGCACCATAGATTATGGGGAATGCTCCTCTAGACACCTTCCCCCACTGGGATTCGTCGGGACAGCGTCGACTGCTGCTAGAATTCAGCTTTCATAAAGGCCCTCAAGTCAGCTTGAGAAATCTGAGCTGGCCCTTCCCCCGCCTGCCTGCTTGTAGAGGCTTTTGTCTGCTGCTGCTTCAGCCCAATCTTGGCCTGTTTCTGAGGGTCTGATAACCAACAAACATACTATTCCTGGGGGAAAGTACTCCACGAACATTCACCTACGCCTTTTCATCGAAATTCCAACCCGTGCCGCCCAAAAAAAGAGCTCTTTTCTGTAACCTTGGGCAGGAGCTGCCTCTGTGTGCTCACTCACTCCATGCTGCACACCGGAAGTCCCCCTGATCAAGAGAAATTTAATTACGATTACTTGGCTAATAGGTTTGAGTGCTCACCCGGAGGGATCAGAATGGCAACAGAATCATAAATTTGGTAGAAAAATCATCTTACGATCAGCATTCCTGTAGGGTGCAATTTAAATTAGAATCTATTAAAATAGTCCCGGTTTATTTCAAAATTGATCTCAAGTTTGCCCAAGAGCTAAAATTTCATTCACACCATGGACAAAATTAATTTTACTCGGACAAATGTTAACATTTCTAGTTAAGCCATTTTAAGATTTCTATCGACTATAGAGTCACAAGATAACTTCATGCAATAAAACTCAACGGGTCACACTGAACCAAAATGGCTAATAGGTAACCCCAACTAAGCAACATCTTTTCTACACATTGAGGTTCCATTTGCTAATTCAAAAACGGTGGTAAAATTGACTTGTACTTTTGTGGATACATTTTCCTGCAAAGCAAACATAATTTGCTTTCCTTGAAATATGCTTTCTAAATCTTTGCATTTATTAAATGTACATTCCTCCACTTTGTTTTTAAACTACCAAATATTTCCTACAGCACCAGAATATTCAATCGTCCAAATTGTTTGATTCCAAGATATGCTTCAACACAGTTCAAAAAAATATATCCTTAAAATTGTTAGGTGTGGCCTGTTCTCACCATACACAAAAAATGGAACAAAGGTTAACACAAAAAAACATACAACTTTGATTGAGTAGTGGTGTAGCTTGATATTCCAGTTCCAAAGTCAACCCTACCCTAATTTGCAGGTATTTTGAATTTAGAATGCATTGCCAACATTCTCAAGCAATCTTCATGGTCCTTCAAGTTGTTATGAATACAAGACTTTATAAGATGGTTATGTTTAAACTCTCTCTTTTAAGGTAAAACAAAATGTCCTGGAATGAGAGGGGTGGGAGGGGGTAAGTGAAATTGTGTCCAGGATAGTATGTTGCCACCCTGGTGCGAGAGTCAAAGATGTCACACAGCAGTTGCAGGACATTCCTCTGGGGGAGACTTTGCTGGGAGCTGAGCCTGAGGAGCAGCTTTTACAAAAGGCTGTCGGGTTAAGCAGTAGTCTGGCACAGACAAGAATCTGAAGGTTGTTTCCTGATAGGATCTCTCTCGCCAAGCAGTCTCGCCAAGCAGTATTTCCAAGAAATCTCTATTCATTTGTACAGCAGATGTTCCTGTGATTGTAACTATATTTATAAGTGGTTTTGACCTGTCATGGATTTGCTTGTTTGGAGATAGAGAAAGTATACGTTAGAAGTTTAAAGTGTTTCCTTTCATTGGTGAGAACTATTCATTGTAAGCTATTATCTGTGATGTTAATGTAGTTTAATTGTGTGTTAATAATAAAGTTTGCTTTAACATAACATTTGCTAATGAAATCACTTCTGGAGCAAAGTATCCTTCCCTCACAGTTTTACAAATTAAAAAAGTGTTTGGAGTTCTTGTCCAGTAATCTGGGGGAATCTTATAGAAATGTATAAAATTATGAAGGGAATAGATAGGATAGACGCAGGGAGGTTGCTTCCACTGGCAGGTGAAAGCAGAACTAGGGGGCAAAGCCGCAAAATAAGGGAAAGTAGATTTAGGACCGAGCTTAGGAGAAACTGCTTCACCCAAAGGGTTGTGAATCTATGGAATTCCCTGCCCAGCGAAGCAATTGAGGCTCCTTCATTAAATGTTTTCAAGGTAAATATAGATAGTTTTTTTGAAGAATAAAGGAATAAAGGGTTATGGTGTTCGGGCGGGAAAATGGAGCGGAGTCCACAAAAGATCAGCCATGATCTCACTGAATGGTGGCGCAGGCTCAAAGGGCCTGATGGCCTATTCCTGCTCCTAGTTCTTATGTTCTGAACCTATCATCTGTTGAGGTCTAACACAAGGTGTTCAGAAAAGGAAGTAAAGAAGGAAGGGTGCTGGTATTGGTTAAGTAGAGCACTGCAATGCTAGAGAAAGAAGATGTCCCAGAGGGTTCATGGACAGAATTAATTTGGCTAGAACTAGGAAACAAAATGAGTGCAATTACATTGCTCAGTGTAGTCGATAGATCGCCAACTAGTGAGAACGATGTAGAAGAACAAATCTGCTCGAAGGACCTGATGGCCTATTCTATTAATTATAAACATGGAATAATTATCACTCGCTAACTCAGTGGAAATTGGGCCAATCGATCTGAGTTGATGTTTTATGCTCCACTCGAGTATTCAGCAATCCTGAGGAGGGCCAGGTAGATCAAACATCAATGAGGGAACGTTTAGGAGACAGTGGTCATTGTATCGTAAAGTTTAGGATGATGATAGGAAGAAATAGGCAAACCAGAATAAAAATAATTAACTGCGGGAGAGCCGACTTCAATGGGGCAAGAGCAGAGCTGGACCAGTTACACTGGAACAAAGGTAGAAAGGAAAAACTGTAGCTGAACAAGAGGTTACTATCAAAACAGAAATGGTCCAGACACAGTCAAAGTATATTCCCTTAAAAGGGAAAGGTAGAGCAAACAAATCCAAAGCTCCCTGAATGAAGAAGATAGAAATTATAAGGAAGAAAAATTGTGCTTATGACAGATGTCACATAGAAAATATAGCTAAGAATCAAGAGGAATACAGAAGGTTCAGAGGGGAGGGGAAAAAGTACATTAGAGAAATAAAGAGGGATTATGAGAAAAGACTGGTAGGCAACATGAAGGGGAAACCCAAAGTCTTATAAAGGCATATAAATAGTAAAACAGCAGTATAAGGAGTAGAGCTGATCAGGGACCTAACGGGAATTTACACATCAAGGCTGGCGGCATGGCTGAAGGATTAAATTAATACTTTATGTCTGTGTTAACCAAAGAGGTAGATGACATCCAGGCCATAGTGACAGACAAGGAAACTCTGGCCCTAGAAAGATTTAAAATGGATAGGGCGGCACAGTGGCGCAGTGGTTAACACTACTGCAACATGGTGCTGAGGACCCAGGTTAGATCCCGGCCCCGGGTCACTATCCATCTGGAGTTTACACATTCTCGCCATGGGTCTCACCCCCACAATCCAGAGATGTGCAGGTTTGGTGAATTTGACATGCTAAATTGCCCCTTAGTTGGAAAAAATAATTGGGTACTCTCAATTTATATATTAAAAAAAGGATTTAAAATTGATTAGGAAGAAGTGTTGAATAGACTGTCGGTACTGCAAATTAACAAGGCACCGGGATCAGGTTAGAAGTATCCAAGGATATTTAAGGAAGCGAGACTGGAAATTGTATAGGAACTGGTCTGAATCTTTCAGACTTCTCTAGACTCAGGGAGGTGGCAGAGGACTGGAGAAATGCAAATGTTATGCCCTTGTTCAAAAAGGGTTGTGAAAGGTGATGCATTTTGGTAAGAGGGGTAATACAAAATAAGGGGTAAAATATTAAAGGTATTGCAGGAGTTGATGGACCTGGATGTTTATGCACATAGATCATTGCTGGTGGCAGGACTGTTGGCTGGAGCAGTTGATAAAGCAAATTTAGGCGTCATTAATAGGGTATAGAATACAAGAGCAAGGAGGTTATGCTAAACTTATACAAGACAGCAGCTAGACCTTAGCTAGCTACAGTTCTGAGCGCCACACTATAGGAAGGATGTGAACACATTGGAGAGAGAGTGCAGAAGAGGTTTGCAAGAATGGTTCCATGGATGAGAAACCTCAGTTATGAGGACAAATTGGAGAGGATTTGACTGTTCTCTTTGGAGAGAAGGTGGCTAAGAGGAGATTTGATAGAGATGTTCAAAATAATGTGGGATGGACAGAGTAGATAAGAAGAAACTGTTTCCGCTCTAAAAGGATCAAGAACGAGTGGGCACATATTTAAAGTGATTTGCAAAATAAGCAAATGTGATGGGAGAAAAAAACTTTTTCCACAGTGAGTGGTTTGGGTCTGCAATGCTCTGCCTGGAAGTGTGGTGGAGGCAGATTTAATCAAGGCATTCAAGAGGCATTAGATGATTATTTTAATCAAAACAATGTGTAGAGGCACAGGGAAAATGCAGATGAATGGCACAGTGGCACCAAGTCATGATGCTCATTTGGAGAGCCAGTGCAGACACAATGGGCCAACAGGTCTCCTCCTGTGCCGTAACAATTGTGTGAAGACCAAAAATAGTTTCCACTGTGCCAAGCTGAGGGAAAGACTGTTATGTGTTATCCAACCAGTAAAATGGATTCCCTGTTTGAAGAGTCCCTACTTGTCGAGATTTAAAGACCAAGGAGTTGTCACAGAGTGCTTTGTTGCTGGTAGCCAGTTTGGTGATACTCAAGAGATTAAATGAAGGGAAGAATAAAAGGCCATTGGAAGTTGGAGAAGTTGGGACTTTATCTACATGGCTACCAATCTGCTGAGTGTGTGGCAGAACATATAAATGTGGTGTGGATTTTTGGTTGTTAATTAGTTGATAGGGAAAGTCCCTTTTCTGTAGCTTAGTATTAGTTGTCTACTATGTTTAGTCAGTATTTATTTTAGATTCTTTGTTGCAGTAAAAATCTTAAAACTTGTCTTGCAATTCTTTGTCAGTTGCTGGGAAATTCATATCTTTTCTTTAAACTTATCAGTATGTTTGGGGATCATAACAGAAATCTTGTAGTATACTACCCAATTACCATTAAAATGCAGAGTAATTAAGGTGGGTGTGGCGGGTTCCTTGGCTTTGTTTTTTGGTGGTTATCGAGTGAGGGAGACTCTGGCAGGTGTACTACCCTTCTAGAAAACTGCAGTTCACTAGTAAATGGTGGCAGGGGTTGGGGGCTGCGGCATGCTGATCCTGTGTATGCAGGTTTTGGTGTGCCTAGGAGGTGTGAATGGTGGGGGGATGATAGAGATAGAGCTTAGTTGGGGGGTTTTTGGGATGGGGATGAGTAGGTTGCTGACGGTGATTGAGGTGTGTTATTTGTCCCATCTGATGGGTGGGTGGCACATGATGGGGAGGATGCGAGCATCCGCCATAGGGAGAGATTGAAGAGATCCCCGATTCGGTTGGTAACGTGGAATGTGCTGAGGCTGGGAGGCCCAATAAAGTGGTTGCTGTTGCAGGAGAAGCACTTGCGGGTGAAGGATCGGGTAAGGCTCCGTAAGTGTTGGGTAAGCCTGGTATTTCACTCAGGCTTTGATAATACAGCCCGTCGGGTGGCAACTCTGATCAATAAAAGAGTCCAATTACAGATACAGAAGGTGGTGGCGGATCAGTAGGGGGCAAATATGTGATGGACTTGGGGGTGTTGGAAGACAGATAGGTAGTTTTGGTTAATGTATATGCTCCAAATTGGGATAATGTAGAGTTTATAAAGAAGGTGGTGGCGACTATCCCAGATATGGATACGTATCAATTGTTCCTGGGTGGTGATTGATGGAAGGTTTTGGATCCGAAGGAGCACCACTCCAAGCCAAAGACTTTTTCCCCTTCGGGGGCGCCAACGGCTGGTGGATAAAATTCTGGAGGTGGATGTAAGTATGCTAGTAGGAAGAAACTCCATGCTCAGTTTAATCTGTTGACTACGGATAAGGCAGCTATGGAGGGTTTTGGCAGGGGCGAGCGCACAATATAGTGAGAAGGCAAGCCGCTTGTTGGCTGGCCAGCTGCGGCGGCAGGCAGCTTCCTGAGCGATTGTTCAGGTGCGGGATATGAGAGGTAGGTTAATGGCATGCTTGAAAAGGTGAATTGGCCGTCTGAGGCATTCTATGAGACCTTGTATAGGTTAGAACCGTCAGAGGACAAGTCAGACATGGAGGGGTTGGAGAGTCCGACATTGGAGGAGGAGGAGGATCGGCAAGGGTTAGAAGAGCCATTGGGGGAAGAGGTTTGGACGGCAATTAGAAACATGCAGATGGGCAAGGTGCCGGGGCCAGACAGGTTCCTGGTGGAATTTTATAAAAGGTTTGCCGACCGATTGATACCACTGCTAGTGGAGGCAATTGAGGACTCAATAGCTCGGAAGTTGCTCCAGGCATCCATCTCGCTTCTACTAAAGAAGGATAAAGACCTCGTGGGAGTGCAGGTCATATCACTCAATATCTTTATTGAATGTGGATGTTGTGGCACTGGGTGCAGAAAAGGCCTTCAATAGGGCTATCTGTTGGCAGTGTTGGAGCAGTTTGGGATTGGGCCCACGTTTGTTCCATGGTGAGGCTGTTATAAAGGGAATATAACTCTGGTTTCACACGAATAGTACGAGTTCGAAGTACTTCCAGTTGCACAGGCAAATAAGGCAGTGGTGCCCTATGTCTCCTCTTTGTTGCGTTGGCGATTAAGCTTTTGGCCATCGCATTGAGGAATTCAGGGGAGTGGCAGGGTGAGGGGGAAGGAAGGAGCATAGGATTTCCCTGTATACTGATAACTTGTTATTGTACATTTCAGACCCGGTCCCTATAATGGGGAGCGTAATGCCACTGCTGCAGTTTTCAACGTCTCTGGGCATAAGTTACATTTTGAGAAGAGTAAGGGTTTTTCAGTTGCCCCGTTGGAGAAGGCAGCTAATCTAGGGGAGGTGGCCATTTCATTTTACGGGCATACATTTTAGGTACTTAGGGGCGCAGGTAACATGGGATTGGGCTTGGCTTCATAGGGAATACTGCCTTTCAGGAGTGAATAACATGGTACCAGAATGGTCAATATTTTTAGGACGTTTATGGAATTGGTCAATATTTGTCAAGCTTCCCAGACAAAAAAGTTGTAAAGATATTGTTCAGCTGTAACATGAAGCCCATCATTCATATTATCGCACATCTAGTATACTGACTTATTTTTCTAAGAATTCAGAAGTTCATTAAAAATGGACCAAGTCTGTTGCAAGACAGTAACACAATGACATGGTAAAACTGCTAAATCAGAGGCTTATTATAGACTGCAATAGCAACGTTTACATCTACCAACAGGAAATGCACATAATTACTGGGAGTTCTTGAGAGCTCACAGGACTCCTCAAATTCAGGGTGTAACAGCTACTGGACCTGTCGGTCAAGTTCTCAAAGTTATCACTGAAAAAACAGATTTTAAAAACACAGAATGAAGACGGAATTGCTCCATTTCAAATTACTTTCACACTCAAGTCATTTCATGCAATTCCATTTCCTCTACTGGATCAGAAACCTGATCACTGTACTCCTCAGTAATGCCCCATCACTAACCATATACCAGAGCAGTTATGGTAACCTCCCTTCAAACCTTTCTTCCTGTAACGATCTGCTATCCATCACTTCAAACTGGCAGAGATTGGAAATGTTATCACACTGAAAACCACCGATATAAATCTAGATTAGACTATTCCATGGCGCAACATACAGGTCAGATCATGGTTAAATTAATTATGTAAAAATATATGGTCCATCTTAGACAAATCCTAGAATCCAGATTTTATGCCAATATATTTTGACAATGGACATAATGGAGCAAATTGTCTCCTTCGCAGTAACCTTTCCATGAAATAAAATAAAATATCTTACAACAGTATTAACCAATAGTAATTATTGACCAACCACATATGGGGCTTTGCAGCATGTGCTTTAATTTTAATACAAGCAAATATATTTCACATGCATGTGTTTACGTAAACATCTATCACTATTCAATAGCCAAGGTAAAGCATTCAACAATCAAAATCTTGCATATTCTTTGCATTTCATAATTTTACTAACAAATACACAATTGATTAAAGTACTAATGCTACATGTGTACATAAGATCAGATGTCCAACAATGATGTTTATTACTCATTTTACATTTAATCAAAAATGCAATTAGCCACATCTGGATTTGTAATTAGTCACACGTGGCTGCTCGCTAACATACTGGATGACAATGCTCGAACAGTCAGTAATCTTTTTTGATCGACAACATTAAATTAAGAAAGGGAATATATTTTTCTGGTGCTAACTTTCACAGGATATATAAATATATTGAAAAACATATTCTCCAAAGAAGTTAATGTATTAGCTTTTTATTTTGAAAAGAATGTGAATGCAATTTAATCTACTTTTCTTTGGTCTCCTGCAAGCAGCTACACATCCAGATCTTACTAATCCTCTGCTACTCAAATTTAATAAAATTTCTCCATTCGGCACCTTGGATAAACAGCTAACTTTCATTTAACACAATGAAAATTGGAAACATGGTGGGCGGGGCAGATCTATATTTTAAAAAGCTATATTAAGAAATAAACTCTGCCTGCAGAATACTGAAATATTGATGCATTTGCACACTGCACTAGTTAACCAATGTGCCATCTAAACTGAAAGGAGCACGTGACCTCTGCCGCTTAGCAGCAGCACAAAGAGATTTAATAATTTGGGCACAAAACAGCATGAAATGTATCTCAAAAAAATAGTCTGCTAACCAATTGCTTTGCTAGAAAATAATTCAGAAATTCAAATCCATACCAACTCCTTGATCTCAGGAAAATCCAAATTCAACAGAACTGTCAATTCAGGAAGCTCTAAAGTAAACAGGGCTAATTTTAAAAGATTTTAATGTGAAAGAATGCAAGATACCATCACTTCAATAATGCACTCCAGAGTTTACTAAAAAACCAAAGAATGCGCAAATTATGGAAAGTGTACAAAATATATGGTCAATCAATTTACAATTCTTTTATTATCAAAATGCCACATGAAATTTAAAAAACTAATTATAAAAATGCAGTCATACTAACAAATAGTGTGTGTGAATTATCCCTTTCCCATTTAACGTCCTAGCAATCTGAAAGCTGATGTGAGGGGTACCAGCGTGGTCATGTTCTGACTGGAAAATTAAAGCCATGTTTATACAACAGAAGTCCCTTTTGAGGGTAGAAAAGCTTTTAAGTTTCAGTTTTAGCTGGATGTATTGCAGTTGGAGAAAGGACACCGGGGAGTGAACATCTCTCAACTCTGCCAGGAGAAGCTGGGCATGAGAAGGGAGTTGCAAAGATGTAGCTTTCTTAAGGAACAAGTTGCAGTCTAGATAACCAGGGAATTGAGACAGAAAGAATGTCTTGAGACACCTGAAGTTTAGTGCACAAGAGGTCAAAGTATTGCTCAGAAGAGTTTAAGGAAAAGTAAATAAAGTGTGCTGATTTAAAGAGACAACTGCAGTACCCAGATTTAAAATGGGACAGCATACTCCAGAGGGAAAACGTTTGATGCCATTTTATTAGTGGCTGGGAATTAAGAGTTAAAACAATTGTGAATAGCAGGAGAAAGGAGTATTGTATCATAATCCAATTATTTCATGTTTATTTTTTAAAAATCTTGTTGTTAAAACTAATTAGCGGTCCTGTGACTCTGTTCCTCCACAATTTTTTTAAAACGTAAAAGTCTTTTGAGCCAGGGTTCCATTCTGGAATCTTCCTGTCCAATTATAACATCAACTTGGTTTATAATAAATGATAGATAGATAGAGAAATACAGCACAGAACAGGCCCTTCGGCCCACGATGTTGCGCCGAACTTTTGTCCTAGGTTAATCCTAGAATTTTGGACAATTTTTCATGGCCAATCCACCCAACCTGCACATCTTTGGACTGTGGGAGGAAACCGGAGTACCCGGAGGAAACCCACGCAGTCACGGGGAGGATGTGCAGACTCCACAGACAGTGACCCAAGTCGAAATCGAACTTGGGACCCTGGAGCTGTGAAGCAATTGTGCTATCCACAATGCTACCGTGCTGCCCTTAAGAAGTTAACCTACACTCCATTATTCTACCCTAATCCATGTACCTATCCAATAGCCGCTTGAAGGTCCCTAACTTTTCCGACTCAACTACTACCACAGGCAGTGCATTCCATGCCCCCACTACTCTCTGGGTAAAGAACCTACCTCTGACATCCCCTCTATATCTTCCACCATTTATCTTAAATTTATGTCCCCTTGTAATGGTGTGTTCCACCCGGGGAAAAAGTCTCTGACTGTCTACTCTATCTATTCCCCTGATCATCTTATAAACCTCTATCAAGTCGCCCCTCATCCTTCTCCGTTCTAATGAGAAAAGGCCTAGCACCCTCAACCTTTCCTCGTATGACCTACTCTCCATTCCAGGCAACATCCTGGTAAATCTCCTTTGCACCTTTTCCAAAGCTTCCACATCCTTCCTAAAATGAGGTGACCAGAACTGCACACAGTACTCCAAATGTGGCCTGACCAAGGTTTTGTACAGCTGCATCATCACCTCACGGCTCTTAAATTCAATCCCTCTGCTAATGAACGCTAGCACACCATAGGCCTTCTTCACAGCTCTATCCACTTGAGTGGCAACTTTCAAAGAACTATGAACATAGACCCCAAGATCTCTCTGCTCCTCCACATTGCCAAGAACCCTACCATTAACCCTGTATTCCGCATTCAGATTTGTCCTTCCAAAATGGACAACCTCACACTTGTCAGGGTTAAACTCCATCTGCCACTTCTCAGCCCAGCTCTGCATTCTATCTATGTCTCTTTGAAGCCGACAACAGCCCTCCTCACTATTCACAACTCCACCAATCTTCGTATCATCTGCAAATTTACTGACCCACCCTTCAACTCCCTCATCCAAGTCGTTAATGAAAATCACAAACAGCAGAGGACCCAGAACTGATCCCTGCGGTACGCCACTGATAACTGGGCTCCAGGCTGAATATTTGCCATCCACCACCACTCTCTGTCTTCTATCGGTTAGCCAGTTTGTTATCCAACTGGCCAAATTTCCCACTATCCCATGCCTCCTTACTTTCTGCATAAGCCTACCATGGGGAACCTTATCAAATGCCTTACTAAATTCCATGTACACTACATCCACTTCTTTACCTTCATCCACATGCTTGGTCACTTCCTCAAGGAATTCAATAAGACTTGTAAGGCAAGACCTACCCCTCACAAATCCGTGCTGACTATCCCTAATCAAGCAATGCCTTTCCAGATGCTCAGAAATCCTATCCCTCAGTACCCTTTCCATTACTTTGCCTACCACCGAAGTAAGACTAACTGGCCTGTAATTCCCAGGGTTATCCCTATTCCCTTTTTTGAACAGGGGCACGACATTCGCCACTCTCCAATCCTCTGGTACCACCCCTGTTGACAGCGAGGACGAAAAGATCATTGCCAACGGCTCTGCAATTTCATTTCTTGCTTCCCATAGAATCCTTGGATATATCCCGTCAGGCCCGGGGGACTTGTCTATCCTCAAGTTTTTCAAAACGCGCAACACATCTTCCTTCCTGACAAGTATCTCCTCAAGCTTATCAGTCTGCTTCACGCTGTCCTCTCCAACAATATGGCCCCTCTCGTTTGTAAATACTGAAGAAAAATACTTGTTCAAGACCTCTCCTATCTCTTCAGACTCAATACACAATCTCCCGCTACTGTCCTTAATCGGACCTACCCTCGCTCTAGTCATTCTCATATTTCTCACATATGTGTAAAAGGCCTTGGGGTTTTCCTTGATCCTACCCGCCAAAGATTTTTCATGCCCTCTCTTAGCTCTCCTAATCCCTTTCTTCAGTTCCCTCCTGGCTATCTTGTATCCCTCCAGCGCCCTGTCTGAACCTTGTTTCTTCAGCCTTACATAAGTCTCCTTCTTCCTCTTAACAAGACATTCAACCTCTCTTGTCAACCATGGTTCCCTCACTCGACCATCTCTTCCCTGCCTGACAGGGACATGCATATCAAAGACACGTAGTACCTGTTCCTTGAACAAGTTCCACATTTCACTTGTGTCCTTCCCTGACAGCCTATGTTCCCAACTTCTGCACTTCAATTCTTGTCTGACAGCATTGTATTTACCCTTCCCCCAATTATAAACCTTGCCCTGTTGCTCGCACCTATCCCTCTCCATTACTAAAGTGAAAGTCACAGAATTGTGGTCACTACCTCCAAAATGCTCCCCCACTAACAAATCTATCACCTGCCCTGGTTCATTACCAAGTACTAAATCCAATATGGCCTCCCCTCTGGTCGGACAATCTACATACTGTGTTAGAAAAGCTTCCTGGACACACTGCACAAACACTACCCCATCCAAACTATTTGATCTAAAGAGTTTCCACTCAATGTTTGGGAAGTTGAAGTCACCCATGACTACTACCCTGTGACTTCTGCACCTTTCCAAAATCTGTTTCCCAATCTGTTCCTCCACATCTCTGCTGCTATTGGGGGGCCTATAGAAAACTCCCAACAAGGTGACTGCTCCTTTCCTATTTCTAACTTCAACCCATATTACCTCAGTAGGCAGATCCCCCTCGAACTGCCTTTCTGCAGCTGTTATACTATCTCTAATTAACAATGCCACCCCCCCCCACCTCTTTTACCATCCTCCCTAATCTTGTTGAAACATCTATAACCAGGGACCTCCAACAACCATTTCTGCCCCTCTTCTATCCAAGTTTCCGTGATGGCCACCACATCGTAGTCCCAATTTCAGATCCATGCCTTAAGTTCACCCACCTTATTCCTGATGCTTCTTGCATTAAAGTATACACACTTCAACCCATCTCCTTGCCTGCAAGTACTCTCCTTTGTCATTGTTACCTTCCCCACTGCATCACTACGTGCTTTGGCGTCCTGACTATCGTCTACCTTAGTTGCTGGACTACAGATCCGGTTCCCATTCCCCTGCCAAATTAGTTTAAACCCTCCCGAAGAGTACTAGAAAACCTCCCCCCCAGGATATTGGTGCCCCTCTGGTTCAGATGCAACCCGTCCTGCTTGTACAGGTCCCACCTTCCCCAGAATGCGCTCCAATTATCCAAATACCTGAAGCCCTCCCTCCTACACCATTCCTGCAGCCACGTGTTCTGTATTCCTAGCCTCGTTATCACGTGGCACCGGCAACAAACCAGAGATGACAACTCTGTCTGTCCTGGCCTTTAACTTCCAGCCTAACTCCCTAAACTTGTTTATTACCTCCACACCCTTTTTCCTACCTACATCGTTGGTACCAATGTGCACCACGACTTCTGGCTGCTCACCCTCCCCCTTTAGGATCCGGAAGACACGATCAGAGATATCCCTGGCCCTGGCACCCGGGAGGCAACATACCTTTCGGGAGTCTCGCTCGCGACCACAGAATCTCCTATCTATTCCCCTAACCATTGAATCTCCTATTGCTATTGCTTTTCTATGCTCCCCCCTTCCCTTCTGATCCCCAGAGCCAGACTCAGTGCCAGAGACCTGGCCGCTGGGGCCTTCCCCCGGTAGGTCACCCCCCCCCAACAGCATCCAAAACGGTATACTTGTTTTGAAGGGGAACGGCCACGAGGGATCCCTGCACTGTCTGCCTGTTAGTTTTCTTTCCCCTGACTGTAACCCAGCTACTCTTGTCCAGTACCTTTGGTGTGGCTACCTCCCTGTAACTCTTCTCTATGACCCCCTCTGCCTCCCGGATGATCCAAAGTTCATCCAGCTCCAGCTCCAGTACCTTAACACGGTCTCTGAGGAGCTAGAGTTGGGTGCACTTCCCGCAGGTATAGTCAGCGGGGACACCAGTGGTATCCCTCACCACCCACATCCTACAGGAGGAGCATGCAACTGCCCTAGCCTCCATCCCCTCTTACTTTACAGAATTAGCTGCCCCTTGGACCAACTGGACCTCCGCCCTCCGACTCTACTTCCAGTCAGCTGTACTCTAAACTCCTGGCTCCCTTCACGCTCTTTGATAAATATAGGAAATGAAATGTAAGGAGCACCTTACTCCCTCCTCACCTAACTCCCTCAGTCACCAAACTCTCACTGTAGCACTCAAATGCCACAAGCTCAGCCCTCCCTCAGTCACCAAACTCTCACTGTAGCACTCAAATGCCACAAGCTCAGCACTCCAGTGCAAACAAAGTCTGCACTGTAACTAGCTCCTATTTATACTGTGACTCTAGCTTCTGAAAACTGGCCTAATGCAATTAACTAATTAACAAGCTCCAGCTGCAAGTAAGTCCAAGTAGAACCTTGTTTAAAGCTGATTCAAAATTCACCTTCTTATAGACCAAACAGTAACTTTTAAGTTAATTAACTAAATAAAAGAAATACTAGACTTTAAATAAAAATGAACCCTTATACTCCCTCAGTCACCAAACTCTCACTGTAGCACTCAAATGCCACAAGCTCAGCACTCCAGTGCAAACCAAAGCAAATGCTGCTCAAAAAATATGGCCCACTACCACCTTCTCAGTGCAACTAGGGATGGGCAATAAATTCTACTCTTGCCAGCAAAATCCATATCACAAGAATGAATAACATTTTTAAAAAATGCAACAGTAAGAGTAACAAGCAATTCTATAAAAGATAAAAGGAAATTACTACAAAAACAAAATACTGCAGATGCTGGAAATGTAAAATAAAATAAAGTGCTGGGAAGACTCAGCAGGCTTGGCAGCATCTGTGGAGCTAGAAACAGAGTTAACATTTGGAGTCAAATATGGCTTCGTCAGAAATGAAGGAAGGTAGAGATGGGATAGATTTTATGCTGTCAAAAGAAAGGGACGTGGCAGGAAGATGGGGGGAAACCAAAGCCTGTCCACCGTCTATAAGAGTACAAGAGAAGGCTAGCTAGATATATATAAAGACAGATAGTAAGAGTTTTGGGGAACCAAGAGGGAAAAACATACTGGAGTTCATCCTCACCAACCTGCCTGCGACTGATGCATCTGTCCATGGCAGTATTTGGTAGAAGTGACCACCGAACAGTCCTTGGAGACAAAGTCCCATCTTCACATTGAGGATACCCTCCATTGTGTTGTGTGGCACTACCACCATGCTGAATGGGATAGACTTCGAACAGATCTAGCAACTCAAGAATGGGCACCCATGAGGCACTGTGGGCCATCAGCAGCAGCAGAATTATATTCAACCACAAACTGCATATCCTCTATTCTACTGTTACCACCAAGCCAGGGCATCAACCCTGGTTCAATGTAGAGTGCAGAGGAGCATGCCAGGAGCAACACCAGGCATACCTAAAAATGAGGCGTCAACATGGTGAAGCTACAAAACAGGACTAGTTGTGTGCCAAACAGCATAAGCAGCAAATAATGGGCAGAGCTAAGCGATTTCATAATTGCCTCATCCAATAGTGAATGGTGGTGGACAATTAAACAACTCACTGGAGGAGACAGCTCCACAGATATCTCCATCCTTAATGATGGAGTAGCCCAACACATCTGTGCAAAAGACAAGGCTGAGGCATTCGCAACAATTTCCAGCCAGAAGTGTCAAGTGGATGATCCATCTTGGCCTCCTCCAGAGATCCCCAGCATCACAGATGTCAGTCACGATTCACTCCATGCGATATCAAGAAATGGTTGAAGTCTCTGGATACTGCAAAGACTATGGGCCCTGACAAGTACTGAAGACTTGTTCTCCAGAACTTGCCGCAACCCTAACCAAACTTTTCCAATACAGCTACAACACTGGCATCTACCCAGCAATGTGAAAGATTGCCCAGGTGTGTTCTGTACACAAGAAACAGGATAAATACAATCCAGCCAATTACCGCCCCATCAGTCTGCTCTCCAACGTCAGCACAGTGATGGAAGGAGTCATCAACAGTGCTATTAAATGGCACTTACTCAACAATAACCTGCTTACGGATACTCAGGTTGGGTTCTGCCAGGTTCACTCAACTCCTGACCTCATTACAGCCTTGGCTCAAACATGGACAAAAGAGTTGAATGCCAGAGGTGAGGTGGGAGTCATTGCTCTTGACATCAAGGCAGCATTTGACCAAGTATGGCATCAAGGATCCCTAGCTAAACTGGAGTCAAGGGGTAAAAGGGGGAAAACTCTCTGCTGATTGGAGTCATACCAGGCACAAAGGAAGATAGTTGCAGTAGTTAGAGGTCAATCATCTCAGCTCCAGTAAATCATCGCAGTTCCTCGGGGTAGTGCCCTCGGCCCAACCACCTTCAGCTGCTTCATCAATGATCTCCCTTCCGTCATAAGGTCAGAAGTGGAGGTGTTCACAGATAATTGCACAATGTTCAGCACTATTCGCTCAGATATTAAAGTAGTCCATGTCCAAATGGAGCAAGACCTGGACAATATTCCTGCTTGGGTCACTGTCTGTGCGGAGTCTGCACATTCTCCCTGGATTTCCTCCAAGTGCTCAGATTTCCACCCACATGTCAGTCACGATATAATTCTGCTGCTGCTGCTGAATTTGGATATTTTAAATTCTCCCTCCACGTATCCGAATAGGCACCGGAATGTGGAGACTAGGGGCTTTTCACAGTAACTTCATTGCATTGTTAATATAAGCCGACTTGTGACAATAAAGATAATTAGTATATTAATACTGTGACTACCAGGGCAGGTCAAAGGCAAGGAATCCTACAGCGAGTAACTCACCTCCATACCCTCCAAGGTCTGTCCATCACCTTCAAGGCATAAGTCAGGAGTGTGCTGGAATACTCTCCACTTGCCTGGATGTGTGCTCCAATAACACAAGAAACTCAACACCATCAACTCAACACCATCCAGGACAAAGGAGCCTGCTTGATTGCTCCCCTTTCCATAAACATTTAAACCCTCCACCAGCGACGAACATGTGTACCATGCACTGCAGTAAATCGCCATTGTTCCTTAGACAGCACCTTCTAAACCCACGACCACTACCATCTAGAAGGACAAGAGCAGCAGATACCTGGGAACCCCACTACCTGAAATTCCCCTCCAAGTCATCAACACCCTGACTTGGAAATATATCATCATTTCTTCACTGTCGTTGGGGCAAAGCCCTGGAAGTCTCCTCCTAACAACACTATGTGTGGACCTACATCTCAGGGACTGCAGCGGTTCAAAAAGGCAGCTCACCACCACCTTCTAAAGGGCAACTAGGGACAGGCAGCGCCTAACCAGCGATGACCACATCCCGTGAATGAGTTAAGAAAAAATTATTGACCAGAAACTGAACAGGACTTCAGCTCAAACAGAAACCCAACACCATCCAGGACAAAGCAACCTGTTTGATTGGCACTCCATCCACCACCTTAAATATCCACTCCTCCTTAGGCAGCATCATCCAAAACCTGCGACCTGGACCAACTAGAAGGACAAAGGCAGCAGACACATGGGAACTCCACAACCTGCATGTTCTCCCCCAAGTCACTCACCATCTTGACAACAACACTCCCTGAACGGATAGGAATTTATCAGGGAGTAGGTTGTTATCCCAGCATGGCAATGCATGCATTAACAGTCAATTTTTGAAATTTATGTTTAAACTAGTGCAGTCTGGTGCATTTCTCTGCTCATAGATTAGAATCTCAGAAGTACTGCCATGCAGACAATAATTATGTGTTCATATTTTTCTCAGCATGCGTCATGTAATGCAAACTGAATCTCTTGTTCACTCCCAGTTCTTTTAATATTCCTCTTTCTCATCCCATTACCTTTTAAAACAATTCATGACATCTATGGTATCTGTCAGAGGATGACACATTACATTGTGACAAACTCCTGTATTTTAATGGATTTTCCCTTATTTGACTGTACACCTTTTGTCCTTTACTTCCAAATAAATAAGTAAATAATATTTTATTGTCACAAGTAAACTTACATTAACACTGCAATGAAGTTACTGCGAAAAGCCCCTAGTCGCCACATTCCAGCACCTGTTCGGGAACACGAAGAGAGAATTCAGAATTCTCAGCTGGTACGGGAATTGAACTGGTTCTGCATCACAAACCAGCTGTCTAGACCACTGAGCTAGGATAGTATGTGGGAGACTTAACCTGGGAGTCACCTCTTGTCTTTGCCTCTTTTGTTTAGGAGCATGTGCACTGCCGATGCCCAGGAACTACAATGAGTAATGACAACCAGCATTTCCCCCCCCCCCCAAAACCGACCAATGGGTCACCAGAACCCATCACCAATCCTACCCTCTATGATCACCAGAACCTTCC
Source organism: Scyliorhinus canicula (assembly GCF_902713615.1). Taxonomy (NCBI): domain Eukaryota; kingdom Metazoa; phylum Chordata; class Chondrichthyes; order Carcharhiniformes; family Scyliorhinidae; genus Scyliorhinus; species Scyliorhinus canicula. The sequence continues at coordinate 61,854,583 of NC_052166.1, forward strand.
CCAGAAAAAGTGTCCCTTATTTTATAAGAGTTGGTTTCACTTCACACCCTAGTCTTTATAGCTGAAGTCATGATATTGAAATGAAATGAAAATCGCTTGTCACGAGTAGGCTTCAATGAAGTTACTGTGAAAAGCCCCTAGTCGCCACATTCCAGCGCCTGTTCGGGGAGGCTGGTACGGGAATTGAACCTTGCTGCTGGGCTGCCTTGGTCTGCTTTAAAAGCCAGCGATTTAGCCCAGTGTGCTAAACCAGCCCCTACTTATTAACTTTTATAAGAAATTTAAACACTCTTACTACCCGAAATGATTTCACATATTACCAGCTTCCTCCAAGTTCCGAAAGATGTGCTTGTTAGGTGAATTGGACATTCTGAATTCTCCCTCAGTGTAACCGAACAGGTGCCGTAGTGTGGCGGCTTGGGTAACTTCATTGCAGTGACACTATTTGTGACACTAATAAAGATTTTTAAACAAAAACTTCTGTACAAGAGTCAAACAAAGAAAATATTAACCAACACGATATTACGTAAACACATATATTGCACCTGAAAATCTCAACAGAACACTCCCTGTTCTATTTTTATTAACATCCAAGAGTTTCCCTTATATTATAGGATCCTGGGGGCTGCTTCACTTCTCCTGGGACCCAACAAAGATGTGCCAGTTTTCAGGAATTCACTTTTATACTCCTCACTTCCCACTATGATTGGTATAGATTCAGCAAAATCTTTTTGCTTTATATACTATGCCTACAGTAAGTCAGAATTAAAGATTAGCTATAGTGCACGTTGAGGCCATTCGGCCCATCATGTGTGCACTGGCTTCCCAAATGAGCAATTTTTTTTTTAAATTTAGAGTACCATTTTTTTCCCAATTAAGGGCAATTTACCATGGCCAATTCACCTACCGTGCACATCTTTGGGTTGTGGGAGAGAGACGCACGCAGACACGGGGCAAATGTGCAAACTCCACACGGACCAGTGACGGGATCATCAAATGAGCAGTATAACTTAGTGCCATTCTCCTGCCTTTTCTCTGTACCCCAGAACATTGTTTCTATTCAAATAAACATCTAACACCCTCTTGAATGCTTTGATTGAACCTGACTGCATTCCAGACCCAAACCACTCATATGAGGTTTTTCCTCATATTAAATTTGCTTCTTTTGCAAATCACTGAATCTGCCCTCTCATTTTCGATCTTTTTACGAACAGGAACAGTTTCTCCCTATCTACCTGTCCATCCCCCTCATGATTTTGAACACCTCTACCAAATTTCCTCAACCTTCACTTCAAGGGGAACAGTCTCAAATTCTCCAATCTATCTTCATAACTGAAGTTTCTCTTCCCTGGAACCATTCTTGTAAACTAAATAAAATAAAATAATTCAATGATTTAATTGCTATTTTATTCTATTCACCTTTACTAATTTGGTTGCTTTTGCTCAGGGATTCATATTTATATTCAGGCAAACACCTGAACTCTTTCATGAAGAATTGCCTAGAGGGGACACCATCATAATCTTGTTAAGAGGATAGTAGATGTACATCTCTTTTACTGTCCAGATGATGCTACATTCCCCTTTCTCAGTAATTCTGTCTCAATGCAGCTGGTGTATTCTTTCTCAATCCAACAATCTTTACATAGCTCAAGCCACCTTGTCAAGATTACAGAATTAAATTGGAACAGGCTCACATGGCTAGGCACAGGAACTCCTTAAATAAAGGGCCTCTTGTATTAGCAGAATTTCCAAATATTTTAAGCTAATCCTAGTGAAATCCCTTGCATTCTTCAAAATGGGCTCATATGCATTAAAAGCCATAAAGCAAAATGGACCACATAAAACAGCCCTTGTGAAACTTTGAACTCAACTCTGCAGTTCGACAAACCAATAATTTCAGTAACAGCTAAAAATATCCTTACACTACAACTGAATGCCATCCAATTTCTTCATGAAGCTGCTTCCTAAGCAGTTACAATATTGTTTTGAAAGCATTATGTTTCACCAAATACCACAATGAGAATATTGTGTCTATACAAAGATCAGTTAGCCCATCAAAACGGCTCCACATTCGTGATGCTTGATGCATCATAACTAGACACTTCCTACCACCCCCCAGCAGACATGCAATATTTTGAGACAGGCAAACAACAAGAACAAAAGATCTTTTTTTAAATTATCTGTGCTAGGCATATGGGCAGTGTTGACTCTCAGGGTCATATTTATTGTGCGTGAGCAGCGAGTGGCTTGCTAGAGCACAAGACAGGGCATGAAGGGCATCTAATACGGACTACAACAGCCTGGTGGTTAGCAGGTACAAAAGAGGAATTGTGGTTTATGTTACTAAACTAGCAAATCAGAGGCTGGAGTTTAAATCCAACTGCAACAAGTCATTACGTTGAATTTAATAAATCTGGTACCATGCTGGCTAGCAGCAAAAAACTGTAATGAAAGCGTCCTTTGGATCATTGAAACCAAAATGACTCGTTAATGTCAAACAAGGGAGGGAACCGGTCAACCTAGTTTGGAAAACATTTGACTGTAGTCCCGCACTACACGAGTGCCTCTTAATGCCCTCAAGGAATAGTAATAAATGCCAACTCCTCAAGAACAAATAATAGTGGAAGCAGAAACTAAGTTAACATTTAAGATTAGACTGGATTTTAACAACTTTTATTCATGTAGCACCTTTAACATAGTAAAAACATTCCAAAGCACTTCACATGATTATTACCAAAATTAGACACCAAGTCACATAGGAAGCCAGCATTGGAGGAATAGGCAGATGAAGGAAAAGGAATTGAAGGAAACAGGGTGCATAAACATGAATAGAACTATTTGCTCATGGGAAGGGTTCAGGTGTTATTCATATTGCTTATTTCCAGGTTGTAATTGCTGCTTAGAGATTGATAGAGTTTTACTAACCAGAGGTAGATTTGGAGAACTTGATTGGGATTGTGAAGTATATTTTTATTATTGTATTCTTCTCTTTGAAGTTAAGGTATTTTTTGAGTCATCGGTTAGCTGAGGTCTGTATAAAAGACAGACAGACAGCGCACACAGTAAGCTAGCACTTTTCCAGGAGACACATCCGGAGTGAGACTCATCCAGAGTGGGGATTGAAACTTGGTAATTTGGTGCAGTGAGGTAATTTGGTGCAGAGTGTGAGGAGGTGCTTTTTAACCCTGGTAAGTGACTGGTAAGTAGTCTCTCTTTTTCTTTTCATTGTCTAATTTATTTATTTTTATTTTGAAATTCTAGTTGTTTAAGTTTACCAAGGGTTTAAGACATGGCAGGAGATCCCAGACCCGTGTCATGCTCCTCGTGTGCAATGTGGGAGCTCAGGGACACGTCCACTGTCCCTGGCTCCTTCACGTGCAAGAAGTGTGTTCAGTTGCAGCTCCTGTTAGACCGCTTGACGGCTCTGGAGCTGCGGATGGACTCACTTTGGAGCATCCGCGATGCTGAGGAGGTCGTGGATAGCACGTTTAGCGAGTTGGTCACACCGCAGGTGAAGGTTACTGAGGGAGATAGAAAATGGGTGACCAAAAGAAAGAGCAAGAGTAGGAAGGCAGTGCAGGTGTCCCCTGCGGTCATCTCCCTGCAAAACAGATATACCGCTTTGGATACTGTTGAGGGAGATGGCTCACCAGGGGAAGGCAGCAGCAGCAAGGTTCATGGCACCATGGCTGGCTCTGCGGCACAGCAGGGCAGGAAGAAAAATGGCAGGGCTATAGTGATAGGGGATTCGATCGTAAGGGGAATAGACAGGCGGTTCTGTGGACGCAATCGAGACTCCAGGATGGTATGTTGCCTCCCTGGTGCAAGGGTCAAGGATGTCTCGGAGCGGCTGCAGGACATTCTGGGGGGGGGGGGGGGGGGGGGGGGGGGGTGACCAGCCAGCTGTCGTGGTGCACATAGGCACCAACGATATAGGTAAAAACCGGGATGAGGTCCTACAAGCGGAATTCAGGGAGTTAGGAGTTAAACTAAAAAGTAGGGCCTCAAAAGGTAGTAATCTCAGGATTGCTACCAGTGCCACGAGCCAGTCAGAGTAGGAATGTCAGGATAGATAGGATGAATGCGTGGCTCGAGAGATGGTGCAAGAGGGAGGGTTTCAAATTCCTGGGGCATTGGGACCAGTTCTGGGGGAGGCGGGACCAGTACAAACCGGACGGTCTGCACCTGGGCAGGACTGGAACCGATGTCCTGGGGGGGGTGTTTTCTAGAGCTGTTGGGGAGGGTTTAAACTAATGCGGCAGGGGGCTGGGAACCGATGCAGGAAGTTGGAAGGTAGTAAAACAGGGACAGAAGCAAAAGGAAGTAAGGGGAAAAGTGCAAGGCAGAGAAGACATAGTCAAAAATCTAAAAGGGCGACAGTACAAGGTACAGTGACTGAGGGGAGCTCAGTGAATAGGCCCAGTAATAACAAAAGGAATAAAACTGGAGATGTTAAGATTCAAAACAGAGGTAAAAAAACCAACATAAGTGTACTTTACCTGAATGCTCGTAGTAGTCGGAATAAAGTAAATGAGTTGATGGCACAAATCATCGTAAATGACTATGATTTAGTGGCCATTACTGAAACATGGTTAAAGGATGGTCACGACTGGGAGTTAAATATCCGAGGGTATCAAACTATTCGGAAGGACAGAGTGGATGGTAAGGGAGGTGGTGTTGCTCTGTTATTTAAGCATGACATTCGGGCAATAGTAAGGGATGACATTGGTGCTATGGAGGATACGGTTGAATCCATTTGGGTGGAAATCAGGAATAGTAAGGCGAAAAAGTCACTGATAGGAGTAGTCTATCGGCCACCAAATAGTAACGATATGGTGGGGCAGGCAATAAACAAAGAAATAACTGATGCATGTAGAAATGGTACAGCAGTTATCATGGGGGATTTTAATCTACATGTCGATTGGTTTAACCAGGTCAGTCAAGGCAACCTTGAGGAGGAGTTTATAGAATGTATCCGCGATAGTTTCCTAGAGCAGTATGTAATGGAACCTACGAGGGAACAAGCGGTCCTAGATCTTGTCCTGTGTAATGAGACAGGATTGATTCATGATCTCATAGTTTGGAATCCTCTCGGAAGGAGCGATCACAATATGGTGGAATTTAAAATACAGATGGAGGGTGAGAAAGTAAAATCAAATACTAGTGTTTTGTGTTTAAACAAAGGAGATTACAAGGGGATGAGAGAAGAACTGGCTAAGGTAGAGTGGGAGCTAAGACTTTATGGTGGAACAGTTGAGGAACAGTGGAGAACCTTCCAAGCCATTTTTCACAGTGCTCAGCAAAGGTTTATACCAACAAAAAGGAAGGACGGTAGAAAGAGGGAAAATCGACCCTGGATATCTAAGGAAATAAAGGAGTATCAAATTGAAGGAAAAAGCATATAAAGTGGCAAAGATTGGTGGGAGACTAGAGGACTGGGAAATCTTTAAGGGCAACAGAAAGCTACTAAAAATGCTATAAAGAAGAGTCAGATAGAGTATGAGAGTAAACTTGCTCAGAATATAAAAACAGATAGTGAAGTTTTTACAAATATATAAAACAAAAAAAGAGTAGATCAGGTAAATATTGGTCCGTTAGAGGATGAGAAGGGAGTTTTAATAATGGGAGATGAGGAAATGGCTGAGGAACTGAACAGGTTTTTTGGGTCTGTCTTCACAGTGGAAGACACAAATAACATGCCAGCGACTGATAGAAATGAGGCTATGACAGGTGAGGACCTTGAGAGGATTGTTATCACTAAGGAGGGAGTGATGGGCAAGCTAATGGGGCTAAAGGTAGACAGGTCTCCTGGCCCTGATGGAATGCATCCCAGAGTGCTAAAAGAGATGGCTAGGGAAATTGCAGATGCACTAGTGATAATTTACCGAAATTCACTAGACTCTGGGGTGGTCCCGGTGGATTAGAAATTAGCAAACGTGACGCCACTGTTTAAAAAAGGAGGTAGGCAGAAAGCAGGAAATTATAGGCCAGTGAGCTTAACTTCGGTAGTAGGGAAGATGCTGGAATCTATCATCAAGGAAGAAATTGCGAGGCATCTGGATAGAAATTGTCCCATTGGGCAGACGCAGCATGGGTTCGTAAAGGGCAGGTCATGCCTAACTAATTTAGTGGAATTTTTTGAGGACATTACCAGTGCAGTAGATAACGGGGAGCCGATGGATGTGGTATATCTGGATTTCCAGAAAGCCTTTGACAAGGTGCCACACAAGGTGCTGCATAAGATAAAGATGCATGGCATTAAGGGTAAAGTAGTAGCATGGATAGAGAATTGGTTAATTAATAGAAAGCAAAGAGTTGGGATAAATGGGTGTTTCTCTGGTTGGCAATCAGTAGCTAGTGGTGTCCCTCAGGGATCCGTGTTGGGCCCACAATTGTTCACAATTTACATAGATGATTTGGAGTTGGGGACCAAGGGCAATGTGTCCAAGTTTGCAGATGACACTAAGATGAGTGGTAAAGCGAAAAGTGCAGAGGATACTGGAAGTCTGCAGAGGGATTTGGATAGGTTAAGTGAATGGGCTCGGGTCTGGCAGATGGAATACAATGTTGACAAATGTGAGGTTATCCATTTTGGTAGGAATAACAGCAAACGGGATTATTATTTAAACAATAAAATATTAAAGCATGCCGCTGTTCAGAGAGACTTGGGTGTGCTAGTGCATGAGTCACAGAAGGTTGGTTTACAAGTGCAACAGGTGATTAAGAAGGCAAATGGAATTTTGTCCTTCATTGCTAGAGGGATGGAGTTTAAGACTAGGGAGGTTATGTTGCAATTGTATACGGTGTTAGTGCGGCCACACCTGGAGTATTGTGTTCAGTTTTGGTCTCCTTACTTGAGAAAGGACGTACTGGCGCTGGAGGGTGTGCAGAGGAGATTCACTAGGTTAATCCCAGAGCTGAAGGGGTTGGATTATGAGGAGAGGTTGAGTAGACTGGGACTGTACTCGTTGGAATTTCGAAGGATGAGGGGGGATCTTATAGAAACATTAAAAATTATGAAGGGAATAGATAGGATAGATGCGGGCAGGTTGTTTCCACTGGCGGGTGACAGCAGAACTAGGGGACATAGCCTCAAAATAAGGGGAAGTAGATTTAGGACTGAGTTTAGGAGGAACTTCTTCACCCAAAGGGTCGTGAATCTATGGAATTCCTTGCCCAGTGAAGCAGTTGAGGCTCCTTCATTACATGTCTTTAAGGTAAAGATAGATAGTTTTTTGAAGAATAAAGGGATTAAGGGTTATGGTGTTCGGGCCGGAAAGTGGAGTTGAGTCCACAAAAGATCAGCCATGATCTAATTGAATGGCGGAGCAGCCTCGAGGGGCCAGATGGCCTATTCCTGCTCCTAGTTCTTATGTTCTTATGTAACAAAAAGGTATTCCCCTTTTTCATCCCTTTAAGAACTACAATCTATTTAATGACAGCAAAATAGGTCTTCCATGGTATGTGCCTTGCATTGTAAAGCCCAGTTTGAGAGCTGGTTACAACTATTCACTTTGAACTGACATCAATTAACTCTTAGGACATTGTTGCTACTGATCAAAAGCAGATTTTGACAGTGCAAAACTAATATCCCAAATTGAAGACACATGCTTCTGAGTCAACAGTAGATTATACACACTATTCCCAATTTCTACAAACAATCAGTATCCATCGAGTTCTCAAAAATTAGATTTTATTCCTATGTAGCTGCACAATTGTTCATTCTGGAACTCTTATTCTTCAGAGACACAGCCAAACTGGTGGTTAGCACTGTTGCTTCAAGTGCCAGGGTCCCAGGTTCGATTCCCAGCTTGGTTCACTGTTTGTGCGGACTCTGCACGTTTCTCCGTGTCTGCGGGATTTCCTCTGGGTACTCCGGTTTCCTCCCACAAGTCCCGAAAGACGTGCTGTTAGGTTCCTCTGTGTACCCGAACAGGCGCCGGAATGTGGCGACTAGGGGCTTTTCACAGTAACTTCATCGCAGTGTTAAAGTAAACCTACTTGTGACAATAAAGATTATTATAATACTTTAAATTCAAAAGCTGTCAAATCATAAATACTCCGAATATTGATGTTTTTTTCCCACTCTGGGAAATCAGCCAGGATGGGTAGGCCAACACATTTTTGTTGTCATCAGGTCATCCATTTAGGTCCAAACAGTTCAGGTATCCTTCCTGCTATTGCTGAATTTCAGAAAATCAAAATAGATATTCCAGCAAACAGATCCCAATCAATGAAGTATACTATGAATTATACTATCATAATAGACCAACAAATTAAAAACCTAATACTTTGTTGGGCTTAGTTTCCTCTACAGCTGTGTCTCATATTAGCTACAAGACAGTCCAGGCTGGACTGCCATTGTTTGGACGTGATCTATTTTAACATTCTGTGCAAATTTACCAAAAGAAAACCTCAGTGGGAACGCCCAGATGTTCGTGATTAAGTTTTACTTACCCATTTGCTCTGTGGAAATAAATAAATTTGGTTAGAATTTAGGGAAAGGTACATGCATCAATGTCGACAAATTCTTCTAAGTCCACTTAATAATTCAAAACTATAATATTGGCTTGGATCAAACTCATTTCCATTTTACACATATAATTAAAATGCCATTTCAAATATCTAGTTCTGTTTGTGCAAGAACAGCCTCCCCTATTACAAAAAGCATCTTATGTTCTAATGTCTTCTCTCCACAGTTGTATTTTGAAGTTCGGATCCAGTTGAAGATGAGAAATTAAAATAATGGGAATGAGCTTAAAAATCACAGTTTCCAGGGTGGCATGTGGTGCAGTGGTTAGTACTGGGACTACAGCGCTGAGGACCCGGGTTCGAATCCCGGCCCTGGGTCACTGTCTGTGTGGAGTTTGCACACTCTCCCCATGTTTGCGGCGGTTTCAACCCCACAACCCAAAGATGTGCAGGTTAGGTGGATTGGCCATGCTAAATTGTCCCTTAATTGGAAAAAAAATAATTGGGTACTCTAAATTTATATATTTTTTTAAAAAATCACAGGTTCTTTGCAACAATAGCATCCAATAGTTTTTTTCCCTAATGTTAGAAAGTAATGTCTTCTTATTAATGAAGTTTTTTTCAAGATGCAGTATATTTGTAATGTAATTCACAAAGATTTTTTTAATTCCATTTTTTTTTTAATTGGTGCTACTGAATAAATAGCATGCGTCATCAGTTCTGTAAATCTACTTTTTAATTACTCAGTTACTAAATCTTTAGTTGCAGCATTATGTCATGTTTTAAATTAATAATTGGTCCACTTCACTCATAACTTTAAAGAATTCCAACTTTATTCTGCAAGTTCCTGAAGTTTCCATAAAAAGAAATGTTAGTGCACACAATATAATGTGAACTGTTTTGCCTCAAGTCAAAATTGGAAGCAGCAACTCTGAATCTTAAGGAAATTTACACATCATTAGAAGAGTACCACAAGACACACTAAACTTATTTTTGTCATTCTGATCAAAGAATCTCTCCAATTTATATGCATGCCTACAACCACCACTGTCTACGTCAAAAACTAGATTCAAATGCCAAATGAAAACACAATGAAAAACTGAGAGAAAAGGTCCTTATTCAATTTGTTCACATCTTAAGGGAAAAGGTTTTGCATTAAAAAACATCAGGAGGTAACTCTGGAAAACGTCTGTAATCTTTCTCTACATTTGTCTTTGCACTTGTGATACAATCCACCTTGTACCCACCATGTCGTCAATGAGGTCAAACAAGATTTTGGTATTTTCATGCTGCAGTGCAAAATCCTGGAACATCGTAGCCTTTTGTGGCATCAGTTAAGGAAATGTCTGGTATCGCCCAACTCCACGTGGATTCCGATGGTCGTCTCTACTGGAATTTCCATGCTGACCTCTCACAGGCAAGAAGTGTCTCGAGTGGGTTGGCCTCACCCTGTTCCTCCTCGATTTTGACATCTTGTACAGTCATAACCTGTTTGAACTCAGTATGGTGGAAACAGTTGGCAATTGTGGCTCCGTTACCATCTTCCACACCCATCTTGAACATGGCCTCCAGTGCAGTTAGGTTTTACTCCTGCTTCTTCTCAATAAGATTTCAGGTTCCTAATCATCCTTTGGCTGGAGCTTGGTCGTGTCATTCAGAGGCAAGAACATCAGCTAGATACTCAAGGCCAGCAATGTCAGTGTGCCTGAAGCACTTTTCTGTAATGAAAAAAGAAGCATTTTTCTTTTGTGATGCATCTTGTCCACTTTCCTGATCCATGCCTCAGAAAAAAACCTTGGATCACGCAGGCGGTTTGGTTTATCTCTTACTGCAGGAGTAGCATCTTGACATTTGCAAAGAAACATGGCTCCTTGAACTTTCCTATCCTTTGACAATGTGTACCTTGTCTTGAATTGGTCCAGTCGTACATTATTACAGGTGAACTTTATGTTGCCCAGCTTCTTTGCCACAGCGACTCCCCTTTCCTGCAGGATTGGACGAAAGATGGGAATGTCCTCTGTTTAGCTGCCTTGAGCCACATTAACAGAGCTTCTTCAACATCAGAATAGACAGCAATTCCCATCCTTTTCCTTGCTGGACAGGATGCCTCGAACTGTTCCAAGTTAGTCTGTGTTTCATAATGGTGGACAAACATGGTGGGGAAATGCCCACTCCATCTGGTGTGGTCTAACTCTGCTCTGATTGATCAGTGTGGTCACAAGACAAGCTTAGATAAATTTGACTAAGCAGGAGTTACCCTTGTGGAATTTTAACTCATCATGGGCATTTAAAAAAAATGGGATTTGCTATTCTGCCAGCAGGAATGGTTCGCAACTTTGACATAATTGGGAGTCCCCAATTAGCTGATTGGAGTGCTGAACTAAACAGCCAATCTGGACACTGATAGAATGACCAGAGTTGCAAAAAAAAGTACACAACTAACGAACTGTTTGGGGGAAAAAATTCACATCATGATCAGAACCTCTGCTCAACAGACATCACTACCGGCTCAGACAGAGCACGATATCCAAAACGATAGATCAGCAACCCAAAGAGAGTTGCAACCAATGGTTTGAGAACACTCGACTTAATATGTGCTTTGCAACAGTGTTTACAAACGATGATACTGGGGAGGATGTAAATCCCAAATTGAATAAAAATATTACAGAAGTTATATAAACTGAAGAAAGGCAAAATGCTGAGATTTGACAGGACACATGCTGAGAGATAGGATGAAATGAATAGCAATGAATCTAGAAATATCCAAAGATTTTATGAAGTGAATGCCAGAGCACTGGAGAGCAACCAATATTATGTCCTTTTTTAAAAAAGGAAGGCAGAGCTGGCCCAGTTAATTATAGGGCAGCTAGTATTTACAGTCGAAACATTTTTGAATCCTTAATTAAAGATAAAATTGCTAAATATCTAGGTGATGAGGTAATAATTAGAAACAACTAGCAGATTTCAGAAAAGGAGTTCCCACTTTACAAACCTGATGCAACCCTTTGAGGAGGTGACAGATATGGTGAATGGCGGTAATGCAAACAGAGTGTTATGTTTGAACAGAGGACACGTTTGGAAATGATTAAGGAAGCATAGTAAATTTCATGAAAAACTGTTTCCTCCCCTTGCACCAAAGTAAAATGTCAACTTTCTCAGAATGACTGCAAGTGAATATTGAATATCTACAGGATTCCGTTCTGGTATCGATCCTGTTCATATGCAGTTCAGTGATTTGTATACAGGGCAATCTCGGAACGGAGCAGGGAGAGGTTGAAGATGTCTGCGAACACACCCGGCAGTTGGTCCGCGCAGGATCTGAGTACATAACCAAGGACTCCGTCAGGACCTCTTGCTTTCCGAGTTCACTTTCAAGAAGGCCAATTTGACTTTGGAAGCTGTGACGGTACGTGTATGGGTGTATCGGAGGCTCCTGGGGCAGCTGACAACGTTTTGATGGTTTCCTGTTCGAAACGAGCATAGAATGCATTAAGTTCATCGGGGAGGAGTGCACTGCTGCTAGAAATTCTACTCGTCTATGCTTTGTAGCCCGTTATTTTGCTTAAGCCTTGCCACAACCGACAAGAGTGTGTCGTTAGTCTGTGACTCGAGCTTAGTCTTGTATTGTCGCTTGGCATCCCTGGTGGCTTTGCGGAGGTCGTACCTGGATTCCTAGTATAGGCCAGGGTCACCTGTCTTGAAAGCCTCAGACCTGGCCTTCAGAAAGGAGTGGATCTCCCAATTAAACCATGTTTTCTGGTTGGGGAACGTACGTACTATCTTCTATGGCATGCAATCTTCTACACACTTGCTGATGACGCCTGTGACGGTGTTGGCATACTTGCTCTGCCTGGTGGTGCCTTACCTCCTGTGGAGTCTGAACCTGCGGTGGGTCCACCTCTCTATACGTGCTGTCCATGATACTCTCCCTGTCGCGCAGTGCTCCACAGTATCTCCAGCCACCGGTCCAGCTCCAAAACCCAGACTTGCAAGAGCTGCAGCTGGAGACATTTCCTCCACGACCAGAAATGGCGATTGAAGCAAACATTGTGTCAACACTTGGGAATGGGTCATTGATGGGAGTTAAAAGAAGTAGTTGTGGAACAGTTAAAAGTTAAAAGTTTGAGATTAAATAGATATCATAGAATTTACAGTGCAGAAGGAGGCCATTCGGCCCATCAAGTCTGCACCGGCTCTTGGAAAGAGCACCCTACCCAAGGTCAACACCTCCATCTTATCCCCATAACCCAGTAACCCCACCCAACACCAAGGGCAATTTTGGACACTAAGGGCAATTTATCATGGCCAATCCACCTAACCTGCACATCTTTGGACTGTGGGAGGAAACCGGAGCACCCGGAGGAAACCCACGCACACACGGGGAGGATGTACAGACTCGACACAGACAGTGACCCAAGCCGGAATCGAACCTGGGACCCAGGACCTGTGAAGTAATTGTGCTATCCACAAGGCTACCGTGCTGTCCACACAAGGCTACCGGGCTACCAAACTACAATAATACTGTTTGTGTAGTGAATCAGCAGCACACAGTTTTGCTGAAGAGCCTGTTTCTACATTCTATCTCTATGCCAGCTCAGAGATTTTTAATCAATATTTTTCCGAGATGCTGGGCACACAGATATATACAAAATAGCACAGACAACCCTCGGATTAACCTTACCTCCAGCTTTTAGTGAACCACCTACACTGTTCAAAACTATTCCAAACAGATACATCTGTAACGTAGCTGACTGCATGGAAGAATCTGGAATCCTAGTGCAACTTAACAGTACAACAGGTTCCTAATATCATATTGTCCAGCTACTGTTTACTTCATCTGCATTTTCCTGACAACTAAATACCATGTTTGGGTACTTGGAATTTTTGTAATGGATACTGTGACCAAGACTTGAAAACTTTACCAACCAAGTTCAGAACATTTTCTATTCGTATTGAAAGAACATAAACAAGACGCAAAAAATGTTAACGCCACAAGATATACATAAAGAATCTTACAAAGGATTTGTTACAAAGTATTTCCAAACACAGTAAACCTCAAAAGTAGCAGTACTATCAAAATGATAAGATGCTGGAACTAAAAATAGCCAATGAGCAAGTGTTAATGGTACATGCCAAAAACATGCATAGAATAAATGCTATGGACAGCTCACAATCTGGAAGGGGCATTTCTCTGTGTCATAATTGTGTGGTGTAACTAACAGTATAAGTCTTAAGGGCTGTAATTTAATATAATTATAATTAAATTTGATACTAATCTTGCAGTCAAATGATTAACCCCAAAAATTGAACTACTGTCCTGAGAAGTCGCTCATTAAGGCACCTGCCGCATACAACAATAGTTCATTATTGAATGTGAACACTGACACTTGTAATGAGGTGTATTCCTCCAATGTGCAGTCGCTATGCTAAAATTTGAGATGTTGTCCAACTTTAAATTAGCTTTCCATCTCCATTCTATTGCATGACCTATTCAAATGCAAAGCACAAAATGAAAAATTTGAAAACTGTCAAGCCTATTTTTAATTTCATCATCAGGAGAACATGTATACATATTAACTACAGTACATCAGTGGTTTCACTACTACTTTTGCGACCCCTTATAAGTGAAAAGTGCTTATAAGGCAGAAAAGGTTTGCCAACATACTGGCAGCCAAACTGTGCTGCTAACCTTAGCAATCCAAACAAATTCTAAAAGTCACCTAAAACTCTCCCTTTATTGTAGATGATAGACAGTAGTAGGATTAACAGGCCTAGATGTCACCTACTCAGACAGCCAAATATTCCATTATGCTTGCTCTACAGAGGGCAGCACGGTGGCACAGTGGTTAGCTCTGTTGCCTCACGGAGTCAAGTATCCGGGTTTGATCCCGGCCCCGGGTCACTGTCTGTGTGGAGTTTGCACATTGGCCCGTCTGCGGGGGTCTCACCCCCACAAACCCAAAGATGTGCAGGATAGGTAGATTGGCCAAGCTAAAATTGCCCCTTAATAGAGAAAAAAAGCATTGGGTACTCTAAATTTATATTTTAAAAACCTTGCTCCACAGAAGTGGTGAACTTCCTGAAAAATACTAATATATTCTGAATACATGTATACACATGTAAAAGGTATCTAAAATGTTTTCATACAAGGAGATACACTATCATACACTTGCATAGCAACACTTGCATAGCAATTGGTTCTCTAAGTATTAACATCTGGTGATATGATTAATAAGCAAATCCTCAGACACTGAAGCAATCAACGTGAAAATCCTGCAAGATTTGGACAATATCCAGGCTTGGGCTGACAAGTGGCAAGTAACATTCATGCCACAAAAGTGCCAGGCAATGACCATCTCCAATAAGAGAATCAATCAATCGCCCCTTGACATTCAATGACATTACCATCACTGAATCCCCCACTATCAACATCCTGGATGTTACCATTGACCACAAACTGAACTGGACTAGCCATATAAAGACTTTGGCTACAAGAGCAGTTCAGAGGCTAGAAATCCTGCGGCAAGTAACTTACCTCCTGATTCCCCAAAACCTGTCCACCATCTACAAAGCAAAAGTCAGGAGTGTGATGGAATACTTCCCACTTGCCTGGATGAGTGCAGCTGCAACAACACTCAAGAAGCTCAACACCATCCAGGACAAAGCAGCCTTTGCTTGATTGGCTGCCGTTCCACAAATATTCACTCCTTCCACCACTGATGCACAGTAGCAGCAGTGTGTACCATCTGCAAGATGCTCTGCAGGAACTCACCAAGGCTCCTTTGCAGCACCTTCCAAACCCACTACCATCTAGAAGGACAAGGGCAGCAAATACATGGGAACACCACCACCTGGAGATTCCCCTCCAAGTAACTCTCGATCTTGACTTGGAAATATATCGCCATTCGTTCAATATCACGATCAAAATTCTGAAACTCCCTCCCTAATAGCATAGTAGGTGTACCTACACCACAGACTGCAGCAATTCAAGACGACAGCTCATCACCATCTTCTCATGGGCAATTAGGGACGGGCAACAAATGTTGGACTTGCCAGTGAAGCCCACATCAAGTAAATAACATGAATTTTAAAAAAAAACAGCAAAATCTTGGTGAACAGATTTCGGCTCCCATCTTAATCACTGATGAATCACTCAAAACAATGGTGAGTGCAAATCATTTCAAGCATCTGAAGCTTGCAATGCTTGATAAAACAGCTGTTGTCAGAAGTACCGAATCTCTCAGACTAGGAAGATCCTTGGTTTAAAATCTGGTTTAGACATTAGTAAACACTCCCAGTCATGCACTTGGGATTTTGGCAGTGTCTTGAGATGGGTAGAAAGCTGGTTAGCAGACAAGAAGCAAAGAGTTGGAATAAATAGGTATTTTTCCGATTGGCAGGCAATAACTAGTGGGGTACCACAGGAACAAAACTTTTCAAATTATATATCAATGATTTTGACAAAGCAACTCATCTCCAAATTTGCAGATGATACAAAGTTGGGTGGGAGGGTGAGCTGTGAGGAGGATGTAGAGTTGCTCGAGCGTGATTTGGACAGGCTAAGTGAGTGGACATATGCATGGCAGATGCAGTATAATGTGTATAGATGTGACTTTATCCACTTTGATAGCAAAAATAGGAAGGCATATTATTTCAATGGGTGTAAATTGAGAGGTGGATACTCAGTGAGACCTTGGTGTTCTCGTGCATCAGTCGGTGAAAGTAAGCATGCAGGTTCAACACGCAGTAAAGAAGGCAAATGGTATGTTGGCCTCCATAGCGAGAAGATTTGCTTTTAGGAATAGGGATGTTTTACTACAATTGTATAGGGCCTTGGTGAGGCCACACCTGAAGTATTGTGTGCACTTTTGGTGTCCTTATCGGAGGAAGGATGTTCTTGCTATGGAGGGAGTGCAGCGAAGGTTTACCAGATTAATTCCTGGGCCAGCGGGACTGTCATATGAGACACTAGGTCGGGCGGCATTGTGGTTAACATTGCTGCCTCACAGCATCGAGGATCTGGGTTCAATCCCGGCCCAAGGTTATTGTCCATATGGAGTTTGCACATTCTCCCCCATGTCTGCGTGGGTCTCACCCCCACAACCCAAAGATGTAGGTGGATTAGCCATGATAAAGTGCCCCTTAATTGGAATAAAAAAGAATTGGGTACTCTAAATTTATATTTTTTTAAAAGGATTATACACATCGGAGTTTAGAAGAGCGAGAAGGAATCTCATAGTAAATTATAAAATTCTCACAGGATTAAACAGGATAATTCAGAAAGAATGTTCCTGATGGTGGGGGAGTCCAGAACTGGTGGTCATAGTTTGAGGAGGAGGTAAATCTTTTAGGACTGAGGTGAGAAATGTCTTCCACCCAGAAAGTAGTGAATCTGTGGAATTCTGTATGCTGATGGTAGTCATCACTACTGACCTTAGCACTACAGGGTTCGGTGGGGGAGCGGTGGGGTGCTTTGGAAGAGATGGGAATCATGATTTTTAAAGCTACAAAAAGTCTGTCCTGATTTCAATCTTGAACAATGTGACTTAACCTAACCTCAGAGTGCCTCCCACTAGTTCAATATAACATTTTCCACACCAATCATCCTTTGCACTGCCCAAATAACACTGACAATTGATGACATACTAGGGTAAACTTTGTGCTGAAGCTAATATTCATCAGAAAACTGACTGATGCTGCACAAATCATTCAGTGTGGCACAACAGAAATCGCTGACAAGCCATAGGTGTGGCTGACGCGACAATTTCAGCAACTTGCACTATTTTTTATAATGGAAAACGCCTTGCACACAACACAGGTACTTCACATGTATATTTACTTAGTAAACATCTATCACCATTCCGCGTGAAGCTTTGCAGTCTTTCACTTTCAAAATTTGGAATTCTGGCATAAATTTATCAGATAAAACACAGCTGGTTACATTTTTGGCCAATTGTTGCATGCAGTACTTTGACTTTATCAGAATAGTTGCTGAGAAAGTACATTCATGCAAAGGGACATCAGATCAGACCCGTCCCATTCTCCTTTCAAAACAAGATGGATTTTGTTTGTCCTCGTTGGTGACCATGTCTTCAACTGTCTAGTGGTCCATGTATGCTGGAACTCCCTCCCCAAACTCTTACACCTCTTCAATCAATGCCTTCTATTAAAACGATCCATCTTAAAATCCACAACTATAACTATAACCAAGCTTTTAAATGACTCTTGCTAATATTTCTTTCATTTTGTCTCGATGTTCACTGTTGTCAGGAATAAGCCTCTGGAGTGCCTTGAGGCAGTATGTACATACAAATATTTATTACTGTCCAACCTTTAACTTCAGTTGTTGGGATGTATCTTTTAACATATTAAAAACTGAAAATGTGTTACATTTAAACTGTATAATTAAAATGTTACTACAATGTTAAGAATAACTGAAAATACTGGAGATGCTTGTGAACTTCCTTGGAACATATTGAAAATACTTCTCAGGAAATAAAGACCTTAGGTTATGCAGGTAGGATTTTTAAAATTCATTTATGGGATGCAGGTGTTGCAGACTCGGCCAGCATTTGTTACCCATACCGGGTTGTTCTTCAGATAGTGGTGGTGAGCTGCATTCTTGAACTGCTGCAGTCTCCGGGGTGTAGGTACACCCACAGTGCTGTTAGGGAAGGAATTCCAGGATGTTGTCCCAGCGACAGCAAAGGAACAGCGATATATTTCAAGTCAAGATGGTGAGTGACTTGGAAGTGCAACCTCCAGGTCGTGGTGTCCCCAGGTAACTGCTGCTCTCGTCTCCTGAGATGGAAGTGATCGTGGGTTTGGAAGGTGCTGTCTAAGGAACCTTGGCAAGTTACTGCAGTGCATCTTGTAGATGGTACACATGACTGCCGCTGTTTGTCGGTTGTGGAGGGATTGAATATGTGTGGAAGTGGTAGCAATTGATCTGGCTGCTTTGTCCTGGATGATCGAGTTTCTTGAGGGTTGACGGAGCTGCACTCATCCAAGCAAGTGGAAAGTATGCCATTACACTCCTGACTTGTACTTTGTTGATGGTGGACAGGCTTTCAGGGATTAGGAGACAAGTTACTTGCCACAGGAGTCCTAGCCTTTGACCAGCTCTGGTGGCCACAGTATATATATGGCTAATCCAATTCAGCTTCCAGTCAATGGTAACCCGCAGGATGTTGATAGTGGGGGATTCAGCAATGGTAATGCCATTGAATGTTAAAGGGCGATGATTAGATCCTCTCTTGGTGGAGATGGTCATTGCCTGGCACGTGGATGCCACGATTGTAACTTGCCACTTGTTAGCCCGAGCCTGGATATTGTCCAGGTCTTGCTGCGTTTGCACATGAACTGTTTCAATATCTAAGGAGTCACAAATGGTGCTTAACATTGTGCAGTCATCTGCAAACATCCCCACTTCTGACATAATGGAAGGAAGGTCACTGATGAAGCAGCTGAAGATGATTGTGCCTAGGACACTACCCTGAGCAACATCTGCAGTGATGTCCTGGAGTAGGATCGATCTCCAATCACCACATCCTCCAACCATCACAACCATCTTCCTTTGGGCCAGATGTGACTCCAACAGTGGTATTTTCTCTCCCCAATTTTCATTAACTCCAGTATTGCTAGGGGCACGGTAGGTTCTGGAGCACAAACCTTCAGGATTATTGCCAGAATATTGTCAGGGCTCATAGCCTTTGCATCCAGTGCATTCAACCATTTCTTGATATCACATGGAGTCAAGCGAATTGGTTGAAGACTGACATCCATGATGCTGAGGACCTCCACATGTGACCAAGATGGATCATCCACTCAGCATTTCTGGCTGAAGATTGTTGCGAATGCTTCAGCTTTGTCTTTTGTGCAGATGTGTTGGGCTCCTCCATCATTGAGAATGGGGAAACAGGAAAGTGAAGGCCTCAGTTTGGGCCCCGATACGGGGCAATCACCGTTTTGCGCCAGGGAGAACGGGTGGGGGATTTGGGAGTTGGCACAGGGCAGGCATCAGACAGTTTGGGGACCACTTCTTGGATGGGAAGTTCGCGACGCTGGAGGAGCTGGTGGGGAAGTGGATCCTCCCCCCGGGAATGCTTTTAGGTATATGCAGGTCAGGGACTTTGTTAAGAGGCAGGTGGAGGAGTTTCCGCGGCTGCCGCCAAGGGGGGTGCAGGACAGGGTGCTTTCGGGGACGTGGGTCGGGGAAGGGAAGATCTCAGCTATCTACCAACTGATGCAGGAGGAGGAGGAGGCCTCAGTAGATGAGCTCAAAGCGAAATGGGAGGAAGAGCTAGGGGAAGAGATTGAGGATGGGACGTGGTCGGACGCCCTGGAGAGGGTGAATTCTTCCTCCTCTTGCGCACGGCTCAGCCTAATTCAGCTGAAGGTGCTGCACAGGGCTCACATGACGGGGGCAAGGATGAGCCGGTTTTTCAGAGGGGAAGACAGGTGTGGGAGGTGTTCGGGCGGCCCGGCAAATCACGCCCATATGTTTTGGGCCTGTCCGGCTCTGGACGGGTTTTGGAAGGGTGTGGCGGGGATTTTGTCGGAAGTGGTTGGGTCTAGGGTCAGGCCGGGCTGGGGGCTCGGGGTCGCTTCTGAGCCAGGAGTGCAGGAGGCGAGAGAAGCCAGCATTCTGGCCTTTGCGTCTCTAGTGGCCCAGCGCAGGATTCTGTTACAGTGGAGGGATACGCGGCCCCCAAGTTCGGAGACCTGGGTCAACGACATGGCTGGGTTCATCAAGTTGGAGAGGATGAAATTTGCCCTGAGGGGGTCAGTACAGGGGTTCTTTCGGCGGTGGCAGCCCGTTCTCGATTTCCTGGCAATGGGGTAGAGAGTGGTCGGTCTCGGTAGCAACCGGGGGGGGGGGGGGGGGGGATGGTTGGGGGATTTGTTTTTGCGGTGGTGGATTTGTTATGTTATTTTCTTCTTTCTTGTATGGCTATTTGTTATTATTTATTTTTGGGGGGGGGGGGGGGGGGGGGGAAAGAGTTCTTTTATTGTTTTGGTGTGGAAACACACCTTGTTTGTTTTAAATTGCAGGGAGAATAATTTGTTATTAAAAAACTTGAATAATTATTTTTTTTTAAAGAGAATGGGGATACTTGTGGAGCCTCCTCCTCCAGGAGTTGTTTAATAGTCCACCATGATTCACAATTGAATGTGGCAGGACTACAGAGCTTAGATCTGATCCGTTGGTTGTGGAATTCCCTAGCTCTGTTTATTACTTGCTACTTATGCTCTTTGACACGCAAGCAGTCCTGTCCTGTAGCTTCAACAGGCTCTTTGTTTAGGTTCTGGTGTTGCTCCTGGCATGCCTTCCTGCACTCTTCATTGAACCAGGGTTGATCCCTGGCCTGGTGGTAACAACAGAATGGGGGATATGCTGGGCCATGAAGTGAGATTGTTCTGCTGCTTATGATTGTCAACAGCACCTCATGGACGCCCAGTCCAGAGTTGCAAAATCTGTTCACAGCATGGTGATAGTGCCACACATAATAATGTAGGATATCCTCAATGTGAAGATGGGACTGTGTCTCCACTAGGACTGTGCAGTGGTCACTCCTACCAGTACTGTCATGAACAGATGTATCTGCGGCAGGTAGGTTGGTGACAATGAGGTCTTGTTGGTTCCCTCACCACCTGTCACAGTCCCAATCTAGCAGATATGTCACGTGATGAAATAGGACTCTTGGTAAGAATACATTCTATGTCCCTGCCCATCCTCAGTGCTCCAACTGATGGGACAGTGAACTGATGAACTGATGGGTGTTCACGACGGGACAGTGCATGATAATCAGTAGGAGGTTTCCTTACCCATGAGAACACGAGGTCCAAAATCGATGTTGAAGATTCCCAGGAAACTCCTTCCCGATTGTATACCACTGTACCCCTCTTCCGGTGAGACAGGACATACCCAGGAATAGTGATGTCTGGGACATTATCAGTAAGGTATGATTCCGTAAGTATGACTACTAGCTTGTGAGACAACTCTCCTAATTTTGGGACTTAGTCACACCTAGATCAAAGGCAGGTGGTCCATCTTGTGTGTTTTTTTTACTTTAAAGTACCCAATTCATTTTTTTTCCCCAATTAAGAGGCAATTTAGCATTGCGAATCCACCTACCCTACACATCTTTGGGCTGTGGGGGTGAGACACACACAGACACGGAGATTCCACATGGACAGTGATCTGGGGCCGGGATCAAACCTGGGCCCTCGGTGCTGTGAGGCAGCAGTGCTAACCGTACCGTCCATCCTGTGTGTTTTCTTGCTAGGCCACGTAAGAGTCAGTAGTTGTGGGTCTGGAGTCACATGTAGGCCAGGTAAGGACAGCAGGTTTCCTTCCCTCAGGTGAACCAGTTGCCAACCGACCAATCTACAATGACTTCATGGTCACGATTAGACATTTATTTCCAGATGATTTATCTGCCATGGTGAGATTCGAACCTGGGTCGCCAGAGGATTACCTTGAGTCTCTGGATTACTAGTCCAATGACAATTCCACTGCACTACCACCTCCCCATATGTGCTAGCAGTTTTGCCTGATATAAGAAGCAATTATATTTGACAAGATCCACAGATTGTAATAGCTCCTGTTTTCTTAATAAAAAATGTAACCAGCATATGCAATATTTATGTTACATTAAAAATTCCAAGTTATAAAGGTCTCCATTTGACCTGGACACTGAAGAATTACGATTGGCAATGACACACAATCAACAGGTACACAAGGTACTAGCATCTAGTGCACTAAAATCCAAGCAATGAATTGTGACAGGATCACTAATTTCTCTTCCCACTACTGGCCTCTTGCTTCTCTCAGAAACCATTATAACAAATTTACATTATTTGATTTGCGAATAAAACTGCAGTAAAGAGTCAAATGTTTTGTTCAGATTTGATTTCAGATTGTCATCAGTTTATATTCAGCTGAACAGCCAAATAGAGTAATTAATGTCAAATTATTTCTAACTTACCACACCCCTAAATAAAAGAAAATACTCGAGCAATTGACCATATCCAAATCAAGTGTCCATTTGTTTCCAACATTCTAGTGCTCTTGAACTCCTCCACTCCATAACGATAAGACACAAGGAGCAGAGCTTTAGATCAGTTGGTGTTTATAGGGTAAAGGATAGGAATAGCAGAGCCTGGAAGTCACAAAGGTATGCACAGGGGCTTGAACATCGTTATGGGCAGAGGTAGGCAAATTTATGGTGGGAGAAGGGTGTCTTTGTGATAAAAAGGATATGGAAACAGATTATTCAAAAGGTGCATATCAGTTGTTGATAAAAGCCATGAGGTTTTGAGGCAAATTTTGGGAGACAGTTCAAGACTTAGCAATGTAAAAACCAGTTAAAAACGTATTTTAAAAAACTGAAGACATTTGTAAGTTAGAAACCTGATCAATACTAAATCAGAGAACAGATTTGTTTTTCAAAATTAATTAAACCTCTGTTTATTCTGGTTTGTAAAGCAGCTGATACATGTTCAATCCAATCTACTGAATGTCACTTGACAGTACAGAACACCAAACCAAATTAGTCTGCAAAGTATAAAGTTTAATGGTGTTACTGTAATAAATGTTCAATCAGCATCTAATCCATTATATTATTGCTCCTTACAATTTACAGTGTCCTCAGAGCAGGGGAATTCTTTCCAGTGTCCTAGCAACCAATATCTAAGAACAATAAACAGATCATCAGATAATCATTGCACTGACGTTTGTGGGATCTTACTGTGCACACATCTGTAACATTGTAAATGCAGCAGCCAAAGTAACTACACTTCAAACATACTCCATTGGCTGTTGAGCATTTTGGGACACCCAAGCTTGTAAAAGGCACAAAATAAATGCAAGTTTCCTCTTTCTATACTTCTCATTTCCCCTCCTACAATTTGGCACAGGACAGAAAATGTAACATTCCCTGATGGGTACATTTCTGACAATACTACAAATAGAAAAACACTTGCTTTTATATAGAGTATTTCACAAATTCTAGACATCCCAAAGCACTTTACAAGCCAATTAAGTATTTGAAGTGTATTTAATGTTTTAATAGAAGAACTGCAGCAGCCCATTTGAACACATTAGGGTCCCACAGTCCAAAATATGATTTGGCCAGACAATCTATTAGTTTTCATACTGGTCAAGGGATCAATATTGGTCAGACACCAATAAGATTTCACTGGGCTTTTTTCAAAATATTATCATGGAAGTGAAGACCGGGCCTCAGTTTAATGTCTCACTTGGAAGATAGCACTTCTATAGTAATGCACCGAGTCAGCCTGGAGTCTTTTGTGTGGGATGCAAGCCCATGCCTTCAGACTCAGAGGCAAAGTGTTGCACACTAAGCCACAGCTGTCACATTGTGCTGCTTTGGGAGGGTTTTCTTTAAGATTTACTTTCGGAAAGCCTATTTTAAACAACATTCCCCAAGGATGTCACTGTGTGCTACCTACGGCGCTGAGGACCCGGCTTCAGTCCCGGCTCCGGGCCACTGTCTATGTGGAGTTTGCACATTCTCCCAGTGTCTGCGTGGGTCTCACCCCCACAACCCAGAGATGTGCTGGTTAGATGGATTGGCCTCACTACATTGCTCCTTAATTGGAAAAAATAATTGGGTACTCTAAATTTATTTTTTTAAATTTTAAACACATTCCGAAATTAAGTTTGAGATTGTTTATATCATTGCTTACAATCTGCAACAAGGTGAAAATTATCATGATCCATCAATCACTGAAACACCGATCTGTTTGGGTAACAGTGCAAGTCAATAGTTTATCCAGAATGGATTTAACACAAGATTCCAGTTACAGTGTTCCATTTCACAAAGTAAACCTACATCATATTAACGAATATTAAATAATTTATAATTCATCAATCACTCTATTACATTAGATCTAGGACATTATGGAAGAACTTATTTCCATTGCTGATCTGAAGGTGCTTGAAGAAGTGCTAATAAATGGTTTAATGATTCTGACCTAAGAAGGGAATAAACAGGCATTCTGTGACATCCCTGCTGTAAAGTCATGTGTGCTAGCAAGGTTTGAGTCAGGCTTGGATAAAATATTCTGTCAAGGTTGAATAACCAGAGGCAGCATCTTCAGCAATGGAGGGAACAACCGGAACAAAAATTAATAATTGTAGCAGCAATGGCCTGAGTTAATGCTGGCAGCATATTTTAGGAGCAGCAGATTCAAATCTCAAGCTCAACTGGACTTCAACGTTGCCCAATAAACTGACAATTTAGAACATAGAACACTACAGCGCAGTACGGGCCCTTCGGCCCTCGATGTTGCGCCGACCTGTGAAACCATCTGAAGCCTATCTGACCTACACTATTCCATTTTCATCCATATGTCTATCCAGTGACCACTTAAATGCCCTTAAAGTTGGCGAGTCTACTACTGTTGCAGGCAGGGCGTTCCACACCCCTACTACTCTCTGAGTAAAGAAACTGCCTCTGACATCAGTCCTATATCTCTCACCCCTCAATTTAAAGCTATGTCCCCTCGTGTTCGTCATCACCATCCGAGGAAAAAGACTCTCACTGTCCACCCTATCTAACCCTCTGACTATCTTATATGTCTCTATTAAGTCACCTCTCAGCCTTCTCCTCTCTAACGAAAACAACCTCAATTCCCTGAGCCTTTCCTCGTAAGACCTTCCCTCCATACCAGGCAACATCCTAGTAAATCTCCTCTGAACCCTTTCCAAAGCAGAGACATTGTCAGGTAAAGCAACTGAGTCACAGCAAGATGCTTAGCCAAGAAAGGAGGGAGAGGAAATAAAGACAAGACAGAAAGGGTTCCATGAGGGAAAAGACAAACAATGCCTTACAAGCTTTCAAAGCTGCAGTATTAATCAACGTACAGTGGTTAATCGTTATCCTCTCAGTTACGATGCATCATCCAATAAGTGGTATGAAAGAAGCAAAGATTAAAACAACTATTTAGATAATATTTTTCTTATACTTCATATCCAAGTTGGTACATTTATTTTTGTATCCAGAGTACTCAGAAATTGTTTTGCTTTCCTAAAATTTTTGTTGACAAGACAAATAGCAGCAGTTTGGAAAAACATAACAAAACAGGTATTGCTTACACCAGATTATCAAAACACTGTACACAGCAGACAAGAGGAATTGGCATTTCTGGTGCAGAAGTAGAAATTTGAAACTTGCACCATGTTGTTTCATAAATCTTTCAAAGCCCATCACTGACAAGAATTCTTTCAGTAAATGGAATACTACACTGGAATTCTTCAAGTAAATATGTGTTACAAGGTAACATCTCCTGCAAGTTCAAAATGTTCACATTAATGAATTAGTGGCCCTTTACTGAAGTATAATGTCAACATATTGCAATGACTCCTAACAGATTTATAAGGGATCCAGGAAACCAGGAGTGGTCGATTTTTATTTATTCTCGAGTATGTGGATGACACTGGCAAAGACAGTAATTATTATCCACCCTAATTACCCTGAATGCATTAACAGTGGGACTGAAATCACACAGCAATTGATAGCTAGTTTCCTTCCCAGAAGGACATTAACAAAGCAGTTGGATTTTAATGACAAATAGGCAGTTTTGCAATGAGTTTTTTCCTGTTGTCAGTTCACAAACTACCAGATTTATTGATTTCCACTTCACAACTTCCAACTTGTGCATGCTAACGGGTAACAAAAGAGTGCCAGTGGATGAACAGACAGCTATTCCTATATTAAAAAGTCAGATAGAACAAGTACAGGAAGCTATACATCAATAAACTTGATATTGTGGTAGGAAGGAAAATGGAAATTTACAAAGCGATGTAATAGAAAAACATCAATAAACCAAAAATAGCAAAAAATCTAGTCAGCACAGATTCCAAAACAAAGACATGGACTTCATAGAATTCTTTGTGGAAGTAACAGAAAGAGTAGACTAGTCATGGTTCACCTGGCATCCGTGATCCCTGCACTCTTATACCTTCAGAGACTTGGACAGCATACAGCAGGCACATCAAAGGACTGGAGAAGTACCACCAGTGGTGCCTCCACATATAGCGACAAGGAAGATGGTCCAACAACAGCATCATCTCCCAAGTCAACTTAACCAGCATCAAGGGACTAGTGATTGAAAATCAGCTGGGCAGGACATGCCATTTGTCTAGGGGTGTGTGTGTGTGTGTGTATATATATATATATATCTCCCAGGAAGCAGCGGACGATTATGGGGGGCAGACAGAGAGCACGTCACCCTTGATCCTAAGGGGCTGTCCGCATCAAGTTACATCCAGTCATCGTCCCATGTTCGCTGACCTACATTCGCTCCTGGTTAAGCAACTCCTCGATTATAAAATTTCCATCTTTCTTTTCAAATGCCTTGTCTCTCCCAATCTTTGTAACCTCACCAGCCTTACAACCCTCAGATCCCTACATTCCTTCAATTCTGGCCTCCTGCTCATCCCCAACTTTAATCGCTGCAACACTATCTGAGCCCAAGGCTCTGGAATTCTGTCCTTATCCGCCACTATCCTTCTTTCTTCCTTTAAGATGAACTTTAAAACCCACCTCAACCTCCCTGACATTTGACCTGACTGACTGCCAAATTTTGTTTGGAAACACTTCTAAGAAGCACCTTGAAATATTTTACTGCATTAAATGCAGGTTTTTGCTGAGGTGAACTGCAAAGGTGCATTTAAGGGGAAGCTGGACAAATTCGGAGGGTGAAAGGGATAGAAGGATATGCTGATAGGGTTAGATAATGTCAAGCTATGGCAAAACAAAAAACTCCCATGAAGCAAAAGGGCAAGAAATTAACTATATATTAATTTCCCAGTGGCTTGTATAGAACAGTGGCTTGTATATAAAACAGACTAGTCGGCTGAATGTTTCTGTTACAAATTCCATGCAACTCACCATGGGTGGAATGTGAACTGTGGTCTCTCCAGGATTGAGTCCAATACCATAATAACACTTCTATAGTAACTCTTCCCCTGCATAAAAATGTAGCTTTGCATTTATATATGCATGCTTTCCCATCTGAACAGGAAGTCAGTCCTGCCACCACCTCAGTAGTTCTACATTTCCTTGCTGCCTAATGCCATAAATCATCCAAATATTTCACATTTTAACCCATTCCTCGTGCCCACAATGAAGAAGTTGATACCTGCCTTCGCTCACCTATGTTTCACATTTTTCTAGACACCAAATATTTTCCTTCAGAAAGACACCTACCTATCTGGTCAAATATGACCGGCGTCAATATGGAATGGGGAGCAAAAAAAAACATGCGTTCAAGGAAGTCTGATTATTGTAGATACGAATTCTACTTGAAGGTTTGCCCAAGTACTACAGTCAAATGTTCCAAATCAATAGTTCCTCTTCAATCAAAAATCTAAGCAGCTATTCACA
This sequence comes from Scyliorhinus canicula, assembly GCF_902713615.1. NCBI lineage: Eukaryota > Metazoa > Chordata > Chondrichthyes > Carcharhiniformes > Scyliorhinidae > Scyliorhinus > Scyliorhinus canicula. Next base: position 61,882,473 of record NC_052166.1, read on the forward strand.
GCTCTGAAACTAATCCCCAAATCCTGGTGTTATGTTAAATAGTGCTGAGAGGGATCCATTCATACTTTCGGCTGCTGCTTTGAAATATCCCATTTACAGGGCATTTGTCTAAGAGGAGAGGCGGTTGCATATTTTAACCCTTCACTGCAAATGTCAGGATTCAAAGAATCGTGTCTTGCCAAACCCACTTTTTCCCCCTTTTGTTTGTGTCGAAGCAGGGAGCCGGATACAACGTCCCTGGAAGGACTCAAAAAACGTTATATACTTTTTAAAAACAAAAGACATATCGAAGTGGTCAACGTTTAGAAAATGCCCATTTTACCTATTCCGTATGCTTTGGAAAAGATCCACGCCAGATTGGCGGCTATTTTGGCCCTGGATGAATCGTACAGCTCCAGAGGTACAACCTCGGCGCAGTCAGAGTCAGTCAGCTCCAGCATCTTTCTGCTGCTGTCTCCAGATGCACCGCAGCCACTGAAATCCATATCCACCATCTCCATATATGTTTGAATCGCGGAATTTTCCCAGAGAATTAATAAATATCCAACGGGTGATCTTCTGTTCCGCCGAGGGTGTTTTTCCTGCTCCGCCGCCGCGGCTCAGCCCAGCCTGTCGGAAGGCTGCATGAATCGAACTCGGCGGCCGCCTCCCTCAGGCGCGGCCTACAGCCACAGGCGCTCCAATGAATGGGAGTTTACCTCACAACACAATAAAATGGCCGGCTGGGCCCGGGGAACGAGCTACCCACTCCGTCCGTCAGTCAGCAATGTTTTTTAAAAGAACAGCGTGTCATGATGGCTCAGCCGCCGCTGTCAAGGCTGGCTGGCGGCCTTTTGTGCGCGACCTCCTGCTTCTGCTGCCCTTTTCCCTCCGGCCCGGCCACCCGACTGGTTGCTCGCTTCTCACTGACAAGCGGCACCGCCGCGGCCGTTAGAAACGCCCCTCCCCCCACTTCAGACCAATCCTATACTGCGCACGCGTCGGACGCCGGCCTCACCTCCCCGCGTACGCGCGTCCGACGCCGGCCTCACCTCCCCGCGTACGCGCGTCCGACGCCCGCCTCACCTCCCCGCGTACGCGCGTCCGACGCCCGCCTCACCTCCCCGCGTACGCGCGTCCGACGCCCGCCTCACCTCCCCGCGTACGCGCGTCCGACCGGAAGCCCGGCTCCCCTCCAAGGCGGACGTTTCAGAAGCCCAACTCCTCTCTAATGCGCACGCGCCGGCCGGCGCCCCGACCCCTCACTTCTACTGCGCACGCGTAAGGAGTCCGACTCACTGCGACTGCGCACGCGTGAAGAGTCCGACTCCCTACTACTGCGCATGCGTTTGACTACTGGCTCTCTCTCTCTCTTCCTGCGCTTCCGTCCCCCCTCCCCCCCCCCCCCTGGAGAGCTCGCCCTGGCTGCCCAAGGATTGGGGAAATGGAACCTCCCACCCGCTGCGCACGCGCAGGAATAGGCCCCGCCCACTGCGCCTCTGCGTCGTCACCAAGGAAACAGTCGCCCAGCGACCGCTGTGGAGGGAAATTCAAACGGGGACAACTAATCCTCCTCTTCTGAAGACCTATTGGTTTCAACTTTAAAACTTTTATTTTTATAAGTTTGTAGCGATTGTTCAGTGTGATTTTCCTCTCCGAACAAATTTTGAAAGTTTATTTTTTGATCATTTATTTCTCACTGGCCCAATGGATCCAACTATTGAAATACATTCTGACCTCAATCTTGCTGCTATTCTATAAAAGTTGCCTTTACTTTATTCTAACATTTGATATTGGTGTCTCGGACAGGATTGATTTCATCTATGTCGACAAGGAATTTCCTGGTCAAACTATTTTGTCCCTCCAGCTCCACGGTGCTCGGCCTGCATTGAAGCAGAAAACTTTAAGGAGAGATGGTGGTGCAGTGGTAATGTCATTAGACTAGAAATCCAAAGGCCCAGGCTAATGTTCAAGTCCCACCATGATGGCTGGAGCAATTTAAATTAACTTAATAAATCTGGACTACAACGCTGGCAGTGAGTGACTGGCTGATTTCCACCCCCGCTGATCTCAGGACATCATATAATACAGCAGGTCACCAAGTATCTTCTGTCGGGTGGGTTTCTGGCTGGGGACATTTCAGGAAGGTGGCCTCCCTGCCTGAGGAGGGGCATCCAGGTATTGAACTTCAGAACCTCATCTTTAGGAGCCTAATTGTCTACTCTACGATGGCCCTGGTTGTGTCGTGGCTATCATTGTACCTCCTCTCTGCATCCTAGGAATCCTCAGTGGCATTAAGAGTCATTTCTTCAAAGGGTAGCCCTTATCGCCCAGCAGCCATCCATCCAGGGCATCAGGTCCAGTAAACATGTCTGACACTTGAGGGTTCCTAAGGATGTAGGAGCTATGGCTGCTGCCGAGGTACTTTGCGCAGAGCTGTATAATTCTCTGATGGTGGTCACATTTAAATATCGATAGCCCTTTCTGTTTATTAATGTGCAGAACTGGCCTGGAGTCTTTCTAGTGATGTGTGTGTAGTCTATCATTCCCTGATAACTGGGGAAACCTGCCACTGCCGTGAATCTTCTGGCTCATTCAAATTGGCTGCAGGGATCCATGGAGAATGTAATACACTGACCTTACCCTTTGGAATATTGCAGTGGTAAAGATCATCATGCAGTGCTGGGCAACAGGTTGCATTATTCCACTGAGATTCCATATGCAGCCTGATGAGATCCAGTTGCAAAAGAATTCTGGGCCACAGAGACCTTCATGGTCACTGGCATTGGGTCCCACCCTGCACCCTCCCTACCCCCCCCCCCCCCCCCTTACAGGTGGAAGCAATGTCCACAACCGGCATGTACTACCGAGAGGTTACAGTGGCTCTTGACAGTCACTGTGTCTCAGATAATTGAAGGTAATTCATTCTCATCCTGTATACACGCCTGGGAGGATAAGGCGTTGTTCAATGCGAGACCAGTTGGCCTGATGTCGATAGTGGGGAAAATACCAAAGTCTGTTATAAAAGATTTAATAGCAGAGCACTTGGAAAACAGTGGCTGGATCGGACAGAGTCAGCATGGATTTACAAAAGGGGAATCACGCTTGACACATCTACTGGAATTCTTCAAAGAAGTAACTGGTAGAGTCGACAAGGGGGAGCCAGTGAATATGGTTTATTTTGACTTTCAGGAGGCTTTTGACAAAGTTCCACATAAGTTCTTAGTGTGTAAAATTAAAGTGCGTGGGATTTGTGAGTAGTGTACTGAGATGGATAAAAACTGGTTCACAGACAGGAAGCAAAGAGTAGGAATTAACAGATCTTTTTCCAAATGGTAGGCGTGACAAGTGGGGTACTATAGGGATCAGTGCTAGGACCCTAGCTATTCGCAATATATATTAATGATTTAGATGAAGGACAAAATATAATATCTCCAAATTTGCAGATGACACAAAGCTGGGTTGGAGGGTGAGCTGTGAGGAGGATGCAGAGATGCCTCAGTGTGATTTGGACAAGTTGAGTGAGTGGACAAATTAATGGTATATTATTATTATTAGATGCAGTATAATGCGGATAAATGTGAGGTAGCAAAAACAGGAAGGCAGATTATGATCTGAATGGCTATAAATTGAGGAATGTGCAAGGAGACCTGGGTGTCCTTGTACACCAGCCGCTAAAATGCAGGTGCAGCAGCTGGTTAAAAAAAGCAAACGGTATGTTGCCCTTCATAATGAGAGGATCTGAGTACAGGAGCAGGGATGTCTTGTCTTGTTGCAATTTTACAGGGCCTTGGTGAGACCTAAAATATTGTGCGCAGTTTTGGTCTCCTTATCTGAGGAACAATGTTCTTGCTCTAGCAGGGGTGCAGTGAAGGTTTACCAAACTGATTCCTGGGATGACGGGGCTGACGTATGAGGAAAGATTGAGTCAGTTGAGATTATATTCGCTGGAGTTTAGAAGAATGAGGGGAATCTCATAGAGACCTAGAAAATTCTAACAGGCCTAGACAGGGTAGATGCAGGAAGGATGTTCCTGATGGCAAGGGAGTCCAGAACTAGGGGTCACTTTCTAAGGCTATGGGGTAAACCTTAATTGGATAAATCTCTTCACCCAGAGAGTGGTGAGTCTGTGGAATTCACAACCACAGAAAGCAGTTCCAAAATATTGTATGTTTTCAAGAAGGAGTTAGATATAGTTCTTGGGGAAAAGGGATCAAAGGATATGAGGGAAAGCGGGAAGAGGTTATTGAGTTGGATGATCAGCCATGATCACAAAAATGGTGGAGCTGGCTTGAAGGGCCGAATGGTCTACTCTCGTTACTACTTTATGTGTTTCTCCATGGTTACAGCATCCTGCCCCCTGCAGCCACTTGCTCCTGTGTAGGTCGGGCACAATGCCTCCCCAGGCTTCCTGCCTCTGACCATCTGTCCTTCTCCACCTCCTCCTCTTACCCCCCACTGAAGGATGTATCCCACATGAACACCACTGCACTTTCCCCATGCAGGTCCCAGCATAAAGACTGCCGTGCAGCTGAAGCACCAGTAGCACCATTCTCAACATTCAGCATTGAAACGCCTACAGATGACACAATACACACCATCCAAGAATAACATCACACATGACTCACGCAGCAGGAAGGACTGCTGAATTCAAACACGGAACCCAACTGCAGCATTTCAGCCTGGCCTGACAGACAACCATATATAAAAGCTTAGGAGACCTGAGAAGGAGAATCAAATTGGCAGTTTATTTTCAGCCAAATAAAAAGCATAAAGGTGCCAACTGGGACTATCAATCATACCGGTCCCAATCTGGGCCGGCTTTTAAAGGTTAATTGTATGAGCCCCACCTGATGGACGCCCATTATTGGGGAAGCTCCTATTCCACGAGTCCCATGGGGAGATCAATTGGGTTGTCCCCTGGGGGTCTCATGGGGGTTGTTACACCATAGAAAAGAACAAGTTTCCCACCTAGCGTTTTCCCCGCACACTGAAAGTATTATTGCGTACAGCACCCAATATTGCAGTCGAATGGACTGCCAATGAGCTCAAGTACCCATTAATTGACGATTTGAATAAGGTGGGTGGCTCCTGATTCCGAGGGCCACCCACCCTCCGCATTATTGCATCCTGGAGTGAGGACATTGGGAACGCCGCCTGACATCATTGCACGCGGACAGTCCGGTCTTCGATGTGTGTTAGTCAGCCCCTCATTCCTGCAGTTGCATATAGCTGATTAAAAGTTAAAAACACGTTGGTGCAAAAAAACTATTTTCTGATGTTGCTGGTTGCCATGGAAATGGATAACATATGGCATAGCTGTTTTTGGATCAGCCGAAGGCAAACAGAAACAGTTAAATGAGAGGAGAAGTCTTTACTAATAAGGGCATTGAGGAAATGGCAGGGAAGGTTATGTACACAAGACCACGGAGGAAGAATATTAACACCACCACCTCCCCCCCCACTCCAAAAATAAATCACAGGTGCTAAATAATATAGCACCACAAGCAAAGGCAGTCCTATGTAATAATCTGCACATATTCTGAAAGCATTGGTTTGTTCTAGTGAAGAAATCTCAGTAAACTCATGCCTCTCTGGGCTTTACAGTCAATCCCAGCTGAAGTGATGACAATGTTTACCCCATATGTTTGTAATAGTATTGTAGGCTGATGCTTTCATGCAGTTTTAAAGGACTGCTATACTGTCAGAGCTGTCAATCTTCAGCTGATTGAAGAAACTAAGGCCTTGTTCTCATGAATTGTGGCATTGTTATAATCTTTATTATTGTCACAGTAACACTGCAATGAAGTTACTGTGAAAGCCCCCAGTCGCCACATTCCGACGCCTGTTCGGGTACACTGAGGGAGAATTCAGAATGTCCATTTCACCTAACAAGCACGTCTTTTGGGACTTGTGGGGGGAAACCGGAGCATCTGGATGAAACCCACGCAGACACGGAGAGAATGTGCAGACTCTGCACAGACGGTGACCCAAGCGGGAATCGAACCTGGCGCTGTGAAGCAACAGCGCTAACCACTATATTACCGTTACACAACACTATTCGAAGAGCAGTCGGAGATTCTCTCAGTGTCCTGGTCAATATTCCTCCTTCCATCAATACCATAGATTATCTGCTCATTCACTTCACTGCTCTTTGTGACATCCTCTTGTGCAGGACAGTGTTTGGCCACGTAACTACAGTCTTTGTAACCATTACAAGAAAAATCTTCAGGAGATGTGTGTGACCCAAATCTTCCGTTCTTTCTTTACTTTCCAGATAAGCGTGAGGAAATTCTCTTGATGATAAATGATTTCATGTGCGTGTGTTTCATTGCTCCTCTCCCCATATCTCTCAATCGCGTACTAATACCTAATCAGGAAGTATGTTCTCTTTCTCTCTGTCAATCTTCTTTATCTGGCCTCTGACAAGTTGTGCCAGGGCAAGGCAGTGATTCACACTGCCAGCATTCGTCAGTGACTCCTGGAGAGGAAGGGAGAAAATCAAAAGACAAACAATTTGAACAGCAGGATTCATGGTCCACTTATTAAAAAACATTTGATTTTGGGTTGTGGGTGACACTGGCAGAGCTGTGTTTATTGCAGGACTGTGTTTATTTTGATTGTTGTGCCCTTATAGGACAATAGGTCAATGAATGACACACCTTCTTGCTGTCCTCAGATGACGTTAGTCGGTCTTGCCCTTGACTGGAAGTTCAATGTTCTGCAGTTTGCAAACTCCTTCTCTATATGTAATGTCACAATTATTTTGTTACGATTTTGATAAATGTTTCCTCGGTTGTAACCCATCAAAGGGTCCCGATGCCAAATTTTCTTATCATTCTCAGGATGTGGCAAGACAAGCATTTGTTGCCCATCCCTGATTGTCCTTGAGAAGGTTGTGATGTTGAGTTGCCTTCTTGAACCCCTGCTCTCCATGTAGTGTAGGGGCACCCACCAAGCTGTTTAGTTTTTTAAGATGCACTTTCAGAGACTCCTTCAGTGAACATACAAAATATTTATTAATAAGAATTGTACTGCAACCATATGGCTGTAGCTAGCTCCCAAAATGTCTCTGCCTGAGAGAACTCCACCCCAGGGGTCATTTTCCATTCCGAGTCCCAATTGGTCCCCAGGACAGGTGACCCTTATCTGCTTTGTTTCCCTTAGAGGGACAATCACCACATCCCTCCCCCTTTAACTCCTTGAAACAATCTTCAATAACTAGTTACTCAGTTCTAAATTCTAACTAAACATTATGTATATGAGTTGGACAATTATAAATTAGGGGCGTGATTCTCCAAAACCGGGAGAAATCGTGAGGCTGGCGTCAAAATCGGGCGGGTTTGACGCCAGCTTCCGCCCCCCTGACCGGGAACCGATTCTGGTCCCCGGTCGGGGCTAGCATGCCGCGGCCGTGAACTCCGGCATCGCGGGCTTAACGAATTTCGTTAAGCCCGCTTGCCAGAGTTTGCGACGGCTGACGCGTCACATGACGTCAGCCGCGCATGCGCGGATTGGAAGACTCCAACCCGCACATGCGCGGATGACGTCATCACGCATTTGCGCGAAATCCGCGCATGCGCGGGCCGGTATGCCCCTCAGCCGCCCCGCGAATGGATACAGCGGGGCGGCAGAAGGATAAAGAGTGCGCGGGGTAAGTACCCGCTGCCCGTGATCAGTGCCCACCGATCGCGGGCCCATGGCACCCTTGGCACGGCCGTGGTACTGCCGTGCCAATCGGTGCCATTGTTCCCAAGATCGCAACTTTACGGCCGTTTTTACGAACGGTCAGACCAGGTGTGTTTGACGTTCCTAAAAACGGTCGTAAAGGGCTTGGACTTCGGCCCATCGGCCAGCTGAGAATCGCTGCTCGCCGTAAAAAAACGGCGGGCAGCGATTCGTGTCGGGAGGCGGGCGTGGGGGGGGGGGGAGAATAGCGGGAGGGCGTCAGACCAGCGTGGCCGTAAAAATTTATGACCGCCGCTATTCTCCGCACCGTCGTGAGTGCGGAGAATCGCCCCCTAGGTCTTATGGGGGGTTTGCTGTTTCTTGATGAGCGGCGTAATTCTGGTGTCTGAGATGCTGCCACAGGATCGACATTAACAGAAACTGCAATAACGAATAATCCGTCCAGCACAGGCAGTTTGTTGCTACTTGTTTCCATAGAGACACCAGTTATGTATATAACAGGTCGATCAGGTACTTTGGTGCTTATGGGTTCGAAAACATTTCTTGATGGCAACACTTGACTGCTGGAGCTTCTCTCTACTCCTTACGTTGTCCACGTGTTTTTTAAAATATTTTTTTATTCTCCTTTTTCACATTTTCTCCCAAATTTACACTCAACAATAAACAATAAATAGTAACGAATGTAATGTCAATCCCTATATTAATAACAACGATCCCATCCTCCCACCAAACATTGGCCCGCATGTTAACATAAACAAATGACCACTCGCAATGGAAGTTAGACATAGGATTGTTTTTGGAGGAGGGGATATGTGAGAGACTTCAGGGGCAAAATTCTCCGACCCCCAGCAGGGTCGGAGAATCGCCCGGGTCAGCCGAAAATCCCGCCCCCGCCATGTCCAGAATTCTCCCACCCGCAAAAAGTCGGCGTGCTGCCAATCCCGCTGCCAATCCCGCCGCCCGCCTCGGAGAATGGCTACGGGTTTCTGTGCTGCCGTTATTCTCTGGCCCAGGATCCTGGGGGGGGGCGCGGGTCGATCGGACCCTGGGGGGTGCCCCCACGGTGGCTAGGCCCGCGATCTGGGCCCACCGATCGGCCGGCGGGCCAGTGCCATGGGGGCACTCTTTTTCTTCCGCCGCTGCCACGGCCTCCACCATGGCGGAGGCGGAAGTGAATCCCCCAGCATGCATGCGCCGGTGGTGACGTCAGCGGTAGCTGACGCACCGGCGCATGCGCGAACCGGCGAAGGCCTTTCGGCCAGCCCCGGCGCTGGGCGTCAAAGGCCGCTGGAGCCGGATTGGGCGCCAGTCGGTGTGGTGCCAACCGCTCCGGCGCGGGCCTAGCCCCTCAATGTGAGGGCTTGGCCCCTAAAGGTGCGGAGAATTCCGCACCTTTGGGGAGGCCCGACGCCGGAGTGGTTAGCGCCACTCTGCTACGCCGGGACCCCCCCCCCCGCCCCGCCGGGTAGGGGAGAATTTCTCCCCAGAAGTGTATGCAAAATTACTTGCAGGTGAACGATACGGGGGAGGTTTCAGCAGCGACCCTGTGGGAGGCGCTGAAGGCAGTAGTGAGGGGGGAGCTGATCTCAATTCGGGCTCACAGGGTCCGGGGGGACAGAGCAGAAATGGACAGATTGGTTAGGGAGATTTACCAGATAGACGAGGAGCATGCGGGGTCCCCGGGGGAGGACCGACTTAGGGAGAAACGGAGATTGCAGGTGGAACTGAGAACTGAGGGTGCTATCCACGAGTAGGGCCGTGGGACAACTTAGAAAGGCGAGGGGAGTGGTGTATGAGCATGGGGAGAAGGCCAGCAGATTGCTAGCGCAGCAACTCAGGAAGAGGGAGGCGGCCAGGGAAATAAGTAGAGTGATTGATGGGGAGGGGAGCAGAGTGGAGGACCCGGCAGGACTGAATAAGGTATTTCGGGACTTCTATAGTAAGCTGTACATTTCAGAACCCCCGGAACAGCCGGAGGAGATGAAAAGGTTCCTGGACGGATTAACCTTCCCAAAAGTAGGCGGGGGACTAGTGGACGGGCTGGGGGCCCCGATTAGAGTGGAGGAGGTTTTGGGGGGCCTTAAGGCCATGCAGTTGGGGAAAGCCCCGGGGCTGGATGGATACCCAGTAGAGTTTTACAAGAAGTTCTCGGAGATAGTGGTCCTGACTAGGGTTTTTAATGAGGCAAGGGACAGAGGGACCCTGCCGCCGACGATGTCACAAGCCACCATCTCGCTGATATTGAAGCGGGACAAGGACCTGGAATTCTGCGGATCATATAGGCCAATCTCCCTGATCAATGTGGATGCCAACCTCCTGGCCAAGGTCCTGGCGATTAGAATTGAGGACTGCGTACCGGAGGTGATTGGAGACGATCAGACTGGGTTTGTGAAAGGCAGGCAGCTGACAGCTAACTTGAGAAGATTGCTTAATGTGATCATGACGGGCAAGGAGGTGGAGGTAGTGGTGGCAATGGACGCTGAGATGGCCTTTGACCGGGTGGAGTGGGGCTATTTGTGGGAGGTGCTTGGACGGTTTGGGTTTGGGGAGGGACTGGTTAACTGGGTCAGACTATTGTACCAGGCCCCAAAAGCTAGCGTTAGGACGAACAGGATGTCAGATTATTTCAGACTACATCGCGAGACCAGACAGGGATGCCCACTCTCCCCGTTGCTGTTCGCGTTGGCCATTGACGATTGCATTGAGAGCTGCGAAGGGGTGGAAGGGAATGACTAGGGGGGGTGTGGAACATAGGGTCTCTCTCTATGCGGACGGCCTGCTCCGGTACGTGTCGGACCCATTGGCCGGGATGGAAAATATACTGGAAACATTGAGGAAGTTCGGCTGGTTTTCAGGGTACAAATTAAATATGGCCAAGAGTGAGATGTTTGTGTTGCAGGCAAGGGGCCAGGAGAATAGACTGAAGGAGCTGCCATTTAAGCTGGTTGAGGAAAGTTTCCGGTACTTGGCGATACAGGTGGCACGAGTCTGGGGCAGGTTGCATAAATTAAATTTGACTAGAGTGGTGGAACAAATGACGAGGGAGTTTCGGAGATGGGATGCACTCCCGCTGTCACTGGTGGGGAGGGTGCAGACTGTAAAGATGACAATCCTCCCTAGATTCCTGTTCATCTTCCAGTGCCTCCCGATCTTTATCCCATGGTCCTTCTTCAAAAGGACTAGCAAAATCATCATGAACTTTGTCTGGGCGGGAAAATCCCCGCGGGTGAAGAAGGCGTTGCTTGAAAGGAGCCGCAGCGAGGGAGGACTAGCATTGCCAGTCTGATCAACTATTACTGGGCGGCTAACATAGCCATGATAAGGAAGTGGATGGTGGGTACGGGGTCTATCTGGGAGCGAGTAGAGGCGGCTTTGTGCAGGGACACCAGCTTGGCAGCCCTAGTCACGGCTCCCCTACCACTGTCGCCGGCCAGGTACTCCACCAGCCCGGTAGTGGGGGCGGCCCTGCGGACATGGGGCCAGTGGAGGAGGCATGTGGGGGAGGTGGGTGCGTCTTTCTGGGCTCCAATATGTGATAACCATCGATTCGCCCCCGGGAACATGGATGCAGGGTTTCGAACATGACGGCGGGCGGGGGTGAGGAGGGTGGGCGATATGTTCCTGGTGGGGAGCTTTGCGAGTCTGAGGGGCTTGGAGGAGAAATTTGGGCTGGTAAGGGGAAATGACTTTAGGTACTTAGAGATGCGGGACTTTATATGCAGCCAGGTCCCATCCTTCCCACGCCTCCTGCCAATAGGGATCCAGGACAGAATAATCTCTAGAGGAGAAGGAGGAGAGGGTAGAGTCTCGGATATCTACAAGGTGCTCATGAAGGGGGAAGAGTCCCAGACGGAGGAACTGAAACTCAAATGGGAGGAGGAACTCGGCGGGGAGATGGAGGACGGGGTATGGGCAGAAGCCCTGACTACGGTAAACTCAACCGCAACATGTGCCAGGCTCGGCCTGATTCAATTTAAGGTCGTTCACCGAGCCCACATGACGGTAGCTCGAATGAGCAAATTCTTTGGGGTAGAGGACAAGTGCGCTAGATGCGCGGGAGGACCAGCGAGCCACATTCACATGTTTTGGGCATGTCCTCAGCTTAGGGGGTACTGGGAGGGATTTGCGGGGGTCATGTCCCGGATGCTGAAAACAAGGGTGATGATGAGTCCAGGGGTGGCAATTTTCGGGGTTTCGGAAGACCCACGAGTCCAGGGAGAGAAAGAGGCAGATGTTCTGGCCTTTGCTTCCCTAATAGCCCGGCAGCGAATACTGCTGGCATGGAGGGACTCAAAACCCCCGAAGACCGAACTATGGATTTCGGACATGTCAAGTTTTCTGGGTATGGAAAAAATCAAGTTCGCCTTGAGGGGATCTGTACTGGGGTTCGTCCGAAGGTGGCAACCATTCATCAACTTCTTCGCGGGAGAGTGAACGTCAGCAGTGGGGGGGTGGGGGGAGAGATTAGAGTAGAGTAGAAGGGATAAATAGGCGGGTAGTGTCTATGGGAGAGGAGTGGGCATGTGCATTATAGTTTGATTGAAGTATTGGTTTTATGTTGATGTTTGCATATTTCTGTTACCTGTAACTGTTTACAATGCCAAAAAATACCTCAATAAAATTGTTTGCTAAAAAAAAACCCAAATGACAAAGAGGAATCAGGAATCACCCATAGTCACCATTAACACAAACTGTCCCCCTCCCCCCAACCCTCCCAGCCCCTCGGCAGCAATGTTCCAGGTAAGCGTTCTCCAAGGTGGTCTTCAGGACACGCGACAACGCAGAATTGCCGAGCAAAAGCTAAGTTCCGCACGCATGAGTGCGGCCTCAACCGGGATCTTGGATTCATGTCGCATTACATTCACCCCCCCACCATCTGGCCTAGACTTGCAAAATCCTACCAACTGTCCTGATTTGAGACAATTCACACCTCTTTAACCTGGGATTACCCCCTATCTCTGGATCTGTAAAGATTTGATTACCCGCAAATGCTCGCATTCCAAGCGTTGTCTGGCATCTCTGACTTTGTCTATATAAATGTTTCTGGAACATACCTCTCCATTCACCTGAGGAAGGAGCAGTGCTCCGAAAGCTCGGGCGGAATTCTCCGCTCCCCACGCCAGGTGGGAGAATCGCAGGAGGGCCGGGCAACTCACGACACGCCACCCTAGCACCCCCCGCGATTCTCCTCCCCCCCCGCTCGCAGAATCACCGCTTGCCGTTTTTCACGGCGACAGCGATTCTCCAGCCCGGGTGGGCCGAGCAGCCTGACGTTCCCGACCTGTTCACGCCAGGGGCAACCACACCTGGTCGCTGCCGTCGTGAACATGACGCCAAATCTTCGTTTGTGGCTTGTGGGGGGCGGAGAGGGGAGTGAGCACCATGGCCGTGCTCGGGAGGGGACTGGCCCGTGATCGGTGCCCACCGATCGTCGGGCCGGCATCTCCAAGCGACGCACTCTTTCCCCTCCGCCGCCCCGCAAGATCAAGTCGCCACGTCTTGCGGAACAGCAGAGGGGAAGACGGCAACCGCGCATGCGCAGGTTGGAGCCGGCAGCCATCGTGACGTCAACCGCGCATGCGTGGGCTGGAGCCAGCCAACCTGCGCATGCGCGGCTGACGTCACTTAGGTGCCGCCGTCGCGTCATTCTCGGCGCGCCGCCTTGCTAGCCCCCTGGGGGAGGGGTGAATAGGATGCGAGGAGTGGCCTCCGAGGCCGTCATTAAATCGGCCGAGTTCACGACGGCCTTCCCGATGCCGTGCGGGAGCGGAGAATTCCGCCCCTCGTGTTTGAAACAAACCTGTTGGACTTTAACCTGGTGTTGTAAGACTTCTTACTGTGCTCACCCCAGTCCAACGCCGGCATCTCCACATCATCCCAGCCCCTAACCCCCCTAATGTTCGATGTGATCCAATTCTCGAAAGTGTATAATGAATAACACCCATGAATTGTAGAACTCCTCCATCCTTCCCCTCAGTTCAAATTTGACCTTTTCAAGCGTCAAGAATTCCCGCCACGCCAGGGTACAGGGTGGAGAGGTTGATCCCCACCCTAACAGGATCCGCGTTCGGGCGATCAACGAAGCTAAGGCTAGAACATCTGCCTCCGCGCCCGTTTCCAACCCCAGCTGGTTCGATATCCCGAATATGGCCTCCCAAGGGCACGGGTCCAGTTTCACATGCACCACTTTAGAGATTACCCGAAACACCTCCTTCCAGTAATCTCCAGTTTTGGACAGGACCAAAACATATGAACGTGGTTTGCGGGGCCCCCCTCGCAACTTTAACATATATCTTCTACTCTCTCAACGAGCCGGCTCATCCTCGACCTTGTAAGATACGCTTTAGCACAGGCAGTTTGTTGCTACTTGCTACTTTGGTGCACAGGGGCTGGTTTAGCACAGTGGGCTAAATAACTGGCTTGTAATGCAGAACAATGCCAGCAGCGCAGGTTCAAGTCCCATACTAGCCTCCCCGAACAGGCGCCAGAATGTGGTGACTAGGGGCGTTTAGGGCAGCACGGTAGCACACGTGGCTGGCACTGTAGCTTCACAGCACCAGGGTCCCAGTTTCGATTCCCTGCTGGGCCACTGTCTGTGCAGAGTCTGCACATTCTCCCCGTGTCTGCGTGGGTTTCCTCCAGATGCTCCGGTTTCTTCCCACAGTCCAAAGACGTGCAGGTTAGGTGGATTGGCCATGATAAATTGTCCTTAATGTCCACTAAAGGTTAGGAGGGGTCATTCGGTTATGGGGATAGGGTGGAAGTGAGGGCTTAAGTAGGTCAGTGCAGACTCGATAGGCTGAATGCCCTCTTCTGCACTGTATGTTCGATGTATCTATACACCACTTCAGCTGTATCAGCCCCAACCTTGCACATGAGGTGGAGGCGTTCACCCTCCGGAGCACCTCACACCAGAACACCTCCTCCATACCCTCTCCCAACTCTTCCTCCCACTTTGCCTTGATCCCTTCCAGCGGCGCCTTCTCCTCCTCCAAAATATCCCTGTAAACCACCGATACTACCCCCTTCTCCAGCCCCTCTGTCGTCAGCACCTCCTCCAGCAAAGTGGAAGCCGGCTCTACTGGGAAGCTCTGTATCTCCTTTCTGGCAAAGTCTCGAACCTGCATGTATCTAAATATTTCCCCCTGCTCCAGCCCATACTTCGCTCCCAGCTGCTTCAATCCCCGCAAAACGATCCCCAAGAAACAAATCTTTTAGTGTCTTAATTCCTTTCTCCTCGCATCTCCAAAAATTTCCATCCCACTTCTCTGACTCAAATGGTTCCCCCAAATCGGCATTTCCCTAGACCCTGCCCCCAACCCAAAGTGCTGTCGAAAATGCCTCCAAATGCTCAACAAAGCTATTACTGCTGGACACACTGAGCATCTCCCCGGGGCCATCGGGAGTGGCGCTGTCGCGAGCGCCTTCAATCCCGACCCCCTACCCAAACTCTCCTCCATTCTGACCCACTGGGAGTCAACCCCTCTGACCCAGCTCCGTACCTTCTCCACATTCACCGCCCAGTAATAATATATCAGGTTAGGAAGACCCAAACCCCCTGCCTGCCTTCCTCTCTGTAGTAGCACCTTTTTAATTCTGGCCACCTTCCGTCTCCATATGAACAAGGTAATCATCCTTTCAATCTCTCTAAAAAATGCCTTTGGCAGGAAAATCGGCAGGCATTGAAAAACAGAAATCGCGGCAGCACATTCATTTTAACCGCCTGTACCCGACCCACCAGTGACAGAGGGAGACCATCCCACCTTGCCAGATCAGCTTTCACCCTCCCCACCAAATTAGAAATGTTGTACCTATGGAGCCCTCCCCAACCTTGAGCAACCTGGACCCCCAGGTATCTAAAGTGGGTCCCTGCCTTACGGAATGGCAACCCCCATCGCAGCCCCCACCCGTGGCCAAGACACCACAAAATACTCACTCTTGTCCAGATTTAATTTGTACCCTGAGAAAGACTCAAACACCTGAAGCAGCTACAGTATTGACACACTTGATTCCGGCACGTATAATAACAAGTAATCGGCATATAAGGACACTCTATGCTCTATTCCCCCTCCCCCCCCCCACACCGACCCTGCACCGGGGGGGGGGGGGGGGGGGGGGGTGGCATAGGACATCCCTGCTTCGTCCCACAGTGGAGAGGAAAGTATTCTGAGCTGATGTTATTTGTGCGGACACTTATATAATAGCTTTACCCAGTCCACAAATCTGGTCCAATTCGAAACCGATCTAGAACTGCCATCAAGTACCCCCATTCTACCTGGTCAAAGGCTTTCTCGGCGTCCACAACCACCTCTGTTTCCTTCCCCTTTGCCGGTACCATAACCAAGTTCAATACCCTCCTAAAGTTTGAAAACAGCTACCTCCCTCTCACAAACTCCATCTGATGTTCACCTATCACCTTTGGGAGGGTGGTCCACGTGTTTATGAACAATCCGCTCATCCATGTCCACAGGGGTCAGGTCTTAGAGACAATAATTCTGGGAATCTAACTTGACCCACTACTGAAGTTTCATATTACGACAACATGTCATATTATGTACTTAATATGGGTTTTTATGTTGTAGTGGGAATGGCTTATTGATAAGATCTTGTGGCTTATGTGTTGAAACATAAACACTTTAATTGGTAGACTTTAACTATTTACAGTTCCAAATATGATCTTGCATGGTCTTCCATGCAGGCTTGCTGCTGAGCGAGTTCTGTCATAGACTGTTCTTTAACCGTATGTCATTCTATTGGTGGTACCACATTCCAGTCCCATGTTAACCCTTGCTCTACCATACACCTTATTTTTTTTTTTAGAAAATATTTTATTCAGGCATTTATAATTTTAACAATTTTAAACATCAAATTTCAATAAAAACAAAACCACAATAATATACCCAACAAACTCCAGCCAACATGGCTTACAGACAGTGCCACCTTCCCCAACCACCTTACCATACACCTTATAATCACAATGTCATCACACTACAACAATGTCTTATATCTCGACAGTTCTTTCACAATCTTGGTCTGTCACATGTGGAGGAAAGGTCTGTTTCTGGTATTTAAGTTGTGTGATAAAGTTTATTCTCTTTCCAGTATTTCAATTTGGCATCTTTTTCATTGACCATTTTATCATATTGATTCTTGTGCTTTTCTATGAGTGTGAGCATTTCAGCAATCATGTTCTGGCGCTGTAATCCCAGTTTCTTTCTCTGTATAAATTGCTGATTCTGCTGTCAATTTGGACGTTTTTACCTCTTAATTCCGTATCACCAAGGTTCCCTTCCTCAAGTTCTTTATTCTCCCGATTCAATTCTTCACTGGACTTGTTCATATTTTCTAGTTACTTTTTCATGGAGTACAACTTATTCTACATTGTCCCATTAATTTCTCCATCTTCTTAACTTCATTTTGCAATTTTTCTTGCAAATTCTTTATTCTCCAAGTTTGCTGTCAGTCATTTAATCTTTTCATTTTAATATTTTCTCTAGAGTTTTAATTCTTTTGCTGATTCCTCTTTATGTTCAATAGTTCCTAGCTTCAGTGCAGCACGGAGGTACAGTGGTTAGCACTACTGCCTCACGATGCTGAGGACCCGGGTTCGATCACGGCCCCAGGTCGCTGTCCACGTGAGGTTTGCAAACTCTCCCCGTCTCTGCATGGGTGTCACTCCAATAACCCCAAAAGATGTGCAGGATAGGTGGATTGGCCACACTAAATTGTCTCTTAATTGGAAAAAAAAAAGAATTGGGTACTCTAAATTAAAAAAAATAGTTCCTAGTTTCTTTTGAAGTCTTTAATTTCTGTGTTTCTTCCAAGGGGAATGCATCATGTCCTGATTGGACATATACATTTCATAAATGGAACCTTAATTTCTATTTATCTTAACTTCAGTGAAACCCTTTTGGCTTCACTGTTGTTCAGGTCTGTCTCCGTGTCTCCGTCGTAGTGTTGACTTGTTTCCACTCTGCAATTCTCTCGTTACCTTTCTTGTGGGACCTTTTGCCCTCCTTCTGGAGTCATTTATTGCCTGCCTTCTGGGGTCTTTGATTGCCCTTCTGGGGTCTTTCATTATCCAACCGAGGTCTTCTATTGCCTCCTATCTAAAGTATTTTTCCCTCTTTGTGGGATATTCCATTTCCTCCTTTCTGAGGTCTAGCCTCTTCTTTGAAGACTGCATTGCCTCCTCTGACATCTTCCATTGCCTCTTCGATGAAATCTGCATTGCCTCCTCTGATGTCTTCCATTGCCTCTTGCGCAAGGTCTTCATTGCCTCTCCTGAAGTCTTCTATTGACTCTTTCATGAGGTCTTCATTACCTCCTCTGAGGTTTTCTGTTGCCTTTTCTTGGTCTTTATTGTTGACCGACCTGAGTAACATGGATAGAGCCCAAAGTATTGTTCAGAAGAATTCAAGGAAGAGTAAACAAAAGGTTCTGAGTTAAAGAGTCAATTACAGTAATCAGGTTTAAAGGGGGACAGCAGACTTTAGAAATAAATTAAACGCATGATGCCATTTTACTGGAGTTTGGAAACCGATAGTTAAAGCACTTGTGGACAACTTGTCCAATAGTTAAAACAAAGGCTGGGACTGGGACTGTTACTTACATAAACTTTACTTTGGTAATAAACCATTCTTTTAACTCTCCTTTCCAGACTCCACTATGACTACTAAAGTGTTCAAACTAACTAGCAGTTTGGTGACTGCTCCTTTATTTTTTATTTTTAAGAAGTAAAAGTTACGCTCTGTTGAGCCAGAGTTCCATTCCGGTATCTTCCCGTATAACACCAACTAGGATTGTAACATATTACACTCCTGACTTATGAGTAGGTGGTGAGCCATGTCAAAGAATAGCCAGCCACTGACCTACTCTGATAGCATTTGTCTGATAGTTCAGTTGCATTTGCAATCAATGGTGACTATCCAGGACGTTGTTGGCGGAGGACTCAGTGATAGTGATGTCTTTAAATGCCAAGGAGAGGTGCTTGAGCTCTGGTTGGAGATAGTCATTGTCGGACTTTTGCGTGGCATGAATTTTACATGCCACTGATCAGCCTAAGATGTGGTCCAGGTTTTGCTACATGCAGACACAGACTGCTTCATTTATCTGAGGAATTGCAAATGGAGCTAATCTCAACATATCCCAGCATGGTTCCGTGCACAGGTTGCAAAGAACGCAGTCAGATCGGAAAGTCTCAATCACGTTACATTCCCCTCTGAATTGAGATAATTGTATAACCCACCAGGAGTCAAGCCTAGCACCTTACAAATTTAATTAGCAGCTCAAAGGCATGTCAACGTCCACATTTCCCCACTAGGCCCTCTGGGGAAAACTTGTACGGGAGGGTACAGTGGGGTGTGGGCTGACTGACTGACGGAGATAAGGGACAGCAGGAGCTTCACTGAAGCTCTGTGTTCCTACTCATGGTGGGCCCTGGCAGCAGGTCTGTTTGATCGGAATTTGCAGCTGTCGAGAGACAGACTGACTCCAGGCTTCCAACCCACATTCTCTGACTCATTCCAAACGTGCTACAGTCAGCATGGTACGACGTAAACAAAATATGCCTGTCTGGAGCCCTAGTCTCCATGACAACTGCCAGAGGAATCATGGTCTTCATCTAATGCAATGACATCACAGGAACAGAATGAACAAAAGAGGCTAGTTAAATAGTGCTTCACTATATCACCATCGCAATCCAGGCTTTACAAGCCTCACCATTCAGACCTCCCATTTCAGTTTCTGTTTGGCTTTCATTTGATGACAATTTTAACAACGACCTGCTTTATAATGACCCGCTTTCTTGTTCTTCGCTTTCTATTATGAAAAAAAATAAATGATGTCCATCAAATCAGATAACTCATTAAAATGTGACAATTACCATCTCATCCTTAATATTACAAAGAATTAATCTGCTTTGCTGTATGAATCGGCATTTAGATCATTGTGTTTTATAGGTCAATGAATGACTCACATGTTCTTGAAACATTCTATTCAAAATTTGTCTCTGTTATATGTTGAAAGGACTTTTCACAGTAACTTTATTGCAATGTTAATGTAAGTCTACTTGTGACAATAAAGATTTTTTTATTTTTAAAGTGGGTAAGAGGAGAGCAAGACATTATTTTCCTTCCTCTCCCCAAGGCACTAACACTTTTCTGGTAGCCTTCACTTAAGAAAGTAACAAATAGTAGCAGGGAATAGACCATATGGCCCCTCAAGTCCATTCTGGCCATTCCATAAATTCATGGCACTTCCGGCTGTGGCCTTAACTCCACTTTCCTGCCATCCCCCCATAACCCTTCTCCCGTGTTGATCAAAGTTCGGTGTAACTCCGCCTTGAATACGTTTCAGTTAACATTCGCTATGTGTGAGCCCAGGAAGCAGTACAATGCAACAGCAACCTGAATTTGTATAGCAACTTTAACGTAGTAAAATGTCCCAAGGCATTCCTCAGTCAAAAACTGACACTGAGACCACGATTAGAGAAAAGTTTGGTCAAGGAGGTAGATTAGAGAAGCTTCTTAGTGGACGAGTGTGGTATAGAGATAGAGAACACAGAACAGTACAGCACAGAACAGGCCCTTTGGCCCTCGATGTTGTGCCGAGCATTGTCCGACATCAAGATCAAGCTATCCCACTCCCTGTCATTCTGGTGTGCTCCATGTGCCTATCCAATACCGCTTGAAAGTTCCTAAAGTGTCCGACTCCACTATCACAGCTGGCAGTCCATTCCACACCCTAACCACTCTCTGAGTAAAGAACCTACCTCGGACATCCCTCCTCTATCTCCCACCCCAAACCTTATAGTTATGCCCCCTTGTAACAGCTACATCCACCTGAGGAAATAGTCTCTGAGCGTCCACTCTATCTATCCCCCTCATCATCTGGCTGGTTTAGCTCACTCAGCTAAATCGCTGGCTTTTAAAGCAGACCAAGGCAGGCCAGCAGCACGGTTTGATTCCCGTACCAGCCTCCCCGGGCAGGCGCCGGAATGTGGCGACTAGGGGCTTTTCACAGTAACTTCATTGAAACCTACTTGTGACAATAAACAATTTTCATTTCATTTTTCATTTCATCTTATAAACCTCTATTAAGTCGCCTCTCATCCTCCTCCGCTCCAAAGAGAAAAGCCCTAGCTCTCTCAACCTTTCCTCATAAGACCTATCCTGCAAACCAGGCAGCATCCTGGTAAATCTCCTTTGCACCCTTTCCAATGCTTCCACATCCTTCCTATAATGAGGTGACCAGAACTGCACACAATACTCCAAATGTGGTCTCACCAGGGTCATGTATAGTTGCAGCATAACCCTGCAGCTCTTAAACTCAAGTCCCCTGTTAATAAACGCTAACACACTATAAGCCTTCTTCACGGCTCTATCCACTTGAGTGGCAACCTTCAGAGATCTGTGGACATGAACCCCAAGATCTCTCTGTTCCTCCACATTCCTCAGAACCCTGCCGTTGACCCTGTAATCCGCATTCAAATTTTTTCTACCAAAATGAATCAGCTTGCACTTATCAGGGTTAAACTCCATCTGCCATTTTTTGGCCCAGCTCTGCATCCGATCAATGTCTCTTTGCAGCCTACAACATCCATCCACCTCATCCACTACTCCACCAATCTTGGTGTCATCAGCAAATTTACTGACCCACCCTTCAGCCCCCTCCTCCAAGTCATTGATAAAAATCACAAATAGCAGAGGACCCAGCAGTGATCCCTGTGGTACACCGCTGGTAACTGGTCTCCAGTCTGAAAATTTTCCATCCACCACCACCCTCTGTCTGCTATGTGATAGCCAGTTACTTATCCAATTGGCCAAATTTCCCTCTATCCCACACCTCCTTACTATCTTCATGAGCCGATCATGGGGAACCTTATCAAACGCCTTACTAAAATCCATGTATACGACATCAATTGCTCTACCTTCATTTACACACTTAGTTACCTCCTCAAAGAATTCAATCAAATTTGTGAGGCAAGTAAGACTAACTGGCCTATAATTACCAGGGTCATTCCTACTTCCTTTCTTGAACAGAGGAAGAATATTCGCCACTCTCAAGTCCTCTGGCACCATCCCCGTGGACAGTGAGGACCCAAAGATCAGAGTGAAAGGCTCTGCAATCTCATCCCTTGCCTCCCAAAGAATCCTTGGATATATCCCATCTGGCCCAGGGGACTTGTCGACCCTCAGGTTTTTCAAAATTGCTAATACATCCTTCCTCAGAACATTTACCTCCTCCAGCCTACCCACCTGTATCACACGCTCATCCTCAAAAACATGGCCCCTGTCCTTGGTGAACACTGAAGAAAAGCATTCATTCAATGCCTCTCCTATTTCTTCTGACTCCATGCACAAGTTCCCACTACTGTCCTTGACCAGCCCTACCCTCACCCTGGTCATTCTTTTATTTCACACATAAGAGTAAAAAGCCTTGGGGTTTTCCTTGATCCGACCCGCCAAGGACTTCTCATTCCCCCTCCTAGCTCTCCTAAGCCCTTTTTTTTAGCTCATTCCTTACTACCTTGTAGCCCTCAAGCGACCCAACTGACCCTTGATTCTCATCCTTACATACTCTTCCTCTTGACAAGACATTCAACCTCTTTTGTGAACCATGCTTCCCTCACACGGCCATTTCCTCCCTGCCTGACAGGGACATACCTATCAAGGACACAGTATTTGTTCCTTGAACAAGCTCCACTTTTCATTTGTGCCTTTCCCTGACAGTTTCTGTTCCCATCTTATGCTCCCTAATTCTTGCCTAATCGCATCATAATTACCCCTCCCCCAATTATAAACCTTGCCCTGCCGTTTGGCCCTATCCCTCTCCGTTGCAATAGTGAAAGACACCGAATTTTGGTCACTATCTCCAAAGTGCTCTCCCACAAACAAACAAATCTAACACTTGGCCCGGTTCATTACCCAGTACCAAATCCAATGTGCCCCCCGCCCCCTCTTGTCGGCCTATCCACATATTGTGTCAGGAAACCCTCCTGCACACACTGTACAAAAACTGCCCCATCCGAACTGTTCGACCTATAGAGGTTCCAATCAATATTTGGAAAGTTAAAGTCACCCATGATAACTACCCTGAGACTTCCACACCTATCCATAATCTGCTTTGCAATTTCTTAATAAAGTGACCGCTCCTTTCCTATTTCTAACTTCGGCCCATATTACCTCAGTAGGCAGATCCCCTTCGAACTGCCTTTCTGCAGCCGTTAAACTATCCTTGATTAACAATGCTACTCCTCCACCTCTTTTACCACCTTCCTTACTCTTACTGAAACATCTATACCCCGGAACTTCCAACAACCATTCCTGTCCCTGTTCTAACCGTGTTTCCGTAATGGCCACAACATCGTACTTCCAAGTACCAATCCATGCTCCAAGTTCACCTACCTTACTCCAGATGCTCCTTGTATTGAAGTAGACACACTTCAACCCACCTTTCTGTCTACCAGTACATTCCTGCGACCTTGATACCCTCCTCAGTACCTCACTACTGTCAACACTGGCTTCTGGACTACAGCTCGTTTTCCCAGCCCCCTGACAAATTAGTTTAAACCCCCCCCCCCCAAAGAGCGTAGCAAATTTCCCTCCAAGGATATTGGTGCCCCTCTGGTTCAGGTGCAAACCGTCCTGTCTGTACAGGTCCCACCTTGCCCAGAATGTGCTCCAATTATCCACGTACCTGAAACCCTCCCTCCTACACCATCCCTGCAGCCATGTGTTTATCTGCACTCTCTCCCTGTTCCTCACCTCACTAGCACGTGGCACCTGCAACAAACCAGAGATGACAACATGGTTTGTTCTGGCTCTGAGCTTCCACCCTAGCTCCCCAAATTCCTGTTTTAACTCCCCGTCCCTTCTCTTACCTATGTCGTTGGTACCAATGTGTACCACGGCTTGTGACTGTTCCCCCTCCGCCTTAAGGATTCTGAAAACACGGTCCGAGACGTCACGGACCCTGGCACCCGGGAGGCAACATACCATCCGTGAGTCTCTTTCGCTGCCACAGAACCGTCTATCTGTCCCTTTAACTATCGAGTCCCCCATAACTATTGCTCTCCTGCTCTCCCTCCTTCCCTTCTGAGCCACAGGAACAGACTCAGTGCTGGAGATCCGTTCACCGTGGCTTACCCCGGGTAGGTCATCCCCCTCAACAGTATACAAAACGGTATACTTGTTACTGAGGGGAACGACCACAGAGGATCCCTGCACTGACTGCTTCCTCCCAGCCCCTCTCACCGTCACCCATCTATCTTGATTCTTCGGAGTAACTACATCCCTGAAGCTACTATCTATGACCACCTGTGCCTCCCGAATGATCTGAAGTTCATCCAGCTCCAGCTCCAGTTCCCTAATGCAGTTTCTGAGGAGCTGGAGATGGCTGCATTTCCCACAGGTGAAATCAGCAGGGACACAGCAGGCGTCCCTCACCTCAAACATTCTGCAGGAGGAACACTGCACTGCCTTCCCTGCCATCCCCTCTAGATAAAACAAGAAAAAGAAAGAAAGAGCTTACCTGTTATTCATTCTACCCCTTAGGTTAAATGAGGTGGAAGGGTGGAGGACACTACAACTGTAGTGTCTAGGGTTTAGGAACTGACAAACTTAAATACAGGTAAAAAATAAAACACTTAACCAGCAATCCCTGCGCCCCACACAAGAACAGCAATCAGCTGTTATGGGCCCGCACAAACAATTTAAACCTTTACTACTTACCCAACAACCTCTGTCCTCACTCCGACCGGATTCAGCTTGAATCTACCAACAGTAAGTTTTTTTAAAATTTACTCCCCTTCTCAGCAAGCACTCACTCAGCAACCACTGCGCCCCGCACGATAACACCTGAGGAGAAAAGAACAACTACTTACCAGTCACCAGCCAATCATTTACCTGCCGGCTGTGACATCACGGTTCAACTTTCTTCTACTTCTACCTGCCCTCGAGTCTCCCTCTTTATCTTTACTCGGCTGGGATCCTTGCAGTGATTGGTTTTTTTTTTGGTTAGAGGAGGTAGGGAGGGAAACATTGAAGAAGTGTTTGGGGTTTAACTGTCACTTGACAACAGCTCCTCCACAAACCACCTTCAAGATACGGTGATCGCAATGCACTGATGCAAATTTTCCCCACAACAGCCAATCAGCAGCACCACTCTACTGCCCTCTGCTGGATGCTTGCCTTCACTTGAACACGGAGGGTGTCTCGCTCAGGTACACGTTCTGGATGCAGTGACTGCAATGCACTGATGCAAATTTTCCCCGCAACAGCCAATCAGCAGCTCTGCTCTACTGCCCTCTGCTGGATGCTTGCCTTCACTTGAACACGGAGGGTGTCTTGCTCAGGTACACGTTCTGGATGCAGTGACTGCAATGCACTGATGCAAATTTTCCCTGCAACAGCCAATCAACAGCTCTGCTCTACTGCCCTCTGCTGGATGCTTGCCTTCACTTGAACACGGAGGGTGTCTTGCTCAGGTACACGTTCTGGATGCAGTGACCGCAATTTCAGTGCTTATGGCCTAGATGGCTCAAGGCACAGCTGCTAATGGAATGGGCAAGCTATTCGATCATTAGAAGCATCACAACTGAGCTCAATCCAGAATAATGTAGCACTGATGGAGGCCATTCATTCCATCATCCTTATGCTGACTCTTTGATAGGGTTATACAAGTAATCCCACCCCCCTGCTCTCTCACCTTCCCCCCCCCCCCCCCACCCATTGATAAGTGAGAGCTATGGTTTGCTTTTCACCTCCCCAGCTCAGGAGGACCAAGTCTAATTGTGACACCTGCACCTTCGCCTTGAGTAAGATCATAAACTCAACAAAGACCAAGAATTGAACTAAGACTTTCGCAGAATCATAGTAAGTTTATGGCACAGAAAGAGGCCATTCTGCCCATTGTATACGTGCCAGCGGAGACACGAGCTACCCAGCCTAATGATGCTTTCCAGCATTTGGTCTGCAGCCCTGCAGGTTACAGCACTTCAGGTGCATATCCAAGCACCTTTTCAATGGGTTAAGGGTTTCTGCCTGTCCTACCCTTTCAGGCAGTGAGTTCCAGACCACCTACAGTTTCCTTGGTGAAAAACAAAACCTCATCACCCCTCTAAACCTTTTACCAATCATAATCCTTCCGCCCTAGTCACAGCCCTCTCTATGAAAATAAATAAGTCCCTGCACCCACTCTATCCAGGTGCCAAAGCCAACTTTCCTGGGTGGGTCACGTTGATCACATGTCTGGCAACAGGCTCCTGAAATGGCTGATTTACTCCGAACTTCGTTGCGACAAGAGAAGGACAGAAAAACGTTTCAGGGATGTTCTCACAGTATCCCTCAATTGACGCAATATCCTCTCTGATTCACAGGAATCCCCGGTTTGCCAGCCCAAAATGGAGAAGGAGCACTTGTGAAGGCACTGAATGCGATATTCTTTCTTTTTTTGAATGAGGATGGCTTCGAAGTGTAGTATCTCACAAAGAACATCAAGCTGAGTTTTGAAGAAAGCTAATTTATTTACACTAAAACTAAATAGATTGGACTTGCTTGCAAAGATATAAAAGATTACAGATTGACCGGAACTATGATTCTAATTACAGAGCTCCTGATAACACGACTATTCTCTATCTCGCCTAACAACCTTCTCCCCGAATCAAGAGTATCACATGATCCATGTGTGTGCGCTTGATCGCCATCTAGTGCTTGGATGCAGTAACAGTAAATTGTTAACCCTTCATTATTCTTAAGATATAGAACATAGAACATAGAACAGTACAGCACAGAACAGGCCCTTCGGCCCTCAATGTTGTGCCGAGCCATGATCACCCTACTCAAACCCACGTATCCACCCTATACCCGTAACCCAACAACCCTCCCCTTAACCTTACTTTTATTAGGACACTACGGGCAATTTAGCATGGCCAATCCACCTAACCCGCACATCTTTGGACTGTGGGAGGAAACCGGAGCACCCGGAGGAAACCCACGCACACAGGGGGAGGACGTGCAGACTCCACACAGACAGTGACCCAGCCAGGAATCGAACCTGGGACCCTGGAGCTGTGAAGCATTTATGCTAACCACCATGCTACTTTTGTCACACTGAATACCTCAAGAGACAGAGGGAGAAGAGTACAGCACCCGTCCCCAAGCAAATCACCGCCTCAATTCTTCAAACTGCAGCTGCCCACCTGTGTCTGCAGATCACGCTCAGGCTCGTTAGCCATTTTAGAATGCACAATACCCGAGTAAGAACAAATCATCCTGGATCCTGAGGGACTTCCAATGAAGAGGAAGACTAATATATGTGGGCGGCAGGGTGGCACAGTGGTTAACACTGCTGCCTCACAGTGCCAGGGACCCGGATTCAATTCCAGCCTTGGGTGACTGTCTGTGTGGAGTCTTCACATTCTTTCCGTGTCTGCGTGGGTTTCCTCCGGGTGCTCCAGTTTCCTCCCATCATCCAAAGATGTGCAGTGTCATGTTAGAGCACCTTTGAGAAATGGGTGTTTCTAAATGGGTGTGTATATAAGTATCTGTAGTGAGAGTACCTTAAGAAATGCAGTGATGTCAGAGAGTGCGTGGAGCTGGGCTGTCTGTCAGCTTTTTACTTTTGTTTTAGGCTGTTTGCTGCAGGGTGTGTTTTAGTTTCGTTTTCAGAGCAGGATAGCTGCAGTCACAGCCAGAAGGTGTATGAATCTCTCTCTGTAATCTAAAAACTGTAAATCGATCCTGGTGATTTAAAACTAATAACAGTAGTGACTTTAACCTGATGTGCTTCTGGTAAAAGGTTTTTTAAGTCTTATGGATGTTAAAAGAAAAGCTTAAAGGATTAATTAGTGTTGGTTTTTGGGGGGTTGTATTTGAATTAATGGATGCTGAGATGTTCACTGTATGTTTCAAAAAGGTTAACTTGAGTTCATAGAATAAACATTGTTTTGCTTTAAAAATTACTTTCCCATTTCTGCTGTACCACACCTGTAGAGTGGGCCATGTGCTCCCCATACAACAATCTATTAAAAGTTGTGGGTCAGGTGAACTCCATGATACACTTTGGCGTTCTCTAAACCCTGGCCCATAACAGCAGGCTAGGTGGAATGGCCATGTTAAATTGCCCCTTCGTGTCCAAAAGGTTAGGTGGGGTTACGGGGATAGGGTGGAGGTGTGGGCTTAAGTCGTGGAAATAGTTTCTATTTATCAACCTGAAATGTTAACTCTGTTTCTCTCGCCACAGACGCTGCTGGACTTGCTCAAAAAATGTTCCTAGCATTCTTTTATTTTTATTTTACATTTCCAGCATCTGTCATCCATGGTATTTTGTTGTGGTTTCAGAATATTGGCAGGGATTTTATGGCCGTTCTCCCCAGCGGGACCTTGTTGTCCTGTCAATCGGTATCACATGAGAGTAGGACTGATTTAACACCTTATTCAAAAGAATATATCTCCACCAAGTGTCAACCTAGATGCTGTGCTCCAGAGGACTTGAAACCCCCAATCTTCTGACTTTCCCCCAATCTTCTGACTTGACTCTTTACTGAGCCACAGCCTGACAGCTAAGAGAGTTGCTTAAAATGCAAAAGGCTTTGAGAAGATGAATTGCGAGGGATTATTTCTGTCGGCCTGTGCATTGAAAAGCAGTAAAAATAAAAGGAGAAAATAATACTGTTGAAAATGTGATCTGTGGAATGCTCTCCCTCAAACATCAGTAGAAGATGGTGGTGAGCTGCCTTCTTGAACCGCTGCAGTCCATGTGGTGTAAGTACAGCCACCGTGCTGTTAGGGAGGGAGTTCCAGGATTTTGACCCAGTGACAGTGACGGAACGGTGAAATATTTCCAATTCAGGGTGGCGAGTGATTTGGAGGTGAGGAGTGACTCGGAGGGGAACTTCTAAGTGGTTGTGTTCCCAGGTTTCTGCTGCCCTGGTCCTTCTAGATGGTAGTGGTCGTTGGTTTGGAAGGTGCAGCCTAAGGAGTCTTGGTGAGTTCCTGCAAGGCATCTTGTAGATGGTACACACGGCTGCCACTGGGAATCGGTGGTGGAGGGAGTGAATGTTTGTAAATGAGGTGTCAATCAACGTGTCTGCTTTGTCCTGGATGGTGTCGAGCTCCCTGAGTGTTATTGGAACTGCATTCATCCAGACAAGTGGACAATATTGCATCACTCTCCTGACTTGTGCCTCGTAGATGGTGGACAGGCTTTGGGGAGTCAGGAGGTGAGTTTCTCACTACAGCATTCCTAGCCTCTGACTTGATCTTATAGTCACAGCATTTATGTGGCTAGTCCAGTTCAGTCTGTGGTCAATAGTAACACCCAGGATGCTAATAGTGGGGGATTCAGCAATGGTAATGACATTGAATGTCCAGGCACGATGGTTTGATTATCTCTTATTGGAGATGGTCATTGCCTGGCAATTGTGTGGCGCGAATGTTGCTTCAGTTCTTGCAGTGCATCTTATAAATGGTACACACTGCTGCTACTGTCCGTTAGTGGTGGAGGAAATGGATATTTATGGTGGAGTACACAAACTCAGGTTGTATTCCCTGAAATTTAGAAGTTTGAGGGATGTTTTAATTGAAGTTTTCAAGCTTTTAAGAGAACAGATAGGGTAGGTCGAGAAACACTGGCCGGAATTCTCTGATAATGGGGCTATGTCCCTATGCCCAGGAGAAAGTGGGCGCAAATCACTCTGGACTTGCTTGGAGAAAGTGATTCTCCATTTTGAAGGGGGCTAGCAGGACCCCGGAATAGTCCTTGCAGCTCCTGCTGCCGATACGAGCCCTGCACTTCCTGCAGCCCCGCGCATCCTCTCGTACCAGCCTCCCTGGACAGGCGCCGGAATGTGGCGACTAGGGGCTTTTCACAGTAACTTCATTGAAGTCTACTGTGACAATAAGCGATTTTCATTTTCATTTTCATTTCATTTCAACATGGCGGACCCACACAGCGGGCCGGCACCTAAATATAGGCTCCCCAGATCGTGCACGGCCACCGATCGGTGGCCCCCGATCGCGAGCCTGGCCGTCCTGGAGGCCCCCACCGCCGGTGACGGATCGCCTCGCCCTCCCCACCAGGGCGGCCGCAGACTGGGTCCACAGCCGCCACTCCGAGCTCCCGCCAGGTGGAACCATGAGTGAACCAAGCCGGCGGGAACTCAGCCAGTTGTCGGCGGAGAATCGCCGTGGGGCCTCTGTCAATGGCCCCCGACCGGCTCCATGTCGACCGTGCGTCCGCTACTGGTGGTGATTCTCTGGTCGGCAGAGAATCTCGGGAAGGCGTCGGACCCAATCACGGGTCTGACACCCCATTCTCTGCTCCCGCACCGAGCGCGATTTTGGCACGGAGGCTCAGAGAACCCCCTCCCACTATTTCCATTGGACGTGGAGTCTAGGACTGGGGGACGAGGTCTAAAGATTAAAACCAGATCTTTCAGGAGTTCCTGAAATGCTACGTGTAAAGTTTGGAACTACTTCAGCAATACCAATTGACACTCGATCTATTGGTAATTTAAAATCGGAGCTGCAAAAATGTTTGTTATCAAGGGATTTGGGATAAAAATGGGTGAATGATGTTGGATTACAAATCAGGACATTATTTTAGTCAAGGGGTTGAATAGCATCTTCCTGTTCCCAAATTCCTAAAACACACTGGACATCAACAGCATGTGCAGCCTGGGCTCAAATGCATAAAATATACATTCTGTGGATTTTTAGTCACAGAAAGCAACAAGTCATTCTTGTATTCCCCCCCCCGCCTTTGTGCCTTTTGTCGTATATGCGCTGGTATATCTGCAAGAAAACGGCCAATAGATCAGCCCTAGACCTCTCAGCTCTACTTCCTAACTAGCCCCAACGTTAGACACTGCAGGATACATACACGGTGTAGCTTGTGACGTACTTTTTCATTCAACAGTTGTGATAACAATGCAGTCATCAGCTCTTCTTTAACAAAAGCGTGGGGATAATGTTAAGCATGCAGAAAGCCCTGGTTAAGCTACTTTCAGAATTGTCTCGATTTGGATGGCGTGTTTGAATCTTTAGAATTTACAGCGCAGAAGGAGGCCATTCAGCCCATCAAGTCTGCACCGGCCCTTGGAAAGAGCACCCTACTTAAGCCCAACACCTCCACCCTATCCCCGTAACCCAATGACCCTACCTAACCTTTTTTCTTGGACACTAAGGGCAATTTTAGAATAGCCAATCCACCTAACCTGCACATCTTTGGACTGTGGGAGGAAACCGGAGCACCCGGAGGAAACCCACGCAGATAAGGGGAGAACATGCAGACTCCACACAGACAGTGACCCAAGCCGGCAATCGAACCTAGGACCCTGGAGCTGTGAAGCAACTGTGCTAACCACTATGCTACCGTGCTGCACAAGGGAAGTTTGAGGGCAGTCTAGGTAATAAAGGATGATGTTAATACTGCAGATGCTGGAAATCTGAATTGGAAACACAGCTGCTCTGTCCTTGGAGCGAGAATCAGTGTTAACTGTTAACTTTCTGTTGTATTCCTCCAGATGATGGTGTTGCCTTTAACACAGCTGTTTCCAATGGGACCTATTACACTAATAGCTTCTGCTCGCCTGAGTGAGATGCACCACCTCCTGGTTCAGATGTACAATGACACCACCCACACATTGCAAAGCCCAAGATCATGAGGAGAGGACAATCCCCTCCAAGATTTTATTAATTTAGACAATTTTGTCCCCCTTCCTCTCCTGCTGGCAGACACTCGATAATTCTTCCCCAAATGGCCATCTTTGACATGTCAATCAGGACCAGCTTTGCCAGCGTGAAAGTCAGGCAGAAATTGATTTTATTCTCATTTGACCTCCACGGAGGTGCAGATTTATGGCAGGGTCACACCCCTTTACATTATCAATGTCCAATTTAAATTCTGCCGCTGGTGCTGCTGTATGTAGCTACTCCTACCAGAGGAGGTCTGCTCTAATGGCATGTCAACGTCGCCTGTAGTGTGTCATCCTCTCACATCCACTGTAGCTCGTCTGCAACCACTCATCCAGCTACGCCTGGGTCGACCCTGTAATATTCCGCATGGGGCCTACAGGGTGGGAATGTTGTCTTCCCCGTGCTCCTCGCGGAGTATGGGCACCCCTGCTAGGGAAGGGGTATCTCAATTATCCAGGATATATAAGGTCAGCTAGTAAGGCACCGACCAGAGAAGCACCCAGTAGGGGTCTACCAGGGAGTGTAAATGTGCTGTTTGTAAATAAAACTTTGTTCTTATTTCTACTCAGTTTGGACTACCATGTCCTTATTAAAGACCTCTCTTCCTGCTGCCTACTCTTTATCCTCTAGAAGTGATCTCTGTAGCTTTTCAGCTCTGATCAAATGGCCAAAATACTGCCATTTTCTTTTCCACATGTCACTTTTTAAGAGTTCCTTTTCCCCTGCAAATTCTTCATCGTTCTTATTCTGCATATGTGAAATTTTGAATCTTAGTATCTTTCAGAGACCTCTTTTTTTAACACGAATCTTTACTTATTGGCTCAGTTTCTGAAGCAAATAGGAACTTGGATAGATTGCAGCCTCTTGTGAGTTTTCTTTCCTCGTTACAAACCTGAGGTCTCTTGTTCACCCACTTTATTTCACTACATCGACATTGAGAGCAGAGGTCAATCAAAAGGTTATATAGCTGGTTTGAAAGTGGAAAACATCACATTAGTGTAAAGATGCTGTGTGAAAAGAATGGTTATTTGTTTTTTTAAAGTCATTCTAAATATGTAGGATTTGCTGGTTCGGCCATGATTAATTGCTCGTTCCTCGTTGCCCTCAAGAAGATGATGGTGATCCTTCTTCTTGAACCGTCTCAATTCCCACATGGTGAAAGTGTTTTAACAAAATGTAAAATTGTAACTACACTTTATAGAGCCATCATCAATGCCGGTGGTTTGGAAGGTCAATTTACAATATAAGACTGACTGTCACAGCAAACAGTTTCAACCCATTAAATGTTCCACAATTTATTTTACTACTGAATTGGCTTGACTTGAAATTATTTTTTAAAAATAAATTTAGAGTACCCAATTCTTGTTTTTTTTCCAATTAAGGGCAATTTAGCCTGGCCAATTCACCTAACCTGCAGATCGTTGGGTTGTGGGTGTGAGACCCACTCAGACACGGGGAGAATGTGCAAACTCCACATGGACAGTGACCTGGGGCTGGGATCGAATGCAGGTCCTCGGCGTCATGAGACAGCAGTGCTAACCACTGCGCCACCGTGCCGTCTGGCTTGACCGGAATTTTTTTTTTAAAAATCCTCAGTTTAATTTGGTAAGGATTTCCGAGAATAATGCCCAAGTCAGGAATGGTGTGCAACTTTGAGGGGAACCCAAAAGTGATGTTGTTCCTGTGCATCTGTTGCTCTTATTCTTCCTGGTGGTGGAGGGTGGGTTTCCTCCAAAGAAACCTTGGTGAGTTTTATGCCGTCAATGGTACACATTGCAGTCACTGTGTTCCATCTGTAGACTGAGTGCATGTAAACGCCAGCGAGTAGAGTGCCAATCCAGCATGATGTCCACTTCGTGAGTGCTGCTGGAGCTGCAATCATCCAGGCACATTTACTCCGAGAGTTACACTTTGTTTAACGGCACAAAGTTAGGAAGAACTGAGATTAATTTATTAAACAGCGTAAGCCACAGATTTACTCCACCTGATTCAGCCAATTAGGAGGTAAAAGAGTAAAACAGGTGATGGGTCTCACAAGAGGCCCTTCTAATGACTACATTTCCAAAATACTCCATCCTTATATTGTTAAAGGCACTATGTAAATGTAAGTGCTTCCCTGAACATAACAAAAGGTCAGAAACATGGAGAACGGGGCAGCACGCTGGCACAGTGGTTACCACTGCTGCCTCACAGCACCAGGAACCAGGGTTCGAGTCCGACCTCGGGTGATCCTCTGTGTGGAGCTTGCACGCTCTCCTATATCTGCGTGGGTTTCCTCCGGGTGCTTTGGTTTCCTCCCACTGCCCAAAGATGTGCAGGTTAGGTGGTTTGGCCGTGCTAAATTGCCCCTTAAGGTGGGGTTACAGGAATAGGGCCATGGTAGGGTGCTGTTTTGAAGGGTCGGTGCAGATTCGATGGGCTGAATGGCCTCCTTCTGCACTGTAGGGATTCTATGATTCTCTGAACATTTTCTCACACTGTGACCAAAGCAGTATGGCCTTTTCTAATGTAATAATCAGCATTTACCTTGTCAAAGCAATTTAACGTAAGAAACATCTAATCTTCCCACAGATTATGACATATTCCGTGATAATAGCTGCAGGCAAATTTCAACCTTCTGATGCTGTCTGTGAACATTCACGAGGGATGACGGCATCCCTGACTACTGACATAGACATGTTGCCAACACTACTGAACACGTTCATCAGGCAACATTGCGCCTGATCTCAGGGTGGAATTGTTGCTATTGGAAACAGTGGGTGATAATTTATTGCATGTTGTCGGTGACGGACCCGCTTAGATTCCCTTACTTAAATTGGAGAGTTTTCCCAGTTCCATGTACATTACTGATTACCGGTGTTACATTCTATCTGATCACCGATAATTACAAAGCAGTAACCTCATTGTGTGATTGGAATAACGTGAGGCAAACACCCTGGGCTCCTTTCAATTTCACCAGCAGCCTGAATGATAGCAATAACCGACTGATCAGTATGTCTCCTCTTTCAAGTGGGCTTGAAGGATCCCATTATTCCAAGAGAAGAAAAGAGAAAGAGGAGAGTTCTTGCTTGTCTTCTGGCCAATGTTTATCCCTCAACCAACACTGAGAAACAAATAATTTGATTATCATATTGCTGTTTCTGGAAACTTGCAAATGGGCTGCCACATTTTCTACATTACAACAGCAATTATATTACAGAACAAATGTGACGGATGTCTGGCACTTTGGGACTTCTGAGGTTGTGAAAGGTGTATGCATGCAAGTTACTATCAGTATCTTAAGGATAACAGAGTGAATGGATAGGAACTCAATTTCCACATGTTAGGAAATCTAGGACTAGGTGTGGAAGGGAAATTAAATTAAACCAACTTTGAAGCATGCTGGGAAATGCCTGATTATAGTTCAACACTGCTTTTGAATGAAAATAAGTAGGTCAGGTAACATAAATGAAATACTGCTGAAATATTCTGCTTTCGGCCTTATTATGAAAACACATTGTCCTCCGAAAGATAACAAAATGTGTACTCGAGTTGTTTTTAGCCAAGGGCAAGAACATACGTACTACGTATTTCATCTTACGTACTTTCCAAGGTCTATTTAATATAAACATGCCTGTTTACTTCAAGCTGTTATTTCAGACTATAAAACATGCTGTCTTCAATCAAATCTCAGAGTGCAGTGCACTGGCTTTTGCAGCTGGAACACTCTCTCTACGCAAATATATTTGTGTAAATAAATTTCCTTAAATCGAACCTCGAGGAATTTGTCTTTATTATGATTTCCATGACACTAGGGAAGTCTGAAAATCAGAGCCAGGTATTTCAGGGGTGAAGTTAAGAAACATTTCTACAGACCAGGATGGTAGAGATTTGGGAGTATTCTTCACAAAGAGCAGGTGACACGAAATACATTGTTAAATGATTAATGGATTCCTGTTAACCACGCTTTAAGGCTGTTAAAGGTGTGTATGGATCAGAATTTTCGATTTGCTTTGGTGATAGGACTGGCGACTGTGACAGTCGAAAAACTGGTGTTGGAGAGCAGCATGCCAGTTATCTGGTGAGCCCCCACTTCCAGTCTGATTTGGTACAAGCCGATTTGGCAGGAAGGTGAGAGGAGGGGGGGGGGGGGGGGGGGGGGGGGGGTGGTGACAGATACTAGCCCACAAGCAGCAAGTAGCCAGTTAAGGCCAATAATCAGAGGCTGAGTGGAAATCAGTCCACCACATTGAGGTAGCAGGCGCGATTCTCCCAAAATGTAACAAAGTCCCATAGTGAGCAAGTTGAGCTGCGTTGTTCCCGGTGCTCGCAGTGTCGAGAAACACATGGCTATTCAACTCGACTCGCATTGTATAAGGGGCCTGAATGGAGATCGCATAGCCGACGCCACACATAGTCCCATTTTATTCAGTGGGGAGCTCCGCTCACCGGAACCTCCCATTGCAGCGAGAAATCGCGGCACCATTTTTAAATGGCATCCCCCTCTTCAATGCCCCCTTGGCGATCCCTGACCTCCCGCCCAGCCCGATCGCACTATAGGAATTCCGCAGCCCCGCAACACCCATGCAGGGCACCCCTGGCCCAATCGCGCGTGCATGCAAAATATGCCAGCTTGGCACCTTGGTAGTGCCAGGCTGGTAGCCAGGTGGCACTGCAAGGTGCCAGGCTGGCACTGCCAGGGTACCCAGGTGGTACCAGCAATGCCAGGGCACCACCCTGCGCAGAAGGGAATCCAGCTGGGGGCCTCCAATGCCCTGGAAGACCCCCACAAGTGCCGTTCCGTCTGGTCCCCGTTTGCTCTAATATGAAGATTTGACAAAAAGTGATAATGAGCATTGGATCTTGTGAGGCGTGACAAGCCGGTTCGATCCCAGGACCGTGGTCTCCAGGTTTTTATTGGCCATGCTGCACTGTGGCAAGCTGCTTTTCGGTGCTGCATGGCCATTGAATCGTGCCCAGCGTCTCAGTGGCAGACTGGCTGGGGAGGGGGGGCACTGCTCATGCATTGTTTTAAATGCTCCCCCCCCCCCCCCCCCCCCCAAAACTACAGCCAACATATTGAAACGGCCACAGTTGCGGCTACAACCTGACCTTTGGAAAGATTCTCCCTCCACAGTAGCAGTTTGGCAGCTGTGTGTAGTTTTAATACAAACCTTTGCAAAAGATCTTGAGAGGGTGTCTCCATCTTGAGACACTTTCATTCTCCTACATACATCAGCGGCTCCTACTTCTAATGGCAAGGCCACTGCACTGTGAGTGAAAAAAGGCCTCCTAGAAAACCAGGCTCACCGTCTGTTTGTAACTGGATGGCTAGAATGCTCCCTGGCCACTGTGGTCAGAAGATTTAAAAAAATACTTTGCACATTAGGGCCCAGAAATGCAGCCAACATCATGGTCCCAACCCAATGGTTGGTTTTCTGGGCCAATGCATTGAGCAGCCAACAAGGGAACAGACCATAATGGATTGGGTACTGTGTAATGAGAAAGGATTAGTTGGCAATCCAGTTGTGAAAGAAACCTTAGGGATGAGCGACCATAATATGATCAAATTCTTTTTCAAGATGGATATGGTTGATTCTGAGATCAGTGTCCTGAATCTCAATAAAGGTAACTATGATGGTACGAAGCATAAGTTGGCTATGATGAACTGGGAAACATTACTGAAAGGATGGACAGTGGACAGGCAATGGCAGGCATATAAGGAAAGAATAGGTGAACTCCAAACATTGTTCTTTCCTATTTGGCGTAAGAATGGAAAGGGGACTGTGGCCAAACCATGGCTTACAAGGGAAATTACAAATAGTATTAGAGTCAAAAAAGCATACAAATCAGCACGAAAAGGCAATAGACCCGGGGATTGGGAGCAGTTTAAAATTCAGCTAAGGTGGACCAAAGGATTGATTAAGAAAGGGAATATAGAGTTTGAAAGTAACTAGCAGGGAATATATCATCTATTGTTGTAAAAACCCATCTGGTTCACTAGTGTCCTTTAGGGAAGGAAATCTGCCATCCTTACCCGGTCTGGCCTACATGTGACTCCAGACCCACAGCAATGTGGTTGACACTAAATGCTGATCTTATCAGTGATGCCATTACAGAATAAAATAAACAAAGGTTCCTTCCCTGGAATGGTGCCATTGGAATTATAGTGTAGCTCCGGCTTTTACGGCTTCTGTTTAGAATTAGCAGCATTTGTGGTTTATTTTTTCTCTTTGTAGATGCCCATTTGTTTTGTTCCTAATAATTATGGAGTTACTGACTGATGGATAGTCCTATGTACTTAGTATGTGATGCATTTGTGTCTAGACGAGGCAGATGGGTGACCATGAATGTTGAATTATCTAATTTAAATATTTTCCAAATGACTGTGGAAAGGATGTGTGGTGTTTGCTGCATAACTCTTTGCTGGCATAATTTACCCAGGTATTTGACGGAATCTGATGTCTCAGAGGTTTGATGAATGCAGTTAGCTCCCGGGGACACTCCGTCACCTCCAAGGGGGAAGTACAGCAAAGTGAAGCAACAACTAAAATCTCGCAGTCTCTCAAATCTAACGCTAATATAACTGAGCAAAACGCTAGCAAATCTGAAATAAAAACAGAAAATGCTGCAAATACCCAGCAGGCCAGGCAGCATCTGTGGGAGGAGAAACAGAGTTTAGGTTTCAGCTTCATGACCTTTCAGGAAGTACTTGATGAAATGTACTTTTTTAAAACTTCATTTCGTATGTGGACTTCTGGAACCCCCACCCTCCCACGCCCCAACTCTTATGAGAAGGCCCCCCCCCATCCGCACAGGGCACTCCCCCCCCCCCCCCAACATCCCCGTTGGGCATCCCGGCCATATTGCCTCCATGCAAAAAATGCCAGCTTGGCACCTTGGCAGTGCCCCCGCCAGCTGACAGTACCAGGTGGTACCAGCAGTACCAGGGTGTCAGGCTGGCACTTCCAGGCTACCAGTGCACCACCCTGCCCAGCGGGCAAACATCTGGGGGTCTCTAATCCCCTGGAAGACCCCCATGAGTGCCATTCTGTCTGGTTCCAGTTTGTGGAGACCAGTACTGAACGATGCTGGCCTGAGGTCCCCGAGGTAAAGGGGATAGATCCCAACACCTTGGGAAACTGCATTTAAAGTGAGAGTAGCTGTCTCGCTCCAATATACAGATTAGCCAAAAAGTGATCCCGCCACAATGGGCGGGGTTCACATCGCAACGTCTACCAAGATCGCGTTAGATCTCGCAAAGCGTTGCGAGCGGGTAGATCTCAGGAACAGGGTCTTCCGGCTTCTATCGGCCACATTGCGCCGTGTCGCGCTACTTTTCGGGCGCAGCTTGGCCGTTCGATCACGCCCAACATTTCAAGTCCATGTGACTCTTAGTTTTGCAAAAGAAATATACGGACTAGAAATGTTAACTATGCTGCCAGACCTGGGGTTTTCCCAGCATTTTGTGTTTTTATTCAGCATTACAGCAGTATTCGTGAGCTAGGTCATAAACTCCACCATGTGGACTGACTTAAATCTGGACCTGACTGGTTGCTTAATTGCAACATCGCACCAGCATTTACTGCTTTTAAGGTCACAATTCTGGCGCACAGTCTGATATACAAGAGGGACACAGTTGTTGCCAACTCCTCTATTAAAAGCTGCAATTGCCACTGCTGGTTTGGAAGTGTGCGAGTTTGCACCACCTTGACTGATCCTGCAGCCTGCCGCTGACATTTGCACAGGGTAATTTTAAAATTTGGAGAGTTGGGAGACATTTATTTTTAGCAGAGTTGTGCAGTGGTGATATTGTCACGCCAGCAAAATGACTCTGAATAAATAAATGGGAACTGGGTTCGCAATGGCTTTAGACATAAGCCTTGTACCTCAGGAACTTGGCTGTCAGTCCAGCCTAGGCTGATGTGACATATGTTGGGATATTTGTTGACTGTGAAGGTACTGCTGATACAAACATGGGGAATTCAGATAGCAGCAGGAAAGCTCCCACAAAACTTCAAACAGCCTCCATTTTGGCATCTGGCCACCAACTGCTAGTGCAGCTTGGACAGGACTAAGAAAGGCTTGTGTGGGAATTGGGCCAAGAAGAAATGTCATGTGATTGCAGGAGAGGGTGCTTTTCGAAGGAGGGAGCTAAGGCACGGACCGGAGGGAACTGTGTTGGCATTTAACAGAGTTATACTTAACCGGGAGCTAGATGACGAGGCAGACACGGCAAGAGAGAGGCAGACAGACCATGCTGGCCAACACTTTCCTCCTAGGCCTGATCGCAAACCAGGGAAGGGTTAAAGATATTTGTCACTGATATTAATGCAACTTGAAGATTATTTAGGTTATCAAGAAAGTGAGAGTCCTTGACTATTTTCACAGCAAGACTTCCGTGTGTAATTTTCCTAACCCTCCCTCTCTGGTCTGTTACCATAATTGCCCGGCTGATAGCTCATAAATAATGTAGAAATTGAAGATTCCACAATCAGCCTCTTCCGAGCCTACTTTTCTTCTGGAGGCCTGTTATCATTCTCAAACGCCTTAAACCTTCCAGGTTCGAGTGAGCGCTGGTGAAATGGGGCCAGGGGAGGAGCCATAAAATCTGTCTTGAACCAATGAAATAGGGATAATTGCTCCAGGCCTGCGACAGTAACATGGTGATACATCTGAGGCTGCTACGGAATGCTTAAGAGATGAGGCCTGCATCAGCTATTACAGCTGTTTCAGCTATTACAGCTGTAAGTATAATAGCAAGGTGCTAGGTAACAGTTCAAGTCAAATATTATTGTCCATTTGGATGATCATTGCAGGTACATTGCTTGTTCATTAAAAATCACATTGAAATGAAAAATAGAAGAATAACTACATTGTCACAAAAATTTGCAGTTGATTAAATATATGTTAAAAACTATTTTGGACCTGGGCCCTCGGAAGGCCATATTCGGGGTGTCGGACCAGCCGGGGTTGGAAACGGGGAGGCAGATGTTGTAGCCTTTGCCTCGTTGATCGCCCAAAGGCGAATCCTGTTAAGGTGGAGATCAACCTCTCCACCCTGTGCCCTGGCCTGGCAGGGGGACCTGCTGGAATTCCTGACGCTTCAAACGGTCAAATTTGAACTGAGGGTGAGGATGGAGTGGTTCTACAATTCACGGGCGTTATTCATTATGCACTTTCGAGAATTGGATCACAGTGAACATGGGGGGGGAGGGGGGGGGGGCTGCTGGGAGGGTTTGGGGGAGAGGGACTGTATGTGTTAATGGTGACTATGGGTGATTCCTTTTTGTCATTTGTTTATGTTAACATGCGGGCTGCTGTTTGGTGGGAGGATGGGATCGTTGTTATTGATATGGGGATTGACATTACATTCATTACTGATTATTGTTTCTTGTTGGGTGTAAATTTGGGAGAAAATGTGAAAAAGGAGAATAAAAATATATATTTTTAAAAACTATTTTGGTACATTTAAGATAATCAATGAGGCAATAAAGCCATAGAAATCACATGAATTCAACCAATATTCCTTAAAATTTCCAAAGATCCCTAAAAATGAAGCTCCTTTTCCATAAATCCTCACACCAACTACCCCGTTCCCCTTACCAGAGTTCATAAAGAACGTCACTCTCAAGGAAAACCGTGAACATGGTTACACAAAAATGGCTGCCATGGGAGAATTAAGATAGATTTAAAAAAAAGAGAGGAAGATGGAAGAGTGCTAGAGAAAGAGAGGGAGATAAGAAGAGGCGTTGATTGGAAAGGATCGACCATGGCATGAGGCTGACATATCCATGGCTAGTCTCTGCCATTTAGACCTGAGTTTCTAAGCTATGAAAGCATTAGGCCCAGATCTCCTAACGATGTACGCGGCAGTTAACAAGCACAAGTGTTACATTTCGGAACATAGGAGCAGGAGTAGGCCATTCAGCCAGTCGAGTTTGCTCCGCCATTCAATATGATTATGGCTGATTTCGCCCATTTCAATGCCTTTCCCCCCCGCACTATCTCTACATCCCTTTGTGTCATTGCTACTTAGAAATGTAACTCTCTGCTTTAAACACATTTGATGACTGATCTTTCACACCCCTGTGAGGTAGAGAATTCCAAAGATTCATAACCTCTGTGCAGAGATGTCTCCTCATCTCGGTCCTAAGTGGCTTCCCCCTTATTTTGAAATTATGTCCCCTGGTTCGAGACTCCCCATCAAGGGAAGCATCTTGGCTGCATCTACCCTGTCTTTTCCTTTCAGTATTTTGTAGGTTTCAGTGAGATCACCTCTTATTTTTCGAAACTCTAGAGAACACAGGTCCAGTTTCCCTTCATGGGACAGTCCTGCCATCGCAGGAACAAGTCTGTTGAACCCTCGCTGCACTCCTTCTATGGCAATAATATCCTTCCTAAGGTAAGGGGCCCAAAACTGCACACAGTGCTCTAGGTGTGGTCCAAGGTCCTTAACAATTGAAGTAAGACTTTGCTATTCCTGTACTCAAATTCTCTTGTGATAAAAGCTAACATAAGCCTTCCTAATTGCCTGTTGCTCCCGCATGTTAGCTTTCAGTGACTTACTGACGAGGACTTCTGTCCATCATTACTGAGCTTTTAAACCTTTTCCAGTGGGTGCGAATTGAATTTTATTATTGTCCGCTTGTCCTTTGATCACAATGACAATTGGTTAGTTTGCTTTTCTATAGATTCACTGGCAGCTGTGA
The DNA here is from genome assembly GCF_902713615.1 of Scyliorhinus canicula. Taxonomy (NCBI): domain Eukaryota; kingdom Metazoa; phylum Chordata; class Chondrichthyes; order Carcharhiniformes; family Scyliorhinidae; genus Scyliorhinus; species Scyliorhinus canicula. The sequence continues at coordinate 61,924,531 of NC_052166.1, forward strand.
GTTGGGTATGGTACTGGGCTGATAGTCCAGAGGTGATGAGTTCAAACCTCACAGCTGACAAATTCTGATGTTGAATTCAATAAATCTCCTCATTTACGGACTCACACTTGGAGACCCTGCCGCCTTATCTGGTCCGGCCTATGTGAACCTCTCGTCAGAGCTCTTATGCCTTCATTAGAAAGGGCAATTAATGTGCCCATTCTAAAGTAATGGGAATGCCCACCGCTGCGATGCGTGAAGCAGAGGATTCCTACACCCGGAGTACCTCAAAAGATCAGCAGTGAATCGAGTTGGATGATCAGCCATGATCGCGATGAATGGCGGAGCAGGCTCAAAGGGCCAAAAGGCCTCCTCCTACTCCTATCTTCTATGTATCTATGAAAGAATTTGGCAGCCCAACAATGGAAAAGGCACTGGCACAAGACATACAGAGGGTGGCTGTAGTGACCTGCGGCAGCTTCTAATCCTCGGTTCATGACAAAAAGAGGGAAAAGCATAGGGATAGGATAGTCCTGTCATTTCCCTCTCATCGTGGTAACTCTAAAGAGGTAAATTTTCTCCCTTACATGTGAGACGGTTAAGGGTTGAGTTGGGGGGGGGGGGGGGGGGGAGGATTGGTTAGATTGATATCTCCATTAACCAGAGAACTGAGGGGTGGCACGGTTAGCACTGCTGCCTCACGGCACCGAGGACCCGGGTTTGATCCCGGCCCTGGGTCACTGTCCATGTGGAGTTTGCACATTCTCCCTGTGTCTGTGTGGGTCTCACCCCCACAACCCAAAGGTGTGTAGGGTAGGTGGATTGGCCACACTAAATTGCCCCTTAATTGGAAAAAAAAAGAATTGGATGTGCTAAATTTATGGGGAAAAAAACAGGGAATTGAAGAATCTTGGCACAGAATTTTTAACAGCTTAATAAACGAGGCATTCCGTGTAAGGAAATGAGAGCGATAGTGAGGCATCAGGCCAGGAGACCGTTATGTAAATATCACTAAAAACCCTAATCGGTCGATGGTCTGGATCATTTTTCCTTTGGACTGGCATTTCTGGTGTCTCTGGTTTTGTTTTCTTTCTCGCAATGTGGACTAAGCTGGCAAAGTGGTCATTTTAAGCCCATCACCTCGTTAGCCTGAGAACTTGGTGGTGTAACTGATCGGCTTGTTCGATCAGTTCAGAGGAGAGTTAAGAGTCAGCGGTAAAATAAAAACGGTAGGTGCTGGAAAAACCCAGCAGCAGGTCTGGCATCATCCGCAGAGAGAGAAACAGAGTTAATGTTTCCCAGTCCAATATGGGCTCCAAAGGAACTCGAAACATTGACTCTGTTCCTCTCTCCAGATGCTGCCAGACCAGCTGAGTTTTTCCAGTGCTTTTTGTTTTTATCTCAGATTTTTCAGCATCCAGGGTACTTTGCTTTTATATAAGACTCACCTATGCCACTGTGGGACTGGAATTTCCTTCCATAGGGAATATCTGCAATCCAGGAGGACATTTAATGAAAATCCATCAACTTCCTTATACTGATACCAATTTTTTATTTCCTACATTTTGCAAACTGAATTCAAACTCTCAAATGGCTGTGATGGGATTTGAACTGACATTTATCTGCATTGATATACTAGTGATATAATCACTACTCGTCCATTCATCAAAAACATTGCTGGAAGAGGGAAGCATTCTGTATTTACTGACAGCGCCAGTGGCTTCCAGGTCAGGTAAACATTAGGTTTCTTTTATTCATTCAAGGGATATAGGTTTCACTGGTTAGGCCAGCATTTATTGCTCATCCCCAAGTGTCCTTGAGAAGGTGGTGGTGAGCTACAGTCTTGAACTCCTGCAGTCCATGTGGTGTAGGAACACCAACAGTGCTGTTAGGGTGGGAATTCCAGGATTTTGGCCCAGATACTGTGAAGGAATATTTCCAAGTCAGGACGGTGTGTGGCTTGGAGGGGAACCTCCAGGTGGCGGTGTTCCCAGCCCTTGTCCCAGCTGGTACTGGGTTTGGAAGGTGCTGCCTGAGGACGCTTGATGAGCTCCTGTGGTGCATCTTGGAGATAGTAAACATGGCTGCTGCTGTGTGTCATGGTCGAAGGAGTGAAGGTTGAAGGTGACAGGCGGGGTGCAAATCAAGCGGGGCTGCTTTGACCTGGATGGTATTGAGCTTCTTAAATGTTGGAGCTGCACTCATCCAGGTAAGCGGAGAGTATTTCCCCCTCCAAGGGGAAAGCAGTCTATGGTCATCAGCGATCTTTGTAAATGTTTTCAGAAGGGCAAATGCTGCAGCTATTGAGAAAATCTGCCATTCACACCTGATAGATTTTGTTTTCCTGTTCATAACATGGAATTGTGAATTCATGCAGAGGCCATTGATTTAATCCTGTTTGTGATGGCTCTTTGAAAAGTTCACTAATTAATTCCATTCACTTTTCTGACCCTTCCCCCTTTAATAAGGCACGGGGAGTCCAGTTGTAGTAAAGACATTTTTTTGGATTAGATTTGTTTTATTGTCACGTGTACCGAAGTACAATGAAAAGTTTTGTTCTGCATAGTCGAGACAGATTGTTCCATATATGAAAAAAACATAGGACATACATAAATACACGCAGGCAACGGGTGACCATACAGAGTGCAGTACTACTCAGTAGAAAAGATGTGTGAAGAGATCAGTTCAGTCCATAAGAGGATCATTCAGGAGTCTTTGATTATGCTGCCCACTTTCCCAAGGCAGCGTGAGGTGTAGATGGAGTCAATGAATGCGAGGCGGATTTGTGTGATGGACTGGGCGATGTTCACAACTCTCTGTAGTTTCTTACCATCATGGGCTGAACAGTTGTCATACCAAGCACTGATGCAGCCAGATAGGATGCTTTCTATGATGTATATGTAAAAATTGGTAAGAGTCAATGTGGACATGCCGAATTTCCTTAGTCTCCTGAGGAAGTATAAGCGCTATTGTGCTTTCTTGATTTTAGGTCGGAGCGTCAACGTGGGTGGACCAGGACAGATTGTTGGTGGTGTGCACACCTAAGAATTTGAAGCTGTCAAACATCTCTACCACACCACTATTGATGCAGACAGGGGTATGATACTTAGCTTCCTGAAGTCAATGACCAGCTCTTTAGTTTTGCTGACAAGGAGGCTAAATATGCAGCTCCCTACAATATTATCTACACGAGGCCTGGTTACACCTCACTGGGTCCCCTCTCCTTTCTGGTCCGCCTTCTCTGGCCAACTTATTATACCAGTGCTGGACAGCAATCCCACCCAAAGCAGGGGCCCGACAGTCCAGTGAGCAGTGCGAAACAATCATCCCCAGCTGGATATGTCTCGTGCAAATTATTACCCCCCCCCCCCCCCCCAATGCCCAATTTTTCCTTTTCTAATATTAGTCCAACTCCCATTGAAAGTTACTGCTTGCTCAGCTTCAATTTTTCAATTTTAAGGAGGTCCTCAAAGGGGAAAGAGACATCAGGAGGCAGAGAGATTTAGGGCCTCGGGGCTTAGGCAGCTGAAGGCATAGCCATTGATGTGTCAACAGAAATTGGGGATGTGCAAGAGGCCAGGCTGAACAAAGATCTTTGAGACTTGTAGAGTTGGAGGTTGTTACATAGACAGGATCGGGCAAGGCTTTGAAGGGATTTGAGCACAAATATGAGAATTTTAAGCTCAGCTGTTCCAGTCTGGGAGCCAGTGTTGGTTAGTGAGCACAGGGATGGTGGGTGAATGGGACTTGGCGTGAGTTAGGATGTTCGCGGTTGATGATACGGGTAGCAGAGTGATTGTGGTGACACCGTCATTTCTGGGCATCACACGAGTTCAAGATCTGTCATTGTGAAGGGAGAATAATTCTGGGAAAATGTTGCTTTTCAAGATCACGTCCGAGAAATGCTCCTACAACAAGCTCAGATGCACTAGATCTATTGTTTTTGGAAAGCCTCACTTGGGAACAGGTGCAGATGTGCTATCCCTGGAGACTCTGGGTGGCGTGCAGGCTGCTTTTGAAATGTCAGCAGTTTGAAGCGCGCATACACAGACACACTAATACACACATCGGCGTGGAAAACAGCGATGCCTACATCCTATGAACGAATAAAAACAAAAGTTACATTCCACACTGGGGAAAAAAAACATGGTGAGAGCAAGTCTTGGATCAGCACCTACACAGTACTCAGACAAATAGCGACAAGGAATGTGTGAAAGGCAAGTTTGAAATGCAACATGTCAAAGCAAGTCAGTTCAATAGCAACCATGCTAGGATTCATTTGTTTGGAGCTTATGTTACAACTTTGTACACAAAGGTTTCTGGTCTAGGTTAGATCAGCTTTTAAGTCATATGCTCCGAAATTAAAAACAGCTCTCGTTACAGTCTGGCCATTCAGCCCAGACTATGTAATGAGCTGGTGTTTATACATCACTAGACCTTTTGGCTAAAATCAATCAGAGGATTAAGCTAGAGGTCCGGTGTAATGCCTGCTCTCATCAACTTGGATCTAGAATGTCCCTTTCATGGGGACCATGAATTGGATTCAATTTGAATTGTTTTTTTGGAGCAAGCAGATGGATTAAGGGCTTGTCCACACTGGTTTTGAAAGGAATAAAATTTAAAAAATAGAACAAATGCTTATGCATCACCAGAGCCTCCTTTGTCCAGCCCCACCCCGATCAACAATCTTCTAATCCTTTCTCCCCCATGCACTTATCTAGCTTTGTCAATGCATGCATACCACTCAACTCAATTACTTCCTGTGGTCACGAGTTCCACATTCCCACCACTTTTTGAGTAAAGAAGTTTCTCCTGAATTCCCTACTAGATTTATGAGTGACCCTTATTTTTATGGTCCTTAGTCCTGGTCTTCCCCACAACCAGAAAAACCTGCTCTCCATCTACCCTATCAAACGTCTACCAAGTCACCTCTGTCTTTTAAGACGATAAGACGCAAGAGCAGAAGTAGGCCATTCGGCCCATCGACTCTGCTCCGCCGTTCAATGAGGTAATGTGAGAGTACCTTTAAGAAATGGGTGTTTATAAATGGGTATGTATATAAATATCTGTAGTGAGAGTACCTTTCAGAAATGGGTGTTTATTACTGCAGTGATGTCAGAGAGTGGATGGAGCTGGGCTGTCTGTCAGCTTTTTACTTTCGTTTTTAAGCTGTTTGGGTGTGTTTTAGTTTCGTTTTCAGAGCTGGATAGCTGCAGTCACAGTCAGAAGGTGTATTAGAGTCTCCCTCTGTAATCTAAACAATGTAAATCGATCCTTTGGTGATTTAAAACTAATAACTGCTCGCAGTAGTGACTTTAACTTGATGTGTTTCTGGTAAAAGGTGTTTTAAGTCTTATGGATGTTAAAAGGAAAGCTTAAAGTATTACTTAGTGTTGTATTCTTTGGGGGTTGTATTTGAATTAATGATTGCTAAGATGTTCACTGTATGTTTTTAAAATGTTAACTTGAGTTTATAGAATAAAGATTGTTTTGCTTTAAAAATACTTTTCCATTTCTGTTGTAGCACACCTGTAGAATGGGCCTTGTGCTCCCCATACCACAATCTGTTAAAAGTTGTGGATCAGGTGAACTCCCATGATACACTTTGGGGTTTTCTAAACCCTGGCCCATAACACATAGCTGATTTGATATTCCAAAGCAGAGGACATAGCCGATTCAGTCTTTCCTGACTCAGTTCTGGTGTTATTCTAGTGAATCCTTATTGCACACTCTCCAGTGCCTCTATAATAGGGAGGTCAAAGCGATATGCAATATGCCACGCGTGGCCTCAGGTTCCATAATGTTTAGGGCAACTTCTCTGCTTTTCAATTCTCTCTCTCGGAAAATAAACTCCAGTGATTTGCGTTTTTAAAATCAGATTTTAACGTGTAGTTCAAGTTATCGCTTGTTCAAGAAAGAATCTATTCAGGCCCAGACTAAACAGTGATTGGGGCAGGGGTGAAAAAAGAGAGAGAGAGAGAGCGAGAGAGCGAGAGAGAGAGAGAGAGAAAAATCTGCAGAATTGACTCTGCATTCAAATGAATTGCAACTATACTTCTTGCCCCAAACTACCCCACAGTATTTAGTATGTGATAAGACCATAAGACTTGGAAGCAAAGTCAGGCCATTCACTGAGATTATGACTGATCTGATAATCCTCAACTTCATAACCCTCTACTCACTTACTGATCAAAAATATCTATCTCAACCTTCAACATACTATTAAGGGGCAATTTAGCATGGCCAATCCATCTACCCTTGCATATCTTTGGGTTGTGGGGGCGAAACCTACGCAAACACGGGGGGGAATGTGCAAACTCCACAGTGACTCAGAGCCGGGATCGAGGAGCCGGGATCGAACCTGGGACCTCGGCGCCATGAGGCAGTAGTGCTAACCACTGCGCCACTGTGCTGCCCTAGCCTTGAACATACTTAACGACCCAGCCTCCACAGCTCTCTGCAGTAAAGAATGCCACAGATTCACCACCTTCGAGGGAAGAACGGCCTCCTCATCACAGTCTTAAGTGGGCAACCCCTTACTGAGATTATGCCCTCTGGTCCTAGACTCTCCCAGAAGGGGAAACCACCACTCAGCATCTACCCTGTCGAAAGCCCTGAGAATCCTAGATCTCTCAATAAGGTCGCCTCTCATTCTTCTAAACGCCAATGAGTACAGGCCCAACCTACTTAATCGCTGATATAACCTATTTACAAAACGTTTCTCCAGGGTTTAAGGTTAGTTTGCCTATTCTCATGGAGAAAGCAAGGGGCATCTTACAACAATCAGGTCACATCAAAATACAACGAAATAAATCTGGAGACTTTGGGAATCTGGTTTCAAAACCTATCGTGTGGAACTGAGGTTCTCCCTGTTGCAAATTGACTATCACTGTGCTCATATCCTTTTTAAAATCTGGTTGATAAATGCCAGTGCAGGTCAAGACAGTTAAGCCACGTCACCATGCCCTTGCTCTCAGCAATGTTGGGTTTTGCATTTCCACAGTCCCTCCCCCTCATCTGAAAGTGATTCAGTCAGCCTGTTACACCATTAGAACTATGCACATATGCTCCCTCTGCACTTGCTGCTTCCCAGTAATCACACAATCTAACCAAAGCAAAATATGTTACAATCACTGGTCTTTAGCCGCAGCACATGGTCATGCATTATATATTGAGAGGAAGGAAAAACAGTCTGCATTGAGCAAAGTGAATGGGGTGAGCCCCACAGACAACCCCGGAAACAGATTCTGTGTATCAGAAGCTGTGTTAGAGTTGGTGTCTGGCGAGCTTTGCCAAATTACCATATTCAGGCAGGATGAAGCTGGTCCATCTTTAGATGGTTCGGTGACAGTAGCCAACTCTGGTTGGATGCATTCCTGGAGGTTTCATCACATGACTACCTGCCTGCAATTTGTCCAACAGCTCTTCTTACCGCCTCAAATGTTTTAGTAATGAAAAGTGTTCAAGTGTAAAAGAAAGGCACCACTTTAAAAAAAATGGCTCTAACTTTCTCTCCTAGGTTGCTTGTAACCGATTAAATTAACCTTTAATTCCTGGGTACTCCAGGGTAATTCTGGAGGGTTGGCAACACCAGGCTGGGTAGTGCATAAGCCAAAAGCCAGTCACTCATAGATCTAAGAACAAAACTCTCTCGGCTCCACCTGGGCAGCAAGCTGGAGAGGCGGCAGAAGATCGGCAAGCAGTTGCTCAGTTATTGAGCGGTCAGGAATGTGGTAGTTCCCACGTTTAGCGTCGGGTTTTACAATCTCCCTGACAAAAGGGACCACCACCCAATTCTGTCTCATTTAAAAAGTGCAGAGTAACTTTATTGATCAGTGCAGTCACGGAAGCTTCCATGTGGGATCTTTCTCTGCTGTCACCGAGCCACACAAACAGAAAAGTCTAGCAATGATCGAATTCTCCCTTAATCGTGGAACAGTGTCAAGCCTGCGCTTCATATATTAGATCATTCACCTGAAGAAGGAGCCGTGCTCCAAAAGCTCGTGTTTGAAACAAACCTGTTGGACTTTAACCTGGTGTTGTAAGACTTCTTACTGTGCTCACCCCAGTCCAACGCCGGCATCTCCACATCATGATCATATATTAGAGGCAGAGTAGTTGCATTAGAGGCAGTTCAGAGGAGGTTCAACTACATTGATTCCGGAGATGAGGCATTTGTCTTCTGGTGAGATTGAGCAGTTAGGTCAATTCTTGAGTTTAGAAGAATGAGAGAAGATCGGAGGTATGCAAGATGGTAAACGGTAATGACAAAGTAGGTGTCGAGCTGATGCTTCCTCTCGTGGGCCAATTTGAATGAAATGTCAGAGTTCCAGGTTAAGGGGTAGCAGATTTACAGCAGACATTAGGAGAAATTACTTCTGGTGAATCTGTGGAATTCGCGACCCAGAGTGCGTTGGATGCTGGGACTTGAGTAAATTTGAGGAGGTAGACAGATCCGTAATTAGTAATGGGTTGAAGGGTTATGGAGAACGGTCAGGAAAGTGGGGTTGAGGCAGACAGGAGATCAGTCACGATCGTATTGAATGGTGGAGCGGGCTAAATTCTCTACTCCTGCTCCTAGTTCTTATTTTCGAAGTTAAGACACTCATCATGAACATAATGTTTCATGGTTTATTATGGATCTAAATTAATCACAAAAAAAACAAAAGAGCAGTTATTTCCTGCTGGCTTTTCTGACCCAGCCAAGAGTTACAGCCATCTCCTTTAGTGCAAGTTAGCCTCTTGCTGACCTCAGTATAAGAGTGTGTATTTAAAGACTTGCATTTCATGACATCCCAAATCATTTACAATCAATCAATCATGCAGAAAACAGGATCACCATTCTGCACACACAAATACCCCACAAACAACATATAAATGACCCCCACATCCATATTAGCGGTGGTTGAGGGCTAAATATTAGCTAGATCTTAGAATCATCAAATTTAGTGCTGAAGGAAGCCATTCAGCCCATTAAGTCTGTACCGGCCCTTGGAAAGAGCACCCTACTTAAGCCCATGCCTCCACCCTATCCCCGTAACCCCACCTTCCCTTTTAGACACTAAGGGGCAATTTAGCATGGCCAATCTACCTAACCTACACATCTTTTGACTGCGGGAGGAAACACGAGCACCCCGAGGAAACCCTCGCGGACACAGGAAGAAAGTGCAAACTTCCGGGACCCTGGTGCTGTGAGGCAGCAGTGCTAACCACTGTGCCGCTCCACGACTTCAGAGGGTTCTACTCTTAATCCTTGAAATAGTGTCATGGGACATTTTACACCAACATGTGAAGACTGGCAGGGCCTCAGTTTAACATGTTTCATTTAAAATGTGGCATTTCCAAAAGTGCAGCACCACCCCAGTACTGCACTGAAATGTCAGTTTGGATTACATGCTCAAGGTCTGACCCAGCCAAGAGTTACGGTCATCTCCTTCTTTAGAGAAAGTTAGCCTCTCACTGACCTCAGTATAAGAGTGTGTATTTAAAGACTTGCATTTCATGACATTCCAAATCACTTTACAATCAATCATGCAGAAAATAGGATCACTATTCTGCACACACAAATACCCCACAAACAACATATAAATGACCCCCACATTAAAAGTGGTGGATCTTAGAATTTAGCTAATATTTATCCCTCAACTACCACTATTAATGTGGGGGTCATTTATATGTTGTTTGTGGGGTATTTGTGTGTGCAGAATAGTGATCCTATTTTCTGCATGATTGATTGTAAATTGATTGTAAAGGTCTGCAGTGGGACTTGTGTGCATAACCTTCTGACTTGGGCACTGAGATAGGAGTACTAACAATTAATTTTCAAGAAGGCCCCCCTTCTCAACCTTGCCCTTTGCCCGAAGTATGATGATCCGCAGGTTAAATCACCGCCTGTGGTCACCTGGGACTATGGCGACTTTACCTTTGCTGCCAATGAGCCATGACCAACAACAAGGTACTGTGATTAAAGGCTGCATAAAACAGATAGACAGAAGAAATTTCAGAGTAGAATCTCTGTCGAGCTTTATAATAGAACAGTGCTTTCTCTGGAATAATATGCCCCTGTTGGGCAAACAACAGTTGTTTACACATCTAATTCAACACCGCTGAGGTAGGGCAGCACAGTGGTGCAGTGGTTAGCACTGCTGCCTCACAGCGCCGAGGTTCCAGGTTCGATCCTAGCTCTGGGTCACTGTCTGTGTGGACACTAAATTGCCCCCTAATTGGAAAAAATTAATTGGGTACGCTCAATTTATGCAGAAAAAAAAAACACCTCTGGGGAAACATGAACTGTCCTCTAGTGTTTGGTCTGTTCACTGGGGGAGGGGGGTACACAGTGGTTAGTATTGCTGTCCCAGTACCAGGAGTCCGGTTTGATTCCGGGCTTGGGTAACCATGGAATTTGTCTGCGTGGGTTTCCTCCGGGTGCTCCGATTTCCTCCCACAGTCCAAAGATGCGCAGGTAGGTGGATTGACCATGATCAATACATGGGGGTTACAGGGATAGGGCAGGGGAGTGGACATAGGTGGATGTGCTTTCAGAGGATCGGTGCAGACTCAATGGGCTGAATGGCTTCCTTCTGCACTGTAGGGATTATATTTTAAAAAACCTCCCCATTCTGATATTGGCTTGAATTATTTTATGATATTGAACTGTTGGGGGCAGCACGGTGGCGCAGTGGGTTAGCCCTGTTGCCTCATGGCGCTGAGGTCCCAGGTTCAATCCCGGCTCTAGGTCACTGTCTGTGTGGAGTTTGCATATTCTCCCTGGGTTTGCGTGGGTTTCACCCACACAACCCAAAAAGATGTGCAGGCTAGGTGGATTGGCTACGCTAAATTGCCCCTGAATTGGAAAAATTAATTGGGTACTCTAAATTTCAAAAAAAATATATTGAACTGTTTTAGTTTTTAAAACAATTTTCCAAATTATATATTAATATAATTGAAGTGGTTTTATGGGGAGGCATTTTGAAAGCATGTTACAAAAATAAAATCAGGCACTTTTACTTTTAAACCTTTTATTGCAAATAAATAAATTCCAAACATTTTGCTAAACAACCTAAAATCATTGTTCACATTAGTATACTTCACAAGCCACAAAACCAGCTCAGTCATTCCAAATGGATACAGGGGTATAGGAAATGGGAGGGAGATGTGGCAATTGTCTGACTTGGGAATCATTATAAGAAATTCTTGATAAAAGCTATTGGAAATCAGGACAAGGGAAAGATGCACAGATATAGCGGGTGCAACTCAAGAATTGCAATTCATTATCACAGTGGTCTGCTGAATGCCTCATAACTGAGGAAAAGCAGAGGTAAGAACTCTCTCACCCTATCCAGCAGATATATCTCGAGTTAAACAGTATTAAAAAGGAACTCTGATATGACCAAATAAAGCAGTCTTAACATTTCCCTGTCACTTTTAATACCTTTACCCTTTGGATTGTTGTAAATGCTGGACTGTACATTGCTGATCATATTTTTTAGATAAAGTTGTACGAGATTGCAGTAAGCACCGATTGCATTTAGGAGCTGTAGGGTCCTCGGCTTGAATGTTGAGACATTTTCGTATGAATGCAGTGTCATCAAATCCCAACGAACCAAACCATTATGAAGCAGTCCAATAGACCCACCAGCCTGCTTGCACCCAGCAGAGACATCTTCTCCCGGTTCACCTGTGACCGCCTTTCAAGTGGGCAGAGCCAGTGAAGCTGATCAGAGTACACAATACAATGAGGCAACACAAGTGTTTCTTCCTGGCTCATGCACCATTCTCGTCTTTAAAATGGAAGTCGTATTTCTATTATCCAGTAAAACTGTTGGATAATCAGTATCGTACAGCACAGGAAGTGGCCATTTGGCCCATTGTGCTTTCCAATCTTGTAGAAGGAGTCAGACCGGGGGGGGCTAGGGTAAATCTAAAACTAGGTTAACCTCTCATTTTTGATCTTCAGTTGAATGGCATCATACAAATCATGATCTCCATGGTTACAAATAGCTTTTTTTCTTTAAACCCCTCTACTATTTACTTCCCCAGCCAAAATGTTATTTTCCCCAAACATAGCAGTCTGCAGAGAACCTGGATGAATGAGAAATCAAACCACCTGATTGACAAAGTTCACAGCTGAGTGGCTGCACTCCACATGGTATACTTACCAGTCTTTATCCCTGCAACACACCACATAAACGTCAGAGGGAATGGTATGTTCTCAAGGTTGGATCTTCTGTTGCTGCTCATCAATAACCCGAGATTATAAATCAGAGAGCAATCTGGCAGATACATTCGTACACTCAGCTCTCAAAAACTGCAGCACACCTTCCCTACCTGGAAAGGCTCCAACATCAAACACCAACCTGGCTCTTATGATGAGTGAAACAAACTCTGAGGATTTCTGTAACCTGGAACTGATGCTCTGAATCTTGGAAAGTGGCAGTTTGAATGGATGAAATACATTGGTGCCATGAACCATGGAATCCAATTAAATGCACCATACCCTTCTCTATAGGAATACCACTTTGAGAGCAACAAGTCACTCTCTAGGGGAAAAGATAATAAATACCTCAGGGCAATGTTCTGATTTGCCAACTTGTATTTGTTTTAAAATGTTAAAGATCTGTGTGACAAATGTGCCAAAAAACTGAAGACAAGTCTACTACAAATGAATAGCTTCAAAAAAAGTTTCAAATCAACCTCAATTTCCAAAAACAGTGGTATTTTGCGTACACTCAAAGTGCCAATAAAACAGTGGGTGGTGGCATGATTATAAACAATGGTCCCTTTGGCATGAAGCTCTTGTCTAAAAGGGACAGGATTTCACTAACACATGAAATGAAAATCACTTATTGTCACGAGTAGGCTTCAATGAAGTCCGGGGAGGCTGGTACGGGAATCGAACCGTGCTGCTGGCCTGCTTTAAAAGCCAGTGATTTAGCCCAGTGAGCTAAACCAGCCCCATCATTCACAAGTGACTGTTTTCTTGCTCCATTCTTACTTGGATTCTGAATTCAGCAGTTAATCAGAAGGAAATTTGTCACCTAGTCAAAGGTGATTTGCAGCAATCAGTGACCGGGATGCTGTGGGACAGATGTTGGGGATTGAATTTGAGCTCTTGTGGTCATGATCTAGAATTGGCAACTAAAAGGATGATGCTCTAGGTCTCCTAGGAAAGGGGGGCAGAGAGACCCTAGATTGTGGAACTTGACTCACATCAGGCACATCTCAGTGCAGTAATTACCTTAGTTACAGCAGAGTAACTCAGAGTTAGTAAGTGAGCAGCTGATGCCAACTCGAGCTTTAGAAGCACATCGAGAAGCCACCCAAGGCATCTGCAATTACAGCCGCAAAAGGAAATCTGCCAAATAGTGTCACTGACCATGAATGCAAAGGAGGAATATTATAAGATGCCTGTCTGCATTATTCACAACCATAGAACAATAATTTGTTCAAAACTCAAAATAAATTAGGTGAGAATACTGATAGGTACATCCACTTTGATCGCTTTGCTTCTCATTATTATCTTTTGTTAGACTAGTGGTCACTGGGAGAGCTGGTACTGTAATATGGACCGTAAATCTGGCAGGTAACAGACCCCTGTTATTACACAGGAGTGGCACATAAGATGTCAAAGTCTAGTAGGCTGAGGGAGTGAAGAAAGCAGAATTCAATGTTACAAATATCACAGCTGGCTAGGATTCCTGAACACCACCCTATCACACCCGAGAGCTACCCAAGCTTGTGTTTTACTCCTGAGTAACGTGGGACCATCATGTCTCGTTAAAACCTGCAGACTCTTTTCCCTCGCTCCTCCCCACCCCCCCTCCACCACCACCATCGCAGAACCATTTGATGTGACCTTTGATGTAATTTCTTAAAGGCCAATGCGGTAATGAAACTGAAAAGGCATTACAGTAGAAAAAGGATAGCCCTAACCCCCAACTATCTGGTGTACAATGCACCGCAACAGTTGATGACGACTCAAACTGCTGGTACATTCATTGCTCAGTTTCCTTGGTGACCAAGTTCATTATTTTGAGGAAGTGGCAGTTTCTAACAACAAAAAAATGTGGGCCGGTGGAAAGGCAGGGAAAAGAAAAGTGCAGCCACATCTCTTCCAGAAATGCACAACCGGAACAAAGAAAAACAGCACAATTACAATCGAGGAAAAATGAATTAACTTTTCAGTTCAAGTCATGAGACTAACAAACCCATTCAAGTATAAACATGATCAACACACCTTGTGTAAGAGTGACGACAGAACTGAAAATGCATCCTATAAGTTTTTATCCTTCACGTCAACAATGTCAGAGATGAGAACTCTTATTGCTCTCAGCAAATTAAACAAATAGTAATGCCAGCAGCACCCTTGGTATATACTTGCAGGATTAAATATACAATATCAAATAGACGAGTGCCTGAACGTAGCCAATGTTGTGGAAAGGAGCATGGGAACAATTTGCAACAGTAGCACACGTGAAGAATGTGATAAACAAGGAATCACAAGGGCTTGGTTTTGCACTGTAAACAAAGCCGAGTATAAAGTCTGAATCTTGATTTCCCCAAAGGTTCAAAACAGAATATGCATAAAACAAATAAAACCAGTCGTGTGGCGTGGTCAATGCAATTGTACCTTTAACACACACACACACACAGGACCCAAGTGTGAGGATAGCACTCACACTGTCAATCATCTTTCATAAAATCAGCAAACATGGTTACATTATTCGCATGCACCGCCTCCAGTTAAAAGATGAGAGAGATGCAGATGACATTATAAATATTCAGCAGAGTCAGAGAGCAAGAAATTAGATTTATGAGTGGCTGAAATAAAACACATTTGTGCCCCCTGTATTTAGTGTGAGAATGTGGCTCTTCCGGCCTTAAGTCAATTAGATAGACAGCTGGAGGCACCACTTTGAAAGTAAGATTGTCATATATCCTCATGACCCCTTTTCAATTGAAAACAAATCTGAACCAATGCATGCTTCTGCAGACCAAGTCACACAATCTTCAAAACTAAGGCTCCATTTAAACTATCAAAGGCAAAACTATGACCTGGACAGAAGGATAATTGGATACCACAGGTGACTTTTGAGAAATTATTAAAATGATACATTTTTTATTTTTTTATTTTTTAAATTTAGAGTACCCAATTATTTTTTTCAAATTAAGGGGCAATTTAGCGTAGCCAATCCATCTAGCCTGCACATTTTTGCGAAACCCACGCAAGCACGGGGAGAATGTGCAAACTCCACACGGACAGTGCCCCAGAGCCGGGATCGAACCTGGGACCTCGGCGCCGTGAAGCCGCAGTGCTAACCCACTGCACCACCGTGCTGCCCCTTAAAATGATAAATTGATGGTTATTTATGCAAAACTCCAGAAATCTGATGGCTTCAAAGGCCATACACAAGTATTTATTCTAATGCCCCCAAAGCCCCACAGGACCAGAGAATAATTGATGCTTTAATCAGTCATCCTGGTTCACAAACTTGGTTACATCCAATTGCAGTGGAAACCACCGATTTTCACAAGGCAGTGTTAACACTAGTATTTACATGCAAGGTTTTCATAGGCAGCACCTCAGAAAGAGTTCTGAATTATTGAAGCATGCGGAGTTAAACACAGGGATCCTGGGTAGCAATTTTGAACTATCTAACTGGTTTGTCCAATGATATGGCCATAAACCAGGTCAGTCTTGTCCAAAGATGTGCAGGTTAGGTGGATTAGCCATGCTAAATTGCTCTTAGTGTCCAAAATTGCCCTTAGTGTTGGGTGGGGTTGCTGGGTTATGGGGATAGGGTGGAGGTGTGGACTTGGGTAGGGTGCTCTTTCCAAGAGCCGGTGCAGACTCGATGGGCTGAATGGCCTCCTTCTGCACTGTAAATTCTATGAATTCTATGAATTAAGTGTTTTAACACAAAGCACATGCAACTAATGAAATATCAAAATGATCACATGCAGTTGAATTTTCTTTTAAATGTATCTCCACTGATGCTGCCTGACCTGCTGCGTATTTCCAGTATTGTTGTATTTATTTCAGATTTTCAGCATCCACAGCAATTTGCTTGTGTTAAGTAATTTGACCTAATTTATAACTAAGTAGTTTGAGTCAAAAAAGCAAACCTCCAACATGTTAAGAAAATTATAGTAAGGCACAGCTTTGAAACCTGCTATTTCTGACATCAATTTCATCAGGGAATGTTACATTACAGGACAAATACACAGGTTTTCTCCATTTAATCGAGAATAATTTCAGAATGCTTGGAGCGGTGACGGCAATACATCACAGCCAAGCATTGAATCTTAAACCCATACGTTCAAGCGCAATAAAGGACTTTTAAGTGTGATTAAAATATTTTGACCCCCCCCTCCAACTGAGAGCTCAATTATCTATTTGTATTCCCTACCATCTAGCTGATGAATCAAGACGGCAACCTCACAGACAATTATAATACCGAGGGCGTGCCACCTCCTGTACCCCAAGATCACCAACTACTCAAGAAACTGAGCTGCAACAAATTATACTGCACAAGATTCCCTGCGACTCAGCATGCCTGCAGCGATGATGGGGATAAGGGGACAGACCAGCTCTGTACCTGGGCACCAAACAGTGTGAATGAGGAGTTAGTGAGGACACTGCTCGGCCTTTAAAAGGCTATATAAAAACACAAGCCGACTGTCAGACTTGTAAAATTCTTAACATGCTTGTAAAAGTATGTCCCAGAACTAATGGGAAAGTGCACACTCTAGTATGGGTACCGAGAACCTGCCCATTCTCAGGTGAAAGTCAATGGATATCAATGGAAAGGAACCCCAATGCCCATTCACCTTTCTAAATTTACATTTTTAAAAAGTTATCTAGATTAATTCAAATATTTATTTTCCTTTTCCTGGGCTCCATAAACTCGAGAGCCTTACTGAGGTGATTTCTCAGAAATCATATGAGCTTTGTCAGCAGGTTTTCTAACATTGGGAGGAATTGCAGCCAAATTCAATATCGTTATCAGCAGATATTTGTCATATTTATTTTTTACAGCAAAGGTCACTTAATAACGACAATGAGGAGCAGAAATCCTGCCCAACTTTCTTCCACCCTGATGGAGCGGACCAAACGTTATCCCAAACTCCCCGCTTCAGGCTCTCCCCGGCACAGCTAACTGGAACACAAACCATGGGTCGAATCCAAGACCTTGAGGTCCGAACGGGTGATTAAATCACTTCCTTTGAAACAAGGGCTTCGATCTATATTCTGCCAACAGGGCTCTTCAAACACTTTTAAAAAAATTTAAAGTACCCAATTCTTTTATTTACCAATTAAGGGCAATTTAGTGTGGCAAATCTACCCGCTCTGCACATTTGTATGGGGGTTGTGTGAGTGAGACCTGTGCAGACACGGGGGAAAATGTGCACAGTGAACTGGGGGAAAATGTGGACAGTGAACTGGGGGAAAATGTGGACAGTGAACTGGGGCCGGGATCGAACCCGGGTCCTCGGTGCCATTAGGCAGCAGTGCTAACCATTGTGCCAGCTTGTCGCCCCTCTTCAAACACCCGCTCAGAAGTAAAACCCGTTCTCGTTTTGTATTAAGATAATCTCCATTTTAAAATAAACTATGGAAGGTTTACTATCACATATAGAGAGATACATGGGTTTACAAGATTTGCAATAAAACTTGATTCAGGATGTCTTATTCTCTTTCACCAGACATTTGCACGTTTTATACCAATTTAGAGATTTCTCCAAACACAATCCCGACAATAGATCATTTTCAATGAACCCAGGACAGCTTGAAACTTCATTATCTAGGAAATTCACTTGAAAAGCTGCTTTTAGAATTCATACCTCACTCCTTCGTGTTATGAACCTTACTGAAAGTTGAAATCCCTGAAGTACAAAGATCCACAGTGGTTCAGTAAACTAGAAACACGATTCACATTCAAAATTCCTTGACCGGCTCAGTTACTGTGGGTACTTGGAAACAGAGATAATGGGGAAGATTAGCCATTCCTTTGTGAGGTTTGAGATGATCCTGTAACAAAGTGGACTTAATTAATTGCTTGCCAAAAATTGAGTTCAAAAGGTATTTTTAGTCCCTCTTGATTTTTATTCCTACCTTTGGCAGTAGAGGATTGTCATGTCACATCTGGGGTTTGAGTGTTGACTGCAACATGTCGCTAACATGTCAGCTGAGTCATAAACACTAGCACATTGGAAATATGCATTTCCCAAAGCACAGGCCTGGGAGGCACAGTGGCATCAATAAAGAAATAAAAGTAAAATTTTGCAAACCGAGCTGGCATATACACAAGGCATATCACAATCTCAGGACATCCCAAATGCTTTGCAGGCAATTAGCATATTTGAAGTATAGGCATTGCTATAGGAAAGTGGTGGCCAATTTATGCACAATGGCAATGTAATAATGACCACAGAATATGTTCTGAGTTTTTAAAAAAAACAATGATACTAATTGCGGCAAACAGGGAGAACTCCCAACATTTCTTCAAAATAGCAGCATGCATTACATGCAACGACAGACAGGACCTCAGTTTACATCTCCAATAATAGCCACCCAGCGGAGCAAGACAGCATGTCAATCCATAACCTAGCCAATGTCAACATTGCACAAACCTAACAATACAGGGAATATAAACTTGTTTTTGAGATGCCATTCAACTAATCCAGTTAAAGGATGGGCAAAATTGCATTTAAAGAGCTAAAGTTCTGGAAGATCAGCATTTGACTGATTGCTATTTTGTCAGTAGGGTCACAGGAACATGAAACAGTGTAAATAAACGTACAAAATTGTTAAAAGAAAAATGTGAAATCTAATTGAAGGGCTGAAGCCCATCATCCAGGGTGAAGGAAGCGAAAGTGGAAAATCAAGTCAATTAAAAGAAGTAGTGGCTAGACAATAAGTCTGGATTTCAAAAGCCTACAAATGATAGAGGGAAGGTAAAAAGCTACACATTTCAGATCCTGGTAAAGAACACGTTAAAATTGGTGGTTGTGTGAAGAGTTTTCTTTGCAAGGTGACAAGGATGAGAAGAAATGTATAGATTGGCATGATTGGAGCTTTGCGGGAACAAGATTAGACGAACGCCGATCACTGTAGATCCAACGAGACAAGGAAAGGTTGCGAGAGAGGAGAGAAAGAGAAAATGAATGAAGCCTACTTCCATTTTTAGAAAGGATCAGGTTTGTTTCCAGCTGCGCCTCCCCTCGGTGCTACAATCAGACTTTCCACGCTTTGCCTCTGTCACTGGCTAAGTGCAATACACTGGCACAATTTTTAAATAGCTCTGGACATTAAGATTACATTAGCCAGCATGACTATACACTTTGGCTGAAGGACATTTCATTTAAAATATATCACCGGGCCTTAATATAGGCATTAAACTGCAATATGTAGCATGCCTCAATTAAAATCACATGCCACTATACATCAGAACCAACACTGCAAATAGCTACCTGCCATTCTAAAGGTAGCTTTCCAGAAAATCAGGTTAAAACAAATTACTCAAAATAAAGTTTCCCATTTTCTACATATTCCTACATTAATGTATCATCTATAGTTGAGAAAGTAAGAGCGAAAAAGATTTGCTGAGTGGAACAAACTAGTTTTAATAATGTCTTGATTTTGTGTGTGTTTGGGGGGCTAATGTAGGTTCTTATGGATGGGCTGAATGGCCTCATTCACATCTATCGTGGTCTATTCTTGCAAATATTTTCAGCTACAAGATGGGAAGGAAACAAATTTAAGTACAACTAAACAAGAAGAGACTGCAACTGATCCACCAACTGGACAAAAGAAAGATCTCCATAGGGAGCATATTCAAGTGTGTGTGTGTGTGTGTGGTTTAAACGAAGAGAGAGAATCTCAAATACAAAATGTTGCCTCAGCGAAAGAGCTCACATTTTGCTCAAAGGGTTGCAGGTTCACGTTCATTTTAGGATTTCAGAATCAAAGCGGATATCTCTGTACAGTACCGAATGCACACTGCATTGTTTGCTGGTACCTTCTCTCCGGCAAGTTGAAGTGAAACCTCATCTGATTCTTCAGTTGGATGTCAACAATTCCATAGCACCACGAACATGCGTAGCAGGAGTAAGCTATTCAGCCCCTCGAGCCTGCTCCACCATTTTATAAGATTATGGCTGATCTGATAGTAATCTCAAATCTGCAACCTTCCTACCCCCGATTACTACTATTCAAAGAATAGTAAGGGGGTTTCTCCTTGTATCCTCGTCAACATTAATCCCTCAATCAACTCCACATAAAAAAGGTAATTACACTTTAAAAGTAATTAATTAGCCGTTAAAATGCCCCAAAGTAGTAATGAGGCGCAAGGTTCTTTATTTCTTAAAACGCTGATTTTTCATTAGCCTCGCTTGAGCACAAAAAGATGCAACAAAGCCGAAATTGAAACTTTCTTTGCATTCCCACACTCTCCTTCACATCCAAGCCAGACATCCCACCTTCCTACTCTCCAAGATAAAACATCAGATCAACCTTCAGACCAACACCTCAGAAAACTGGGCAAATTGGAAGCAGGCGAATTTGAATGAGGTACAGGCCCAGGAACCCTCAATCTTGTCAAAGCAAATACTCCAGTTGCAGTCAACATTTTATCAAACAGTCAGCTCGTCAGTCAACGTCTGTGAAAAGAATAGAGGAGTTAAACTTCCCAGAAGTAGATTTTGTTTGGTCAGAATTAGGATTGAAATTACAACTCCGTTCCCCTCTCCACAGCTGACGGACAGCCTGGAAAACCAAGGTTTTTGCCAACAGGTAAACTGTTGCTGAGGCAGGAAGAAATCTGCACAAATGGTTAAAAGCTAGAGCAAAGAAATGGACTTTGAAGATATTTTTATATAACATACGAATATATATAGGACATACTGTTGTCCACAAGACCAGAGTCAGACCAGTGAATTACTTAAGGGCAGGTTCAAGAAACATGTAAAGGAAAAATTAAGAGAAAAATATACAGAAATAATGGCATAGCAAAAAATAATAATCTTTATCATCACAAGTAGGCTTACATTAACACTGCAATGAAGTTACTGTGAAAAGCCCCTAGTCACCACATTCTGGCACCTGTTCGGGTACACAGAGGGAGAATTCAGAATATCCAATTCACCTACAAAATTGGATATATGGTGAACTGGTGGAGATCAGTTGAGGGATGACGAGGGGACAGAATAAGTACTACACTTTTGATTAAGAAGAGAGATCAGTAAAGAGAGTACTTGACTGGTTAGAGACACGATTAGAGGTAACAAGATGTGAAAGGGTTCGGAGGGCACTTCTGATGTGGAGGAATCAACTGATTTTGGTCATGGATGAGATGCAGCTCAGGTTTGGAGTCAACAGTACATCAAAGGCTATGAATCAGAGTCGTACAGTGCAGAAAAGGCCATTCGGCCAATCAAATGGTTTGGAAAAGCCCAGGTGTGCAGCTGGAGGCGGGGATGGCATTAATGCAAACAAGAGTGGAGATTTTAGCAGGGGGCGAAGACTATGGCTTCTCGTTCTGATACTGAACTGTAGTAAAATGTGGTTCATGCAACACCACATGTCAAACGGCTCCCTTCAACACCACATGTCAAACGGCTCCCTTCAATGAAGCAAACAGCAGATTCTTCAACCCAACAAGAGATCAGCTTCAGCAGGCTGGTCACCAGAAGCCCACGGTTTTCATTTAATATGCCATAAAATTCAGCATCAAAACAATCAACATGCACTATATATTAATAAATGTGATTTTTGTTTTTTGGGTTAGCCCCTGTGAGCTGCTATCTAAGATTAGCCTGTGTCTAACTAGTCTCGTAACTCAAGTTTTACTGCTGAATTAAATAATAGTGACCTCTTAAGAATCGGGTCCTGGCTGAGATTGCCTGCATCCATTCTGTAGTCTGGTATCAGAAAAACCTTCTCCTGTAATGCATTTGAGAGACAATGGGGTAGTGGTAATGTCACTGTGCCAATATTCCAGAGACCCAAGCTTCTGCACTGGGGCTGTGGGTTTAAACCCCATCACAGAAGCTGGTAGAATTTAACTTCAATTCAGAGAAAATCTGGAATTGAAAATGGTAATGATGACCATGAAACTATCATGGATTGTCACAAAAACCCATCAGACTCACCAATGTCCTTTCGGGAAGGAAATCTGCCACCCTCACTTGGTCTGCCCTACATGTGACTCCAGATCCACAGCAATGTGATTGACTCTAATCTACCCCATTAAACTGAGTAAGCCACTCAGTTCAGTGGCAATTCAGGATGGGTAACCAATACTGGCCTAGCAACTGGTGCTGAAGAAAATCTGCTAGTAGTAGCTCCAGTATATTTAACTGAATTCAAATAGTAAAACAAAACAAACTCCTTTCCTGTCACCCACCCACCTTCTGCAAAGGTACCTCTGATTAGAAGTAAAAATAAGAACTCTGGAAATCAAATAAAAACTGGAAAAGCACAGCGCATGCATCAATACCTGAAAGGGAACGAAAGGTTGACGTTCTAAGTTAGCCTGCCTTTCATATGTGGATTCACCCACATCCATCTGCAACATCCTCCCCTCCTTCTAGGGGCTTTTCACAGTAACGTCATTGCAGTGTTAATGTAAGCCTACTTGTGACAATAAAGATTATTATTCTGTTTATCATGCTTAGTCTTAAAAAGGTTGTATTTCTGCAGCAAATGGAATCCGCAAATAGCTCCTGGCAGCACTTTCCAGTAGCGTGAAATCGGCATAGTGCTGCCACAAATCAGAACAGGGGTGGAGAGGTTAGAAAGTGAGAATTATCAACATTTTAAAAGATCCATAAAAAACTGTCAATCAGAAATAAAAGAGTTTATTTGATGACACACAATTTGAAAGCCCATATGCTACTATAGGTGACACTTTTTCACTAAACAATCACTTGGTAAGAGGGGAAAAGTGACACTGCAAAGTTCAAACGGTTTAATTTATTTCAACATGGCACCACTCTGTTTTGCTTTGTAACCGCTGTCTCAGCAATATTGGAACCGCATCACTGGATATTTGTGAGCCAGGGACCAGGTTGCATTGATGTTGAATGTGACTTTAAGGAACGCCATTATCCAACTCCACATACTCTGGGAATAGGTCAGGCGAAATGGGACAAAGTCTTTACACAAATGACTTTACTAGTAACGTGCACACAAGAATTTATCATTTAGCCCTGCTAAGAGGCAGATTACAGGAACTGTGCAGTAGAAAGGGTTGTACATGGCAAAAATATGTCAGATTACCTCGACCCCAGCAGACACGGGTGTGGAACATTTGATTCTCAATTAGGGACAAAGTTACAAATATTCAGACACAGGCACCTGCCAGAGTGAAGTTTGCTATTTATAACTCACGTGCTTGATGCAGATGACAGGAAAGGGAATAAGAAAAATAAAACTGTCTGGCGGTCCATTCCAAAGCTGGGATCTCCCCAAAGACCAGCAATGGATATTACCTGTGGAATCGTGAAAGGCCTGGGTTGCCCTATTTTTCCTGAGTATTCAAAGGATTAACTTTGGAGTGGAGACACAGCAGAGTAGCAAAAACATACAGATGTTGCGGAGTGGTGGAACATAGGTTTGATTTCCCCTGGTCAACCAACTGCTAGGGGTAGGGCACCATCTAAAGCAAAAAAAACCTAACAGCATAAATCAAGGATTGCACCAGGCTCCTGATTAATCTGTATGTCTCAGCCCACTCAAGAGAAAATGTGCATGTCCACAGAAACACCTATACAAACAGTTTAAGGTGAATTCCTGCAATGGTTCAGGAAGTTGATCAAGTAAGGAACGAGTGATGTTCCGAAGACAAAGCTGTGAAATCCCTCACCATCACCCACCCCAGCACCTAAATTGCCTGTTGACACCCCTTGTTTGGGCTCACACATGAATGATTGTCACTTTGGTACTATGCACAAGGGACCTAGGGAGATTGCCCAAGTGGGGAATCAACATCCCCGGGAGAGGGGGAGAAGGACATTCGAGAGAGAAAACAGACAGCAGAATTAAACTGATAATAGTGGAATGCAGAAAATAATCCCAATTTGTGACTTTGACAAATTATTCAGCCAACTATGACATTCAGTTCGAGGTCACATCAGCAATTTTTTTTTACATTGCACAACTCCTAGTTAATAATTCTATGCATCATTTTAAAACTGCACTTCAGGCAATGATAGCCATCTCCTGGGTAACAAAACCTAGTTGGAACCAATTTGGAAGAAGGCTATCTGGACTGTCCAGTACATGCAATAACGGTAATGATCCTTTCAAAAGAAATAGTCAGAAATCGAAAGCAAGTCAACCAAATTTCAAAAAGCAGCCAGCTAGTCACAAGCCTGGCATCTCTCCGTTTAATGCAAAATGTTTGACAATTCTTTTAGCTAAAATAAATACTCAAAAAACCCTTCACACTGCTTGGCCTTGCCTTTTAAAGCATTGCTAGTCTCACACACCGAGCACAGACTCAAGAAAGTCTTTCACCGGATGCTCTGATTAGAGAAGTAGGCGTCAGCCTTAGTGAGCCCCTGATGGTTTTGGTACAACTCTTTTAAGAAAGAAGAACACTTATAAAACACAAGTACCTTCGGGGAAGAATTGCTTTCGTCTTCACATGTAACGGCATTGCCAACTCACGTTTTCGCTGCACAAAGACCAAAGCACTTCTTCCTCCAGGTTTCTTTACTTTGACTGAGTCTCAGTTGCATTTATGAAAATGTTGCTGCTTTTAGATTCTCTGGCACCGAAAGGTAAATCTCAGCAACCAATCACTTTCCTTTAATACACAGAGTGCTCCACAAGTATTCAAACCCTTGAGACCAATTGTACTTTCACAGCCATTGCAGTGTAGCAAATTTTCTTAAATTGCTCAGGGCAATGATTGATTCAGGTGGGAGTGGACAAATTCTTCATGAAATGAAATGAACTGAAAATCGCTTATTGTCACAAGTAGGCTTCAAATGAAGTTACTGTGAAGGGCCCCTAATCGGCACATTTCGGCGCCTGTTCGAGGAGGCTGATACGGGTATTGAACCGTGCTGCTGGCCTGCCTGGGTCTGTTTAAAAGCCAGCTAATTAGCCCTGTGCTAAACCAGCCCCAGAGTCATCCCACATATCGTCTCTGGGTTTTCATTTTTTCCTCATTTCGCAGACTGCAGGATGCTACATAGAACATGTGGGATGCCACAAGTATATATATTTATAATCTGTACAAGGTCTCCAAGTAGATCATTCTATAAAAATCAACATTTATAGGTTCTTTATATATGGTGGTAATAAGCATCAAGGTATCACGCTGAGAAAAGTGGCATCTCTCCAAAACTGCAAGACCAACATTGCTTTTCAATACCGTGTGAAAGCTTATTTACAAAGGCAATCAGCAGGAGGAGCATTCTGTATATTAAACAGACCTATTTGGCACCAAGTCTTTTAAACAAGGACATCACACACTAATATCGTTGGGTGCATCAAATAGAACCCAAGCTTGTGCAGCGAGGTGAAAAGAAAGCCTTGTTTACCTAAAGCATTATCTTTTATTTGCAATCACTGCTAGCTTGCAGAACTGCATCCTTCACTACATTGCTAATTTTGATGTTTTTGGAGGAGGATCACCCACCTTGATAATCAAGTGTGTCACTGCTCCCCACATTAAAAGATTCTTCAAGTTTGCTTTGGTGTGTATGAAGGAACAGTACGGTTCACCTGTTTATCAAATATTGTTCTGTCCTTTTTTCAAAGAGAGACAAGGTTCCAAAATTGAGACGCAGTCAAATATTTAATCAGTGGACGCCATGTCTTATACCCTTTATTCTTTGGCTGTTCTCAAAACAAACGGCCAAATGCCAGAAGACACAATTGCTAACTTTTCCCCAGCAAAGTGGGATTACTTTTTCCTTCTGTTTTTGTTTTTATAAGTGTTCTCTCTTTAGTGTGTCAAACTGTGCAATTTACTAACAGCATTTACTTTAAATTAAAAACCTCAAATCAAGGCTGGTTAAGCACTAGATCCAAAGGCAACAGTAGTTAAGTGGATGTAGTTGCAAGCTACCCATAATTGAGTACAAACAGGGTCCACTGGTGAATAATCCACGGACGCTCTTCCCAGGAAATGGCACCTTTTTTCTGCAGATCAGCAGCTGGAAGCACCTCTGTCAGAGTGAAGTAGTTTTCCTACGTGCGATTCAGAGTCTGGAAGATTCTAGAAATCTGCAACATCACAGGACCAGTCTCGGGATCATTCATCCATTGAGTGCTGTTCAATGGATTTTCCAGCATATCTTCAAATGCTGCAAGAGGAGAACACATTTAAGGTAGTTGGTGGTGATAGGAGAAAAGTAAATTGAAGGCCAGCTTAGTACAGAAATGACATCCTACAGCAGACACTTGCATAGTTAGAAGATAAACCTTCTCCTAAAAATAAAATTTGATTGAAAACCCGGACTATGTTCTAGCTTTTAAAAGAAATTTTACACTTTTGAAAAAAATGAATTCTTACGATCGGATATTTTGCAATACATTGTGTTAAGGGCTTAGATGGAGCAGAGTTCGTAAAATATATACAAGATACCTTTTAGCTCAACATGTGGAGGGTCCAACAAGGGATGGTGCAGTGCTGGAGCTAATTCTGGGGGAATGAAGCCGGACTGGTGGCGGATGTGATGGTGGGGGAGCATTTTAGTGATAGCGCCACAACATGGTACAATTTAAATTTGTTATAGTCAAGGAAATAGACAAATTGTAGGAAAATCTCTTAGATTACCGCAGAGATACCCTCCCTGTTTCCTCTTTGAACACACCAAACTGCTCTTCTGTACATCTCCCCACAGGTAATTTGTTGCAATCTACCTTGACCAGATCCTGCCTTATTTTACTAAAGTAAAGTAAAGTATCTTCAAAGGAAATATTCAATGAATGGCACCACACTGGGAAGTCCTGAGAAACAAAGAGACCGTGGCGTGTTTGTAACTAGATCTTGGAAGGCAGAAGGGCAGGTAAATAAGATGGTGAAAAAGGCATATGGTACACTTGCCTTTATCAGTCGTGGCATAGATTTCAAAAGAAAGAAAGTCTTATTGGAGAACATTGGCGAGGCCACAGCTGGAGTACTGTGCGCAGATCTGGTCGCCACATTATAGAAAGGGTGCAGAGTAATTTCACAAGGATGTTGCCTGGAATGGAACATTTCAGTTGTGAAGAGGGGTTGGATGGGCTCAGGTTGCTTTCGTTGGAGTAGAGAAGACTGAGGGGGCGACCTGATCGAGGTATCCAAGATTATGAGGGTGGATAGGGAACAGCTGTTCCCCTTAGTTGAAGGGTCGGTTACGAGGGGACACAAGTTCAAGGTGAGGGGCAGGAGATTTGATGGGGATTTGAGGAAAAACATTTTTACCCAGAGGGTGATGACAGTCTGGAACGCACTGCCTGGGAGGGTGGTAGAGGCAGGTTGCCTCACATCTTTTTAAAAGTACCTGGATAAGCATTTGGCATGATTTAACATTGAAGGCTATGGGCCAGGTGCTGGCAAACAGGATTAGGTGCAGACTCAATGGGCCAAAGGGCCTTTTTTGCACTGCATTTTTCTGGGACTGTGAATTTTCAAGCCAAATGAATACAGTACAAACTGCAAATTTACTAAAGGGTTGAAAGTAGTGACAGAGCGAATCAAATACCATAAGAGGTGGTACGTAGAGTAAATTAAATTTGCTCAAATAAAATACAAGCCTTTTATTGTAGTATAAGCAAGATTAGAGTCTTGCATGAACAACAGTGCTAAAGGAAAGAGAATGGTGGAGATCATTCTCCTCCCACTTCCAGAGATAGAGGGACTTTTAATCATTGCTCAGTAGACCAGATTCGGGTGACACATGTTGGTTGCCAACCTCTGCCAGCCCTCAGCTGGGCTACTACACAGTAGCTTGAATGGAGAGGGTCAAGGAGAGGGTAAAAGTATGGAAGATAAAATCTTTCCTGAGACATATTTCGAGGGAGCATCACTGACCGTAATGTTGTGGATGTCCACAGGCCTGACCCTCCCACCGTCCAGACAAAAGCGCAAAAGCAGGAACTGAGTTTTACTTATTTAAAAAAAGTTACATCTCGAAAATTGCGTTTCTATATGGTTGATATATTTTACTCATCTATGGTCAGTCAACAACAGCTGCTGTAGAGAATCAGCAGGTCCAACACAACCATTTAACTGTACAAGAACAGATGTCCACAGGGAAAGTTATTTTTGTACCCATATAAGGCAGGTTTCTGCACAGAGGTTTAAATTGCTCAAAAACATCAGCACTCTAGCTCAACGAATTAAGCTATTTTACAATAGCGCAGACATCCACTGTCACAGACTATCCTCTTAAAATTCATGGTTAGCAGAACTGATAAGCACAACATGAGACTGTGACCTTTGAATAACATTTACGTTGGAAGTACACATTGCACATTGAACATCTTGAGCTCAGATTCGAGAATCCTTGCTTCAATACACAGCAAGACATCCCTGTTTCTGTAATAAACACATACTCCACTCAGTAAACAACTAGAGAAACCCAGAGTCAGAAAATGCTGGAAATAGTCAGACGGTTTGGCAGCATCTGCAAAGAGAACTGCTGAAAGGTCGCTGAACTGAAATGTTAATTCTGCTTCACTCTCCCCAAGGTAGCGTGCGGATGCTACTAACGGCCTAGGTTACTGAGGGGAATATCAGGCAGGGTTCTGCTGCTGATCATTATTCAGCAATCAGTGTGTGCATCAGAAGGACAGGAACAACGTTGACCGCTGAATAGTCTCAACATTTGTATCTTGTAGCACGGTGGCACAGTGGTTAGCATTGCTGCCTACGCCGCTGAGGACCCGGGTTCGAATCCCGGCCCTGGGTCACTGTCCGTGTGGAGTTTGCACATTCTCCCCGTGTCTGTGTGGGTTTCGCCCCACAACCCAAAGATGTGCAGGTTAGGTGGACTGGCCACGCTAAATTGCCCCTAAATTGGAAAAAATAATTGGGTACACTAAATTTTTAAAAAAACATTTGTATCTTGTATATATGAAAAATGTGCACTTGTATATATGAAAAATGATGCGAACCCTCGCCTCACTTGAGAGATCAAAGCATTAAGAAAACTTACCAAGCAGTGTTTTAGGATTAATCAGTCCCAGTTGTACAACAGGATTGTCCAGAATGGCCTGAAATAATGGACTTTCGGTGTCAATGCCCTTATCTAACTCCTCAGGGGAGGGCTTTCGATCACCCAGCAACCATTCACACTGAAAAATAAAAATTGCTCATTATTGATCAGGAATTTGTTAGATCAAACTGGTTCTCCAGAGATCAATGTTACAATACAATGAGAGGTTGAGAATACAGTTACAGCCACATTGCTGTTTCAGGGATACTTTTGTTTACAACATCAATAAAATATTCTCAGCACATAAGCGAGTGCAATCCTCTTCAAATTCTTTGCCCCCGCAACCTTTCTGGTGGCTGTTCAATCGCCAATAACTGGAAGGTTTGGAATGGAACTAAAAATATTATTCTGGCATAGTAATTCAGTGGGACATGGAGATTTAGGTAACATATGCAAAATAATTTCACAGTTTAGCTATCCATTTCTTAGTTCGGACTCTTTAATGTAAGGTGACAATCCCAGCAAAGCATTATAACCACTTTGTCCTTTGTGGGGTGGGGAGGAGAAAATTCAAAGCACCCCAATTTAAATTTAGAGGTCAAGGAAACTTTTATTTTGTGTAAACACTGCGCTCAGCATCAGTATCAGGGTTGAGATGCCATAAGCAAGTAATTCATTTTAATGACCCATCTATATTTTTAACCTATCTTTGTCTCCTCAAGTTCTTCCTCTCAGGCTCTCAACACCTTGCTCGGATGCACCATTATCTTTCGGTCTGCATGGAGTGTGGCCCATTAAACCACCAAGGAACCACATGAAGTTTTTTCTAACACAGAGTGCTTTGACACTGTGCAGCAACCAACACTTGGTGACCTCTGCTATTTTTATTCTACATTTATCTTCTATTTTAGAAAAGATGCTGAGAATTTCAAAGTGAGCATCTTGAAATAATACTTGTTATAGGTCAGAATTAAGAGTAGGACAAGGCTAAATGAGGCATTCCTCGGAGAAGGCGACAATTCAATTCTCCATATTGATTCATCCGTCATCTCCCAAATCTCAATCACCAAAGTTTCTACCTTCCTCTCCCACACATACACAAAGTATATACTATGTGCATGGTCCAGATGAACTCAATGAGACAAACTCAATGAGGCAGATTATGAATTCAGTAACTAAAAAAAAAATATATTAAACTTCAACACAGATTAGGCTAGAGTAGTTTCCTAAAATAATCTGATCTATGCGGACTTACAGCAGCATCTTGTTGGTTATTGTTGACTCGCAAAGCGTCTATTACTTCCTTTTCATCGAATCCCATTTCCATCAGAGCAATCATAGCCTATAATAAAAACCAACAACAGGATATTACTTGCCATGACACTACTACATATTTAAACTAGTAACTTTTGGAAACTCTGCATCACTTACAAAAGCACGTACAGTCTGTCTGGACTCAGCTTAGTTTACAACAGCACTCATAGAACAGTGACCGTGGGAACAAAATCATGAACTTTTCTTTTTTAATTATACAATGTCACAACACATAATAACCAAGAGAGGTTGTATCCTGACCCACTGCTGCTTGTTAACCCGATTCAGCATCGTCTTTAATCTTCCTTCAGTCCTCCCCATGCAAACAGATGTGCTCAAAAGGCCAGTGCAAGTAAAAATCACACCAAAGCAGGCCGAGGAGCAGCGATAAGATCCTCAGAATTGGATCTCACACTGGTCTACTGCACTGCAGTATTGGTCTACTGCACTGCAGCCAGCACGTGTGCAGCTAACAACTCAGCAAAATTATCTCCCACTGTTGGAGTGCAGAACCTTCCACATCAACTTCAGGTTCTTCACCTCTGCTGTTGCAATCACTTTTGTTGCATGTTACTCCCTGCCACTTCATCCCATTCCCTAAAACAGAGAATTCTGGCAAGGTTATGGAAAGCACCATTTAATACCGTTTAGGCTTACTCTCACTGGGATCTTTGGCTACAGTTTCCGTATCCCAAATGTACAACACATTTGCATTATAACACCTTTTGAGGTACAATGGTTTACATGGGAATACATACATTGATGGGAATCAGGGTGATAAATCAACTAGTTTCATCACACAGTACTGGTCTAATAACAGTAGGTTTCTCATGTACCCATGAGGAAAAAATGGGAGGTTTAAATGGAAAACAGCAGTTCTCACAGCACCACTCCTTTCCATAGAATCCCATAGACAGCCACAGAATCCCTAGAGTGCAGGAGGAGGCTATTTGGCCCATCGAGCCTGCATCGTCCCTCTGAAAGTCCACTAGGTCCACTCCTCCCCCCAGTCCTTATAAGCTAACCTGCACATCTTTGAACACTCAGGGGCAATTTAGGATGGCCTATCCACCTAACCTGCACATCTTTGGACTGTGGGAGGAAAGCAGAGGCACCCAGAGGAAACCCATGCAGACACAGGGAGATCGTGCAAACTCCACACAGAGGGCACCCACAGCTGGAATCGAACCTGGCACTGAGGCAGCAGTGCTAATCACTGTGCCACCATGCCGCCCATTTCATAACTCAGTAAGAATTCACGTTTTTCTGGGAAAGCGGTACACTCCAACTTTCAATTATGAATAAATATGGCACTGTGACGAGCTACGGGAAGCATCTCAAATTAAATGAAGGCATTATTCAAGTGTAAGGAAAATTCCATTCATGTCACATGCACTGAAATTAAATTAATTCTACTCACTCTGGATTCTGGTCTGAATTCCCGTTTCCGCCTAATTTTCTTAAAGATGTCAGTCAACTCATCCTGTTTGGCAATTTCACTGACAGCTTCCGGCTTTGAATCCTTTGGAGCTACTCTTGACCCTCCAGCTATCACATCCCCGGGTAGCGGCGCATCAATTGTAGGGTCCTCTGCATGTTCAATCAGCCACTCCATGGCCTGTGTCACAGACATACTGTAGATAGAAGGGAAAACCTGCAAATTGGAATCTGACAACAAATATTGATGCAGCTGTATAGATTAGCACTGCACTCTGCAGTTACATTGCAATTCCATTGATAACAGTCTGTCACTGATCACAACCCAAGAAGGAGAGTTGAGTTTTGAAATGTAACTCTGTTTCTGCACTCTTATTCAAATGCCACAGCTTTTGTACCTAAAGGCACATTCCCTTTTTAGATGCAGGAATTAATCTTTAGCCTCTTGCATATTTTCCTTTGTTCAAGATAGTGATCAATCTCACTTAGACTTGCAAGCAAGATCACCAAAGCAGCATAGACGGATGCAGATTATTCTACTGGGATAAATATAGCATGTGTATTTTAAAATAAAAGATTTGCAACCAGACTATTTTCTTCTTTTGTGGGTAGGAAGGATAGAATGATAGAAAAGTTAGGCCATTCAGCGAATTGTGATTGCGCTGGTTGAAAATAACTAGTCGTCCATTGTAATCAAACCTTCCAGCCATGCAGTTTACAGCACCTCAGGGCACACCCAGGTAACTTTTAAGGGTTTCTGCCTCAATCACCAATCCAGGCAGCAAACTCTGGATGCCCACCATCATCTGGATGAAAATGTATTTCCTAGTATCCCATCTAACCCTTCTGCCAAGCACCTTAAATCTGCTCCCTGGTAACTGACCTCTCCGCTATGGGAAACAAATCTTCCTTGCCTGCTCTATCTAGGCTCCTCATAACTTTGTACACCTCAATCAAGTCACCCCTCAGCCTCCTCTATTCTAAGAACTAACCCTGGCTGAACCAATCTTTCCCCAGAGCTGCAATTTTTCAGCCCTCGTAACATTCTTAAATCTCTGTCCTCTCTCTACAGCAATTATGTAATCCCTGTAATGTGGTGATCAGATCTGTACACAAAATTCCATCTGTGGCATAACCATCGTTTTATACAGTTGCACCCATGCATCTCTGCTTTTGTATTCTATACCTCATGCAATAAAGGAAGGCATTCCAAATGCCTTCTTTGCCACCTGTCCTGCCACCTTCAGCAGCCTGTGGACATGCACTCCCAAGGTGTCTCACTTCCTCTACCTCTCTTTTGCCTACTGTTCGAGTATTCCCATGCTTTGTTTGCCCTCCCAAAATGCAGAACTTCTCAGATTGAATATAGTTGCCATTTTTTCACCCAAGCAAACCAATAATATCATTCTGACATCCACAGTTATCTTCTTTACTATTAACTACACGGCCAGTTTTTATGTCATCTGCAAATTTCTCAAGTAAATTTCCCTCGTTTAAATGAAAATTATTTACACCAAAAACAGCAAGGGGCCCAACACCAAGCCCCGTGGAATGCCACTGGACACCGCTTTCACTCACTAAATTAACCGCCGATCAATATCCTTTTGTTTCCTGTCTCTGGGCCAATTTTAGATCCATCTCACCACATTCCCTTGTATCCCATGGGCTTTTACTTTCCTTATCAGTCTGCCACGTGAGGTCCTGCCAAATGACTCACTAAAATCCACTTAGACCACATC
This sequence comes from Scyliorhinus canicula, assembly GCF_902713615.1. Classification (NCBI taxonomy): domain Eukaryota; kingdom Metazoa; phylum Chordata; class Chondrichthyes; order Carcharhiniformes; family Scyliorhinidae; genus Scyliorhinus; species Scyliorhinus canicula. Next base: position 61,958,160 of record NC_052166.1, read on the forward strand.
CAATGCACTACCCTCATCAATCCTTCTTGTATATTCCTCAAAAAATTAAATTCAGTTAGTAAAACACAGCTTTCCCTTAACAAAGTCATGCTGTCTATCCCTGGTTGACAGTTTATCCTGGTTAGCGAGAAAAATCCTTTGAAATCCACCTGGATCTTTCTTATCTCAAGGACCTTATGACTGTGTCGTAAAATACAGGAAGTTTCCTGCTTAACTCCATCATAAACCTCTCCCCTCCCCCCAATAGAACGATCATAACTTGTCAACTTTCTATACTTGGTGCAACCAAAAAGAGGGAACTATACAACTCAAATTACTGTAGTGTGTGCGGCAGAAAACGCCAAAGGGCATACACTCTATATTACAATTGTAGACATCCAACAGGGATGTCTCCCTGAATAAATCAGTTCACAAAAAGATTGCCACGGCAACACTCACTGATTCAGCCGTAGTGCTTTCACTGCTCGACTCTCAGGGAAGCCCATCTCAGTCAGCTGGCGTAGTGCTGCCTCATCTACTCGATCCTCCTCATCCTCGTCCAACATTGCTGCCAAAGGGGTAAAATCCATTAGCAACACTTGCATCTAAATCAGTCCTGTGTTAAATAAATATCAGAAGTGCTGGAATACTCAGCAGGTCCGGTAGCATCTGTGGAGAGAAAAAGAGGGTTAACGTTTCAAGTCCAAAACGACTCTTCTTCGGACGTCAACTCTCGAGTGATAAAAATATACATAGTCAGCCTCCTCTGGAAGCCCCCAGCATCACAGTACTCAGCCAATTCGATTCACTCCATGTGATGTCAAGAAAAAGGCTGAAGGCATCGGTTACCGCAAAGGCCATGGACCCTGACAACATACCGGCAATAGTACTGAAGACTTGTATTCCAGAGCTTGCCCTGCCCAGAAGCCAAGCTGTTCCAGTATAACTGCAACACTATCATCTACCTGGCAATGGGGAAAATTGCCCAGATATGTCCTGTACACAAAAAGCAGGCCAAATCCACCCAGCCAATTACTACACCATCAGTCTACTCTCAATTAACAGTAAAGTGATTGGAGGGGTCACCAAACGATACTTGCTGAGCAATAACCACCTCACTGATGTTCAGATTGGTTTCCAACAGGGCCCCAAGCTCCTGACCTCATTATAGTCTTGATTCCAACATGGGTGAAAATCACAGAATTGTTACCGCGCTGGGGGCCATTTGGTCCATCGTGTCTGCACCGGCTTTCCAAGCGAACATAATGAATTAGTGCCTTTTCCATGTACCCTTGCACATTGTTTCTATCCAAGTAATCATCTAATGCCCTATTTAATGCCTCAATTGAACCCGCCTCCAGCACACTTCCAGGCACTGTATTCCAGATCCGAACCACTCGGTTGAAAACATTTTTTGCTCGCACGTTTGTTTGTTTTTTGCAATCATTTTAAGTCTGTGCCCTCTCATTCTTGATCCTTCTATGAGCAGGAACAGTTTCTCCCCATCTACTGTCCACAACGTCATGATTTTGAACAAATCCATCAAATCTCCTTTTAGCCTTCTTCTCTTGAAGGTGAACAGTCCCAACCTCTCCAATCCATCCTCAAAGTTTCTCCTCCCTGGAACCATTCTTGTAAACCTCTTCTCCACTCTCTCCAATGCATTCACATTCTTTCTATAGTGTGGTTCCCAGAACTGCACACAATATCCCAGCTGAAGTCTAACTAGTGCTTTAAGCTCTATGCCCCTATTAATGAAGCCCAAAAATACTATATGCTTTATTAACTGATCTCCCCACCTGTTCTGCCACGTTCAATGGCCAATGCACATATACACCCAGGTCAGGGGTATGGGTCATTGACATGGCCGGGTTTCTCAGTCTTGAGAAGATCAAGTTCGCCCTGAGGGGATCGATGCTAGGGTTTGCCCAGAGATGGCAGCCATTTATCGACTTTTTTCAGGAAAATTAAGCTGTCAGCAGGGGGGAGTGGTTAAAGGTAAAAATGAGGCATGGGGGGTTGGTTGAGGTGGGAAATAGCTAGTAGGAAAAGGGGATTGGGGAATTATGTTTGTAAGCCATGTTGGCTCATGTTGATTGTTTGGTGGGTGGGTGTTATTTACTTTGTCGTTTTTCCTCTTGAAAAAAATGATATATGCCTTAATAAAATATTTTTTTGGGGGAAAAAAAGAATTTTACCCCATACTTTATATTGTCTCTCCATGTTCTTCCTATCACCTCACACTTCTCTGCATTGAACTTCATCTGCCACCTATCTGTCCACTCCACCAATTTGTCCATGTCCTTCTGACATTCTACACTGTGCTATTCAAAGTTTACTTCCAAGTTTTGAGTCATCCGCAAACTTTGAAATTGCCCCTTGTACACCAAGACCTAGATCATTAATATATTATCAGGAAAAGGATGGATTCCAATACTGACCCCTGGGAAACTCCACTACAAACCTTCCACCAGCGTGAAACATATCAATTGACCATTGCTCTCTGCTTCCTATTATTCAGTCAACTTTATACCCACATTGCTTACTACCTTTATTATTCCATGGGCTATAACTTTTCCCACAAGTCTATGGTCTGTATTGAAAGTGCATGTACATCACATTAGCAGCTTTATCCTCATCAACCTTTTTTATTACCTTCTCCAAAAAAACTCCAGCAAGTTATATAAACATGGTTTCCCCTACAGAAATTCATGCTGGCCCTTCCTAATAAATGGACATTTTTCCGTGTGACTATTAATTCTATCTCAATTATTTCTAGAAACTTGCCCCACAACTTACGTTAAATTTACTAGTCTGTAATTGCTGGGGCGGCTCCTCACGGCGCTAAGGTCCCAGGTTCGATCCCGGCTCTGGGTCACTGTCAATGTGGAGTTTACACATTCTCCCCTTGTTTGCGTGGGTTTTGCCCCCACAACCCAAAGATGCGCAGGGTAGGTGGATTGACCACGCTAAATTGCCCCTTAATTGGAAAAATGAATTGGGCACTTAATTTATTTTTAAAAAATAATTGCTGGGGCTATCCGTGCATTTGATACACTTTGCAATTCACCAGTCCTCCAGCACCTTCCATGAGTCGAGGGAAGATGGAAAGATTATGGCCAATGCCACTAAAATTTTCATTCTCACGTCTTTAAATATCCTTGAATTGTATCTCACCCAATCCCGGTGCCCTGCCGACTTTCAGACCGAAAATCTATTCAACACTTCCACCTCAACAATTCTGAACCCTTCTAGGGACAGAGTTTCCTCATCTGTCACCATGTCCTGGGTAACATCTATCTCCTTGGTAAGGATGGATGTAAAGTATTAATTTAATACAGGCAGCACGGTAGCATAGTGGTTAGCACTGTGGCTTCGCAGTGCCAGGGTCCCAGGTTTGATTCCCTGCTGGGTCACTGTCTGTGCGGAATCTGCACGTTCTCTCCGTGTCTGCGTGGGCTTCCTCTGGTTTCCTCCCACAGTCCAAAGACGTGCAGGTTAGGTGGATTGGCCATGCTAAATTGCCCATGGTGTCCCAAGAGGTTCGGAGAGGTTATTGGGTTAAGGGGATGGGGTTGAGGTGAGGGCTTAAGTGGGTCGGTGCAGACTCGATGGGCCGAATGGCCTCCTTCTGCAGTGTATGTTCTATGTTAATACCTCAGTCATGCCCCCAGCCGCAAATTCCCTTTTAGGTCCCCAACTGGCCCTCCCCCTTTTACCACCCTTTAGAAGACTTTGGAATTCTCCTTTATGTTAGAATCATAGAATTTACAGTGTAGGAGGAGGCCATTCGGCCCATCGAGTCTGCACTGGCTCTTGGAAAGAGTACCCTACCCAAGAGCACACCTCCACCCTATCCCCATAACCCAGTAACCCCACCCAATACTAAGGGCTGCCAATCTTTTCTGAGAACCTCTCTTTGCTTCTCTAATGTGCCTCTTCACCTCCTCTTTGAACCGTCTGTATTCCTCTTGGTTCTCAAGTGTATTTTCTACCTGACACCGGTCATAAGCACATCTTCCTTATCTCAATTTCTATCTCCCTTTTCATCCAGGGAGCTCTGAATGTGTTTGCCTTGCCTTTCTCTTTTTAAAGGAATAGACCTGGTCTGTGTAATTTCTGGTTTGATGGTAACCCATTGTTCAGTTACAGTTTTTCCTGCCAACCTTTTGTTACAGTCTAACCAACCCAGCTGTTCTTACCCCATTGAACTCGACTCTTCCCCCAGTTAATTATTATTATTCTGGATTGGCTATTATCCGTTGCTATTGTCATTCTAAACTGTACAATACAATGATGACGGTCTCCTAAATGTTCTCACACTGACACTTGATCTACTTGACCCACCTAATTTCCAAGAATCAGGTCCAACAGTGCGTCGCTTCTTGTTGGACTGGACACATACCGCTAATGAAAAGTTTCCGGAACTCAATCTAGGAACATTTATCCCTCCCCCACATGATACTTCCACTGTCCCAGTCTACAGTCGGGTAACTAAAGTCCCCCATTATAATGTTTGCATCTTTTTGTAATTTCCCTCCAGATTGAACTCCATCAAGGTTGCATCTGACTGAGTGTGGCATCAAGGAGCCTTAGCAAAATTGTAGTCAATGGGAATCACGGGTTAAAACTCTGTGCTGATTGGAGCCATAACTATCACAAGGGAAGACAGTTGTGGTTGTTGGAAGTCAATCACCTCAGTTCCAGGCCATCAATGCAGGAATTCCTCAGACTACTGTCCTGGACCCAACCATCTCCAGCTGCTTCATCAATGGTCTTTCTTCAACATTAGTTCAGAAGTAGAGATGTTTGTTGATGATTGCGAAATGTTCACTCAGATACTGAAGTCCTCCATGTCCAAGCCCTGGACAATATCCATGCTTGGGCTGATAAGTGACAAGCAACATTCACACCACACATGTGCCAGTCAATGACCATCTTCAACAAGAGACAATATAACCATTGCCCTGTGACATCCAATGGCATTACCATTGAATTTCCACTATCAACATCCTGGGGGCTTACCATTGAGCACAAATTGAACTGAACTAGCAGTACAAGTACTGCAGTCACAAGAACAGGTCAAAGGCTAGGAATCGTGCGGTAAGTAACACACCTCCTGTCTCCCCAAAGCCTTTCAAGTACCTACAGGGCACAAGTCACGAGTGTGGTGGAATACTCTCCACTTGCGTGGCTAAGCACAGCTCAAACAACACACAGGTGACCATCTTGGACAAAGTGGACTGCTTGATTGGCACAACACAAACATTCACACCCCCCATCGACGCGCAGCAGCAGTGTGTGCCATCTACAAGATGCACTGCAGCAACCTTCCAAACCCAGAAAGACAAGGGCAGCAGATACATGGGAACAACACCACCTGGAATTCCCCCTCCGAGTCACACACAATCCTGACTTGGAACTATATTGTCATTCCTTCACTGTTGCTGGGAGAAAATTCTGAAACTCCGTCCCTAACAGCACTCTGGGGATAGCCACACCTCATGGACTGCGTTGGTTCTAGAAGACAGTTCACCACTACCTTCTCAAGTGCAGTTAGTGACGGGCAATAAATGCTGGCCTTGGCGGTGACGCCCACATCCGTTGAATGAATAAAAACCCCTTTACTCAAAGCAACTATTACTCAGTTAAACCACTTCTTCCTTTCGATTGACCGATTACACTGGCCTAGTTTGGATTTGAGTGGAATTAGGCAGTGGAAATTACGAGTGCTCCAAAACGGCTCAGTTTACGTTCCTCTACTTTAAATCCCATTCTGGTTTCTTCCATACTTTGCGAAGCACATTCTGACATTATCCATCTTAAAGGCATTACAGAAACGTGAACCATAAATACACTCCAGTTGACAGCTTCAAATCTATTCAAATACTGAAATCTGTTTAAATAAGTAAGTGCATCAATAATTGCAACATTTCAAGGTTCGATAGTACAAGCACTCAAATAATTAGCACAATATGATAATCAGGGTAAACATTGTAAAACACACAGAGAACTTTGGATATATCCTGAAACAGCTCGGATTGCTTTTGCTGCATCAATCAAGGTTAAAGGGAAAGGGTCAATCAGAACTACCTAAATGCAGACACCTCGACATTTCCTTGGTCAACCTTCTATTTGTTTTGGGAATGGGACAGTTCAGCGCCGACGTTTCAGCGCCGCCGTTTCAGTGCCAGGACGTTTCAGCGCCAAATATTTCAGCGCCAGATATTTCAGCGCCAGATATTTCAGCGCCAGGACGTTTCAGCGCTCATTCATTCAGAAATCATTCTTGAGTATGGTCACAGGTATACCAGCTTTTACACTTAGTTATTTGGTCGTTTCATCGTTCTAATTGTCTTTAGATTTTGTTGGAGTTTTATTATGATTACTGTTTAGATAATGTTAGAGTTTTGTTAACAAGTTTTTATACTTACTTAGTTATTTGGTAAATTTCTTTTGGTAAATTTGGTAAGTTCCATATCTTTAAACCCATGGCTGAATCAGTGAAAAGCAAGCGAGGCAGAGAGAAGTTCTGTCATGAAGGTTTTATATATCGTTTCAACAAAGAAAGCAAGAAACAAAAGCAAGTTAAGTTTTGGCAATGCCATGAGGATGGTAGGTGCAAGGCCCGCATTCACACGTTAGAAAGAGAGGTGATCGAAAAGATCAACGAACATACTCATCCCCCATCTGCAGTTGCTATCGAAGTGGAAAAGGTCATAACTGATGCGAGAGACCGGGCTGAAAAGACTTGTGAGCCTCCAAGTACGATTATCAACAAGTGCATTGAAAAAATGTCCGTGGCAGGTATGGCACAGTTACCAAACAGGCAGGCAATGCGAAAAATTATTCGTAGAAAACGAGACGAAGTTAATCAGGTCCCCGATAATCCAAGATCGATTCAAGAGCTTCAGTTACCTCATGAATACATGATGTATAAACCCACCCCAGAAACCGAGGAAAATTTCTGTTTAATGGATAGTGGTACGAACAACGAACGGATTATTATATTTGGGAGAGAGAGTTGGTTAGAACACATGGCAACTTCCACGACTTGGTATGCTGACGGAACATTTTATCAAGTTTATATCATCATGGTTAGGAAAAATAACGGAGTACACCCTGTATTGTACACGCTTTTACAAAACAAACAGTATGCGACCTATATGATGTTGTTTGCGACGGTAAAAGAGATGATTACAAACGCAGGACCTGCCATTATCAATTGTGATTTTGAACGCGCTGCTTTTACCGCCATGAAAGACTCCTTCCCCAATATAGAAGTAAGAGGCTGCCTTTTTCATCTGTCTTAAAATGTACTTAGGCAGATAAGTGGTTTTGGTCTCATGCGTTTATATAAGAGCAATCCCGATTTTGCATTACATTCGAAAATGATAACTGCCCTATGTTTTGTGCCAGTTGACGACCTTGACAGTCACGTGGATTCTTTAGCAGGTAATTTACCGGAGGTGTTAAGTCCGGTTTTAAACTATTTCGAAGACAATTATATCGGCCGTCCTAATCGCCGAGGAGCAGGCAGACGAAGTCCTTTATTTCCTACCGAGATGTGGAATATGTATCAAAGAACATTAGATGGGGATGACAGAACAAATAACTATGCTGAGGCGGCCAACAGGAGATTGAAAAGTGAACTGTTAATGTCACACCCAACTATCTGGAAGTTCATTGATGTCCTTAAGCATGTTCAAAAGGGAAGAGACGAGCACTTCGAGAAACTTTTAGCTGGCAATGAACCTCAATTAAAATTACTTAAATATAGAAAAGCTGATGAGAGGATATTGAAAATTGTTTCCGAATATGGCAGCAGGAATTAAATTGACTACCTTCGTTCAATAGGGCACAATTTAACAAACTAAATGCGTTTTTTCCAATGAATATCCAATGAATGTCCAATGAACTTTCTTTTTAATGATTGATTTTATGAACTTACAGATTTGTAAATTGTTTTAATGTACTGTTTTTGGATCTTTATAAGTGGATCTTTTACAATAAAAACATTTTGTTAACACTTGAGTTTTATTTCATTTTATGAACTTACAGATTTGTAAATTGCTTAGTGCCAAAAAAAATTCTGTCATAACTATATGACAACATTGGAGAATTTTTTTTTTCTGGCGCTGAAACGTCCTGGCGCTGAAAAGTCCTGGCGCTGAAACGGCAGCGCTGAAACGTACCGCACCCATTTGTTTTGTGTGTTTATTACATAGATAGCCTGGGAACAGGCATCGTGTATAACGCTCCCTTAGTACTAACATGATAGGGGGATACAGTGCTTTGGGTAACGCTTTAAATTCATCAGACTGCTGGAGGCAACTCTCTAGCAATGGTTTTCAAACTTTTACTTGTGGGTGAGAACGGTAAAACTGACCCCAAGAACCCTACAAAAATATGTACTCAAAATCCTGCCCCATCGCCCGCCGTCAAAAGTTCCAAAAGACAGCACCAGCCAGCAGGAAACAAACCATGCGATTACTGTAGCATATGTTTTTCTTTAATTCATAAAAACATAAATAGCAAGCCAGAAAATGCACAAAAGTACAAAAATATGACGATCTCAAGCACACGTTGAAATCCCCATAAAGTCAACCCAAGGTCCGATGACCCTATCTTCTATGGTCCCTATAATCATATATTCAATGAAATTCTCTGTTCCATGTGCTGACACTCGTCATTTTTAACAGGGCAAGAGCGAAAGGTAGCATTTACCACTTCTGCCCAAAGGCAGAACAGGGGCAAATGTAATTTAACTCTGAAAAGTGAGGTGATACATTTTGGGTGAACTAAAAATGCAAGGGAATACAAAAACAATGGTAGGATGTTAGGCAGCACAGAGGAAAATAGGGACCTTGGGATGTATGTCCAAAGATCCCTGATGGCAGCAGGGCAGGTAGAGAACGTCGTTAAGGCGTCATAGGAACATAACTAGGAGCAGGAGTAGGCAATTCAGCCCCTCGAGCTCTCTCCGCCATTCAATACCATAATGGCTGATCTCTTGGCCGCAACTTTGTCTGCCTGTTCTCCAAGATCTTTCAAACACATTACTAATTAAAAATCTGTCTGTCTGCTCTTAAATTTACTCAATGCCCCGGCATCCACCGCACTTGGTGGGTAGTAAATTCCACAGATTCACCGCCCTTTGAGAAGTAATTTCTCCTCATCTCTGGTTTAAAACCATCAGCCCTTATCCTAAAACTATGACCTCTCATTCTAGATTGCCCCACAAGAGGCAACATCTCTTTTTTAAAAAATATTTTTATTCAAGGCATTTTCATATATACAAACAGAATAACAACCAACACCCACTCACCCCCTGTCTCCTGATGCCAACCCCTGCTCACATCCTGCCTTCCCCATTTTAACACCCTTTACCTCCACCCCCTTGCTGACCTCCCAACCCTCCTCAAAGAAATAAATAAATGTCTTCCACCTCCAGGTGAACCCATCTGTCAACCCCCTCACGACGAACTCAACTTTCTCCAGCTTCAGGAATTCTGCCGGGGTCACTCACTCACCCCTGCATTCGGCGGCTCAGAGTCCCGCCATCCTAGCAAAATTAGTCTCCGGGCTATCAGGGAGGCAAAGGTCAAAACATTGGCCTCTCTCACCCCATGGATTCACGGGTCTTTCGACACCCCAAATATGGCCACCTCTGGACTCAGGGCCACACCCAGCACCTCGAACATCACGACCGAGAACCCCTGCCAGAACCCTCTTGATCTTGGACACGCCCAGAACATGCGGATGTGATTCTTCAACCCCCCCTGCGCCCACACCCATCCTCTTCACCCTCAAAGAACCTACTCATCCTCGCCACTGTCATATGAGCCCTGTGCACCACTTTGTGAACTGGATGAGGCTTAGCCTCGTGCATGACGAGGACGCATACAGTCTCCGCAAAGCCTCCGCCCATGTCCCCTCCCAGCTCCTCCTCCCATTTACGCTTGACATCCCCCACCAGGGCTCCCTCCCACTCCATCAAATCCTTATAGATGTCTGACACCTTCCCCTCCCCTATTTCATCCTTCGACTGCGCCTTGTCCTGCAACCCCAGGGGTGGCAGCCAAGGAAAGGACGGCACCTCTCTGCATACAAAGTCGCGAACCCGCAGATACCTAAAACCATTCCCCCTGGCAACTTGCCCACTTCCTCCAGGTCCATCAACTTGGCAAATTTGCCCTTATAAACAGATTGCCAAAGCACCCAATCCCTGCCTGCCGCCACACCGAAAACTTGCATCCAGCCCCAATGGTGCTAACCTATGATTATTACAAATTGGCATCCAAACCAAGGCACCCTCCAGCGCCATATGCTGCCGCCACTGCCCCAACACCCTTGGTGCAGACACCACCACTGGACTCATGGGGGACCTGGCCGGTGAGAACAGTAAAGGCGCCAACAAGGCCCTTAACCAGTACCTCTACACGATGCCACCTCCATCTCTCCCCACCCCTCCCTCAGGGCCCATTTCCTAAACATAACAATATTTGCCGCTCAGTAATAATTCACCATATTCGGCAGGGCCAGCCTCCCCCTTGCACCAAGAAAAGGCTTCCTAACCTGCGGGGTCTTCCCCGCCCACACAAATCCAGAGATCAGCCCATTGGCCTTCCAAATAAACGACTTGGGGTAGAAGATTGGGAGGTTCGGAAACAACACCACCCTAAACGGCAACTCTCCTAGCCTCCTTTTTTGCCCTCCCGTCTCAGGAACACCTCGCTTTTTCCCATATTCAATTTGTATCCTGAGAACTCCCCCAGGATGCCTCCGATGCTGCCCACCAGGTCCAAGATATACAGTAGCAGGTTGTCCGCATACAATGAGACGCTGTGCTCGACGCCCCCCCCCCCCCCCCACACTCACCCCCCCCCACACTCAATCTCTCGCCAGTCCCTAAGCACCATTGCCAGCAGCTATATCGCCACGGTGAAGAGCAACAGGGAGAGCAGGCACCCCTGCCTCATCCCACGATGCAGACCGAAGGACCCCAGATTCATTTGGTTCATCCGCACACTTGCAACTGGCGCCTTATACAACAGACAGACCCAATCTACAAACCCCTGCCCGAAGCACCACAGCACCAACAAATACTTCCACTCTACCCGATCAAACGCCTTCTCCGCGTCCATTGCCACCACTACCTCCACCTCCTGCCTCTCCGAAGGCATCATGATTGCACTGAGTAGCCTCCTCACATTTGCCGACAACTGCCTCCCCTTCACAAAACCCGTTTGATCTTCACCCATCACTCCTGGGACAGTGTCCACAATTTGTGATGCCAACACCGTTGCCAATCACTTGGCATCCGCGTTCAATGATATCGGCCGGTACAAACCGCACTGCTCCAGATCCTTATCCCTCTTTAAAATCAGGGAGATGGAGGCCTGCGACAATGTGGGAGGGATTAGTCAAATGCGATTTGCCCTTCATAGAACCATGTGACTCTGATAGATTTGACTTTCTGAATGTCCTGTTATTACTTCCTTAATAATGGATTCTAACAATTTCCCAATGACAGATGTTAAACTAACTGGTCTATAGTTTCCTACTTTCTGCCTCTCTCCTTTTTTAAATAAGGACGTTACATTAGCATTTTTCAAAATCCACGAGAACCTTTCCCGCATTCAGGGAATTTTGGACTATTATAACTAATGGATCCACCTTCTCCGCTGCCACTTCCTTTAAGGCCCTCGGATAGGCCATCAGGTCCTAGGGACTTGTCTGCCTTCAATCCCAAGAGTTTGTTTAGTGCTTTTCCCCCTATTGATGATGATTGAAGTTCTTCCCTTTCTATTACCTCTGCATTACCTGTTACTATTGGAATGAGTATCCTCGATTACCAAAACGGAGGCAAAACATTGATTTGGCATCTCCACCACTTGTGTGTTCCCCACCATCAACTCTCCTGTCTCATCTTCCAAGGGTCCAACATTCACTTTAGCAACTCTCTTTCCTTTTATATACTTATAGAAGCTTTTGCAATCCCGTTTTCTTTCCCAAATTACCTTTCTTTTTATTACTTTTTTTGTAACCCTTTGCTGATCTTAAGTTTCCAAATCTTCTGGCCTGCCACTGGTCTTTGCAATGTGCCTTAGATTGTGTGTTTATGATATCTTTAACTTCCTTGCTTAGCCATGGATTTTTTTCCCCCTCGTTTCTTACAATCTTTCTTCATCTCTGAAATATATTTTAGATGGGAGCAATTGACCATCTCCTGAAACAGTTGCTACTGTCCATCAACTTAGGGCAGCACTGTAGCACAGTGGTTATCACAGTTGCGTCACAGCTCCAGGGTCCCAGGTTTGATTCCCAGCTTGGGTCACTGTGCGGAGTCTGCACGTTCTCCCAGTGTCCCCGTGGGTTTCCTCCGGGTGCTTCGGTTTCCTCCCACAGTCCAAAGATGTGCGGGTTAGGTGGATTGGCCATGCTAAATTGCTCTTAGTGTCCAAAAAGGTTAAGTGGGGTTATGGGTATATGGTGGAGGTGTGGGCTTGACTGGGTTGCTCTTTCCAGGGGCTGGTGCAGGCTCGATGGGCTTAATGGCCTCCTTCCGTACTGTAAATTCTATGATTCTATGAACTATCCTACCTTTTAAGTCTTCCTGCCCAGTCCAATAGGGCCAACTCGGTCCTCAAGACCTACGTAGTTACATTTAACTGTGGACTCCAGTTTCTCGCCCTCAAACTGAATTTGAAATTCTATCGTGCCATGATCATTCTTCCCTAGAGGATCCTTAACCATGAGGTCATTCATGAATCCCTCATTACACAATACCGAATTCGGAATAGCCTGCTCCCTGGTTGATTCCACAACATATTGCTCCAAGAAACAATCTGTAATAGAACCATAAAATAGAACCATAGAGTTCCTACAGTGCAGAAGGTTCATCAAGTCTACACCAACCCTCTGAAAAACCACCCTACTTAGGCCCACTCACCCATCCTTTCCCCAACAGGAGATTCACAATCAAGCCCAGTGCAATCGTTCACCCAAACACCATACATACACCTTTTAGCAGCTGCTGCTGGCCAATAACCTTCTCTAGGCCCTAGCGATGAGGCTGCTTGCATGGTTCAGCCACTGCCTTACTCAAACTGGCTACCTAAACACAAATCATGGCCCTTCCTGATCTGTACAATCACGGAGGCATCAAGAGCGTACAAAAATATTTAAAAATATATCGTGAGTAACTGAAGCGATACATGGACAACAATTAAAAGCAGAGCCAGACATAAAACGCTGCATTGGCCCCTGTTGCAGTAGATTTGTGCTCTTACCATTTGCCTTTTTAAATAGTTCAACAGCATCTGGATTTAGAGCTAGTAGCTTCTGCGCCACTTCTATTAGGGAAACAAGGATTTTCCTGAGTTCCGTCTGAAACTAGAAATTACATGTCAGTTTACAAATTATTCTCAACTGATAATTACTGCAATTGCCCACTCCCCAACCCCCTCCCACCGCCTCCAACACCCAATGACAGCCCAGTAATTAACTCCTGCAGTTGATATTCATTACTCGAGGGGCGATTTCAACTTTGCTTGTCTGGTGGAAACTGGGAAAGCAGGCTATTTAAAATAATCAGGTGGAAGACTTACTGGCTGCTACCAGGCTTCCTTCCCAACGACTCAATTTTAACACGGTGATCTGTCCATCAACAGCTTCCAGCCACTCTATTTCCTTCCCCCCCCCCCCCCCCCCCCCCCCCCCCCCTCCCGCTACTCCCCGTCAGTTTTGAGTTGGCAACCATCTGGGGCACACAGTAAGAACCAGGATCCATGACGGATATCTAGTTCAAGTTAATATTTTAAGGTAATGTTTAGTTCTGGAAAGATTAAAGTTTAGTTGTAGAAAATGGGATAAATGCAACTAAAATAGCTGTAAGTTATTACACTTAAAAGGTTGGGCCCACATTGACTAGAGGGGTTAAAAGCTAGAAAGGTAAGAGCCATAAAACAGCAGGTGGTCTTATTTAACTAGAAAAGCTGAAGAGGTGATGTCCACGCTGCTTGCTAAGAAAGGGGTTTTGTTTTGGGAGTTAGAGACAAATTATTTTAAAAGCAGTGAACCTTGAAAGGCTATGTTGTCATGGAGGTGGGGGGAACTTAAGAAGGTTCTCAGGTTTCAATTTATCAGGGGTTCTGCAGCAGGGAGCGAGGCTATACTGAAAGGGTGCTGCAGTTTAAAGACTCCAGGCAGTTAGGGCATAAGGATGCCCTGAGAGTCATTGGTGCAGCAGTATGGACTTCATTGATTTGCAGCCTGTAGAGAAGCCCTGGGAGCTGTTAGGAGGTTTTGGCAGCCAGGACTCAACAAATTCATGGGGAGCCGTGAAGGTGACAGTAAATCACTGGTTCCCTGCTGGAGATGTTTAAGGCTCAAGACGCCGGAGGAGCCATTTATAGCTCAGTGCAGCCAAGAGCCTGGAATTCAGAGAAACCTGAGGCAATGCTATCCCTAATGAAGCTAGTGATCTGCAAAAGAGTTGGTATTTTGCAAGTGACTGGAGGCAGGGGCAGCAAGGTAGCACAGTGGGTAGCACTGTTGCTTGACAGCTCCAGAATCCCAGGTTCAATTCCCGGCTTGGGTTACTGTCTGTGTGGAGTCTGCACGTTCTCCCCGTGTCTGCATGAGTTTCCTCCGGGTGCTCCGGTTTCCTTCCACAAGTCCCGAAAGACATGCTGAAGGTCACTTGAACATTCTGAATTCTCTCTCTGTGTACCCGAACAGGTGCCGGAATGCGGCAACTAGGGCTTTTCACAGTAACTTCATTGCAGTGTAAATGTAAGCCTACTTGTGACAATAAAGATTTTTTGAAAACTTTGTAAATCACATGAAAAGCAGTTTCAGCAGAAGAGATTGAACCATTGGTGAGTGAGCAGTCACTGAGGCAGTCCTGGTTGAAGCATGTTTTGAGGAAGTTCAGAGGCTAAATCTTTTAAAAGTAAAAAGTTGAAATTCCTTGAGGGAGATGAGTTTAACGAGAATTTGTGACTCACATTGGTCACTTGATGTCTGGGTGGGTGCTGAGAAATCTATGGGATCTGTCTTGGTCGCATTTGCCATTTAATGTACAATTTGTCTGCTAATTCCAATATACCTTATGATAATTCTAAATGTAAGGTGGGCTATTTTAGATTGTTTATTTTTCCAACTGTGTATTGTAAAATGTATTTTGCTTGTTTAAAACCACTGAATCTTGTGGCTTTATTCTCTGAGTAAATGTCTGGGATTCTATACATTTTAAAAAATTTATTTACGGGTTGTGGGCGTCGCTGGTTAGGCCAGCATTCATTGCTCATCCCGAGGTGCCCTTCAGATGGTGGTGGTCAGGAGGCAAGTTACTCGGCATAGGATTCGTCTTCTTTAAACAGTTACTGGTCCCCAACCAGGTCGCAACAATTTACCCTGACCTCAGTTGTTGGAGTGTTTGATGGGGAAAGGCGAGGGTAGTCAGTTTGTCCTCAACTGATTTCCATTCCAAATTAATGTATCTACAATGGCTGCAACAACAGTGAAGGCAAACTGAGGCATTAAGATGAAACAGAACCACTTAAATGAAGCTGAATACCTTGCTTGAACCTATAAACCTCAAAACACATGCATTGGCTGAGTCCCAAATTGCAATTTAAAGCATTCTGCCCCACAACAAATGGGACTAACAGAGGAACAAATTTACACCTTACTGTAATATACAGATATGCAATGTTGACTCTAAAATAAAACAAATATCAAATAACAGGCACTGCAGTAAATAGTGTTTTGGGTGAACAAAGTTCATAAATACAATTGGCGGATGCAGATATTGTATTTTGCCTGTAGCTGCCAATTGATCATAGCCTTCTTGTACAACCTATTGTTCATTTAGTAATTTTGTGTCAATGTCTCTGTCAGACTGCAACTGAGCATTCATCAATATTCCCCATCTCATCTACGCTCCACTGATTCTAGCCTTCAAACCAGGTATTTCTATATCAACACAAGTTCATTCACTAGCTCATTGCTTGGAACAAAGCACTGTGGCTGTACGAGTGACACTAATCAGAGTCAAAACGTGCTTTAACAGAGTCATGCTGAAGCTGGCATACAATTCGCTGACTGCAGTCAACCTGCAAGCTCACTTTGTGAGGCAAGATTCATCTCATCCATTTAAAGAGAGCTCCAGCTTCTAATAGCATAGGCTATTGTTAGTCATGTGTCCGAAAATTAACTTTGCAAATACTTTTGGTAACAGGCATGTTGCCAATACAAACTGTTTTACTCCAGTTTCACAATCACTGTTGAAGGTTTCATTTGTTACATCTCGTATGCATCGATCTGCACTGCATATGGGGAGACACGATTAACTGTAGTCCCTAGGTGAAAAGGGTGACTGGTGTGACGGAATGGCTTCTGTTGTGGCCTGCGTTTAGTACAGTATCCTCATCACTATCCTGTGAACACTTCAACCAACTGCTGATTTTACCAGTAAAAAATAATCCGACCATGGTGCTCAGAAAGAATTCAATCTCCATACATTCCGTCAACTTTAATTTCCATTACAAATTCCTTTACCCAGATTTATATTGGAAACTGCCTCTGTAAAGATACCAAACTCTAGTCACACAATCCTGCGAGTGGTGGCGCTGCATAGGAAACTGAGAGAAAGATTGATCAGAAGTCTATGGAAGAGTAAGGTTTTTACATGTATTTTAGATATGTAGTGAAAGGTGTTAGGTTTTAAAAATAACATTATTCAAAAAGTGAAGCAAATGAAACAAGTCACATACATCTCGCAAGTTGTGCTGGGTGACCATCCGATCAGCTTGCCGAGCATCAAGTTGAGCCGTCACCTTCAGAATGGCCTCTTTATCTGGTGCCTTTTGCTCCTGTTTCTTCTGACAGAAAATAAAAATGAATTAAATGTGTTCATTGTACTTTAGGAAAAAAGTGAGTACATGGTGCAGGCAACCAGCACTCAACACCTGGTTGAGATAACTAGACTTCAAATGCCCAAAGACAGAGAAGCACTCAGTTATCGCTCATTTACACCCCCCCCCCCCCCCCACCCCCGAGCCCACTTGACCTTCCACAGGAAACGCTGACAGCTATATAGAAGTGCTTTAGATTTGACACTTTCCCAGCTTAACAGAGAGTCAAAAAGGACAAACCGAGAAAATCATAATAAAAAGCACTCGTATGTTCCAGTAACCTTTGCGGCTGATAAACAGCCAGAGGTTAGACGGGAAGTTTCCTATATTGGCTGCATAAACACAAAAAGGTGGTTTTAGATAGGTTTAAACAAAAAGTAGAAGAGAGGGGTACCTTTTCTTCAGCGGACACGTCAGCCATCTTTGGAGGAGCAGCAGGAGCTCGCTTTTTAATTAACAATAAAACATCTGGAATAAAAAAGGACAAAGGAAAGGGACAATGCAATGTGGACATGTCGTTGGGATGGCAGCTATTATCTGAGGACATTACTCAGTCATCTCACCACTTGATTATACAAAATGATGAGTTGGGGTTAATTTAAAAACACCGTTCAGTTCAGCAACAGGAATTACCCACAGCATATTAAACATCCTCATTATGCTAACATTTCACATGGGCACTTGGATCAATATTTTACTTTGAGAAATATTAGTCTTAGTTTCAAAAGTTGCTGCCCTGGATGCTAAAAGTCCAATTGGAATATGCTTCTTTGCTGCATTACTTGGATTGTTCTCTTGTAAATTTTTCCCTCTCGTATTTGGGACACATAACAATAAATGTGTTCAGTAAGAAGTCTTACAACACCAGGTTAAAGGCCAGATGTATCACCCGATGAAGGAGCTGCCCTCCGAAAGCTAGTGATCCCAAATAAAGCTGTTGGACTTTAACCTGGTGTTGTAAGACTTCTTACTGTGCTCACCCCAGTTCAATGCCAGCATCTCCACATAATGTGTTGGTGACTCTTAATCACACTACCACCCTGGGCTTTACAACCAACTCTGATTCTACTCTCACCACAACGGAGCACACAACTACCCTTGTAGCCGCCCACACCAGGTATTGGTGAGCGAGAACCCAAAGCCAATTCTTCCCTAATTTAGGACT
The DNA here is from genome assembly GCF_902713615.1 of Scyliorhinus canicula. Taxonomy (NCBI): domain Eukaryota; kingdom Metazoa; phylum Chordata; class Chondrichthyes; order Carcharhiniformes; family Scyliorhinidae; genus Scyliorhinus; species Scyliorhinus canicula. The sequence goes on from NC_052166.1 coordinate 61,976,229, forward strand.
TCATCAAGATTAAAACCCCAGCTCAACATCTCACCACTACTTCTGCGCCTTTCAATTTCAATGGTTTGTCTATGTTTTTCAATACTAATGACACATGAACCAGCTCGATAAAAACTCAATATAGCAACAGAAGATTGAAACTCAAAAGTTAATAAAACCCAATGAAATAATATAAAAATAACAGCCCATTACAGGCAGCTATAGGTCACAACACATTCCCTACTTCTGGTTGACTTTATCAGTTGCTTAGTTGATCTAAACCATTGAAGCACATGACCCACCTCAACCATCTGTTTATCTCTCCATGCAATACACGCCCAGCCATATGTTACTCTGCAGGTTAATGTAGCAGGAATAAAGCCCAATATAGAGTGGGCCACACACTTGGAAATGAACTTCCTTTTCTTCCAAAGCAGATGCTGCATAATTCAGAAACATAACATGGTAAATGTTTGCCCCACATGGCTCTGGCACTCACCTTTGTCCTGGAGGTTCTCCTCAATGACAGTCTTGGTGTCCGAAAGGGCCCTCTCTGCAGTAGCATGAAGGAGTTTATGGTGTGTTACGGTCTTCGGATCGTCTAATCCTCCTTGTACACACTGCAAAACATCCCATACATGGTTGGTAAAAAGTGACTTAAGGGTACTATTTACTGCAGGTCTGGATTCAACCCATTTACCTACCTAATACTGAAGCAATAACCAGTCTCCCCATATGCAATAGCCAGTGTTCCTTGCATCAGGGAAAAGGGAAACACAAAATCATACTTAAATCTTCAATGTTACCTTAATATGCTTCTCCTAAATCTTCCCCTTTTTACCAACTAACTCTTCTGCCCTCCTAAAGGTACCTACTTGTTTTCGGAGTATAGGTGTGCAAGCATTGGGAACCAGGAAGAATCCCATCCTCAGTTGATATGTGCACTTTCAGCAGGGATCACTGAAAAGCAGTTGGGGACAAGCTCACAACTGGATCTTTCACGAAACACAAGTAGCAGTGGACCAGCTGGTCAAGCCTGCTCGACCCTTCATTATGATTGTGGCTGACTTTGGGTTCATGTTCCCATTCCCTCCTCATATCCCACAATTCCCTGAGACAACAAAAATATTTATTTTGTTCCTGTTCCCTCAATGACATCCATATTAATGCCTCAGCTGGATTCTCAGAGGACTGTACAATCAGATATTTGTGATTAATCTCAACAAACCATTCAATAACGTTATGCCCAATTCTCCCATCGAATCATAGAATTTACAGAGCAGAAGGAGGCCACTCAGCCCACCGAGTCTGCACAGGCCCTTGGAAAGAGCACCGTACTTAAGCCCACACCTCCATCCTATCCCAGTAACCCGGTAATCCCACCTAGCCTTTTGGACACTAAGGGGAAATTTTGAGTGGCCAACCCACCTAACCTGCACATCTTTGGACTATGGTAGGAAACCGGAGCACCCAGAGAAAACCCACAGAGACACAGGGAGAACGTGCAGACTCCGCACAGACAGTGACTCAAGCTGCCATGTCATCAGAAACAGTACACCATTATAATGTTGGAGAACTCAAAATGATCTTACTAAATAATCAAAGTTTGGAATGAAGATTATTACTTATGGGTGGAGTTTTAAGTACAGTTCAAGCAACTATGAACATTTCACCTCACTCTTTTAGCCCTGGTAGCAAGAGAAGTACAGACATGTCAAGTAACAGTTCCTCCTGTCCTATCATCTCCACCACCTAAAACAAAACAAGTGTTGCAATCCCATGACAACACCAATCACGCCCACCGACACAAAGCAATTGACTTGAATATCGCTATTCCTTTGGTGTACTTGGGGAACATCCTGGAATTCCCACATCATGGGATCCAGAACCACAGTGCTGAATTGATTCAAGCCATCAGTCTCTCCGTCAATTGAATAAATAAACCTAGCAATAAATGGGGCCTTTTGAACATCAGGCCTCAACAAAAGTTGAAAGAGAGAGAGTTAGTGCAGACAGTGGTAGAACACAGCTACACTTGTTATCTACCTGCAATGACTGCAACATATGATCACCCAGGTGGTTTTTATTACATACAGTGCTATTAACCAGTTGATGAAGGTCCTTTTTAATTCATTCACTGTGACTATGCCTACAGCATCCCACCAACCAGAGTCTAATTTTTAAATCTCTACCTTCATCATTTTTAGATGCCCATTCCACATAGTTCTTCACAAGTGGTGACATTCGGGCATCAATCTCTTATTTGGTCATCACCAGCACCTTCTTGTCCCTGTTCAGCAAAGTGCAGTGTACAATTTTAAGATATCTCTCGGAGGTCCCATGTCCTTCTTTCACTGCTTAAACGCCTACACTGCTTTAGTCTTTCTGCACAAGGCCCCAAACTCTGTTTGGCACTGTGACTGCAGTGATACGAACATTAGCATTTCCTAAAGCAGTTAACTTAAGGAGTTTGTAATACGAACTAAACAGTCGAGCTGTTGGTTGTCTGAATGATTACATTTCAACCAAAATTTCATCAGCAACTCATTACACCACAAACCAGCTTTTCTTCAACGTGAAGTAGAAGTCAGCGACAAGCCATTCAGCTCAAAGTACCACAATTTCACACAAAGCGGAGAACCGCTTTCTCAGTCAAAAGTGGATATTTCTAAATGCCAATGTCCTTCTATTTCTGCATAAATCACAGTGAGTGAAATTTTCCAGATCACTGCTGAAAATAGTCTCTGAGCCATATACATCAGGTCGTTCGATCACTAGGTTGTGCTGGGTTAACCACTTTTATCAAATGAGTGGCAAGATACAAAATTAGCCCCAACACTGCTGGCACAGAAAGGTTAAAAAGTTAGCCAGTGCAGCAACTCCTACTGAAGTGCATACTGGACAGTGACCCAAGGACAGGATAATAAATGGCAGTGGGGTCTCCCTTATGTGAATAATGGTCACCTGGGCCAGAGTAACTAGCGTCCTCAGTACTCTACTTCATGGAAGGCGTCACTGGCTTGCAAAGAGAAATGGCAGCTTACAGTGTTGCAAATCCTATGGCACGAATACATTCACATATGGGGTAGACCTATATTGCTCAAACGCATCTTGTCCAGGTTCGATAAGCCTTCCAGCTTTCCAGGAGAAGGTACCAGACAGTATTCTGGGTTAATTCCAGAGTTGAGGGGGTTGAATTACAAGGAGAGGTTAAGTAGACTGGGACTGTACTCGTTGGAATTTAGAAGGGGATCTTATAGAAACATACAAAACTATGAAGGAAATAGATAGGATAGATGAGGGGAAGTTGTTTCCACTGGCAGGTGAAAGCAGAACTAGGGGGCATAACCTCAAAATAAGGGGAAGTAGATTTAGGACTGAGCTTAGGAGGAACATCTTCACCCAAAGGGTTGTGAATCTATGGAATTCCCAGCCCAGTGAAGCAGTTGAGGCTCCTTCATTAAATGTTTTCAAGATAAAGATCGATAGTTTTTTGAAGAATAAAGGGTTATAGTGTTCGGGTAGGAAAGTGGAGCCGAGTCCACAAAAGATCAGCCATGATCTCATTGAATGGCGGAGCAGGCTCGGAGGGCCAGATGGCCTATTCCTGCTCCTAGTTCTTTCGTATTCTTCCTCAGCGTTACAAATTGTTAGGCGGAAAAGCTGATGAAGGGCATTGCACATGGCCTGTCAAAGGAACGAGCTTGATGAGTGATGGCATTTTTCCTGTTCGTGTTATGGCCTGAACACTTCCTTTGGGTTCAAGGCCTCATAGCTCTTGGGTTTGTTTTGTTACCTCAGCTACCTGCTGTCACTGTTTCACATAATCTTTTCCATGCATTTACATTTCAGGATGATCCTGAAGTAAAGAGAAGTTTTGGTAGAGGAAAGCGGGGCCCAATAATGCTTGAGGTGGCCAGGTGGAGCAAATGGTGATGAATGGCTAAACCATTTGCCATATATATTAACTTCTGTGCTTTTTGCAGTTAGAACATAGAACAGTACAGCACAGAACAGGCACTTCAGCCCTCGATGTTGTGCCGAGCAATGATCACCCTACTTAAACCCACGTAACCCGTATACCCGTAACCCAACAATCCCCCCATTAACCTTACACTACGGGCAATTTAGCATGGCCAATCTACCTAACCCGCACATCTTTGGACTGTGGGAGGAAACCGGAGCACCCGGAGGAAACCCACGCACACACGGGGAGGACGTGCAGACTCCACACAGAGTGACCCAGCCGGGAATCGAACCTGGGACCCTGGAGCTGTGAAGCATTGATGCTAACCACCATGCTACCGTGAGGCCACAAGTTGAGGGGGAAGGGAATTTGGGGCCCAATCTGGGGGAAGGGGTGAAGCGAAGACCGGGCCAAAGAGCAAGGATTTTACTGGGAATAACAGCAAATGGACACAGAGGAAGTTGGGCAGCACGGTGGCACAGTGGCAGCACTGGACCCGGGTTCAATTCCGGCTTTGGGTGACTGTCTATGCTGGGTGTGCACACTCTCCCAGTGTCTGCGTGCGTTTCCTCCGGTTTCCTCATACAGATGTGCAGGTTAGGTGGACTGGCCATGCTAAAATTGCCCTTAGCGTCCAAAGATAGGGCTGAGTGGGATTAAGTAAGGTGTTCTTTTGGAGAATCAGTACAGACTTGATGGGCCGAATGGCCTCCTTCTGCACTGCAGAGATTCTATGAAATTCGGTCTGGAAATTCAGCTCAGATTTTTAGAAAAACAAAGAAAACAAACTTTTAAAATATAATTTCCAATTGGCTGTCATAGTAGAAGTTTGTTTTAGTTAGTCATACCATTACACAGTTCCCCAACAGCTTCCCAGAGTCCAAACAAAATGATGCGGATCAGACAATTTGGGCATCAGTCAAGCACACAAACAGTTCAACAGGATAAAACCAGAATTTCAAAAATAGCATCTGACCATGCTACAGCCCAGAAATTACAGCAGAATGTGCGTCATTCAAGGGCAGCACAGTGGTGCAGTAGTTAGCACTGCTGCCCCACAGCGTCGAGAACCCAGGTTCCCACCTGGCCCTGGGTCACTGTCCATGTGGAGTTTTTTCTATATAAATTTAGAGTACGGAATTCATTTTTTTTTTCAATTGAGGGGCAATTTCGCGTGGCCGATTCACCTACTCTGCACATCTTTTGGGTTGTGGGGGCGAAACCCCCGCAAACACGGAGAGAATGTGCAAACTCCACACGAACAGTGACCCAGGGCCGGGATCGAACCTGGGACCTCGGCTCCGTGAGGCAACAGGGCTAATCCACTGTGCCACCCAGTCCATGTGGAGTTTGCACATTCTCCCTGTGTCTGCGTGGGTCTCACCCCCACAACCCAAAGATGTGCAGGGTAGGTGGATTGGCCACACTAAATTGCCCCTTAAATTGGGGGGGGGGGGGGGGGGGGGGGGGGGGGGGGAGAGGGAGGAATGTGTGTCATTCCAAGGACCAGAAGTCTGGTTCTATTGGCATTGTTAAGATATATCAAACTTTTATTTTAATTGTGACCAACATAAATGAAATAGAGCAGTGGGAAATGACAACATAGCAATGTAGGGCAGCTGCGAAGTTACTGACCTTGAGCAAGACCCAACAAGCTTAGCACATCCAACAAAAAAGGAAGATGGATGGATATCCCAGCTATTCACCAGGAAATTACAGCATCCAGCTGAAGAGTTACAGCAAACCTCAAAATATTAAAAAACCTCAAAATATTAAATGAGCAGCTAATTGGAGAGAAAAATTCAATCTCCGAGATGGAAGGATGAACACACTAATACTTGAAACACTTGCTACACTATCAAACTGCCTGTCCAAAATCAAAAACTAAATGACAATATTTCAACAATATTCCAGCTCATTAACAAAATTAAAGCCATCCTCTTTCTCTCCCACTGGTAGCTTTGCATTCCATCAATCTCATTGGCTGTCGAGTCAGGAAACATGGAACTTCAGTGTGCTGCTCGATCTCAGATTCCCCCAGTAGAATCTGCCCCGTTACTGAAATAGCTTTCCTGCACCACTACCAAAACACTAATCCATGCCCTCAGTGTTTCCAAGCTAAACCTCTTCAGCACTATCCTCACATTTCTATTAAAAAAGGTATAAAATTCTGCAGCCAAAGTGAACAGCCCCATGCTCTCCAAGGACCACTCTGCCAGAGTTGACCCCCAAATTTGCCCCCATATTTTCAAAGTTACAATGATCTTCTTCAGCCTCACATCTCTCAATCACTCCCCCATTTCTCCAATCCAGCTGTGAGGACACTTAGCAGCTCCTCTCCACTGCACCCCTTTCCCCACCTTAGCCAAATTCCTTAGACTGTAAAAGTGAATTGAGATATTTTCCTGCACAAGCTTCTCTTGTTTCACCCTTGGCTGACTGCGAACCACTATTACTTACAGTTCGCAACCTTGAATTATTGCTGCCCTCATGGTGACTTGGAGTTAGCTATATTTAGTTGTTTATAAGATACGCTAATCCAGAGGGCTGTTAAGGTAATTTGTTGATAAGTGAAAACGACACCTGCAGCTCAATACTGCTACTTATGGGTGGCACGGTAGCACAGTGGTTAGCACTGTTGCTTCACAGCTCCAGGGCCCCAGGTTCGACTCCCAGCTTGGGTCACTGTCTGTGAGGAGTCTGCACGTTCTCCCCGTTTCTACGAGAGTTTCTTCTGGGTGCTCCAGTTTTCTCCCACAGTCCAAAGATGGTTAGGTGGATTGGCCATGCTAATTTGCCCTTAAGTATCCAAAAAAAAGTTAGGTGGGGTTACTTGGATAGAGTAGAAGAGTGGCTTATGTGGGGTGCTCTTTCCAAGAACAGGTGCAGACTCAATAGGCCGAATGGCCTCCTTCTGCATTATAAATTCTGTGATTCGGAGGTACTCACAGGCCCTGCTTACCCCTTCCTTGAGTAATCCCAATAACCTATTATTCTCCTTCTCATAATTTTCGGAAATGGGAGGATAAGGGGACTAAGACACTGAAAGATTTGTTTCTTAGGGGGTTGGTTTGCAAGATGAAGGAGCTGGAAGTGAAGTCTGGGCTGGAGCAGGGGGAAATGTTTAGATACGTGCAGGTTTGAGATTTTGCCAGAAAGGAGATACAGAGCTTCCCGGTGAAGCCGGCCTCCACATTGCTGGAGGTGCTGACGACAGGGGGACTAGAGAAGGGGGTAGTGTTAGCGGTTTACAGAGCTATTTTGGAAGAGGAGAAGGCACCATTGGAAGGGATCAAAGTAAAGTGGGAGGAAGAGTTGGGAGAGGATATGGAGGAGGGGTTCTGGTGTGAGGTGCTCCGGAGAGTGAATGCCTCCAACTCGTGCGTGAGGTTGGGGCTGATACAGCTGAAGGTGGTATACAGAGCAAACCTCACGAGGGCGAGGATGAGCCAATTCTTTGAAGTAGAAGATGTGTGTGAACGTTGTGTGTGGGGGGGGTGGTACACGTGAAACTGGACCCGGGCCCCCGGGAGGCCATATTCAGGCTGTCGGACCAGCCAGGGTTGAAAACGGGTGCGGAGGCCGATGTTGTAGCCTTCGCCTCGTTGATCGCCCGAAGGCGGGTCCTGATGGTTTGGAGAGCAACCTCTCCACGCTGTGCCCTGGCCTGGCGGGGGGACCTGTTGGAATTCTTGACTCTTGAGAAGGTTAAGTTTGATGGGTTCTACAATTCATGGGCATTATTCATTATGCACTTTCCAGAAGTGGATAACATCGAACATTATTTGGGGCGTGTGAGTGGGAGAGTTGGGGAGAGGGGGGCTGTGTATGTTAATGGCAACTATGGGTGATCCCTAATTCATTTTTGTCATTTGTTTGTGTGAACATGCGGGCTAATGTTTGGGGTTTGGTGGGAGGATGGGATCGTTGTTATTGATATGGGGATTGACATATTTGTTACTGATTATTATTTAGTTGGTGGGTGTAAATTTGGGAGAAAATGTGAAAAATTAGGAGAATAAAAAATATTTTAAAAAACAATTCTCTTCTCTCATGTACTAACTAAAACTCAGGTAAGGTACTTCACATACAAGCTTTAATCATGCCTTCACACATGCAATTAAGATTTATTAAGATGCAATGCACACACATTACTCCATCAGAACTTCTGAATTCTCTGGACAATTATGAGTAGTCAGGCTGATAATTCCCTTTTATAGCCCAGCACGTGGAGGTCAATTATTACACCTACCTCAAGACAGGGTCAGGCATGAAATTATTTTTCCTACATTGCTTATTTATGACACAGTAATGCAGTTACCTATTGAACTGTCATAAGCAGCAATATCCCAAGACACTCAAAACTAATTTTAGAATAACACACATTGCAGAGAATGACAAAACTGCACATGTTTAGAGAAGATTTATATTTCTGTCGTTGGACAACCACTCCCCTGGACTACAAGATCAGTCAACTGCATAAAGTGCAAAAAAATCCATCAGTCTTCCAAATTACAATGCTAAATTCCTAGTAGTATGTAACTAGATCAATGCAAAATCAATAAAGAAATTCTTGACATAAACACACTGCACTTTACACTTGACTCTTGACAGAAACTGATTGTATATATTATTAGAAAGAGGAGTATTATAACTGGGTAAATGGTGAACACGGGACAGTTCTAACACTTCTGTTTGCAGCACCATGCGCACATGCTTATTTGTGACTCTCACTGCCAGAGAACAAATACAACAAGGAATCCAAATCATAAAACAAATTTCCCAACATCCTCACAGCCTAAATAAAAGATCACTGGAAGCAGGGACAAAAAAAAAACTATTGGGAATAAACACTCAGTAATTTAATAGCAAAACCACAAGCAACACGCTAAAAATAATTCCACCACTGAGCCCATCTCCCCTTTAAGGACAGACATTAGCTCAGTTGAACTCTGGACTACACTTGGCTTTTCCATTAACCTAGTTTGTATTAATCATGTTCATAACTGAAATAGTTAATTTATTTATCTTGGGTAGAACTAGGATTTTTTTTGCACTTCAGTTTAGTGGGTGGTGTCATGTGAGTAATTTAAGAAATGGGTGTTTAAGAAATGTACCTTTAAGAAATGAGTGTTTATCAGTGATGTCAGAGTGTGGGTGAAGCCGGGCTGTCTGTCAGCTTTTTACTTTCGTTTTGGGCTGTTTGTTGCAGGGCGTGTTTTAGTTTTGTTTTCAATGTTGGAGCTGAAGCCAGATCGAGCAGGTGTACTGTTGATCTCTCTGCCATGAAAAGACTATCTCTTGATCATTTGGTGAATTTAGAATTATAAATGTTCTCAGTAGTGAATGTAAACCTAATGTGCTTCTGTTAAAAGGTGTTTCTTTTGTCTTCTGGATGTTGTTTGAGAAGTTATTAAGGATTACTTAGTGTTGTATTCTTTGGAGGTTGTATTTGAATTGATGGTTGCTAAAATGTTCACAGTATGTTTTAAAAAGGTTAACTTGAATTCATAGAGTAAACATTGTTTTGCTTTAAAAAATACTTTTCCATTTCTGCTGTACCACACCTGTAGAGTGGGCCGTGTGCTCCCCATACCACAATCTATTAAAAGTTGTGGGTCAGGTCAAGTCCATGATACACTTTGGGGTTCTCTAAACCCTGGTCTATAACAGTGGAGAAGCGCTCCCCGCGAAGGGGGTGAGTGACAGGGTGCTCTCGGGGGTCTGGGTCGGGGAGGGGAAGATATCCGATATCTACAAGCTTATGCAGGAGAAGGAAGAGGCGTCAGTAGAGGAGCTGAAAACGAAGTGGGAGGGGGAACTGGGGGAACAGATCGAAGACGGGACATGGGCTGATGCCCTGGAGAGGGTAAATTCTTCCTCCTCGTGTGCGCGGCTTAGCCTCATCCAATTCAAGGTGCTGCATAGGGCCCACATGACTGGGACGAGGATGAATAGGTTCTTTGGGGGTGAAGATAGGTGTGCCAGGTGCTCGGGGAGTCCAGCGAACCATGCCCATATGTTCTGGGCATGCCCGGCATTGGAGGAGTTCTGGAAGGGGGTGGCGAGGATGGTGTCAAGGGTGGTGGGATCCAGGGTCAAGCCAGGATGGGGACTCGCGATCTTTGGGGTTGGGGTAGAGCCGGGAGTGCAGGAGGCGAAAGAGGCCGGTGTGCTGGCCTTTGCGTCCCTAGTAGCCCGGCGAAGGATTTTGCTACAGTGGAAGGACGCGAGGCCCCCAAGCGTGGAGACCTGGATCAATGACATGGCGGGCTTCATTAAGCTTGAGAAGGTTAAATTCGCCCTGAGAGGATCGGTGCAAGGGTTCTTTAAACGGTGGCAACCTTTCCTCGACTTTCTGGCTCAACGATAGGGTACTGGGACAGTAGCAGCAGCAACCCGGTGGGGGGGCGGGGGGGGGGGGGGGGGGGGGGGGGGGGGGGGGGGGGGGGGGGGTTGATTATGTTAGCTTATTTTATTTAAATGTGATTTATCTAATTTTAATTTATGGTTAAGTTCTCTTGTTTGGGGGGGGGTGGGGGAATGTGATACATGTGATGTTACGGTATGGGGGGAATTGTGGGTGTTATGGGGCTGTTAGTTGCATATTACTGCTTTTTGCTATACTTTTTGTTATATTTTCTGCAAAAAATTCCAATAAAAAAAAAAAATTAAAAAAAAAAAAAAAACAGTGGAGAAAGAGTTTGCATTTGTAAATCTCCTTCAAATGTCTTCTGGTTGCCCCAAAGCACTACAGATAATGAATGACATTTGAAATTGTGGACCTTGTTGCAATGCGGGCAAGTTCAGAAGCTTGTTTGTTCATCGCAAGGTTAGGTCTCACAATTTGAAATGAGAATGATTTCTGGTGCTTTGCATTTGTAGATTGGCAGTTAGTCAGGAGACTTAGTGGTAGAGGTCGCAAGCTTGGAAGGTACTGTCGAAGGAGGTTTGGTGAGTTGCTGCAGTGCAGTGTGAACAGCGCCGTGCTAATCTGCACAGGGGATCTTAGTTTAACGATGGCACCCCCAACAATTTCCCAATTTTGCACTGAAGCGCCAATATAGATTAAATGTGCTTAAGTTTGAGTAGGGTTTGAATCACAACCTTCTGACCACTGAACTGAGACTAACACTTCACCTCCTTACTAAAAAATATAGTAAAATCTTTATTTACAATTACAAAACTGACTGTATTAAAAATATTAAGTGCACTGGTGGGCCTGTACAGGTGACCTGAATTATTCATTCAACCCATTCCATCCAAAAAAGGGGGAAACAACCTTGTAGTCCAATAGGTCAGATTGCAAACTCTAGAATTTATCGTGACTGAAAGCAAATACAAAACACACTGTGTCCTGAACAGAGAACTCCTCAACATTTACGATGCTGTGCTAGTCACCCACATGGCAACTCAGCTACAAAGACTCATGGACTGTCACTCTCACCCGTAACTGTATTGATGGAACAAGGTTCCTTTGAAAACTACACTGTTAAGCCAATTGCATTGCATTGTTAAAGATAGGTGATGATTATTGGTTCAACCTCTAAATGAGTATAAATGGACACAGTTGGATGAGGGGAAGCAGAAAGAGGCTGTCTGTGCTGAGCTGTTCCGAGCAAGAACTTGCTCAAGGTAAAGGAAATGCCTCTGGCTTATTCCTTCACCATATGTTATTATTGGAGTTAGCAATGGTGTTAAATTTCTGCCCAAGATCACAGCTGGAAGTGTCTTTCACATTCTACTGCCTTGGGTCCAAAGTGACATAGACAATCTGTCCCTTGATGCAGAATCAACATGCATGGGGAAAGCAGTACCACCTTTGGCTGATGTGTAAAACCAGGACTATGGTTTTAACACCAGAGTTCTCAGCACCTTGCTGTATGGCTGTGAAACATGGATGACTTGCAGTTACCAGGGAAAGAGACTCAATAATTTCCATATTTGTTGTCTGTGGTGCATTATTGGTGTACCCTGGCAGGACCAAATCACCAATGTGGCAGTCCTCTCAGAGGAGGCAGAGCTCCCAAGTGTTTTGGCAGAAACCAAACCGAGACAGTTTCATGGATTGGGCATGTCCACATGATTGAAAATAATCAAATATTCAAGGACTTCCCGTATGGTGAGATAGTCAGAGCCAGACGACAAGTAGTGCTTCAAAGACACTTGCAAGTGTGGCATGAAAGCCCCAAACATCGACTACTGGACCTGGGAATCAATAGTTGGTGAAAGTGGGAAAAGGTGACACTCTCTGCAGCCTGGCGTGCATAGTGACCAGCAACTTATTTCCCCACCCTCACAAAATCCCTTCCATGCAAACCTTTTCCCCACCCACACAAAATCCCTTCCCCCAGAAACCCCTTGGCCCACTCTCCAGAAACAAGTTTCCCCACCCCTCACAAACCCCACCCGAGAAACCCCTCCCAACACAAACCCCCTCCCTCATCTCCAAAACCCCTCCCCCACCCAACCAAACCCTGACCCGACCCAAACCCCCTCCCTCATCACCAAACCCTCTCCCCCAACACCAAACCCTCTCCCCTACCACCAAACCCCTTCCCCCACCCCTCGCCCACCTCCAAACACCCTCGACCCCACCCACAAACCCCCCTCCCCCGCCCTGTGCTCCCGCTCACACCCCTCCCCGGGGCGGGGGGCCTTACGTGCTTCAAGCAGCGCTCCTTGAGTTTCTCGATGCTGGTGTCCTCGGTCACCTCCTCCAGCCACTCGGCCCCCTCCATGGTGCAGATGTGGAGCCTCAGCACCTTCCCGGCGAAGATCTTCTCCTCCTGCACAAACATGGCCCCCCCGGGGGGTGAATCAAGACCCCTTATTCCGCCCTGTCAGTGGCCACCATGGCAATCAGTCCGCCCAGCGGGCCCGGGCCTCTCTCACCCCCGCGCTCGATCCCACCAGCCAGTGTGACCTTTCACCCGCCCTCCACCGGGTTAGCCCGGTGCGCATATGCGCCGCGCGCAGAGCATTCTGGTCGTTGTAGTTCCCACTCTTCAGCTTTTGCTGGGAGTGACTGGTTCCGCAGACTTAATAATGATAATCGCTTATTGTGACAAGTCGGCTTCAATGAAGACAAAAAAACCCTAGTCGCCACATTCCAGCACCTGTTCAGGGAGGCTGGTACAGGAATTGGACCCACGCGGCTGACATTGTTCTACATTACTACTGTGCTAAAGCACGGCCTGCCAATGTGTTTCCAGCCAATTAAATACTTTTTAAATTGTCATCACTAACGTCGGAACCATCGCAACCAATTCCTGCACAGCAAGCTCCCACCAACAGCAATAATGATAATCTTTATTGTCACAAGTAACACTGCAATGAAGTTATTGTGAAAACCCCCTTATCACCACATTCCGGCACCTTTTCGGGCACACGGAGGGAGATTTCAGAATGCCCAATTCCCCTAACAAGCACGTCTTTCGGGACTTGTGGGAGGAACCCGGAGCACCCAGAGGAAACCCACGCAGACACAGGGAGAACGTGCAGACTCCGCACAGACAGTGACCCAAGCCGGGAATCAAACCTGGGACTCTGGCACTGTGAAGCAACCGTGCTAACCACTGTGCTATTGTGTAGCCCCGAGACCAGATGATCTGTTTTGTGTAACAGAATCACAGAATTTACACCGTAGAAGGAGACCATTCGGCCCATCGAGTCTGCACTAGCCCTTGGAAAGAGCACCCACCTAATCCCACGCCCCCACCCCATCCCCGTAGCCCCACCTAACCTTTTGGGCACTAAGGGACAATTTATCATGACCAATCCACCTACCTGCACATCTTTGGACCGTGGGAGGAAACCAGAGCATCCGGAGAAAACCCACGCAGACACGGGGAGGAAGTGTAAACTCCCACATGCAGTCACCCGAGGGAGGAATTGAACCCGGGTCACTGGAGCTGTGAAGCAGCAGTGCTAACCACTGTGCTACCGTGCAGCCATGTTGTTTGAAGGCTAAATATTGTGTAGGGCACTACAATTAATTCCCCTTCCCTTCTTAGAAATGATGACCATGTGTTCTGTAATAGAACCCTCTTGCGGCCATTTGTGTGTGGGTGCATATAAACCAAAACCAGAATAAACCGGTTCAGTTTGGTTAGAATCAAAACATTACCTATGTTTCTCTCTCCACAGATGATGCCAGAGCGGCAGAGGTTTTTCAGCACTTTCTGTTTTAATTTCAGACCTCAGCATCCGTAGTTTCGTCTTTAGTTCAGTTCAGTCGGGTACTTGACTTCCATGTGGCGCACAGTCTTTTTTTTGTTCTGTAAAGATATCACAGTCTTGCAAAGAGGATGGGAACTCTCATGTGCTGGATAATGGAGTGGAGAGATCAATTGCACTTGCCTCACACACCCTGAGTGCCAGAGAGCAAAATTATGTTCGGATAGAATGGGAGGCATTGTGGTGATATGATCTGCATACTTGTCTGCCATTGGGCCAGAACGTCGGCTTACCATTGGCCCTGGTCGGTCATGTGCCTCTCGACCGATTGGCCGAGAGGCTAAGTTAACCACGCCTCTATTAACGAGGTATAAACGGTCAGACGCCTGACGATCGTCCCTTTCCATTGTAGACGATCGCAGAGCTGTGTTCTAGTCAATTAAAGCCAGACTTTGGTAAATCACTCGCCTCGCGTACAATTGATGGTACATCAGGCATTGTCTGTGATTTTTGGAGTAAAAAGGAATACTTGTCCAATCGTAGTTTCTCAATTGAAATTGATAGTTTCCCACTGGCAGCTATTTTGAATCCAAAGTCTCCAGCTGCTGCCCGAAGGCAGCGATTATCCTTGATTTTGTCTGCTTAATAGTATAACCATTAAATAAAGACAATCAAACGATCATTGCAATGCCAATGAATTGTCTGTGTTACCATCTACATCTGAGGTAGTGTCCAACAGGGAAAATATATTTTTCTTTTCACATGTAAAGGAGTTGCCAGTCATAGCAGTTGACATTGGTAGAACAACTCACAGCGACCCTGTAATGACAGCGATATACAACTATATCTCAATGGTGACCAACTCAGATACTGAATTTAGAAATCGGGCCTTTCGTATGCATAAGAATAAGTTGCCAGTTATAGAATCATAGAATTTACAATGCAGAAGGAGGCCATTTAGCCCATCGACCCTGCACAGGCCCTTGTAAAAAGCACCCTACGTAAGACCCACAATTCCACCCTTTCTCCATAACCCAGTAACCCCACCTTACTTTTTTGGACACTACCAGCAATTTAGTATGGTCGATCCACCTAACCTGCACATCTTTGCTCTGTGGGAGGAAACCCGAGCACCCAGAGGAAACCCCCACACAGACATGGGGAGAATGTGCAGACTCTGCTCAGACAGTGACCCAGCCGGGAATCGAACCTGTGAAACAACAGTGCTAACCACTGTGCTGCTGTGCCGCCCTTGATAAAGTTTGTGTTATGTGGAGACCTAGAGTTGTTATTCTTGAGAGATACAGGCCACAGTTGCTCCATGATCTTCATGATCAACACTTAGAGATAAGCTTGACAGAGTCTTGTGCAAAGTTATCTTTGGTGGCCAGGTTTAGATAAGGATATCGAACATACAGTGAAACAGTATAGAATATGTCAGACAGTAGAAAAGCTATCATTGCTACTTGAAAATGAAAAATGCTTATTGTCACGAGTAGGCTTCAGTGAAGTTACTGTGAAAAGCCCCTAGTCGCCACATTCCGGCGCCTGTTATGGGAATTGAACCGTGCTGCTGGCCTGCCTTGGTCTGCTTTAAAAGCCAGCGATTTAGCCAGCTGGATTGTGGCATAGGCTGCACATAAATTTTGTAGAATTTGAAGGTTAAGTGCTATTCATTGTGATAGACAGCCATTCGAAAGGGATTGAAGGGTTTCCAATGAATCAAACAGCACTAGCAAAACTCTGGATATTTTTCATAGTTTGTTTTCTGCTTATGGGTTCCCTGGGGAAATTGTGTCTGACAACGAACCTTTGTTTTGTTTAAAAGAGTTTTCAAATTTCAGTAGAAAAAAGGGAGTAAAATATGCTAGAGTTCATGGTATCATCCTGCTTGTTATGAAGCAGCAGAGTGCACAGTACAAATTGTTAAGCATGCTCTTGCAAAACGAAAGCTCGTTACAAATTGGAAGAAATGTCAGTTGTCACTAAATTACAAATGAGCCATTTTCTATTTATTTATCATAACACACCTCACACTACTACCTACAGGATGCCAGCTGATTTTCTTTGTGTTAGGAGACAGCCTAGAACAAGGTTTTCATTGCTGAAATCACATTTAGCACAGTCAGCAGAAGAGGACCAGGCAAGGCAGGAAGAGGGTTATGATTAGGAGAGTGGGAGAAAGAAGTTTGAGGCTGAACCAAAAGCTTCACGTGAAAGTACTTCTTCATTAGTGGTTGAAGTGACAACCAGGAAGAGTCATGAAAATATGTGGACCTCGCAGATATTTGATCAGGATATTTGGTAGTGGAAAGGTTACGTTTGTATATATAGATCATGCTTTACATTCAGAGGCTCATGAAGAAGAAGGCAGTTGGGAAGAATCCAATGAGTCTGATTTTTTTTTTATAAATGCAGAATACCCAATTCGTTATTTTCAATTAAGGGGCAATTTAGAGTGGCCAATCCATCTGCCCTGCAGATCTTTGGGTTGTGGGGGTGAAACCCACGCAAACACGGGGAGAATGTGCAAACTCCACACGGACAGTGACCCAGAGCCGGGATTGAACCTGGGACCTTGGCGTCGTGAGGCAGCAGGGCTAACCCACTGCGCCATCGTGCGCCCCAATGCGTCTGATATAATGGATAGTTGTGATATGAGCAGAGTTCCAATAGTTATTCCAACACAAATTGCGCCTGAGAGCAGTTCAAACTGAATCAAGTGTCAGGCAGACATGTCTGATGAAGTGGAAAATGCAATTGAAAGTCAAGGGCAAAAAAAAAAAGTCTTTCTTCGTGAATCTTCTCCTCAGTCTCAGGCCAAGGTGGGTCAAGGTCCTTTCTCAACTTCTGAAGGTTTGGGCCAAGAAAGGAGGTGACCAGAGATGAGACCTCTTAAAACTGAATAGCTAGAATAGTTCTACACAACTTAGTTTATTAAGGATTGAGATTAATCATAGAAGTATACCCAGTAATCATTATTAACCATTAAACCTGTATTTTACGACATAGATTTTCTTTTAAATTTAGAGTACCCAATTCATTTTTTTCCAATTAAGGGGCAATTTAGTGTGGCCAATCCACCTACCCTGCACATCTTTTGGTTTGTGGGGGCGAAACACGCGCAAACACAGGGAGAATGTGCAAACTCCACAGCAACGGGAGCGAACCTGGAACCTCGGCGCCGTCAGGCAACAATGCTAACCACTGCGCCACCGTGCTGCCCACAGGACATAGCAGTGATAATCATGTAAACTCTAGCTACAAGCAGTGGCCTCAATGCATGATGGGATTTAAGTTAGCTAACTTGCCCATGTTTTTGACGGGATTGTGTAGTCAGCAGATTACACAGTCAACTTAGTAAACAATTTTTATCAGTGCCCCCAATATCAGGTTTCAAACAATCCATGGAGCAAAGAGGAAGCCAGCCACGGTATCCTGCCTCTGAATGAACAATGAGTTGGGCAGGAACTGACTGCGATACAAGATTGACAATGTCTGACAAACAATGCTAAAATGGACACAAATTCTTGGTAAACAAGGATGGGGTTAAATCATGAGCCGATAGGGTACCATGTAAGTCATCAGTTTGTTTAAAGTAATTTTACTGGATAATATGGAAACGTCAACTCCAAGGATTGGATCAAGTCCAACTGGGGTGGGCTATTGATTTTTGGAAATTGTATAATTTATGTGTTGTTATCAGTGTTTAGCAGATCGATCTTGGCATGCATCCAGATCTCTCGTGTACATGAAATCAAGCTTGGGATAATAAAGCCGTCTTATCCAGATTGTTGTGTTTGTTGCTCTCTGTACTGAGTTGAGCCATAACCACAAGGGGAGAACCCCACATGAAAGCTGACTCAATACACAGACCTTGAAAACGCTCCTACAGGAGGTAATTGGAAACTAGTTGTTTAGTTGGAATTGTAAATAAATGAAAAACAGGAAATGTGTATAAGTTGAATGGAATTTGAACATTGTGTAACTTTTTCATTCAGGAGGGAGCAGTTCAACAACATTCCCTTTTGACCATTTGAATATATATATCCATATGTATATAAACCAGAAACCAAAATAAACAGTTGCATACTTGCCCTGCAAACATTTTGTTAAGAGCAAAGCTGATGTTAAATGCCAGGGTGTTCCAAATCCCAGAAGTGAAATTTAGAATGCCTGCTTTCAACTGTATTTTGCTCTTTGGTGTAACGTAAGGAAATATGTGAAGACCACTGAAGGAAGTCCCAGATATATTTGGGGTGACTTAAAACAAAGTAGATGTTTATTAAACAATAAAACACTCACAACAAGAAAATCAGTTAAAAATATCCATAACTGGCTATGCACAGTATCTTTAGATTTATCCAGTTCCAAACTCTTCTATTTTTCTAACGACAGAGCTAAACTTCCCCAAACAACATCCCATCGGTTTTAAAACTATGAGCAAAATCCAGCAATAGTTACCACACCAGGCACCTATATCTGTTGAGGTTGCCTCTGACTTAGGATAGAGACAATTAGCTTCTCAAATAGGATTTCTCGAGGCACAGCTTGTTGATAGTGGGCATTGCTCACTGCTGTAGGCTGGATCTCAAAACAGCTCCTTTGCGTAGTGTGAACTTGCCTCTGATATCTGTTTTTCCCTTTTGAATTCCCTTATTTGGACTAACCTTCTCAGATGTCACTCTTAATTACCGTTATCACCCAAGTTCACCTTTTTAAAAATCTAAGTACGACATTCACTCCCGTCTTCTCTTTTGAATATTTATTATCTTTACTTTAACATTTGACACTCTATCCTCCATTATTACCAACTTGCCTAAGGTAAACCTCTGTGTAGTGTCTTTCTTAGCTAATCAGCATATCACAAATCTAGTTTCCTCAACCCAGCCAACCTATCTTTATCTCAACTTCCATTTTAGAATAGTTTGGGGTTTATTCAAAACCATACAACCAGCAGAAAACGTTTCCGATGATTGGGTTCCTTGTGTTTTTTTTAATTTTTCACAATTTCCTAACAATATCACAAGATATTTTACATCCATTCAAGGACAGATGGAGCCACAATTTTAACATTTCGTTCAACAGATAACATCGCCAATAATGTAGCACCTCCCCTCTCCCCTCCCCTCCCCCTCCCCCCCTCCCCTCCCCCTCCCCTCCCCTCCCCCCTCCCCTCCCCTCCCCCTCCCCTCCCCTCCCCTCCCCTCCCCTCCCCTCTCCCCTCCCCTCCCCCTCCCCTCCCCCCTCCCCTCCCCCCTCCCCTCCCCTCCCCCCCACTCCCCCCTCCCCTCCCCTCCCCCCCACTCCCCCCTCCCCTCCCCCTCCCCTCCCCTCCCCTCCCCTCCCCTCCCCCCTCCCCTCCCCTCCCCCCCTCCCCTCCCCTCCCCCCCTCCCCTCCCCCCCTCCCCTCCCCTCCCCCCCTCCCCTCCCCTCCCCCTCCCCTCCCCTCCCCCTCCCCTCCCCTCCCCCTCCCCTCCCTCCCTCCCCCCCTCCCCCCCTCCCCCCTCCCCTCCCCCCCTCCCCCCTCCCCTCCCCCCTCCCCCCTCCCCCCTACTCCCTCCCCTACCCCCCCCCTACCCCCTCCCCCTTCCCCTCCCCCCGCCCCCCTCCCTCCTCTCCTCCCTCCCCTCCCCCCCTCCCCCCTCCCTCCCCTCCCCCCCTCCCCCCCTCCCTCCCCTCCCCCCCTCCCCCCATCCCCTCCCCCCCTCCCTCCCCTCCCCCCTCCCCCCCATCCCCTCCCCCCCTCCCCCCCATCCCCTCCCCCCCTCCCCCCCTCCCCCCATCCCCTCCCCCCCTCCCCCCTCCCCTCCCCTCCCCCCCTCCCCTCCCCCCTCCCCTCCCCTCCCCTCCCCCCTCCCCCCTCCCCTCCCCCCTCCCCCCTCCCCTACCCCTCCCCCTTCCCCCCTCCCTCCTCTCCTCCCTCCCCTCCCCCCTCCCCCCATCCCCTCCCCCCCCATCCCCTCCCCCCCTCTCCCCCCTCCCCCCCTCCCCTCCCCCCCCTCCCCCCTCCCCTTCCCCCCCTCCCCCCTCCCCTTCCCCCCCTCCCCCCTCCCCTTCCCCATCCCCCCCTCCCCCCTCCCCTTCCCCATCCCCCCTCCCCTCCCCTCCCCTCCCCCCTCCCCTCCCCTCCCCTCCCCTCCTCCCCTCCCCTCCTCCCCTCCCCTCCCCCTCCTCCCTTCCTCCCCCCCTCCCTCCTCTCCCTCCCCCCTCCACCCTCTCCCTCCCCCCTCCCCCCTCCCCCCTCCCCCTCCCCCTCCCTCCCCCCTATCGTGGAATGTGGGCATCATTGGAAAGGCCAACATTTATTGCCGTTCGTTAGTTGCCCTTCTAAAGGTGCTAGTGCGCCGCCTTACTGAAGCATTGCAGTTTGTGTAATGCTGTGTAGGGAGTTCCAGCAATGGTGATGTATTTCTAAGTTAAGGTGTTGTGTCACTTCGAGGCGAACCCGCAGGTAGTTGCGTTCCCACGAACTGAAGGATAATTCAGTGGGTAGTCAAGACATGAAAATTGGAATCACATACAGGTCAGGCAAAAACAACATACTTCCAACTGATGCATTTTACAGTCCAGTCATTTCATGGTCACCATTTTAAATAATAGTTTTTTATTCCAGACTTATTTAATTAACTGAATTTAAATTCACCAGCTGCAAAGTGAGTTTAGAACTCAAATTGCAAAGTCACTGGTCCAGTACCATTACTCCTACACAAATATACCTCTCCTTCTTAAGGTGCTATTCATTAAAAGGGCATTGGCAACCATGCACTTCCATTGGATTAGTCCATGATGATGCTTGGCAAAGTTCTGTCGTAGCTTGCTGTTGCCTTGTGCATTCTGGCTGACCAGGAAACTCTCCCCTGCCTGCTATCAGGCGTATTAAAAAATATTGTAGGCTGATAATCAAACTGTTTGGCCACATTCTGAATGCACCTTCTGTAGCCATCAGGTTCGACTTCAATTTAGAACTTGTAACCCAGAGGGAGGGACACCAGCACCGCACCACTGGACCTCTGCCAGCACATCAGCAAAATTATCCCACACCCTGACAATATCCCTTTAGCCCTGTTATATTTTCCCAATTCCCTTTGGAAGTTAAACTTGCATCTTCTTCCACTGCCCCTCAAGCTGTGCTTCCCGATTACAATAACTCATGGTGAAAATAATTGTTTCGCAAATATCCTCTGGTTCTCTTGCTAATCACCTCCAATTTGTATACGCTGGTTACTGACCCCTCTGCCACTAAAAGTAGTTTCTCCTTATTTATTTTGTCAAAACTATTCAAAGTTCCATGAACTCCAGCAACTCTTCAGCGCAAAATGTGGAATTACATAAATAAACACAGCATAGAAACAGGCACAGTGGCTGGAGATGGAGAGTCCAGCAGCGCCTCCTGCAGTAGTAAGGTGGAACTGCTATTTTATCTCATTTAATTTAAACTGCCACAAATTGTCCAGAAAAGGCAGTCTTTTTGGCACGGTGGGTACTGTCCCTGCCTCTGAGCTGGGCGCTCTGAGTTCAAGCCCTCTCCAGGACTTGATAATCAAGGAAAGTGTGCCCATATCCAAACAGGCGAGTGTAAAATTAAAGTGCATGGGATTAGGGGTAGTGTATGGAGATTAATAGAAAACTGGTTGGCAGACAGGAAACAAAGAATAGGAATTAACGGGTCTTTTTCAAATTGGCAGGCAGTGAAAAATGGGGTTCTGGAGGGATTGGTGCTAGGACGTCAACTATTCACAATATAGATTAATGATTCAGGTGAGGGAACAAAATGTCATATCTCCACATTTGCAGATGACACCAAGTTGGGTGGCAGGGTGAGCTGTGGGGAGGATGCAGAGATCCTTCAGTGTGATTTGGACAAGTTGAGTGAGTGGGCAAATGAATGGCAGATACAGTATAATTTGGATAAATGTGAGGTTATCCACTTTGGTAGCAAAAATGAGAAGGCAGACTACTACCTAAATGTCCATAAATTAGGAGAGGGGAATGGGTTTTCTCGTACACCAGTCACTGAAGGAAAGCATGCAGGTACAGCAGGTAGCAAAGAAGGCAGATAGTATGCTGGCCTTCATTACAAGAGGATACGAGTACAGGAGCAGGAATGTTTGGCTGAAATTATACAGGGCCTTGGTGAGGCCACACTTGGAATATTGTGTGCAGTTTTGGTCTCCTTACCTAGATGGGTGTTCCTGCTATGGAGGGAGTGCAGCGAAGGTTTATCAGACTGATACACAGGATGGCGGGACTGATGCATGAGGAGAGATTGAGTCGGTTAGGATTGTATTCAC
Source organism: Scyliorhinus canicula (assembly GCF_902713615.1). Taxonomy (NCBI): domain Eukaryota; kingdom Metazoa; phylum Chordata; class Chondrichthyes; order Carcharhiniformes; family Scyliorhinidae; genus Scyliorhinus; species Scyliorhinus canicula. The sequence goes on from NC_052166.1 coordinate 61,998,648, forward strand.
TGGAGTTCAGAAGAATGAGGGGGGGAGGGTCTCATAGAAACCTAGAAAATTCTAACAGGACTTCATAGAATTTACAGTGCAGAAGGAGGCCATTCAACCCATCGAGCCTGCACCAGCTCTTGGAAAGAGCACCCTAACCAAGGTCAACACCTCCACCCTATCCCCATATCCCAGTAACCCCACCCAACACTAAGGGCAATTTTGGACACTAAGGGCAATTTATCATGGCCAATCCACCTAACCTGCACATCTTTGGACTGTGGGAGGAAACCGGAGCACCCGGAGGAAACCCACGCACACACGGGGAGGATGTGCAGACTCCGCACAGACAGTGACCCAAGCCGGAATCGAACCTGGGACCCTGCAGCTGTGAAGCGATTGTGCTATCCACAATGCTACCGTGCTGCCCCTTGACAGGGTTAGATGCAGCAAGGAGTTCCTGATGGTGGGGGGTGTCCAGAACCAGGGTCACAGTCTGAGGATATGGGGTAGACCATTAAGGACAGAGATGAGAAGACATTTCTTCACCCAGAGAGTAGCGAGCCTATGAAATTTAACACTGGAGGAAGTAGTTGAGGCCAAAACATATATGTTTTCAAGAAGTAGTTAGATATAGCACTTGGGGCGAAGGGGCTCAAAGTGTAAGGGGAGAAAGTGGGATTAGGCTATTGTGTTGGATGATCAGCCATGATCATAATGAATGGCGGAGCAGGCTCGAAGGTCCAAATGGCCCCCTCCTGCTCCTATTTTCTTTGCTTTTATGTTTCAACTTGTACACCAATGGCAGGTGATAAAATGGTGGAAATGTTCCTGGTCAACCACATGATGGAAAGAAATTGGAATCTCTGCCATCACTATCCATAGCTCTAGACTACAGCATGCGTGTGCAAGTGGGTGTTATCACAGTGTCATGTGAGTGTCCCTTTAAGCAACGCTTTTGTCTTATCACATGGCTTCAGTGATGTCATTGTGTGGGTAGAGCTGGGCTGTGGCTCTGGGAGTTGGTTTTAGTTTCGCTTTGGGTTTGGAGCTGGTTTGTGGCTCTGTGAGTTTTTACTTTCGTTTTCACATTTGGCTGCTGTACTCAGACAGAGAAGTATCTTGGCCTGTCTCTATTTTCAATGTTAAAGAGTTATTCCAAGGAAGAAACCCAATGACTATAATTACCTGCTGTTTTTGGTAAAAAGGGGTTTTTGGTTTATGGGATCTTGTTATTAAATTGGAACAGTTAAAGGGGAAACGTATGATGGGTTATACATAGATTACTGTAGCTGTGTGGGGTATTTATGTTGGTAGTTGGTAAAAATGGTTACTATGGGGGTTGAGAAAAATGTTAACTAAATTGTCAGAATGAAGCTCGTTCTTTGATTTAAAGCGCCTATGTCCGCTGTTGAATAACACCTGAAAGGCAGTCTCTTGTGATCATCGTAACGAAAATCAATAAACAGTTATAGGTCAGGTGAACTCCATATATACTTTGGAGTTTTCTAAACCCTGGCCCATAACAACAGCAACACAGATGGGTGGCTCAGTAGCAGAGTGGTTTAACGATGTTGATTCACAGTGTCATGGACCTGGGTTCAAATCCCGGCTTGGGTCACTGTCTGTGCGGAGTCTGCATGTTCTCCCCGTGTCTGCGTGGGTTTCCTTGAGGTGCTCCGGCTTCCTTCCACAAGTCCTGAAAGACGTGCTGTTAGGTAATTTGGACATTCTGAATTCTCCCTCAGTGTACCCGAACAGGCGCCTGAGTGTGGCGACTAGGGGATTTTCACAGTAACTTCATTGCTGTGTTAATGTAAGCCTACTTGTGACACTACTGAAGATTATTATTACTTTGATGGACCGGTGGACCCAGTTGGCTGGACAGCCAGTGGGATCAGATTGGTGGGAATAGCATGGGGCTTGATTCCCTTCCTGGATGAGGTGGGTTTGGGACCTGCCCCCTTGTCCTACCTGTGGTGGAGGTCGTGGTGCAGTGGGTCGGACCGAGAACTGAAGAGGTTTTCCTCAGTTAAATTGATCTCCTTTATTTCTGCTACATTACATTGTGATAGTTGTTACAATTCAGTTTGTAACACTCAGTTCTGAACCATGAGGTTCTGGGTTCAAGTCTCGCTCCAGGACTTGAGTTCAAAAATCAAGGCTATTACTCCAGTGCAGTACGAAGTTCTGTATTGTCGAGGGTGCCATGTTTCAGATGAGATGTTGAACCAAGGTCACACCTTCCTCTTTGGGTGAATGTAAATAATTCAAGAAGAGTAGTGGCGTTCTCCCCAGTGTCCTGCCCAGTATTTATCTCTCAAGCAACATAAAAACAACAGGTGATCTGATCATTCGCGCTGCTGCCTCACAGCACCAGGGATCCGGGTTCAATTCCGGCCTTGGATGACTGTGTGGAATCCCCATGTCTGCGACGGTTTCCTCCCACAGGCCAAATATGTGCAGGTTAGGTGAATTGGCCATGATAAATTGCCCGTTGGAGTCCAAAGATGTGCAGGCTAGGTCAGGATGTGGGAATAGGGCGGAGGAGTGGGCCTAGGTGGAGTGCTCTTTCTGAGGGGCATTGCAGACCTGATGGGCCGAATGGCCTCCTCCTACACTGTATGGATTTTATGTATTATTTATTTTGTGGTGTTTGCTGTGTGTAAATTGGCTAATTTCTCACATTGCAACACTGACTACACTTTTGAAACACTTCATTGCATGTGAAGCACTTTGAGGTGTCCAGCAATTAAATATATTTGCAAGTCTTCTTCTTCCTGAAGCTGTTCTATTTATGCAAAATGTGATATTGAGATTTACTGTGTTAGCTGGAGGAGAAGTTTGAGCTCCCCCCGGGGAATATGTTCAGGTACCTTCAGGTCAAGGCGTTTGCTAGGTGGCAGGTGGAGGGGTTCCCTTCGCTGCCCCCGCGGGGGGTAAGGGATAGGGTGCTTTCGGGGGTGTGGGTCGGGGATGGGAAGGTGTCTGACATCTACCAGGTGATGCAGGAGGTGGAGGAGGCGTCGGTTGAGTTGCTGAAGGCTAAGTGGGAAGTGGAGCTGGGGGAGCAGATTGAGGAGGGGACATGGGCGGACGCCCTGGAGAGGGTGAACTCCTCCTCTTCATGTGCGTGGCTTAGCCTCATCCAGTTCAAGGTACTGCACAGGGCTCATATGTCCGGGACAGGGATGAGCAGGTTTTTTGGGGGTGAGGACAGGTGCATTAGGTGTTCGGGGAGCCCAGCGAACCATGCCCATATGTTTTGGGCATGCCCGGCACTGGGGGAATTCTGGCAGGGGGTGGCGAGGACGGTGTCGAGGGTGGTAGGGTCCAGGGTCAAGCCAGGCTGGGGACTCGCGATATTTGGGGTTGGGGTGGAGCCGGAAGTGCAGGAGGCGAAAGAGGCCGATGTTTTGGCCTTTGCGTCCCTAGTAGCCCGGCGGAGGATCTTGCTGCAATGGAAAGATGCGAGACCTCCGAGCGTGGAGACCTGGATCAATAACATGGCGGGATTCATTAAGCTGGAGAGGATCAAATTCGCCCTGAGAGGATCGGTACAAGGGTTCTTTAGGAGGTGGCAGCCTTTCCTCGACTTTCTGGCTCAATGATAAGGAACTAGGTCAGCAGCAGCAGCAACCCGGAGGAGAGGGGGGAAGGGGGGGGTCTCAGGGGGGTATTGTTTAAGTTAATTTGCTTATTCTTAATTTATTTTGTTGTTTATTGGGCTTGGGGGGTGGTGGGGGGGTTCGTTACATGCGTTGTTACGGGTGCCGGGGGGGGGGGAGGGTTTATTATTGTTATTATTATTACGATTTTCTTTTTTTTTTAATAAACAATTTTATTGAGGTAGTTTTTGGCTTTATAAACAGTTACAGACATCATCAGAAAGGAAGCAAAAAAGGCAAAAATGTGCAAACATCCACGTACTTTCAATACTTCCATCGTACCGTATTGCACAAGCCCGCTCCCCTCCCACCCGTACTACCCGCCATATTTTCCCTCCTACTCTACTCTACCCCCCCCCTCCCCCCACCCCCCTGCTGACGCTCACTCTCCCGCAAAGAAGTCAATAAATGGTTGCCACCTCCGGGTGAACCCCTGCACAGATCCCCTCAAGGCGAACTTAATTTTTTCCATCCCCAGGAAACTTGACATGTCCGCAAGCCACCACTCAGTCTTCGGGGGCTTTGAGTCCCTCCACGCCAATAATATTCGTCGCCGGGCTATCAGGGAAGCAAAGGCCAGCACATCGGCCGCTTTCTCCCCCTGGACGTCCGGGTCTTCCGAAACCCCAAAAATTGCCACCCCTGGACTCATCACCACCCTTGTTTTTAGCACCTGGGACATGACCCCCGCAAATCCCTCCAAGTACCCCCTCAGCTCAGGGCATGCCCAAAACATGTGCACATGGTTCGCTGGTCCTCCCGCGCACCTAGCGCATTTGTCCTCTATCCCGAAAAATTTGCTCATCCGAGCCACCATCATATGAACGACCTTAAATTGGATCAGCCCGAGCCTAGCACATGTCGCGGTCGAGTTTACCCTACTCAGGGCCTCTGCCCACAGCCCATCCTCCATTTCCCCGCCTAGCTCCTCCTCCCATTTAAGTTTCAGTTCCTCTGTCTGGGACCCTTCCTCCCTCATGAGCACCTTATAAATACCCGAGACTCTACCCTCCCCTTCGTCCCTCCCAGAGACTATTCTGTCTAGGATCCCCATTGGCGGGAGGCGCGGGAAAGATGGGACCTGTCTACGAACAAAGTCCCGCAGCTGTAGGTATCTAAAATCATTTCCCCTTACCAACCCAAATTTCTCCTCCAAGCTCCTCAAATATTATTACGATTTTCATTTCATTTTGTTCTGTTGCTATATATTTTTCAAAAAATTCCAATAAAAATTATTTAAAAAAAAAAGAGATTTACTGTGTTTATGGCTAACCTAGACTGTAATTTATCTCTTCAATTTGCTGTGCGTTCTCTGGTAATAAATGCAAGAAATAATATTTTGCTGTGCCATGAATGATAGTCTAAATGAAGGATTTGCCTTTGTGTGAAACTGTTCACAACCTGAGGCATTTTATAACTAATGAATTACAGTACTTCAGAAATGTATTCTCTACTGTAATGTAGGACATGCAGCAGCCAATTTGTGCGCAGTATGCTCTCTCAAGTAGCAATGAAATAGTTGAAATTGAAGAGATAAATTATAGTCTAAGTCAGCCAGAAACACAGTAAATCTGCTTTACAGGGTGGTTCAGAGCTAAGTGTTGACCAGGACTGAACCCCTGCCCTTTTTCAAATAGGGTAACAGTGTCCATCTGAAAGGGCGAATCGTTTAGACACAATGAATCACACAGAATAGTTACTATCATCATCCGACAGCGCCGTACTCTCGCAGCATGGCACGAGAGTGCCAGTCTGAAGTGCTTTCTGGGAAGTGTCATGATGCAGTGGGTAGTGTCTCTGCTTCTGAGTCAGAAGCTCTGGGTTTGAGACCCACCCCAGGACTTGATGAGCCAAGGCTGGTGTATTCGTAACGTGGCCAAACAGGTCGATCTGTAAATTCTTCCCATGGCAGGCAGTAAGGGCTGGAGAGTTTCCCGGTCAGCTAGGACCGTGTGGTCGTTGCAGCACAACAGCCTCCCCACGTTAAAAGACCCCATGTGAATGGTGCAGTTGGTTAGCACTGCTGCCTCACTGCGCCGAGGACCCCAGTTCAATCGCGGCCCTGGGTCACTGTCTGTGTGGAGTTTGCACGTTCTCCCCGTCTCTGCCTGGGTCTCACCCCCACAGCCCAAAGATGTGTAGGGTAGGTGGATTGGCCGCATTAAATTGCCCCTTATTTGTAAAAATAAAAAAAAAGATTCCATGTGCAAAGTCTTGTCTGGGCCCCTGGCAAGTGTGGTCCTTGTTTTGATGGGCTGCTTGAGAGAGAGAGACAGAGAGAGAGAGAGAGAGAGAGAGCGAGTGAGAGAGAGAGTGAGAGAGAGAGAGAGAGAGAGTGAGACAGAAAGAGCGAGAGAGATTATTGTCTCATCTATCCGAAATAGGGTTTGATTCCACAACCTTTTGATTTAAGAGATAAAGGTACCATTTTGCCATGGATGACACATCAGATTGCTCTCCTCTCCCACCTATTTGCCAAGGGCAAAACTGTATAGGATAAATAGGAACAAAACAAATGAATTACCAGGCAAAAACCTCAGAAAATACAGCTTAATGAAAACCCAGGTATGTTATGAAATTACAACAATACAGAATTACATTTCTCACTGTTTATGAATGGAGAACATTCATAGAGTTTACAGTGCAGAAGGAGGCCATTCGGCCTATCAAGTCTGCACCGGCTCTTAGAAAGAGCACCATACCCAAGCCCACACCTCCACCATATCCCCGTAACCCAGTAACCCCACCTCACCTTTTTTTTAGACACTAAGGGAAATTTATCATGGCCAATGCACCTGACCCACACACCTTTGGGCCGTGGGAGGAAACCGGAGCACCCGGAGGAAACTCACGCAGACACAGGGAGAACGTGCAGACTCCACACAGACAGTGACCCAAGTCGGGAATCGAACCTGGGATCCTGGAGCTGCGAAGCAACTGTGCTAACTACTGTGCTGCCGTACTGCCCTGAGTATTTTTCACCTTCATCAATTTGTTTTAAAAACCTTTGGTAAATATAGTAAAATGTGTGGAGCTTGACGCAAATTAAAAAGCAAGTTGCAGAAATCTCCTGGTCGCAACTCCCTTCTAGGCCTCCAGGGGTCAGGCTTTCTCTACTCTTAGAAAAAGCAGTTTTTGCTCTTAATTTCTGTGAAAAATTTCTACAAGGCTTATTCATAATGCAAAAAATAACATAGCTGAGCTAGATACCAAACAAGGACTTGTGTCACTGTAGGTGAAGGGAGTGGAAAAAGCAACTGCTCCCTCCATCGCAAACACCATGGTTGCCGTGTGCACCGTCTATGAGGTACGTTGCGACGATTTGAACATAGAACATACAGTGCAGAAGGAGGCCATTCGGCCCATCGAGTCTGCACCAACCCACTTAAGCCCTTACTTCAACCCTATCCCTGTAACCCAATAACCCCGCCTAACCTTTTTGGACACTAAGGGCAATTTAGCATGGCCAATCCACCTAACCTGCACGTCTTTGGACTCACCTGAGGTCTGAGATCTCCGCACACCCGGAGAGACAGGTGCAGCAGGTAGGTGGGAACACCACCACCCCGAAGATCAGCATCAAGCCATCCGGACTTAGAACTGTTCCTTCACTATCACTGTGTCAAAGCCCTAGAGTTCCCTCCCTAACAGCATTGCAGACGTACGTGCACCAGCCAGGCGGTCCAACCAGACAGCCCATTGCCACCTTCTCAAGGGCAATTAGGGATGGGCAATAAATGCTGGCCTAGACCGTGGAATATGGAACCTGAGAATGAACAGGAAAATGCATTCAGAATGTGTTAGCATGAGGTTATTCACGTGAAATCCATTCTTCGATGGCAGTGCTGGCAATGCCACGTGCTGGCACACGCAGAACATTGATACTTCAGACGTTGCTGATGATAAATAGGAGCAACATAAAGTATACATTTTGCGGGATCCAATTACAGTGTGGCGATTACTGAGATATCAGGCTCGGTGCTGAAATCAAATACAGTCCTGGCAGGTTGGAAAATTGGATCCAACATGCCAACCGGATCTTAGCGGTGGCTAACTTGCTTCGGATCCAGAAGATCGTGGGTTCATGCCCCAGTGCCTCCCAAATCTGTAATCTTTACTCTGCCTAGAAGGACAAGGGAAGCAGACATCATGGGAACACCACCACCTGGTAATTCCCCTCCAAGTCACCCACCATCCCGACTCGGGACTATATCACCCTTCCTTCGCTGTTGCTGACTAAAAATGTACAACCTCACTCCCTAACAGCACTGAAGGTGTACCGATGCCATGCAGCAGTTCAAGATGGCAGCCTCTCAAGGGCAATTGGGGATGGATATTTGTTAGGAAAACAAAGGTAGTTTTAAGGGATTTGTTTCTGTATTGGTAAACATTAGAAATAAGGTGTAGTTTTAAGTTAATTTAATGTTTCTGTGCCTGGAAGGGTAAAACCTGCAGTTAGATTCATGCTGGACAAAGGTGTTTGTATGTGCGGGGGTCGGCTAAGTTCCAACTGTGTTTCAGTTGTGCTTAGAGAGGGCTACGGCGGGGCATTGACTATGTTTATTTAATTTAAATTTATTTTCAAGTTCTCTTGTTGTATACTGGGTTTGGGGGATGGGGGGGGGGGTGAGATACATGCGTTGCTACGGTCTTGGGGGTGTTACAGTTATTATGGTGTTTTATTGTTGCTTTTCATTGTTTGTTATATTTTCTGTAAAAAATTTCAATAAAAATTATTTTTTTTAAAAAGAGAGGGCTACGGCATGAAGACTAAATAAAAGGCATAGCATGTAAGAATGTAACCAGCTGGCCTTCCAACTGAGTTTATGTTCGCAGTGTCACAGCAACTAAACTGGTACCACTACCTCAGCCATGATTCCACTCTGTTCAAACCAAAAAAAGTTAACTGTAAAAGACACAAAGGGGTCTGCCTATTTCACCATCTTTTTCCTCAGTTGTCACTCTACCCCTCTCTATCAAAACCATATCAATTTTCTGATCAAAGGCTCTCATAGAACCATAGAATCTCTAGTGTAGAAGGAGGCCATTCGGCCATTGTGGTAAACCACTGTTAGTACATTATGTGTATTGTGGTAAACTGTGGTATTCACCAAGGAGAGGGACATGACGGATGTTGAGGCTAGGGATGGATGTTTAAATACTCTAGGACATGTCGGCATAAGGAAGGGGGAGGTTTTGGGTATTCTAAAAGGCATTAAGGTGGACAAGTCCCCAGGACCGGATGGGATCTATCCCAGGTTACTGAGGGAAATGAGGGATGAAATAGCTGGGGCCTTAACGGATATCTTTGCAGCATCCTTGAGCATGGGTGAGGTCCCGGAGGACTGGAGAATTGCTAATGTTGTCCCCCTGTTTAAGAAGGGTAGCGGGGATAATCGTGGGAATTATAAACTGTTGGAGAAGATACTGAGGGATAGGATTGATTCACATTTGGAAGAAAATAGACTTATCAGTGATAGGCAGCATGGTTTTGTGCAGTGAAGGTCATGTCTTACAAACCTAATAGAATTCTTTGAGGAAGTGACAAAGTTAATTGATGAGGGAAGGGCTGTAGATGTCATATATGGACTTCAGTAAGGCGTTTGATAAAGTTTCCCATGGCAGGTTGATGGAAAATGTGAAGTCGTATGGGGTTCAGGGTGTACTAGCTAGATGGATAAAGAACTGGCTGGGCAACAGGAGACAGAGAGTAGTGGTGGAAGGGAGTGTCTCAAAATGGAGAAAGGTGACTAGTGGTGTTCCACAGGGATCCGTGCTCGGACCACTGTTGTTTGTGATATACATAAATGAACTGGACGAAGGTATAGGTGGTCTGATGAGCAAGTTTGCAGATGATACTAAGATTGGTGGAGTTGCAGATAGCGAGGAGGACTGTCAGAGAATACAGCAAAATATAGATAGATTGGAGAGTTGGGCAGAGAAATGGCAGATGGAGTTCAATCCAGGCAAAAGCGAGGTGATGCATTTTGGAAGATCTAATTCAAGAGCGGACTATATGGTCAATGGAAGGGTCTTGGGGAAAATTAATGTACAGAGAGATCTGGGAGTTCAGGTCCATTGTACCCTGAAGGTGGCAACGCAGGTCAATAGAGTGGTCAAGAAGGCATACAGCATGCTTGCCTTCATCGGATGGGGTATTGAGTACAAGAGTCGGCAGGTCATGTTACAGTGTATAGGACTTTGGTTAGGCCAAATTTGGAATACTGTGTGCAGTTCTGGTCGCCACATTACCAGAAGGATGTGGATGCTTTAGAGAGGGTGCAGAGGAGGTTCACCAGGATGTTGCCTGGTATGGAGGGTGCTAGCTATGAAGAACGTTTGTGTAGATTAGGATTGTTTTCGTTGGAAAGACGGAGGTTGAGGGGGGACCTGATTGAGGTCTACAAAATTATGAGAGGTATGGACAGGGTGGATAGCAACAAGCTTTTTCCAAGAATGGGGGTGTCAGTTACAAGGGGTCACAATTTCAAGGTGAGAGGGGAAAAGTTTAAGGGAGATGTGCGTGGAAAGTTTTTTACGCAGAGGGTGGTGGGTGCCTGGAACACTTTGCCAGCGGAGGTGGTAGAGGCGGGCACATTAGCATCATTTAAGATGCATCTGGACAGATATATGAACGGGCGGTGGACAGAGGGAAGTAGATCCTTGGAAAATAGGCAACAGGTTTAGATAAGGGATCTGGATCAGCGCAGGCTGGGAGTGCCAAAGAGCCTGTTCCTGTGCTGTAATTTTCTTTGTTCTTTGTTCTTTTGTTACCGTATTACATGTATTGTGGTAAACCACTGCCTGGTGGCTCTGCCTCACCTCGGGCTCGGTATAAAGGTGGCTGACCTCCGGTCCTGCCCCAGTTCGGGATCACTGGCCAGGAGGCTTTCTGTTTAGCTTATTAAAGCCTCAGTTTTGTTCACTACACGTCTTCTGTTAATTGATGGCACATCAGCCATTGAGTCTGCACCAGCCCTCCAAAAGAGCACCCTACTCAAGTCCACTCATATCCACTCCCCCCGTCCAACCCTTCCTACCATTGTATCCGAACCTGTATATCCCTGGACACTAAGGGACAATTTAGCATGGCCAATCCACCTAATCTGCGCATCTTTGGGCTGTGGGAGGAAACCGGAGCACCCGGAGGAAACCCACGCAGACACAGGGAGAAAGTGCAAACTCCACACAGACAAGTCACCCGAGGCCAGAAATCAATGCGGGTCCCTGACGCCATAAGGCAGCAGTGCAAACCACTGTGGCACCGTGCTGCCCTTGATCTTGAGATCAACAAAGATTTTGACCTTGAATTCAGCACAATCCAGACTCCAATTTTCCAGCACTTTTTGAAAAAAGTCCCCACATGTAAAACGCCATGGACCTGCCGGGAAGCATCTGATTTGCCCACCCCGGGGATCATCTGAGCATTTCTGCTGAGGCAGCACCTTCCAAACCCAGGACCACTACCTTCCAGAAGGGCAAGATCAGCAGACACCTGGGAACACCTCCACCTGGACATCCTCCTCAAAGTCACTCACCACCCTGACCTGGAAATGTATCACAGTTCCTTCATTGTCGCTGGGTCAAAATGCTGGGACTCTCTTCCTAACTGCACATTGGATGTACCTACACCTCAGGAACTGCGGCAGTTCAAGAAGACAGCTCGCCACAACCTTCTCAGGGATGGGCAATAAATGTTGCCCTCGGCAGCGATGCCCAGATCCCATAAATGATTTTTTTTTAAGTTCAAGGGGGCGCTGCATTTGAGCAGTTCCACAGCACCTGTGCACGGTCAAGCCAGGAGGATGGCAACGAAGACGCCTGCTTACCGAGGGGCCCCTCACCCGTCTACCTAATGCCATAGAGGGAGGAAGGGGAACAATCTACCCTCAGGCTGGCACAGGACCCTCCAGCAAGATAATGAACCCTGCCTGGGCGATGGTGGCAGCACTGGTCAGCGCCAGCACTGTCCACAAGAGGACTAGGGTGCAATGCCACAAGAAGATTGTTATATAGCTGCAAAGAATCAAAGGTGGCACACGTTGAGATTGTATAACACAGTGCAAGAGGTTTATTTAAAAGATTCTGCTCAGACAGAGTACGATGGTGAACTCTACAAAAGCCGCAAAATGCTCTGGTGACATTATTGGGTAACGTGTGACATTCCACTAGCCAATGGTGTTACTCTGATACACAACACCCCTCCCTCTTTACTCCTTTAGTGTCCGCGGCATTTTTACTTAATCACTTTAACACAGATCCAACACATTATACCAAAACTAACATTGTTATGTTATGGATACCTATGTACATTAGGAAGTCAGTGTCTGTCTGGTTTTGGCATAACACGACGTTCAGGCACTTGATTCTTTGGGGTACTATGAGAGTCTTCCTGTACACTGGTCGGTGTTACATCTGACGAAAGCAAGTCAGGAACTGTTTCTGGTTGTGTCAATGATTCGGTCGTAACCATAATCAAGGCAGTTGTAGTCCTCAAGCCTGGCATGTCACTGTCCATACTCTCTGGGAAAACATCTGGTACCGGCTCTCTACTCTCACTGTGTGCAGACAAGAATTGGCCAGTTTGTCAACGCCAAATTCCTTCATCGTCAGTTTGCACAGCATGTGAAATCGGACTTGTTTTGGCTAGTACAATTGCTGCAATCCTTTATTCACCTAAGGTGTAGTTTATCACAGAAACACGTTCCACACAGTCAAAGGCTCTTTTGATGAATGTAGGAATTTTTAATGCAGATTGTATTATATATACCTGTTTCAGTAATGTTTTAAAACTCCTGGTTTAACCTTGAAGAGGGTTGTTTTTCAAACTGGAGGCAGGTGACCAGCGGTCTGCCTCAGGGACCAGTGCTGGGTCCGCTGTTATTTATTATTTATATTAATGATTTGGATGAGGTTTAGGAGGCATGGTTAGTAAGTTTGCAGATGACACCAAGATTGGTGGCACGGTGGACAGTGAAGAAGGTTACCTAGGATTGCGGCGGGATCTTGATCAATTGGGCCAGTGGGCCGATGGATGGCAGATGGAGTTTAGTTTAGATAAATAGGAGGTGATGCATTTTGCTCGATCAAATTGGGGCAGGACCTACTCAGTTAATGGTAGGGAGTTTGTGAGAATTATAGAACAAAGAGATCTAGGAGGACAGGTTCATAGCTCCTTGAAAGTGGAGTCACAGTTGGACAGGATGGTGAAGAAGGCATTTTGCATACTTGCTTTCATTGGTCAGAACATTGAATACAGGAGTTGGGATGTCTTGCTGAAGTTGTCTGAGGCATTAGTGCAGCCATACCTCGAATACTGTCCACAGTTCTGGTCACCCTATTATAGAAAGGATACTATTAAACTAGAAAGAGTGCAGAAAAGATTTACTAGGATGCTACCGGGACTTGGTGGTTTAAGTTATAATAATCTTTATTGTCACAAGTAGGCTTACATTAACACTGCAATGAAGTTACTGTGAAAAGCCCCGAGTCGCCACATTTCGGCGTCTGTTTGGGTTCACAGAGGGAGAATTCAGATTGTCCAAGTTACCTAATAGCACGTCTTTCAGGACTTGTGGGGGGAAACGGGAGAGCTCAGAGGAAACCCACGCAGACACGGGAGAGAATTTCCAGACTCCGCACAGACAGTGACCCAAGCCGGGAATCGAACCCGGGACCCTGGAGCTGTGAAGCCATAGTGCTAACCACTATGCTACTGTGCTGCCATAGGAGAGGCTGGATAGACTGGGACTTTTCTCCCTGAAGTGTAGGAGGCTTAGGGGTGATCTTATCGAGGTCTATGAAATAATGAGGGGCATTGATAAGGTAGATAGTCAACATCTTTTCCCAAAGGTAGGGGAGTCTAAAACTAGAGGGCATAGGTTTCAGGTGAGAGGGGAGAGATACAAAAGGATCCAGGGGGGCAATTGTTTTACACAGAGGGTGGTCAGTGTCTGGAACGAGCTGCCAGAGACAGTCGTAGAGGCGGGTACAATTTTGTCTTTTAAAAAGTATTTAGACAGTTATATGGGAAAGCTGTGTATAGAGGGATATGGGCAAATGCGGGCAATTGGGACTAGCTGAGTGATAAAAACTAGGCTGCATGGACAAGTTGGGCCAAAGGGCCTGTTTTCATGCTGTATACCTCTACAGACAGGTGCTGTGTGTACAAAATGTGCATTTAAGATATCATAAAAGTGAGATCATCATTTATTCCAACCATGTGTGTGCTTACAAAGAGATGCGTTTTGAAAAAAAATTTTTAGAGTACCCAATTATTTTTTTCCAATTAAGGGGCAATTTGGCACGGCCAATCCACTACCAGATGACACTGAGGTTTCTGGAGCTAACTCCAGCTGCCCCTTCATCCCGTGGAATAATCCTGGGCCCACAAGCACATGGAGAATTTGCTGGAGCTGGGTGCCTTCCACCCAGGAGACCCTGAGATTGACCAGCCAGCCTGAACCCCCCCTCCTAAGACAGGCACAACTCAGGCACAGCAGGCAGAGCAGGGTAATGGAATAACACCAGAGCCATCCAAAAGTAGACTGGGGCCCTCTCGGACTTCGCCCTGCAGAGGGCCTGCACTAAGGGAATTCCAGGTAACAGGGTGTGGAAGGCAGCAGGCTGCTTCCACCCCTAATGTCCATTCTGTGGGCGTTTTCAGAGGGCCAAGAAAAAGCTCCTAGATGCTGAGAGGCTGTGTTGCTCTCTATCTCTCTCTCCCAAATGATTTCTGCCTGCTTTATCTGAGTCTACGGAGAAGTCTCGAAACCCTTATGTGTTACAGAGAAAACCATTGCAGACGGAAAGCAAAAACAGCCAACTGGATGCCTAGACTGAAGAAAGATCCAACTTGAAGATGTCCATCTGAAACAGTGACTCTCATGCTTTTAGTATTTTTTAACCCCCCTCTTTCCCTGTCTTGTGCATGTGTAAATGGTGGGACAAGTTAAAGAGGAGGGGTTAGAAATCGAAGTCCTCAGCAGAGGGCTCAATTTCTGCACCACCACCAAAATGGACCCCATCAGTCTCGCGGCAGATACGGAGGAATTCATCAGGCGAATGAGGCTCCGGGAATTCTTCCACAGACCCCAAGAGGCCGACAGCGAACCCAGGGACACGACCAATGAACCGGAACAGTTCCGCGAGATCTGCAGTGCAGCAACCGAAAAGGAAAGAGTCAAATTGGACCCCTCCGGAAGGCCGCTGCCCTAGACTCGACATGTATGCTCAAGCCGTCAGAAGTCGTGTCAATGCCAGATTCATCACTCGCAATCACAAGGCAGCCTCAAACGTCACCCAAGCACAACGCAACGCCATCCGCACTCTCAAGACCAACCGCAACATCGTCATCAAACCAGCAGACAAAGGAGGGGCCACCGTCATACTGAACAGAACAGACTACTGCAAAGAAGTATACCGACAACTCGACAACCAGGAACACTACAGGCAGTTACCTGCAGATCCAACCAAGGAACACATCCGCCAACTCAGCAGACTGATCAAGACCTTAGATCCAGACCTTCAGAACACCCTACGTG
Source organism: Scyliorhinus canicula (assembly GCF_902713615.1). NCBI lineage: Eukaryota > Metazoa > Chordata > Chondrichthyes > Carcharhiniformes > Scyliorhinidae > Scyliorhinus > Scyliorhinus canicula. Next base: position 62,013,838 of record NC_052166.1, read on the forward strand.
CTCTCATCCCACGTAATCCCCGCATTGGAGATCTCTACTGCCTCCCGAAAATACACAAGGCCAACACACCAGGCCGTCCTATCGTTTCAGGCAATGGGACCCTGTGTGAGAACCTCTCTGGCCACATCGAGGGCATCTTGAAACCCATCGTACAAGGTACACCCAGCTTCTGTCGCGACACGACGGACTTCCTACAGAAACTCAGCACCCATGGACCAGTTGAACCAGGAACATTCCTCGTCACAATGGATGTCTCGGCACTCTACACCAGCATCCCCCATGACGACGGCATTGCTGCAACAGCCTCAGTCCTCAACACCGACAACTGCCAATCTCCAGACGCAATTCTGCAACTCATCCGTTTCATTCTAGACCACAACGTCTTCACCTTCGACAACAAATTCTTCATCCAGACGCACGGAACAGCCATGGGGACCAAATTTGCACCTCAATATGCCAACATCTTCATGCACAAGTTTGAACAGGACTTCCTCACCACACAGGACTTTCAACCGATGCTATACACCAGATACATCGATGACATTTTTTTCCTTTGGACCCACGGCGAGACATCACTGAAACGACTACACGATGACATCAATAAGTTCCACCCCACCATCAAACTCACCATGGACTATTCTCCAAATTCAGTTCCATTCTTGGACACACTCGTCTCCATCAAGGACGGTCACCTCAGCACCTCGCTTTACCGCAAGCCCACAGATAATCTCACGATGCTCCACTTCTCCAGCTTTCACCCGAAACACATTAAAGAAGCCATCCCCTATGGACAAGCCCTCCGTATACACAGGATCTGCTCAGACAAGGAGGAGCGCAACAGACACCTACAGATGCTGAAAGATGCCCTCGTACGAACGGGATATGGCGCTCGACTCATTGATCGACAGTTCCACCGCGCCACAGCAAAAAACCGCACCGACCTCCTCAGAAGACAAACACGGGACACCACTGACAGAGTACCCTTCGTCGTCCAGTACTTTCCTGGGGCGGAGAAACTACGACATCTTCTTCGCAGCCTCCAACACATCATCAGCGAGGATGGACATCTTGCCAAGGTCATCCCCACACCCCCACTACTGGCCTTCAAACAACCGCGCAACCTCAAACAAACCATTGTTTGCAGCAAATTACCCAGCCTTCAGAACAGCAACCACAACACCACAAAACCCTGCCAGGGTAATCTCTGCAAGACATGCCAGATCATCGACATGGACACCACCATTACACGTGGAAACACCACCCACCAGGTACGCGGCGCATACTCGTGCGACTCGACCAATGTAGTCTACCTCATACGCTGCAGGAAAGGATGTCCCGAAGCGTGGTACATTGGCGAGACCATGCAGACACTGCGACAACGAATAAACAGGCATCGTGCGACTATCAACAGGCAGGACTGTTCCCTTCCAGTTGGGGAACACTTCAGCAGTCAAGGACATTCAGCCTCTGATCTCCGGGTCAGCATTCTACAAGGAGGCCTTCAGGAGACGCGACAACGCAAAATTGCTGAGCAAAAACTTATAGCTAAGTTCCGCACGCATGAATGCGGACTCAACCGGGATCTGGGATTCATGTCGCATTACATTCGGCCCCCACCAACAAGCCTGGACTTGCAGAGGCCTACCGACTGAACTGGCTTGGGACAATTCACACCTCTTTAACCTGGAGTTACCTCTCTCTCTGCATCTTTGATGATTTGATTGCCTGCAGGTGCTCGCATTCCGGGGCACCTCTGACTGTGTCTATATAAACATTCCTGGAACAAGCCTTTCCATTCACCTGAAGAAGGAGCCGTGCTCCGAAAGCTCGTGTTTGAAACAAACCTGTTGGACTTTAACCTGGTGTTGTAAGACTTCTTACTGTGCTCACCCCAGTCCAACGCCGGCATCTCCACATCATATTTAATTATAGTTATTGGATTGGATTGGATTTGTTTATTATCACGTGTACCGAGGTAGAGTGAAAAGTATTTTTCTGCAGCAGCTCAACAGATCATTAAGTACATGAAAAGAAAAGGAAATAAAAGAAAATACATAATAGGGTAGCACAAGGTACACAATGTAACTACATAAACACCGGTATCGGATGAAGCATACAGGGGTGTAGTGTTAATCAGGTCAGTCCATAAGAGGGTTGTTTAGGAGTCTGGTGACAGTGGGGAAGAAGCTGTTTTTGAGTCTGTTCGTGCGTGTTCTCAGACTTTTGCATCTGCTGCCCGATGGAAGAAGTTGGAAAAGTGAGTAAGCCGGGTGGGAGGGATCTTTGATTATGCTGCCCGCTTTCCCCAGTCAGTGGGAGGTGTATATGGAGTCAATGGATGGGAGGCAGGTTCGTGTGATGGTCTGGGCTGTGTTCACGACTCTCTGAAGTTTCTTGCGGTTAGTGTTATTGTTATTAATAAAAGTTATTTAAATTTACAAACCCGGTGATGTAGTTATTGGCCATCCAAAAATCAAAGACTATGGGTGTTTTTTAAATTAAGAGTTAATTTCAACTGTGTTGCAATTCAGGGTCAAGTGGGACTGGGACTGACCATGCACCAGTCCAGGGTGTCATACCAGTTGTCATCAACCTCCTGTATTGAATGGGCGGCTGGCACTCAATGACACCCCAGCCCCAGAACCCTGATGGCCAATATCATGGCCACCTTCATCCACTGCACCTTCATCTACTGATCGTAGAGAATCGATGGGGGGGGGGGGGGGGGGGGGAAATACTGCAGGAGAGCGAGCTAGTCTGCCTCCATGAAGCGTGAGGTAATGAGGGCATCTGTAGCCCTCCTGCCAATGTGCACCCTCGCCCCCAGCTTACCTCCACCCTCAGGATTCTCAGAAAGGTCTTCCTTGACGTCTTCTAGCATGTCCTCCTCGTCCGAGGATACAAGTCGCTCCTCGAGGTCATCCTCAGGGAGCTCTGCTGCAGAAGCAGGTTGTGGGGGGCACAGCAGACCACGACAATGCAAGAGGCCCTCAGGGGCTGTATTATAGGGCTCATCAGACCTGCCAATGCACCGGAACCGCATCTTCAACAAGTCTGATGCACTGCTCGATGACAGCTCGGGTCACAATATGCGCCTCATTATACCTGGCCTCCATAGTGGTCTGATGCCTCTGCACTGGTGTCAGCAGCCTGTAACTGGGGGTGTTTGTCGAAGCTTTCAGGGATCCTGTGACTGACTGAGGACGTAGCTGTCAAGCAGGCTCCCTGAAAAATGGGCACACACATGCAAAAATGCATCTGGCAGCCCCACACCATCTGGACATTGAGGAAATGGAACCCATTTTGGTTGGTGAAGGGGACTCCCCGATGCAGCGGGTCGCGGAGAATGACATGGGTGCAGTGTATCGCCCCCTGAACCTGTGGCAAGTCTATGTGCCCAAGTCTCATCGCCCTCTCATCCTGTCGGGCCTGGTGCAAGTCAAAATGTATGTAGTTCAGAGTGGAGACAGATGCACTGTATACACAGGCTCTAAACAAGAAACTCTCCCACTCTTGCCATTATGGAAGGATTTACTAGACCTTCAAACAACCTGCTTTGGCCAGGTTATGAACCCACCATCTATGAGCATCAAGTCCTGGAATGGGACTTGAATTTAGAGGCAGGGCCGCTACCCACCGCACCACTAGACCTCCCTAAAGTCCACCCTAACAAGGTCACTCATAATTTTATTCAACCCATTTAAATCTCCCATCAGCTGTCTCCATCCCAAAGAAAACACGCCGGCTAATCCAATCATTCCTCAATTAAAACATTCTCGTCTTAACAACATCCTTGTAATAATAGTCTTTATTATTGTCACAAGTAGGCTTACGTTAACACTGCAATGTATTTACTGTGAAAAGCCCCGAGTTGCTACACTCCGGCGCCTGGTCGGGCACACTGAGGGAGAATTCAGAATGTCCAATTCAGCTAACAGCACGTCTTTTCGGATTTGTGGGAGGAAACCGGAGCACCCGGAGGAAACCCATGCAGACACAGGGAGAACATGCAGACTCCGCACAGACAGTGACCAAAGCCAGGAATTGAACCTGGGACTCTGGCGCTGCGAAACAACAGTGCTATCCATTGTGCCATCATGCCGCACCTCCACTGTACCTACTCTCGTGTGATCACATATTTTGATAGAGAAGGGTGAATTGCGCTAATAGTGGATATATTAGTTAAGGAAAGAAGAGATACAAAGATGTAGTTGAAACCACAGAGATGTGTCTTTGGTCACTTTGACGAGGGTGCTATCAATGTTGTTGGTAGAAAGGAAACCAATTTGGTGGTGGTCACCGAAGGGGAGTAGGAGTGGTCGAGTGGCATGGGTGATTGGAAATGGATCCATAGTTTAAGAGACAGATATAAAATGGGGAAGTGTTTGTCAACATTGGTGGTGGAGAATGTTCCCTCCATGTGCATCTGAATTTCCCTGGTGCCAAATCACGAAGGGATACCGCAACCTTGCTGAACAGCTTCAGGAAGATGCTGGCATTTATCCATGAGGCTCTGCGTCTCATAACAGGAGACAGGACTCAGTAACATTGTGACATTATGACCGTAGGTCAGGTGCTAGAAACTGTATGAGTCTTACCTCCTCCCATCCATCAGCGAGTGGGAGAAAAATCAGCTACACTTCTGTGAGCTGAGATGTGGGGCCGGATTTTCCAGCCTTGAGGGGTGCCATGGTGGCACAGCGGTTGGCACTGTTGCCTCACAGCGTCAGGGACCCAGGTTTGATTCCGACCTCGGCTAACTGTCTGCGTGGGGATTGCACTTTCTCCCCGTGTCTGCGTGGGTTACCTCCGAGTGCTCCGGTTTCCTCCCCCATTCTAAAGATGTGCAGGTTTAGGTGGATTGACCATGACAAATTGCCCTTTAGGGTGAGGTTACAGGGCGGGGGATTGAGCCTAGGTAGGGTGGCCTTTCCAAGAGTCGGTGCAGACAATAGGCCGAATGGCCTCTTTCTGCACTGTAGGGATTCTATGATTCTTACTGGCAGGATTTTCCGCTCCTGCCAGAGTTGGCCCCCTTCTCGCAGCAGGTTTTCCAGAGGCGGGATGGGCAAACCACACAAAACACCGCAGACGTTGGCAGGACCGGAAGATTCCGGTGGTGGCCAATGGCGATTTGCTTCTGCCACCAGAAAACACGCCACGGGGTGAGGTGGGTGGAGGTGGTCAGAGAATCACACCTGGAAAGTTATTTTTAACTGCAGTGAATTCACTGCCTGGAAGGGAGGCAGTAACTTGCAAAAAGGAATCAGATAAATATTTGAAATGGTGAAGTATGCAGGACTACGGGGGAAAGGGGCACAGGGATTGGGACTAATTGGACAGCTCCTTCAAAGAGCTATCAAGTATCAAGGGCCGAATGACCCCGTTCTGCCCTTGACCTGGTACTCTGAAAATTATTGGGTGTCCCGCAAACTCAGGCTTCAGAGGGAAACATTTTTGAAGAGAGAATGTGGGATATGTGGGTCTGCTTGATTGAATCGGCTAATGTTTTACCTGTTTATTGTGTATGAAATAATGATTTTACTGCAATGCTCTCAGGTTACTGAAAAATGATCATTTCATCAGCTATCTTCCGCCTTACCAGTGGGTGGCTATTTAGTGATCCCATGGGAGAGTTAACATACCAGAGGGGCGAGTTTCCATGGAGACAAATGGGGTCGAATTTCTGCCGGAGTTACCTGACCTCCTGCTGTAGGGTTGGCGGGACAGTGGACGACACCGCAGCGAGTCTGTTTAAACCAATCCTCCAGTCTTGAAAGCATCAACTGTTCGAGAATCCACAGCCATCTCTGGGGGGTGGGGGTAGGGGGGGAGTAGGGGGGAGTAGGGGGGGGGGGGGTGAAAATTCCAGCCTTCCACTCGCACCCTCTGTGTTGAAAGATGCTTCCTGGTCTCACCCCAAAGTGGCCTCTGTTCTAACTTCAAGAATATGTCCGCTCTTTCTCAATTCTCTCAACAGTCATTACAATGGTGAAAAAGGCCATTTGGGTCTATCGAGCCCCCGCTGGCTCGCTGTAGAGTGATCAAATATGTCCTGCCATCTTCAAAGGTTTATGTGCCTGAATACCCAAGGCCTCTTGCTCCTGCACACTCTTCAGAAGTGTCACTAAGTCTCTATTGGTTCTCCCTATCCTGTCTACCAGAAAGCATCATTCCAAATTCTTTGTCTTAAATTCCATCCGACACTTGTCTGCCCTTCCTGCTAGCCTGTTTATATACTGTTGCTTCCAAGTTTCAAATCTCATCCCGCACCTAGTAGTGCACTAAGACAGACTTCTGTCTGTTTGCATAGCAAGTAAGTTCCAGAACAGGTCACCAGTCTGTTGCCTGGGGCTTATAGCTTGACGGGGACCACTCCACATCAAGCGTGACTGACCAGGAGTCTCTCCCACTGTTATAGGTCCATACCGGAACTCCAATTTTAGTTAAAATCCCAGATTAGAACCCAATTTGCATTTGGTAAAACTGTGAGGAAATGTTACTACACCACAGGAGTGATAACACTGACCAGTGGACAGCGTTTATAAGAAAACAAACTTTATTTTGAGTACAGAATTAAGCAGCATAGAAATATCTTTACAGTTAATAGTTACAACATCTTATCTTGTTTCCTGAAACCTGCCTCTATATTCCAATTAAGCAAACCCATACATTTCAAATACCATTTATGTATAAAGTTAACAAACAGGTTTTACTTGTTTATCTTGGTGCAGAGTCCTTGGAGATACAAACTCTATTTTAGGACTAAGCAGAAACCTTCTGCTCAGCTTGGAGCCCTGGAAGCAACTCCCTTGTCCAGAAAGACTGCCCCACCCCAACATTAGCTACATCGGCTGCACTCAACGCACGCAGCATTCCTTTGTATCTTGTTACAAGAAGTGCCTTGATTTGTTCAGGCAGGTTCAAACTGTTACATTACATTAGCTCTCTATCTGCAAACAGACAAAATATTTTTTAATATCATAGAATTTGCAGTGCAGAAGGAGGCCATTCGGCCCATCGAGTTTGCACCAGCTCTTGGAAAGAGCACCCTATCCAAGGTCAACACCTCCACCCTATCCCCATTACCCAGTAACCTCACCCAACACTAAGGGCAATTTATCATGGCCAATCCACCTAACCTGCACATCTTTGGACTGTGGGAGGAAACCGGAGCACCCGGAGGAAACCCACGCAGACACGGGGAGAACGTGCAGACTCCGCGCAGACAGTGACCCAAGCCAGAATCGAACCTGGGACCCTGGAGCTGTGAAGCAATTGTGCTATCCACAATGCTACCGTGCTGCCCACGGTAGCAGAACACTTCCCCCAACAATTACTGATTATCTCACTTTTAATTTTAGCTCTAACTGTCTGTAAGCATTTTGTTAAAAACATGACTTCAAAAATACAAACGATAAAATGTGACAATTCTCTTATATTTACCTCACCACTCTTGCTGCCAGAAGGATTTGCAAGTTGAAACACTTAACCTACTTGACCATGTTACGGTCACATCTTCTTTGGCCATCAGGTTCTGGGATGCGATTTGAATCTGGATCTTCTGTCTCAGAAGCAGCGGTGCTACCCATTGCACCACAAGACCCCCTATATTCCGTTGCAGTCGGTTGGTATCATGGGCAGAGTTTGACTCTTTATTCCATATTCCAATATCTAAGTCACATATGTATTGGGGAAACGTAGTGTTAATGTCACTGGATGAGGAATCCAGAAGCGCAGGCTAAAGTGTTGGGGGACAAGGGTTCAAATCCCACCGTGGCATCTGGTGGGATTTAAATTCAATGAATAAATCTGGAATTATAAACTAGTCTCAGTAATGGTGACCATTAAACTATCATCGATTGTTGTAGAGGTCCTTTGGGGTATGAAATCTGCCGCCTTTGTCTGGTCTACACACCACCCACACAATATGTCTGACTGCCCTCTGAAATCAGCTAGCAAGCCACTCCAGTTCAAGGGCAATTAGGGATGGGCAACAAATGCTGGCCTTGCCAGTGAATCGTAGAATCCTTACAGTGCAGAAGGAGGCCATTCGGCCCATCAAATCTGCACTGGCCCTCTAAAGGAGCACTCCACCCAGGCCCATGCCCCAGCCCTACCCGGTAACCCTACCTCACCTTTTAGGGAACGGAAATAGTTACATGTAAAGGTCCTAACAAGGAGCAGCAGGAGGAATAGGCCATTCAGCCCCTCGTTCAGCTGATCTGACAGCAACCTCAAATCTGCATCCCGCTTACCCTCCCTCGCCCCCAAAACCTATCACTCCCTTGCTTACCAATAACCTATCCAAGTTTCCCCATGCCCACTCCATCCAGTCTTTTAAAAATATATATTTCAAACACCCTGTAGACCGCCCCTCAGTCTTCTATACTCAATGGAACATGAGCCAAATGTATGCAACCACCTCTCATTTAACTTCACGGTGGCACACTGGTTAGCACTGTTGCCTTACAGCTCCAGTGTCCCGATCAATTCCGGCTTCGGGTGACTGTGCGGAATTTGTACTTTCTCCCCGTGTCTGCGTGGGTTTCCTCCGGGTGCTCCGGTTTCCTCCCGCAGTCCAACGATTGGTTAGGTGGAATGGCCGCGCTAAATTGCCCCTCAGTGTCCAAAATGTTAGGTGGGGTTATGGGGACGAAATGAAATGAAAATGAAAATCGCTTATTGTCACGAGTAGGCTTCAATGAAGTTACAGTGAAAAGCCCCTAGTCGCCACATTCCGGCATCTGTTCGGGGAGGCTGGTACAGGAAGTGAACCCGCTGCCGGCCTGCCTTGGTCTGCTTTAAAAGCCAGCGATTTAGCCCACTGTGCTAAACCACCCCAGGATGGGGTGGAGGCGTGCGTTTGGGTAATGTGTTCTTTCCAAGGGCAGGCGCAGACTCGACGGGCCGAATGGCCTCCTTCTGCACTGTAAATTCCATGATTGTATGATTCAAACACCGTTCATTGGGCTACAAAATACAGAGGCTGGCCCATGTGTATGATTCCCCTAGTGACGGCGATTGCCAAGTTAGTTTTTAAAGAACATTAAGCCACATTGAAAACTCTGAGCGGTTAGCTGGGTAGAAAGGGTTGGGTGGCAAAGTGCTGTTGCACTTGTTGCTGATGTGAGTCTGACTGTGTCCCCTCCCTCCCTGCCTGCCTCCCTGTCAGAGGTTCACTCCATTATTTATTGATGGCCAGTGATCCTGTTGCTGTTACCTAGACGCCAGGGAAAGGTGTCAGGGATCGACTCCAACTTCAGCACAATTAATCATTGCACAGAGAGGGGGGAAATCTACACCCACTCATTTCTCCCCACAATCTGTCGATGGTTTAAGGAGGGAGAGGCTACAAGGCGGCGCTACTTTGATTATTTCCCCTGGTATGGTTCCTGGAAAAATACTCAGTTCTCGGCGTTTTTCACAGCAATGAAATTTGCTGAACATTTGTCCGCGCACGTCACGCCGGAATGGAGGAAGCAGTACATCGAGTACGAGGTGGGAGCTCCTGACTGATTGGAAAACTGCTTTGCTTTGGTTTGCGTTGCGTCCGGGGTGAGGAGGTTAAACAGAGCGGAGACCCTGTCCCTGACCCCATCCCTGTTCCCAACCCTGTCCCTGTCCTCATCTCCATCCCCAATCCCAACCTCATCCCCATCCCCAATCCCAACCCCATTCCCATCCCCAATCCCAACCTCATCCCCATCCCCAATCCCAACCCCATTCCCATCCCTGTCCCCAACCCTGTCCCTGTCCTCATCCCCATCCCCAATCCCAACCTCATCCCCAATCCCAACCCCATTCCCATCCCCAATCCCAACCTCATCCCCATCCCCAATCCCAACCCCATTCCCATCCCTGTCCCCAACCCTGTCCCTGTCCTCATCCCCATCCCCAATCCCAACCTCATCCCCAATCCCAACCCCATTCCCATCCCCAATCCCAACCTCATCCCCATCCCCAATCCCAACCTCATTCCCATCCCCAATCCCATCCCCAATCCCAACCTCATCCCCATCCCCAATCCCAACCCCATTCCCATCCCTGTCCCCAACCCTGTCCCTGTCCTCATCCCCATCCCCATCCCCAATCCCAACCTCATCCCCAATCCCATCTCCATCCCCATCCCCATCCCCAATCCCATCCCTATCCCATCCGCAATCCCAACCTCATCCCCATCCCCAATCCCATCCCCATCCCCAATCCCAAACACATTCCCATCCTGTCCCCATCTCCATTCCCATCTCCATCCCTGTCCTCATCCTCATCCCCAATCCCATCCCCATCCAAAATCCCAACCCATTCCCATACCATCTCCATTCCCATGTCCATCCCTGTCCTCATCTCAATCCCCAATCCCAATCCCATCCCCATCCCTAATCGCAACCCCATCCCTATTCCCATCCCCAACCCCATTCCCATTCCCATCCCTTTTCAATTTCCATCCCCATCCCTGTCCCCATCCCCATTCCCAACCCCATTACCATCCCCAACGCCAACCCCAACCCATTCCCATCCCCAACGCCAACCCCAATCCATTCCCATCCCCAATCCCATCGCCATCCCCAACCCTAACCCCAACCCCATCCGAAACCCCATTCCCATCCCTATCCCCCATCCCCAACCCTAAAACATTCCCATCCCCATCCGCAATCCGCCCCATCTCCAACCCCATCCCCATCCTCATCCCCGTCCCCATCCATCCCTGTCCCCATCCCTGTTCACATCCATGCCGTCCACATCCATCCCTGTCCCCATCCCCATCCCCACCCATCCCCGTCCCCACCTCTCCCAAACTCTCTCCTGACGAGCAGCTCAAAGTTGGGCACCAACCCGTGCAGAGGAGGGGAAGGGAGGGGGCTGACTGGAGACCTGAAAACATGATCCTGCCTCTGTCACTCTGGACCCCCAGTTTAGCTCTTGAGTCAACCGTGACTTTGTTTGGTCTTTAAGAGCTTCTTGCACCGTCCTTGCTGATGTTTAGCCAATGTGTGTGTCACATTATTTAACTGCATCATTTGAAACAATGAGCATTAGATTCTTTCCCCATCCCTGTTGTGTTTGTGCGTGCCTTGAAAGGGGGGGGGGGGGGGGTTCAATCAATGGAGCAAAGCAAACAGTCGAGACTGAGTTAAGGGTTGAGCAGGGCAGAGATCAAAACTGAAAATGCTGGACAATCGCAGCAGGTCTGACACTATCTGTCGAGATTTCGAGTCTGGGTGACTCTTTATCTGGCTGAGAATTTCTAAAGTCAGCACTTTGGTCCAATATCTCAGCGCCTAGTCTAAAGCTAAGTGCTTGGGTGCAATGAGAGGCATCGCATCAGGTGATGTACTTCAGAGGTGGCAAAGCAGATCTCTTCAGTTTTTTGGGGGGTCTTAAGCAAAACAAGTCAGGGTGTCCTGACCAACATCCTCCCCCCGCGCCCCCAAACTCATCTCCTCAACCAACACCCTCTGAAAATCCATGAGCCTCATTGTTGTTTGTGGGATGGTGATGTGTTTAAAATGGCTGCTGACTTTGGCTGCGTATCGGCGGCTGTTTGGAGGAGGAAGCAGAGGGGATGGGTGGATGGGTGTCAGGCAAACCAAAGGCTCGTGATGCTTCCTCACGAGCATCCCTGTCACCTGCATGTCCGGGTTTCAGCAGCTCAAGTTCCCACTGACCACGCTGAACCCAGGCAGCTGGCAGTGGGGAAAAGGCAACAAGTATTCGCCGTGGGCATCGATCATAAAGGCAGCACTGGAACCGTGATAATAGGGCTGGCTATTTCAGGCAGGCCAAGTAGCTGCTCAGGCGTCACTCTCCATGTGCCTCACTCACTGCTCTGCAAGCTGCAGCACCATTTTAATTTGCATCCGAGTCTTTAGTTGCTTCAACTACTCCACGTGGGAGCAAGCTCCACATTCTGCACAATCCCTGGTTAAAGATATTACTCTGAAACTTAGCCAAAAGGTGAAGCATTGCCTAAACCCTCCTGTAACCTCCCCCTCTGACCAAGCTTCTGGTTGCCTGGTTTCATAGCTCCTCTGTGGCTCAGTGTTAAATTTTGTTGATAATTTAGTAGATGTTGCCACTTTAAAAAAAAAATTTAGAGTACCCAATTCATTTTTTCCAATTAAGGGGCAATTTAGCATGGCCAATCCACCTAGCCTGCCCATTTTTGGTTTGTGGCGGCGAAACCCACGCAAACACGCGGAGAATGTGCAAACTCCACACGGACAGTGACACAGAGCCGGGATCAAACCTGGGAGCTCTGCGGCGTGAGGCCGCAGTGCTAACCCACTGTGCCACCTTGCTGCCCGTAGTTGTTGCCACCTTAAGCATGTTTTATAAATGCAAGTTTTTCTTTCTTATTCGAATCATCCTCTTGGAAAGTATTAACCTCTGAAATACATTGTCAAACCCAGTAGTATTTCACAGACTTTAAAATTGATAAGGGCACTTTACAGGCAATAATCACCACAGCCTATTGCTATAAAAGAGGCAGATGATGATAGTAACAAAGAAACAGATACAAATGTATTAAGTTCCGATTTTGTTTTTATATACATTCATAATGTTTAATTTTTATTACGTAGAACTGCGTTGAATGTAAAGGACAGAAAAAGGCCATTCAGCCCAGCTGGTCTGTTGCAGTGTTGATGCTTCACAGAAGCCTCATCCTAAACTATTTTATTGTACCCTATTAATGTAAATTTATATTCTTTTCTCCATTAGGTATTTGTATAAATTCTCCTTAAATGCATCAATGTGGTTGAATTTTCAATGCCTTCTGAAATGGCATAGCAAGCCATTTGGCTCAAGGACAGCTCGGGATGGGCAATAAATGCTGGCCTAGCCAGTGATGCACACATCCCGGGAATGTTGTTCCTCTGTTCAAGAAAGGGAATAGGAATGACCCTGGTAATTATAAGCCGGTTAGTCTTACTTCGGTGGTCGGTAGGTTAATGGAAAAGGTCCTGAAGGATAGGATTTATGACCATTTGGAAAGATGCAGCTTAATCCGGGATAGTCAACATGGATTTGTGAAGGGTAAGTCTTGCCTCACAAATTTGATTGAATTCTTTGAGGAGGTAACGAAGTGTTTAGATGAAGGTAGAGCAGTTGATGTCGTATACATGGATTTTAGTAAGACGTTTGATAAGGTTCCGCATGGTCAGCTTATGAAGAAAGTAAGGAGGTGTGGGATAGAGGGAAATTTGGCCAATTGGATAAGTAACTGGCTATCACATAGAAGACAGAGGGTGGTGGTGGATGGAAATTTTTCAGAATGGAGACCAGTTACCAGTGGTGTACAACAGGGATCACTGCTGGGTCCTCTGCTATTTGTGATTTTTATCAATGACTTGGAGGAGGGGGCTGAAGGGTGGGTCAGTAAATTTGCTGATGACACCAAGATTGGTGGAGTAGTGGATGAGGCGGAGGGCTGTTGTAAGCTACAAAGAGACATTGATAGGATGCAGAGCTGGGCCGAAAAATGGTAGATGGAGTTTAACCCTGATAAGTGCAAGCTGATTCATTTTGGTAGAAAAAATGTGAATGCGGATTGCGGGGTCAACGGCAGGGTTCTGAGGAATGTGGAGGAACAGAGAGATCTTGGGGTTCATGTCCACAGATCTCTGAAGGTTGCCACTCAAGTGGATAGAGCAGTGAAGAAGGCCTATAGTGTGTTAGCGTTTATTAACAGTGGGCTTGAGTTTAAGAGCCGCGGGGTTATGCTGCAACTATACATGACCCTGGTGAGACCACATTTGGAGTATTGTGTGCAGTTCTGCTCCCTCACTATAGGAAGGATGTGGAAGCATTGGAAAGGGTGCAAAGGAGGTTTACCAGGATGCTGCCTGGTTTGCAGGATAGGTCTTATGAGGAAAGGTTGAGGGAGCTAGGGCTTTTCTCTTTGGATCGGAGGAGGATGAGAGGCGACTTAATAGAGGTTTATAAGATGATGAGGGGGATAGATAGAGTAGACGTTCAGAGACTATTTCCTCAGGTGGATGTAGCTGTTACAAGGGGGCATAACTATAAGATTCAGGGTGGGAGATATAGGAGGGATGTCCGAGGTAGGTTCTTTACTCAGGGAGTGGTTAGGGTGTGGAATGGACTGCCTGCTGTGATAGTGGAGTCGGACACTTTAGGAACTTTCAAGCAGTTATTGGATAGGCACATGGAGCACACCAGAATGACAGGGAGTGGGATAGCTTGATCTTGGTTTTGGACAATGCTCGGCACAACATCGAGGGCCGAAGGGCCCGTTCTGTGCTGTACTGTTCTATGAAGGAATAATATTAAAGAAACCTCAGGTACACCGTGTGGTAGCAAGCTCCACATACTGCCCAATCTCTGGCTAAAGAAGTTATTTCTGAAAGAGACCTATTAGTGACAATCTTATATTTATTATCCCTAATTTCTGATTCCCGCATAAGTGGAAACATTTTCTCTATGTCCAGCAGCCCCCCCCCCCCCCCCCCCCCCCCCCCCCCCCCCCCCGCCCAAAATCTTCTCTTTGCTAGAGAGAGGAAAGAGACCAGTCCGTTCAGTGTTCTGAATGGTTATAAACTCCCAGTTCTGGTAACACCCTTATAAATTCCTTTGCCTCCATATATTTGTTTTTAATATAATTTTGGAGACCGGAATTGTACAAGATACTCCAAATGTGGTCTAACCAGTGTCCGACAGATGTTTAATATCAAAGATGAAAAGGAAGGAAATACTCGGCATGTCGGGCAGTATGTGTGGAGAGAGAAACAGAGGAAATGGTCCAGGTCGCTGACGTTGCACTGAAACTGCTACATAGATTTATTCAGTCCGTGCTGCATATGAATGGAGATTGCAGCAGGACGAGGCAGCAGTCACTCGACCTCTTCTGGTTTGGACTTTTCTCTCTTAAAAGATGTTACTGTGGGGCTCTGCTGAACGAATGTGTTCTTGTGTATAGTGAGCAAATCACATTGGCAGGAATGGGCCTGTGTCTGCAATTGGCACTGTATAGCATGGAAGAAGGCGCACCGGGTTGAGCAATGTGGCCCAACCAGCCATAACCACCAAGATGCCACCAATCTGCAGCCTCCGAGACATCTATTTGGAAGAGATTGCCTTCAGTGGGTTAGTGGCACTGTGCCATCAGCTCTAAGGGCATTTTCCGCCAGTGTGAGTGTGCAATTCACTGGAGTCAGAATTGCACCAGGCCTGAATTACATTGAAATGACCTGTGGGGCAAATTTGACCATGTGCCCTCTCCCCCCCCCCCCCCCCCCCCAACCTGTCTTTTCACCAGCATCATCCACAGTGTAACGGTGCCAGCTTGTCAACACACACACAGAGCACTGAGTGACTTGTGTGTGGCACCATTATGACACACACACCTATCTCTTGGCTGTGGGAATGTCTCTCCAAAATGGAGTACTTGAATAAGTGTAGAGTTCATAATCGATAACAACTTGCATTTATATAGCCCCTTTAGCGTGGTAAAACCTCCCAAGGTTCACTTCACCACCAAACCAAAATCAGACTATTAGCTTTTATTGGTAGAGGGATTGAGTTTCGGCGCCATGAGGTCATGTTGCAGTTATACAAAACTCTGGTGCGGCCGCATTTGGAGTATTGCGTGCAATTCTGGTCGCCTCATTATAGGAATGATGTGGAAGCATTGGAAAGGGTGCAGAGGAGATTTACCAGGATGTTGCCTGGTATGGAGGGAAGATCTAATGAGGAAAGGCTGAGGGACTTGAGGCTGTTTTCGTTAGAGAGAAGAAGGTTAAGAGGTGAGTTAATAGAAGCATACAAGATGATCAGAGGATTAAATGGGGTGGACAGTGAGAGCCTTTTTCCTTGGATGGTGATGTCCAGCACGAGGGGACATAGCTTTAAATTGAGGGGAGATAGATATAGGACAGATGTCAGAGGTAGGTTCTTTACTCAGAGAGTAGTAAGGGCGTGGAATGCCCTGCCTGCAACAGTAGTGGACTCGCCAACATTAAGGACATTTAAATGGTCATTGGTTAAACATATGGATGATAATGGAATAGTGTAGATGGGCTTTAGATTGGTTTCACAAGTCGGCGCAACATCGAGGGCCGAAGGGCCTGCACTGCGTTGTAATGTTCTATGATCTATGTTCAGACAGGATTCGGCATTGACCAACTTAGGGGCCTATTTGGGTAGGTGATTAAAATATTGATCAAAGAGGTAGGTTTTAAACAGCATCGTAAAGGAGGAGAGAGAGAGGTGGAGATGTTTCGAGAGGGTTTTCCAGATTTAGGTCCTAAGAACTGGAGACATGGTCCCAAACGATGGGATGATGAAAATCAGGCAGGTATAAGAGGCCTAATTGGATGAACATGGAGTTCCCAGAAGGGTAAATAGGTTTCAGAGTTAGGGAAAGGCAAAGCCATGGAGAGATTTGTACGTATAATTGAGAAATTTAAATGCGGGCTGTTGCTGGAATGGTTTGCACGGGATTGAGGGGTGAATGGGACATAGTGCAAATTAGGATATGGACAGTATAAGTTTGGATGGACTGAAGTTTCCAAAGGCTGAAATATAAGAGGCCAGCTGCGATATACCCATTTTGTTCCTTCCTATTCTTGCAAACTCAATGATACCTAACCAACGTGAGGTCAAAGTATGAACCCAATTAATGATGGTCTCAGGAAGAGATCTTCAGATACTCTGATTCTCATTCTCCCTGTTTGGGGTCACCTGGTTTCCATCGATCTCACCCCTATTGACAGCAGGCACTTGTTATGGGTTGAATGATAGGACAGATCCCATTTGCCGTGCATTGGAGCACCACAGATCTGCAACACTCATACCAAAAGCTCTTTAGAATGATCATTTCCCACTCAGTTGTTACATAGATAGAGAAATACAGCACAGAACAGGCCCTTCGGCCCACGATGTTGTGCTGAACTTTTGTCCTAGGTTAATCATAGAATTTTGGACACTAAGGGCAATTTATCATGACCAACCCACCCAACCTGCACATCTTTAGACTGTGGGAGGAAACCAGAGTACCCGGAGGAAACCCACGCACACACGGGGAGGATGTGCAGACTCCGCACAGACAGTGACCCAAGTCGAAATCGAACTTGGGACCCTGGAGCTGTGAAGCAATTGTGCTATCCACAA
This sequence comes from Scyliorhinus canicula, assembly GCF_902713615.1. Taxonomy (NCBI): domain Eukaryota; kingdom Metazoa; phylum Chordata; class Chondrichthyes; order Carcharhiniformes; family Scyliorhinidae; genus Scyliorhinus; species Scyliorhinus canicula. The sequence goes on from NC_052166.1 coordinate 62,030,971, forward strand.
TGCTGCCCTTAATCATAATACTGAAGTGGTCGACTTCACCCAGTTGGGCCGTGCCATTATAGAATCTTGGATCTCTGCAGTGCAGAAGGAGGTCATTCGGCCCATCGAGTCTGCACTCGCCCTTGGAAAGAGTACCCTATCTATTCCCATAACCCAGTAACCCCATCTAACCTTTTGGACATTGGGAAGCTATTTAGCATGGCCAATCCACCGAACTTGCAAATCTTTAGACTGTGGGAGGAAACCGGAGCATCCGGAGGAAACCCACGCAGACATGGGGAGGAAGTGCAAACTCCACACAGACAGTCACCCGAGGCCAGAATTGAACCCAGGTCCCTGGAGCTGTAAGGCAGCAGTGCTAACCACTGTTCCACCATGCCACCCACTGTTTATGCTTAATACAAGCTTCCTTCCAGGTCTCTTCCTCTAGCCTGATCAGTGCATTCCTTGAACCCTTTCTCTTTTATGCATTTATCCAGCTTCCCCCTAAGTGCTATGGCATTCACCTCGACCACTCCTTGTGATAGTGAATTCCACATTCACACCATTACCATTGGGTAAATACGTTTCTTCTGAATTCCCTATTGGATTATAAGGGACTATATTATATTTAAGGCCCCCTTGTTCTTGTCTCCCGCCCACAAGGAAGCATCATCTCTGCACCTGCCCCATCAAACCCATTCATCACACGAATGGCCACTCCTCAGTCTCTTTCCTATAGAATACAGTCCTGGTGTTCAAGTTGTTTCAATGCCGCAAAAACACCGGTCTCTTTCACTGAACCAATCACCTTCAAGTACAGACTTGCAGCATTTTTATGAATCTTTTATCATTTAATGGATTGTAGATACTTCAGGACGCGGCAAGTCATTTCAAAGGGTGGCAGATTCTTACGGAGAACACAAGGGCATTGTCTGCATCCCGTAACAGCCTCCCTGAACAGGCGCCGGAATGTGGCGACTAGGGGCTTTTCACAGTAACTTCATTGAAGCCTACCCGTGACAATAAGCGATTTTTATTCATTTCATTTCATCCTGTTTGCCATGGGCTCTAATGACCATTTAAGAACATTTATACTGGATTTTCTGCACATGCTAACTTTCATGTGTCTTCTATGGCGATGAAATTGCACCAGTGCCAATGCATGAGGGCAGCTCCAAGGACTAATGCTCGGTCCCCCTGTGGTCTTTCAGGTGCTGGAGCAATGTCGACGATGGAATGACAGATTGATTTAGTTGGGAGTTTCCGCCAGATTGATTTAGATGAATTGACCTTTCAGTCCATTTGAACTCAACCTTCTCGAACACCATCGAATACAATTCCCGGGAACAAACTTTTATATGTTTGTTCTGAGACAGGACCTCAGTTACTATTTCATTCAAAGCACAGTCCCTGGGACATTTCAGGGAAATGTCAGTCAAGATGAGGCAGTTTGAACTCTCGAACTTCTGATTAAGCATGGAAAGTTCTATCCATGAGGCCTACTTGATGGCAATCATAGGCTGAAGCCCATGGGCGTTTGCTTGATATCCTCTTGTTCCGTTAACATTTCTAGCAGCAGAATATTAATCACTAAGAACGGGGAAGATGCCACGGCAATTCAGATATCAGAGAAGTTTAGCACCATAGAATTCCTTCAGTGCAGAAGGAGGCCATTTGGCCCATCGAGTCTGCACCAACCCTCTGAAAGAGCACCCTAACTAGGCCTAACTAGGCCGACTCTCCATCCCTATCCTGTAATCCCACCTAACATGCACCAAGGGGCAATTGATCTTGGCCAATCCACCTAATCCGCTCATCTTTTGAATTCTGGGAGGAAATCAGAGCACCCGGAGGAAACCCACGCAGCCACGAGGAGAAAGGGCAAACTCCACACAGACAGTGATCCGAGGCTGAAATTTAACCTGGGTCTGGCGCTGTGAGCCGCAGTGCTAACCACTGTGCTAACCTTACCATGCATGAGGAGGCCATTCAGTCCATCATGTCTGCGCCACTTTTTTGAACAAGCTATCCAATTAGTCTCACTTCCATGCTTTTCCACGCAGGCCTACAAAATGTCCCTTCTTAAGTGTGCCTCCAATTCCCTTTTGAAAGTTACTGTTATATCTGGCTCCACATAGGGCAGCACAGGGGCGCAGTGGTTAGCACAGCTGCCTCACGGCGCTGAAGTCCCAGGTTCGATCCCGGCTCTGGGTCGCTGTCCGTGTGGAGTTTGCACATTCTCCCCGTGTCTGCGTGGGTTTCGCCTCCACAACTCAAAGATGTGCAGGGCAGGTGGATTGGCCATGCTAAATTGCCCCTTAATTGGAAAAAATTAATTGGGTACTCTAAATTTTAAAAAGAAATTCTGGTTCCACCCTCCTTCCAGAGCAATAATTCCTCCTCGCTACTCCTCAAATTCTTTTTAGTTACCTCAGATGTTTGACCTTTAACCTTGCCGCCAGTGATAAAATTCATCCTTATTTACTCTTATCAATGCCCTTGGTAATCTTGAACATTACTACTAAATGTCCTCTTAAGCTTTTCTGTTCTAAGGAGAACAATTTTAGTATCTCCACATAACTCAGGCCCCTCATTACCGGGAAATCTGTTTTCTCCCATATCGAGATCTTGGAACCCCAAGTACTATTATGTACGTTGCATTGCTAATTTAGCACAGTTATATTGAGATTTCAAAAATTCCCTCACAGGATGTGGGCATCACTGGCTAGGCTAACATGTATTGTCCATCCCTAATTGCCCTTGAGGAGGTGGTGGTGTGACACCGTCTTGAGCTGCAGCAGTTCATGTGGTGTAGGTACACTCACTGTGCTGTTAGGAAGAGAGTTCCAGGATTTTGACCCAGCTACAGCGAGGGAATGATGGTATAGTTCCTAGTCAAGATGGTGTGTGGCTTGGGGGAAATTTGCAAGTAGTGGTGTTCCCGTGCACCTGCGGCCCTTGTCCTTTGAAGTGGTGGAGATCGCGGGCTTGGAAGGTGCTGTCGAAGGTGCCTTGGTGAATTACTGCAGTGCATCTTGTAGATGGTACGCTCTGCCATCACTGCACACTGGTGATGGAGTGAGTGGATGCTTAATGTGATGGATGGGGTGTCAATCATGTGGACAGCTTTGCCCTGGATGGTGTCAAGTTTCTTGAGTGTCATTGGAGCTGCACTCATCCAGACAAGTAAAGAGATTTTTGTTTGGGCAGCACTGTAGCACAAGTGATTAGCACTGTGGCTTCACAGCGCCAGGGTCCAGGTTCGATTCCCTGCTGGGTCACTGTCTGTGCGGAGTCTGCACGTTCTCCCCATGTCTGTGTGGGTTTCCTCCGGGTGCTCCGGTTTCCTCCCACACTCCAAAGACGTGCCGGTTAGGTGGATTGGCCATGATCAATTGCCCTTAGTGACCAATAAAGCTCAGGAGGGGTTATTGGTTTACAGGGACAGGGTGGAAGTGAGGGCTTAAGTGGGTTGGTGCAGACTCGATGGGCCGAATGGCCTCCTTCTGCACTCTATGTTCTATGTTCTAATTCCATTATACCCCTGAGCTATGTCTTGTAAATGGTGAACAGGCTTTGGGGGGGGGGGGGGGGTCAGGAAGTGTGTTACCCACCTCAGAATTCCCAGCTTCTGACCTGCTCTCATAGCCACAGTAATTTCCGATTGGTCCACTTCAGTTTTTGGTCAATGGTAACATCCAGACTGTTGATAGTACAGGATTCAGTGATGGTAATGCCATGGAATGTCAAAGGGGGATGGTTAGATTCTCTCTCATTGGAGATGTTCATTGCTTGCCACTTGTGTGGAGTGAATGTAACTTGCCATTTGACAGCCAAGCCTGAATGTTGTCCAGGTCTTGCTGCACATGGAAACGGACTGCTTCAGTATTTGAGGAGTTGCAGCTGCTGCTCAACATTGTGCAGTCATCAGCGAGCATCCCCACTTCTGAATTTCTGAAGGAAGGAAGGGCAAAGCTTCCCACATGAAAATGAAATGAAAATCGCTTATTGTCACGAGTAGGCTTCAATGAAGTTACTGTGAAAAGCCCCTAGTCGCCACATTCCGGCGCCTGTTCGGGGAGGCTGTTACGGGAATCGAACCGTGCTGCTGGCTTGCTTTGGTCTGCTTTCAAAGCCAGCGATTAGCCCTGGGAGCTAAACAGCCCCTGAGCTAAACATGATGAAGCAGCTGAAGATATTTGGGCCTAGGGCACTACCCTGAGGAACTCCTGCAGTGCTACCCTGGAACTGAAATACTTGACCTCCAACAAGAACAACCATCTTCCTTTGTGCTCAGTATTGTTTCACTAGTATAGAGTATTCTCCCTTACTTCCATCAATTTCAATTTTGCTTAGTCTCCTTGACGCCACACTCGGCCAAGTGCTGGGTTGATGTCAAGGGAAGTTGCTCTTTTCTACATGTTTGGTGCAAGGCTGTAAAGAGTTCAGGAGCTGAGTGGTCCTGGGAAAACCCAAACTAAGCGTCAGTGCGCAGGTTGAAGTGCCACATAGTAGCACTGCTGATGACACGTTCCATTACATTATTGGCGATCGAGAGTAGACTGATGGAATGGTAATTGGCTGGGTTGGATTTAGCACACTGGGCTAAATCTCTGGCTTTTAAAGCAGACCAAGCAGGCCAGCAGCACGGTTCGATTCCAGTACCAGCCTCCCGGGACAGGCACCGGAATGTGGCGACTAGGGGCTTTTCACAGTAACTTCATTGAAGCGTACTCGTGACAATAAGCGATTTTCATTACATTTCATTTTTCATTTGCCTGCTTACTGCGTGCAATTTTCCATATCGCCCTGTGGAATGTAGCTGCAGTGGAACAGCTTGGCTTTGGGTGCAGCTAGTTCTGGAGCACAAGCCATCGGCACTGTTGCTGGAATGTTGTCGGGCCCCATCGCCTTTACAGCGTCCAGTGCCTTCAGCCAGTTCTTGATATCATGTGGAGTGAATCAAATTGGCCGAAGACTGGCATTTGCAATGCTGAGGACCTCAGGAATTGGCCAAACTGGATCCTCCACTTGGCACGTCTGGCTGAAGGTGGTTGCAAAAGCATCAGCTTGTCTTTTGCACTGATCTGCTGGATTCCATGACCATTGAAGATGAGGATATTTGTGGAAAACCCCACCTCCAGTTGTTTAATTGTCTATCACTATTCATGACTGAATGTGACAGGACATCATGAATGAGATATGATGATTTACACCACTCATATGTTGGAAGTCTGTATTGGAACCGTTAGAGTCGAGATGGCCTCAATTATCCCCTCACCCGCGTCTTGGGATGATACTGTGTGGATTCATTCTTAAACTGTATATTTTTCTGTTAAACAGGCTCTGAAAAAGATGCTGCATATGGCCCAGAATCAAGCCCCATTACCAGAAGGTAAGATGCGATTGGTGTTACTATGCATTGAGACCACAGCAGCCTTTATCACAGATGCCGCTTCCGCTAACCTGAATAGAATATCCTGACTCGCACCTGGCACTACGCCAACTTCTGGTCCCAGTCAGTAACCAGGGCGTTAATATTTAATGCTGAAATATGATTTAATTTATATATAATGAAAGAGGATTTATCTTCAAGATAGTTCCAAATAACAAACAGGTGTTGCAGTGCTAATATGATTCAAAACAAATTTTTTTCCAAATATTTATGGCATTGAACAGGATAAGATTCTTATGAGATGTCTGGCATCTAAATTCAAGACTTCTCTCCCTGAATCATTCTACCTTTCCCCTTCTTTAAAATCAAACCTTTTGACCAAAATGCTGATCACCGAATCTAATTCTTCGGCTCGGTGTCAACATTTCCTTTATTTACATGCATGTGAAGTGCTTTAGGATGTTTTAGACAATTAAAGCTGCGATATAAATGTCAATTGTTTTTGTTCTTTTTGACTTGACTTTCAATCATGTTGATAAAATACAGGTCAGTGATAAATAATTAAGCTTCTGCATGTGTCCCTATTGGGCAGTGGAAATGGTGGAGGATTTAATTAATAATCACCTTCCACTCAGGTTGAAATATGAAATCATTCTTGCACATCAATAATTTACTGAGATAAAATGTTGTTCCACTGATTGCAATTACAATTTCAAGCACATCTTGGTATTTAAGAGAGGTATTTAAAAGCCGATTGTGCTCCCTCAGTGTGAACACATCTGTAAGAGAGTTTGTGTTAGGAACATTGAGTAAAACGAAACTGGAACATTAAAGTTCAGCCGTTATGAAGGATCCTTTTATAAAGAACTGCTCGGAGGAAATGCTTCTTGCAAAAAAAGAAAATTAAACACGAGCAGCTGGTTTATCAAGTTTTTATTTTCCAAAATGGTTTGCTAAACATTTACAGGGAGGTAACTTGACAATGTGACGCAGCACCATTTTAAATTAATGTTTCTGCAATGAATCTGCAGCATTCATTCGTAAGTCAGACGTCCTGTTGAATGTGAGCCTTTCGATGGCAGCACTGAGCTACCTGAGGTGTAGCTGATTGTATTTTTCAATATCTAATTTCAGTGCATATGCAAAATGCCATGCAAAAGAAGGGGGTGGGGGGGGGGGGGGGGGGGTGGTGTTACCTGGACCAGCCATATAAGTACTGAGGTTATGACAGCAGGACAGAAGCTGGGAATCCTGTGGTGAGTAACTCACCTCCTAACTCCCCAAAGCCTGTCCACCACCTGCAAGGCACAAGTCCGAATTGTGATGGTATACTCACTACTTGCCTGAATTAAAATGCAGACATACGAATTAGTAGCAGGAGTTAGGGCAGCACTGTGCCACAGTGGTTAGCACTGCTGCCTCATGGCACCGAGGTCCCAGGTTCGATCCCGGCTCTGGGTCACTGTCCGTGTGGAGTTTGCACATTCTCCCCGTGTCTGCGTGGGTTTTGCCCCCACAACCCAAAGATGTGCAGGTTAGGTGGATTGGCCACACTATATTGCCCCTTAATTGGAAAAAATGAATTGGGTACTCTAAATTTATTTATTTTTAAGTCGCAGGAGTAGGCCCTTGAGCCTGCTCCCCATTCAATATCAGCATGGTTGATCTGATTGTAACTTCAACCCCACATTCCCACCTACCCTCGATAACCTTTCACCCCCTTGCTTCTCAAGGATCTACCTAGCTCTTCCCTAACAATATTCATTGACTCTGCTTCTACTACATTTTGAGAAAGAGAGTTCCAAAATCTTACCATCCTCAGAGAACAAAATTCTCCTAATCTCTGTTTTAAATAGGCATCCTCTCATTTTTAAACATTGATTCTCCCATAAGAGGAAACATCCTCTCCACATTGACTCCCTGTCAATACCAATCAGTGTCGTATCTTTCAATAAAATAGAACAGTACAGCACAGAACAGGCCCTTCGGCCCTCAATGTTGTGCCAAGCACCCGGAGAAAACCCACGCAAACAGGGGGAGGACGTGCAGACTCCACACAGACAGTGACCCAGCCGGGAATCGAACCTGGGACTCTGGAGCTGTGAAGCATTTATGCTAACCACCATGCTACCCTGCTGCCCCATATCTAATTGTGCTCTCACTCTTCTAAACTCCAGCAAATACAAGCCTAGCCTGTCCAATCTTTCCTCATAAAATAACCCACCCATTCCAGGTATAAGTCCGGTAAACCTTTTCCAAATTGCTTCCAACACATTAACATCCTTCTTTAAATAATATAGAACATAGAACAGTACAGCACAGAACAGGCCCTTTGGCCCTCAATGTTGTGCCGAGCCATGATCACCCTACTGAAACCCACGTATCCACCCTATACCCGTAACCCAACAACCCCCCCCTTAACCTTACTTTTATTAGGACACTACGGGCAATTTAGCATGGCCAATCCACCTAACCCGCACATCTTTGGACTGTGGGAGGAAACCGGAGCACCCGGAGGAAACCTACGCACACAGGGGGAGGACGTGCAGACTCCACACAGACAGTGACCCAGCCGGGAATCGAACCTGGGACCCTGGAGCTGTGAAGCATTTATGCTAACCACCATGCTACCCTGCTGAATAAGGATTCTAATACCTTCTAATATGCTCCAGATGTTGTCTCACCAGTACCTTGTCTTACTGTAGCATAACCTCCCTACTTTTGTATTTGATTCCCTTTGCAATAAATGACAACACTCTATTGGTTTTCCTCATTACTTGTTGTACCTGCATACTTGCTTTATGCGATTCATGCACTAGGACACCCAGATTCCTCTGCACCTCAGAGCTCTCCAATCACTCACCATTTAGATTGTAGCTGCCACAGGATTCAAGAAACCTGACACCATCCAGGACAAAGTAGCCTATTTGATTGGCACCCCATCCACTGCCTTAAACATTCACTCCCTCCACCACAAATGCACAATGGCAGCATTGTGTTCCATCTACAAGATGCACTGCAATAATCTGCTGAGGTTTCTTCAAGAGCACCTTCCAAACCTGAGGCCTCTACCATCTATAAGGGCAGTAGAGACTTGGGAATACTATCACCTGCAAGTTCCCCTCCAAGCTACACACAGCGCTGTCTTGGAGCTGTTCCTTCACTTTTGCTGGGTCAAAAACCATAATTCCTTCCTTAAAGAGACTGTGGGTGTGCCTACATCACAGGGACTGAAGCGGTTCAAATTGCGGCTCATCCCCCACCTTCCCTGGGGCAATTAGGGATGGGCGACAAATGCTGACCTTACCAATGATGTTCACATCCCAGAAAGTCATTGGAATGTGCCTAAATTTGTAACTCTATGTTCTCAAAATGTCGTAAAGAAAACTGTGGAATTTAAAAAGAAGCAGTTTCAAACATTGAGTCAGAAAGCATGTGGTTTATGTCAAATAAGATCAGAAAGTCTAATGCTTTTGGCAATCTTACTTGCTCAGATGCCTACTGATCATTGTACTGAATAACCATGTCTGCACAGGCTGACGATCAGCGCAGTGTGAGAACCTGGGAACCTAATAGAGCTGTGACAGGATTGTGAGGTTTGGGGAACTTGGAGACCTAGGGAGTGGGCAATCTAAGGAGCTGGGAAGCCAAGGGTATAAGAAGGCCTGGGGAGTCTAGAAACAATGATATCAGCGACGCGTGGGGATTGGGAGGGCTGGAATGGGGAGAGCCGGGCAATCAGCAGGCTTGGATGGTGAGTCAGGTTGAATAGGCAGGAGATCTGGACGGCACTGAGATTGCCAGGGGGCTGAGACAGGCAAGAGGTCAGGACAATGGAGGGAGGCTGGAAGAGCATGAACACCAGGGAGAGCAGCATTGTTCAAACAAATGAATTCAAGTGGCTTCAGGAAAAGGTTGCTTGAAAGCAGTGAAGCTGGCGGTGTTTAAACCAATGTGAGCCCCTGAGGCACGCTGGGTAAACCAATAATCCAGCATGAACAAATTAACAAACTACACACAGAACATGGTAGGTTCAGTCCAATTCAGTTTGTTTGATTGAGTCAGTTGTCTGAAGAAACCATGCCATCCACCGTACACACAAGCGTGACATAAGTGGGAAAAAGGTCATCTTTCCCAGTATGTTGCCCTTATTTCTCCTTTTGTTCCAACTATAAAACAATTATTTATGATTGGCCTATCAGGTTTTCATATGTTCTACCCTTCTGCTCGCTAGAAGAAAAAAAATCCCATGAACGTGAATGTTTCCTGTTTGTTCTATGAAACCACCTTGACTATTGGACCAGGAAAGTCAACTCTAATGATTATCATTACTTTTGGGATGGGAGTATGGGAGCATCCCATAATTTACAATATCAAAGACTAATACAGAGATTTCTGATTAGTTTGCAGCATGCGTGAGGAATGCCAATGTAGCACATTGTAGCTGTCAACTCTCCTGTGACTTTTAAAAATCCAAATACACCAGGCCCACTTGTTCTGCTACCAGTTACGCCTTCTAAAGTTCTAACAGATTTGTCAAATATGATTTCCCTTTCATTAATCCGCGTTGACTCTGCCCAATGTTTGTTTGCTTTGAATCTTCACGAGCACTTTTTCATCTCTTTGGGAATAGTGGGGAAGTAGTAGCAGGCCAATTATTAACCTGTTTGAACTGCATCATGAACGCACTCTGTCCAATCATATGATGATCATCTGAGTCCTCTATTGTCATGTTTAGTTATAGGTTCGAGCATTTTTCTGTCAGGCCTGTAGAATCCTGTTTCTCTCTCTCTGTCCTAGAATCGCAGGGTTATGTTTGCAACCATTGTGCAATGGTTCCAATCCATAGGGACCATTCGAAAATGTAGCGATCTCTGAAAGATCAAACGCAATGCATCCACCATCTCTGTCATCACCCAAAAGGATAGGCCATCAGATCCTGGTGATTTGTCAGTTTATTTTACCCATTAACTCCCCCTGTAATATTCGGCAAATGTTTGCCATGGAGAGGGGGATGGGGCGGGGGGAGGTCGGGGGTGAGCAGGGGGGCTGCAGTTTTAGCTCAGATGGCTAGCTGGTGGTTCAAAAGAACACCATTGATAGGTCTGTACTTTGGTTGATATATCTTATGTGTCACCGCACTTTATATATTACTCGACAGATCTTGAAACTGAGCTTCATGCGTGAAGTAAATTGTCTTTTATTCAGTTAGTTTCAGATGTCTCTTGATCAAGTCAGTTTTCTTGCAAATGCAGAGTTTATTTAAAGTTTGTTTTGGTCAATACAAATTACAGCTCTTGATATTTTCTCCTAATTGAATACACGATACAGAAAAGTTGAAAATAAACAAAATGGCGGTTCAAAGCGAAAGTGCAGAAGGTAGCTTCAGAAATTAAGTCAGATGATTCCGGAATGAATTGTTCAATACCGGCACGTGCTTTTTAAGGTTATGGCTATCACCAATGTCTGTCCCCTTTCTGGCTGTGATTGGGTTAAAGTTATTACAGTTAATTCAATTCGATTGAGATGTCTGTCCATCAAATTTTAATATGGGGTGATTGAAATACATGAATGTACTATCCTTTCTTTTGATTTAATTACATAGGGTTTCCGCCATGGCTGCTTGGTACCACATCTAATACAAAGTTATCATTAGAGATTCAAAGGATTAAAGTAAAATAGCAGTAATGTGCAAGAGGAAACTAGAGTAGAGCTGATGGATATCAGTGTTACATGTTTTCATCATATGAAATAAATAGGAGATCTGATGGTTACACACAGATATCCAACTCACTGTCGAAATAGGAGAGTTAATGTGCTCCAGTGTTACACACTTTCTTTTTTTAACAAACAATTTTATTGAGGTAGTTTTCCGGCATTGTAAACAGTTACAGGCATCAACAAAAAGAAAGCAAAAAAGGCAAAAAATGTGCAAACATCCACGTACATTCAATACTTCAATCGTAACATACTGCACCAGCCCGCTCCTCTCCCATCGGCACCACCCGCCAATTTATCCCTCCTACTCTACTCTACTCTAACCCTCCCACACACCCACCCCCTGCTGACGCTCACTCTCCCACAAATAAATCAATAAATGGTTGCCACCTCCGGGTGAACCCCTGTACAGATCCCCTCAAGGTGAACTTAATTTTTTCCACCCCCAGAAAACTCGACATGTCCGAAAGCCACCACTCAGTCTTCGGGGGCTTTGAGTCCCTCCACACCAATAATATTAGTCGCCGGGCTATCAGGGAAGCAAAGGCCAAAACATCGGCCTCTTTCTCACCCTGGACTCCCGGGTCCTCCGAAACCCCAAAAATTGCCACCCCTGGACCCATCGCCACCCTTGTTTTTAGCACCCGGGACATGATCCCTGCAAATCCCTCCCAGTACCCCCTAAGCATCGGACATGTCCAAAACATGTGTACGTGGTTCGCTGGTCCTCCTGCGCACCTAGCGTATTTGTCCTCTACCCCAAAGAATTTGCTCATCCGAGCCACCCTCATTGGGGCCCGGTGAACGACCTTAACAGTGTTACACACTTTCATCACACCATAAATAAGAGAGCCAAGTCAAGATGTAGAATCAGTTGGGGTGAAACTAAGAAACAGAAAGAGGCAGAAAATAATGCCAGGGGTAATTTGTAGCCCCCCCCTCTCCCCCTCCCCCACCCAACTGTTCTCGTTGTGTCAAACGGGAAATTAGGAAATTAGAGGTGCATGCAAAAAGGTTAATAAAGGAATTATGGGAGACTTTAATCTTCGCCTGGACTAAGTATAGCGAATCTGCAATAATAGTGTGAAAGATGAGTTCATGGAATGTATAAAAGCCAATTTTCTGAATAAGTCAAGGAACCAACTAGACAACAGGCTATTTTGATTCTAGTACTTACTGTACAATGAGACAGAGTTGATTAATAACCCTGTTTAAAGGAGCCTCTGGGGGGAAGGTGATCACAGGATGATAGAATTTTATATTGAGTTTGAAGGTGATTAAGTTAAGTCCAAAGATAGGGCCTTAAATCGGGACAAACAAAACTATGTAGAAATAAGGGGCACGTTGGCTAAGGTTGATTGGGAAACTAGATTAAAATATATGACGATAAATAAGCAATGGCAAATATTTAATGAATTAGTTAATGTTTCACACTGATTAAATATTCTAAGGAACAAAAACCCCATGATCCAACTGTGATTAAGAAGAGGTTAAAGGAAGATGGTTAATAAGGGGATCAGGGGTTATGGGGAGAAGGCAGGAGAATGGACTTGAGAAAAATATCAGCCATGATTGAATTGCAGAGCAGACTCGATGGGCCGAGTGGCCTAATTCTGCTCCTATGTCTTATGGTCTGTGGTCTTCTGATTATTTTGTTATAATGATGGTGTCTATCCAGATGTTTTCTTTGGCTGAACTAACTTATTTTCCTGCACTTGTTCTCTGAAACCTTATGGACCAGGCTGTAATAGTACATTTTTAATTAGGTTTATCGAAGTGATTAAACTGTCTATTGCTTTAAGTTTACTCTTAAGTTCAGTGGTTGCCGCTTCCAAATGGACTTGTGCTTGTCTCTTCAGTAGGCCTCCACCATGGCGGAGGCGGAAGAGACCCCCTCCACCGCGCATGCGCCGGGGTGACGACAACGGCAGCTGACGCTCCGGCGCATGCACGGACTCACGCCGGCCGGCGAAGGCCTTTCGGCCAGCTGTTCGCGCCGGCTGGTGGGGCGCCAAAAGCCGTTTGCGCTGGTCGGTGGGGCGGCAACTATTCTGGCGCGGGCCTAGCCCCTAAAGGTGTGGAATTCTCCGCACCTTTGGGGAGCCCCGACGCCGAAGTGGTTCTCGCCACTCCGGTACGCCGGGACCCCCCCCCCCCTCCACCCCGCCGGGTAGGGGAGAATCCCGGCCCAGGTTAGAGTCCAACAGGTTTGTTTCAAATTACTAGCCCACAGACAGAAAGTAGGACACAGATTGTCAGTGCAGTTCTCCGAGCACCATTACTCTTCCTTTCCTCATGTGCATGTAATAGCGATGCAAAGCCACCACGCAGAGTAGGGAGGCTATTAGCATTTAAGAGGAAGCTCATTATGTACACGAAGGACAAAAAAAAGAGGGATGTGTTGATGAAATAGGGCAGGAGGAAGTTAGTGTGGAGCCGAAACATTGACTGTGAACTTGTAATCTTGATCTTAGACCATGGTACGATTATACCCACAGGTTTGATATTCCAATCAAACGCCAAATAAGTCACCCTGAATATGTCTCGGCTGCCCATCTGTAATTTAAAATATTGAATTAATTTCCAAATATGGAAATAAAGTATTAGTGAAGACACAGATATTTTCCTAGGCTCTGACATGGCTATTTTAAATGACAGTACCACCAAGACATTATGTGCAACTGTAAAGTCGAGGGGTTTCAAACCTTGAACAATTCAGCTCTTCAAGAAACATAAATCTGTTAAGATAAGCAGAAAGCATTAGTTGGTTCCTTGCACTATTGTTAACTTTCACTCTGTACACAAGCCTGACATTCCTTCTCATGACTGGTACAGGCTTGGAGTGCCGCAGGGCCTGTTCTTGTGCTGTATTGCTCTTTGTTCTTTGTTCTAGCTGTGAACTGATCAGGGCTGTTCAACATGTTACACTTTGTGCTCTCTGGGGTATCTAATAATCTTTAATATTGCCTTCACCACGGCGGGGGCGGAAGAGAACCTTGCTCATGCGCCGGTATGACGTCAGCAGCCGCTGATGCACGGGCGCATGCGCGGACTTCCGCCGGCCGGCGAAGGCCTTTCGGCCCCGGCTGGCGGGGCGACAAAGGCCATTCGCGCCAGCCGGCGGAGCGGGAACCACTCCGGCGCGGGCCTAGCCCCTAAAGGTGCGGAGAATTCTGCACCTTTCGGAAGGCCCGACGCTGGAATGGTTCACGCCACTCTGTCCCGCCGGGATCCCCCGCCTCTGCGGGTAGGGGAGAATCCCGGCCGCTGACTTTTTCCAGCATTTTCTGGCTTTATTTCAGATTTCCAGCACCCACTGTATTTTGCGTCTATTTTAATCACATCATCCAGCTCCTTGCGATGCTGAAATATTTCCCTTAAACCTCTGCCCTTTAATTTATCAAACTATGTTATGTGCTGCTGTAACTGATTGAGACTTGACAGGTTATAATGAAAAAGAAAAACATGCATTTGTATGGCGCCTATAAGTCGGTAGGACCTCTCTGTTAAAACCCGCAAGTAATTCTACGGGATGGGAACAATTAACTTCCCCATGGGGCAGGGACCTCTAAAGAATGTATAGTTGCCGGGTATATAAAGCCGGTGAGTTAACCACCAGCCAGGCAGATCCGGTTGGGTTCTCCCGTGTGATGTATATAATACTGATTGTAAATAAACAAAGTTTCTTTGAACACCTTTGTGGCCTTATAAAACTCTCAAAGGGCTTTACAGTGGAATAAACATTTTTGAATTGTCGTCACTGGTGTCTTAGGAAGCCCGATGCCCAGCCAGTTCCCACCAACAGCAATGAGATAGTCACCAATGTCATAATATACACCCAGGTATATGATGGTGCACAGGCAGGCAGTGATTGACACACAGGATGACCAATGAACACACAGAACACAGCAGCCAATCACCAGACAGGACACGGCCACTATAAAGCCAGAGGGCACTAGTTTTCCTGCTCTCTCGGGATCCAGCCTCTGGGATAGTCAGAGCTCGTGAGCAGCAACTAGAACAAACAGCATGTGGTAGTAAGATAGTCTGGTCAGGTTAGCCTCAGGTCTCCAGTCAAGTCAGCATAGTGTCAACCCACAGTTAAAGCATGTAATATAGTTAAGCGTTCAATGAAATCGAGCTGCATTTCTTCAAGTGTTGGAAGCCTGTCTCTCTCACTGCTGCAGTAAATGCAGTCCTCGTAGAGCCAGCTTACCCAACACATCAACCAGATCATCAGATAGGGAGCAAGACAATGGGAGAACCTTCCTGTTCCCCTTCAACGTAGCTCCACTCAATTCTTTGTGCCCAACTGAGAGGGCAGATGGTTTAATGTTTCATTTGAAAGATGGCACTTCTGATGGTGCCATACCCACTGAAGTGTCATTGTAGATTTCATAGAATTTACAGGCAGAAGGAGGCCATTCGGCCCATCGGGTCTGCGCCGGCCCGTGGAAAGAGCAGCCTGCTTAAGCCCACGGCTCCACCCTGTCCCCGTAACCCAGTAACCCCACCTATCCTTTTGGACACTAAGGGGCAATTTAGCATGGCCAATCCACCCAACATGCACCTCTTTGGACAATGGAAGGAAACCCACGCAGACACGTGGAGAAAGTGCAAACTCCGCACAGGCAGTCATCCGAGGCCAGAATTGAACCCGGGTCCCTGGAGGTGTTAGACAGCAGTGCTAACCACTGTGCCACCATGCTCTTTGAAGTGGGGCTTGACCATACGACCCTATGACTTCAATGAGAGTGCTACCACTGCGTCACCTCAACATCGCACAATGTCAGTTTGTAACACCGTTACCCATGAGCTCTTATACTGCCTCCTCCTCCAGGTACATGCCCTAAGAAGGCTTTGGAGATGATAGACCTCCACTTCATTGGTCCATGATCATGCTTGGCAAAGTGCTGCAGTGGTTTGCCACTGCCTTCGGCAGTACAGCTGACCAGGAAACTCTCCCACTCTTACCGCCTGCCAACAGGCGCATTGGAAGGGTTTAAAGGCTGATAATCAATCTGTTTGGCCACGTTATGAACACACCTTCCACGGCCAAAAGATTCTGATGTGGGACTTCAACCTGGAGCTTCTGATCCGGATATAGGGTGGTGGAAATCTGGAAGTCACAGCCTCTGAAATCTGTGCTTGGTCCACTGAAACTTTCAAACCTGAGATTGCTGGGTTTTGTTAGGAAGGTGCATTCAGTACGATGGAACGAAGCTAAGACACAATTCAGCAATGATCTACTTAAATCACGGTACAGGTTCAAGGGCTGAATGGTCTACTCCTGTTCCCATGGTACCTTTCAGCTCTCTATTTATGAAGTGTGATGAATATAACTGCAACGCTAATGTTCATCACACACCTGTCTCAAACCACTTGACCTTCTAATCCAGTTTTATTTCATTAATATTACGCATTATGTAAAAAAAAGATTTCATTTCAATAGCGCCTTTCACAACCACTAAACATCCCAGCCCACGTTCCAGCCAAGGGTTATACGTTTGAGATGCAGTCACTGTTGTAATGAAGGAACTGAGAAAAGCAAAGGAAATAATTCTACAACAAAACTAAGCTCTCTAAAAAAAATACTTTGTATTACCAATGAAAAATGATCCAGCATTGCTTTTACCATTATCCATTCTGGTGGATAATTCTGATAAAACATTATTTCTCCCTCACCCTCAAGTGTCCCAATTCAACATCAGGAAATGTATAAATGAATTTCGGAGTACCAAATTCTATGTATCTCTAATCCGTTCTGACTATTTCATTCGTTATGTATGTAAAAAATTGATTTCTATATGGAGCAGCGCCTTCATTAAAAAGTTCAAATCAATAGACGTACAGTATATGTGTCCTGAGCCACTTTAAACATTCAATGTGTGGTCAGCATGACTAAGCACATCTGTAGCCTGTTCCCCAAGAGTCCCACAAACTGACTCCCTCATAAGCAACAAATCACATCTGCACACACTCACACACACACACACCAGCATGCCAAGATCATGACACATGTGACATCAAAGCAAGCTACTTCTGTTTTTGGCTGTCTATCTAAAAGATTGCATGGTGTCTGCAAATCTTTGTTTATAACCTTCCTCCGCGTTATCCCCAAACTCCAGGTAGTAGCCAGATTGCAGAGTACATTTTTCATTTTCGATGTAGACAAGAACTCAACCCTCTATCAATTAACTGTTCGCAACTGCTCTTTGATGACATCCACTGGGTTGTGAATTCATTCCTGATTGATTCTCTTTGCTGGTTTGTTCTCAGACAGATACTTCTCGCACATACACATACCCCTTCATTCAGAGTCTGGTTATTGTGATCATTTGTCGTACTCACCTCTGACTATTTAGGATGGTAATTTTAGAGCCAAGTTACCAGTGCAATCCTCTTGCTTCTAGCTCATAACCGTAGTCCCTTCCTCTGTCTAATTAACACACATGATCATACAATCTTGTCACATCATATGTACATTAGCACTGGAGTATCCTTACTGTCCAATAAAGTAGCTGCCTCATGCCTATTAACCATTTCTTTCGCAATCCAATCCAAAGCACCATCAGTATTTTTACTTTGGGTATTAAGCCTTCCTTGAAGTATCTTTAAGGTGTCATGGTGGCACAGTGGTTAACACTGCTGCCTCTAGCGGCAGGGACCCAGGTTCAATTCCGGTCTTGGGTGACTGTCTGCGTGGAGTTTGCGCATTCTCCCCGTGTCTGCGTGGGTTTCCTCCGGGTGCTCTGGTTTCCTCCCACACTCCAAAGATGTGCAGGTTGGGTGGATTGCCTATTATAAATTGCCCCTTAGTGCCCAAAGATGTGGGGTTACGGGCCTAGGCAGAGTGCTCTTTCAGAGGGTCGGCGCAGACTCGATGGGCCGAATGGCCTTCTTCTGCACTGCAGGGATTCTATGGATATTTAAATCAGTTTCCCGGGATGAATTATGTCAGAATTTGCAAAGATACCAAGTGGATTAAAGCTAGGCCATAGAGAGGATCATCTTTGCTTTGCCTCGTCACCACTTTGGAGCTTTTCAAGGTTCTTCCTCTGATGGCTGCTATTAACCAGACAATCACTCACATTTAGAAAATCCCGAGGCTCCCAACGTCAGCCCTGAACCAAAAATAAACCCTAATGCAGCATTTACATTCAACATTGCAAAATCGTAATTGGTAAATATTCAAGTAGATCGGCATATCTGACCTTAAATTCCTCATGAGAGGGGGCAGCACCATGGCATAGTGGTTAGCATTGCTGCCTCACAGCGCTAAGATCCCAGGTTTGATCCCAGCTCTGGGTCACTGTCCGTGTGGAGTTTGCACATTCTCCCTGTGTCTGCGTGGGTTTCGCCCCCACAACCCAAAGATGTGCAGGGTAGGTGGATTGGCCACGTTAAATTGCCCCTTATTTTGGAAAAATGAATTGGGTACACTAAATTTATATATTTTTTAAAAATTCCTCATGAATTGATCGGGTGCAGGATTCATTATTTCTTAGCTTTGAAAACCTTGAGAAAGCTTGGAGAGGTGGAGTCAGTCACCGCAACAATTTCACACTTGCTGCCTGGGACTTCAGAGAAGCAGTGATCATCCCTTAAGTGCAACTTTGTAATTCTTCAACCTCCCTTTTGTTAACAAAAATGCATATTTGGTGGTATATATAGCCTAAATAAAACATGTTATCATATATTAAATCATAGGTATTTGATTGGGCAAATGATATTTGTGATTCTGTCAAATAAGTTTCACCCTAAATGGGTCCTCAATGATTTTCAGTTTCAACTGTGAAATGTGAAAGCACAAAGGTTTTTAAATCTGGGAGGGCCAGCGATGCAGTGCATTACTTCGACAGCACCTTCCAAACCCACAACCTCCGCCACCTAGAAGGACAAGGGCAGCAGATACGTGGGACCAGCACCACCTGCAGGTTCTCCACCAAGCCACGCACTATCCCGATTTGGAACACATCGACCGTTCCTTCACTGTCACGTGCACAAAATCCTGAAATTCCATCCCTAACTGCACTGTGGGTGTACCTACAACTGGCCTGCAGAGGGTTCAGGAAGGGAACTCACCATCACCTTCTCAAGGACAATTAGGGATGAACAATAAATGTTGGTCTAGCCAGTGATGCCTACATCTCATGAATGAATAAAAAATAGCTATAAACCTTTAGGAAATGCAGTAAAGCAGAACAATCTGGAAAAACTCAGCAGGTCTGGCAGCACCTGGGGGGAGAAAAACAGTTATCATTTCGAGTTCATATGACTCTTCTTTGGAAGATGTTCCATAGAAGAGTCATATTGGAGCATAAGACCATCAGACATGGGGGCAGAAGTATGCCATTTGGCCCATCGAGTCGGCTCCGCCATTCTTTGAGATCATGGCTAATCTAATATGATAATCCTCAACTCCACTTTCTGGCCTTGTCCCCATAACCCTTGATTACCTTTCTGATTAAAAATCTATCTATCTCAGCCTTGAATAGACTTAACAACCCGGCCTCTCCAGCTCTCCGCGGTAAAGAATTCCACTGCCCTCTGAGAGAAGAAATTACTCCTCATCTCGGTCTTAAATGGGTGACTCCATACTCTGAGAAAATGCCTTCTGGTCCTAGATTCTTGCCCTTGCTGTTTGTGGTTTATAGAAATGGTTTAGACATGCATGTAGGAGGGTTGATCAGTAAGTTTGCGGATGATACAAAAATTGGTGAGGGGGTAAATAGTGAGGAGGATAACCTCAGATTACAGGAGGGCTGGTCAGATGGGCTGGTCAGTGGCAAGTATAATTCAATCCGGATAAGTGTGAAGTGATGCGCTTGGGCAGGACAAACAAGGCAAGAGGATATATGATAAACGGCAGGACCCTGGGAACCACGAGGATCAGAGGGACCTTGGTGTGCATGTACACCAGTCCCTTAAGGTAGTAGGGCAGGTGGATTTGCTGGTTAAGAAGGCTTATGATATACTTGCCTTTATTAGCTGAGCCATAGAGTTTAAGAGCAGGGAGGCTATGCTGGAACTGTACAAAACATTGGTTAGGTCACAGCTAGAGTATTGTGTGCAGTTCTGGAATCCACATTAAAGGAGGGATGTGACAGCACTGGAAAGGGTGCAGAGGAGATTTACCAGGATGTTGCCTGGGCTGGACAGTTTTAGTAATGAAGAGAAATTGGATAGAGTGGGGTTGTTTTCCTTGGAGCAGACTCAGGAGGGACATGATTGAGATGTATAAAATAATCAGGGACATAGATAGAGTAGACAGGAAGAAACCTTTCCCCTTGGTGGAGGGACCAAAGACCAGGGGGCATAGATTTAAGGTAAGGAGCAGGAGGTTTAGAGGGAAAGTGAAGAAAAACCTTTTTACCCAGAGGGTGTTGGGAGTGTGGGACTCGCAGCCTGAAAGGGTGGTGGAGGCGGAGACCTTCATAACATTTAAGAAGTATTTAGATGTGCACTTGCGATGCCAAGGCATACAAGACTATGGGCCAAGTGCTGGGAAATGGGATCAGAATAGTCAGGTGGTGTTTTTTGACCAGTGCACTCCCGATGGGCCGGAGTTGAATTGCAACTTGTTTACGCTTCCCCTGGAACTGCTAACCGACAAGCAATTCAGTGTTCCATGCCAAGCCAGCAGGGGGCGCGGTCAGTGCATCGTGATCGGGTCGGTGCCCGGCATTGATCCCCATTTTACTCCAGCGTCCGATTCTCCGTCCCATTGGGTAACACGATCCCGACGTCCCCGAAACGGATAATCCCGCCCTATGACTCTATGACTAGACTCTCCCACAAGCTCTCAGCATTTACCCTGTCAAACCTCTTGACAATCCAATATGTCTCAATAAGGTCCTCTCATTCTTCTAAACTCCAATGTACAGTAAGAAGCCTTACAAACCAGGTTAAAGTCCAACAGGTTTGTTTCAAACACTGGCTTTCGGAGCACTGTTCCTTCCTCAGGTGAAGGAGAAGTGTTCTGAAAGCTAGTGTTTGAAACAAACCTGTTGGACTTTAACCTGGTGTTTTAAGATTTCTTACTGTACTCACTCCAGTCCAACGCCGGCATCTCCACATCAAACTCCAATGAGCACAGGCCCAACCTACTCAACCTCTCATAAGAAAATCCCTCCATACCTGGGATTAACTTAGTCAACCTTCTCTGGACTGCCTCCAATGCTAATATATCTTTCTTTGGATAAGGGGACAAAATCTGTTCACAGTATTCCAGGTGTGAACTAACTAGCGTCTTGTACAGCAAGACATCCTTATTTTATATGCCTTTGAAATAAGGGCTGATAGTCCATTTGCCTTCCTTATTCCCTGCTGAACCCGACATTTTAATTCCATTTCTCTCTCCACAGGTGCTGCCAGACCTGAGTTTTTCCAACATTTACTGCTTTTATTTTAAATCTCCAGCATCCACAGCATTTTGCATTTACCTTGGGAAATGCAAATCTGATTCAACAAACCTATGTCCTCTGGAGCTTGAGCAGAATGAGAGGTCAAGATCATGTTCTGTTGACTGGCTGAAGTGAATGATGAACTACAGAATATGTTGTTTAAAATAATTTATTGTAAAGCAACTGCACAGTAAGATAACTACGATAAATAAACTAACAAACAACTAATACTAAACAACTCTTGTGGAACTATTGCAAATACGTCTATCTCTCAGCATGATCAACTCACAACTCCTTGATCATGTGGCCACGTGATGGGTTTACGATGCCACCTAGTGGTCGGAGGTCGTGCATAATATTATGTACAAACTTACATTATGCATTTCATCACATCCCCTTTCCTTTGTAAAAGAAAATTATTTACAAACATTAAATTACTTTTTTATTTCATCATGAATGAATAAATATATGTTCAGATACCTTTTGTTTTACTTTACAGTCTGTAACAAGTTCAGTCTTTCGGGATTGTGCCTTATTCTTGTGGCTCCTCGTCGTGTTTCTGAGCTGGCACAGACTCTTCCCGCTCTTTAATATTTGGTGTTTGATTTTGATGGTGTTCATGTGTTGGCCTATCATCTTCCAGTTGTGTTGGTTCCAATCTTGTGTTGGTTCCGTGTTTCCTTGAGCTGTTTTTTGATGATATGCACTCCCATTTCAGCCTTGCCCTTTGACTGAGGGTAATGCGGGCCGGGAGTAACATGCAGGAAATCTTACTGCCGCGCAAATTCTGTCCATTCAGAACCGTCAAAGCAAGGACCATTATTGCGCATGACCACATCCAGAATGCCGTGTCACGCAAAAAATTCTTCGCCATTTTTATCACACATCCTCCCATTGAACTCGACAACTGCACTATCGCCGGGTAGTTTGAGAAATAGTGTATGAACCAGAAGGTACTCTTTTCTAATGAAATGGAAAAGGCCCATGCCAACCGTCTGCCACAGGGGTTATGACTATCTCGCCTATCTGCTTGGGTTCCTTGCTCTGCTTGCACTGAAATCTTGGGCGTATTTCACAGTTCTCCACCCTCAGCTCAATGTCCCGGTTGATCCCAGGCCAATAGACTGCCCCCCTGCCTCTCCTCTTGCACGTTTTCATCCCTAAGTGCCCTTCACGCAATCTTGACGAAGATCATTGACCGCAAAGTCTGTGGAATCACAATCCGCTGATTTTGCTGAAATCCATTGACGTCCCTTTCAAGTTGCAGGTCTGTTTCCCGTAGAAGCCTCTCGCGCACTTTATTATTGGAGATTCCAAAAACTATCTGGTCTCGTATCATTGATGACTGGAGTGTGCTGACGTTGCACGACTGCACTTTCAATCGCAATTCAGTGAGGAAGCTATCGAATGCCTCTCCCGTGTTCTGGGTGCGCATACGGAATTTATAGCGCTTGAAGGTTTAATTTTTTCTAGGGGAACAATGCTGATTGAATCGTTTCCGCAATTCTCGAAGCTTTTGCCATCAGCCTCGTTGGCAAATGCAAACGTATTGAAGATCTCAATTGCTTGGGGACCTGCTACAGTGAGCAGCAACGCGATATGCCTCTCATCAGGCTGTGCCTGCAGACCATGGGCTGCAATATACAGTTTAAACTGCTGCTTAAATGCCTTCCAATTTTCATTTACATTACTGGTAAATTGAAGCTGTTGAGGTGCCTTGATACCTTCCATTCCAGGCTTTGAACGTTTTACTGTGCGTTGTTGTCAGAAGCTTGCAAGGTTAGTCGCAAAGTTCTTACCCTGCAGAGTTATCTTTAGTGGTTCGAATTTTCTTGTACAGAATCTCCAAGTTCTTGTTAAATCCCCACCCCTGGTACCATGTCATGTCCTGCAGACTGGCCAAAGTGAATGATGAACTACAGAACATGTAGTTTAAAATAATTTATTGTAAAGCAACTGTGTGGTAAGATAACTATGATAACTAAACTAACAAACAACTAACACTAAACAACTCTTGTAGAACTACTGCAAATACCTTTATCTCCCAGCACGATCAACTCCCAACTCCCAGATCACGTGGTCACGTGATGGGTTTACGGTGCCACCTAGTGGTCGGAGGTTGTGCATAACGTTATGTAAAAACTTGCATTATTCATATCATTGGAGGCATCTCTTTGAAACATACACAATTCTTAGGGGGCTTGAAAGGTAGATGCTGTGAGGCTGCTCACCCTGGCTCGAGGTCCAGTTATTTTTGTAACCAAACAAACATATGGGACAAATTTGGGTGATCTTAAACCTCCCCAGGGTTTGGGGCACAACCTTTAACTCGACTTCATGAACATTTTGTGTTTAACTAAACTTTCTTAGATATCAACTATGTTCCTATTCACCAATATTTAACACAAGTACTTCAGTTACCTTAATCACTCTCAATAGTAAATCCTGTTGAAGCTTAAATTATTGATTTCCTGTCATGTGTAACAAAATCGGAAGTGTCAAATGAGAGATGACGCACGCTATTTACATAATCAGTTTTCTAAAGACCATAGCAGGTGACTAATAAACTAAAGAAGAATGACTTACCTTTTATGTAGAATTTATATTGTTGCATTTATATACTTGCATTTCTAGTTTCACAATGAACCCAAAACACTTTATAGCCAATAAGTACAGACGGTGTTGTAATGTAGTTATTAAATTAATAGAAATGAATTATTGTATTTATATAGCACCTTTCGTGACTTTCAGACAATCCAAGGTGTGGTACAGCCAATGAGGTATTTTTGAACGCCAGTCTCTATGGAAATGTAGGAAACATTGTAGCCAATACACTCACACCAATCTCCCATAAACATCACTGAAAACAAACTGTTTTTGTGATGTTGATTGAGGGGTACATCTTGGTCAGGATACCGTCACTGCTGAGATCTAACAGCCCCTGACAGTAACCCAGCCCAGGTTTCCCTGCGCAGACTGCTGGTGCCCCCTTAACTGGCCAGTCGGAGGGCTGGTCCGAGTGTAACCCTATCTCGGAGCACTGGCCACTACTGGATGAGCGCAGCTCCAGGAACATGCAAGAGGCTCGACACCATCCAGGACAAAGCAGCCAGTTTGATTTCCACCCCTTCCACAAACATTCAATCCCTCCATCACCGACGGACTGTGGCCGCCGTGTGTACCATCTACAAGACGCACTGCAGGAACTCACCAAGATTATGGGCAGCACCATCCAAACCCATGACCATCTCGAAGGACAAGAGCAGCAGATGCCTAGAAACACCACCACCTGGAGGTTCCCCTCCAAGTCACTCATCACCCTGATTTGGAAATATAGCATTGCTCCTTCACTGTTGGTAGGTCAAAATTCTAGAACTCCCTCCCTAACAGCACAGTGGGAATGCCTATACCTCAGGGGCTGCAGCGGTTCAAGGAAGCAGGTCACCATCACATTCTGAATGGCAACTAGGGATGGGCAATAAATGCTGGCCCAAACAGAGACGTCCACTTCCCGTTTATAAATTTGTAAAAAACAATATAATTAACATACCCGTACCCTTGAATTCTCATATAGGCAGTGTAATGATTGTCAGTGTGTAACGCGGGATTACAGGCAATGATATGATTGTTAGTTTGCGAGTTTAACATTCTATTTAACCCGAGGATGACCTTCCTCCTGCATATCTGCCCCATCACCAAGATGGCCTACATCCGCCTCTGTAACGTTGCCAACTCTGTCACTGCTTCAGTTCATCAGCTGCTAAAGCCCTCACCAATCCTTGGTTACTTTTAAACTTAACAGTTCCAACGCTGTCCTGACCGGCCTCCCTTGTTCCACCCGATAGAAACCTGTGCTCATCCAGAACTCTGCGGCCCATATCCCAACTCACACCTGGACCCGCTCACCCATCACACCTGTGTTACTGACTTAGGTCTGGCAACACCTAGACTTTAAATATTCCCACCCCCCATTCCTCCTTTCTTCGTAATCCCACCCAGGCCCTCCGAGGTCTCTGAACACCTCACATTTTGGCCTCATGATCACCCCCCACTTTCCATTGACACATCACTGGCAGCTGTCTCAGCCCTAATCTCTGGAATTCACTAAACTTGGTACCGCACTTATACAAACATCAGCATGTGCAAGTAAGTGTACATCAGCTTTCCTATTCATTTATGCAAAGTGATAAATGTTGCTTTTTTCACACTGACACTTTCAGATCTCACATTTATCGGACAGATTTTATGCTGGCAGGATTGTACGGTCCCGCCCAAGTCAATGGACTGTCAAACGGCTCACTATGTTATTACAAGGAGCAAAGTGGAGAATCTAAGTGATAGAGGAACAGCCATTGTCATATTGAATGGAGGAGCAGACCGAAAGGGCCGAATGGCCTATCTTCTATGTTTCCATGGACAGGGATTTCCAGTCCCGCCCACCCTGGGACCGGAAATTCCTGACCGTGATCCACGGACCTGAACTTGTCCGTCAAACTCTGTCCCGCCCGCGACGATTCCCGCAGCCAGCAGGATGGGAAGATTTAGGCCACGGCCGGGCTGCAGAATTCCACAGTTTGTGATTAGTGCCAGTGGTCGGGATTTCCTAGCCTACTGTGGTGGGACCCGCCGGCGGGAGATTCGGCAAACCAGCCAAAATTACATTGACGTTCGGCCGGAACTGGACAATCCTGGTGGCGGTGGGGGCTGGAAAACCTCGCCCATAGTTTGTGATGTATGTCCGTGTGTTAGACTCAAAAACAGCTCACTCCAACTCACAAAAACAAAATACTGTGGAAGGAAGGAGATGTATCGCCTGTGCTTGCATGGAAAGGTGCTTTAGAAAAGGCACAAGGGTGGGATTCTCCATCGGCCAATGCCGGGATCGGGAAACACGAATGCATAGAGAATTCGGCGTCAGCCAAAAATCGAGGTTGGTGCCGGGCGCCAAATGGAATGCCATGCTCTGGTCCCTCGACAGCGGCGTTGATGCATTCTACGCCGCGGTGGGCATGTAAATTGTACAGTAAAGGCCATTGGCATATCATTAATGGGCCTGGCCTGGCCATTTCTGGGCTGTCGCCTCTGCTCGGAGCAATTACTGACAGCACGGTTCACTTGGGGTATTTCAAATCGGGACACAGGCTGAGGGTGCAGGAGGGGTTATAAACAGTGGCCAACATCGCTACAGTGTGTCGATAGTTGTGCCGGTGGCCAGGGGGGTGTCTGTCAAGGCTGGGGATAGTAATGGGGGGGGGGGGGGGGGGCGGCTAAGAGGTGGGCCGTTGGGTCGGGGTGTCTAGGCATGGACGGGCATTGCCGCAGCCTGCAAGGCAGTCATGTGGCTGCACACACCTCTGACTGCCTACTGAGAACTTAGCACCACAAGTCATATGGTGCCCCTCCAGGCCACCTCCCTAGATACCCTCTGGCCCCACCCGATCCATCAACAGGATAGGCTCCAGCGCAGCCAGTGCCATCATCTTAGCTGGGCTGAGGGTCGGGATTCTCCACGGCCCTGGTGCGACATCATTAACAGAATCTGAAGCACTCCGGGACTGGCATCGCTTTCGTCCACGTAGAACACTCGCAATTCAGTCCCAGCGTCAGCACTTAGTCTCTCAAAGGGAGAATTTGCCCCAAGGTGTTTGGGGGCAGCTGAAGAAATTGACCAGGATGTTATGGGGGGGAAGAGAGCCTATGGAAAGCTGCAAGGTGAGGGGAAGATGCGTTTGATGGTGGCATCATGCTGGAAGTGATGCCACGGAATGGGGGGAATGTCACTGTGCAACACCAGAACCCATATAGGTTCTCCTAAAATGGAGTGTGCTGAATGTCGGTGTGTAACACTGGTAGTCATCAGCTGGACTATTGATATTGCTTGCTGAATGTTGTCATGTAACACGGTTACTCATCAGCTGTGCAATTGATAGTGTGATAAATATCGGTACGTTACACTCGCACCCATCAGCTCTCCAATTTACAGCATGTGCTGAATGTCAGTTTGTCACACAGGAGGATATCAGCTTATTCACTCGAATGAATCTCAGTGTAAAGCACGGTTGCCCATCAAGATGCCTACTTCGACAGCGTGGTAAATGTCAGTGGATAATGCTGGAACTGAGTCGCCGTCCTCAAAATAGAGAGTGAGGAATGTGGGTCTGTGATACTTGAACCCCATACAATGTGACATAACGATAGTACAAATAATTGATCTTATTTCTGATATCCATCAGTTATAGTGACCCAAGCCAGGAATCGAACCTGGATCTCTGGCACTGTGAAGCAACAATGTGCTACCGTGCCACTCATAAGTGGTTGAAGTGATCAATGTCAGGATTACTGAAACACATCACCTCTGCTCTTTATACTTTTTTTAGTTTGAAATTTTGATAAACATTAGGTTTCCTATTTACAATACAGCTAATGTCAGTGTGTAACTCTGGCACTCATAGAATCAGAAATGTACAATGAAGCGGAGATAATTTTGTACATTATGCTGGCTCTCTGGTAGTGGTATCCAATTAATCCCTCTCCACTGATCTTCCCCGTATTTTTCTTTCATGTACTTGAAAGTCACTATTGAATCTACTTCCATCAATCTTTCGGGCAGCGCGCTCTAGATCATAACAATTTTCCGTGTTTAACAAAACATGTTCTCATCTCACCTCTGGTCCTTTTGCCAATCACCTTAAATCTGTGCACTCTGGTTACTAAGCATTCTGCCACCGGAAACTATTTCTCCTTATTTACTCCATCAAGAATGTTTTAAACACCTCTATCAAATCTCTGCTTTGTCTGCTCTAATGAACAGCATCAGCTTCTCTAGTCCCTTTGTGCATTGTGGTAAACCACTGTTGCACCTATATTAGGTGATGTATGGTAGGACCTGTACTACAGGTATGTCGGTAGTCCCTGCCTGCTGGCTCCGGAGTATAACTGTGTGTGTCCTCCATGCTGCAGCCATTTCGCCAGCTGCTGTGGGAGGCCACACATCTTACAGCAATAAAGCCTTAGTTGTATTCAACTCTCGTCTTTGTGCAATTGAGCGTGCATCATGCATCAGCAGCTCCTCATCCCTGGTACCATCCGGTAAATCACCTCCCCACCATTGCCACGGCCCAGACATCCGTCCTAAAGTGTGGCATTCGGAATGGGACACAGTCCTCCAGCTGTGGCCTACCCAGTGTTGTATAACGATTTAGCAAAACTTCCCTGCCCTTCATCTGTTTATATTATCGAGGATTTTGTATGTTTATGTTATAGCCTGCGCTACCTGTCCTGTCACTTTCTAAGATGTGTGTACCTATATCCCAAAGTCCCACCATCCCCATAACCCTATTCAAATTGTACCATTCCATTCATATTGCCTCTCCTCATTCTTCCTACCTAATTGTATCGCCATTTTTTGGTTCATTAATAGGATGCGCATATCTCTGCCAAGGTCAACATTCACACACTCTGTGTTAAACGTCATCTGCCACATGTCTTTTAAAAAAAGATTTTCCGTACCCAATTCATTTTTTCCAATTAAGAGGCAATTTAGCTTGGCCAATCCACCTACCCTGCACACTTGGGTTGTGGGGGCAAAACCCACGCAGACACAGGGAGAATGTGCAAACTCCACATGGACGGTGACCCAGAGCCGGGATCGAACCTGGGACCTCAGCACCGTGGGGCAGCAATGCTAACCACTGAGCCACCTTGCTGGTCATCTGTCACATGTCTACTCATTTTACAATAATAATAATCGTTATCAGTGTCACAAGTGCCAATTTCCCTTTAATCCCATTGCTTCTCATATGTATAATACGGGATAGATGTTAATTTGTATCATTGGAATTTATTACTTCTCCTATTTATGGGATATGATAAATGACACTGTACAATCCCTTGTCTCTGACAAAACTTTCATTTCTGCATTGTGTAATGCTATACTGGTGGAGAGTTCTAATGGGCTGGTTTAGCTCAGTGGGCTAGACAGCTGATTTGTAATGCAGAATAAGGCCAGCAGCGCAGGTTCAATTCCCGTACCAGCTTACCCGAACAGGTGCCAGAATGTGGTGGCTCGGGGCTTTTCAAAGTAACTTCATACTTGCGACAATATAAGGTTATTATTGTTATGAGAATGTCCCACCTTGGATCTCTGAGACTTCGGCCCAATTGTATAAAAATCTGTTAGGATCTGTAGCCTTCACCCACCCCATTCCCCCTCATGTCCCCCATACCTACATGTATACTCGTACCCCAATGCTGCCCCATGTAATCATGCCAACTTCATAGCCATTCACCCAGTATCCACTATGGGAAGAAGTCAGGAACCACGTGGAGATTTAAAATATCTGCAAACAATCCAATACAGCTCTCACTTGTACACATTTATCTGCCATTTATGAAACCCATTCAAAGGATTAAATCCCCTCAAGTGTTTGATCTGATATAAAAACAAAGTTCTATTCACTAGCCAGATCAAAGAAATCTAATCCTTTAATGGCCTCTTTAAACTGTCAACCAAAGTGTGAACTCAGCACTCCTGTTGAGCTAAGTGCTTTTCTAGTTTTTGTTACTTAGTCCCACAATGACCTTAGCTGTAATAATGGCTTCCATCTCAGGTAGAACCCTTCTACCCGCCCCCTAATGGTGCACTTGACCATCTCCAAATGTAGGAACTCAATGAGGTCACCCAACTAGGCCGAGGCACTGGGCGGAGTAGGAGACCTCCACCCAAGCCAAACTCGCCTCTGGGTTATTAACGAGGCAAAGGCGAGGCCATCCGCCTTCACCTCCGTCTGCAGCACTGGCAAGTCCGACATCCCAAAAATGGCCAAAAGGACAAGGCTCCAGTTCAACATTAAGAATCTCTGACATGGTGTTGAAGAAGGAGACCTCTCAAGAGGGTTGGAATATAAAAGCTGCGATGTGCTACTGAGCCTTTATAAGGCTCTGGTTAGGCCCCATTTGGAGTACTGTGTCCAGTTTTGGGCCCCACATCTCAGGAAGGACATACTGGCACTGGAGCGTGTCCAGCGGAGATTCACACGGATGATCCCTGGAATGGCGGGTCTAACATATGATGAACGGCTGAGGATCCTGGGATTGTATTCATTGGAGTTTAGAAGGTTAAGGGGAGATCTAATAGAAACTTACAAGATAATACATGGCTTAGAAAGGGTGGACGCAAAGAAACTGTTTCCGTTAGGCGAGGAGACGAGGACCCGTAGGCACAGCCTTAGAATTAGAGGGGGTAAATTCAGAACAGAAATGCGGAGACATTTCTTCAGCCAGAGAGTGGTGGGCCTGTAGAATTCATTGCCGCGGAGTGCAGTGGAGGCCGGGACGCTAAATGGCTTCAAGGCAGAGATAGATAAATTCTTGATGTTGCGAGGAATTAAGGGCTACGGGGAGAATGCTGGTAGGTGGAGTTGAAATGCCCATCAGCCATGATTGAATGGCGGAGTGGACTCGATGGGCCGAATGGCCTTACTTCCACTCCTATGTCTTATGGTCTTATGGTCTTAAAACTTGGGACACGACCAGAACATGTGAGTGTGGTTAGCCGGCCCCTGGGAACACCGCTCACTCCTGTCGTCCATCCCCTTAAAAGATCCACCCATCTTCACCTTAGTCAGATGAGCCCTCTGCACCACCTTGAACTGGATCAAACTAAGCCGGGCACAGGAGGACGCTGAGTTGATCCTATGAAGATCCTTGCTCCACACATCCTCATCCAGAATAGTTCCCAATTCACACCCATAGACCATACAGTGCAGAAGGAGGCCATTTGGCCCATCTAGTCTGCACCGGCCCTTGGAAAAAACAACCTACTTAAGTCCACACCTCCACCCTATCCCCATAACCCAGTAACCCCATCCCAGTAATCCCACCTAACCTTTTTTTTTGGACACTAAGGGCAATTTAGCATGGTCATTCCACCTAACCTGCACATCTTTGGACTGTGGGTGGAAACTGGAGCATCCGGAGGAAACCCACAAAACCCATGTAGGCTCTGGGAGAACGTGCAGACTCCACACAGACAGTGATCCAGGCCGGGAATCGAACCAGGGACCCTGGAGCTATGAAGCAGCAGTGCTACCCATTGTGGTACCGCGCCGCCCATTTCATCTTCACCTCATTCAACGACTGCATCAACCCAATGCATTTCCTACTTTCCTCCGGGCCCAACAGGGATTCGAACTCTTTCCGCCTTTCCATCTCCACCACTGGGATGGATATCACATTCAAAAAATCTGTCATGGCCCAACTCTCTACCGGGGGGCTCCAATCTATAAAATTCCCGTTTCAAAAGCCGCACTGACCTTAAGTGGTGCGGAAACCAGACTGCCACTCGAGTCCCTTATCTGCTCAATCTCCCAGGAAGCCTCCTGCCACCTCAGCTGGTGAGCTCAAAGGCCTTCTCCCCTATTGCGATCCCAGCCCAGACTCCAACAGTGGCTCAGACACTGGACCAAAATCCCAATATTTTAGTTTATGTGAAAGGCTGTGCGGAAAGAATGATTCACATCAGGAGTGATTGCGTGAAGAAATAGGGCTGGGTTACTTTTAAAACAATAAACTTTGTTAACTTCACATTTGAAAAGAACAGCTTACAATTTACACTTTAAAACACTATTGTTTTCTCATGAAACAACATGATGGACATGGGAATAAAATACGTCTTTATTACTCGGATGTAAAAAATGCCACAGATCTGCCTCCCTCCCATATGTTACATAAAAACCAACAATGCTTTTGCCATCCCTGATGGAGTCAGAGATTTGGGCGTGGAACGATCCACTCTGGGAACCAGCACCACAAGGTGGCCGCCAAACCCACTAACACGATTAAACAAAGAATAATCTGAAGTCACCATCAGCAAATTACCCCTGCCCCCACCCGCTCTTCCTCTTCAGACACTACTACACCTAAATATGCATTAAAAAACAGTAAAGTGAACAAAAACCACTGAGACCTATTTTAATAAACCTAACCCCAACAGAACAAAAACACTAAGCTCATATTTAAAACCAGACTAATATAATGAGCTGCAGTCACCCACACCGCTTCCGTTAGCTAACTCTTCAACTAGCAGGACAGCTCCCACCCAGAGTGAAGAAAAATGCTAACAGATAAAGGACCCAAAGTATAAAAAACCCTTAAAACATCATACTCCAACAGGGAGCAATATATTTTCACAACAATCATAGCAAATAGAACAAAACCCCCCATAGAATTAAGCTCCTTACCTAAATCCAACTGACAAAATATTCAACCCACACAAGCTGTTTAGCACAGGGCTAAATCGCTGTCTTCGAAAGCAGACCAAGGCAGGCCAACAGTTCAATTCACGTAACAGCCTCCCCGAACAGGCGGCGGAATGTGGCGACTAGGGGCTTTTCACAGTAACTTCATTTGAAGCCTACTTGTGACAATAAGCGATTTTCATTTTCAACATGGAAATGCAAACAAGAACAAGGAACTGAGAACCCCAATAACTCCCCGTATCTGCACGCCCACTCCCAACATCCAGAAAGCCTAAGAAATACTCAATCAACCCGCACCCAGCCCGTGCTTTTCTCCAAAGGAATCTGCCCCCTCCAATGCATGGAGAAAAAAGTATTTCCGCTCAAGTCACTCTTAGCCGTGCCGATTACACCACTGCAAATCTGACTCCACTTTGACACAGGGCGGCTATGGACTTGTTGAATGCCACCCTCTTCTTAGCCAGATCCACTCTCCCATCCTGTTAGAACCTGATGGCATGGCCTTCCCATTTGTAATCACAATGCTCTCTTGCCCATCTCAGGACCCACTCTTTTTCCTGAAAGCTGTTAAATTCCGCAATAGCTGCTCGCGGTGGTTCATTGGGACAGGGCTTCTGCTGGAGTGCCCCGTGGCCATAATCCACCTCAGGATGGGACATGAGTCCACTCTCCCGCACTATCTCCCCAAACACCGTGGCAAAATACTCTGTGGGAGTTGGGCCTTCCATTCCCTCTGGGAACCCCACAACACGGATATTTTGCCCCCTGGAACGATTCTCCAGATCTTCAGCGCTTTATTCGCCTCAGCCATCAGTGACATCTCCACTTCCAGAGAGGCAATCTGGTCACTGTGTCTTGAAAGGGCTGACTCCATGCGTTGCATCACAGCGCCATGCACTTTTACTGTCTCGTTCGTCTTCTCCAACTTCAACCCATAGGGAGCCAGGGCCTCTTTCATCCACTTGCGGAGGTCCACGACACAACCCACCTTCACTTCTCAAATACCGCCGCCAAGATGCCGGTAAGCACCTCAGCTGTTAGTGGAGTCACAGAGGCTGCCTCCGCCATTTTCTCCACCAACAAGCCCCGAGAAGCCTCCGATTCAGTCGGCGGTTTAGCGCTGTCAGGCTCTCCCCCCTAGCCTGCCTGAGCATACCCCGATGTAATGAAATGAAATGAAAATCGCTTATTGTCACGAGTAGACTTGAATGAAGTTACTGTGAAAAGCCCCTAGTCGCCACATTCCGGCACCTGTTCAGGGAGGCTGTTACGGGAATCGAACCGTGCTGCTGGCCTGCTTGGTCTGCTTTCAAAGCCAGTGATTTAGCCCAGTGAGCTAAACAGCCCCTGTAGGCACTTTACTGCCTTAAACAAGTGGGTTTTTGAACAGAAATACTCCCAGAAACTGGGCGAAAAGGACTAAAAAGAAAGACCATGTCCTAGCTGGAGCCACCATGTGCACGTCTTCCCCCTTTACACATCCACCGGAAGTCCGTAAAATAAATAATCTTAATAATCTGTATCAGCAGAATCAGCAGTTGGGGGCAGCACGGTAGCATGGCGGTTAGCACAAATGCTTCACAGCTCCAGGGTCCCAGGTTCGATTCCCGGCTGGGTCACTGTCTGTGTGGAGTCTGCACATCCTCCCCGTGTGTGCGTGGGTTTCCTCCGGGTGCTCCGGTTTCCTCCCACAGTCCAAAGATGTGCGGGTTAGGTGGATTGGCCATGCTAAATTGCCCGTAGTGTCCTAAAAAGTAAGGTTAAGTGGGGGGTTGTTGGGTTACGGGTATAAGGTGGATACGTGGGTTTGAGTAGGGTGATCATTGCTCGGCACAACATCGAGGGCCGAAGGGCCTGTTCTGTGCTGTACTGTTCTATGTTCTACGTTCTATGTTCTATCGGGAAATCCACGGGCATGCGTGTGCTGCCGGCGAAACAGAGGATTCCGCCGACGGAGAATCCAGCTTTTCTTCCTCATTTCCCACATCTGGACACACATGAAGAAGTCAAAAAGTGTGCTCACATCTGTTTCCATGCTAGTGTTTCCCATAATGGGTCACCAGCCTGAGACTATAGCTTTAGTACATGACCATAAGACACAGGAGAAGAATTAGGCCATTTGGCCCATCGAGTCTGCTCTGACATTCAATCATGGCTGACATGTTTCTCATCCCCATTCTCCTGCTTTCTGCCCATAACCTCTGATCCGCTTATTAATCAAGAACCTATCTATCTCTGTCTTAAAGACACTCAGTGATTTGGCCTCTGCTGCAAAGAGTTCCACAGATTCACCACCCTCTGGCTGAAAGAATTCCTCCTCATCTCAGTTTTAAAGGATCGTCCCTTCACTCTGAAGCTGTGGCCTTGGGTTCTAGTTTCTCTTACTAGTTGGAACATCCTCTCCATGTGCATCCTATCTAGGACTCTCAGTATCCTCTCAGTGTCAATACGATCCCCCCCCCCCCCCCCCCCCCCGTCATCCTTCTAAACTCCAGCGAGTACAGACCCAGTGTCCCCAGTCCACCTCAAGCATAGCTGATCAGGAGTCCTCCTGCTCACTGTAGGCATGTTGGAAGGGTTTGCAGTTTGAGAGTCAACCTGTTTGAGAATGATCTGAATATATCCTCATTGGCCATCAATAGCTGTGGAGTGGGACTCTCTCAGAGCCTCTCTCACTCAGAAACTGGCATTGCTATCCCTTATGCCACAAGTCCTCCTTAAAGACACTGACAGTGAGATATTCAACAGATCTAATAATTAGTGATCGCCAAGGAAGTCAATTAGCAAGTTATGGCAATGTCACAACTATGGTGATAAGCCAACCATAGTTGGATGGTGTGCGACCTCCAACCAGCAGGTGGCAGTACAGATACACCATGCGGTCTCTAGGCCAAGGTCATGTGACCTGTGACACCGATATAAAGGGAGACACAAGTGGCCATCTTGAGAAGAAGATTCAGAGGGTAATAAGACACACATGTGAATGGTGGGTACAAGTTCCAGAGGAGTAGTTAGCAGACTCCATGATAACGTGCTCTGTATCAGATTGCTATCTTACCACACGAGACTCAATAAAAGATTCTGGTATCAACAACTACATTTATAGTTTTATTTTACATTGAATGGATAGCAGCAAACTTAATTTGGCAGCATGGTAGCACAAGTGGTTAGCACTGTGCCTTCACAACGCTTGGGTCTCATGTTCGATTCCCCACTGGGTCGCTGTGCGGAGTCTGCACGTTCTCCCCGTGACTGCGTGGGTTTCCTCCGGGTGCTCCAGTTTCCTCCCACAGTCCAAAGACGTGCAGGTAAGATGGATTGGCCATGATAAATTGCCCTTAGTGACCAAATAGGTTAGGACGGGTTATTGGGTTATAGGGATAGGGTGGAAGTGAGGGATTAAGTGGGTCGGTGCAGACTCGATGGGCCGAATGTCCTCCTTCTGCACTGTATATTCTATTAATAACTGTGGGACTTTGTGCCCAATTAGTTGAATCGAGCCCTTGATTACTTCAAAATGGAGACTTAATTGTTGTTGCTGATAGATGTCTCCTTTTGTGTCCTGCTAACTGTTGCGTTCAATTTTTCTGTGTTTGACTATGTGAATTTGTTGACTATTGATGCTCACTGTGCTTAATTAGTTAAGCCTGGGTGTGGACTCTCTGCATAGATACAAGACATACAAAATATACAACACCAGCCCTAAGCTCCAATGTTTCCCGATACCTTTCAAGACCGTAAGGCACCAGAATAGGAATAAATATTGCACAGGTCAAGGTCACATTATGTTGGAAATACGGCTGAAGGATTCAAAGATCTTCAAATTGACGCAACAGCCTGTAGACAGTATAAATGTTGTCAGATCATAAGGAAAGATGGAAGGAAATCGGAAAGGTTACGTTGATCTCAAAGGGCTTTGTTGTTCTGTTTATATAGTAGTTTAATAGGCCACAAAGGGGGTCCACACAGAGCTGGAGAAAGAAATAAAATGTTATTACAACTATTATTTACACGGCATGAGAGATCCCAGCCAGGACTCGCCTTGATGTCGGTACCAAAACTGGCCGACATTATACAGACATTTAGATGTATGTGCTTTGAGTTCCCTGCCCCTTTAACAGGGGAGCTCATGTTCAGCGAGGCTCATGGGAAATGGAATCATTGCCACTTCGTAATTCCCATGAAGGTTATGGCAACCCTCCCCCATCCAAAGTCCAGAGAATCCGCCGATGACTGTGACGATGGAGGGCGCTGGATTCGCTTCCCACCCGGCTGTGCGCCATGCACCAGGATCAGCTGGAGTATACCAGGAGGGCAAAGGTTGCTTCTGACTGGAATGCCGAATAGGATTCTCTGCTGGAGGCAGCTGCACTGTGGACCCTCTGTCGGAGATCTCCAATGGTTAGGTCTGCATCTTTGAATCTGTGTTGACGACCTCTCTCATGTCGGTGTCTTGACCCCCTTGGAGTTCTGTCCTTGCCCACTCAGGAATCAGGCTCGGCTGGACAAGAAATTTAGGTCCATGAGGAATTTCACAAAGAAGTGGTCAGCTGGACCTACTGTGATCCAGGAGCTTACGCATTATTCAACCCTGGACTTGTATTTGGTAGGAAACCGGCTCTGCCTGGTGGATTACAGTCCTGGAGATCCACTGTGTGATGTCTATAAACTTTCGGACATTCACTGAGTCACCTGGTACAGAGTCTGGGCTGTCGACATCGAATTGGGCGACACCCTTGCAGGCCTTGGTTGTGGCGCACCTTCCCGCCATCATCAGGGAAGACCACGTTAAGACAGGCCCAAAGTCTCTGTCCATCGGCATCTCAGCCGGGACCCCAGACATGGCGTGCAGGGTGGTCCTGAAACAAAACAGGAACCAGATCAGCCGAGTGTCAATTGACCCCAAAGACTGTTTCCATAATCGTGTTTGAACATCTGGACCGCCCTATCCGCTGGCCCAATCGAAGCTGGGTTCAACAGGAGAGTCCGAATGTGTTGTACCCTGTTGACCTTCAGAAACCCCGAGACCTTGTTTGCAAAAGGTGTGCCATTGTCCGTGACGTACAGCTCGGGGATGTCATGGATGCAAAAAGACCAATGCAACTTTTTAATTGTAGCCCTGGAGGTGGTCGCCCCCATCTTGTGGACCTCCAGCCATTTGGAATGGGCATCAATTAGGAGGAACATTAACTCCTGAAACGACCCAATAAAATCGGGATGCAACAGTGCCCATGTCCGCACTGGCCATTCTCAAGGGTGGAGTGACGCGGCCGGTGGGAGGTTTTGGTCCTCCTGACGGACGGTAAATTGTTGGGCCAATTATTCAATGTCAGCACCCAGGCCCTACCACCAAATGTAGATAAGCGCTCACGTTTTCTTTTTTGACACCGCTGAGTGCCTGTTGTGGACACCGCTGGGTGCCCATTGTGGACACCGCTGGGTGCCCGTTGTGGACACCGCTGGGTGCCTGTTGTGGACACCGCTGGGTGCCCATTGTGGACACCGCTGGGTGCCCGTTGTGGACACCGCTGGGTGCCTGTTGTGGACACTGCTGGGTGCCCGTTGTGGACACCGCTGGGTGCCTGTTGTGGACACCGCTGGGTGCCCGTTGTGGACACCGCTGGGTGCCCGTTGTGGACACCGCTGGGTGCCTGCTGTGGACACCGCTGGGTGCCTGTTGTGGACACTGCTGGGTGCCCGTTGTGGACACCGCTGGGTGCCCGTTGTGGACACCGCTGGGTGCCTGTTGTGGAGGTCCTGCAGGATCAAACTGTGGCCCCTTTCCAGGATAACAACACCCAAAACAGGACACCATCCTCCACACTAAATTCGGACATCTTTGATGAGTAAGCCTGTGATTCACCTGGGAGGTGTCGATGCCGCCCAGCATTTGACATGAGATGTCGAACCTTGGAGAAAACCGGGTCTGTTTGTTCCACTCACGGATCCTTGATGCAGTGACTGGCAACGAGTCCGTGATGTTCATGGTGGTGAAAATCTTACCAACCATGGGAGGGGATGGGGGGGGGGGGCTAGTCGGCAAGGATAGCCGGCTCAACACCAATAAAATGACCCAACGCTGAATCCGGCCACTCAACCGCACAATTGAGCTGCATGCAATCCTCCTCCTCTGGTTCATCCAGACGGAGAGTACGGGCCCTAGGCAGGCGTCTATCTCTACCGGGGCTCCGGGACTTCTGACCCACCTGTAACTTGTACTTACATCGACACTGGGGAGGTATCCCATTGGGATGACTTGGTCTTCGACCAAAGGACTGGGCACTCGAGCCAGGACGGGGCACCGGACTCTGAAGAAGGATCATCGATTTGAAAGGCTACCTTTGTTTCTCTACAGATGTTGCCCTACCTTCTGAATATTTCTAGCATTTTCTGTTAACATTACATATAACTTCAACATTGACCATGGATGCAATCTAACCAAATTGCACAGAGTCCTGTGTCAAGTGCATTTAGCCGGGTGTTTCCCAGCTCTCGCAGCGCTGAGAAATGCCACACTATCTAACTGAACTTTGTTGCAATCAGGGGCCTCAGAGAGAATGCTCCCCGAAGCCGCACTGGGGAGCTCCACTCGCTGGAGCTCCTCAGTGCAGGGGGAGATTGGGACACCATTTTTAAATGGCATCTCGATATCGTAACCTCCCAATGCGAATCTAAGACTCCCCCAAAGCCCACCTATAAGGGAACCCCCGCAAACCACCTCACATAGGCAGGGCACCCCCAGGCCCTACAGTGCGGAAGGAGGCCATTCGACCCATTGAGTCCGCACCGACGCTCTTAAAGAATACCCGAGCTAGGGCCACACCCCGGCCCCATCCTTGTAACCCCATCTGACCTTGGGGCAATCTAGCCTGGCCAAGCCACCTCACCTGCACATCTTTGGACTGCAGGAGGAAACCGGAGCACCCGGAGGAAACCCATGCAGACACGGGGAGAACGTGTAAACCTGGGTCAATGGAGCTGTGAGGCAGCAGTGCTAACCACTGTGCCGCTTCTGCAATCTATTGATTCCAACATTTAATTCCAGATTATACAACGGGTGTTATAAACAAATTGTTTCATTTTACCAGGTGGATTGCTTTATTAAATCTTGGTGCTGATTGCTAACGGTATCCTCCAGTTCTCTGAGTGACACAGGCTGATGGAAGTCATTGTGAAGCCCACTCCTATATCCACCTCTGTCAGCCAGGTGAACGGTGTGTCTCAGTTTTCCCACTTACACCTTTAAGCCACAAGGTTATAGGTTCAATCCACACTCGTGAAACCTGAACACATTTGAGTGCAGTACCACTGGAATGACGGACTGTCACAGGTGCTGGCTTGTGGATGAGCCATTCACCAGGGGGCCTCTCAGTTGCATCCCAGGCTACTATTTTGAACAAGAGCCAAGGGAATTCTCAATGTTGCTCAATTAAGATCACTAAAAAAAAAGCAGAATAACCGGTCATTATCACATTATTGTTGGCGGTTGCTGTGTGGAAAATGGCTGCCACGTTTTTTGACACGGCAACTAATCACGGTAACCATTCAGGTGCTGGGAATGCCTCTCCACATCTCCCAGCAATTCCGGGACCTGCGTGTGTCAAGGATGCAATGCCATGCAAAGTGGCAGGCTTTTCCATCGAACAATTTGTGTAATGTGCATTAATCAGAAAGGAATATACGTCCGGTCCAATTTAATCTCCATTTACTTTATGTCAAATGTAATGTGGATCTTGGAAAGATCAATATTTATTTTTGCATGAGGAAATATTGAACAGCTGGCACAGTGCATTTCAGCATTTCAGATGCCCTTACCTCTCAACTGCTCTCCAGCCAAGTGAGGTATGTGGCTTTCCAGCGTCTTGCCCAAGAAAGTCCAGGAGCCAAACCACTCAAGCAACGCATGATCCAACCCTGTGGGCGGTTCGGTAGCACAGTGGTTAGCACTGTTGTTTCACAGCTCCAGGGTCCCTGGTTCAATTCCTGGCTTGGATCTATGTCTGTGCGGAGTCTGCACGCTCTCCGTATGTCTGTGTGGGTTTCTTACGGGTGCTCCGGTTTCCTCACACAGTCCAAAGATGTGCAGGCTAGGTGGATTGGCCATGATAAAATTGTTCTTAGCATCCAAAAAGGTTGGGTGGAGTTCCTGGATTACGGGGATAGAGTGGAGGTAGGCTTGGGTAGGGTGCTCTTTCCAAGGGCCAGTGCAGACTCAATGGGCCGAGTGGCCTCCTTCTGCACTGTAAATGCTACACACAAAATCTCCTGGAGCAAAGCAGAGCAATTTGTGAGTTGGCAAGACAAGGAAAAGCTTGTTTGGGAAATGATCCTGCTCCCATCTGTAGCTGCCCTCTCATTGCCATCCCCTCTCATTGCTTCCCCAGTTACTCCTGTTCCCTCTACAGTCATCTTTCATCGCTCTTCTGTAACCCGTCGCCCCTCTTGTTACTCTGTCCAATCACCTTTCCTCAAGTCCCTCTCTTATCTGTGTCACTCTGGATAATACCAGCGATAGCTCAGCTGGCAAATCTCGTGTCTGCGCCAAAGGTTCTGGGTTCAAGTCGTGAGCGCAAAAATCGATGTCGATGCTCAACCGCAGTGCCGAGGGATTGCTGCTCTGTCAGAGGTGCCGTCTCGCTGATGAGACCCTGGCTGCCCCCTCTGATGGACAGAGCAAGGGGGGGTGGGGGGGGGGGGGTACCTCCCTGAGGTCCTGCCCAGTATTTATCTCTCAATCAATATCACAGGTTATTTGGTTATGATCGCATTATGTTTGTGGGATCTTACTGTGTACATAGTTTCCTACAACAATGACTACACTTCAAAAGTACTTCAATTGACTGTAAAATCCTTTAGGATATCTTGGTGGTCATCAAGTCTTTTTTTATTAATCCTTTCATGCCACCAATGCAGCAACCTACAGTCTTCCTCTCTCACATTCTCGCCTGCATAAAACTCTAGACTGATTGTACTATTACCTTGTCTCATTCCAATTGTAACATTACTCCCACCTGTGTCAGAATTCCCAGTACTTTATCCGCTGACTTTCCTACTCCTGATTGTGGGGTGTGATTCCACAGGAACAGGGGACCCTCCAATACCTCAACCAACAGGTCATTCTACATTAGAGAATCAGAGAGAGATAAGAGAAACCTACAGTGACAGAAAGAGGCCATTCGGCCCATCGAGTATGCACCGAGCATTTGAATGACCACCCTACCGAGGCCCAATCCCTGCTCTGTAACCTCACCCTGTTTAGCATGTCCATCCATCTAACCTGCACATCTTTCATTTATGAACCTGGACGGTGAGGACTGGAATGTTATTATTTCAGAGGGGACAGCACATCCAGGCAACCCCCCCCCCCCCCCCGCGGCCAATCAATCTCTCTGTGGGTGGACTATCTGGTTGGGTTTCCCGGATATCTATTTGGAACAGGAACCACGGCTGATCTTCTTTCTCCCTAGACCAGTGTTTCTCAAGGTGCATGGATCACTGGTGGTTAGGCAGTCAACGGGCTGGTCCAAAGTGTCACTGATGTACAAGGCCACAGCCGAGGCTATACCAGACAACAGTCCAGAACCCTCATGCACACCACTCTCATGTTGCCACACAACCAGATTGGCGCCCGCATGCTTGGCATGAGACACCATTGGTGCGGGCAACAACGATATTGTTTTATGAGCAGGATTTAGCCCACTGTTGATATGTTTGAATACTATCTTCGTGAGATAAGTCTTAGATTCTTAGAAGAAGACTATTGTGAGGTTTATATCACAATGTTTCAATTGAACGTGTTTTTTTGCATTCAATATGAAGAATAGAAACAGGATCAGGTGTAGACCATTCGGCCCCTTGAGCCTGCTCGACCATTCGATACGATCGCGCTCAGGCTCAACTCCACTTTCCCGACCACACCCCATATC
The DNA here is from genome assembly GCF_902713615.1 of Scyliorhinus canicula. Classification (NCBI taxonomy): domain Eukaryota; kingdom Metazoa; phylum Chordata; class Chondrichthyes; order Carcharhiniformes; family Scyliorhinidae; genus Scyliorhinus; species Scyliorhinus canicula. The sequence continues at coordinate 62,073,656 of NC_052166.1, forward strand.
CGTTGATTCCCTGAGATTACAAAACTCGATCTCAGCCTTGAATATATTCAGTGATGCAGCATCCAGGACTGTGGGATAGAGAATTCTGAAACTTCACAGCCCTTTGAGGAAAGAAATTTCTCCTCATCGCAGTCCTAAATGATTGGCCCCTTATCGTGAGACAGTGGCCCCTCCCCTCCTCTCACGTTCTAGATTCCCCAGACAGGGGGCCACAATCTCTCAGTGTCTACCCTGTCCTGCCCCTTCAGAACATTTCAAAATGTGAAAATGTGTACGTCTTTGTTTCTTGACTTGAGTAAATAATTTATGATATTTAACAAAAATACACATAAATTTGATGTATCTCGTAGCAAAAGGGGAACAGCAAAATTATTTATGCTTCCCATCAATTCTGAACTGGTAAGTCAGAATAAGGCCAGTAGGTGGCCCATGGGGGTCTTTTGCCCCGACCAAGTGGTCCTTGGATCAAAAAGGTTCAGAACCACTGCCATGGGCAGCACGGTAGCACACTGGTTAGCACGGTTGCATCTCAGCGCCAGGGTCCCAGGTTCGATTCCCGGCTTGGGTCACTGTCTGCACGTTCTCCCCGTGTCTGCGTGGGTTTCCTCCGGGCGCTCCGGTTTCCTCCCACAGTCCAAAGATGTGCAGGTTAGGTGGATTGGCCATGCTAAATTGCCCTTAGTATTCAAAAATAGTTAGGTGGGGTTACTGGGTTACGGGGATAGGGTGGAGGTGTAGGGCTTAAGTCGGGCGCTCTTTCCAAGGGCCGGTGCAGACTCGCTGGGCCGAATGGTCTCCCTCTGCACTGTAAATTCTATGGTTCTATGAAACCAGCGAAGGTGGGGTACTTGAACCCTGTCTGAGTTCTGTAAAGTTATTAAACCAGGCAAATTCCTTTTCACTGGGTATTTACCCAGTGAGCCCTAAGGGGGCTCGCAATCTGCTTTCTACCAGGTGACAGGGTCCTTGTTCTGCACAATCGCTTTCCCAATATCCATACTTTGATCTAACTGTATCAGGTGCCAGTGGTTCCAATGCCCGTATGGGTCTGTTCTGCTGCTAAGTCTTTCTAACAATGCTCATTGGACACACTGCTCAACACTGAGCAGGATTTGATGACATATCAGATTTTACCTTCTATTTCTCCAGCTCCATTTCCCACCGTAAACCCGATAGCACATGGCTGCTGCGGAACACGGATGTTCCCATATCGGCAATGGAAAGGCTGGAGTCTCCAGCTGTTTGACTGCCCCGTGCACCAACCCCACCCAGTGCACTTCATTGCGAAGGCAGCACACGTTAGTTTGTGTGATTATTTGATGCAGATTTGCCTGTGCAAATCTACTGACCAGGATTAATGTGAAAGTGCGCAAACTCAGCACTGATGGCGGAGCGGGGATCGATTTCGTTTTGTATTATTGATGAAGGCGAAGGTTTTATTTGTGCCGTCAGCATTTATTTATTCTGAAACAAATGGCTGTCTGGTTAAAGACAATGCAGCACTTCATCGGTTCAGACAAGGAATCTGCTGCTGAACACCTGTCTTTGTCACCAGAGCCTCTGTCTCCTTCCTTTTCCCAGAGGGTCACAGTCTGAAGATCCCCTGTTGAATTCCAGCGGCATTTACAGCCACCTCTTACTGTCGAGCCCCTAGAATGCAATCGAACATTCCAAAGCACTTCACAGGAGTGTGTATTAAACACCGATTAGATACCGAGCCACATTAGAAGATATTATTACAGGTGAACAAAAGCTGAGGTAGATTTTACTGAGGTCGGGAGAGAGGACGATAGGCTCATGGAGGGATTGCAGAACTCTGGTGAGTGTGGTAAGCACAGATGCTCAAGAAGGTCAAATGAAAGGAATGTAGAGTTTCCAGAGCATTCTGGGGCTGGAAAAGGTTTTAGAGATAGGGGAGAGACCATGGAGGGATTTGAACAGGAGTGGACGTGGAAAGGATGTTTCCACTTGGAGGAAAAACTAGAAGCAGAGGACTCAATTTCAGACTAAAGAGACAATCCTTTAAAACTGAGATGAGAAGGAATTTCTTCAGCCAGAGGTCGGTGAATCTGTGGAACTCTTTGCCACAGAAGGCTTTGGAGGCCAAATCACAGAGTGTCTTTAAGACAGAGATAGATATGTTCTTGATTAATAAGCACAGTAAGAAGTCTTACAACACCAGGTTACAGTCCAACATGTTTGTTTCAAACACTAGCTTTCGGCGCACTGCTCCTTCCTCAGGTGAATGATGCACCTGAGGAAGGAGCAGTGCTCCGAAAGCTAGTGTTTGAAACAAACATGTTGGACTGTAACCTGGTGTTGTAAGACTTCTTACTGTGCTCACCCCAGTCCAACGCCGGCATCTCCACATCTTGATTAATAAGGGCATCGGGGGTTATGGGGAGAAGACAGGAGAATGGGGATGAGAAAAATATCAGCCATGATTGAATGGCAGATTAGACTCGATGGGCCGAGTGGCCTAATTCTGCTCCTATGTCTTATGGTCTGAATGAGAAGTTTAAAACTGAGGGAGGCGATACAGGGTAATGGGTGGGCATCATTAAGGAACACTACTCCCATGTTGAGGCACTGTTAAGGATAGCCGATGAGACCTCTGTTATACCCAATTGCAAAAAAAAAAAAAATCAAATGTTCAAGAGGTGATGAAGAAGCTGGAGAGAAAGAACAAGGTTAAAGAGTGGTCGGATGGCGGTGTTTCAAATAATGATGGACAGGTTGGGAATAAACGCTGAAGAAGTTATGCTAAACCTTTATAAACCACAGATTCAGCCTCAGTTAGAGTATTGTATTCAACTCTCAGCACCATACTGCAGGAAGAATTTCAAACCTTGGAAAGGGTGCGGAGGATTAGCAGATTTATATCGGGGAAGAACGACTTCAGTTATGTGGGAAGAATAGAGAAACGGATTGATTTCTTAGTCATGTTGTGGAGGTGGATCAATGATCCTGATGGTGGGTAGGATCTGGAATTTGACACTCAGCTCAGGAACAAGCTGAACACCAGTAGGGTTTGATGTTTTGGATTGGATTGGATTTGTTTACTGTCACGTGTATCAAGGTACAATGAAAAGTATTTTTCTACGAGCAGCTCAAACAGATAATTTAGGACATGAAAAGAAAGAAGATGAAAAGAAAAATACATAAAAGGGCAACACAAGGTACACAATGTAAATACATAGACACCGGCATCGGGTGAAGCATACAGGGGTGTAGTATCAATCAGGTCAGTCCATAAGAGGCTCGTTTAGGAGTCTGGTAACAGCGGGGAAGAAGCTGTTTTTGAGTCTGTTTGTGCGTGTTCTCAGACTTCTGTATCTCCTGCCCGATGGAAGAAGTTGGAAGAGTGAGTAAGCCGGGTGGGAGGGGTCTTTGATTATGCTGCCTGCTTTCCCCAGGCAGCGGGAGGTGTAGACAGAGTCAATGGATGGGAGGCAGGTTTGGGTGATGGACTGGGCTGTGTTCACAACTTTCTAAAGTTTCTTTTGGGGAAATGTGAGCGAATCAGGAAGTGGGAAATTTGGAATTCGAGCACAATCCAGGGCACAAGGTTCCTTAAAAAGAGGACTCTTGACTTCAAAGGATGCCAACAGACAACGGCACTGACTGGCTGCTGCCTTGAATAAGGGCATTTGAAGCCTCTAAGAGTGACAATAGTTTGACGAAAGCTCCTTCTCTCTTCCCCCAGGAAACAGTCCACGAGCCAGTCCTGGGACTGTTTCAGTGGGTGCTGCACTTCCACAAAATACCTACTCTGTTCCCCTAAATAAGAAAGTTCTAAAATATTGAGTGGCTCTGAAAGGGATGAGTTCAAACTCACCCAGAAGAAGGGGCGGGAGGGGGTGGGCAGGGCGTCGCAGTGGTTAGCACTGCCGCCTCACGGCGCCGAGGACCCGGGTTCGATCCCGGCTCTGGGTCACTGTCCGTGTGGGGTTTGCACATTCTCTCCGTGCCTGCGTGGGTCTCATCCCCACAACCCAAAGATGTGCAGGGTAGGTGGATTGGCCATGCTAAATTGCCCCTTAATTGGAGAAAAGAATTGGGTACTCTAAATTTTTTTTAAAAATGTAACCCAGAAGAAAAACATTATTGGGACCAATGCAAAATTCACCCCAGTCAAGCATAACCATTTGGACTGTTAAACCCAAGTGTATCAAAAGCTCACAAATGAGTATATATTTTGTCCACGTGCTACACTACATGAACACAGCTCTCTCTGGGTGTGACAGGCACTGATTTCTTTCCGATCCAGCTACCTCTTTGTCCAGCTTCCATAACCTGTGTTTTATCAGCCTCTGTATTTATATAAAGGAGACAGACAGATGGTAATAAATCAATGAAGACAATCTGCAGACAGACTGAGGACAAACAGCAGCTCCTGCTTCCCATTATCCGGAGGCCTTCATGAATGCCCGCTGGAGGTTTTCCTTCCAGTTTACAATCAATTAGCTTTGCAAGAGAATAAAAACCCTTGCCTGATAATGAGCAAATTGCAAGTAGATTAATCAAGTCACTTTCCAAACTGCCATAAACAAACATGTGAATCGCACCCCCCCCCCCCCCCCCCCCCCCCCCCGGCATAATTAAATGTAACATTCCCAAAGGGATGTCTCAGCGGAGAAGCCAAGCCTTTTTTTGTTATTTCTAGCAAGAGATGACTATGGGAATGACCTGATTTTTAAGGTTATTAGAGAGTTTGGCAAGTTAGATACAGAGAGGATAGGCTCGATTTTAACCCTGGGTGGGTTTTGATCGGAAATAAGCAAAATACAGCGGATGCAGGAATCCGACACGAGGACGGAGTTTGGTGGAAAATCTCAGCAGGCCTGGCAGCATCTGTAAGGAGAAAGAAAGAAACAGAGTTAACGTTTTGACTCCTTAAAACGATTGGAAACTTTGGCTCTGCTTCCTCGTTCCTTAAGAAACATAGAAAATAAGAGCAGGAGGAGGCCAATTGGGGTACGGGCCTGCTCTGCCATTCATTATGATCATGGCCGATCAGCAAATTCAATAGCCTCACCCCACTTTCCTCCCATACCCTTTGACCCCCTTCACCTTAAGTGCTGTGTCTACCTGCTTCCTGAAAACATAGTGGGCGAGATTCTCTAATCCCGCGGCAGAGTGTCCATGCCGCCGTAAATGCCGTCGCGTTTTACGACGGCGTGAACGGTTCGAGCTGAGGGCTAATTCTGGCCCCTACAGGGGACCAGGACGACGCGAACTGTGCGCCGCGGGATTCGCGCATGCGCAGTGGCCTCCTTCAACGGGCCGGCCCTGATGGAACATGGCGCAGGGCTACAGGGGCCGACGGGTAGGAAAGGAAGTCCCCAGCCAGAGAGGCTCCGATCGCGGGCCACATGCTGGCGTCAGGGCAGCATGGCGCGACTTGGCCCCGACCCCGGGCTGAGAGAATCCCGCCCAGGGTTTTGGCCTCAACTACGTCCTGTGGTAACAAATTCCACAGGCCGACCACTCTCTGGGTGAAGAAACTCTCCCCACCTCAGTCCTAAATGGCCTGCCTCGCATCCTCAGACCGTGGCCCCTATTCTGGACAGCCCACCATCGGTCTTGCATCTATCCTATCTTGTCCTGTTAGAATTTTACAGGTTTCTGTGAGATCCCCCCCTCATTCTTCTGAACTCCAGCAAATACAATCCCAACCGATTCAGTCTATCCTCAAACGTCAGTCCCGTCATCCCAGGAATCAGTCTGGTAAAACTTTGCTGCACTCCCTCTAAAGCAAGAACATCCTTCCCCAGATAAGGAGACCAAATCTGCACACAATATTCCAGGTGTGGTCTGACATTCCTGCTCCTGTACACAAATCCTCTCTCAATGAAGGCCAGCATATCATTTGCCTTCTTTACCGCCTGCTGTACCTGCATGCTTACCTTCAGTAACTGGTGTACAAGGACACCCAGGTCTCTTTGTACTTTTTCCTCTCCTAATTTATGGCCATTCAGATACTAGAGGCAGCCAGACTGGATCAGCCTGAAACGTTGACTCTGTTTCTCTCCACACATGCTATCTGACTGGCTGAGTATTTCCGGCATTTTCTATTTCAGATTTCCCGTATTCACTATATTCACAACTATTTGCTTTTGTGTGCAGACATTGGAGTTATTTTAAACTGTAGTCACTGTTGCCTGGAGGAATGGCAGCCGTCAATTAGCACGCAAATAACAATGGGATAATGACCAGATAATCTACGTTAATGAAGTTGATTGAGGGCCAAATATTGGCCAGGAAACCAGGAACAACTCTCTTGCACGGCGGCACAGTGGTTAGCACTGCTGCCTCACAGCACTGGGGACGCGGGTTCAATTCCGACCTTGGGAGACTGTCTGTCTGGAGTCTGCACGTTCTCCCCGTGTCTGCGTGGGTTTCCTCCGGGTGCTCTGGTTTCCCCCCACAGTCCAAAGATATGCAGGTTAGGTGGATTGGCGGTGCTAAATTGCCCCATAGTGTCCAAAGATTTGTAGGTTAGGTTACGGGGCGAGGACGGGGGAGAGCGGTTGAATGGATCGAGGTAGGGTGCTCTTTTGGAGGGTGGGTGCAAACCCGATGGGCCGAGTGGCCTCCTTCTGCACTTAGGAATTCTATGACTCTTTGGATTCTTCATAATGGTGCTCTGGGAACGTTTTAATTCACCCCAGAAGACTGATAGGAACTTGGTTTGATGTATAACTTGGAAGACAGCACCTCTCACATTATGGCACTCCCTCAGTACTGCACTGAAGTGTCAGCCTAGATTTTGTGCTCAAATCTCTGGAGTGCGATTGTGGAACCACAGCCTTCTAACTCGGAGCTGAGAGCATTGAGTGAAACCACACATTGTCTGGACTGGGTAGGAGGGGCAAATTCTCTTCCATGAAGGGCATTTGTGAAGCAGATGGATTTTGTTATGGGCCAGGGTTTAGAGAACCCTGAAGTGTATCCTGGAGTTCACCTGACCCACAACTTTTAATAAATTGTGGTATGGGGAGCACACGGGCCACTCTACAGGTGTGGTACAGCAGAAATAGAAAAGTATTTTTTAAAGCAAAACAATGTTTATTCTATGAACTCAAGTTCACCTTTTTAAAACATACAGTGAACATCTTAGCAACCATTAGTTCAAATACAACCCCCAAAGAATACAACACTAAGTAATCCTCAATAACTTCCCAAACAACATCCAGAAGACAAAAGAAACACCTTTTAACAGAAGCACATTAGGTTTACATTCACTACTGAGAACATTTATAATTCTGAATTCACCAAATGATCAAGAGATTGTCTTTTCATGGCAGAGAGATCAACGGCACATCTGTTCTGTCTGGCTTCAGCTCCAACACTGAAAACGAAACTAAAACACACCCTGCAGCAAACAGCCCAAAACGAAAGTAAAAAGCTGACAGACTGCCCAGCTCCACCCACACTCTGACATCACTGATAAACACCCATTTCTTAAAGGTACATTTCTTAAACACCTATTTCTTAAAGGTTCTCTCACATGACAATTTGCACAACAAGTCGGCAGCTTTTTGTGATCACTTTCCTGGTGGCAACTCACGAATGACCTGATTAACTAAAGTCAGTTCATTAACTACCCATGGTGTGGTATGTCTCTGGTAATGCTTCGTTAATATGTGTGTTGACTCACATTCACACGTTGAAGCATTCCCTATGCCAGTTCTGCAGATGATATTTCCTTCCCTATTGTCCTCTCTCCTACCAAACAGAATCTCTTACAGTCAATGGAAGCCATGATATGGAGATGTTAGCGTTGGACTGGGGTGAGCACAGTAAGAAGTCTTACAACACCAGGTTCCTCACGTGAGGAAGGAGCTGTGCTCCGAAAGCTAGTGATTCAAAACAAATCTGTTGGACTTTAACCTGGCGTTGTGAGACTTCTTTCTCAGCCAATGGAATGGCTGAGTGTTAATTATCCTTCGGTACAGTAAGCTCAACCCTCCGCACGATTTTTAGATAACCTAAATTGGGAGAGATTTCAGAATGCAAGAAAACAATTGAAGACAAACTGACTACGAGGTCATTAAAGAATCAGGGGCGGGATTGTCCCCTAACCGGCGGGGCAGGCCGACTGGTGCCGAGGAGTGGCGTGAACCACTCCGGCGTCGGGCTGCCCGGAAGTTGCGGAATCCTCAGCCGGCGCGAGTTGGCGCATGCGTGGGAGCGCCAGCATGTGCTGGCATCATCCCAGTGCATGCGCAGAGGGGTTCTTCTCTGCGCCGGCCATGGTGGGCCGTTACACTAGCCGGCGCAGAGGGAAAGAGTGCTCCCCACGGCACAGGCCCGCCCGCAGATTGGTGGGCCCCGCCTGTGGGCCAGATCCCCCCGTGCCCCCCCGAGGACTCCGCAGGACGCCCGCAGAGCCAGGTCCCACCGGTATGGACCTGGTGTAATATACGCCCATGGAACCCGCCGAAAATGGGAGGCCATGTGGCCTATCGCGAGGCGGAGAATCGCCGGGGGGGGGGGGGGGGTGGCGCTGCCAACGGCCCCCGACTGGCGCGACGCGATTCCTGCCCCCGCCGAAAAACCAGCCCCAGTTCTTCAGACTCAAGTGGACTAGTTTCTCGACTAATGCTGGACACAGCAATTAAACCAGGAATGAAAACTCAGGAGAGGATTGCTTGCCTCCCCCAGTAAAGCTGAGAATTAAGCACATTTATTTAGTCATTATCACCTGCGCTGTAATCTTACTCTATCATGTTGCTCGAACGTCCAAAGATGGATTATTATAATGGTCTTGGAGCCATTTTATTTGATTCATAATCAATATGTGTAACTTTTGTCAAATTCCAAAGGATATCTACTAACATCGAATAAAGAGTGTGAAAGGCTTTTGCTTCTTTGTTGATTTTAACCAAGTTCTTTGATGTATTTTCCCAATTTGTCTCTGCAGTCACAGAACCTGCAGTCATTCAACGGTACTGCACATCATTTGAAGAGAGATTCTTCCAGATATGTGAAAAGGAATTAACCAAAATAAACACATTTTACGCAGGTAACTTTGAGATTTTGTTTTGTCATTCTTCATATCTCTGGAGCTTCTTAAGGTTACTGATGCTAACTTTCTTTTTTTTTCATAAACATTTTGTTGAGGTATTTTTGGTATTATAACAACAACAAAATAAACAATGTACATGAAACTATAAATATAGTGCAAAAGCCTGCTTCCTCCCTTACAGGTCCCACCTTTATTAACCCCCTTCTCTAAGCTAAACTAACCCCCCCCCCCTTCTGCTGACGATTAATTGTCCGTGAAGAAGTCGACAAACGGTTGCCACCTCCGGGCGAACCCTAACATTGACCCTCTCAAGGCGAACTTGATTTTCTCCAGAGAAAGCTAGGCATGTCCGACAGCCAGGTCTCCGACTTTGGGGGCTTTGAGTCCCCAATAGTATCCGTCTCCGGGCTACCAGGGAAGCAAAGGCCAGAGTGTCTGCCTCTTTCTCCTCCTGGAATCCCGGGTCTTCCGATACCCCGAAAATTGCCACCTCTGGACTCAGCGCCAACCTTGTTTTTAACACCTTGGACATGACATCTGCAAACCCCTGCCAAAATCCCCTTGAATTGTATCAGGCTGAGCCTGGCACATGTTGGGAACGCATTGACTCTACTCAACGCGTCAACCCATAGACCATCCTCTATCTCTCCTCCCAGCTCCTCCTCCCACTTGCGTGTCAGCTCCTCGGTCTGCGTCTCCTCTGACCCCATAAGTTCCTCGTAAATGTCTGAGATGCTCCCTTCTCCTACCCACCCTCTGAAAACGACCCTGTCCTGAATCCCCCTTAGCGGAGGAGCGGGAAGGTTAACGCCTGTTTATGTAGGAAGTCCCGCACCTGCAGATACCTGAATTTGTTTCCCCTCGCCAACCCAAACTTCTCCTCCAGCACCCTCCTACTCGGAAAGCTCCCCTCTATAAACGTATCCCCCATCCTCTCAATCCCTGCTCTCCGCCATATCCGGAACCCGCCATCCATGCTTCCCGGGGCAAACTGGTGATTATTACAGATTGGGGACCAGACCGATGCTCCCTCTGCTCCCACATGTCTCCTCCATTGCCCCCAGACTCTCAGGACCGCCACCACCTCGGGGCTGGTGGAGTACCGTGCAGGCGGGAATGGCAGAGACGCAGTTACCAATTCCCCCAGAATGGTGCCCTTACATAAAGCTGCCTCCATACGCTCCCATGCCAACCCCTCCCCCACCACCCACTATCATGGCTATATTTGCTGCCCAGTAATAGTTACTAAAATTTGCCTGCCCAAACAAAACCAGTGATCACTTTGTTGACCCATTTAAAAAAGGACCGCGGAATAAAGAGACATTGAAACACGAACAAGAATCTTGAGGGGAGTATCATCTTCACCATCTGCACCCTCCCAGCCAGTGACAATGGAAGCAGGTCCCACCTCTGAAAATCGCCCTTTGTTTGGTCTACTAGTTGGGCCGGATTTCATTTATGCAGCTGGTCCCATTCCCGCGCCACTTGAATGCCTAGGTAACTAAAGCTTCCCCCTACTAATCTAAACGGCAACTCCCCCAATCGCCTCTCCTGTTCCCTCTCCTGGACCGCAAACATCTCAGTTTTCCCCATATTTAGCTGATACCCCGAAAACTGGCCAAATTCCCCTAGAATCCCGGACCAGCCCCTTCCAGCCGTTGAGGCTCTCAGAGAAATTGACGAAGGCTCTATAGCTAGCGCGAACAACAGTGGGGAGAGAGGGAATCCCTGTCTTGTTCCCCAGTGCAGTCTAAAATAGTCCGATGTCCTATTCGTTCGTACGCTTGCCACAGGAGCCTGATACAGAAACCTGACCCAGTCAATAAAACCCCTCCCAAATCCGAACCATCCCAGTACCTCCCACAGATAATCCCATTCTACCCGATCAAAAGCCTTTTCTGGATCCATTGCGATCACTACCTCCACCTCCCTACCTTCCGGGGGCATTATGATCATGTTTAACAACCTTCTTACATTGGCCACCAACTGCCTACCCTTAACAAACCCCGTCTGGTCCTCCCCAATAACATCCGGAACACAATTCTCAATCCTGGAGGACAAAATTTTGGCCAACAGTTTGGCATCCACATTCAACAGGGATATTGGCCTGTAGGACCCACACAGCTCCGGGTTCTTGTCCCGCTTCAGAATCAGCGACATCGTGGCCTGTGACATCGTCGGGGGCAGCACCCCTCTTTCCCTTGCCTCATTGAACATCCTCATCAACACTAACCCCAATATCCCAGAGAACTTTTTATAAAACTCCACTGTGTACCCGTCCGGCCCCGGGTCTTTACCCGACTGCTTGGCCTTCAAGCCCTCCACTATCTCTTCCAACTCGATCGGGGCCCCCAGCCCTTCTACCAGCTCCCCGCCCACCTTTGGGAAATTCAGCCCCCGGAAGAAGTGCTTCATCCCCTCCGGCCCCATAGGGGGTTCCGACCTATACAGCCTACTGTAGAAATCCCTACACGCCTTATTCACCCCTGCTGAATCTCCAACCAGGTTCCCATCCCCGTCATTTACTCTCCCTATCTCCCTGGCTGCCTCCCTCTTCCTAAGCTGCTGTGCAAGCATTCTGCTGGCCTTCTCTCCATACTCATAGATCACCCCCCTCGCCTTCCTCAGCTGCTCCACCATCCCCCCCCTGTGGTTAACAAGCCGAACTCCGCATGTAGCCTCCGCAGTTCCCTTAAAAGCCCTGCCTCTGGGGTATCCGCATACCTCCTATCAATCTGTAGTATCTCCTTTACCAGTTGGTCCGTCCCTGCCCTGTCCACCTTCTCCCTATGGGCCCGTACCGAGATCAGCTCCCCTCTGACCACCGCCTTCAGTGCTTCTCAGACCATCGCTGCTGAAATTTTCCCCGTTTCGTTGACCTGCAGGTAGTTCTGAATACATTTCCTCAGCCGCTCACACACCCCTTCGTCAGCCAAAAGTCCCATATCTAACCTCCAGTGCGGGCGCTGGTTACTGTCTTTACTAACCTGCAGGTCAACCCAGTGCGGAGCATGGTCTGAGATTGTGATCGCCGAGTACCCCGTGTCCACCACCCCTGCCAGTAAGGCCCTGCTCAAAATAAAGAAATCGGGGGAAAATCCCCCGTTTCTGCTTAGCAAAGCCTTCCTGAATAACTTGCATCAGCTGCTCCGTTAACCGCTGGGTCGACAAACCAGAGGTCCGGTCCTCCGCCATGCTGTCACCTGCTGCAGCTTCAACCCAAGCCTTCTCTGTCTTTCTGTTTCTGCCTTTACCAGCACTTCTAGTCCTTCTCTCCATGCACCGATGTGGGAATTCAGTACACAATTGCCTCTGTCACCAGTTTTACAATTCAAGTCCGGTAGAAAATCATGGGAAAAGGTCCAAAAGTTCGACCCGAGCGGGAGCCACCCAAATGTGCGACTTACTCCTTCCTGAAGTAAGCCGCCACCGGAAGTTCCCGATGCTAACTTTCTTGATCAGGAACACACTGCCTGAACCGGTGGTTTCATCAGATTCCATGGGAAATTTTAAAAGGTAAGTGGGCATGAGAAGGGCATTAATAAAGGAGAACTAATTTACATGGGGAGAAAGCTGGGTGTGGGACTAAATTGTATACTTTCTGGAAGAGCCAGCACGGCGCCTGACAGGCTGAATGGCCTCCTTATGGGTTGCGTATGTGATTCTATCACCTTTCGTTGATTCCCCCTTGATATACCGGCAGACTCTGGCTACTGATAATCGCTGATGTTTTGCCAACCAGTTTTGTGACAATTGTTCCCAATTTATGGATTTGTTCTGGAATCTTCTGACTGATACTATGGAAATGATTGGCTGATATCAACCGTAAAATTAGACAATCTGCAACATTGCATAAACACCAGCAACTCTCCGCACTAATTAGTTTAATAAATAGCATTCATGAAATGTCAGCAATTTCCACATTTCCTGATGGACTGTTGCATATTTTACATCTGTGAGCTATGCAGAGATGACACAAGTTTCTGTGGGTGGAATTTTACAGCCCTTCCCACCGGCAGGTTTTCCGCTCCCGGTTGAAGTCAATGAACTTTTGAATGGTTTGCCACATTTATCGCCCTGGCCCCACCCCCACTGCGATGGAGCCATCAAATTCCGCTCTATTTATGTTGCAGGTTTTAATCACAGTGCTTTAAATGTCTGCTCTCGCCTTGAGCTTTTCCACAGTCTTGTCTATTGTTTTCTCGGAATCCACATCCAGACTTAACGAATCAGGTACAGTGTACATCAATTGTCAACAGACTCACATAATCAAACACAGAGCAATTGAAGACTTCGCTATGGTGTGATGCAGCTATGAATGGAGCAGAATTGCTGGTCTACGAATTGGTCTCCGTGTAAGCTGGAGCAGTATATGAAATTCAGAGGCTTTTCAGTGAGCACTGCTCTCCTGCGAGATTAATGGCATGGCTTTTCAGAGATAGAGCTGCAACACTGGGCTGCAATTCTCCAACTTGCTGCCTTTGAGTGTGGTAAAATTGATGATAGGGAACAAACATTTGGGTTGAACCTTTCACGACCTGGGGATGTCCAGACTGGTTTCCAACCCATTAAAATATTTGTTGGAATGTAGTTGCTGTTGGAAAGAAAAATGTTGGCCAATTTGTGCGCAGCAAGTTCCCAAAAACAGCAATGAGATAATGACCAGATAACATGTTTTAGTCACATTGGTCAGAGATCAATATGGTCAAGGTGAACCAGCTGTGAACTTATTTCCTCACTGTTTGTGGGATCTTGCTATGCGTGAAATGGTTGCCATGTTTACCGATTTAAAAGCAATCACTTTACTGCTGGTTCATTTTATAATTCATTCTCGGCGAAGTACTTTGTGATGTTCGCAGGACTTGTGGTTGAGGGTCGCTATAAATGTATTCTCTTCCTGCTTGTTATCATTCGAAATGCCTACTTAAATATAAATGGTTTATTATGCATACTGATCTGGAATAGCCAAAGGATCTTGTTACACTCCAGATGCCGAATGCATTGTCCAGATATAAATAGAGAATTTTTCCAAGGTGAGACTCTCATTGGACAGAACATTGCATGACTGAGGGACCTTCTAAATCCTCCCAACATCACTGAAATTGTGTAGATACAAAATAAGAACACCATATTCAACATCTAAAGAAGTAGAAGTGCAGGCCTGTAATTTTTTTTTTAAATTAAGGGGCAATTTAGCGTAGCTAATCCACCTATTCTGCACATCGTTTTGGGGTGTGCGGGTGAGACCCACGCAGACATGGGGAGAATGTGCAAACGCCACACGGACAGAGGCCCAGGACCGGGATCGAACCCGGGTCTTTGGCACCAAGAGGCAGCCGTGCTAGCCACTGTGTCACCGTGCCACCCTTCGAAGAGCTGCAATTTGATGAATATAATTTACCGAGTTCCGAGTAACAGCTCGGAATGAAATCAGTCACTGAGCTATCAGTTCATTTCACTGATCCAAGAGTGACCTTAGCCTATTCACCTCATCGTGGTGTCCTGTTCCTCTCTCCATTCTCTGCATCATTGATGCTCCTCCCACATTATGGACGTAGGTCCGTCTCCTAACTTTCATTATTGGGGCAAGTCGTTTTGATCGAGACTGTGTTGGCATTGAAAACCAGGTTAAATTGGTGGTTGAATGTAAATGTTACAATGGGATACGAGCACCCAGGATTAGGAGATTGCTTATTAAGCACCGAGGGCAGGATTCTCCAGTCCCCCAGCCGTGTGTTTCTGGGCGGCAAGGTTCTCTCCTCCCACTGCTAGTCAATGGGATTTCCCATTGAAGCCACTCCACGCTGCCAGGAAATCCGTGGGCGGGAGTACGCGGCCAGCGGGAACAGAGAATCACAGCGGCCGGAGAATTCCGGTCAGACTGGTAGAGGCAAACGGGCGTTCTATAGAAAACCCACTGCTCCGAGTAAGAGCGGGTTGGAGATGGGGAATGAAATCAACTGAAACAAGATTATCGAGTCCGAGTTAAAATACTTGATTTGAGGTCAATTAAATTTCTATCACTGGCGATTGGGTTTCTAAACCCTCCCAACATCACTGAAATTGTGTAGATACAAAATAAGAACACCATATTCAACATCTAACTCTGGGCAGTGCAAACTTTCAGTGCACCAATTCAAAAACAACATGGCACTCTCTCCACTCTTATCAAAATGGCGGCCAGCGCCCCACAATCTCAGCATGGTGTGTTTTTCCTTTCTCTTTGGCATCTAGTAGCTTTCCTGCAGGTCACTGCTCCATAATCACACAGCCCAAAGTTACAAGTTGTGTAACAGCGATTGTTATAGATTCATAGAATTTACAGTGCAGAAGGAGACCATTCGGCCCATCGAGTCTGCAGCGGCTCTTGGAAGGAGCACCCTACCCAAGCCCACACCTCCACCCTATCCCCATAACCCAATAACCCTACCCAACACTAAGGGCAATTTTGGACACTAAGGGCAATTTACCATGGCCAATCCACCTAACCTGCACATCTTTGGACTGTGGGAGGAAACCGGAGCACCCGGAGGAAACCCACGCACACACGGGGAGAACGTGCAGACTCCGCACAGACAGTGACCCAAGCCGGAATCAAACCTGGGACCCTGGAGCTGTGAAGCAATTGTGCTATCCACAATGCTACCGTGCTACCGTTCAACACCAAATTTAAATGAACATGTCACATGAATACATTGCGTAACAGTGAATAGTTTTAGAAATAAACCATCACATGAAGTAGACTTATTACTTATTTCTTAATCAAATTAATCACTTGTGTTTTGGTTTCCTGCTGGTCACCATTCAGTCTCATGGATCCTGTATATCTCCTTCCATTTCCAAAGTAAAATACGTTCATTGCGAACGGGCGCATTAGATGACGCGACTCCATACAAGGCAGTTATTTTGCAACGTTGCACCCTCACAAAATAACCCTTTCCTTCCACCTGACCCAATTCCAGAAAAACTCGCAGAAGCACAGAGACGGTTAGCAACGCTACAGAGTGAACTCGAAGCAGTGCTTGATGCTCAGAGAAATCGCAGTGTGCAATCATCGGGGCAATGGTGGAGAATTCTTCATAGATCATACAGACACCGAGCACGGCACAAGACTATGTGTGACCTGAGGCTGGCCTTCAGTGAATTCTACCTCAGTCTAGTCCTACTGCAGAATTACCAGGTATGTCGAAAGCTACTTCCACCTCCGAGGCCACTGGGGCCGGGCGAACGAGCGAATATATATATTCTACACTGTAAGAAACTTAATGAAACATTGGGACCAAAAAAATGGACCATTTTCCCATCGGGCCCACTCCTTTCAGGGGCTACACATGGTGTGGTTTTGGGGAGGGGGATTTCACACACACAATACAGCAAAGAACATCTGTTACAAAATCAAAATACTGCACATACTGGAAATCTAACATGGAATCAGAAAATGCTGCAAATACTCAGCAGGCCAGGCATCATTTACAGAGAAAGAGCTAACTTTCCAGGCCATTGACCCTTCATCAGAACCAAGTTCAGGATCCTATGTATTATTGAAGTTAAGACTTCAATCGTTTAAAAATCACTGAACTGATGGAAACGTGCCCTTTTATGTTATTAAGCTCCCTGTAAAAATTCTCGTTCTAGCTTACTGACTGTGGTGTAACTGGGTTTTTGATAGTGTACAATGTTGTTTAATACTGATTTGAAAAAAAGCTTCCCTGACTCGAGAAAACAAGTCATATATTTGTGTAGTGCTAAATTTCTCCATGATGATAAAACATTTACGTATTTTAAAAATATATACTTTTTAAAGTTAACTTGCGATATTTCTGCGAATACCTTAATTCTATACGCATGTGGCAATTGATTATTTTTTTCTTTGTCAAATTTAATTCAAGGTCAAGGACCTTTAGCTGGTTTCTGACTTCCTGGCTTTCTCTCTGTGTGAATACTTCAATGTGATTGGTTCCTTTCCCTGCCTGATGACATCACTGCTGCTAGATTTAAACTGACAAAGGACCATCGCAGGCAACAAAATTTGGGCCTTTGTTTGAACAATCGGCATTACCAACCATAATGTACAAGTACAGGTTTAGTGGATAATTAGTGTGAAAATCCTGTACCTTCTTTACAATAGCGAGGAGGCAGAGGAAGAGGATGACTTGTTTGGAGTCAATAGACCGCAATAAATAGACCACAGGTTCAGGAGCTTTGTAACTCACAGCTTATCTCTGTATAATCTGGCTGATTTGTGCATTAACAACAATGTGCAACGTGAGCATCTCGTTTTCCTCCGGCACATTATATTCCTTCGGCTTCTCCTCCCACCTATTATTCCAATGAACGACCTGACTGAATCCTGTTTCGTTCCGTTCCAGAACCTTAACGTCATCGGATTCGCGAAAATCCTGAAGAAATATGACAAGATCTTTCATGCCACAAAAGGGGCAGGGTGGCAAGCCACTCAGGTGGAGGGCTCGCCTGTTTATACCAATAAAAAGATTGACCAGCTGATAACTGAGGTGGAGGTAAGCATGGGCTTGGTGAAAGGGATAGCAAAATGGATCCTTTCGTCTCATTCATTGGGTTCTGAAACAGCGAAACATCACGATGCTCCGATCTGAGCTATACTGCCAATTGCAACCCACCTCCCAGCAGGAGGTGCCTGGACAATAAGTTACATTGGCAGACCAGCCTGTCTGGAGGATTCAGTGCTTCTACGGGCTATCACAGGAGACTACGCACCCCTGTGTGGGTCAAAATCTCTGGGAGATGTGGGTATTCCCCAACATATTGTTTCACAGGGCAGCACGGTGGCCTAGTGGTTAGCACAACCGCCTCACGGTGCTGAGGTCCCAGGTTCGATCTCGGCTCTGGGTCACTGTCCGTGTGGAGTTTGCACATTCTCCCCGTGTCTGCGTGGGTTTCGCCCCCACAACCCAAAAATGTGCAGAGTAGGTGGATTGGCCACACTAAATTGCCCCTTAATTGGAAAAAATAATTGGATAATCTAAATTTATAAAAAAAAACATATTGTTTCACACTTGAACTGCAAACCACGGGAAATTACACAACAGTGTCTGAGTCAGGAAGAGCCACTAAATTTATTCGGCACGGCCCAATATAGATGCTCTCTTCAACAGAACTGGACTGCAAAATTACGAGCAAAGTTGGAGGGGAGAGGCATTTACAGAGATGTCAATACATAGGCATAAGGAGAGCCTTATTGATGGTTAGGGTGGCACAGTGCTTCGCACTCTTGTCTCCCATCTCCAGGGATCCGAGTTTAAATCCGGCCTCAGGTGACTGTGTGGAGTCTGCACGTTCTCCCGGTGTCTGTGTGGGTTTCCTCCGGGTGCTCCGGTTTCCTCCCACAGTCCAATGATGTGCAGGTTAGGTGGATTGGCCATGATAAATTGCCTCTGGTTGCGAGAATAGGGTGGAGGCGTGGGCTTGGGTAGGGTGCTCTTTCCGAGGGCTGTTGCAGACTCGATGGGCCGAATGGCCTCCTTCTGCACAGTAAATTCTATGATTCTATGATTGATGGTTTACTGGGTGGGTTGGCAGATGCCATGTCACTGTGGGGATGGATATTTTTTAAGGGGAAACTTTCCTGAGGAAAAGCAAATAGTCCACAAGGAGATATCAAAGAACGGCACTTCAGTTCTGGGAATCACTCACGCTCATTGAAATGGCCCGTCCAGACTCATGTTAAAAAGCATCGCTGCTGCCTCCAGAATTAGTGAGACACCAGAAAGCAGGAGTAGACTTAACAGATGTAGAAATGCCCATTCCGTCTGCCGTAGTAAAGCCGTCTGCATTATTATTTAAATATCAATGAACACCCATGTGTTTTTTTCAGTCACTGTGCACCAACCAGCTGGAAGGAGGGGACAGAGCACGGGCGATGAAGCGACTTCGTGTCCCACCCCTAGGATTAACGCAGGTCAGTCAGCTCTCAAGGTTTATCTCACGAGGAAAGGCTGAGTCGGAGTAAATTAATTTGAAAAAAAAACGTGTGTCAGGTGTGGGGGGGCGTGAATGTGTTATGAGTGGATGTGTGCGAGACACTTGTGCGACTGGATTATGTGCCTGTGAGTGTGGGATTTGAACGTGTGTCAGTCTGAGATTGGAGTTTTCTTTTATTCTTTCAAGGGATGTGGGCTTCGCAAGCAAGGCTAGCATTCATTGCCCATCCCTAATTGCCCTCGAGAGGGTGGTGGTGAGCTGCCTTCTTGGACAGCTGCAGCTCATGTGGTGTAGGTACCACCCACAGTGCTGGTACAGAGGAAGCTCCAGGGTTGTGGTCCAGCATTAGCGAAGGAACGGTGATATCGTTCCAAGTCAGGATGGCGAGTGACTTGGAGGGGGACTCGCAGATGGTGGGGTTCTCATGCACCTGCTGCTCTTGTCCTTCTAGATGGTTGTGGGAGGTGCTGCCTGAGGAGTCTTAGTGAGTACCTGCAGTGCATCTTGTAGATGGTACACACGGCTGTCGCTGTGCGCAGGCGGTGGAGGGAGTGAATGTTTGTAGCAGGGATGCCAATCAAGCGGGGCTGCTATTCCCTGGATGGTGTCAAACTTCTGAAGTGTTGTTGGAGCTGTACATACCCAGGCCAGTCATTACACTCCTGACTTGTGCCTTGTCGATGGTGAAGAAGCTTTGGGGATCAGGTGGGTGTGGGGGTTGGGGGGGGGGTGGGGGGGTCAGGTATTGAGTTACTCGCTGCAGGATTCCCAGTCTCTGATGTGCCACAGTATTTATATGGCTAGTTCAGTTGAGTTTCTACTCAACAGTAATCCAAGGATGTTCATAGTGTAGGATTCAGTGATGATAATGCCGTTGAATGTCAAGGGGGTGATAATTAGATTCTCTCTTGTTGGAGATGATCATTCCTTGTCACTTGTGTGGTGCAAATGTTACTCGCTTGTGTGTGTCTAACAGTGTGATATTGGGGTATGTATGTTTTGGTGTGATATTGGAGTGTGTGTGTGTGTCAGGGAGATATTGTAGTGTGTGTGTGTGTCAGGGTGATATTGTAGTGTGTGTGTGTCAGGGTGATATTGGAGTGTGTGTGTGTGTGTGTCAATGTGATATTGGAGTGTGTGTGTGTGTCAGGGTGATATTGGAGTGTGTGTGTGTGTGTGTCAGGGTGATATTGGAGTGCGTGTGTGTGTGTCAATGTGATATTGGAGTGTGTGTGTGTGTGTGTTAGTGTGATATTGGAGTGTATGTGTGTGTGTCGGTGTGATATTGGAGTGTGTGTGTGTGTCGGTGGGATATTGGAGTGTGTGTGTGTCAGGGTGATATTGGAGTATGTGTGTGTGTCGGTGTGATATTGGATTATCTGTGTGTCGGTGTGATATTGGAGTGTATGTGTGTGTGTTAGTGTGATATTGGAGTGTATGTGTGTGTGTCGGTGTGATATTGGAGTGTGTGTGTGTGTGTCGGTGTGATATTGGAGTGTGTGTGTGTGTCGGTGGGATATTGGAGTGTGTGTGTGTGTGTCGGTGGGATATTGGAGTGTGTGTGTATCAGGGTGATATTGGAGTGTGTGTGTGGCAGTGTGATAATGGAGTGTGTGTGTGTCAGTGTGATAATGGAGTGTGTGTCTGTGTCAGGGTGATATTGGAGTGTGTGTGTGTGTCGGTGGGATATTGGAGTGTGTGTGTGTGTCAGTGTGATATTGGAGTGTGTGTGTGTGTCAGTGTGATATTGGAGTGTGTGTGTGTGTGTGTCAGTGTGATATTGGAGTGTGTGTGTGTGTGTGTCAGTGTGATATTGGAGTGTGTGTGTGTGTCGGTGTGATATTGGAGTGTGTGTGTGTGTGTGTCGGTGTGATATTGGAGTGTGTGTGTGTCAGGGTGATATTGGAGTGTGTGTGTGTGTCGGTGTGATATTGGAGTGTGTGTGTGTGTCGGTGTGATATTGGAGTGTGTGTGTGTGTGTGTCGGTGGGATATTGGAGTGTGTATGTGTGTGTCAGGGTGATATTGGAGTATGTGTGTGTGTCAGAATGATATTGGAGTGTGTGTGTGTGTGTCGGTGTGATATTGGAGTGTGTGTGTGTTGGTGTGATATTGGAGTGTGTGTGTGTGTGTCGGTGGGATATTGGAGTGTGTGTGTGTCAATGTGATATTGGAGTGTGTGTGTGTGTGTCAATGTGATATTGGAGTGTGTGTGTGTGTCGGTGGGATATTGGAGTGTGTGTGTGTGTCGGTGGGATATTGGAGTGCGTCTGTGTGTGTCGGTGTGATATTGGAGTGTGTGTGTGTGTCAATGTGATATTGGAGTATGTGTGTGTGTCAGGATGATATTGGAGTGTGTGTGTCTATGTCAGGGTGATATTGGAGTGTGTGTGTATGTCAATGTGATATTGGAGTGTGTGTGTGTGTCGGTGTGATATTGGAGTGTGTGTGTGTGTCAGTCTGATATTATATTATGTGTGTGTGTGTGTCAATGTGATATTGGAGTATGTGTGTGTGTCGGTGTGATATTGGAGTGTGTGTGTGTGTGTCAGTCTGATATTGGATTATGTGTGTGTGTGTGTGTGTGTCAATGTGATATTGGAGTATGTGTGTGTGTCGGTGTGATATTGGATTATCTGTGTGCCGATGTGATATTGGAGTATGTGTGTGTGTCAGTGTGATATTGGAGTGTGTGTGTCAGTGTGATATTGGAGTATGTGTGTGTGTCGGTGTGATATTGGAGTGTGTGTGTCAATGTGATATTGGAGTGTGTGTGTGTGTGTGTCAATGTGATATTGGAGTGTGTGTGTGTGTCGGTGTGATATTGGAGTGTGTGTGTGTCAATGTGATATTGGAGTGTGTGTGTGTGTGTCAATGTGATATTGGAGTGTGTGTGTGTCGGTGGGATATTGGAGTGTGTGTGTGTCAATGTGATATTGGAGTGTGTGTGTGTGTGTCAATGTGATATTGGAGTGTGTGTGTGTGTCGGTGGGATATTGGAGTGTGTGTGTGTGTGTCGGTGTGATATTGGAGTGTGTGTGTGTTGGTGTGATATTGGAGTGTGTGTGTGTGTGTCGGTGGGATATTGGAGTGTGTGTGTGTCAATGTGATATTGGAGTGTGTGTGTGTGTGTCAATGTGATATTGGAGTGTGTGTGTGTGTCGGTGGGATATTGGAGTGTGTGTGTGTGTCGGTGGGATATTGGAGTGCGTCTGTGTGTGTCGGTGTGATATTGGAGTGTGTGTGTGTGTCAATGTGATATTGGAGTATGTGTGTGTGTCAGGATGATATTGGAGTGTGTGTGTCTATGTCAGGGTGATATTGGAGTGTGTGTGTATGTCAATGTGATATTGGAGTGTGTGTGTGTGTCGGTGTGATATTGGAGTGTGTGTGTGTGTCAGTCTGATATTATATTATGTGTGTGTGTGTGTCAATGTGATATTGGAGTATGTGTGTGTGTCGGTGTGATATTGGAGTGTGTGTGTGTGTGTCAGTCTGATATTGGATTATGTGTGTGTGTGTGTGTGTGTCAATGTGATATTGGAGTATGTGTGTGTGTCAGGATGATATTGGAGTGTGTGTGTCTATGTCAGGGTGATATTGGAGTGTGTGTGTATGTCAATGTGATATTGGAGTGTGTGTGTGTGTCGGTGTGATATTGGAGTGTGTGTGTGTGTCGGTGGGATATTGGAGTGTGTGTGTGTGTGTCGGTGGGATATTGGAGTGTGTGTGTATCAGGGTGATATTGGAGTGTGTGTGTGTCAGTGTGATAATGGAGTGTGTGTGTGTCAGTGTGATAATGGAGTGTGTGTCTGTGTCAGGGTGATATTGGAGTGTGTGTGTGTGTCGGTGGGATATTGGAGTGTGTGTGTGTGTCGGTGGGATATTGGAGTGTGTGTGTGTGTCGGTGTGATATTGGAGTATGTGTGTGTGTCAGTCTGATATTATATTATGTGTGTGTGTGTGTGTGTGTGTGTCAATGTGATATTGGAGTATGTGTGCGTGTCAGGATGATATTGGAGTGTGTGTGTGTGTGTCAATGTGATATTGGAGTATGTGTGTGTGTCAGGATGATATTGGAGTGTGTGTGTGAGGATGATATTGGGTTGTGTGTGTCAGGATGATATTGTAGTGTGTGTGTGGCAGGGCGATATTGTAGTGTGTGTGTGGCAGGGCGATATTGGAGTATGTGTCAGGGTAATATAGGAGTGTGTGTGTGTGACAGTGTAATATTAGAGTATGTATTTTATTAAGACATGCTTGATGGTAAAGGCCAAACTGTCCAAATCCCAAAGGGAATCTTAAAACTGCTGCCAAAACGATCTTTGCAATCTGTATATAATGAGATTTTCTGAAATCAGGGAATGATGTCACTGGCCAAATGTGATGATTTTATATTAAAGTAAATGTTTTATTTTTAAATAAGGAATATAAGGGTGGGGGGGGGGGGGGTGTACTACAGGCCTCCCAACAGCCCAGATATGTAAGCAGATTCTGGATAGATGTAGAAATAACAGGGTTGTTGTAGTGGGAGACTTTAATTTTCCTCATATTGACCTGAAATCCCTTAGGGCTAGGGCTCTGGATGGTGATGAATTTGTTAAGTTTGTCCAAGAAGGTTTTTTGGAACAATATGTGGATAGTCCGACTATGCTGAACCTAGTACTAGGAAACGAGCCTGGCCAGGTCATCAAAGTTGTATTGGGAGAAGAAGTGGCGAACAGTGACCAAAATTCCGTACGTTTTCGGATACTCATGGAAAAGGACGAATGTTGTCTTTAAGGTGCTAAATTGGGAGAAGGCTATCTACAACCAGATTAGGCAGGATTTTGAGGCTGTTGTTTGGGAGAGGCTGTTTGAGGGTAAATCTGCATTTGGCGTGTGGGAGTCTTTTAAGGAGCAGTCCATGGGAGTGCAGGACAGGCATGTGCCGGTAAAAAGGAAGGACAGGAAAGGCAGGATTCGGGAACCATGGATGACCAGGGAAAAATAAAAAAGATGCATTTGTGAGGTACAGACAACTGAAAACAGATAAAACACTTGAGGAATACAAGGAAAGTAGAAAAGAGCTCAAGTAGGGAGTTAGGAGGGCAAAAAGGGGTCACAAATGTCCTTGGCAGACAGGATTAAGGAGAATCTCAAGGCATTTTATACGTATATTAGGAACAAAAAGGTAGCTAGAGAAAGAGTTGGCCCACTCAAGGACAAAGGAGGGAAATTCTGTATAGAACCAGAGGAAGTAGGTGAGGTCCTTAATGAGTATTTTGCATTGGTATTCACAAAGGAGAGGGACATGTTGATTGGTGGTGTCTCAGAGGGAGGTATAAACACTTTAGAACAGGTTGTTATTACAGGTCGTTATTACGAGGGAGGAAGTGTTAGGTGTGTTAAAAAGCATTAATATAGACAAATCCCCAGGGCCAGATTACTGAGGGAGGCAGGATATAAAATCGCGAGGCCTCTGACAGAAAGCTTTGTGTCCTCATTGGCCCCAGGTGATATCCCAGAGGATTGGCGGATAGCCAATGTTAATGTTGTACCGTTATTTAAGAAGAGTTGCAAGAATAATCCGGGTAGTGAGCTTGACGTCAGTGATAGTGAAATTGTTGGAAAAGATTCTCAGAGATAGGGGCTGGGGTTGTCCGAGCCTCCACGCCTTAATCGTGCTAGCCACGGGGGCGGAGGATGGGGCGTCAGACCCAGGATCGGGTCTGACGTCTTCCCGCAATTCTCTGCGGACCAGAGAATCGCCGGCAATCGCTCGTGCGCGGTCGACGCGGCTCTGGTCGGGGGCGCGTGATCTCGGGGGGGGGGGGCAATATTGTCATGGTCGGCCCGCTGTGTGGGTCCGCCATGTTGCGCGGGCCGCCAGCGGCGCATGCGCGGACCCGCGGCCGGAAGTGCAAGGCCCCATATCGGCAGCCGGAGCTGCTTGGACTACTCCGTGGCCCTGTTGGCCCCCACCAAAACGGAGAGTCCAAAGTGATTCGTGTCCATTTTCACGCGGGCGTGGGGACATTATCAGAGAATTCCACCCAGGATCTATGCACATTTGGAAGTGAATGGTCTTATTTGCAACAGACAGCATGATTTTGTACGAGGGAGGGCCTGTCTCATTAATTCGATTGAGGAGGTGACAAAAATGATTGACAAGGGAAGGACTGTGGACGTTGTCTACATGGACTTTAGTGAAGCATTTGATAAGGTCCCTCATGGCAGGCTGGTGTAAAGGATTAGATCACATAAGATCAGGGGTGAACTAGCTGGATGGATCCAGAACTAACTTGGCCATAGAAGACAGAGGGTAGCAGTGGAAAGATGCCTTTACGAATGGAGGTCTGTAACTAGTGGTGTTCCGCAGGGATCAGTTCTGGGACCTCTGCTCTTTGTAATATATATAAATGACTTGGAAGAAAACTTAGCAGTTCTGATTAGCAGTTTGCGGATGATACTAAGATTGCAGGAGTTGGGGATAATGATGAAGATTGTCAGAGAATACCACAGGATATAGATAGGCTGCAAAATTGGGCAGAGAAATGGCATATGGAATTTAACCCGGACAAATGCGAGGTGATGCATTTTGGTAGATCCAATTCAGGTGAGAGCTGTAAAATAAATGGCAGAACGATCAGGAGCATAGAGACACAGAGAGACCTGGGCGTGCAGGTCCACAAATACTTAAAATTGGCAGCACAGGTGGAAACGGTGGTAGAGAAAGCATATGGCATGCTCGCCTTCATAGGATGGGGTATCGAGTATAAAAGCTCGAAAAGTATGTTACAATTATATAGAATGTTGGTTGGGCCACATTTGGAATACTGTGTCCAATTCTGGTCATCTCACTACCAGAAAGACATTGAGGCTTTGGAGAGAGTACCGAAAAGGTTTACCAGGATGTTGCCTGGTATGGAGTGTAATAATCCTATTACCCTAAAATTAAGGTTTTGCAACCCGTTTGTCACTGATACTGCCTATATTCACCAAATGTTGGATTTTGTAGCTGAGTTGGGTCATCTGCAAACTGTGGACTTTGTGCAGCTAATATGGCTCCTGTTAAGGCTCCACTGGTTATAGAATTCCATGGATCTTCTTAACCTCTGACCTTCACTAAAGTATAGTATTAGCTATGAGGAGAGATTGAATAAACTGGGATTGTTCTCCCTAGAGACGGAGGCTGAGGGGCGACCTGACAGAAGTTTATAAAATTATTAGGGGTATAGATAGGGTGAACAGTTGGAGGCTTTTTCCCAGGGCAGAAATGACAATTTCAAGGGGGCGCAAGTTCAAGGTGAGGGGGGAAAGGTTCAGTGGAGATATGCGGGGGGGGAGGTTTTTACACAGAGGGCGGTGGTGGCCTGGAATGCGCCGCCAAGTGAGGTGGTTGAGGCAAATATGTTAGCGACCTTTAAGACTTATCTGGATAGGCACATGAACAGACGGAGTATGGAAGGATACTGGCGGTTGGTCTAGATAGGACACATGATCGGCGCAGGCTTGGAGGGCTGAAGGGCCTGTTCCTGTGCTATATTGTTCTTTGTTCTTTGGCCATCAAGCACCTATCTACTCTAATCCCATTTTACAGCACTTGGTAGGTAGCCTTGTGTGCTACGGCATTTTGAGCACTCACCTAAATGCTTTATAAATGTTAGCCATGATGTGGAGATGCCGGCGTTGGACTGGGGTGAGCACAGTAAGAAGTCTTACAACACCAGGTTAAAGTCCAACAGGTTTGTTTCAAACACGAGCTTTCGGAGCACGGCCCATTCACCTGAAGAAGGAGCCGTGCTCCGAAAGCTCGTGTTTGAAACAAACCTGTTGGACTTTAACCTGGTGTTGTAAGACTTCTTACTTTATAAATGTTGTGAGGGTTCCTGCCACTGCCACCCTTTCAGGCCGTGAGTTCCAGACTCCCACCACCCTCTGGGTGAAAATGTTTTTCCTCTCATCCCCTCTAAGTCTCCTGCCCCTTACCTCAGATCTCTTCCCCCAGTTATTAATCCCCCTCCTAAGGGGAAAAGTTCCTTCATATCTACCCTATCTATGTCCCTCATAATTGTATGCCCCTCAGTCAGTCTCCCCTCAGACTTCTCTGCTCCAAGAAAAACAACCCCAGTTTAACCAGCCTCTCCTGAGAGCAGAAATGCCCCAACCCAGACAACATCCTGGTGAATTTCCTCAGCACCATATCTACAGCAATAACTTCCTTCCTATAGTGTGGCAACCAGAACTTAGACAATACTCTAGCTGTGGCCTAGCCAGCTTTTTATACTGTTCCATCATAACCTCCCTGATTTTATGCCTCGGCTAATAAAGGCAAATAATAATAGGCCTTCTGAACCGCCTTATCTACTGTCCTGCTGTCTTCAGGGATCTATGGACATGCACACCAAAAAGCCTTACTGAATTACATGTAGACTACATCAACGGCACTACCCCATCTATAAATCTAGCTACCTCCTCGAAAAATTCAATCAAATTTGTAAAATATGACCTTCCTTTGACAAAGTCGTGCTGACTATCCTTGATTAATCCTTGCCTCCCTAAGTGGAGAGTAGTTATGTCCCTCAGATTTTTTTTTCCCAGTTTCCCTGCCCTGAAGTTAGACCCACTGACTTTTAATTTCCTGATTTATCCCTACCACCTTTCTTGAATAATGGTACGACATTAGCTGTCCTCCAGTCCTCTGGCACCTCTCCTGTAGAAGATTTGAAAATTATTGTCAGAGCCTCTGCAATTTTGTCCCTTGCCTCCCACAGCAGCCTAGGATATGTCTCATCGGTGCCTGGACTATTCATGCATTCAACCCCGCCAAAACGGTTAATACCTCCTCCCTCTCAATGTTAATTTGTTCGAGTACATCACAATCCCCTCCCTGATTTTCATACCTACATCGTCCTTCTCCACAGTGAACACAGATGCAAAGTACTCATTTAAAACCTCACCTACATCTCCCAGCTCCCCACAAATTGGCACATTGGTCCCTATTAAGACCATAAGACATAGGAGCAGAATTAGGCCACTTGGCCCATCGTGTCTGCTCCGCCATTCAATCATGGCTGATATTTTCTCATCCTCATTCTCCTGCCTTCTCCCATAACCCCTGATCCCCTTATTGATCAAGACCCTATCTATCTCTGTCATAAAGACACTCAGTGAATTGGCCTCCACAGCCTTCTGCGGCAAAGAGTTCCACCACCCTCTGGCTAAAGAAATTCCTCCTCATCTCTGTTTTAAAGCATCGTCCTTTTAATCTGAGATTGTGTCCTCTGGTTCTAGTTTTTCCTATAAGTGGAAACATCCTCTCCACATCCACTCTATCCAGGCCTCGCAGTATCTTGTACGTTTCAATAAGATCCCCACTCATCCTTCGAAACTCCGAGTACAGACCCAGAGTCCTCAAATGTTCATTCCAGGGATCATTCTTGTGAACCTCCTCTGGACCCTTTCCAAGGCCAGCACATCCTTCCTTAGATACGGGGCCCAAAACTGCTCATAATAATGAGCCCTAGTTTCTCCCTGGTCATTCTCTTGCCATTTATGTACTTGTAAAATACCTTTGGATTTTCCTTTATTTTATCCACCAGTGTTTTTCGCTGCCCCGTCTTGGCTGTCCTGATTTATTTTTTAAGTATACCCCTACACTTTCTACATTCCTCTAGGGCTTCTGCTGTTTAAGCCCTCAAATAAGCTTCCCTATTTTCCCTCATCCAACCCTGGAAATTCCCTGACATCCAGGTTTCTCTGGACCTGTTGCTTCACCCTTCTGGGAATATGTCGGCCCTGTATTCTATTTCCTTTTTGAATTAATCCCACTGCTCTGATTGCCAGCTCAATGAGGCCCTGCCCCGTCAGAGTGATGGCATAAACCACGCCCACTTTTTTCTTTAGTGTGAAGTCTTACAACACCAGGTTAAAGTCCAACAGGTTTGTTTCAAATCACTAGCTTTCGGAGCACTGCACCTTCGTCAGGAGGAGCAGATTCACCTGAGGAAGGAGCAGCGCTCCGAAAGCTACTGATTCCAAACAAACCTGTTGGACTTTAACCTGGTGTTGTAAGACTTCTTACTGTGCTCACCCCAGTCCAATGCCGGCATCTCCACATCATTACTTTTCTTTGGTAAAGAGACTCAACATTCCATGAGAAAACTGGTTTGCCAAATTCTGGTCAGATTCCATCAGAAATCTTCAAACATTTCTTCAACCTGCCTGCCTGTTCAACATTCCTTTGAGTAGACTGAAACCACATTTTCACACTTCAGCTGACACTTTCTCTTTTCTACTCGGTTTGTCTTATCCTAAAGCCTTTAACTTGCAGCACCTTTCTTAGTCTCTATTGTTTTACTATGTAGCCTCCAGCACCTTGACTTTGTATGCCCAACCATATTACAATCAAAACATTTACGCTTCTTTACATCACTTCTACTCTCGACACCTTTCTTCCTCGTCTGGAGGTGACATTTCCTGAGAATCTTCAGCAGTTCCATCTCTTCCTTGTCTAAATGCCTTCCTCTCACCTCCCCATTTTCTATCCTACTCCAATTTAAAAGGGTGTTGAAAAAAAGGTTTTGATCTATGGACCAGCTATTTCTGCTGTCTGTCTATCAGGGACTGTTTAGCTCACTGGGCTAAATCGCTGGCTTTGAAGGCAGACCAAGGCAAGCTAGCAGCACAGTTCGATTCCCGTAACAGCCTCCCCGAACAGGCGCTGGAATGTGGCGACTAGGGACTTTTCACAGTAACTTCATTTGAAACCTACTCGTGACAATAAGCGATTTTCATTTCATTCATATCAGTCTTAACCCTTTGTCCTCTACATTGATTCTTTAATTTTTAAGTTCTTCCAAAAGATTTACTTTTCTGAGAGCTGCAAAGGTTACCTCTATTTTTAGTACCCTTATCCACCAGTCAAAATTACCAGGCAAATGGAATTTTGTCCTTCATTGCTAGAGGGATGGAGTTTAAGACTAGGGAGGTTATGTTGCAATTGTATAAGGTGTTAGTGCGGCCACACCTGGAGTATTGTGTTCAGTTTTGGTCTCCTTACTTGAGAAAGGACGTACTGGCGCTGGAGGGTGTGCAGAGGAGATTCACTAGGTTAATCCCAGAGCTGAAGGGGTTGGATTATGAGGAGAGGTTGAGTAGACTGGGACTGTACTCGTTGGAATTTAGAAGGATGAGGGGGGATCTTATAGAAACATTTAAAATTATGAAGGGAATAGATAGGATAGATGCGGGCAGGTTGTTTCCACTGGCGGGTGACAGCAGAACTAGGGGGCATAGCCTCAAAATAAGGGGAAGTAGATTTAGAACTGAGTTTAGGAGGAACTTCTTCACCCAAAGGGTTGTGAATCTATGGAATTCCTTGCCCAGTGAAGCAGTTGAGGCTCCTTCATTACATGTTTTTAAGGTAAAGATAGATAGTTTTTTGAAGAATAAAGGGATTAAGGGTTATGGTGTTCGGGCCGGAAAGTGGAGCTGAGTCCACAAAAGATCAGCCATGATCTAATTGAATGGCGGAGCAGGCTCGAGGGGCCAGATGGCCTACTCCTGCTCCTAGTTCTTATGTTCTTATGTTCTTATGTTCTTATGATTCTTTTAAATTCAATATTAGTATGTCCAGGCTATTTTCTTACATTTCAAAATTTCTGCTTGTTTGCCTCTGGAACCAACTGATATGGATTCAGAATAGCTTTCTTCACTGTATCATATTGCCCAGATAATTGCCTACTCTATAATAGTAAATGTTCAGATTTCTTTTGGCTATTTCATGTGTTTATCTGTTTTCTCAAATGAGATAAAGAATGCTTCAAAATCTCCTCCCTCAAACTTTAGAAGAGTTTGTATGAATTTAAACATCTCCCCATGGGTTTCTTGTCTGGAAATAAGTCTTTCCTCTCGATCTTCTGGCGTCTCGTTTTTAACTGCCATCTTTTAAAGCTGGAATTCTTTCTCTCCCGCTTTCCTTTTTCTTCTTCCTCCTTTTCTAAGCTCTCCATATCCAATTTCCTTTCATGTCTTCTTTGGTCTCATTCTCTTGCCTTTTCTCTCTCCCGCCTATTCCCTTTGAAACACTTATTCTCTTTCCTTTTCCTCTCTTTCTCTTTCTTGTCTTTCCCCTTTTTACAGTCCAATTCAAAATTTTTAACTTCCAACTGAATTTTAGCCAATTCATGTGACTTTCGCATTGGGAAACTTGGTCACTCTGCTATCCCTCCCTATTTCAAATGCTGTGTCATCCCTTCACTTGATTGATTTTATTACCCTTGCAGATAATCCTATTTGTAACTTTGCTGCCAATTCTGTTAATTTAACTTCAGTTACCTTTTTTAAGCCACCCAAGGTGGCTATTCCCAGAAAGGTCTCAGCAATTGTCAAAGCTATTTTGCACACTTCCACTTCAAAATCTCAAGTTTCCCTGGTTCAGAATTCTCCTCACTCTCACTGCCTTTAAATGTAGCAATTCCAAGCCAATCAAGGAATTACTCTTTTAATATCCTGCAAAGAACCCCCAATTCAGGGGCTGTTTAGCTCACTGAGCTAAATCGCTGGCTTTGAAAGCAGACCAAGGCAAGCCAGCAGCACGGTTCGATTCCTGTAACAGCCTCCCCGAACAGGCGCCGGAATGTGGCGACTAGGGGCTTTTCACAGTAACTTCATTTAAAGCCTACTCGTGACAATAAGCGATTTTCATTTTTCATTTCAATTTTGTTGAGACATGGCTGATGGTAAATACCAAGCTGCCCCAGGGAAATTTGAAACAGCTGCCAAAACAGGTTTTGCAATTTGTCTATTATGAGGAGGTTTTCTGAAATCAGGAAATCATTTCTCTGACCAATTGTGATGATTTTATAGTAAAGTAAACTTTCTTTAAAATAAGGAAAATAATACACTTAAACACAAGAAGGCGTCACACAGTTAACAGTACTTTAATACCATTCAAGAAAGATCTTAACTTAAACTGCATTCAGAGCTAACCTTTCCTTTACTGCTTGGCAATAATCTTTACAGTTTTTAAAATCTATAGAATGACAGTAATTTTACCATTTTGCTCTTGGGGTGTCCTCTGAGGCTGACAGAAACTGGCTTTGATCTTATTTACTGTATCTTCCGGGCGATCTGACCAGCTACTCCCTCACACAGGCTTCAGAGTTTTCTTAAATGGGTTCCTTCCCTTAGAGCTCTTTATCCTCTCGTGTTTCATTCAGTCTCTCACAAGTGCCTTTTCTCCCAGAATTGATCAAGTTCCTTTCTTTGCTTCAGCTCTGATGTGCCATCAATGAACACAAGCCGAGTAGTGAACGTAACTGAGGCTTTAATAAACTAAACAGAAAGCCTCCTGGCCTCTGATCCCGAACTGGGGCAGGGCCGGAGGTCAGCCACCTTTATACCGAGCCCGAGGTGAGGCAGAGCCATCGGGCAGTGGTTTACCACATTACACGTAATACAGTAGCTGTTTACCACAATACACATATTATATACTACAGTTGTTTACCACAAGCTCCTATATTTTAAATTGTAAACTTACCCTAT
This sequence comes from Scyliorhinus canicula, assembly GCF_902713615.1. Lineage (NCBI taxonomy): Eukaryota > Metazoa > Chordata > Chondrichthyes > Carcharhiniformes > Scyliorhinidae > Scyliorhinus > Scyliorhinus canicula. The sequence goes on from NC_052166.1 coordinate 62,106,179, forward strand.
CTTTGCCTCACTCACGCCGTTTACAACTTTTTCATGTTCTCCTTTGAAATAAAGAAACTTACTTCAAAACCATTTCTTTTATTGCCTTATGTAAATTCTGATTGCATTTCCTCTTGATTCATTAACGTATCATAGCCACTTCTTATTCTTGGCTAAGACCGTTGCAGTCACTCTGGGTGGGATTTTCTGGGTTTTCCTGCTGGGGGGGATGTTTTGATGCCACTGAAGGCAAACCCCCTACAGCAGGTTCCCTGCAGGGTGGGTGCGACATACAAAGCACCGTAGACTTTGGCGAGATCGAAAGATCCTGCCAGCAGCCAATGGCAAGGTGCTTCTGCTGTGGGAAAACATGGTGTAGGAGACTCGGAAAATCCTAGCCACTGTCTCGTAATCCAATTACAACAAATACACCCCCTCAAACCTGTTCTCCAGTACATGAGAAAAATTGCACCAACAGGAAAGTATTATAATGATTCAGTTTCCTGACAGTGTGTTTGCCAGTTTGAGATTGGTGTGTGTGTGTGTCCTTACGTGAGAAAGGATGTACTGGCACAGGAGGGGGTGCAGAGGATGTTCACTAGCTTGATTCCGGAGTTCAGAGGATCGGCTTATGAGGAGAGACTGAGTAGACTGGGACTATACTCATTGGAATTTAGAAGAATGATGAAGAATTATGACGGGAATAGATAGGATAGAAGCAGGGAGGTTGTTTCCACTGGTGGGTGAAACTAGAACTAGGGGGCACAGCCTCAAATTAAGGGGGAGCAGATTTAGGACTGAGCTGAGGAGGAACTTCTTCACCCAAAGGGTTCTGAATCTGTGGAATTCACTACCCAGTGAAGCAGCTAAGGCTACCTCCTTGAATGGTTTTTTGGCAAAGGTAAAGGAGTTGAGGGTGAGCGGGTGGCTAAGTGGAGCTGAGTCTACAAAAAGATCAGCCATGATCTTATTGAATGGCGGAGCAGGCTCGAGGGGCCAGATGGCCTACTCCTAGTTCATGTGTGTGTGCGCGTGTGTTTAATGGAGATGCTTTGAGGGTACGATGATTGGTTTCAAGGTTTTCCTGCCTGCTAATCGCCAACATTAAATTGTTATGTCCTGTGACCCCCTCAGGCTGCTCCAGTGTGGCTCACCTTTCGGGTGGGCCTGCAGTGTGGAATCATCCTGGCTCTTATGGTGCTGATAATTATCAAAGGTAAGCTTGGGCCACCAGTCAATTGGGAGGGTAGGGGTGGATGTCTCATTGTGTATTCTCAAGTTATTTGTAAACATCACTACTGACAGGTTGACATGAATAATTCAACGACTTGTGCAGGTCGGGTGACAGCAGCAGACAAGCAGCTCCAGTAACCCAGGTCAGCGCGACATCCACTGTAAAGATGGTAATGAGTCGAGTGCGGCCTACCCCCCCAGGCTGCAGCGTGAGACACTTGCAGCCCTACTTTGCAGCCTCCCATGTAACCTCACTCTCCCAAGATCTACAGAACCAGTTAGTGGTTAGTAACAGATAGTGTTACTTGCTGCGACTCGACCTTAACAGTTTAGAGAAGAAGGATGTTCGATTTTTACCCCTGTCTGATGTTCTCTGAGGTAACACTTTCAGGGAATGAATTATTCATAAGAAAAGTGGCATGGGATGTCTTACATATTTCACTGGGCTTGTGACTTGTCACTTTTTCAGACTGTAATTAAACATGTAAGGAAGCACAGGCACTGCAAAGGCTTATTGGTAACGTCAACTCGAGTTGGATGCACATTGCTGGAGACATAATATGGAGCTACTGCCCCTGTCCACCGTGCCCAACATGTCCCCACATCCATGTCCCCAATCAGTAATGAATAGACACCCCCGTTATCTAATTGGATGATTCTTGACTGTCAATCAAGCAGGCCGATGTCCAACACTTATCCAGCACTCGATGACCAATCAAACTCTCTTTTGCCACAGATCCTAACTTCCTCTTCAGTCCTCTGCAGGAAGGCAGCCCACACACGGGCCCATGAGTTCCACTGTAAGTAGGGCAAGGAGGCAGGTCCCGAATCCGCCTCAGCAGAAATGGGGATTGAGACCAATTTGGCACCAATTTGATCCACACTAGCCGTCCAGCCAATTTCAGCCAACCCTCACCCCTTCCAAGGAGGCTGAATTGCTGTGGCAAAATACACTTTGACGTGCATGTGTTGTAGTATGGATTATTGGATAGTGCTGGTAGAGGCTCCCAACACAAGGATGACAAGGAATCTCTCCTGTTCTTACTCCCTGCCATTAGTTGAAAGAATTTTGCAGGTTGATACTCACTCAACCTGTTGGTTCATGTTATGAACATGCCTTCCTTGGTCGTCAAGTCCAGGCTGATCTTCTCCACCAATTCCACTTTCCCTTCAGTCCACGGCTGCCCTGGTGAGGGGGGAATGTATCGGGCACAGGGGGGGTTCTTGTGGGTGACCAGGGGACAGATCGGGCCTGATGGATCCTCGGGCGTGCAGCCGATTGGGGGTTGGGGGTGGGGGGGGGGAGCCTACATTCTGCAGCTGCCTCCGCGGTCCGAGTCCGGAAGTGCAGTGGCCCGCGTGAATCACCCTGGGTCCCTGCTAACCCCCCGAAGGTGAGTTTATCGACTGTTCTTGTTTATTGGAAACTTGGGAGTGAAACGCCAGCTTTTGTACGTCGGCCTGGGGACATAGCCCCATTTTGGGAGAATTCAGCATCTCAAAATAAATCCGGGAGAATTGTAAATATTGAACTTTCTCCAGTGCCTCTATATTCTTTATATAATACAGTGGCCAGAACTGCTCTAGTTAAACTCGCTGTACAATTATAGTGTTTGGCTACAGGCCATCGGTCAAATTACAATCCTATTGCCTCACATCCATCTACCCATGGCCATGTTCCTCACGAGATCTGATTTTTCCCCAGGTATCTATGTATCCCAGGAAGCCAGTGTGTGGCCCCTACTGAGGGCCTATCGAGGAGGCTTCATCGTGATTGAGTTTGTCTTCCTATTGGGGATTAACACCTACGGCTGGAGAAAGTCAGGGGTGAACCACACTCTGATCTTTGAACTTGACCCCAGGAACCACCTTTCCCACCATCAATTCTTTGAGGTGAGTCCATCAAACGCTTTCCAAAACGACAGCGCTGCCAAATAGTGGGGTTGGTAGAATAGGGTAACCTAACACTCTGGGGATTTGAAATGAGGTCAGACACCAGGGCCGGGATTCTCCCCTACCCGGCAGGGTGGGGGGTCCCGGCGTGTCAGAGTGGCGTGAACCACTCCGGCGTCGGGCCGCCCCAAAGGTGCGGAATTCTCCGCATCTTTAGGGGTCGAGCCCTCACATTGAGGGGCTAGGCCTGCGCCGGAGTGGTTCCCACTCTGCCGGCTGGCGTGAACGGCCTTTGGCGCCACGCCAGCCGGGGCCGAAAGGACTACGCCGGCCGGCAGATGTCCGCGCATGCGGCAGTGCTTCAGCGGCTGCTGACGTCATCCCGGCGCATGTGCAGGGGAGGGGGTCTCTTCCGCCTCCGCCATGGTGAAGACCATGGGAAAGGCGGAAGAAAAAGAGTGTCCCCACGGCACAGGCCCGCCCGCAATCGGTGGGCCCCGATCGCGAGCCAGGCCACCGTTGGGGCACCCCCCGGGGTCAGATCGATCCGCGCCCCCCCCCCCCCCCAGACCCCGGAGCCCGCCCGCGCCGCCAATCCCGCCGGTAAGAGGTGGTTTAAACCACGGTGGGAAAGGCCTGTCAGCCGCGGGACTTCGGCCCATCGCGGGCCGCAGAAACGCCGCGGGGGGCCCGCCGACCGACACGGCACAATTCCCGCCCCCGCCGAATCTCAGGACGTGGAGAATTCGGGACAAGGCGGGATTTCGCCCCTGTATTCCACCGGGCCCCGGTTTTAATCACTGCTGTGGGCCTAGTGCCATATTCTGCATGCAGGGACACTGTGATGAAGCCATTGTGTCACTGGACCAAAGCTGTCCATATGAGAGTACATTTCCTCCGGGTGCCCTCCCACAGTCCACAGATGTGCAGGTTAGCTGGATTGGCCGCGATAAATTGCCCCTTAGTGTCCAAAGATATGCAGGTTAGGTGGAGGTTACGGGGATAGGGAGGGGAAGTGGGCATAGGTAGGGTGCTCTTTCAGAGGGTCACATCCGGCCAGCCACCACCACCTTCTCAGGATGGGCACTAAATGCTGGCGTTGCCACTCATGCCCAAGAAAGAATGTAAAAGTGTATACTTTATTCATGATTTATGACAGTGTGGGCAATGTGTCAGTCGATCCTGTATGAGACAGGTCCAAACATTTGGGAGTTTCTCACGGGCATCTTTCTCTTCCAGTTGGCAGGTTTCCTTGGGGTCCTCTGGTGTTTGAGCCTCCTCGCTTGCCTTTTCAGTACTTACATTCACACCCCAATGCCAGTCAATCCCTTGGCCCTGTACGGATTCTTTTTTTTGCTGCTTCTCAACCCCACAAAGACCTTCTACTACAAATCCCGGTTCTGGCTATTGAAGGTCCTGGTAAGTACTCTGCAGAGGAAGAAATACCTTGCATTTACGTAACGCCTTTCATCGCCTCCGGGTATCCCAAAGAAAAGAAGGCTGAGAGGAGATTTGCGAGAGATATTTAAAATCCTGAGAAGTCCGGACAGAGAAGATAGGGAGAAACTGTTCCCGTTCGCGATTGGCTTGTAGCCAGGAGATTTTAAGCCATTAGGGTTTGGAATCCGCTGCCTGGGCATGTGGTGGAGGCAGGTTCAAATGAAACATTCAAAAGGGACTTACCTGGAAAGAACGAATGTACAGGGTTAACGGGGAGGAGGCCGGGGAATGGAACAAGGTGAATTGCTCATTCCGAGAGCCGACGCAGATATGGTGGGCCGAATGGCCTTTCCCTGTGCGGTAACGCTTCTGCGATTCGGCAGGAGGAACAGTACACGGATGGGAATAAAGGTCCCATTTTCCAGCTGTGAATCCCTCTGAATGGGGGGAGGAATCCCGTTTCTGTAACTCTCGGTTCTCAAACTCCCTGATAACCTAATCTTTAGGGAATAGTGAGAATCCATGCAGCCGGCTCAATGTCCGTGTGGAGGTTACACTCACCGCACCCCCCCCCCCCCCCCCCCCCCCCCCCCACCCTCTCTCACTGGAGGTTAAGAGAAATTCCTGGCACGATGCTTGTCCATTGACCATGTGTGGTGCCCATAGTAGCTGTAGAGGGTTAGTAGGCGTATGCCTGTTGCCATTCGTACCAAGGAATAGCATAGCATCACAGGATGGTATAGCCCCCCACTCCCTGCCCTAACCTCTCCCACCATAAACAAAAGGCTTTCAGCAATCAATGGATTTATAAAGGGAACGGACTGTACCAATTGGAAACTCTTACTTTCAGTATCATCATCCTAATGGAGAGTGCTGAGCACTGGAATGGTCATGTTGAAGGTGTCAGGTCTAGAGGCAAATGCACCTAATGTGAGGCTTTAACTGTGAACATTTTGGGCCCTAGTTTCAGCTTCTCCAGATGAGTACCATCAGTCCTGGGCGTGCCCTGGACTCTAATCACTAGATGGCGCACTTTCATGTTAACTTGCAAAAGATCCGAGGAGGAGTCGAGAATTTCTTTTAATGCTGCGAGTTGTTATGATGATGAAGCAAACTGGCTGAAAGGGAGGCTCAACCAGGCCCGATCCAAACTTTCAAAGAGGAATCGGATAAATACTTAATTGGGGAAATGTTCACAGGGCTGTGGAGAAAGAGCGAGCGAGGCAGTGAGCGCCTCATTTGATAAAACCATTGAAAGAGTTACCCTAGGCAAAGTGGGCCGATGTTTCTGCACTGCAAGGTTTGGTGATACGGCTAATTCGCTGTCTTCGATTCCCTCTGAACAGTGTCGGTCGGTGACTGCTCCCTTCCACGAGGTCAGCTTTGCTGAGTTCTGGCTGGCGGATCAATTCAACAGCATGGGAACCGTCTTCCTTGACCTCTGGTCCATGATCTGCTTCTACGCCTTTGAAGTGAACTGGGAAAACAACCAGGGCCTCCTCAGCCCCCCAGCAGGTGGAACACAATTTTCAAAATAACTTATCGTCAGCGATAATATAACCGTGCGTCGGAACAAAGCTCTGTGTGCATCAAATACTAGAAGTACATAGAAGTGAAATGATTGGCATTGCGCACTGCCTGGTGGGTTTTGGTCTGCACATTTTCTATTTGCTCACTGGACTGACGCAATTGGCAACGCGGGCATTCATTGCCCATTCCTGGTTTTCCTTGAGAGGGTGGTGGGAAACTATTTTATGGTTCACTGCAGTCTTTGAGATGAAGGTGCTCCCACTGTGGAGGCAGATGGGAAGTTCTAGGATTATGAGACAGCGGTGGTAAGGGGAACCAGCTGATATAGGCACAAGCCACGATGGTGCTTGAAGCGGAGAATTGTTTTTATTCTTTCGTGGACGTCGTTGGCCATGTCAACATTTATGGCCCATCCCTAACTGTCCTTGAGAAGGTGGTGGTGAGCTGCCTTCTTGAGGCACTGCAGTCCACATTTGGAGACAATGACGTTCTCTTGACTTTACTTCTCTGGCCACAGGTGAGGAACCATTGACCACTTGCTTCAGTGTCTCCCATAGATAGTGCTCTTTGGCAAAGTGATTGGATCCAGAGTCTGGTGGCAGGAGCGCTGACCAAGCAGAATGCTACGTCCTGAATGGTGTTGAGTTTTTTGAGTGTTGTTGTAAGTGCTCCCACCCAGTGGGGTGGCCAGTGTGCCGTGACACCCCCAGCCTGGGCCTAATGGATTATGGTGGGGCTCTGAGGGGGGGAGGGGGGGGGGGGGGGTGGTGGTCAGGAGGTGACCCACCTCACTGCATGGTTTACAGCCACGTTGATGATATGGCAATCTCGGTTAAGATTCGAGTCAGTGATGACCCTGAGATCTTGATGGTAGAGTCTCAAGCAATGGAGCCTCTTCTGAAGATCAGATAATTGGATCATTTCCTGTTGGAAATGGTCACCTCCAGGGCGGCATGGTGGTGCAGTGGTTAGCACTGCAGCCTCACGGCGCTGAGGACCCGGGTCACTGTCCATGTGGAGTTTGCACATTCTTGCCGCGTCTGCATGGGTTTCGCCCCACAACCCAAAGATGTGCAGGGTAGGTGGATTGGCCACACTAAATTGGAAAAAAAGAAATAAAATGAAATGATTGAAAATCGCTTATTGTCACAAGTAGGTTTCAAATGAAGTTACTGTGAAAAGCCCCTAGTCGCCACATTCTGGGGCCTGTTCGGGGAGGCTGGTGCGGGAATTGAACTGTGCTGCTGGCCTGCCTTGGTCTGCTTTCAAAGCCAGCGATTTAGCCCTGTGTTAAACCAGCAAATTGGGTACTCTAAATTTAAAAAAACAAAATGGTCACTTCCTGAAAGGTACGGGTCCAAATATTACCTGCAACTTACCAGCCAAGATCTCAGTGTTGCTCAGACTATAAGCTGTGTTTCAGTGGTCTCTGGGTGACACTGGGCTGAATGCTGCAAGGTGAATGGGATTCCCGACATCGGGCCCAAGCTCACACTTGCCAGCAGCGAGACAGGGTCGGCAATTTTACCGCAGGCAGCCTCCTAATTGGCCTTCTGTGGGCCTGGCGAGCAGGTTGTCTGTGGGGCTGGCTCAGTGACAGCACCACCAGCTCCGAATCCTCAGCAGCAGCACCAGGAGAGGCAGTGCCAGCAAAATGCCACCAGCACTGTAAAATGGCCCATGCGATGGTCTTTGATGATGCAAACCAGTCTCCATCTCTGTGGGGCAAGTAACGTCTCGGGTCCCACAGATGCAAAAAAAAACCTTCCGATGGTGGGTCCGCATTGGGGAGCCGGTTTTCCCTCATTCCCTGAAAAAAAATTAAGTAATTGTCAAGTATCCCTACAACCATATGTCTCGCCCCACAACGGAAATTGGTCAACTTTTTTGTAAGAGTGTCAAATGGTTCTTCATGATTTCTTTCTCTGCGTTTATATGGCACTGTGATTATCTCCTGCCTAAAGGTTTCTTCCCAGTGCAAAACCAAGTTTCCTAGTCCTCTGTTTTATACACAAATAAATATTAGGCCCCAACTCAGAAAGTTCTGAATTTCCAGAAGAGGAGAGAAAGAGTTTAGTTCAGTTAAGCATCTGATGTCTGCTGATGTACATTAGTAAAGACAATTAGCTTTCAGTCATTACTCATGCGTATTGAGCCCCTTCTTCACTCATGTATTCAAGTTTATTTATTGAGAATCAATCCTCTGTATGACATTTCATTCACTTTATTCTAACATTTATGCCTTTTGTCTGCCACAGAAAAATTTGGGGGTAATGGTTACTCCTATGGAGTGGCCTGCATCATCCAGTGTATCCCGCCCTGGATCCGATTCGCTCAATGTCTCCGTCGATACAGGGACAGCAGGAATGCATTCCCACATTTGGCAAACGCAGGAAAATACTCCACAGTTTTCATCATGGTGACCTTTGCAGCTCTGTACACAACCGAAAAAGGCAAGTTAAATCTCTTGTCTACCTACCCAGAGAAATTAGGTTACACAGAGAAAGAGTTTTCACTGCATCTTCGCTCAGCTGACTGAGTTAACCATCAGAATATGGGAGACGCTGTCAGCTCAGATTTCTTTTCTTTCTCTTCTCGTACTTAATGGCCCAATGAGGCAGACTTGTGTCTGTTTCCATAGCTAGTCATTCCAGGAACAGGTCACTAGTCTGTCGCCGGATGCTATTGGCTTGAGGGGTGCCACTCCACATCAAGCATGGTTGACCAGGAGTCTCTCTTGGTCTCACCACCAGCCATTGCCCAGTTGGAAGGATTTTGCAGGTTGGCACACAATCTATTTGGCCACATTATGAATGCACCTTCCTTAGCCATCAGGTCCTGGGGAAGGGACACTAACCTGCAGCTTCTGTCTGAGAGGCGGAGATGCCACCCATTGCACTACAAGACTGCTCAGTTCAGGTCTAGTGAACAGTAAACTCCACACAGGCATAGCTCGCGCAATGGTTCTCTAACATCAGAGAATTTCTGCACCCTCTGATTCTGAAACTACATGCATATATTTTTAATAATCAATAAAAATCCCTTTGAATCCTGAGACTACCCTTTCTGAAGCCGACCTCAAATCAATGCACATCAAAACTATAATGTGGGTGGTCAGTTATTAGAGTGGCCTGATTATAACAAGAGCTAGTGGTCTCCATTGAGAGGATAACCAACATAAAGCACTAAGTCAGATAATTTATGATTTACAATGAGGATGATGAAGTGCTACAATGGGGATGATGATGTGTTACAATGAGGATGATGATATTACAATGAGGAGGATGATGCGTTACAACAAGGATGATGATGTGTTACAATGAGGATGATGATATTACAATGAGGAGGATGATGTGTTACAATGAGGATGATGATGTGTTACAATGAGGATGATGATGTGTTACAATGAGGATGATGATGTGTTACATTGAAGATGAGGATGTGTTACAATGAGGATGAGGATGCTACAATGAGGATGATGATGTGTTACAGTGAGGATGATGTGTTACAATGCGGATGATGTGTTACAATGAGGATGATGATGTGTTACATTGAAGATGAGGATGTGTTACAATGAGGATGAGGATGCTACAATGAGGATGATGATGTGTTACAGTGAGGATGATGTGTTACAATGAGGATGATGATGTGTTACAATGAGGATGATGATGTGCTACAATGAGGATGATGATGTGTTACAATGAGGATGATGATGTGTTACAATGAGGATGAGGATGCTACAATGAGGATGATGATGTGTTACAGTGAGGATGATGTGTTACAATGAGGATGATGATGTGTTACAATGAGGATGATGATGTGTTACAATGAGGAAGATGATGTGTTACAATGAGGATGTGTTACAATGAAGATGATGATGTGTTACAATGAGGATGAGGATGCTAAAATGAGGATGATGATGTTACAATGAGGATGATGATGTGTTACAATGAGGATGATGATGTGTTCCAGTGAGGATGATGTGTTACAATGAGGAGGATGATGTGTTACAATGAGGAGGATGATGTGTTACAATGAAGATGATGATGTGTGACAATGAGGACAATGATGTGTTACAATGAGGATGATGATGTGTTACAATGAGGATGATGTGTTACAATGAAGATGATGTGTTACAATGAGGATGATGTGTTACAATGAAGATGATGTGTTACAATGAGGATGTGTTACAATGAGGATGATGATGTGTTACAATGAGGATGATGATGTGTTCCAGTGAGGATGATGTGTTACAATGAGGAGGATGATGTGTTACAATGAGGAGGATGATGTGTTACAATGAAGATGATGATGTGTGACAATGAGGACGATGATGTGTTACAATGAGGATAATGATGTGTTACAATGAGGATGATGTGTTACAATGAAGATGATGTGTTACAATGAGGATGATGTGTTACAATGAAGATGATGTGTTACAATGAGGATGTGTTACAATGAGGATGATGATGTGTTACAATGAGGATGATGATGTGTTACAATGAGGATGATAATGTGTTACAATGAGGATGATGTGTTACAATGAGGATGATGATGTGTTACAATGAGGATGAGGATGCTACAATGAGGATGATGATGTGTTACAATGAGGATGTGTTACAATGAAGATGATGATGTGTTACAATGAGGATGATGATGTTACAATGAGGATGATGATGTGTTACAATGAGGATGATGATGTGTTCCAGTGAGGATGATGTGTTACAATGAGGAGGATGATGTGTTACAATGAGGATGATGATGTGTTCCAGTGAGGATGATGTGTTACAATGAGGAGGATGATGTGTTACAATGAGGATGATGATGTGTTACAATGAAGATGATGATGTGTGACAATGAGGATGATGATGTGTTACAATGAGGATGATGATGTGTTACAATGAAGATGATGTGTTACAATGAGGATGTGTTACAATGAGGATGATGATGTGTTACAATGAGGATGATGATGTGTTACAATGAGGATGATGATGTGTTACAATGAAGATGATGTGTTACAATGAGGATGTGTTACAATGAGGATGATGATGTGTTACAATGAGGATGATGATGTGTTACAATGAGGATGATGATGTGTTACAATGAGGATGTGTTACAATGAGGATGATGATGTGTTACAATGAGGATGATGATGTGTTACAATGAGGATGATGATGTGTTACAATGAGGATGTGTTACACTGAGGAGGATGATGTGTTACAATGAGGATGATGATGTGTTACAATGAGGATGATGATGTGTTCCAGTGAGGATGATGTGTTACAATGAGGATGATGATGTGTTCCAGTGAGGATGATGTGTTACAATGAAGATGATGATGTGTGACAATGAGGATGATGATGTGTTACAATGAGGATGATGATGTGGTACAATGAGGATGATGATGTGTTACAATGAGGATGATGTGTTACAATGAGGATGATGATGTGTTCCAGTGAGGATGATGTGTTACAATGAAGATGATGATGTGTGACAATGAGGATGATGATGTGTTACAATGAGGATGATGATGTGGTACAATGAGGATGATGATGTGTTACAATGAGGATGATGTGTTACAATGAAGATGATGATATGTTACAATGAGGATGATGATGTGTTACAATGAGGATGATGTGTTACAATGAAGATGATGATGTGTGACAATGAGGATGATGATGTGTTACAATGAGGATGATGTGTTACAATGAGGATGATGTGTTACAATGAAGATGATGATATGTTACAATGAGGATGATGATGTGTTACAATGAGGATGATGTGTTACAATGAAGATGATGTGTTACAATGAGGATGATGTGTTACAATGAAGATGATGTGTTACAATGAGGATGTGTTACAATGAGGATGATGATGTGTTACAATGAGGATGATGATGTGTTACAATGAGGATGATGATGTGTTACAATGAGGATGATGTGTTACAATGAAGATGATGTGTTACAATGAGGATGATGTGTTACAATGAAGATGATGTGTTACAATGAGGATGTGTTACAATGAGGATGATGATGTGTTACAATGAGGATGATGATGTGTTACAGTGAGGATGATGTGTTACAATGAGGATGTGTTACAATGAGGATGATGATGTGTTACAATGAGGATGATGATGTGTTACAATGAGGATGATGATGTGTTACAATGAGGATGATGATGTGTTACAATGAGGATGATGTGTTACAATGAGGATGATGTGTTACAATGAAGATGTGTTACAATGAGGATGATGGTGTGTTACAATGAGGATGTGTTACAATGAGGATGATGGTGTGTTACAATGAGGATGATGGTGTGTTACAATGAGGATGTGTTACAATGAGGATGATGGTGTGTTACAATGAGGATGTGTTACAATGAGGATGATGGTGTGTTACAATGAAGATGATGATGTGTGACAATGAGGATGATGATGTGTTACAATGAGGATGATGATGTGTTACAATGAAGATGATGTGTTACAATGAGGATGTGTTACAATGAGGATGATGATGTGTTACAATGAGGATGATGATGTGTTACAATGAGGATGATGATGTGTTACAATGAAGATGATGTGTTACAATGAGGATGTGTTACAATGAGGATGATGATGTGTTACAATGAGGATGATGATGTGTTACAATGAGGATGATGATGTGTTACAATGAGGATGTGTTACAATGAGGATGATGATGTGTTACAATGAGGATGATGATGTGTTACAATGAGGATGATGATGTGTTACAATGAGGATGTGTTACAATGAGGAGGATGATGTGTTACAATGAGGATGATGATGTGTTACAATGAGGATGATGATGTGTTCCAGTGAGGATGATGTGTTACAATGAGGATGATGATGTGTTCCAGTGAGGATGATGTGTTACAATGAAGATGATGATGTGTGACAATGAGGATGATGATGTGTTACAATGAGGATGATGATGTGGTACAATGAGGATGATGATGTGTTACAATGAGGATGATGTGTTACAATGAGGATGATGATGTGTTCCAGTGAGGATGATGTGTTACAATGAAGATGATGATGTGTGACAATGAGGATGATGATGTGTTACAATGAGGATGATGATGTGGTACAATGAGGATGATGATGTGTTACAATGAGGATGATGTGTTACAATGAAGATGATGATATGTTACAATGAGGATGATGATGTGTTACAATGAGGATGATGTGTTACAATGAAGATGATGATGTGTGACAATGAGGATGATGATGTGTTACAATGAGGATGATGTGTTACAATGAGGATGATGTGTTACAATGAAGATGATGATATGTTACAATGAGGATGATGATGTGTTACAATGAGGATGATGTGTTACAATGAAGATGATGTGTTACAATGAGGATGATGTGTTACAATGAAGATGATGTGTTACAATGAGGATGTGTTACAATGAGGATGATGATGTGTTACAATGAGGATGATGATGTGTTACAATGAGGATGATGATGTGTTACAATGAGGATGATGTGTTACAATGAAGATGATGTGTTACAATGAGGATGATGTGTTACAATGAAGATGATGTGTTACAATGAGGATGTGTTACAATGAGGATGATGATGTGTTACAATGAGGATGATGATGTGTTACAGTGAGGATGATGTGTTACAATGAGGATGTGTTACAATGAGGATGATGATGTGTTACAATGAGGATGATGATGTGTTACAATGAGGATGATGATGTGTTACAATGAGGATGATGATGTGTTACAATGAGGATGATGTGTTACAATGAGGATGATGTGTTACAATGAAGATGTGTTACAATGAGGATGATGGTGTGTTACAATGAGGATGTGTTACAATGAGGATGATGGTGTGTTACAATGAGGATGATGGTGTGTTACAATGAGGATGTGTTACAATGAGGATGATGGTGTGTTACAATGAGGATGTGTTACAATGAGGATGATGGTGTGTTACAATGAGGATGTGTTACAATGAGGATGATGGTGTGTTACAATGAGGATGATGGTGTGTTACAATGAGGATGTGTTACAATGAGGATGATGGTGTGTTACAATGAGGATGTGTTACAATGAGGATGATGGTGTGTTACAATGAGGATGATGATGTGTTACAATGAGGATGATGTGTTACAATGAGGATGAGAATGTGTTACAATGAGGATGATGTGTTACAATGAAGATGATGTGTTACAATGAGGATGTGTTACAATGAGGATGATGATGTGTTACAATGAGGATGATGATGTGTTACAATGAGGATGATGATGTGTTACTATGAGGATGATGTGTTACAATGAGGATGAGAATGTGTTACAATGAGGATGATGTGTTACAATGAAGATGATGTGTTACAATGAGGATGTGTTACAATGAGGATGATGATGTGTTACAATGAGGATGATGATGTGTTACAATGAGGATGATGATGTGTTACTATGAGGATGATGTGTTACAATGAGGATGATGTGTTACAATGAGGATGATGATGTGTTACAATGAGGATGATGTGTTACAATGAGGATGATGTGTTACAATGAGGATGATGATGTCTTACAATGAGGATGATGTGTTACAATGAGGATGCTGATGATGTGTAACAATGAGGATGATAAGACCATAAGACATAGGAGCAGAATTAGGCCACATGGCCCATCGAGTCTATGATGTGTTACAATGAGGGTGATGATGTGTTACAATGAGGATGATGATGTGTTACAATGAGGATGATGATGTGTTACAATAAGGACGATGTGTTACAAATGCACTTGAGGGGTGGGGGAGCATTTGAAAAATATCTTTACAACCTGTGCATCGCCAGTTCCAATCACTCCTGGAATTGTAGCCGTGTCTTCAGCTATCGAGGACATTCCCCACATCTTCATTTTCCATTCCTTTCCTGTCCACTAGGGGAATAACATCAATTCTCCCCTTGACATCTCACCGCTCTGCGTGGCTCAGATCAGACCGATACAGAAACCTGCGCCTGCCCTGTTTCACGTTACTGTCCCCGAGGACCACTAATTGCCCCCACCCAGCATCCACCACCTCGCCCCATCACCAACTCCCTGACCATCATCCAAATGTCAGCAACTAGTGTTAGTGCAGAGCAGCGGGTCCCTCAAGTTGCCTGGTAAACATCAAGCTAGATCTATTCAGAATGTTGATAAGACCTCGAACATTTTTCCCTCGTCAATGGTGTCTGACAAAGAAATATGCCATGAAAGAAACTGGAAACGTTTACTCACACTTTCATCACCACAGTTACGCCTTGTTGCAGAATTCCAATGTTCATTCACAGTCCTCCCCACACCCCCTACTGCCCACACCCCTCAAGATTCGATCACACACTAATGTTAGGGAGACTCGACTGGCCAATGTGGCATGTTGCCCAGGTGAAGCTGAATGAATTGTAACACTCGAGCACCTGCGATGTGCTCTCTCTCTCTCTCTCTGTCTACCACAGAACGCCCGCAGCTGACGATTGGCGTGAAGGTTTACTTTTACCTGTGGGCTGTGACGTCCTGTGTCAGCACCATTTTCACCATCGGCTGGGACCTGAAGATGGACTGGGGGCTTTTAGACAAGAAGACCAAAGAGCATAAATACCTGAGAGAGGAGACAGTGTATCAAAATAAAGTAAGTGCAGGTCGAACTCAAAACACATTCACAGTAACCAACTAACAGCGGAGTCCGCTGGAAAGCTGAATGTCACATCCCACAGAACAATATGACACGGGAAAAAGCCTTTTCATGCAGGGGGGGGGTAGGGATCTACAGGGCTCTGCCAGAAAGTGTGATGGAGGCACGTTCAAGGGGCATTCAAATAGAGACAATGCGCAGGGATTGGAGAAAAGGCAGGGGAACGGCACTAAGTCACGATGCTCATTCAGAGAGCTGGTGCAGACACAATGGGCCGAATGGCCTCCTTTTGCACCATAACAATTTTGTAATTGTGGGATTCTTGTTTATAAATCACCCGTTGTATTTACTTTTAACAAGTTAAAAATCTCACATCAGGGTGAACGTCCGGCCTACCATAACCTCATTTCCAGTTGCCATCGCCACACTTGTGTCAACTTCTTTCATCGTAAATTCAGCCGCCTACATTTGCTAATTGTTATCCCCCCCACCACAAGACGCACAGGGATGACCTGATTAATCCCCCATTATCCTCATGGAACAGGAGCTACTCCGCTGAGGGGGGGAGGGTAGCTAACTCAGAACTTTAAAAGCCGGCCCAGGTAGGGCCCAGGTAGGGGAGTCTGTTCCCAGGTTTTTGGCACGATTGTGGAAATGGGCAGTTTGCTTCAATAGACCATCCCTACCCGAGATGCTATGGGACTGCCTTTTATGTGGAGTAAACAGTATGGCGACACACTGGAAATTGCAGGCCGAGCTGTCCATTGCTGGATCTAAAAAAGGTCATTGAGATCTCCCTCTCACAGCAGAGCAGAGAAAAGGGAGTCCAGGAACTCCAGGGGTTGTCAGGGATAGAGGTCAACAGCGTAGGACGCTCCCCTCCCCTCAATTCAGGCACGCAGCCATCCCTGGGACTGGGACTGCCGGAACCTCGCCCTGGCCCGAGCACCTCCGGGTCCAGGCCCGTTGGTCAAGGGCTGCTACAAGCAGCCGGGACACTTCGCTGCAATTGCTGGAGAACAACCTGATGATGAGGCGTGTATGCAATTGGATTGCATGCCGCGCCATGAGTTGCCCACATCAGGATTACCGTCAAGTTGAATGGCCACAAGTTAGAGAGGGAGTTGGACACGGGGTTAGAGGTTTCAGTAATTGGGAGGCAGACCTTCGAGAGAATCAGGGCTGGAGTTCAACAGTTGGGTTTATGGGACATGGCGGGACCTATATGGGGGAACCCCCAGCCAGCCCATAGCAGGCACGACAATGACCCCGGTAACCTATGGGCAGCAATCCATTAGGCTTCAATTAATAGCAGTGCCAGACCCTGGACCGAGTCTGCTGGGCTGTGATTGGCTACAACCCCTCCCGCTGGGCTGGCTGATTCCAGGCGTTACGTAACCCACAGGGGCCTGTCTGAATACATGAGACTGTCGTTCGGAATGCCATTGGCTTGCGTAATTTTTCAGTGCGTTATAGAAAACATACTGAGAGGGTTTCCACGTGTGGCGGTCTACTTGGGCGATGCCCTGGTCAACGGACCCACAGAAAGGGAGCAACTGAGCAACCTGGAGGAAGTCCGCTGCCGTTTTTTTGAGATGGGTGCCCGCTTTAAGAGGGGTACAATGTGTTTTCTACGCCAAGGAAGTTACATACCTGGGGTGTGGTGTGGATCGGGATGGACTACACCCATTAGAGGAGAAGATGTGGGCGATTAGCCAAGCCCCCACTGAGGAAAACGGGACAGAGTTACAGTCGTTCTTAGGTCTCATAAACTACTATGGTAAATTTATTCCTGGCCTAACAACCACCCTTGGCCTACTGCACGCATTGCTGAACAGGCTCCAAGAATGGGCGTGGGGAGTGCCAGGGTGAAGCAACAACTAACGTCGTTCAGATTACTGACACATTATGAACCCTCCAAGCCTGTGTACAGTTTAGAAAGATCATTCCATACATGAAAAGAAAATACATAATAGGGCAAACATAAAATACACAATGTAAATACATAGACACAGGCATCAGGTGAAGCATCCAGGAGTGTAGTAATACTCAGTAGAGAAGATGTGTAAAGAGATCAGATTAGTTCATAAGAGGGTCGTTTAGGAGTCTGGTAACAGCGGGGAAGAAGCTGTTTTCGAATCTGTTAGTGTGTGTTCTCAGACTTCTGTATCTCCTGCCCAATGGAAGAAGTCGGAAGAGTGAGTAAGCCGGGTGGGAGGGGTCTTTGATCATGCTGCCCGCTTTCCCCAGGCAGCGGGAGGTGTAGATGGAGTTCATGGATGGTAGATAGGTGCGTGTGGTGGACTGGGCTGTATTCACGACTCTCTGAAGTTTCTTACAATCTTTGGCCGAGCAGTTGCCATACCCAGGCTGTGATGCAGCCCGATAGGATGCTTTCTGTGGTGCAGCTGTAAAAGTTGGTAAGAGTCAGCGTGGACATGCCAAATTTCCTTAGTTTCCTGAGGAAGTATAGGCGCTGTTGTGCTTTCATGGTCGTGTGACAAACCACGCAGTTTCACGGTCACTGTAGACGTTTATTGCAGGTTTTTTATTTTAGTTTTAATTAACAGAATTTAAATTTCCCAGCTGTCACGGTGAGGCTTGAAACCGTGGGCGGGGCTTTCAGTTCCCAACACCGGCGGACATATCATCGTGGGCGGGGCTTTCAGTTCCCAACACCGGCGGACATATCGTGGGCGGGACAGGAACATTTGGAGAGCATCGAAAATTCATCAGCTCTCCTGATGTTCCGGGCCGGCCTGTGACGATTTCAGCCAATGGCGATGCTGGAAAATACCCTCTCCCCTCCACCATGTCTCCAAATCTATCCATCCAGGCCCCTGGCTTAATAATACAGAAACATCACCGACAGGCTATCGTACCAGGGGGAGCTAGGTCAGTACATGAGAGAGATGGGGATGGAAAGATGCATTGCTGGCAAGGGCTGAAGCTGGGTAGGAGGAGGCTGGCATAAGGCATAAATACCAGCATGGACCCACTGGGCCAAATGTGCAATATAATGACACACAAAAATAGAAAGTGCTGGACATCCCAGCCGGTCTGACAGCATCTGTGGAGAGAGAAGGGAGCTAACGCTTCGAGTCTGGATAATTCTCGGTCAAAGCTTTGACAAAAGCTTCAGGTCATCCAGACTCGAGACGTTAGCTCCCTTTTCTCTCCTCAGATACTGTCAGACCGGCTGCGATGTCCAGCACTTTCTGTTTCTGTTTCAGATTCCACCATCCGCACTAATTTGCTTTTATCTTTGTGCAATATAATAAGGTTAGCAATCTGGAAGGATGATCAAATGGGAACAAATGCCCTTCATTTTTATAGAACCGGTGTTGTTATCAGTCATTTCCTCGTTGATGATTGGTCCTGACATTGACACTCTCTCTCTACCCTATAGGTCTACTATTACTGTGCCATATTTCAGGATGTGATACTGCGTGTTGCCTGGGCCCTCAATATCTTATTCGTTCAGAATAAGCAATCCACCATGGCGCAAATTATCTCAACAACCTTGGCTCCCTTGGAGGTCTTCAGGTGAGCGATGATGCAACTCAACAGGAAGCGAGGATCATAGAATCCCTGCAGTACAGAAGAAGGCCATTCAGCCCATCAAGTCTGCACCGGCCCTCTAAAAGAGGACCCTACCGTGGCCCACACACCCCATCCTATCCCAAATAACCCTTTTGGACACTAAGGGGTAATCTATCATGGCCAATCAACCTAACCTACACATCTTTGGACTGTGGGAGGAAACTGGAGCACATGGAGGAGTGGAAACCCACGCAGACACTGGGAGAACGTGCAAACTCCACACAGTCACCCAAAGCTGGAATTGAACCTGGGTCCCTGGCGCTGAGCGGTTGCAGTGCTAACCACTGTGCCAGCATGCTCCCAGGAACTCCTGCTCCTATTTAATTGTTTTCTTTTCCTACTCTGTGAGAAACCTGGGCGAAGGTCCGAGTTCCATTGCGCAGGGCAGTGGCAAGGTTTACAAAATACAGCAGGAGGGGAAAATGAAGAAATAATGGGGAGATCACGTCAAAGTTTGTGGTTCTTAAAGGGAGTAAGGAGAAATTGAAGGGATTATTGAAGGGGGGGTGATGAGGGGTTTCTGGGTCCTGGGGCAGATTGCGGTCAAGTGAGAGACTGTGCATTGAGTCTCTGTTTTGATGTGGCAGTCTCGGAGGGCACTGAGGTGCAGGATAATATTTGGGTTTTCACAGTTGAAGCTCACCGAGTGATAACCTCCCCTCTCTGAGTCAGGATGATGCGGGTTGATGTTCCGCCCCCAGGGACTTTGGGCCAGACATTGAGGCCACGGCATCAGTGCAGTAGCGAGGGAGCATTGCACTGTGGAACGAGGCAATGATCAATCACAGCAGCCCTCTGACCTGACTCCATGCTGATTCTCAGCAAGTGCAATTCCTGGCCAAGCCAGGAGGGGGCCTCAGCGCCCAGAACCTTAAAGGAAAAGGGATGGATCTGTCACCAGAGTGGTGGAAAACCTGCAGACTCTGGGACTCTGAAATAAAAATAAAAAAAGTTGAAGGTACTCAGCAGCATCTGATACAGAGTTAACGGACCAAATCTTCCGGTCTCCAGATCATGACTGGACCCATGTTTGAGATCGGGACCCTGTAGATGTCCTGACATGCGTTGGGTAAGTTTTGATTTCCGATGGTCATTCCATCCGCCCCTCAGGACGCTGCACAAACGTCCCCAACTTTGAGTTAGAGTCGGGAACTTGGGTCAGTTCTGTGGTACTTAGCTGAATGGTTACCTACAACAGCCCCCCGCCCACCCCCAATCACCCCTCCGACCTTCCCAACTAAACCCCAATCTCAGACAACTACCCTCCCAAACTGACTACCCCCCCTCCCTCCGGCCAAACCAGGCCCAACTAACCACTCCAGCTAACCACTCCAGCTAACCACTCCAACTAACCACTCCAACCCAAATTTTCCCAGATCGCTCAACTAGCCGCCTGATGCAACTACCCCATGACCCAACTTCACTAACCCCACATTAACTTGGCTACCTGACCATCCACTCACCCACCTCACCCGACTTCACCCCTACTCACTTACTTACCTGCCCACCCCCTCGTACACTCACCCCCCACCCACTTACCTACCTACCTACCTACCTCCTGCGCCTACTTACTCACCACTCATCCATTGACTAACATTCAAACTGGACGTTTAAACTTGCCCCACAGCCATCAAGCAATCCCCCAACTCTACTCAGCTCTGGCAGAGTTCCCTGCGGGACACTGTGAGTTTGTGCTACACATTTCTGCAGAATTTGAGCTTGTTCAACCCTGATAGAAAGGTGCAGGGGTGTCACGTTGGGGAGTGGGGGGCCTGTGGGGGGGGGGGGGGGGGGGTGGGGGGGGCAGGGGGAACGGAGGAATTCCCGATTTGATAGCAATCTGCAGATCAGGAAATCTGGGAGCTCCAGGATCCCAGGTTCAATTCCTGGCTTAGTTCACTGTCTGTATGGAGTCTGCACGTTCTCCCCGCGTCTGCGTGGGTTTCCTCCGGGTGCTCCGGTTTCCTCCCAGAAGTCCCGAAAGACGTGCTTGTTAGGTAATTTGGACATCCTGAATTCTCCCTCTGCGTACCCGAACAGGCGCCGGAATGTGGCGACTAGGGGCTTTTCACAGTAACCTCATTGCTGTGTTAATGTAAGCTTACTTGTGATAATAAAGATTGTTATTATTATTACAAAGCTTCAGCCTTGTGACCTCTGAGCTGCGATGAGAGTTCACCAGCCTGAAACGTTAGCTCTGTGTTTCTGGCAGCACGGCGGCGCAGTGGTTAGCTCTGCAGCCTCACGGGACTGAGGTCCCAGGTTCGATCCCGGCTCTGGGTCACTGTCCGTCTGTTCACCCCCACAACCCAAAAGATGTGCAGGCTAGGTGGATTGGCCATGTTAAATTGCCCCTTAATTATAAAAAAATGAATTGGGTACTCTAAATTTATTTTTAAATAGAAAAAAAAAGCCCTGTGTTTCTCTCTCCCACAGACGATGCCTGAGTATTTCCTGCTGAGTATTTCCAGCACTTCCTATTCTTATTCTTGTGACGGTTGACAGAGTGTCAGTAAATGGGTTGGAGGCACGGTGGGGCTCAGGGCACAGTCCACTCTACAGCAGAGGTCACTTAGATATTCCACAAATTAGAAACAGAATCGCTACAAACGACAGCAATCGGAGCTGATGAGCAGAGTTGCAGCCAGAATCAGGTGATGTCTCCGGAAAGTTACATTGCGATAGTTACAAATACACCAATTCTCTGCTTAAAATGAATGCCAGTCATTAAGAGCGGTGAGTGCTCCAGGTCTGATTGACATTGGAACGATTAAACTATCTCCATAGGCAACGCGGTAGCATAGTGGTTAGCACAGTTGCTTCACAGCTCCAGGGTCCCAGGTTTGATTCCCGGCCTGGGTCACTGTGCAGAGTCTGCACGTTCTCCCTGTGTCTGCGTGGGTTTCCTCCGGGTGCTCCGGTTTCCTCCCACAAGCCCAAAGATGTGCAGGGTTAGGTGGATTGGCCATGATAAATTGCCCTTAGGTTAGGAGGGGTTACTGGGTTATGGGGATAGGATGGAGGTGTTGACCTTGGGTAGGGTGCTCTTTCCAAGAGCCGGTGCAGACTCGATGGGCCGAATGGCCTCCTTCTGCACTGTAAATTCTATGATCTATGATTCTGGCCGGGAATAATGGGGACACGATAAGTAACCAACAATGATTTAGAGTCAGGAGTGGCAAGGGTTAGCAGTGGAGGAGCAATTCGTTAAGTGCAGATAAAGTGTGGCCCGTGTGTCCGGAGGCTCTTTGCTGGGCTTGTGCAAAGCGTGGTTGCTGATTTACATTTTTTTTTGTCACTTTACAAACCTCCTTCCACAGGCGATTTGTCTGGAACTTCTTTCGATTGGAGAACGAGCACTTGAACAACTGTGGCCAGTTCCGCGCGGTCAGAGACATCTCCATAGCGCCCGCAACCAGGGTCAACCAGGCAGCTCTGCTGCTGCTGATGGACCAGCAAGAGGGGGTCAGGAATCGCGGCAAGGTCAAAGGTGACAAGCGGAAAACCAACTTCTCCTTCAAGCGGTCGAGGTCAGTATGTCGCATCTTCGAAGTGGCCCGTTATTAATCAGCGTGAGGGAATATTACGATGGGTCACCAAAATGCTGGGTCAGAGTCTTGGGATTTGAGGAGTGTCACAAAGGGACACGGCCACCGTTACTGGAGCAAATAAAATCCAGGATGCGCAAGAGGCGGGAATTTGAGGAGCACTGGTATCTGTGAGACAGAGAGAGAGAGATCATAATCATACTCTGCTTTGTAAACCACAGCGCAAGGTTTATTTTTAAACAAAACTCGAATAGTTGTAAAACTTTCACCAAATTTGCATCTTCCCTCAAAACTCGAACATTGGGACTGCTTCCTCGTGTAAAATGGAGCCATAAAAAAACAATATATCCTTTCCCCACACCCAAGCAAGTTGATAATAGCCCAGACGTCGGTTCTCTAGGGCTAGAGTACTCATTGGAGTTTAGAAGAATCCAAGATTATTGAGACATGTAGCTTTCTGTGGGGGATTTGACAGGGTCGATGCTGAGAGGTGCCCCTTGTGGGAGAGTCTAAGACCAGAGTGCATAATCTCAGAGTAAGGGGTCGTCCTTTTAAGACAGAAATTAGGAGGAATTTATTCTCTCAGAGGGGAGTGAATCTGTGGAATTCTTTACCGCAGAGAGCTGTAGAGTCTGGGTTGTTAGAGTTTGTTCAAGGCTGAGATAGACAGATTTTTAATCAGTGAGGGAATCAAGGGTTATGGGGGTAAGACGGGAAAGTGGAGTCAAGGATTATCATATCAGATCAGTCAAGATCTCATTGAATGGCGTAGCAGACTTGATGGGCTTAATGGCCTACTTCTGGCCCTCCAGCTTATGGTCTTACGGTCAAGTGATTAAAAGGGGGAACATCAGCTCAGGTTCCTGCTCCCGGTCACCATCTAGTGACCCCCCCCCCCCCCCCTTTCTGGAGCAATTTCCTTCAGCCGCCAACCCCCTCCACTCACCCCAGCCCACCTTTTTCCAACACGCCATGCCTAAATTCACCAGTGAAGAGAACGGCCACCTAAGCAAGGCTCCGGAAAAACAGCTGGAATCTTATGCTATCTTAATTCAGCTGCTTCAAGCGCAGAGCGGAGAAAAACTCATTCTTGGGAGCGACTGATTTGTTGGGAAATTAAACACCAGTTTCCAGGCAAGTTTTTGCCGGAGCCATTTGTGAACAGTAGGTGGCAGTGCTGCTCTTTGTAATTGTCCATCGAACACCCAAACTTGCAAAATGCTGCCACCCATTGACGGAAATCTGGTACTACACCTTAGAGTGCAGCTTGCTTTGTTGATCTGGCAAATGCATCCCACTTTGTTAATCCTATTCATAATTTTGCATCAATATTTAAAAGTGACTTCACAGTACTTCCCAAACTATTTTATTGTTGTGGAATTACCCCTTTTCTAATGGAATAGTAACCATGGAACCTTCGCTCCTATGGGGAAAGGTCAGAGGTGCGGGACTTGCTAAATTGATTTTGTTGAGAGCCAGCATGCGCAGTGGCCCTTTTATGATTATTTTTGTGCTGCTGACGTACTCTGTGTAGTGGGCAATTATTAGTCCTGATTACCCACTACTTTGAAGAGTCTCTGGAAAAGCTTGCTAGACACCCAGGGGTCCACGGGTCCCAGTTTGAGCACCATTCCTCCAAAATGTTTGCCTCTCCTCTCAAGTAGCGATGTGAAGCCAGGTATGATGGCGGATTTCAACTTTTGTTTCCTTCCACTCTGGAGTTTCCATTGTTTTGTCGCTGTCTCTCCACAGCTCAAAAGCCCCCCCTCCATAGAATCTCCACAGCGCAGAAGGAGGCCATTCGGCCCATCGAGCCTGCACCGACCCTCCGAAAGAGCACCCTGCTTAGGCCCACTCCGCCAGCCTATCTCCAGTATCACCGTAACCCCACCTAACCTGCACCTTGGACATTAAGGGGCAATTTAGCCTGGCCAATCCACCTAACCTGCACGTTTGAACTGTGGGAGGAAACCGGAGCACCCGGAGGAAACCCACGTAGACACGGGGTGAAAGTGCTAACTTCACACAGTCACCCGAGGCTTGAATTGAACCCGGGTCCCTGCCACCTCTGCAACTGCAGGCACAGTTCACTCCCCTGAATATTCTTGACTCCTGCCTGGTGCCCATCATGAAACCATAAGGAAAAGCAGCAGGGCAGGCAGACCTTGCCCCTCGAGTCTGCTCTGACCTCAGCTGCTCTCAGCTCCCCTTTCCCATCTCAGTCCCCAGTCCCCGTGTCGGATAATTCCTCCGAAAGATAGATCGATCGATCTCAGCCTCGTGTACATTCAACGGCTGTGCACCCAGAGCCCCCTGGGGTGGAGAATTTCAAGCACGATCCTCTAACTGAAGACAGTTATCCTCATCTCAGGGCGGCATTTAACGTGAGACGATGCCTCCTAGTTCCACAGGGGAAGCATCTCCTTGGCATCGACTGTGTCAAACCCTCTCAGAATCCCATCTGCTTCATTGAGATCACCTCATATTGTTCCAAACTTCAGAGAATGTAGCCCCCCCCCCCCCCCCCCCCCCCCCCCCCGCCCACCCCTCCTGCCCCAGCGCAGCACCTCGGGACATTTTATTACAGCGGATATCTTACCGATTCACCTGTCATTTTGATATTTATTGTCCAATGTGTAAATTCATCATTTACTGCCCGGTTTTTTGTTTTAAATGTCGAAAGATTAAATGCCTTGGTTTCTTAACTTTCTTTCTGAGTTTCAGTTTCTCTTCATCACGGGCTTTTAAAACCACAATGTTGATAAATCGGGCAAGACAGTTGTCATTTTTCATTTCTCAGTGACGTGGCCGTCAATAGCCAGCCTGGTAATTCTTGAGAAGGTGGCAGACAGGGCGAGGGGCCCCTGTGCACTGCGTCCATGTTCCGAAGGTTTATCCACAGCCCTGCTGGATGCCGAGTCCCAGGACTTTGAAGCAACATCAATGTATGCACTGGGCTAGAATCCGGCCTGTTCACATCTCAACATCCCAGTATTTATATTCAAGTGGACAATCCCAAGGCAGCAGGACAGCTGAACTGGCCACACACCTCATTCCTATTTGAGTTAACTCACTGTGAGCAACTTCTTAACAGTCACCGCACTTTAGGGAAATTCACTATGGCACAACACTTTGAGATGCTCTGGAATGATGTGCTCAAGTGCTGTATGAGAGTAAGTCCCTTAAAGAAAAGGTATTTCTGTGTCGCAAATATTTAGACATTTCATCTTAAGCGTTCATTCCGTCCACCATGGAGTGTGCTGGAACACTCTCCACTTGCCTGGATGAGTGCAGCTCCAACAACGCTCAATACACTCGACACCATCCAGGACAAAGCAGCCCCGTCTGATCAGCATCCCATCCATCAACTTCAGCATTCCCTCCGCCCATCACTGACACAGTGGCAGCCGTGTGTACCATCTAACCGGTGCACTGTAGTAACTCACCAAGGCTCCTTGGACAGCACCTTCCAAACCCATGACCTCTGCCATGTAGAAGGACAAGGGCAGCAGATACCTGGGAACCCCACCACCTGGAGGTTCCCCTCCGAGTCACTCACCACGGCCGTTCCTTCAATGTCGCTGGGGCAAAATCCTGGAACTCTCTCCCTAACAGCATTGTGGGTGCACCTACACCACATGGACTGCAGCGGTTCAAGAAGGCAGCTCACCACCACCTTCTAAAGGGCAATTAGGAATGGGCATTAAATGTTGACCTGGCCAGTGAGAGGATGAATGAAAACAAAGGCACCTTGTTTGTTTTTCAGATCCAAGAACTTGGAAACGAAAGTGCACATCGAAGAGATGGAGGGCGATGCTACGAAGAGCTGAACTATGGTTCCTTTTAATAGCCGAAAGAAGGCAGGGGATTGTTTCACACACTCCCCAGTAGGCCGAGGTGTAAACTTTTCAATGACGTAAAGATTCTGAAGTCACTGGCTTCAGAAAATTTTCACACTTTGGTAAAACAAAGTACTTCTTAAAAATATTTGATAGTGCTTTTCAAATGTTCCTGCGTTTGTAAAAAGGTTTCCTCCTTGTTCTGTTTGTCTCCTTGGTCCCAATGTCTGCCCACAGAGTGTGACACTAAGAGACTTGCTCGAGTCTGAGGCGTCTGCTCCGGTTCACTCTCTGGTTGTGCTTTTCTGTGCGAAGAGTATCCGGCCTCTTCACACCACATCTACCCCCACCTTCCCCTGCTCCCTAACCCGCCCCACCCCCACCTTCCCCTGCCCCCTAACCCATCCCACCCCCACCTTCCCCTGCTCTCTAAACCCACCCTACCCCACCTTCCCCTGCCCCCTAACCCACCCCACCCCCACCTTCCCCTGCCCCCTAACCCATCCCACCCCCACCTTCCCCTGCTCCCTAACCCACCCCACCCCCACCTTCCCCTGCCCCCAACCCATCCCACCCCCACCTTCCCCTGCTCTCTAAACCCACCCTACCCCACCTTCCCCTGCCCCCTAACCCATCCCACCCCCACCTTCCCCTGCTCTCTAAACCCACCCTACCCCACCTTCCCCTGCTCTCTAAACCCACCCTACCCCACCTTCCCCGCCCCCTAACCCACCCCACCTCCCCACCTCTCCCTTCCTCCCCACCTCACCCTCCCCCCTCCCCAACTCTCCCTTCCTCCTCCTGCCCCCTCCCTTCCCCTGCCTCCTCCCCAGCCATTCGTTCTCTCTCTTTGGGAGTGGGCAATTTTGGGTGTAAATCTTTGTCCAGTCATTATGTTGGGGCACTAACTACACTGTATTTCCACATTGCAGCTCTGGACCATTAATGTCAACGGCATCAAAGGGTCCCGATCGACAGAACAATTAACTATACAAAACGTAATCGAGTAATAGAATTGCGTATGATTTTGACAGTAAAACTGTAAAGGAAAAGGCCAGAGAAACAGTCCATATTCGAGATAATACACACCCAGTCACTCAGTCACACAGTCTCTCTCTCACACACACAGTCACTCACTCGCTCGCATATACAAATACAGTCACTCACTCGCTCATATACACACAAATATACATACACACTCACTTGTATACACGCACAAATATACATACACACTCACTTATGCATACACACACAAATATACATACACACTCACTTGTGCATACACACACAGTCACTAACTCACAGTTATTCATTCATGCACAGTCACTAACTCGCGCACACACGTACACACGCAGTCACTCACTCACTCGTGCACACAGTCACTCATTCACTCGTGCACACACACAGTCACTCACTTGCACTACACACACAGTCATTCACCCACTTGTGTACACACACACACAGTCACTCAATTGCACACACACACAGTCACTCACTTGCAAACCCACACTCACTCACGCACACACACACACACACACACACAACGGACTCAGACTGCCGCAGAGAAGCAAATATTAGAGACAGAGAATTTGCCACAAATACAACAGAACCAGTAGACAGTACTCGAGTTTACACAGCTCAAGAAAAAGCTGTGGTGCAAACAATCTGGGTGAACAGACACTCTTACAGAAACACATGACTAGAGTAGGCAGGACAGAAAACAAAGAGAATCTGAATCCAATTCGGAGGAAGGTAAATGTTTGGAATGTTTCTGATATTCTATTGGATGTTTGAATGAAGCAGTTCTACTCCAGGCTGAAGTCACAAACTCAGAACAACAAAGTGGTCAAAATCCCAGTTTGGCATTGTTTGATGTTGGGAAGCCTGAGCATTTGATGCTTATTTGGCCTCAAGTCTCATTTTACAGGTTCAAGTGCTTGGCTGCGAGGTCAGGCGATGGGAGCTGAATTGTAAACTGCTGCCCGGTAGTGTTGGCTGTGTGTGTGGGAGGGGAGCAGTGTCACAAAGTGGCTCCTGGTTACGTGTGTAGGTAGGTTAATCTCAGCGCTGTGCTTTTTGTGTAGAATCAGTTGTTTTAATATATTCGCAATGGGCGGTTTGAATGAAAAGATTCGCCCCACCCCGCCCGTTCTTGTGAACTACCCTTTCCTGTGGAATGGATCAGTAATCGAGTGGCACCCAAAAGGCCATGGGGATGGAAGGCGTGA
This sequence comes from Scyliorhinus canicula, assembly GCF_902713615.1. Classification (NCBI taxonomy): domain Eukaryota; kingdom Metazoa; phylum Chordata; class Chondrichthyes; order Carcharhiniformes; family Scyliorhinidae; genus Scyliorhinus; species Scyliorhinus canicula. The sequence goes on from NC_052166.1 coordinate 62,135,120, forward strand.
GGTTGTGTCCACATCCTGGGGGCGCCCAGGGCAACAAGTCCAAACATCATGTGGGCTACCCCCCAGCACAAGGATGAAACTAAACTCACTGCACACAAGAGGCAGGCAAACACTGGGAGGTAGAACAATATGTAAATAATTTGGGTGTATATAATCAAGATATTTTTCAGGTTTAACCTTGTACAGAGTCTTTCAGTGAAAATGACGTTTTGTTATAGGGGAGTAAATTCTATATGCAGTTCCTGCATTTTCATCCTCCTGTATATAAAGTATTTTTTGTTTGTTGTCTTCTCTTGCGATTGCTTTGAATACTATTAAATTTCTTAGAAATAAACCTGTTGGGTGTACGGCAGTGATTATTGTGTGTGATGCACAATCAATGGACACGAAACGTAGGTGTAGTCCGAAACGAAAGGCTTTAATCAGCAAGAAGTGAGCCCAGCGGCAGGAGTACAGAAATGGCCTGGCTGCTGGGGCACACGGGTTCTTATAGCCCGCCTCGTAGGCGGAGCTACCTTCCTCTCGACCAATGAGAATACAGAGGACACGATACTTGGGCCAATGGGCAGCGAGCCCTCTGCACCACTGGCAGCTCACACTCCCAGGTACCGTAATACCCCTAGTCATACTACCACAGTGTGCAGGAGGTTCACTGACTCACTGATACGGTGCCAGGTTTCGCTGCTAATTTGCCGGACTATTCTCTGCACTCCTCAGCTCACAAGTACCTTCCACGGTGACGACAACTAGACGAGAGCAACATGTCACCCGAGGTCTCAGTGAAAGGGAGGAATGGCTGTCCATCTGCTTAACCAAGGAGCATCAAGGGAGTGAGTAAGAGCAATAAACAAAGATCAGAGAGAGAGAAGAAAGAGAGAGCAAAGAGAGAAGATAGAGGAGAGAGAAGTGAGAGGAGCGGGTAGAGGAGAGAGGAGAGGAGAGAGAGAGAAAAGAAAGAGGAAGAAAAGAACGAAAAGGAGAGAAGGACGGAGCGAAACGAGAGAGAAAGAAAATAAAGGGGAGAGAAAGAAAATGAAAGAAATCAAGGGAGAGAAAGAAAGAAAAGATCCATAGAATTCCTACAGTGCAGATGGAGGGCATTCGGCCCATCGAGTCTGCACCGACCCTCCGAAGGAGCCCCCCCACCCAGGCCCCTGTCCTGCCCTATGCCCGTAACCCCACTGAACCTGCACATCCTTGGACACTAAAGGCAGTTTTGCACGGCCATTCCAACTAACCTGCACATCTTCGGACTGTGGAAGGAAACCCAATAAAAAAATTATTTTAAATTTGATGTTGCCTCACGGACAGGAATGATATTTCTAACAATTTAAATGTTGCCGATTATAGGCCAGTGAGGTCGATTTGCAACAAATGCATTAATAATTCTTACGTTGTTAAAAAGGCCACAGGGATGGAAGGCGTGAGGTTGTGCAAACCCGGCAAGTGGTAAAAAATAACAAAGATAGGGCAGCACGGTGGCGCAGCGGTTAGCACTGCTGCCTCACGACGCCGAGGTCCCAGGTTCGATCCCGGCTCTGGGTCCGTGTGGAGTTTGCACATTCTCCCCGTGTCTGCGTAGGTTTCGCCCCCACAACCCAAAATTGTGCAGGCTAGGTGGATTGGCCACGCTAAATTGCCCCTTAATTAGAAAAAAATGAATTGGGTACTCTAAATTTTTAAAAAAATAACAAAGATGCTGAGGGTGAGATGCCATTTGTGGCGTGTAATGCACCAACAAAATCTGGAGATTGACGTTTCACCTCGTAGCTACTTAATCGCTGGAATTTGCTGGCCGATTTGTTTGTTAATGTTCATGTGCATCGTTAGCACAATGTTATCTTTCCAGCAAAACCTGGCCTCGTCTATTAGATCATTAATCCAGAAGCCCAAGAATTTGATATTGCAAAGATCAGCTCAGTCATCTCACACACACAGACTGCAGGAACAACCATGTATTATACTAGTTCCTGGTTTAAGGCCTTCTTAGCAGTGGCTCGATTGGTCGCACCCTCAGCTCACAGTAAGAAGGTTGTGGGCCCAGGTCTCCAGGGTCATGAGCAGAAAATCTAGTGCGGTGCACGAGACGCAGTCTCAGAAGAAAGGGTCGGCCATTTAGGACTGAGAAGAGGGGGGAATTTCTTCAGTCGGAGGGTGGTGAATCTTTGGAATTCTTCTCCCCAGAGGCTGTGGAACTCAATTATTGAGTGTGTTCAAAGCGTAGGTTGATAGATTTCTAGATACCAATGATAACGAGGGGTACAAGGATAGAGCAGGAAGATGTCATTGGACTAGACCATCAGCCATGTTCAAGTTAAATGGCAGAGCAGGCTCGAGGGGCCGAATGGCCTACTCCTGCTACACTCTTATACAAAAACAGATTATCTGGTCATTATCACTTTGGCCCATTACTTCCTCAGAGAGGCAATCTCTGGCAGATTGTCCTTCGACGGACTTCCCCATATTAGGATACCAAAGTCCCGACACCCAACCCGTCCTCACTCAGGGTGGGTGGGACAGGAGCATGAAGCGTCCCCCTGGAGTAACTGGGGCAGAGAGGACAATTTCCAGGTAAACCCATCCTGAAGGGATTCTCCAGGACATCATTGAGGTGCCCCCCAAAAGCGCCGCTGGTGAACCAGGAAGTTCTGGGCCATTGTTATTTGGGTGCAAATCCACTGCCATGTGTCCTCCAATGGTGGAGACTGCACTTTGAAAGCACGTCGTGGGCTGCGAAAACGATTTGGGAAGCCCTGAGAATGTGAAAGATGCTAAATAAATGCAAGTTGGTCCTTCTTACTAATCTTTTTTTTTATAAATGTTTTTTATTCAGTTTTCATGTTTTATATTGAACAAATTACAAATTGTTAGAGAGAGAGAAAAAAAAAAACACGCAAAAATTAACATATATATTTACAGGTGAGCATCTTCGTAGTAATAACTGTGGCCTCCCCCTTTTCGCCGGCATACATATTTTACATTCCCCAACATGTTTATTGGCATTTATTTAGTTTGGTTTTGGGCCTTAGCTAGCCATCAAACCCCCGTAACGAGCACGTAGCCCCCCCCTCCCCGCCGGCTACCTTCCCCCGACTATTCTTCCTCTTGTACGTTGGCCACAAACAAGTCCCGGAACAATTGCATGAATGGCTCCCACGTTCTGTGGAAGCCGTCGTCCGACCCTCGGATGGCGAATTTGATTTTCTCCATTTGGAGAGATTCGGAGAGGTCGGACAGCAAGTCTGCAGCTCTGGGTGGTGCTGCTGACCGCCAGCCAAACAGGATTCTACGGCGGGCAATCAGGGAGGCAAAGGCAAGGGCGTCCGCCCTCCTCCCCAGGAATAGATCTGGCTGGTATGAAACCCCGAAGACCCCCACCACTTTGGACATAGCCTCGAAGAAGGCTGTCCAGTACTCCACAAGTCTGGGGCAAGACCAGAACATGTGGGCGTGGTTGCTTCTTACTAATCTAACCCACAGGCCTGATGTTGGCTAACGGCAGCTGGAGTTGGTATGTGCTTGGGGCAGCTATGATCAAGTTCCTGAAGGCTTTTTTTATTACTTTATCAGAGTTACAAAGCCAGAGGTCAGAGTGTGGACAGGGGCAAACCCCTAATCCAGCTCCTTGCCTGCTCCAAAAAACAATTCAAATTGAATCCAATTCATGGTCCCCCACTAGAGAGACATACCAGATCCAGGCATGACACCTGACCTCACGCTCATCTCAGCCAAAAGGCCGAGAAGCGATACGAAGGCCATAGGTGACACCAGACTGAGAAGCCCACAGGGCGGCCAGTATGTTGGGATGGAGCAAAATGTCAGAGTAACGCAGCAGTGGGGCAAAGCTAAAGAAAAAACACTACCCACAATTCAGACAAGAACTGAGCGAGGAAAACAGAAGTATTTTTAGGAAGGTGGTGGAGAGAGGTGGGGGGGGGGGGGGGGAATTGGACCAACTGTTCCTGGAGAGGGGAAAACAGCTCAGGAAAATATTGGGGGCGAGTATGAAATGACGGTGTTCACAGTCACAGAATGTCTCAATCAGCGTGCGCTGACGCTGGCATCAAAAGCCAGCACCTTGTTGCAGAGCAGCACCGATAAAAATATCTGTTACTGGCACTCGGAGATGGTGCGATTCCCACAGCGCAGGAACATGATAATTAACTGCACAGGAAATAACAGCGTCACCTCTTTCTGTCATTCACCAAACAGCAGGCAGCAGTTCATGTGACCCACTGTCACCGAGGAGTCTGCACCAAAGGCAAACGGTTCGAGCAAAGACCAGACACCGAGGAGATCCTCCTGATTCACCTGGGTAGCCCCTCATCTCCGGGTCCATGGCCACTATCCCGGAGAACTGGCGGAGTTATGCCCGGTGTCCAGGCCAATGTACATTCCTCAACCGACATCACTAACACAAATTAGCTGCTCATCATCACATTGTTTGTGGGCGTATTCTGTGAGCAAATTTGCTGCTATATTTTCAACATTACAACAGTCACTACACTTCAAAAGCGTTTCATTGGGTGTAGGGCGCTAGGGGATATCGCAAAGATGTTAAAAGCACAAAATGAATGTAAGTCTGTCTTTCTTACTCCATAGGAAGAGCTCACCCAGGCACTGAATCACATACACCAAAGTTCTCGGTTTGATCCCTGGTCTTGTTTTTTAATGTATTTATTAAAAAATTTTCAATAAGTTTTACAAAACACTCCAAAAAGGAAAATAATACAACGAAAAAAGGGCAACACGCCAACCAAACAGAACTTAACCCTCTAAACAATAAACAGTTTATCACATTAACACCCAACTCAAAACAAAATAGGGCAAGCGGCCCTTTCAAAAGGAAATGAAATCAGCCCCTCCCCCTCCCCGGGTTGCTGCTGCTGTTGACCTCCACCTAACGTTCCACGAGAAAGTCAAGGAACGGTTGCCACCGCCTGGAGAACCCCTGCAAGGACCCTCGCAAGGCAAACTTTATCTTCTCCAGCCTGAGAAACCCCACCATGTCATTGATCCAAGCCTCCACACTTGGGGGCTTCACGTCCCTCCACAATAACAAGAGCCGTCTCCGGGCTACCAAGGAGGCAAAGGCCAGATCTCTGGCCTCTTTCGACTCCTGCACTCCCGGATCTTCCGATACCCCAAATAACACTATCCCCCAACTCGGTTTTACCCGAGTGTCCAAGACCATGGACATGACCTTTGCAAAGCCCTTCCAGAACTCCGCAAGCGCCGGGCACGCCCAGAACATATGGGCGTGGTTTGCTGGGCTCCCCGAACACTTCACACATCTGTCCTTCACCCCAAAAAATTTACTCATCCTTGCCCCTGTCACATGCGCCCTGTGTACCACTGTAAACTGGATCAGGCTGAGCCTGGTGCAAGATGAGGAGGAATTGACCCTGCCCAGGGCGTCAGCCCACAGGCCCTCATCCAGCTCCTCACCCAGCTCCTCCTCCCATTTGCCCTTCAGCTCCTCCACCGAGGCTTCCTCCGCCTCCTGCAGCTCCTGGTATATCTCCCGAGACCTTACCCTCTCCGACCCAAACACCTAAAATCACCCTGTCCTGTATCCTGCGGGCAGGCAGCAATGGAAATTCTCCTTCCTGCTTCCTGACAAACGCCCGAACCTGCATGTACCTGAAGGCATTTCCCGGGGGTAACCCAAATTTCTCCTCCAGTGCCCTTAAACTGGCAAAGGTCCCGTCAATTAATAAATCCCCCAGCCTTCTAATTCCCGCCCGGTGCCAGCTTCGGAACCCACCATCTATCCTGCCCGGGGCAAACCTATGGTTATTCCGTATCAGGGACCAGACTGAGGCCCCCATCTCCCCCCTGTGCCGCCTCCATTGCCCCCAAATCTTCAGCGCCGCCATCACCACCGGGCTTGCGGTATACTGCGTCGGCGGAAGCGGCAACGGTGCCGTCACCAGTGCCCTCAGGCTAGTACCTACACAAGACGCCGCCTCTAGCCTTTTCCATTCTGCCCCCTCTCGATCCATCATCCATTTCCGAATCATCGACACGTTTGCTGCCCAGTAGTAGCTGCACAGATTCGGCAGCGCCAACCCCCCCCCCCCCCCCTCCCCCGACTGCGCTCCAAGAACAGTCTCTTAACCCTCGGGGTCTTATTGGCCCACACAAATCCATAATACTCTTGATCACTCGCTTGAAAACAGCCTTAGGGATGAGAATGGGCAGGCACTGAAACATGAACAAGAACCTAGGGAGGACCGTCATCTTGACAGACTGCAGCCTACCCGCTAGGGAGAGCGGTAGCATGTCCCACCTCCTAAAGACCTCCTCCATCTGGTCCACCAGCCGCGCCAGATTGAGCTTATGCAAGACCCCCCAACTCTTGGCCACCTGAATACCCAAATACCGAACACTCCTCTCCACCATCTTGAGCGGCAGCTCCTCCAGCCTCTGTTCTCTGTTCTTGGCCCCGCGCATGCACCACAAAGTGCTCGCTCTTCCCAACGTTAAGCTTATATCCCGAGAAGTCTCCAAACGTCCTGAGGGTCTGCATAACCTCCCATCCCCTCCACCGGATCTGTGATATATAGAAGCAGGTCATCCGCATTTAGTGAGACGCGGTCCCCCCCCCCCCCCCCCCCACCCCCCAACAGACCACTGGGGCCTGGTATAACAATTTAACCCAACCAATGAACCCCTTTCCTAACCCAAACCTACCCAGCACCTCCCACAGGTACTCCCACTCCACCCGGTGGAAGGCCTTCTCCGCGTCCATAGCCGCCACCACTTCTAACTCCCCCCCCCTCGCCAAGGGCACCATAATCATATTCAGGAGCCTCCGTACATTTGCATTCAGCTGCCTGCCCTTCACAAATCCCGTCTGATCCTCATGTATCATTCCCAGGACATAATCCTCAATCCTAGTGGCCAGGACCTTCGCCAACAGCTTGGCATCCACATTGAGGAGTGAAATCGGCCTATACGAGCCACAATCGGCCTATACGAGTCTTTGTCCCGCTTGAGAATAAACGAGATCAGAGCTCGCGACATCGTCGGGGGAAGAGTTCCTTTTTCCCTCGCCTCATTAAAAGTTCTCAACAGCAACGGAGCCAACAGTTCCGAAAACTTCCCATAGAATTCAATCGGGAACCCATCTGGTCCCGGGGGCTTGCCCGTCTGCATGCTCCCCAACCCCTTAACCAGCTCCTCCATCCCAATAGAGGCACCCAAACCCTCTACCTGCTCCTCCTCCACCCTCGGAAACCTCAATTGGTCCAGGAACCGCCGCATCCCCTCCCCCCCTCCTCTGATTTGTATAAGTTCCCATAGAAGTCCCTGAAGACCTCATTTATTTTGGCTGAACTCCGCACCGTATTCCCTCCCTTGTCCCTGATTCCCCCAAATTTCCCTAGCCGCCTCCTTCTTCCGCAGCTGATGCGCCAGCATCCGACTCGCCTTCTTCCCATATTCATACTTGATCCTTGGTCTTTGTTGAGTTGACCATAATGTAAACTGGGTCAGGATCAATGCTGCGCTACCCTCGGGTTAACGGAAGGGGGGCTAGAGAGGGAAACAGCAAGCCAGGAGCTCACTTGATCTCAATTTATTATCTTGTGCCTCTAGCCAAAAAGGTTCGGCACAATCTGATGCCAAGGCTCAATCTCAGGCATGTCCACCAGACATAACCACGCCTGCCATACTGCCTCCACAACCACACTCCCCCTTCATCATTCCACCCCCCCACCCATTGTGTTCTCCATTCCCCCACCACAACTGTACTGCCCCACCCCACACTGTCCCTACCCGACCATACTCCCCCTACCCAACCACACTGCCCCTTCACCCTCCCCCTGCCCACAACTGTTCTCCAATCTCCCTCCACAACCGTACTCCCCTACCCAACCACACTGCCCCTACCCAACCATACTCCCCAAAACCACTGTCCCTCTACACCCACCACCCCTGCCCGCAACTGCGTTCTCCATTCCCCCTTCACAACCACTCTCCCCCTACCTCCCCCCCCACATCCGCACTCTCCCTATCCCTAAACCCACACTCTCCCTTTCCCCCTCCCCCGCCCACAACTACTCTCCCCACCCCTAAACCCACACTCTCCGTTCCCCCTCCCCCGCCCACAACTACTCTCCCCACCCCTAAACCCACACTCTCCGTTCCCCCTCCCCCGCCCACAACTACACTTTCCCCACCCCTAAACCCACACTCTCCCTTTCCCCCTCCCCCGCCCACAACTGCATTCTTCCTCTCCCCCCCCCCCCCCCCCCCCCCCCCCCCCCCTTAGCTTGCCAACGTTTCCTAGGTTCACACTTGAAAACTCTTCACTTGTTGAGGCATCAGAGGGCAGCCAGCATCCTGGAACATTTTCCAAGGACACACGTTTAATCCAGGTTAGATAATATAGAGGGGTCTTGTGACCCAATGGGCAGCACCTCAACCAGAAGTTACCAATCAGGAACTCAGGGTTCAAGTCCCACTCTGGAACTTAATGGTTACAGAAAGTGTGTTGATAACCTGGCCAAACAGGTCAAGTATCAATCTGCTTATCCTTCCAATATGCCTAGGGTAGGCGGTTAAAGCGATCTCCTGGTCAGCGAGAACCTGCAATGCCTTGTCAAGCATAACCTTGGCCAATACAGGAAGTCCATAGTCGCCAACCCCTCTTAAAGCACGGTACCCGGAGAGAGAACGAGTGGGAGAGAGAGAGAGAGAGTGGGAGAGAGAGTGAGCGTGAGGGAGAGTGAGCGGGAGAGAGAGTGAGCGTGAGAGAGAGTGAGCGGGAGACAGCGCGAGGGAGAGTGAGCGAGAGAGCGAGCACGAGAGAGTGGGCATGAGCAAGGGTACCAGAGAGAGAGCACGAGATGGTGAATGTGAGAGACTGAGAGCACACGAGAGAGAGAGCACGAGAGAGCAAGAGAGAGTGGGCATGAGCAAGGGTACAAGAGAGAGAGCACGAGATGGTGAATGTGAGAGACTGAGAGAGAGCACGAGAAAGTGAGCGCGAGAGAGAGCGCGAGGGAAAGCTAGAGAGTGAGCGCGAACGAGAGAGAGAAGAGAAAGAAATACTATAGCTACTGCTGGTTTCAGTGCGCCAGTGAAAGGCAAATTGGCAGTGCCTGAATTGGTTTCTAGTTTATTACCTGTGACTGCAGCAGTATTTCACCCTGCGCTAAGTATACATGTTGGTGCTGCTTAATGCTACAGACTACAAATGATTAACTGGCAGTGGCAGGTAAGCAGGATTTTACAATCAGAATACCATCTGTCCAAACACACCTCCATTATTAATGTTTTCACCTTGTAAACTGATGTCACTACTTAACGATACAAAAATATTTTTTCAGCAACCAAGTTCTCCCCGAACCACCTACCCTCCACCCAACCGCTCCACCACGCAAACCCCCCTTGCTATCTGGTTTTGTGTTTGACAGAAACCAACATCCTTAGCTCGATACAGGGACACAGCCTCTGGTCTGGTCAAAAACTGGGTCCCGCAAGCTTTCTGCCACCATGTGCCGATGTGGGGACATTGCACGCAAACAGCAGCCCACCTAAAAGTAGCCCACCGCAATAATAATAATAATAGCTTATTGTCACAAGTAGGCTTCAATGCAGTTACTGTGAAAAGCCCCTAGTTGCCACATTCTGACGCCTGTTCGGGGAGGCCGGTATGGGCATTGAACCTGCGCTGCTGGCTTTGTTCTGCATTACAAGCCAGCTGTTTGTCCACTGTGCTAAACCCGCCTCTGCTGAAGTCCATTTCATGAGCTTGGTGACTACCGTCGAGGGACTCATCCATGACGCATTCTTCATTCGTGAGGTGTTACAGCAGCAGTTGTCAGACTTGCATGACATGGAGGAAAGGTGATGTCACAATGGATTCTGATTCACCCTCCGCTTAACATTCACTGGAATATTTTCCAGCAGATGCCACCAGCAGGTAATCCAGGAGCTGAACCTATGGACAACATTTTCCTTGACCCAGTGGACAACTGTAACCCCACCCCCACACCCCTGGCCTAATTACTATCCCAATGGATGAAATATTCCGATGAAGGACAGTTTAGTTTTCCACTCAACATAATTACCAAGAGCTTTCAAATCAATCTGATGGACATAGGGACGGCTTTTAAAATTATTCTTATCAACAGCTTACAATCTTTATTACCGCCTGAGTACATTTTGTGCCCAAGGTGCTCAACTTTAGATTTATTGGCAAGATGCACCTTTGAAAATACTAGCCCTGTGTAAGCCTTTCCCTCCATCTCCGTAGACAGTGACTATGCTCCAATACCTAGTGGGGTCTTAACGGTGATTGAGATGCCAGAGCAAGGTGATTGTGTGCACATCCAGGGAATGGAGGGCAAGAATCTAGGTGTAGACCATAGAACATACAGTGCAGAAGGAGGCCATTAGGCCCATCGAGTCTGCACCGACCCACTTAAGCCCTCATTTCCATCCTATCCCCGTAACCCAATAACCCCCTCCTAACATTTTTGGTCACCAAGGACAATTTATCATGGCCAATCCACCTAACCTGCACGTCTTTGGACTGTGGGAGGAAACCAGAGCACCCAGAGGAAACCCATGCAGACATGGGGAGAACGTGCCAACTCCGCACAGACAGTGACCCAGCGGGGAATCGAACCTGGGACTCTGAAGCCACAGTGCTATCCACTTGTGCTACCATGCTGTCTGAGGGTGTGCTGCACTGTCGGAGGTGTCACCTTCCATGGGAGATGTTAAACTGAGGCCCTGTCTGCCCTCCTGGATGGACATCAAAAATTCCACTGAACTATTTTGAGGAACAGCAGGGTAGTTATCCCGAGTGTTGGTGGCCAATATTTATCCTTCAATCAACATCATGAAAATCACACTTCCTGCATTGCGGTTTGTGGGATCTGACTGTGCGCAAATTGGAGGCCGCGATCCCTACATGACAGTGACTATGTTTTAGAAGTACCTCATTGGCTGCAGAGTGCTTTGGGGTGACCTGAGGTTGCAAAAAGGCACTATGTAAATGCAAGTCTTTATCTTTATATCGTTTTCTTGGTTTAATGGCAGCAGCCACCTGTGCTGTGGTGTCTATAGGGTTTCACGGGTGTACTGGCACACTTGCCCCACAAGACCATGCTTGGTGTTCGAGTCTGTGCAACGAATGGTAGCTGGTGGCTCACTTGTAGAGAGGGCAAAGCCCGGGCCAACGTCGTCGACACCAATGCGCTCATTTGCCAGCGAGAATGAAGAACATTATTTGTTCATTCATGGGATTGGGCAGCACACACAAGGGTAGCATTTATGTCCCACCCATAATTGTTCATTCAAAGAAGTGCCTCGCTCAGCCATTTCAGAGGGCAGTTAAGAATCAACCGCATCGCTGTGGATCAGGAGTCTCCTGTCGGTCTAACCAGGTGATTACCATCCCTAACGGAGTGAACTGAGATGTGTTTTTTCTGGACATTTCGGCAGTTTCATCGTCATCATTACTGATGACAACATTTTGTTCAGTATCTATTTTAAATTCCCCAGTTGCTGAGGTGGGATTTGAATTCATCTCTCCAGATCATTAATCTAGGCCTCTGGATCACTAGGCCCATACAGGCGGCACGGTAGCACAGTGGGTAAGACAGTTCCCAGGTTCGAATCCCGGCTTGGATCACTGTCTGTGCGGAGTCTGCACGTTCTCCCCATGTCTACGTGGGTTTCCTCCGAAAGATGTGTAGGTTAGGTGGATTGGCTAAATTGCCCTTAGGTTAGGTGGGGTTGCTGGGTTATGGGATATAAGAACATAAGAACATAAGAACTAGGAGCTGGAGTAGGCCATCTGGCCCCTCGAGCCTGCTCCGCCATTCAATTAGATCATGGCTGATCTTTTGTGGACTCAGCTCCACTTTCCGGCCCGAACACCATAACCCTTAATCCCTTTATTCTTCAAAAAAACTATCTATCTTTACCTTAAAAACATGTAATGAAGGAGCCTCAACTGCTTCACTGGGCAAGGAATTCCATAGATTCACAACCCTTTGGGTGAAGAAGTTCCTCCTAAACTCAGTCCTAAATCTACTTCCCCTTATTTTGAGGCTATGCCCCCTAGTTCTGCTGTCACCCGCCAGTGGAAACAACCTGCCCACATCTATCCTATCTATTCCCTTCATAATTTTAAATGTTTCTATAAGATCCCCCCTCATCCTTCTAAATTCCAACGAGTACAGTCCCAGTCTACTCAACCTCTCCTCATAATCCAACCCCATCAGCTCTGGGATTAACCTAGTGAATCTCCTCTGCACACCCTCCAGCGCCAGTACGTCCTTTCTCAAGTAAGGAGACCAAAACTGAACACAATACTCCATGTGTGGCCGCACTAACACCTTATACAATTGCAACATAACCTCCCTAGTCTTAAACTCCATCCCTCTAGCAATGAAGGACAAAATTCCATTTGCCTTCTTAATGGTGGAGGTGTGGCCTTAAGTAGGGTGCTCTTTCCAAGGGTCGGTACAGACTCGATGGGCTGAATGGCTTCCTTCTGCACTGTAAATACTATGAGTAATATATGTCTAACCTCCCCATTCTAACATGAACTCTCCAGGGCCTGAATCTCACTTCTACCTCGGCAGAGCAATGAAGGCGACTAGGAATTGAATGTGGGACCTTCCTGGTCTGTACCACCTCACATTACACATGTACTGACTCGCCGAACACATTTCAGCTCTATATTCTGGAGTAAGACTAAAACATTTTACACCAGTTTTTTGCATCACAACCCAAGTTACTGATTAGACCTCTAACACTGCAGTGCGGTTTCAAATGACTGATTGAGCTTTTAGAACATCAAAGCTGAGAGATATTCATCTAATGTTCCAGGAATACAAAGCTGACTGTCCTACTTTACAGTTATAAAGTCGGGACATCATTTTTCTTTTTAAATAAAGATTTCATTCGGGTCCCAATTGACTGTCCCAAATGTGATCTTTAATCTGAATGTGATTTCTTTTTCAAAAAAAATTAAGCCGCAGCAAAGAGTGATTTCTGAATGTCAAAATGGCTAGGAACGTAACTAATTTCAGTGTTAAATTCGCCATGCCATTGTTCTTCTGAAGAAATGCCACTGTGCATTATGCAAATGACACATCATACCCAGCTCATGCCACATTTGCATGATGCACAAGACTTGCATTGTGATAAGCTGCAGCAATAATAATAGACCGTGCCTCAGTGAGCAATGAACATGCTCTGCACTGGGCTGCAGTGGAATTGGTTCAAATTTTCCCTCGTTTCTTCTTAGAGACCCTGGCATGCCTGAAGGAAAATTGGAGCATATGCATGTTAGTTGTGATCATTGGTGTTTGGGGCAGATTTCCACCACCGATGTGAGATTTCTGTTATTAAGAATGGCAGCTGCCCAGTCTGTGCTTCAAGTCCCTGCCATACAAAGACACAAACCTGTCCGGAACGACAATTCCACTGTATCTCAGATGTTGGCTCGATTTAATTTCTTACTGCGGCAGTTTGCTGATAACCTCGTGCCCCACCCCCTTCTAACATTTACTTATGTGCCCAACAAACTAGCACGAGACTGTGCTTCAATATTTTCCTTTGAACACATCTACAAAGGGAATTTTAACACTTGTGCTGGCTGGACTCAGCCAATCGCTGGTCTCTTTCATGCAACAGGAAATGTATAAGTCAGTATCTGAAGTAGGCAGGGGTGAGATTTTAAAGGCTGCCATTCTGAAAGATCATGCAAATACATTATACGTCCTTTCCCTTTCAGGCAGAGTCTGGTGTGTTCTGTTTTGTCAGCTTTTGCTGAGTTTTTATTTCCTCTTCTTGATTTGCATTTTTCTTTCTGCGAAAGGTTAGTTTGCATTTTCCATCACAGCCCTTGCTTCGTTTCCTTAAATGAGAGTGAACTGTGCATCGCACTGTGAACAGAGCCTTGCCTCATTTTGCCATGTTCTTCAGCTTCGCAGTCACACTGAACTAGTTGACCTGACACTAGCTGGTGACTACAGGACTCTTAAAACAACAAACTCATCTGTGAACCAGGACCAGTGTTTGCAACGAGCAGTTAGCCAAGCCTGTGCGTGATCAGAGGCCATTACTGATTGACCACCAACATGCTCTCCAAGCAGTGGACAGATATTATCATTTTTTAAAAAAATTTTGAGTACCCAATTCATTTTTTCCAATTAAGGGGCAATTTAACGTGGCCAATCCACCTACCCTGTACATCTTTTTGGGTTGTGGGGGCGAAACCCACATAGACATAGGGAGAATGTGCAACCTCCACACGCACAGTAACCCAGAATCGGAATAGAACCTGGGACCTTGGTGCCGTGAGGCAGCAGTGCTAACCACTGTGCTGCCAAGACATTAACTGTCGAACAAAGGTGCCACCCTTGACAGGGTGCTCCGACACCCAGTTTCTGTTGTTTCAGGACCTTACCTACCGTTATTCAAACTGAATGCGGAAACAGACATAATCTCCGAATGCCTGGTGGATGAGAGTAAATGCAGACTATAAATTTCAACCTTGTCAGTCTATGTCTGGACCTCCCTTGTGCGACTCCCAATTCAGTCCTGTAAACTCTAGAATTCCTTCCCCAACTTTCTCCCCCTTTAAAGTCACTCCAATTTTTGTCTGATTACATTTGTCTTTGGGACATTTGACCACATTAATGGTATATATTATGTAGATAGAAACATGCATGCATGGGTTAAACCCACTTTGTCCAAAGAAGTAGATTTTAAACTCATTTCCAGAGCAGTTAGCTCTCCTCTTTCCTACAATAACCACCCTTAGCAGTCAGTGATGATCTGCGGGCAGTTTGTTCAGACACTTGCTCTTGTGAGAGACTGGAAGCACTCGGTCGAAGCAGAGCGTGTCATCCCTCATGAGGGTTGCATTCAGGCACTTTCACCCAAAGTTGCAAGCGCTGATGGAAATCTAAACCTTTTAGCTTCTAGAATTAGTCCTAGAGTTTCCCCTCAGGCTCATGCACGGCTACTTTGTCAGCAGTGTTGCAGGAATGAAGGCACAGTTTGAGACTGGATGGACGAGGTGGCATCTTTCCATCCACTGTATGTAGCAACTAATTTGAAAATATATTTCTTCAGAAGGTTGCAGCGTCATATTTAATTAGCACCGAGTTCGAACTTCAGCCAGAGTATTTAATTGGATGGTCTCTGTAGATAAAAAGGTTTGCGACTTAGCTGTTGATCGGATCCCACAGTTAATGTTCCCTGCCAGTGAAGAGTGACTTATGGCTCTGCAGGTTGCCATTCAGTCCATTGAGTCGACGCCAGCTCTCAAGAAGATCAATCCAGCATGGCTCACTGCCACCCACTCGATCCCCGTAGATCTGTGGGTTTAATTCCATCAAATGTCAATCCCATTTCCTTTTGATGCAGTTGGTTTGTCCCTTAAAGCAGTGGAAGGAATCGCAGGTCCATTAACAGGCTGACATGTGCATGTCCTTCCGATGGCCATCTGTACATCAGCTTTGACAAAGAGTCATCTGGACTCGAAACTTTAGTTCTTTTCTCTCCTTGCAGATACTGCCAGACCTGCTGAGATTTTTCCAGCATTTTTCTCTTTTGGTTTCAGATTCCATTATCCATAGTAATTTGCTTTTACCAGCTGTGCTTCAGCCTGGTTGACCCCTAAACTCCACATACTTACTTAACAGCTTTCAGAGTGGCAGACGATAGAAAACACAAAGAGTTCTTCATTGGGACATCAACATGGAGCCACACAACTTGGTCGCAAGGATTTTGTGATGAGCCACAATACCTTGCAATCATGTGTCTTTAGTGCTAAAATACGCCATGTTGCTCACTCAGCAGAACATGGAGAGTGATCCTGTGAGAGTGATAAAACCGAGATCAGGAGAGGTGATTAAAAGCTTGGTTGTGAAGAATTCACCTCAGGCACAAGTTTATCACTTCAACAGGCCTATGCCCCTAATCTAGGAAAGGTCAGAATCCTAATCGCCTCCATTGGGTAAGGACAGGATTTAACTCATCTTTGCTGCCCTCTGTAGCTTAGTGTCCTGTTAAAACTTAACTAGACTCGTAACAAACAATGAACCCCCTTGTATTTTTAAATCAAGTATTTAAACAGAACCCCACAACACTGCTAGGAAATGTTATATTTATAAAGATGAATATCCACAATGGTGTATCTTGATTCTTTTATAACCTGCAACCCTGACCTCACATCCGATCGTGCAACATATCTTATTCATCAATCACACATGTTCGCTGACTACTGGTCTGGGTATGACTTAAAGTTGAAAATTATCACCCACATTTTCAAATCCCTTCCACCATATTCCTGTCAGGCGTAAAATTAAAATGGGAAAGGTGGCCAATCCATGTCTTACAAGGGAAATAAGTGATAGCATTCGATCCAAGGAAGGATCCAAGGAAGTAGCATAGAAATTGGCCAAGAAAAACAACAAATCTGAGGATTGGGAGCAGTTTAGAATTCAGGGATTAAGAAGGGGAAAATAGAGTACGAGAGCAAGCTTGCAGGGAACATAAAAACTGACTGTAAAAGTTTCTAGGGATTTAAAGATAAAAAGATTAAAGACAAATGTAGGACCCTTATGGTCAGGAACGGGAATGCATAATACATCCCAGAGTACTTAAGAAAGTGGCTCTGGAAATAGTGGATGCATTGGTGGGCATCTTTCAGGATTCTGTACTCTAGAACAATTCCTGCAGTTGGAGGGTAGCTAACGTAACTCCAACTCAACTATTTAAAAAGGGAGGTGGAGAGAAAATAGGGAATTGTAGATCAGTAAGCCTGATGGCAGTCGTGGGCTAAATGATAGAGTCCATTATGGAAGTTTTATAACATAGATATCATAGAATTTACAGTGCAGGAGGCCATTCGCCCATCGAGTCTCCACTGGCTCTTGGAAAGAGCACCCTACCCAAGGTCAACACCTCCCCCTATCCCAATAACCCCACCCAACACTAAGGGCAATTTTGGACACTAAGGGCAATTTATCATGGCCAATCCACCTAACCTGCACATCTTTGGACTGTGGGAGGAAACTGGAGCACCCGGAGGAAACCCACGCACACACGGGGAGGATGTGCAGACTCCGCACAGACAGTGACCCAAGCCGGAATCGAACCTGGGACCCTGGAGCTGTGAAGCCATTGTGCTATCCACAATGCTACCGAGCACTTAGAAAGCAGGATCGGACAGAGTCAGCATGGATTTATTAAAGGGAAATCATGCTTGACAAATCTATTGGAATTCTTTGAGGATTTAACTAGTAGAATTGAACAACGAACAAACAAAGAATAAAGAAAAGTACAGCACAGGAACAGGCTCTTCAGCCCTCCAAGCCTGTGCTGACCATGCTGCCCGTCTAAACTAAAGTCTTCTACACTTCCTGGGTCCATATCCCTCTATTCCCATCCTATTTGTGTATTTGTCAAGATACCCCTTAAATGTCACTATCGTCCCTGCTTCCACCACCTCCTGCAAGAATTGATGAAGGAGAGCCAATGGATGTGGTGTATTTGGACTTTCAGAAGGCTTTTTACACAGTCCCGCATAAGAGATTGGCATGTACATATAAACGTATGGGATTAGGCATAGTGTGTTCAGATAGATAGAAAACTGGTTGGCAAAAAGGAAATAAAGTAGAAATTAATAGGTCTTTTTCAAATTGGCAGGCAGTGACTAGTGGGGTGCCACAGGGATCGGTGTGATTTGGACAAGTAGAGTGGGCAAATTAATGGCAAATGCAGTATAATTTGGATAAATGTGAGATTATCCACTGTGGTAGCAAAAATGAGAAGACAGAATAATATTTGAATGACCATAAATTAGGAGTTATGTGGAAAGAGACCTGGGTGGCCTCAAACACCAGTTACTAACGGTAAGCATGCAGGTGGCAAAGGCGGCAAATTATATGCTGGCCTTCATTGCGAGAGGATTTGAGTACAGGAGGGATGTCTTGCTGCAATTATACAGGGATTTGGTGAGGCCACACATGAAATATTGTGCAGTTTTGGTCTCCTTATCCGAGGAAGGATGTTCTTGCTCTAGAGGGAGTGCAGCAAAGGTTTACCTGACTAATTGTTGGGATGTTGGGACTGAGTCAGTTAGGATTGGATTCAGTAGAGTTCAGAAGAAAGAATGGGTATCTTAGAAACCTATAAAATTCTAACAGGACTAGACAGGGTAGATGCAAGAAGGATGTTCCCAATGGTGGGTGTCCAGAACCAAGGATCACAGTCTGAGGAACGGGGTAGACCATTTAGGGCAGAAGTATGAGAAATTTTCACAGAGTGATCAGCCTGTGGAATTCATTACCACAGGAAGTAGTTGAGGCCAAAACATTGTATGTTTTCAAGAAGTTAGATATAGTACTTGGAGCGAAGGGGATCAAAGGATATGGGGGTGGGGGTGTAAGTGGGATTAGGCTGTTAAGTTGTTTGATCAGCCATGATCATAATGAATAATGGAGCAGGCTCGAAGGGCCAAATGGCCTCCTCCTGCTCCTATTTTTTACATTCCTCTTTATAATGATCTTTCAACCATACAATAATCCAAGATTGTTGCAATTTTGGCCTTCCACAACATCCTAACTCGTCACCAGCTGCCTCAGCCTTAAGAACTAGAATTTTGGCCCTAAATCTCCCGGCCACGCTCCTCCATTAAGTTGATCCTCAAACCTCTGTGGCCTAGCTTCCAATGCCTGTCTTAATATCTGCGTGAATAGCTCCGCATTAAATTTTGCTTAATAACATCCCTGTGAAATACTTTGGGACGACATTAAAGATACTATATAAATGCCAGCTGTTGCACATGGATAAGCATTCAAACTATCAACAGTCATGACTTTTGAATGGATGCCAAACTTCTGCCAGTTATTTCAGTTTTGTAGAATTGAGTGCACCCATGTCAAATTACCTCCAATGGTAAGGTAATACTCCCAAGGCAGTACCTGTAAACATGAGTACTTGACCTATGACAGGGAACAGGATCTTTGTATTTGATGCTGCCAGGGCCACTCGCGCTGACTCAAGTCTTTTACAAATTTCGGTGTTGAACACACTCAATTCAGTAATTTACAGTACATTAAAGAAAACCGTAAGCATTGAAAAAGTACTTGAGATGAAGCGGAGTTCTTTTTAAAACTCTAAATGGCAGAAACAAAATCTAGAAAGGCACATCAGGCCTAGAAGCTTCTGAAACTGAGTGGAAGGCTAACATTTTGAGCGTGACTCTGAAGTTCCACTTAAACCAATCTTCTAGACCCTAACTGACCTATTTCCAAAACTGCTTTGCCTCTTCTCACTCTTCAAACTAGTCATAGAATCCCTACAATGCAGTAGGAAGCCAATCGGCTCATCAAGTCTGCACCAACCCTTGGAAAGAGCATCCTACCTAGGCTCACACCCCCACCTCATAACCCAGTAACCCCATCTAACCCTTTGGACACTAAGGGGCAATTTAGCATGGCCAATCCACCTAACAGCTTTGGACTGTGGGAGGAAACCGGGGCATCTGGAGGAAACCAACGCAGACAAGGGAAGAATGTGCAAACTCCACACAGTCACTCGAGGCCTGAATTGAACCCAGGTCCCTGTGCCACCGTGCCACCCCTATTTATAGTCCTATTTATCTAGTCAACGAATCATGCAGGCATGAGAATCCCAGGTTTGATCACTATTTGAGCAGGACTGTACTGTGATTGGCCTCAGCACTTGTACACAAGGGA
This sequence comes from Scyliorhinus canicula, assembly GCF_902713615.1. Lineage (NCBI taxonomy): Eukaryota > Metazoa > Chordata > Chondrichthyes > Carcharhiniformes > Scyliorhinidae > Scyliorhinus > Scyliorhinus canicula. The sequence continues at coordinate 62,154,868 of NC_052166.1, forward strand.
AGGAAATGTTTTTTTAATAATTCATTTATGGGGCAATTGTGGCATGGCCAATCCACCTACCCTGCACGTCTTTGGGTTATGGGGTTGAGACCCATGGGAGAATGTGTAAACTCCACCCAGTGACCTGTGGCCAGGATCGGACCTGGGTCCTCGGCGCAGTGAGGCAGCAGTGCTAACCACTTCACCACTGTGCCAAGCCGTCCGAGGGAAGGAAATTTTAATCAATCATAATCTTGTTTGTTTCTAAGCACAGAGACTTACAAACACAAAGAAGGAAAGAAGAGAGGGTAAAGAATTTGCATGTACTTTATTTCATGATCTCAGGGGGTCCCACTTCACAGCTTTGTCACCTGTCCTCATTTCACCTCTGGTGGCTTGGTAGAAATTCTCGTCAGATTACTCTCAAAGCATTTTGAAATGTTTTACTATATTGCAGATGTTATATACAATGTGTGTGTAAAAGTCTATCTCATAAGGAAACAAAACATAATCCTGGTGACGTGAATGATTTAACTATAAATGTATAAACATTAAGAGCAATGGTAAAGAAATGCTTAAAGCATATAGGTGTTTTAGTTTTTTATAAATTAAAGTTACACCAGATTATGCATGGCAGTGTTGTGATGATTAATTACTTACCAGTCATTACTTGGCTTCATTAATTTAAAGGGCCAATTCAAACACATTTATCAATTCCTCAAAAACCCCATGACTTTTGGCTTAAAAAATTAACTTTTACATGAGTAAATGTGTTGACTGCAGGTTGCTGAAAGTTTAGGAAAGAAATGTGGCAGTCAACTTGTGCAAAGCAGGTCCTACAAGCATTGAGATAAATAGTTATGTTGGTGGAGGAATAAATATTGATAAAAGGCACCAGTAGAATTTTGCTGTTTTTCAAATTGTGCCATGGGAGCTTTGATATCTGACTAAGGGGGGCAGGCAGAATTACCAACTGTGTAGACTCCCTTAGTACTGCACTGTAGGATTAGTCTCAATTTTGTACTCGAATCTCTGGAGTGGCGCTTGATCCCACAACCTTCTGATTTGGAGGGGACTGCACTGCCAAGTGTCAACATAAAGACAATTCGGTTAACACATTCATAAATATATTAAGTGTGAAACCGTACCAGCCTCCCCGGACAGGCGCCGGAATGTGGCGACTAGGGGCTTTTCACAGTAACTTCATTGAAGCCTACTCGTGACAATAAGCGATTTTCATTTCATTTAATTTCACAACTGGCATTGTTCAGAGATTAAAAGGCACTCTGTTTCAAAAGGTTGCAATAAACGCAGGAATATTCAAAAAGATCCACACAGGGAATTTGTAGCTATTTTATTCATGAGATGTAGACATCGGGGGCAAGGGCAGCATTTATTTCCCATCACATACCACCATAGAGAATGTGCTGGTGAGCCTCCTTGAACTACTACTTGAGAGGGAGCAACAGGATTTTGGCCCAGTGATGAAGTAGTAACAGCAGAATATTTCAAAGTCAGAATGATGTGCAACTTGAATGGGAGCTCTCAGGTGTGTTATGTGGTCATGCGCCTGCCGCCCTTGCCCTTCGAGGGAGTAAGATCTTGAATTTGGAAGGTTCCGTTGCAGATGCCTTGGTGCATCTCATCCATAGTACATATTGCAACCATGGTGCGTCAGTAGTGGAGGGAGTTCAAGGTAGCTCAAGGTAGTGCACAGCGTGCCATTCAATCGGGTTGCTTTGGCCCAAATTGTGTTGAATTTGTTAATTTATAAGGAATCCAGTAACAAACTTTTACATATTGGAGGAAGCACTAAACAGACTAAAAGCAAGAGAGTAGACATAAAAACAGTACAAGTGTGTTACTTTTATTGAACACATTATATCTTGGCCAAGTCTAGAAACAGTCCCAGAATTTAACAGTCATCTTGCTGGAGGTAACAGTCCCAACAGTGCCATTTTCAGTAAGGCAGCTCTACCAATACAATCTTTCATGAAACTCAAAAAGGTGCAAATGTGTTGAAATGGCTCATAGACATTTTACAGCATCATTTAAAAATTAAACTCACATTTCTACAAACCTGCAGCGGGTCAGGCTAATCGCAACAACCTCTCCTTTTTGCACACTGAACACCTTTCCCAGCTTTAGTCAGAGAGAAGGGCACGGGAACATGGAACAATATTTCAATCCTGATGATTTGTTAAGGCAGGCTTGAGGCCTCATTAGGTTTACTTGGGTGCAGAAAGTATTCTGCAGTTGTGTTACACTTAAAAGCAGCAATTTTGCGTTTGGTTGCTCTGCTTTAAAGACTTCAAAAAGGCAAGGGAGAGCAAAAAAGAAAAAGAAATGGATGTCAGTGCTGAGTACCAGTTGGAAGACACAGACAAATTTCCATCGAAACAGAATACTCTTCCTTGTTGCAGCCGGAGAAAACCAATAATTTGCATTTACACAGCGCCTTTCGTAACATCACACATGAAATATTGGCACCGCTTTCCCTCAGTACTGGCACTGGAGTGTCAACGGTGGTAAGTGACTGTGACATCACGCTCAGCCTATACATTGCTAGGTTAACTGATCTCCTGTGGCATTGCACACACAGAGTTTGCGATTACACTTTATGGCAGGAGGGACTGAGTGGAGGGGGAGAGAACAGGGATTAAAAGTGTGCAAGATGTGCTCAGGGACAGTGACCCGAGTGCTTTTGATAGATTCCTGACAAAAAAAAAGCTAATTACGTTTTTGTTTGTGTGATAAATATGCTTTTCTATAGATACATCACGAGGGACCTTGAGTGCTGTTTGCATTGTGAAGGAAAAATAAATTTAGTTAAGTTACTGTTGAGGGTTTTCCAATCAAAATTATTTGGATTGTAGTGAGACTGCGACGCAGAATATACGACTTATTACAATGATCGTACTGGTTGGTTGGGAAAGGTGACAAGGCTTTTGTCTTTAGAGTTAAGTTTTGTATTCAACCAAACAAAGACAAGGTTTCTAATGACTAGTTTTTCCTCCTTCCCCTTTAAACAGCAGGTGGTCATTAGGCTTCTAAGTTATTTTTTTTTAAAGTTCCAAATTATTTGCTACCATTTTACATAATGCTGTTTCTCCTGTTAATCACTCCGGGACCATATAGGTAAGGAAGGTTCAATGCTTGGCCTATTCAGATTGGCTGAACTCTCACACGTGATATTCATGTTGACATTAGCATGGGTGGCTTCGAGTTGTAGGGGCAGTGGATGGCGACAAAATAAATCAGCTAGAATTACTGCTGCTATTCTTTGTCCAACACTGTATGGTCTAAATTGTTGCACTCTCGGTGGGAACAAGGATCAGGAGATTTCTCAACAGCACATTGGCCAGCATTCAATGTTCACGTTCACACGGCCATATGGGAATGTACTGAGCCATTACAGGAATTGCCTGCAATAAACTCCTGGAGGAGCAGTGAAAGGGGAAGGAAAGAGAAATAAACTGGAAAGTAATTCAGCAGCAAACCAACCAAACGCTGTAAAATCTTAAACTGTAAATGCTTGCATTTCACATTTCTTGTGCCAGCCATACCAGGTTCTGTTTATTCAGCAGGTTTGGAGAGATTTCTTCACTTTGTCCCTCGCTTGCAAGTTTCCCTGTTCAGATGGATTCGAAAACTGGTCTTGAGCAGATTCAGGGTTACAATTTCATGCTTCCATACCAAGATGATGCAACTCTTGGAACAGTTTTAACAAACCCCTTCATTCCGCCACTACAGACAGGGGACATCAATCGTTTTCTTAGATCTACAGTACTTTTAAATACAAAACTTTCAAATCAGTAACATTTGTGATTCTCAATCTAGAAGTGAAAAGCATTGCTATGTTGTATCTTTAAAATAATAAAATGTCAGAACAATCACTGCACAAAAAAGGTTTATGAGAAGAGCGTTTCACACATTAGTAGTGATCAGTATTTGAGAGCAAAATGCAGGGACTGCTGCCTGCAAGCATTCACGATAAGAAATTCCAGCAGTGGGAAACCAAGGCAAAAAATAAAATAATCAGGAAACAAAAATCAGCAGGCCATATAGTTTTGAGGGAGAGAGGGAGCATAATTAGAAGTCCTTGTGAAAATAGACTTCATCACTGGAGTCCCTTAATGTTGAGTCAAACACCATCATATATTTACATTCTTGACAAGGCCAGTTGCCCTCACCTGCCTGTAGGAACGTGACTCCTGTTGGAAACTGCTGACAAATGCATGGAGGCAACAGGCCCGGATTTCAGTGCTCAGTATTACCCAGAATTGCTGGCCGACAAATTGAGAAAGTCTTGGAACATACAGGTTTTTAAAAAAAATAAAAAATAGCGGTTACAAGGGTTAACAAATCTAACATATACACATATCGTGACTCTATTAACAATTAGTCGTAGTCGTCTTTCTTTTGCGATTTTAACTTTTTAAAACAAAACCATCCTTTAGATGAAATACGGGAGTATTTATCTTGACGTAGAGCAAAAAAAGCCTAAAAATAACGTGCACAGGTTAGCACCTCTTCAGAAAAACAAGTATGAGAGATTTGTTAAATATTTGATTAAAAATATTAATCAGATCATATATCTCACAACTGCATGCAAAAAAAGAAAACAGCTCTTTGCACAGCATCTGTGAAAATATGTCCCTGCCACTGAATCATCAGTTGTAACATTCTACTGGTAAAGATATTAGAAAACTAAGAGGGGTAGCTGTTGGATCTTGTACATCTTAAATCTGCAAATCTAAATTGTCGCAAGCATCTTCAATAGTTTAGTTGTCTGATCATTAGATACAACAATAATTGAGGTGATACACACTCCAGACTTACCAATTCCTGTAATCCTTCAGCAAAATCCAAAGGACTTGTCACAATGTGCTTTTCAGTTTCTCCTTGCTTTCCCCACTCCTCTCTCCCCCCCCCCCCCCCCCACTCCTTCATGTCAGGACTTCCTTTTTTTTTGAAGCTGTCACTTTACTTTTCCTGCCTGGTTACTGTAATCTCTAACTAGTGCAATTTCACTCACGCTCTAGAGTATTTTAATAATGAATTATTTAAGTTTTTTTTAAAGCTTAGGGATTCAAGAGTTTTTTTAAAAACCCTCATGTCAAAACTCAAAAATGCTAATTTAAACATTGCTGCTACTATATTTCAAATGGTTGCTTTTCAAAGTCGATATATTGATACTGTTCCTATAAATGTGTAGGTTAAAATTATTACAAAATTACTCCAGCACAATAGCCAGAAATATTTCTACACCAGAAATGGATTTTGCAATATTTATTAACTCTTGCAGTCTTACATCATGATTTATAATTCAACTTCACCAAGATTCACTGTTTTTCTGTCTGGCATAAGACATTTTGAAGTGATAGGGTGCACTGACTGATTATGAATTAACTGTTCAGGCCCAACCCAGGGCAGCACCATTTAACTTCAAAGCATCTGGCACAGGGAATTTCCTGGGCTCAGGGAACGTTTACACTCGCCAGTGGATGTCTTAACCTTCACCTCCTCAGGCCACTTTTCCATGTCTCAACATAACACAGGGCTGCTTGCCTGGACCAGGAGGTAAGCTCATAAATAAAAAGCATCTTTTCTCAAAAAAAAAAAGTTCTTCAAAACATAACTGAATGCTTCACAAACCACCTGGGATTAGCAAACCAAAGGGGTGAAATTATGGGGGGCCAAAAAGGCCTCGCTACCAAGATAGCCACAACCAACTAAACAAACTTCTTCTACAACAGTTTATGTATTTTTCAGAACTACGTCTGATTGGAATTAATACTTTTCTGTTATCACTGCATTTTTCAGTAGAGTGAAACTCCTCCAAGTTTTTTTGAGCTTAAGCTTTCAAAATAAAAAGTTTAATCATCTTTTCTTTTACAAATTAGGCCCTACAAATATGAAAGTCACTCAGTTGGTCCAATGGTTGAGCCAATTAACATTTTACAGTGCTCCAAAGGACACCACATAAGAAAACTCAATATTGTGGTGCTTATGGCAAGGTGCTAGATGGCCCATCATTCCCATGGCTACCAGGTAGCACATTATGGAAAAAAACTAATTTGTAGTTACTGAAGCTTGCACTGGAGATAGTTTAAACCAAATGACTTGCTCCTCCAGTTGAAAGTTAATCTTTACTATTGAAGTGGATATTATGATTTATTGCAAATTCTAAGCATTAAAGTCTCACTTTTTGTCTTCTAAATTTCAGTGTCTATACTTGTAGAAACGTCCATGGAAATATAACCATCTCTTATTCAATTTATTTTACATTAAAGTTTCACATTTATTCTCAACAACAAATTGCGGCTTCTGACAATGTTTGGCGGTTTCTTAGGGATTAGGCGTCCCTCGTCAGTTCAGTGATTCCACTGCCTGAAATGCGCCTTTGCCATGCTGGAATCATGGTTTATGCAGGCAAGCTGGTCAGGAGACTGCATAGGAGGAAGTGGAGAAATTAAAAGAAACAAAATGACTGCAATACTTAGCGACTAGGGCTGAAAGGGGTGTGTTAGTACACAGCAAAGAAAATGTGCCGCCATTCTGTGACTTGAATCTCTGGGTTTTTTTGGGGGTTGGGGCGAAGGGGAGACTAGAACAGGGGGTTGGGGCGAAGGGGAGACTAGAACAGGTAGAGTGGAAACAAAGAGCTTACGAAAGATAGACAGGAGAGAAGATCTACTCTAAAATAAATACAAAATTCTGGAAAAACTCAGCAGGTCTGGTAGCATCCGTGGAGAGAGAAACAGAGTTAACCTTTTAGAGGCTGATATTACTTTTTCCAGAACCCTTAGATGAACCCCGTCACTCCTGTGGCTTTATTGTTTTAATGACCGACGTCCCCAAAGCAAGAGTGGGAATTGTGCCATTCCAGTCTGAGAAACTCTATTGTTAATGCTGAGGAACCTCTTCCCTTCCCTGCCACTAAATTGGCATTACACAGTGGATCCACGCTGCAGAGTGCAATACTACCCACTATAAAGCTCCAACAACTCTTGTGTGCCAATTTTTGCAGTCATTCGAAGTTAAGCTTCAATGTATTCTTTCAGCAGAACATGCTTAGGGCTTTTAGTCAAAATGTAGTGATAAATTAAGAGGAACAAGTTACACAGTGGGTTTTGTTCAAGCTGAAACATATTAGCTAGTCTGCTAGTGGATAAGTTCAGTCAGGTGAAAACTGCACCGATCTTAACTCCTGGGAAGAGGACGTTTAGTTACATAGAGCGGACCTGCCCACAGTATTCTCTGGTTTATCCTCTCCAAATAACAAGGAGATGTGTGAATAATTAAAGTAGGCACCTGATTTTATCCATCGATTTTCCGATGGAACCTTTTTAAGAGTCCAAACAGTGCGTTTAATACAGATCCACTTCATAATCACCAAATAGACAGTATGAGAATATCCATAGTGGCCAGATACAATGCTGTTGCGGTGATTTATGAACACCAATTTGGTTTGAAAGTAGAGCCAAAGTATTAGGCAGTACAGTCGCACCTGCAATAGTAGATGAGTGGGCACATCAATTTTCCAATGTCGTCAACCCCCAATCTAAAAACACCTAAGCACGAGGCAAGAAGTGGATTCTGTGGTGGATTCCAGAAGCAATGGGAGGGGGATAATAAACTAAAACATTTTCTGTCTGGATGGTAGCTGTTCCCTCCCAAGTGGGGTCAGAAAAATAGGGCAGTGCTAGATCAATAATCAATAGCTAACCATCTGTCCTCTGAACAGAAGTTAACGTAAGTTGAACATCTGGGATAGGTTACCTCAAAAAGCAAGCATTAATTATATGCAGGAACCAGTTAATGGATCGTCTACTGGAAGAGAAGGGAGAGGGGAGAAAAAAAAAATGATACACTGGATCTAAACCACGATTCTACTCAGTAACCAAATCACACGAGTTGGAAGAGGAAGGAAGAAAGGACCAATAGCATTCTGAAGGTGCATTTCAGGCAATGACATCACTATTACTCTTTTAGAGAAATGTTCCTGTTTTAGTAATGCAGTTAGAAGTCTAGTTACTGCTTAATCAACTTGGCAATTCCTCCTCAAAAATAAAAAGTAGGAAAATATTAACTATATTAGAGGATTATGATTGACAAGGATTTTTGATAACTTTCTAGCATGTACGATAAAGTGCATCGTTACAGTGTATCTCAAAATGTTCAAGTTGTAAGGGTTATATGGCCAAGCTTGCGAATGGCACTTTCGACTTCTATTTAAAAATGACTTAATCTGTTCAAGGGAATGATCAATTTGGTCAGAAGAGAAACAAAAATATTTTCCGCAAAGTGCATTTAGCTAACAGTCTTATTAACAGCACTGTTTTTGTACCAGTGCCACTGAAACAAAGTAGGAACTATTTGGAAAATTCACATACTTGTGAACAAATCTGTATTATACATAAATACTGTTAAGTCACTTAAATACTATGGGTGCTCTTTTACACATTCACAAAAATAATCAGCTCAAATAGAATGGGATTTTTCTTTCCAATGAGGGGGGAATAAATCAAATATCTAAGGCACATGGTTCTGCATGTTTACAATCTATGAAATATTTTATGATAATCTACATCTTAAACATGATCAACAATGCTCAGTCTAGTCACAGCATGCAAACACCCTTGGTCACGAAAGTCTTAGTTCATTCTAAGATTTTGTTTGGACTCTCTTCCCCCCCCCCCCATCCGACAGTAAGTATGTCTTACCTTAAGAAACAAAAGGTCTAAAGCCCAAGCTGCTTTCCTGAAATTGCTGCCCTCTGACCCGTTAAATGCCCAAAACATTACCAGCAAACATGAGAATATTTTCAAGACTTACCAGTTGAAAAACAAATGCTTGCTTCAGTCACTCTTCTTATGACACCACTTTATATATTATATTTAATATATAGACTTTATATATATATATTATATATATACACACACACATATATATATTTATATATATATATGTATATATAAATATATATATATATATATTTTATGTGTCTCAAAAAATATCAGTTGCATTACTCTAAATATTAAATTCCAGCTAGATAAGTTAGCACACATTGTAGTAGTTTACTTGGCCATTGCAGTGTGGGAAGAGAGCCAGATTGACAAGGATGAGAACGTAATTTTTCTTTTAAAAAAAATTATACTTTGCAATCCCATTTTCCATCACAGTTAGTGTGTTTTTTTTATATGTGCAGGTCAGTTCCATTTTAAGAGTTTGTTAATGGACCAACAGCGCTAAAATAATCTGGACACTATTTACCATCATGAAAGGCAACTTTCAAATCACCCCAGTTGCTCCTTGTTCAGGCCTTTCGATGGGGAGGAACTGCAAATTCTGTTGTCGCCTCCATAAGACGGGTTGAACTGGAAAGGTCTGTTTCAGTGTTATAAAGGCGTCTTCATTTCTTCATGACATACTGTATACAGGTGGGATAAAAGTTACGTCTTCAGGCAACGGGTACAGGTCAGTGGCTTAAATAACACTGCCAAATGTTGAGAGCGTTAGTATGCATGCAAGCCATTTCAAATAACATGATGCGCTTCTTTCTGACCACAGTGTAAATCTTCACAAGGTCCCTGCATATGTTCCATCCAGTTTGCGCATGGGTGTTTCAGATCTATTGTTTGAGGAAGCTTCCTCTTGATCAAAAGTGTGGCCTGTGCTCGGTGTGTCAGCGGCCAAAATATTAGTGCCAGCAGCTTCTCTGATTACCGACTCCGCCATTTCGTTTTGTTCACACGACTGGTCAGATTTGGGAGACTCCACGTCTATGCTTATAGGGTTTGTTCTTTCTCCAAGTAAAGTCCCAGGGTCACTTCTCTTCTCAGCTTGACTATTTTGCTCAAATGTTGTCCCAGTTCCATACAGTTCTGGCTCCAAGCTGCCTCCACCACTCGCATCGCCAATAACTGTACGGTACACTTCCATTCCGTCAGGCAGCATCGATTTGATCTTGGGAAGCCAGCGCTTGCGAACCCGACGAGCGTTAGTGCACATGTCAGCAGCAATCACATTCATCTCACTTTCTTTGAAGTTGGGAGCAAAATTCTGACAATACACTGTGAAAATAAATTCAAGCAAAAATCAACCACTAAGCAAAATATAATCTGCCTACAGAGAACCAATAGCATTTAAAACAATGCTGAGCACTAAAGTTTACTGGGATCAAAAGTTATTATTAAGTGACCAATTTAATAAGTAAAAGGGGTTCACATTGAAAAGGTGAAAACTGTGTCAATTCTTGTGAAAGCACAAGAACTGGGATTTTTACAACTTCAAGGCATCCCAAAGCACCTTAGAATCAGTGAAGTAGGTACACAGCAAGACCCAACAAATAGCAATATGTTAGAGGTATACCGCCCATGGAAGTGCTGAGGGTTTTGGGCAAGTCTCATGACCGGTACAGGCTTGGAGGGCCGAAGGGCCTGTTCCTGTGCTGTATTGTTCTTTGTTAACAATCAGATAATCAATTTCAAAGATGATGGGTGTGGGTGTAAACATTTTTTAGGACACTGGAGAGATTCCTTGCTCTTTGTAACAGTCACATGGGAGTTTTGACGTTCACCTGACAAGGCAGATGGGACCTTAGTTTAGTATGTCATCCAAACGATGGCACCTCAAATAATGCAACACTCCTTCGGTACAGTACTTAAATGATGTTCTCGAGTCTATGAAGAGGGATATGAAAGCACAACCTTCTGAGAGGTGACTGCCCTACCAACAGAGCCAATGTGATCTGTTTTCAGTCCAAAACAGTCCAGCATGTTTTCATGACTATCGCAGCCAATTTGTGCACATCAAGCTCCCACAAAGTGATAATGACCAGATAACATATTTTTGTGATGTTGATTGACGAAAGTATTGGCCAGGACACCAGGGATAACTCCCCGCTCCTCTTCAAAATAGTGTCATGGGATCTTTTGCATTCACCCAAGCAGGCAGAGGAGGCCTTGGTATGCCTTGTCCGAAAGACAGCACCTCCAACAGTGCAACAATTCCTCACTACGGCACTGGAGTGTCAGCCTTGATTTTTGTGCTCATGCCCTGGAGTGGAACTTGAACCCAGAACCTTGTGACTATGAAGTGAGATACAGGTAATACAGTCTAGATCAAAACAAAGTTATTTCAAGTTCTTCTAAATTTATAAAAATAAAACTTTGAATACCCAATTATTTTCTTTTCCAATTAAGGGGCAATTTAGTGTGGCCAAACCACCTAACTAACCTACACATCTTTGGGTTGTGGGGGTGAAACTCACGCACACAAGGGGAGAATGTGCAAATTCCTCACGGACAGTGACCCAGGGCTGGAATTCAAACCCGGTCGTCAGCGCCACAGTCCCAGTGCTAACCACTGCACCACATGCCGCCTTCAGTTCTTCAAAGATTTTTCACAGCTGGGCACCCGGTAGAGAAATTGATGTATTTTTAAAAATTCACATGTAGTCTTAATTGGGAATCAGTAATTGCAACATTTAATCCCCAACCGAAATCAGGGGCATTGTCTGACCTAATGGCATCATATATGCATGACAAGAGTACTTAAGTGCTTACCACGGACAGCATGACATTCAAACAAAGTGAACCTATCATTCCACTAGGAGAACTTCTGGCTGCACTCGATTCAAATTCCAGTGTAAAAGTTAAATACTAATCACATTTCTATTCGGAAAATCATGACACTTTGTAAAGAGCCATTTTCCAATTCTCTAGCGCTGCAGTTCTTGGTTTGTTAGCTTCACTTTCAAGGGTAAACAAGCCGAAGTTTGTGGAATTAAAGACTTTAGTCTAAGTATATATGTGAAAATGAAATGAAATGAAAATCGCTTATTGTCATGAGTAGGCTTCAATGAAGTTACTGTGAAAAGCCCCTAGTCGCCACTTTCCGGCACCTGTCCGGGGATAAAGTATATATTTTGATGATGTAGCAATATGAATCAAGTCTGTCCCATATGTTTACATTCTGAGCCTCTGCACTATAAACCAGAATTCAACAAATTTGCACAGAGCAACTCTTGTAAGCAACAGTTACAGTGTGGCACATTTTGTTTTGATGGTTCAACTTCTAAAACCTGAAGAAACTACTGTACTTGGGCAAGGCTTCCCTTCGTGGTCTTCAGAGAATCATAGAATCCCTACATTCAGCCCAGCAAGTCTGCACCGGCCCTTGGAAAGAGCCCCTTACTTAAGCCCACCCCTCAACCCTATCCCTGTAACCCCACATAACCTCTCTGACACTAAGGGGCAATATAGCATGGCCAATCCACCTAACCTGCATTTCTTTGGACTGTGGGAGGAAACCGGAGCACTCGGAGGAAACCCACGCAGACACTGGGAGAAAGTGCAAACTCCACACAGTCACCCGACGCTGGAATTGAACCCGGGACCCTGGAGCTGTGAGGCAGCTGAGCTAACCACTTGTCTTCCACTAGGGAATTTTTATAGCAAGTGTACAATGAGTGCAACCAAGGGTTGCATTAATTCAAATGTTCAACAGATTTGTGGAAGGTTGCTCTAGTTTCTCAATTGGTCTGGGGAAAAAGGAGCTGGCAAGCAAAGCATGTCACTTGTACACAGTTGGAGCTGTTGATTATGATCTCCTTGATTTCGGTCATTTTTAGGATTAATATATTGTTTAAGATTTATTTGTCCATTCAAAACTTTATCAATGTTGAAGTGCTTTCTAATATTTCCCAGGGGTTACAAGAGCAACTTCTCTATTGGTTGAGAAATCTTTCCTTTGGATCATTTGGTATAACTAATTTTGCCACTTTGTTAACCTGTCATTTTCCTAGCAATGCTTTGCCAGAATAAACTGTCCCCTATATAGATTTAAACTTCATGGATGGAATAAGCTTGTTGTCCACTTTGCAGTCACTCCTAATTTTATGCCTTGCATTTAAAACTGGCTCGGGGCTGTTCAATGCAAGTTCAATGCAATTTTAGTTCTTTGTTTCTTCCTGATGTAATATTAACTATTTGGTTCTAGTCGTAAAATGACCCAAGTTTGAGAACAAATGTGATATGCTTTTTCATTAATCATTCTAGTTACTGTTGCTGATAACCAGTGGACATGCAGATATTTACCCTCATTTCAGTCACCTCCAGGCTGGAATAATATATTGGTCACCCTCCCATCCACTACTCACCAAAAATTCAGCTCATCTACATCTGTCTAGCTCCAAGTCAAAGTCCCACTTTCAACACTGGTCAACAATGATTCTGGGTTACTTTAAACTTATAAATGTTAGGCTAATGTTTAAATTGCTCCCCAGTCTTCACCCTTTCTAACCTCGGAAACCTTCTTTCGACCTACAAGTCATTCCCCAAATTCTTAGCTTCTCGGATTCTAGCCCACCTCGTCTTCAGCAAACCAAATCCCACACCCTGGAATTGTCTCCCCAAACTACTTGACTTAATCTTCGTCTCCTCCTTCTAGGTTCTCTTAAACCTCATCTCTTTGGCCATGCTTTTGGTCACCCCACCTCATCCTCTTCATTTACCTTGCTGTCAGTTATATTCATGTCTGAAATAGTTTACTACATTAAAGGGTGCCAATTAGTGCAAATTATTGGTGATGTACTTTTTCATGTTCATGATGCCAAACATCTTTTATCTGTGCCCTAGAAATGTCTAACACCAATTATGGTGGTGGGAAGGTTCCTAAGCTCCACTGTGTTTTGAAGTCCTTTGGAGAATTCTGGAGGATTGGGGGGTGTGCAGGACAGGAGCTGGTCGCTGGGAAGAACCACAAAATCCATGAAAACTTTCTGGATACTAGATATTTCTCTAATTTCCAACATTAAACAGTACATACATTCTCACTGATAACTCGAAGACATGGCAGGAGATCCCAGACCCGTGTCATGCTCCTCGTGTGCGATGTGGGAGCTCAGGGACACGTCCACTGTCCCTGGCTCTTTCACGTGCAAGAAGTGTGTTCAGTTGCAGCTCCTGTTAGACCGCTTGACGGCTCTGGAGCTGCGGATGGACTCACTTTGGAGCATCCGCGATGCTGAGGAGGTCGTGGATAGCACGTTTAGCGAGTTGGTCACACCGCAGGTGAAAGTTACTGAGGGAGATAGCAAATGGGTGACCAAAAGAAAGAGCAAGAGTAGGAAGGCAGTGCAGGTGTCCCCTACGGTCATCTCCCTGCAAAACAGATATACCGCTTTCGAGACTGTTGAGGGAGATGGCTCACCAGGGGAAGGCAACAGAGGCCAGGTTCATGGCACCGTGGATGGCTCTGCTGCACAGCAGGGCAGGAAGAAAAATGGCAGGGCTATAGTGATAGGGGACTCGATCGTAAGGGGAATAGACAGGCGGTTCTGTGGACGCAATCGAGACTCCAGGATGGTATGTTGCCTCCCTGGTGCAAGGGTCAAGGATGTCTCGGAGCGGCTGCAGGACATTCTGGGGGGGGGGGGGGGGGGGGGGGGGGTGAACAGCCAGCTGTCGTGGTGCACATAGGCACCAACGATATAGGTAAAAAACGGGATGAGGTCCTACAAGCGGAATCCAGGGAGTTATGAGTTAAATAAAAAGTAGGACCTCAAAAGGTAGTAATCTCAGGATTGCTATCAGTGCCACGAGCTAGTCAGAGTAGGAATGTCAGGATAGATAGGATGAATGCGTGGCTCGAGAGATGGTGCAAGAGGGAGGGATTCAAATTCCTGGGGCATTGGGACCGGTTCTGGGGGAGGTGGGACCAGTACAAACCGGATGGTCTGCACCTGGGCAGGACTGGAACCGATGTCCTAGCCCCCCTGTTTTCTAGAGCTGTTGGGGAGGGTTTAAACTAATGTAGCAGGGGGATGGGAACCGATGCAGGAAGTTGGAAGGTAGTAAAACAGGGACAGAAGCAAAAGGAAGTAAGGGGAAAAGTGCACGGCAGAGAAGATATCGTCAAAAATCTAAAAGGGCGACAGTACAAGGTACAGTGACTGAGGGGAGCTCAGTGAATAGGCCCAGTAATAACAAAAGGAATAAAACTGGATATGTTAAGATTCAAAACAGAGGTAAAAAAACCAACATAAGTGTACTTTACCTGAATGCTCGTAGTATTCAGAATAAAGTAAATGAGTTGATGGCACAAATCATCGTAAATGACTATGATTTAGTGGCCATTACTGAAACATGGTTAAAGGATGGTCACGACTGGGAGTTAAATATCCGAGGGTATCAAACTATTCGGAAGGACAGAGTGGATGGTAAGGGAGGTGGTGTTGCTCTGTTATTTAAGGATGACATCCGGGCAATAGTAAGGGATGACATCGGTGCTATGGAGGATAAGGTTGAATCCATTTGGGTGGAAATCAGGAATAGTAAGGCGAAAAAGTCACTGATAGGAGTAGTCTATCGGCCACCAAATAGTAACGTTATGGTGGGGCAGGCAATAAACAAAGAAATAACTGATGCATGTAGAAATGGTAAAGCAGTTATCATGCGGGATTTTAATCTACATGACGATTGGTTTAACCAGGTCGGTCAAGGCAACCTTGAGGAGGAGTTTATAGAATGTATCCGCGATAATTTCCTAGAACTGTATGTAATGGAACCTACGAGGGAACAAGCGGTCCTAGATCTTGTCCTGTGTAATGAGACAGGATTGATTCATGATCTCATAGTTAGGGATCCTCTCGGAAGGAGCGATCACAATATGGTGGAATTTAAAATACAGATGGAGGGTGAGAAAGTAAAATCAAATACTAGTGTTTTGTGTTTAAACAAAGGAGATTACAAGGGGATGAGAGAAGAACTAGCTAAGGTAGACTGGGAGAAAATACTTTATGGTGGAACAGTTGAGGAACAGTGGAGAACCTTCCAAGCGATTTTTCACAGTGCTCAGCAAAGGTTTATACCAACAAAAAGGAAGGACGGTAGAAACAGGGAAAATCGACTGTGGATATCTAAGGAAATAAGGGAGAGTATCAAATTGAAGGAAAAAGCATATAAAGTGGCAAAGATTGCTGGGAGATTAGAGGACTGGGAAATCTTTAGGGGGCAACAGAAAGCTACAAAAAAAGCTATAAAGAAGAGTAAGATAGAGTATGAGAGTAAACTTGCTCAGAATATAAAAACAGACAGTAAAAGTTTTTACAAATATATAAAACAAAAAAGAGTGGCTAAGGTAAATATTGGTCCTTTAGAGGATGAGAAGGGGGTTTTAATAATGGGAAATGAGGAAATGGCTGAGGAACTGAACAGGTTTTTTGGGTCGGTCTTCACAGTGGAAGACACAAATAACATGCCAGCGACTGATAGAAATGAGGCTATACAGGTGAGGACCTTGAGAGGATTGTTATCACTAAGGAGGTGGTGATGGGCAAGCTAATGGGGCTAAAGGTAGACAAGTCTCTGGCCCTGATGGAATGCATCCCAGCGTGCTAAAAGAGATGGCTAGGGAAATTGCAGATGCACTAGTGATAATTTACCGAAATTCACTAGACTCTGCGGTGGTCCCGGTGGATTGGAAATTAGCAAACGTGACACCACTGTTTAAAAAAGGAGGTAGGCAGAAAGCAGGAAATTATAGGCCAGTGAGCTTAACTTCGGTAGTAGGGAAGATGCTGGAATCTATCATCAAGGAAGAAATAGCGAGGCATCTGGATAGAAATTGTCCCATTGGGCAGACGCAGCATGGGTTCATAAAGGGCAGGTCATGCCTAACTAATTTAGTGGAATTTTATGAGGACATTACCAGTGCAGTAGATAACGGGGAGCCAATGGATGTGCTATATCTGGATTTCCAGAAAGCCTTTGACAAGGTGCCACACAAAAGGTTGCTGCATAAGATAAAGATGCATGGCATTAAGGGTAAAGTAGTAGCATGGATAGAGGATTGGTTAATTAATAGAAAGCAAAGAGTGGGGATTAATGGGTGTTTCTCTGGTTGGCAATCAGTAGCTAGTGGTGTCCCTCAGGGATCCGTGTTGGGCCCACAATTGTTCACAATTTACATAGATGATTTGGAGTTGGGGACCAAGGGCAATGTGTCCAAGTTTGCAGATGACACTAAGATGAGTGGTAAAGCGAAAAGTGCAGAGGTTACTGGAAGTCTGCTGAGGGATTTGGATAGGTTAAGTGAATGGGCTAGGGTCTGGCAGATGGAATACAATGTTGAGAAATGTGAGGTTATCCATTTTGGTAGGAATAACAGCAAACGGGATTATTATTTAAACGATAAAATATTAAAGCATGCCACTGTGCAGAGAGACTTGGGTGTGCTAGTGCACGAGTCACAGAAGGTTGGTTTACAGGTGCAACAGGTGATTAAGAAGGCAAATGGAATTTTGTCCTTCATTGCTAGAGGGATGGAGTTTAAGACTAGGGAGGTTATGTTGCAATTGTATAAGGTGTTAGTGAGGCCACACCTGGAGTATTGTGTTCAGTTTTGGGCTCCTTACTTGAGAAAGGATGTACTGGCACTGGAGGGTGTGCAGAGGAGATTCACTAGGTTAATCCCAGAGCTGAAGGGGTTGGATTATGAGGAGAGGTTGAGTAGACTGGGACTGTACTCATTGGAATTTAGAAGGATGAGGGGGGATCTTATAGAAACATTTAAAATTATGAAGGGAATAGATAGGATAGATGCGGGCAGGTTGTTTCCACTGGCGGGTGAAAGCAGAACTAGGGGACATAGCCTCAAAATAAGGGGAAGTAGATTTAGGACTGAGTTTAGGAGGAACTTCTTCACCCAAAGGGTTGTGAATCTATGGAATTCCTTGCCCAGTGAAGCAGTTGAGGCTCCTTCATTACATGTTTTTAAGGTAAAGATAGATAGTTTTTTGAAGAATAAAGGGATTAAGGGTTATGGTGTTCGGGCCGGAAAGTGGAGCTGAGTCCACAAAAGATCAGCCATGATCTCATTGAATGGCGGAGCAGGCTCGTGGGGCCAGATGGCCTACTCCTGCTCCTAGTTCTTATGTTCTACAGCTTCAGGCATATGCAGAACTTCACTCTGCATCTATGTTGAAGAATAAATAATCTACAACTCACATTTTACTGCATTCAAGACCCTGCTATCCAAAGGCTTTCTGCTGGGGTCACTTGTGGAGGAACGAATCCCAGTGCCACAGCTATTTGCCAAAGTGTTCCTGAAAGGATCATGAAAAACGTCATTATTCTTGGTGGACCCAGAGTACATTAACTGAGCAAAGGATGCAACTTAATCGAACCAGAACGCTGTATGGTCAAGGCACTTTTCACTCACCTGTCAAAGAATGAGGCAAGCAAGCGGCGGAGGAGGACCTTGTGTTTGACCCCTGCACAGAGATGACAGTTCATCAGCTGACCTCGTGTGATATAAACTCCTGAACCTACAAAGGGATGAGATCATTAAATACTTGTGCTTTACAGCTGTATCTTTGCTGTATCGTTTTCACAATAGACAACAAACATAATAGTCTAATAAATGGTGGACAATCTTTGATTGTTTCAGGTGGCTTGAAGGGAAAATTAACACTTCTTTAAAGAGGGATCTAGTATACATTTGGATTATTGAAAATTATACATATAATGGAGCACCCGCCAAATTCCTGCCAGGGCCAGATGATTGATCATATGTTGATACAGCTAAATATGAGGTAGCAGAGATGCATTTAAAAAGCTAGCCATCAGGCCAGGTTGCAAAAAGTGCCAGAATAGCAACAGGAAACTCCTCATACTAACAGGAATATTCATTGGATATTCCAATTCAAACTGTTGTTAGTAGAATCAAATTTCTAAGTTTTGGCTACATATCAGAACATTCTCTAACATTTTCCAGAATGTCATGTTTCCTAATCCCAATTTGAATACTGTGTATAATTGTAACGCCACTTCTCCACCCAGATTCAAAAAATACCAATTGTTTCTGAAGTGAGCTACAGGTCCCTAAAAGTACCCAAGCACTTTAAAAAAAAATCATTGAATTGATAGATAGATAAACCTTGATAAGTCTATTTTTCAGCAAATGTGCTGTACACGGTTGAATTTTTGTTTGGCACAGAATCCATCATGATCTCTGGAGGAATTGGTGGACATAGAAACCTTAAAGGTTTGAATAATTAGAGCGCACAACAGTCATGAATAAATTGAATTTACATAAATGTTTTATTCATTAGAAGCCATTTCATTTGTTCCATTGAGGAGCTTTGTATCAACACTAGTTATGCAAGGTTGAGCATAAAGGACATACTGAAAGAGTGCAGCATATTTTCAATTTTGCTCATTGCTGCAAAATCTTTTGTAGCTAAAAAGATTATTCAATAGTAATTGGTTTTCACCTGCAGAGTTTGTGCATATTTAAATGGATGCATCAGATAACATACTTAGAAAATTTGTGATACATCATGGAGTTCTTGTTAAAATTTAGTATACAAGCATCCACAATGCTGTTTCTTAATTTATTTTAGGTCCTTAATTTATTTTATTGCCAACAGTTCCATATCTCCTTACATTGAATGAATCGAGTCTCTCAGAACTGGAATTTTAGGTTCAAGAGGGTACAGCTATCTAAAATTCACCCATTAATGAGAAAACATTTTTTTATCATGTGAGAAGTTGGAGGGTCAGCGGGTTCATAAAACTGTATGCAGAACATTTCAATATTTTATCAACAGTTCATTTAAAGAAAAACCTTCAAGGTGCGGATTTTGCTACCAAGACCAACACTTGTTACCCTTGAGAAAGTGATGGTGTGTCTTGTTGATTTACTGCAGTCTATGTGGTGAACGTTTTCCCATCGTGCTGTTAAGGTGGGAGTTCCAGGATTTTGAATCGGCAACAGTGAAGGAGTGGTAACGATACATCGTATGGGGATAGTGTGCGACTTGGAGGGAAACTTGCAAGTGGTGGGATGCGAAGATCACCGTCTGCCCTTGTCCACTGGGTGATAGAGGTCATGGGTTTTAAAGTGTTATTTATGAAGCACTGGGAAGGTGTGGTGTATCTTGTAGCCAGCACACATTGCAGCCACAGTACACCTATGAAGCAAGGAGTGGTCAAGTGGACAGCTTTGTACTGTCACGAGTTTTATTGCATCTGCATCCAATCAGAAAAGCGGAGGGTATTCCATCACACCAGTAAATTGTGCCGTGTCGGTGGTGGAAAGGCGACAGGGGTCAAGAGTTGCAATACAAAATAATTTAAATTGCATTAGCATATGGCTGTTACATGTGTTAACCTGTTTAACATCCTCTTTAAAAAAGTGGACAAGGCAGCATAGTCATACATTGCAACTTGGAGCCTTATAATCATAAGTAATAATCTGCTTGTTAGAATAAAAATTTCCTGTTTGTAAAACTTCAAAATATCCTTTTCTAAACTCCTCAAAGACTGCATTAGAACTTAAAACTAAGCACAAGTTTTGCCCCATTCATTTTTGTGCTTTATGGGGCTTCACTGATACATTGACCTGTTTATATTATTGGTATATCATCAATAACCAGTAGGGTGGTTAGAATGTGAAGTAATCGTTGCTGCAACGCCAAGCCTCCTATAAATCATGGACAATGCTGGTGGTGAACATTCATGGCCATGCTGCAAGTGAGGCTGAAAATGGGGTCAGGGGGTCAGGTCAGGAGGGGAACTGCAACCGAAAACTGCAGAAAAAACGCCAAACTTCAGTCATCGCATGTCATTCCAGCATGTGTTAAATCCCGGAATGACAAGAGTTTCCAATTACTTTCGTTTTAAAAGTGACCCCATTCAGTTGCTAGGTTGCTTGTGAGGAAACACTAAAACACTATGAATTCACAATACTCCCTCCCCCTTTAAATCAAAGGTCCCTGACACAATAAACAGTATAACATTATCAACCAGCAATATGAACAATCGATCAAGTCAATACACTCAGGGTTCCGGAGCTCATCATTCTTGGTGTGGCTTTCAGTTAATCTCGGGCATCTGCTTTTGAGTACGTGCTGCAACCTCTGGTGCTTTTGGTTTGGTGCGAGTGTCGTCAGTGGTTATCTTAACCGGAGTTGACAGTAGTTTGGAAGTTGAGAATCCGTTTGGTTAGTGTCAGGTTCTCAGGAAGGTCCAGGTTCGACGGTTCTGCCTCTGGCAGATTGGTTCTGATCACCAAAAATTGATCATCTCAGGTTTGTACAGTGTAGGCAACCGGTCGTGTGTGCATGGATGGTGCAGGAATCCACTTTTCACCAGAAATTCTGAACCCTGGTGAAAAACGCAATGTTTTGCCTTGTTCTCCTGCTTTATGATGCCACTTTCCCCTCGACAATGTGTCTCTTGGGTGGTTTTAGCAAATCAGATACGGAGTGTAGTTTACGTTTAACTATTAGCAACTTGGGCTGTTGAGTGCGCAGTATTCCAGTAATGTAGTAACCCAATATCGCTTTGCTGCACCAGCAATAGCTAGTACATTTAATAATGGGCTGCATGGTAGCAGAATGGTTAGCACTGTTGCTTCACAGTGCCAGGAACCTTAGTTTGATTCCCGGCTTGGGTCACTGTCTGTGTGGAGTCTGCACGTTATCTCCCTGTCTGCAGGATTCTTCTATCATTCTTCTCATTCAGCTACAAGGCTACTGGTGAGGAAACACTAAAACAGTGAATACACAATACACAACATGTATCAGAAGTCTAGGAGGAAAATGAAGGAATCCATGTTTCAACAGCATGTGTACTTCTGATTGTTCCTTACTGAATCTTACTGTTTCCTCCCAAGAACGGCATTGGAGATTTAGGGAACACATTGCCCTGCAGTGTGTGTGCGCGTGTGACACTGACACACACACACTTTGCAAAAATAACCATCCAATCAAAAAATTCTTCAACATTCTTCTTTTGGTCAAATAAAGTATCTTGCACTCCGGTTGTTCCAAAGCATTTTTAAGGGGAAGAATGCAGCGCATTGAAAACTGCAGTGTGCATTTTGTCTACTAAAGGCAACCATACATATGTACCAGCAGAGGTGATGTGTTAGGCAGGTTGGTTTGACGTTGACTGCAACTGGATACAGGGAAGCTAGAAACAAACGTCTGACACTGGAGATGATCCAACCCTGTTTTATTTAACTATGTACATGTTCAGCTGTGGGTTTACACTCTATTAATCCTACTGATGACCTCTTACCGGCTCGACCAGACTTACTAGCTACCACATGGCAGGAGTGCCCACTAACTTGTGCACTCTGACTGTCTCAGTATCCGGGTCCCGAGAGAGAGAGAGCGAGTCTTAATGCCCTGAGGGCTTCATAGTGGTGGTGTCCTGCCTGGTGATTGGTTATTCTGTGTTGTGTGTTCATTGGTCATCCTGTGTGTCAATCACTGCCTGTCTGCATCTCATTATATACATGAGTGAATATTATGACAAGAGGGAGTTTAGAAGAACAAATAAATTGATGTTTTAACAGCATGTGATGTTGATTCTGAATGCTCCTCACTGAGTTCTATCAAGTCCTGCTGCTTTGTCCCAAGAACATTACAAGCATTACCACCTGAAAGAGCATGGTACAGACTTGTATGTCAGCTCAGCCAGAGAAATATTAAATAGTGGCTATGTATCTCCCACTAGGAGGAAAGTAAAATCACTTGAACTATTCGCTGGCCAAACCCCCCCTGTCCACAGACAATAGAAGAAGAGAAAGCAGAGATTATTTGTACTTTGCAATCTAAGATGCCATTGGTTATTTCCATTATTGTCGTGGATGATGAACACTATGTTTGTTGCATATTGCAAATTTTAGAAAATGTCAAGTGGCTGGAAATGGGTTTCAAACAGAAACTTGTATTATACAGTTTATTGATGTAGTAAAAACATTCCGAGGCACTTAACGCTTGGTCAAAAGAGAGACAGAGATGCAAAATGACTTAGGGAGAGAATTTCAGAGCTCAGGAGGCAGAAGGCATGACCACCAATTGAAAATTAAATCAGGGTTGTGCAAGGGACCAGAATTAAAGGAAGAGATCTGATCAGCAAACTGCCTGAGGAGTAAAGCCATGGGGGGGATTTGAACACATGGATGAGAAGGTTTTTCTACTTGGAGACAGAAACAAAGTAGAGGTAAGTTGGCAGGTAACGGAGTGTAGTTGGACAAGCAGAAATCAACTTGCGGGATTAAGACATGAATAGAGGCTGGCCAGTAAGTTGCAGAAGAAAGCCAATTGTTTGAAAACAATTTTATCCTGCTAGACATAAACATGTAAAGCGTGTGCATTTAAAATTCCAGAAGCCTAATTAGCTGTTAAAAATCGCTAACTGAAAGGTGATCACCCATGGCTCGGATAAGACTTCTCCAATGAATGTTGGCTTGACAAGTTTACTTTTGGAACTGCATCATCTCTGCTTGCATAGCACACATGGAGAGGAAAGCATGATAGGACAATACCAAAACATACAATTATTGTTCATCAAGTTTAACAACTTTCCATTGATCTGTCCGATAGCTCCAAGTGTTGTAAATCTACTGACGTTTCTCAGGCAACTACTGTCCCATAATTGAAAACTATTTTGAATGGCAGCTTAAAAGCTACAATCTAGGAGTTGTTTGGGGGGGGGGGGGGGGGGGGGGGGGGAGGAGGAGAAGAAGAAGAAGAAGAGGGGCACTGACATTGTGAGATGCGTCCCCCTGTGCTCCATGATTTAGTGACTCTATTCATAATATTTTAGGCATACTTTTATTGTTTTTCTGTCACTCAGCTAACAGTTTGTTTATAAGTAATATAATTTTGCTTGCAAATGTTTGAGAAATGCCTGGATCCTGATCTCAGAAAGAAGCTGCGGTAGTGATCCGTGAAGCCTTGGCATGTCCGGATGCTATTCGGGTGAGCAGAGAAGTGAATTGCACAGATAAGGGGGTCTTTTAAGTGTAGAGCTGTACATGGACACATTGGAGTCACTGAGAAATGATAAATATGGGAAAATCGATACGCTGGCCACAAGCCTCTGTTTGGAGATAGTCTCCTTCAGGGAGGAACTGAAGTCCTCCATTACAACACTGCAAGCAGCCTCTGAACCTCAGGAAAACAGTTTGAAGAGGAACTTGAGCACTCAGCAGTGTTCTGTGGAGACCTGCAGACTGCAAAAACCATCTCCCAGTCGAAGTCAGAGGCGCAACAATATTTGCCTATTAGTGTGGATGGTCCTCGCCCTACGGAGTGTGTAGCACAGTTTTTGCTAAAACTGGAGGACAGGCTTCTCAGACCGTGCCCACAGGTCATGGTGAATGAGACCCAAGGATGGCAGGGATACACACCCCTTCATTATGCGGGTTCACGACTACCATGTTCGTGACCAGATCTTCCACCAAGCCACGAAAGCTGCTCCCCTACTCTACCGGGACAAGAGACTGTCCATATTTCCAGACTTCACCTCCACGGTTGCCAAAGAAAGAACTGTCTTCGGCAGTGTGAAGCACCTCCTGCACTAATGCCCACGAATCAACTTTGGCCTCTATTTCCCCGCCCGACTGAGAATCACTCTCCCAAGTGGAGCCGAGTAATCATTTGGAGGCTCATCTGCCGCTGCAAATCTTCATCAACCGTGCAATAAAATATGATGGTAATTCCGAAGATACAGAGGAACAGAATGTTCCCTGAAGAAAGATGCAAGTTTTAAAATTATTTTTATAAATGCATTTATCTTCATTCTGTGCATTCGCTATGTAGGTCAGAACTTTGTTAAACTATAGTCATTGTTAGCATGTCACTCAGCCTCTTTTAGCAAAGGGTTTTAGTACATAAAATCTTGTCTGGGGAGATGCTTTGAGGGTATATTTTTAGTATTTCTATTATCTCTCTTTCTCGCTTTATGTTTTGTCTTATAAAATCTGTTCGAGCATTTATAACATTGCTTGACATAGGCCAAGTTAGTTTTACAATATGTACTCCCCTATCAATGATGATGACTGAAGTTATGTTTTACCCAAAGGAAATAAGTCTCAATCTAAAAAGTCACAATGGCAGGGGGACCTGCTCTTAAGTCTGCCAGCTAGAATGTTAAGGAGTCAAATCAGCTTATCAAGCATAACAAAGTCTTGCAGCATCTTCAACATCTGGGTGCACAAGTTGTGTTCCTCCAGGAAACCCACCTTAATCTCAGATCAGTTTAGACTTTGCATTGGGTGGGTGGGCCAACTTTATCATTCAACTTCTCACCGCAAAACACGGGGTGCACAACTTTTAATACACAAGTTCTTACCATTGGTAGCTTCAACTGTTATGACTGATGCGAATGGCCGATGTTATAGTTACGGATAAGAGATACAAACACTCCTGTAATCCTTGCGAATAGATTGCTTTCATTTTTGTCGTCCCTGCCAGACATGGGCTCACATTTACTTATTTTAGGGGGCGACGTTAATTGCTTGCTGAATCCCACTTTTGATCACTCCTCTGCTAAAACCAACATGTCTTTGATGCCTGCTGAGATTATTAAATCATTCCTTCAGCAGTATGCAGTCCCAGAACTCTTGCATTTTTTCAACCCTCTAGCAAGGAGCACTTCTTCGCCTCTGTTCATCATGCATATTAGACAATAAACTTCTTTCGGCTGCCTGCTCTTGTTCACACACCATAATTATTTGTGATCACATTTCTCTGACAACAAATTTATTACTTCGTGGCAGGGCTGAATTACGCTCCGCCAACGATTTAATACACGTTTGCTCGCAGGTGATGACTTTGTTAACTTTTTGTTGGCCCAGATAGATGCTTTTATACCTATTAACGATACCCTCTGATATCTCTGCCTTTGTTCTATGAGAATCCTTGAAGATCTACTTAAGAGGGCAGATCATATCCTAAGCTGCCCATGAAAGAAAACAGGAGTAAAAAAAATTGCTGAATATCCGAATGCATTATTCAATTGGACAACATATGTGCCACTAATATATCTCCAGCTGTATACAAACGAGGATCATCTCAGATCGGCCTTCCTGAAAGTGAACCCACGGAAGGCGATGGGCCCGGACGGGATCCCTGGTCGTGCACTCAGAGCCTGCGCATACCAGCTGGCAGAGGTATTCACAGACATCTTTAACCTATCCCTACTCCACTCCGAGGTCCCCACCTGCTTCAAGAAGACCACCATCATACCGGTACCAAAGAACAACCAGGCAACGTGCCTCAATGACTACCGCCCGGTGGCCCTGACGTCAGTTGTAATGAAGTGCTTCGAGAGGCTGATAATGAAGCGCATCACCTCCATACTCCCGGAACGCCTTGACCCACTTCAATTCGCATACCGTCGCAACCGGTCCACATCAGACGCCATTTCCCTGGCCCTACACTCATCCCTAAAGCATCTCGAAAACAAGGACTCCTACATCAGACTCCTATTTATTGACTACAGCTCCGCCTTCAACACCATAATCCCAGCCAAGCTCATATCAAAGCTCCAAAACCTAGGACTTGGCTCTCCACTCTGCAACTGGATCCTTGACTTTCTGACCAACAGACCACAGTCAGTAAGAATGAACACCAACACCTCCTCCACAATAGTCCTCAATACTGGTGTCCCGCAAGGCTGCGTACTTAGCCCCCTACTCTACTCCCTGTACACACACGACTGCATGGCAAAACTTGGTTCCAACTCCATCTACAAGTTTGCTGACGATACGACCATAGTGGGCCGGATCTCGAATAACGACGAGTCCGAATACAGGAGGGAGATAGAGAACCTAGCGGAGTGGTGTAACGACAACAATCTCACCCTCAATGCCAGCAAAACTAAAGAGCTGGTCATCGACTTCAGGAAGCAAAGTACTGTACACACCCCTGTCAGCATCAACGGAGCCGAGGTAGAGATGGTGAGCAGTTTCAAATTCCTAGGGGTGCACATCACCAAAAATCTATCCTGGTCCACTCACGTCGACGCTATCACCAAGAAAGCACAACAGCGCCTATACTTCCTCAGGAAACTAAGGAAATTCGGCATGTCCACATTAACCCTTACCAACTTTTACAGATGCACTATAGAGAGCATCCTATCAGGCTGCATCACAGCCTGGTATGGCAACTGCTCGGCCCAGGACCGCAAGGAACTTCAGAGAGTCGTGAATACCGCCCAGTCCATCACACGAACCTGCCTCCCAACCATTGATTCCATCTACACCTCCCGCTGCCGGGGAAAGCAGGCAGCATAATCAAGGATCCCTCCCACCCGGCTTACTCACTTTTCCAACTTCTTCCATCGGGCAGGAGATTCAGAAGTCTGAGAACACGCACGAACAGACTCAAAAACAGCTTCTTCCCCACTGTCACCAGGCTCCTAAATGACCCTCTTATGGACTGACCTCATTAACACTACACCCACGTATGCTTCATCCGATGCCAATGCTTATGTAGTTACATTGTATATATTGTGTTGCCCTATTATGTATTCTCATGTATTTTCTTGTATTTTCTTGAATTCTGTTTAATTCCCTTTTCTTCCCATGTACTGAATGATCTGTTGAGCTGCTTGCAGAAAAATACTTTTCACTGTACCTCGGTATAGGTGACAATATGGCAGCACGGTGGTTAGCATAAATGCTTCACAGCTCCAGGGTCCCAGGTTCGATTCCCGGCTGGGTCACTGTCTGTGCGGAGTCTGCACATCCTCCCCGTGTGTGCGTGGGTTTCCTCCGGGTGCTCCGGTTTCCTCCCACAGTCCAAAGATGTGCGGGTTAGGTGGATTGGCCATGCTAAATTGCCCGTAGTGTCCTAAAATAGTAAGGTTAGGGGGGGGGGGGGGGGGGGGGGTTGTTGGGTTACGGGTATAGGGTGGATAGGTGGGTTTGAGTAAGGTGATCATTGTTCGGCACAACATCGAGGGCCGAAGGGCCTGTTCTGTGCTGTACTGTTCTATGTTCTAAATCCAATCCAATCATTATATGCCGACTTTGATACTTTGCACATCAAGCGGAGGAGACGCAATTTAAATCATGACATATGTTATGAACATGGTGACAAGGCAAGTAAATTGATGGCACACCAACTCAATCAGTTACAAAGAACATAGAACATTACAGCGCAGTACGGGCCCTTCGGCCCGCGATATTGCACCAACCTGTGAAACCATCTGAAGCCTATCTGACCTACACTATTCCATTTTCATCCATATGTCTATCCAGTGACCACTTAAAAGCCCTTAAAGTTGGCGCGTCTACTACTGTTGCAGGCAGGGCGTTCCATACCCCTACTACTCTCTGAGTAAAGAAACTGCCTCTGACATCTGTCCTATATCTACCACCCCTCAATTTAAAGCTATGCCCCCTCGTGTTGGTCATCACCATCCAAGGAAAAAGATTCTCACTGTCCACCCTATCTAACCCTCTGACTATCTTAGATGTCTCTATTAAGTCACCTCTCAGCCTTCTCCTCTCTAACGAAAACAACCTCAAGTCCCTGAGCCTTTCCTCGTAAGACCTTCCCTCCATACCAGGCAACATCCTAGTAAATCTCCTCTGAACCCTTTCCAAAGCTTCCACATCCTTCCTATAATGTGGTGACCAGAACTGCACGCAGTACTCCAGGTGCGGCCGCACCAGAGTTTTGTACAGCTGCAGCATGACCTCGTGGCTCCGAAACTCAATCCCCCTACTGATAAAGGCTAGCACACCATATGCCTTAACAGCCCTATTAACCTGGGTGGCAACTTTCAGGGATTTATGTACCTGGATGCCGAGATCTCTCGGTTCATCTACACTACCAAGAATCTTGCCATTAGCCCAGTACTCTGCATTCCTGTTACTCCTTCCAAAGTGAACCACCTCACACTTTTCCGCATTAAACTCCATCTGCCACCTCTCAGCCCAGCTCTGCAGCTTATCTATGTCCCTCTGTAACCTATAACATCCTTCAGCACTATCCACAACTCCACCGACCTTCGTGTCATCTGCAAATTTACTAACCAATCCTTCTACACCCTCTTCCAGGTCATTTATAAAAATGACAAACAGCAGTGGCCCCAAAACAGATCCTTGCGGTAACCACTAGTAACTGAACTCCAGGATGAACATTTGCCATCAACCACCACCCTCTGTTTTCTTTCAGCTAGCCAATTACTGATCCAAACCGCTATATCACCTTCAATCCCATACTTCCGTATTTTCTGCAATAGTCTACCGTGGGGAACCTTATCAAACGCCTTACTGAAATCCATATACACCACATCAACCGCTTTACCCTCATCCACCTGTTTGGTCACCTTCTCAAAAAACTCAATAAGGTTGTCCTCGACCCATCTAATTCCACAGCTCCAGACTCCTGCAGGCAAACCAATTGATTCTCAGCAGATAATAGTCAATTGAAAGAATATTATACCCCCATGCATAAATCCGATCATCCTATTGATACAGCAGCCTTTGAGAAATTTTTTGAATCTTTGAATGTTCCCACCATTAATCCCAACTCAATGAGTTGCTTAGGAGGAGCCTTTTTACCATAGATAAAATCAGTAAGGCAGCTAGAGCCACCCAATATGGAAAACGTCCAGGACCAGAAGGATATCCTACGAGTTTTATAGATTCGCAGACAAACTGAACCCTCTACTGGTTAATATGCTTAACCATCGTTTGAATCTTGTTGATCTTAAAAAATAAAGATCCCCTTGAGGGTAGTTCTTTTAGCCCAATTTCATTGCTCCATGTGCACCTATAACCAATAGCTAAAATATTAGCTATGCTTTTTGAGTGTTTTCTATATCGAGTCCATTATTTCTCCTGACCAAACAGGATTTATAAAAAAATAGACACTCCTTTTTAAATATCTGACAACTTTTTAATGTTATGTGCAGCTCCTCAATCACAAAACTCCCAGAGATTTTTATTTCTTTAGATGCCGAGAAGTTATTTGATCATGATGATTAGAACTACCATTATGATTTGAAAAAATTTGGGATTAGGCACAAATTTTATTTCTTGGGTTAAATTGTTGTATTCTGTCCTGCTGTCATCAGTCCAAACAAATACCCACTCAAATTTTTCCCTCAAAATATTTGTTATAACCATTAAGCCCCTTGCTCTTGTATTTTGCGATAGTCAGTGTATGGACCGTATGTAGTGTGGGACATCCAACAGAGGATTTCATTTTATGCAGATGGCCTGCTCCTTTACATGACAGACCCTCTCATGCGCTTGTCTAATGTTTTGTCTATTTTTGAGGAATTTGGTCATATTTTGTGTTATAAACTCAATTTAAGAATGATCTTTTTCCTTTGACTGTTGCAGTTTATAACGCTCCACTGCATACACTATCTTTTAAAATCTCCTTTAATCTATTTATCTATCTGGGGTGCGTATAACATACACATTTGACAATCTCTTTAAATGTAACTTCGCCCCTCTTCTTGCACTTGTAGAACAGTACTAAATTGTCTCTAGCAGGTCGCATTAATGCTATCAAAATTAATTCCTGTCCCAAATTTTCATATCTTTTTCAGTGTATCCCAGTTTTCAACCTTAAATTGTTCTTTCATAAACTCGGTCGTCTTATCTTTGGAATAGAAAAGGTCCCAAGACTTTTCAGAGCAATTTTACAAAGACCAAAGTCTTCAGGAGGCATGGATTTACCCCATTTCCAATTTTATTACTGGACCGCCAACTTTAGGACTATCCTGTATTGATTACAGGCAGACATTCATTGATTGAGCCGGTCTGGGTGCACTTGGAATCTTCGTCTTGTACTTCTTCCTGCTTGGTGGCTCGAATTTTACTCTCCCATTATTTGAACTACTTCTCTACACCAAGATTATTATTGTTAAGTCGGACCTTAGAATTTGGATACAATTTGACTTGCAAATATGATCAATTCTCTCCCGAACCACTCAGCGAACCACTTTTTTCTGTCCTCTATCTTGGATGGAGATTTTAATATCTGGTCCACTTGCGACATCAAAACACTTGCATATGCTTTTATAGCTATTAATGATGCCCTCAGATATATCTGCCTCTGTTCTATGAGAATCCTTGAAGACCTACTTAAGAGGGCAGATCATATCCTAAGCTGCCCATGAAAGAAAACAAGAGTAAAAAAAAATAGCTGATATCATTGATACATTTGCATCATTCCAACAGATTATGGACAAATTTTCCCTCCCCAGGACCTTCTTTTTCAGATATTTGCAGGTAGGTAACTTGTTCACAACATGACCCCTCAGTTCCCTACACTTCCCTCCCACTCTCCTATTGATACAATTTTGACTCCAGCCCTAACTGTGAGAGGAGTTATATTTAGTTTGTACCCCAAAATCATTTCTCTTCATAGTCCTTCATTATCAACTGCAAGGGCGGGAGCAGAATTTATGCAAAGAATTTATAGATGAGATTTGGGATGCAATATTATATTGCATTTATTCCTCATCTACCTGTGCTAAACACTGTGTGACACAATGGAAAATCTCCCATTGTAACCATCTCACTAAAGTCAGACTTTATAAGATTTATCAAGGTATCGACTCCATCTGTTATCGACCCCACCTGTGACAAGTGTCATCAGGCCCAGCTACCGAGATACACAAGTTTTGGTCTCATCTAACCGTGCAGAGTTACTGGGCAGCCATCTTTAAAAGTATTTCTGAAATATTTCAAACGCTGGTTGACACAATTACATTGACTGCACTTTTTGGTGTGCTATCAACAACCCTTCCATTGGCCAAACAGAAGACTGATTTCAAAGCCTTTGTGGTTCTTCTGGCAAGACGCTTAATTTTACTTAGAATGAAGTGATGCTCCCCATCACTCTCCCACAGGAGATTGGGAAAAATAAGGTGCACATTACTACACAATTCTACGAGATTTGGCATCCATTCTTAGCATATGTGAAGAAATTACAACTTACCATACAGCACATTAAAATTTGATTTCATTAGCCCGAATTCCCATTTTATTTTTGTTAGTTTACTTAGACCACCAGCATGCATGTTTTTTTTCTTCTTCTCTGGTGTGTGCATGTGTTTGAAGGGGACAGTGTACACAACTTGATGGTTCTCTGACTTTACACTATTATCTCTCCTCTGTACCACAAGACATTAATGTAACCTGATATTTACATTTTATGTTTATGCCTGGAAAATCTTAATTAAACATAAGTTTAAAAAAAAAGCTACAAGCTAAAGAAAGCGGAAAGCAAATATTTTGCCTATCAGAATTCCCCATGATATGACATACATACAAGCATACAAAAAAGACAGACAGGAAAAGACTGGCTAGCTCATTAAGTCTGTCCCAAGCAGTTGTAATGCAACAAGGTATTATGACTCCTAGTATATTCTCTTACATATAGTCATGCAAACAATCTGCCTGTCATCGACCCTGGTCCAATACTTACAGCTCACTGATTGAGATCACAAAGTTTGAAATAATGTTCTCATGAATTTGCACATATAAGCTCCTGTTGTGAACTCCTGGTGTTCTGAGACAAAAATACCAAGAAAAAGCATTTGCCCAACTTCTAGAGCATCGACACTTCAAAAAGGTAAATACTAAAAAGACGGAATTGTCTGGGCTTTAAGAGTCAGATCATCAAGATCGAGGTGTAATATATCACAGGCTGCAGCTTGGGCAATGGTGATAGAGACACTCCAGTGGTTCCAGCTATACATAATTGAGCCATGGTAGGAGGCAAAAAGAGTGGGAAGGAAAACAAAGGAGAAGAAAATGTAAAGATTGTTCCAGGATCCTTGCTGCTCAATTGCGATCCCTATTGATTGATGCAGGTGGATGTTGTCACAGTTCAACCTCAATCATTTGGTTATCAACTCACTTTATTAACAGAGCGATCTTTTATTGTACTTCAAAAATGTTCTACAATACTGTACTTAAACTAGTCAACAAAAATTGCAGAAGAAAGCCAAAAGACAAATCGCCACTAGACCAGAAATTAGCAGGACAGTGGTGTGCGGCTATTGATCATTTGGGAATGAGGAACAAGAATTCACTTCCCCACCACATACCCCACACTCCCTGCCATGGAATTTGTTTTTATGAACATCCTTTCCCTGCTGCTAAAGTTCTGCACCTGGAACAAATTGGTGTCCAGCACAGTTCTCCGAGCTACTCTGGAGAACACCATTCTCCAGGACTTCCACTTCTCACCTCTCCTGTCCAACTGGGTTACAGTGGAATTACATCATTCACAAGCATTCAAATCAAAATCAAGCAATAAAGCATGCACTAGACTCAATGTTTCTTTTTATTTAAAAAAATTGCGGTGTGGGGAAGACCTCGGAAGCCATGAGTCAGCAAACCCCATCAATTTGCTTCCGTTTATTTTTCAGTGATTCTAGATCCTTGGACCTCTTACATACACGATTGATCAAGATTTTAAATGATGTGTACCTGAGACAAGTTCTAGCTTCTCACCAGGATCACCCTCGGAGTACAGCTTTGGGTGACATCTGTAGCCAATTTGACTGATGAGACTAGCAGGAAGTGCGACCAGATCACGACGAACAAGCACACAGGAGCGATTTTCTACTGCCATGTGGTTTGCCAACTGCCCAACTTTCTCTTGTGCTGAAGGATAAATATGTAAAAATAATTAAAACTACAGCAATGCACAAAAACACTGCAACGGTGCCGTTCAAATCAACATAAATTGCTGTGGTTTGAGAGAAGGAAATTTGGGTTTATATTCCTTCATCTTAAAGATCCAAGAAAATGCAGTATTTTTTATACAATTCACAATAAAAGCAAACGGCTGTTTCTCCTTAATGCTTGAACTGAAACTATCAGTGGTTAAATCGGTGTGTAAATGTGACTAATGTTCAGTCAGAAATCTTTTTGGTCTTAGTTTGTTGTCGTCAATCATTAAGCAGCTTCATCAATCATTCAGCATCTCCTGTGATTCACAAGGAACTTCCATATAATGCTAAACCGAAAGTCTGTCCAGCTTTTGCCGCAAAATATGTTACAATTTAAAACTGATGGTTTCTGCAAATGCTGACAAAAATTAGATTTAAAACAAATGTGTCAAAAGCACAAGTGTTTAAGGGAAAACCCTGACTATTTATATACCAGGAATTCATCAAAGTTTTAAAGTTGTCACTCTTTTGCAGAATTACACTAATGAAAAGGCTTGAATTATTTAATAGGATTAAAGAATACTGCAGAGAAGGATGCCATTTGGATCATCAGATCTCCACCAGCTCTTTCCAGTTAAACCTATTCCCCCAATCTGCCCCACATCCCTGCAACCGTTTCACCCTCAAATGTTAATCCAATCAATACCCCCTGATTGCTACTATTGAATCTACACCAACACTCCATCAGGCAGTGCGTTCCAAATCCTAAACACTAGTTGTGTAGAAAGGCTTTTCTTCATGTTGTCTCTTCTTTTACAATTGTCTTAATTCTATGGTCACACCATGGTCATGAATCTAAAAACTGTATATTTATCAAATTTGCGGTTTAATGAGAGCACAGGTACAAGTAAAATGATTCAGTTTAAAGGATAGGAAGTTGCAATTTATTTACCCTGGAATTTGTGTTTATACCTTTACAATGTGGTTCAATTATTTCCCATAACATCCATACCAACATCATCATAATTGTAATTTTTTAAAAATGAAAACATCTGCAACACAGGGGGGGGGGGGGGGGGGGGGGGGGGGAGAGAGGAGGGGGGGGGGGGGGGGGAAGAGAGGGGGTTGTTGGGTTACGGGTATAGGGTGGATATGTGGGTTTGAGTAGGGTGATCATTGCTCGGCACAACATTGAGGGCCGAAGGGCCTGTTCTGTGCTGTACTGTTCTATGTTCTATGACTCCTTGTAGCAAAGTATTCTAGGCATCAACAAATCTCTGCATAAAGAGATCCTCACCACACTGACTCTCTCAAATCAGAGGAAATGTTTCCGCTATTAATACCTTGCACTTATACATGTCCCATTCCTCCTTACAGGTGTATTATTAAACGGAAGAGTTAGATTTAGAGGAGCATCTTAAAAGGAAGAGGAGAAGGTAGGGAGATAGGCAGATACTGCACCACAGTATCACAAGATTTCAAAATATCTTCACAATAATGATTCCCAATGCCACAAGATCCTGATTGGCAGGTAGGTAACTGAGGGGCATTTGAGCAATGGTTAGATAGGAGAATGTGACGTGCCACAACTTGTGTGTTCTTCCTATAGATTAGTCATGAAACACTAGCAGAGATCGCAGTGACCTGAAGCAAGTTGAGTGTGAAGGAGAAGAAATCAACTGAAAACTATCTACGTAAAGACATACAATAATTGGCAACTACAAAAACAGAAATTAGTACTATATTCAATATCAAATGAGCAATATTCTTTTTTTTAAATAATTTTTATTGAAAAATTTTGATTTTATACAACATTGATGCACCTAAGTAAAATACCGAAAATAACAATAATATTAACAATCATATACATTCGCCCCATCCCCATGAACAACCCAGCATTTTAACAACAACGCAAATTAACACACTATAAAGTTACAGAATAAACACTACAATAATACACCCCCCCCCCACCCCGGGTTGCTGCTGCTATTGACCAAGTTACCTATCTCTGAGCCAGGAAGTCCAGAAAAGGCTGCCATCGTTTATAGAACCTTTGTATTGATCCTCTCAGGGCAAATTTGACCTTCTCCAATTTTATAAATCCCGCCATGTCACTGATCCAGGTCTCCACGCTTGGGGGCCTTGCATCCTTCCATTGTAACAGAATCCTTTGACAGGCTACTAGGGACGCAAAGGCCAGGACACCGGCCTCTTTCGCCTCCTGCACTCCCGGCTCTACCGCAACTCCAAAAATCGCGAGTCCCCACCCTGGTTTGACCCTGGATCCAACCACCCTTGACACCATCCCCGCCACCCCCTTCCAGAATTCTTCCAGTGCTGGGCATGCCCAGAACATATGGGCGTGGTTCGCTGGACTCCCCGAACATCTGGTGCACCTGTCCTCACCCCCAAAGAACCTACTCATCCTAGTCCCGGACATGTGGGCCTGGTGCAGCACCTTAAATTGGATGAGACTAAGCCTCGCACATGAGGAGGAAGAGTTGACTCTCTCCAAGGCATCTGCCCAAATCCCGTCCTCTATCTACTCCCCGAGTTCCTCCTCCCATTTAGCCTTCAGCTCCTCCACTGACGACTCCTCCACCTCCTGCATTACCTTATAGATGTCAGACACCTTCCCATCTCCTACCCACACCCCCGAAAGCACTCTGTCCATCGTCCCCTGCGAGGGCAGCAAAGGGAATCCCTCTACCTGTCGCCTAGCAAACGCATTTACCTGCAGGTATCTGAACATGTTCCCTTGGGGAAGGCCAAATTTATCTTCCAGTTCCCCAAGGCCCGCAAACCTCCCGCCAATAAACAGGTCCCTCAATTTGCTGATGCCCGCCCTTTGCCACCCCCTGAATCCCCCATCCGTGTTCCCCGGGATGAACCGATGGTTGCCACCCAGTGGAGCCTCCATCGAGCCCTCTGTTTCCCCCCCGATGCCGTCTCCACTGTCCCCAGATTGTTAGGGTCGCCGCCACCACCGGGCTCGTGGTAAACCTCTTAGGGGAGAGCGGCAACGGTGCCATTACCATGGCACCCAGGCTCGTACCTCTACATGACGCCATCTCCATTCTTTTCCACGCCGCCCCTCCCCCCTCCATCACCCATTTACGCACCATTGACACATTGGCTGCCCAATAGTACCCCAGAAGGTTGGGCAGCGCCAGCCCGCCTCTATCCCTTCCTCGCTCCAAGAACACCCTCCTCGGAGTCCCATGTGCCCACACAAAGCTCAGAATACTGCTGGTCACTCACCTAAAGAAGGCCCTGGGGATAAATATGGGCAGGCACTGAAAAAGGAACAAGAACCTCGGAAGCACCGTCATTTTGACGGACTGTACCCTCCCCGCCAACGACAATTGGCAGCATGTCCCACCTCCTGAACTCCTCCTCCATCTGATCTACCAGTCTGGTGAAGTTATGCTTGTGAAGAGTCCCCCAGTCCCTGGCCACCTGCACCCCCAGGTACCTAAAGCTCTCCCCTGCCCACCTAAGCGGGAGCCTACCAATTCCTTCCTCCTGGTCTCCAGGGTGCACCACAAACACCTCGCTCTTGCCCAAGTTTAATTTATAACCTGAAAAGGTCCCAAACTCGGCTAGCAACTCCATCACTCCTGGCATCCCTCCCACCGGGTCCGCCACATACAGTAACATGTCGTCGGCATACAACGGCACCCTATGTTCCTCTCCACCTCGCACCAAGCCTCTCCACCTCTCTGAATCTCTCAACGCCATCGCCAGCGGCTCGATTGCCAGTGCAAACAACAAGGGGGCAACCCTGCCTGGTCCCTCGGTAAAGCCGGAAGTACTCCAACCTCCTCCTATTCGTGGCCACACACGCCATCGGGGCCTCATATAGCAGCCTTACCCATCTAATGAACCCTTCACCAAATCCAAACCTCCCCAACACCTCCCATAGGTACCCCCACTCCACTCTATCGAAGGCCTTCTCCGCATCCAGCGCCACCACTATCTCTGCCTCCCCCTCAATCGCCGGCATCATGATGACATTCAACAATCTCCGCACATTCGTGTTCAGCTGCCTCCCCTTCACAAAACCTGTCTGGTCCTCGTGTACAACCCCTGGCACACAGTCCTCTATCCCGGTGGCCAGGATTTTTGCCAGCACCTTAGCATCCACGTTGAGGAGAGATATGGGCCTGTATGAACCACACTGCTGGGGGTCCTTGTCCTTCTTTAAAATTAACGAGATCAGCACCCGCGACATCGTCGGGGGCAAAGTCCCCCCTTCCCACGCTTCGTTGAGTGTCCGCACCAGCAAGGGGCCCACTAGGTCCACAAACTTTTTATAAAATTCCACCGGGAACCCATCCGACCCCGGTGCCTTCCCTGACTGCATCTGCCCGATCCCCTTAACTAGCTCCTCCAGCTCAATCGGCGCACCTAGCCCCTCCACCTTCTCCTCCTGCACCTTCGGGAAAGAAAGCCTGTCAAGGAACCTCTCCATTCCCCTCCTCTTCCCCCGTTGGCTCCGACCGATACAGTTCCCCGTAAAAGTCCTTGAAGACCTCATTCACCTCTACCCCCTTCCGCACCACATTCCCACTCTTGTCTCTCACTTCTGCAATCTCCTTAGCCACATCCCGCTTACGGAGCTGATGAGCCAGCATCCTACTTGCCTTTTCACCATGCTCGTACACTACCCCTTGTGCCTTCCTCCACTGTGCCTCCGCCTTTCTCGTGGTCAGCAAATCAAATTTAGCCTGCAGGCTGCACCTCTCCCCCAGCAGTCCCTCCTCTGGTGCCTCTGCATACATCCTGTCCACCTCCAGCATCTTCCCCACCAGTCTATCCCTCTCACTCCTCTCCCTGTGTGCCCGGATGAATATCAGCTCCCCACGAATTACTGCCTTCAGGGCTTCCCAGACCATCCCCACCTGAACCTCCCTCGTATCATTCACCTCAAGGTACCCCTCAATACTTGCCCGGACCCTCCTACACACCTCCTCCTCCGCCAACAACCTCACATCCAACCACCACAACGGACGTTGGTCCCGCACCTCCCCCATCTCCAACTCTATCCAATGCGGAGCGTGGCCGGAGATTGCAATGGCCGAATACTCGGCCTCCTCCACTCTCGGAATCAGTCCCCTACTCACCACGAAGGAATCTATCCGAGAGTAGACCCTATGTACGTGGGAGAAGAAAGAGTACTCGCGTGCCCTCGGCCTCACAAACCTCCATGGATCCACTCCACCCATCTGATCCATAAACCCTCTCAGTACCTTGGCCGCCGCCGGCCTCCTACCCGTCCTAGAGCTGGACCGATCCAGTGAAGGATCCAACACCGTATTAAAGTCCCTAGGATCAGACCTCCCACCTCCAGATCCGGGATCCGTCCCAACATACGCCTCATAAAGCCCGCATCGTCCCAATTTGGGGCATACACACTAGCCAGTACCACCTTCTCTCCTTGTAGCCTGCCCCTAACCATAACATACCTACCCCCCTTATCCGCCACCACCTCCGATGCCTCAAACAACACATTTTTCCCCACCAGAATCGCCACTCCCCGGTTCTTCACATCCAACCCAGAGTGGAAAGTTTGCCCCACCCATCCCTTCCTCAGGCGGACCTGGTCTGCCACCCACAGGTGGGTCTCCTGAAGCATTGCCACATCTGCCTTTAGCCCCTTCAGGTGAGCCAGTACCCTCGACCGCTTCACCGGCCCATTCAACCCTCTCACATTCCAGGTGACCAACCGGATCAGAGAGCGTCCCGCCCCCCCCTCCCCCGTCGGCTAGCCATAGCCAGTCGACTGCCCGCCCCAGGCCAGCACCCCCTGCCCGACCCCGTCCCCATAGCGATAACCCCTCACCTCTGTCCCCCCCAGCCCCCACCAGCTCCTTCTTGACCCTACCAGCAGCAACCCGGTATTCCCCTACCCCCCCCCCTCGCTAGGAACCCTCCCAGCCGCGAACCGTCCTCCACTGAAATGAGCAATATTCTATTATACGACTATAGATAGTGTAGTTTTAGCCTGTTGTTCGGTGTGCTTTTACTTAATTGCTGTTTAATAACATTTGCTCTAGAGTCGCCATGTATCTTTCTGATACCACCACGAGGTTCAAAGCCAAGTGCTGATCAATAACTCAATACACCAGTTAGTAAGTTTCAAATCAAAACACATTTATTATACACACAGTCAATCACTACTCATGCATAAAACTCTACTTACTAGACTATCACTATAACTAAAGGCCTATACTTAGCTTTCAAATGACCCACCAGGTCAGAGCAATAATGGCCGTTGTCCGGTTCTGAGTCTGCAGGCTCCAAGCTGGTATGGAATAGTAGCTAGGAGCGCCTATCTCGTAGCGTGCGTTGACTGGAGACTTACTTGGTTGGTGCAGCTGCTAGGCAGGTCTCTCCTTGCTGAGAGTCACGGTCAAGAGTTCTTTGAGAGCTGCCGAGAGATCCTGCCAAGAGAGCGAACTGAACTTGAGGACTCTACTTTATAGTACCCAGGGGTTTCGTGCCCTTGTGGGCGGACCCTGGACTTGGTCCCAATCAATTGGACCATGTCCCAATCGGTTCTATCGATTTCTCCAATACTGGAGCTGTTCTCTGATCGCTGGACGGTTCCTATGTGTCCGTTGGCCTTCCTTTGTCCTGGCTCCCGATGGCACCAGGGAGTCTGTCTTGGTCCCGATCGCTTCAATGTTTCTAATTGTTCCT
The DNA here is from genome assembly GCF_902713615.1 of Scyliorhinus canicula. Lineage (NCBI taxonomy): Eukaryota > Metazoa > Chordata > Chondrichthyes > Carcharhiniformes > Scyliorhinidae > Scyliorhinus > Scyliorhinus canicula. The sequence continues at coordinate 62,195,019 of NC_052166.1, forward strand.
GGGGATTGCTCATTAGTATGTAGATGGCTATTGGTTTGGGTTCTGTCTGGGTTCTGCAAGTCTTAATACACAGGAAACCTTGCACCTGCTGTTTTCCTGTGCCTGGCCAATTTTCCCTGTATTCTTTGCGGGCATCCATTTTGGAATCGGGAAGTGGCCACCCCAGATGGCTACAAGCCAAGTGCTTTTCCTTGTAAACAAACCTTTTTTATCTTCAGTGTTTAAATGAAAGCAAATTGATTAGAAGAACACGTTCATACAAAAAGAAAAATCAGCCAAAAGATTGAAACTATTAAATCTTGTCTAACAGGCATAGTGCAGGCTGCCAGTAACTTCACTGAAGCCTACTTGTGACAATAAGCGATTATTATATTATAATACTGATGAATGTTTATGGAGTAGAGGTGGGAATAAGTAATCCAGCCCAAAACTACCTTGCTCGGATTAAGTTCCCTAGGCTCTATGCTCTGGACAAACAAATACCTGAATATCACTCTTTTAGCCTTCTATTATATTTGGCGATCATTTCTCTTTTCTGGAGAAGTCTAGGGATGAGATAATAGAGGTCTTTAAACTTATGAAACTATTCAATAGGGTAGACATGGAGAAAATTATTCCTCTTGTGGGGAACCTAAAATTAATGGTGATAAACGAGATTGTCACTAATAAATCCAATAAGACGTTCAGGAGAAGTTACTTCACCCATGGAGCAGTTAGAATGTGGAACAACTTCTACGTGAACAGCTGAGGCAAATAGCACAGACGGTATTTAACAGGCAGCTATAAAAGTACATGAAACAAAATGCAATGTTATGTTGATAGGGTTAGATGAAGTAAAGTGGGAAGAAGCATACGTGGAGCCTAAATACTGGCACGGACCAGTTGGCCCAACTGGCCTGTTTCTGTACAGTAAATTCTTTGCAATTCCAAGTCTCATTTTAACAGGCAGGGTAACTTCCTTTGCAATTCAGAATCCAGTGATAATTGAAGTTTTAAAAACCTGCCATTTAGAAGCTACTCATTGCAAGAATTCTGCTTGTAAACAGACCCTACATACTCACATGATGACCTTGTTGCTTTTTGCCATGTCATGTGATGGCAGTTTTATTCAGGAGATTCTAATATCTAGCCACAGCCTTTGAATTAAATGTTACCAGATAGCTGCAACTTCATTACTCTCAAAAGTTTCCAGGGACAATTGTTGTGCCCTGAAAATATGTTCTTCAAATATTAGCTCACATCCCTTGAAAATGTCTACTAAAATCAACAGGAATTAATTTCAAGTTATACATCAATAAGTTAATTTGTCTAATTTTAAAGCAGTGATGTTAAGATAAAGATGTGTGTACAGCAGAAATAATGTCTTTCCACTTTTACACTACTTTAAGCAGTAACAATCCAAGTACAGCAAGTCTTACATAAAATACATGAAATGAAGAAGGGCAAACATTCGCTACCCCAGAGTGCCGTGGATGCTGGGAGAGTGAATAAACAGATTTTTAATTAGCAATGGGTTGAAGGGTTACGGAGAACGGGCAGCATGGTGGAGATGAGGCCATGATGAGATCGGCCAGGATCTTACTGAACGGTGGAGCAGACTAGAGAGGCTAAATTATCTACTCCTGCTCCTAGTTGTTATGTTCTAAGAAAGAGCTATTATGACTAAATCCACCTTCCAGCTCTTGGTCTGTAGCCCTGTAGTTAACAGCACCCCAAGCATAAATCTGGTGTTCTTGTTTAATAAGGGGATCAGAGGTTATAGGGAGAAGTCAGGAGAATGGGGATGAAGAACATTACCATCCTCAAATGGCGGCACAGACTCGATGGGCCGATTGGCCTAATTCTGCTCCTATATCTTGTGGTCATCCCTCAAACTGCTAATTTGCAGTCTCCATGCTTTTTAAGTGCAACTTTCCCCATAGAAACATCCTAGAAACGTGCTACATTGTACAGCAATCTTTAGTGGGGTTTGATGGGTAGAAATTGGTCTATTTAATTAAGCCAATTGTTGCATAGAGTGGCCGTGGTGACCATTGAAACTTTGAATTCCTCAAAATTCTTATTAACAAAGCAAGACTTTTCATTCTGTTAATTAACCTTGCCAGATTAGAAACTTTATGTAGCCTTGCAAACACTGAAGTGACTACATCCAAACGTTTCCAGGATAAAACAAGCTAAACTGAAACATAGACTTAATAATCAAAGAATCAAGCTAATATTTTAAATCTCAAGTAACTTTTTTTGTTAATTTTAGGGAGAGAAAACTCACCCATGTTACAATGAAGTAAATGGGAAGTGTTTGGCAGGTTTCTTTGTAAAGTAAATTGATCTTTGTACTGCATTTTGGGCTTTCATAGCTATTCCCTATTCTGTGCGTTCATTTATTGAGCAATTATAAACTAATGTGCAACTTTTTATGCAAAGCCAGTCAGCCCTGAGTAAGTAGCTTACTGACATTTTGGAGGTATTCTGAAGCTTTGTTGGGTTCCCATGGTGAAAACAGGAAAATAGGAAATATAAACAACTTACATTTATATAATTTCGTTTATGTGGCAAAACATCTCAAGGGATTTCACAGGAGCGCAAACAAAATCTGGCTGTCACCACATGAGGAGATATTACAGCTGGGTAATGAGAAAGTAGTTGCATTCAGGAGGCTCTAATATTGAGCCGCAGTCTTTGAATTAAATGCGATTAGATAGCGGCAACTTTATCTCCAAGATTCTAAGCCGAGATCAAAACGGTAGGGTTTAAGGAGCAGAAAGAGGTGGAGAGATTTTGGGGAGCAACCTTTGGAACTTAAAACTCTGACAGGTGAAAGTATGGTGCAGTGATAAAAATTGGGGCCAGAATTGGAGCATACATCAACAGATAGGCAAGTTTTGACACAATATGTTCCTTTTGCAAGGGGTACAATATCCTGGGTGTAAATGGGGGAAAAAGAGACCAAGTACATCCCACACAAAAAGAAAAATCAGCACACTGTGCAATGAGATGACAACTTATACAAGGCTTCACCAATAAATCATCATGGCATTTATTTCGGAAGGCTAACAATTGAAATGTGGATGGTGGCAGAATATCATCCGCTATTTGACAGTAAGGCAGAGTTTTTTTTAGTTGCAATCTTTTTGCCAACTGTGGCATGGCTGTTCAAATAATCACAGTGACAACACTGGCGTTACAAAGGACAATGCAATGAGTTGCCAAGCAGTAAGGCAGGTGGTTATAAATGGAAAACAGAGGAAATCCAATCAATATGAATGGTGCACATTTACAAAGGATTGTGCCACAGAGGTTTAACTAGCTATACAAAACCATGTTAAATAGATCAGAACATTTCATTTACTGGATCATTGGGCAGACTGGGAATGCCATAAAAACAGAGGCCAAGTAGAAACATCAGCTTTTTGACCTTTAAATGGAACAACTGACCTGAATTTACTTCTATTACAGAAATGGCAGTTATTATGCCCGTAGTAAAAAAAGTGTGAAAGAATGAAGCCGGAAGTACCCTCAAGATTAACTACAGTTGTTTTTAAAGCTATTGTATAATCTAGGTAGTAAAGCAGGTTTTAATTTAAAAAGTATAATCTGGAATGATGGTAATACATGGTTAACCTGCTGATGAGTGATATCTATGCACGACTATGCTATTAGTTGCTCTACGGAATGTAAAACAATGGTGTCATCATTAAGTCTGCTGGAGTAAAGTAAGCATGCAACAGTCAAGAGTCATTTACAGCACAGGAGGGTGTTTTGCCCATCTGGTCCGTGTAGATCCCCCTCAGAGCAATCCATAAGTCTCACTGCCCTGGAAGTTTATTATCTTCATGTACTCCCCAATTGCCTTTTGAGATCATCGATTGTTTCTACTTCCACCAGCCTCACTGCACAAGAAATTCTTCCTCTCATTCTTCCTGCAACGCTTGCCTGAAATCCTAAGTCTGTGTCCTCCTCGCTCTTGTACCAACAGCTAATGGGAGATGTTTTTCCATGTCTAGTGTATCTATGCCTGTCATAACCTTGTATTTCGATCAAATCTTAGCCTTTGCTCCAAGGAAAACAACTCCAGCCTTTCCAGTCCAATCTTGTAGCTAAACCACTCATCCCTGAAAACTTTCTTCTAAATCTCCTCTGCAACCTCTCGAAGACCTGCAGATCATTCCTAAAGTGTGGCGGCCAGAACCAGACACAAAACTCTATTGGGGGTTTAATTAAGAGTTTTAATTAGGAGTCTTATGAAGGTTCAGCATAACTGCCCTCCGTTTGTACTTGGTGCCTCTAGTTATGGAGCCCAGATCCCATATGCTTTGCTAACCACTCACTCAATATGTCCTGCCTTATTTGAAGATGGGTGCACATGCACCCAGAGGCCCCACTGTTCATGAACAATTTGTAATTGTGCCATGAAGTCTATATTGCCTCTCCATTTGCCTTCTGCCAAAATGCATCTGCTCACACTTCACTGTATTAAATTCCATCTGCCACTTGTCTGCCCATTCTGCTAGCCCATCTATAGGGGTTGCAGGCAATTCATATAAAACTCAACTAGCCACACCGACAAGTGCACCATCATCAGCAAATGTTGAAATTTTATTCCGTTTTCCAAGATCTAACTCTTGGATATTCAGATATAGTAAAAAAAAAAGGCAGTGGTCCTAGCGCTGACCTTGGGGAACAAAACTGTCTCCTACCCTCCAGTCTAAAAAGCAACAATCTACCATGACTTGCTGTTTGTGTCATTAAACCATTTTTTAAAAAATCCAATTGGATTCCGACCCTTGTACTCCATAAGCCTCAATTTGCTGTTAATCAACCTTTATGTGGTACGTTGTCAAAAAACGTTATCTTAAAATCCACGTAATCCACAACATTCCCCATCAACCTTCTCTGTTACTTCATCAAAAAAATATCAATTAAATTAGCCAAACACAATCTGCCTTTTACAAACCCTTCTGCTCAGTGCACCTGTCGAATTTCTCCCTGATCATGGATCAAAAGCTTCACGCACCCACCACTGATGCTAAACTAACCAGGCTGTAGTTGCTAGGACGGTTGATAGTACCGCAGCAACAAAATGTATGGTGCAAATAAACAGGTGAAAAAATAATCTAGGGACCAAAGTCAAAAGATTTTGGGCAAAAAAGGTTTTTGAATACAAATGCCAGCTAAGATTTTGAACCCTCTGTTAAATTACCAAATACTGTTAATATAGAATTACAGGCTGCGATTATTCCCAACAGTAGGTTATAGCATCAAGCCATTCTAACTCCTTTACGGTTTAATTGTTTTGATAGAACAGCTTCTATAACAATTCAACAATGAATTGAAAGGTCCACTGAATTCCACTCCTTTGATAAGAGCCCACCATTTGCTGGGAAAATAACAACAACTTTAATGCATACACTCCGATTGGAATGCAAAGACCCCAGCAATTAATAGTGAAGAAAAGGGACCCCACAAATCGCAGGATGATTTGCACCACTCAACCTTGAGAAAAATTAAGCTTGCCATCAACCTCCCCGCCACTTATGCCGCAAATACAAATTAAAATCATGGCAGAAAGTTAGAGCTGCTATCTCACCGCATAAGGCCTCTGTTAATGGAATGATTTATGGTATTGACATGTGGAGGTCCTTAAATGGAACAAGATTAGACTGCGGTGTCTCATTCCTTCAGGTAGCAAACTGTTTTTAAATTTAAAAAATACTTTCTTTCTGTTCCTTTGTTTTCTCCCTCTCAACTCAATTTTTATTTGTCTTTATTTCAGTTTCGTATCTAATTTGACTCCAACTCACGCCCCATCTCCTCTTCTGTTGTCACTCAATCCCTTTCTCATTCGTTAAATCTCATTGGTTGAGATGGACTGTTGGCTGGTCATTTTGGCAGGAAGAATAAAAAAGCATATTATCTAAATGGTGTCAGATTGCAAAGCTCTGAGATGCAGAGGGATTTGAGTGTCCTAGTGCATGAATTGCAAAAGATTGGTATGCAGGTACAGCCAGCAATTAGGAACGCTAATAAAATAGGAGAGTAGGGAGGTTAAGCTTCAGTTGTACAGAGCATTGGTTAGGCCACACCTGGACTACAGGTCTCCTTATTCATGGAAGGATGTAGATACATTCAAAGCAGTTCAGAGCAGGTTTACCAGACTAATACCTGGAAAGGGTGGGTTGTCTTATGAGGAAAGGTTGGACAGCTAGGCCTGTATCTGCTGAAGTTTAGAAGAGTAACATAGAACATTACAGTGCAAAGTACGGGCCCTTCGGCCCTCGATGTTGCGCCGACCTGTGAAACCATCTGAAGCCTATCTGACCTACACTATTCCATTTTCATCCACATGTCTATCCAGTGACCACTTAAATGCCCTTAAAGTTGGCGAGTCTACTATTGTTGCAGGCAGGGCATTCCACACCCCTATTACTCTCTGAGTAAAGAAACTGCCTCTAACATCTGTCCTATATCTACCACCCCTCAATTTAAAGCTATGCCCCCTCATGTTTGTCATCCCCATCCGAGGAAAAAGACTCTCACTGTCCACCCTATCTAACCCTCTGACTATATTATGTCTCTATTAAGTCACCTCTCAGCCGCCTTCTCTCTAACGAAAACAACTTCAAGTCCCTGAGCCTTTCCTCGTAAGACCTTCCCTCCATACCAGGCAACATCCTAGTAAATCTCCTCTGAACCCTTTCCAAAGCTTCCACATCCTTCCTATAATGTGGTGACCAGAACTGCACGCAGTACTCCAGGAGCGGCCGCACCAGAGTTATGTACAGCTGCAGCATGACCTCGTGGCTCCGAAACTCAATCCCCCTACTGATAAAGGCTAGCACACCATAAGCCTTCTTAACAGCCCTATTAACCTGGGTGGCAACTTTCATGGATTTATGTACCTGGATGCCGAGATCCCTCTGTTCATCTACACTACCAAGAATCTTGCCATTAGCCCAGTACTCTGCATTCCTATTACTCCTTCCAAAGTGAACCACCTCACACTTTTCCGTATTAAACTCCATCTGCCACCTCTCAGCCCAGCTCTGCAGCTTATCTATGTCCCTCTGTAACCTATAACATCCTTCAGTACAATCCACACCTCCACCGACCTTCGTGTCATCTGCAAATTTACTAACCCATCCTTCTACACCCTCTTCCAGGTCATTTATAAAAATGACAAACAGCAGTGGCCCCAAAACAGATCCTTGCGGTAACCACTAGTAACTGAACTCCAGGATGAACATTTGCCATCAACCACCACCCTCTGTTTTCTTTCAGCTAGCCAATTACTGATCCAAACCGCTAAATCACCTTCAATCCCATACTTCCGTATTTTCTGCAATAGTTTGCCGTGGGGAACCTTATCAAACGCCTTACTGAAATCCATATACACCACATCAACCGCTTTACCCTCATCCACCTGTTTGGTTACCTTCTCAAAAAACTCAATAAGGTTTGTGAGGCATGACCTACCCTTCACAAAACCATCTTGACTATCGCTAATCAACTTGTTCTTTTCAAGATGATTATACACCCTATCTCTTATAACCTTTTCCAACATTTTACCCACAACCGAAGTAAGGCTCACAGGTCTATAATTACCAGGGTTGTCTCCACTCCCCTTCTTGAACAAAGGGACAATATTTACTATCCTCCAGTCTTCCGGCACTATTCCTATCGACAAAGACGACATAAAGATCAAGGACAAAGGCTCTGCAATCTCCTCCCTGGCTTCCCAGAGAATCCTAGGATAAATCCCATCTGGCCCATCTATTTTTACACTTTCCAAAATTGCTAACACCTCCTCTTTGTGAACCTCAATCCCATCTAGCCTGGTCGACTGTACCTGAGTATTCTCCTCGACAGCATTGTCTTTCTCCAGTGTAAACACCAATGAAAAATATCCATTTAACGCTTCCCCTATCTCCTCTGATTCCACACACAACTTTCCACTACTATCCTTGATTGGCCCTAATCTTACTCTAGTCATTCTTTTGTTCCTGATATACCTATAGAAAGCCTTAGGGTTTTCCTTGATCCTATCCGCCAACAACTTTTCGTGTCCTTTCCTTGCTCTTCTTAACTCTCCCTTTAGGTCCTTCCTGGCTAACTTGTAACTCTCAAGTGCCCTAACTGAGCCTTCATGTCTCATCCTAACATAAGCCTTCTTCTTCCTCTTGACAAGTGCTTCAACTTCCTTAGTAAACCACGGTTCCCTTGCTCGACCACTTCCTCCCTGCCTGACAGGTACATACTTATCAAGGACACGCAGTAGCTGTTCCTTGAATAAGCTCCACATTTCGATTGTACCCATCCCCTCCAGTTTCCTTCCCCATCCTATACATCCCAAATCTTGCCGAATAGCATCACAATTGCCTTTCCCCCAGCTATAACACCTGGCCGAGTTCATTACCCAGTACCAAATCCAATGTGGCATCGTCCCTTGTTGGCCTGTCTACATACTGTGTCAGAAAACCCTCCTGCACACACTGCACAAAAACTGACCCATCTATAGTACTCGAACTATAGTATTTCCAGTCAATACTTGAAAAGTTAAAGTCCCCCATAACAACTACCCTGTTACTCTCGCTCGTGTCGAGAATCATCTTTGCTCTCCTTTCCTCTACATCTCTGGAACTATTTGGAGGTCTATAGACAACTCCCAACAGGGTGACCTCTCCTTTCCTGTTCCTAACCTCGGCCCATACTACCTCAGTAGACAAGTCCTCAAATGTCCTTTCTGCCGCCGTAATACTTTCCTTGATTAACAATGCCACACCCCCCCCTCTTTTACCATCTTCTCTGTTCTTACAGAAACATCCAAATCCTGGAACCTGCAAAAACCATTCCTGTCCCTGCTCTACCCATGTCTCCGAGATCGCCACAACATCGAAATCCCAGGTACCAACCCATGCTGCAAGCTCACCCACCTTATTCCGGATGCTCCTGGCGTTGAAGTAGACACACTTCAAACCAGCATCTTGCTTGCCGGTGCCCTCTTTCAAACTTTTAACCCTATCCCTGACCTCACTACTCTCAACATCCTGTACACTGGGACTACAATTTAGGTTCCCATCCCCCTGCTGAATTAGTTTAAACCCCCCCCGAAGAGCACTAGCAAATCTCCCCCCCCAGGATATCGGTACCCCTCTGGTTCAGGTGAAGACCATCCTGTTTGTAGAGGTCCCACCTACCCCAGAATGAGCCCCAATTATCCAGGAAACCAAAACCCTCCCTCCTGCACCATCCCTGTAGCCACGTGTTCAACTCCCCTCTCCTTATTTCTCACTTCACTAGCACGTGGCACAGGTAACAACCCAGAGATAACAACTCTGTTCTAGCTCTCAGCTTCCACCCTAGCTCCCTGAATTTCTGTCTCAAATCCCCATCTCTCTTCCTACCTATGTCGTTGGTACCTATGTGGACCACGACTTGGGGCTGCTCCCCCTCCCCCTTAAGGATCCCAAAAATACGATCAGAGACATCACGAACCCTGCCACCTGGGAGGCAACGTACCAGCCGTGAGTCTCTTTCGTTCCCACAGAACCTCCGTCTGTTCCTCTAACTATGGAGTCCCCAATGACAAGTGCTCTGTTCCTCTTCTCCCTTCCCTTCTGAGCAACAGGGACAGAGTCTGTGCCAGAGACCTGTGCCCCATTGCTTACCCCTGGTAAGTCCTCATTCCCCCCCAACAGTTTCCAAAACGGTATACTTGTTATTGAGGGGAACGACCACAGAGGATCCCTGCACTGCCTGCCGGTTCCCTCTCGTTCCCCTGACGGTAACCCATCTACCTTCTTCTTTTACCCGAGGTGTGACTACCTCCCTATAACTCCTCTCAATAACCCCCTCCGCCTCCTGAATGATCCAAAGTTCATCCATCTCCAGCTCTAGTTCCCTAATGCGGTTCTCGAGGAGCTGGAGTTGGGTGCACTTCCTGCAGATATAGCCAGCAGGGACACTCGAGGTGACCCTTACCTCCCACATTCTGCAGGATGAACATTCAACTGCCCCAACCTCCATTCCCACTGAACTAACTTCCCAACTACTGAAAAACCAAAAACAAAACAACAACAAAAAACTTGTTAGTTTAGCAATCCGACGGACAGGACTTTTTTTTTTTGTTTAGAGGAGGAGGATGGGTGGGAGACACTACCTAAGTAGTGTTTCGGGTAAAGCAACCACACAAATGTGTACCTCACTTACCCAGCAGTCCCACGTGCGCTCCGCCTATAGACGAATTAAGTTTTTTAATTAAACAATCAGTCACTCACCTTCCCGGCAGTCCCCTGGACAGCACTCCCTCTCCTCCTGCTGCTGAAACACGCTGCTCTCCCCTCGCTCTCACTATGTCCCTGCCGCTCTCCTCGTGCTCTTTCACGGAGTCTCTTTTATCCTGAGTCTCCGCCGCTCTCCTCGCGCTTTCACTGTGTCCCCGCCGATCTCCTCGCGCTCTTTCACTGAGTCCCCGCCGCTCTCCTCGCGCTCTTTTATCCTGAGTCTCCGCCGCTCTCCTTGCGCTCTTTCACTGTGTCCCCGCCGCTCTCCTCGCGCTCTTTTACTGTGTCCCCGCCGCTCTCGTCGCGCTCTTTTATCCTGAGTCTCCGCCGCTCTCCTCGCGTTCTTTCACTGTGTCCCCGCCGCTCTCCTCGCGCTCTTTTATCCTGAGTCTCCGCCGCTCTCCTTGCGCTCTTTCACTGTGTCCCCGCCGCTCTCCTTGCGCTCTTTCACTGTGTCCCCGCCGCTCTCCTCGCGCTCTTTCACTGTGTCCCCACTGCTCTCCTCGCGCTCTTTCACTGGTGGCTTGACTGAAACATATAAGATCCCAAGGGGTCTTGACAGACGGATACGGGAAGAACATTCCCCCCTTGTAGCTCACTATTTAACAATAAGAGTTTGCCCATTTAAGACAAGGGGTATGGAGACATTGGTCCTCTTGAGGGCTGGTATCTCTTTGATACTCCCTTCCTAAAAAGGCAGTGTAAGCAGAGTCTTTAAATATTCTTAAGTCAAAGGTGGATAGATTCTTGATAAGCAAGAAGGTGAAAGGTAATCGGGGATAGGCAGGAACGTAGAGCTGAGGTTACAATCAGGCCAGCCATGATCATATTGAATGGCTTCAGGGGCCATATGGCCTACTGCTGCTCCTCATTCGCATGTTTGCTGTGTTATTTACCAAGTTCGCAGTCGTCACCTTGGCGTCACCTGCATTCTAACAATGTGTGGTGCAAATTAAAAGATTGGAGCTCAAAGGTGAGGATGCCTGCCACCAGCTAATTCTAGGAAATTACAATAAAAATCTAACTTAAGTGCAGCTGTCTGGAGGGTTCATAGATCATGTTTGTTTTCTGCGTACCTACTTTTGAATTATATTTCACTTAATAATTGATATTAACTCTAATTCAGCCAGAGTTACTTAATGTTGCTGGGATTGCAGCTTGGCACTATGATAATGAAGAAGCAATGCACAACATGGGACTTTTATCCCATTCTCAGCACAGAGCCTAGCACCCAGCACATCTTGCTATAATTTGCAGCTCATTCCAAAAAATGCAGATCTGCAGATTTTAGATTAACATTAACAGAGAGATCTACATTGTTGTGTTCCATAAGACCTAAAGAAATAAGAACTGGGTAGGCCCTTCGGCCCTTGAAGGCGACTCCATTCAATAGGATCATGGCTGATCCAACATCCTCACATCCACTTTCCTGCTCTTTTCCCGTATTCCTTTACTGATCAAGAATCTATCTATCTCAGCCGTAAATATACACAAAGTCCCTGCCCCTACAGCTCTCTGTGGCAAGTAGTTTTATTTCTAATATTAAAAAAAAATAATTTACGAGATGTGGGAGTCGCTGGTTAGGCCAGTATTTATTGCCATTCTCTAGTTGCCCGTCAGAGGGTGGTGCTGAGCCCCTGCAGTCCCCAAAGTGTAGGTACACCCACAGTGCTATTAGGGAGGGAGTTCCAGGATTTTGCCCCAGCAACAGTATTTCCAAGTCAGGGTGGTGGGTGACTTGGAGGGGAACCTCCAGGTAGTGGGGTTCTCAGGTATATGCTGCCCTTGTCCTTCTAGATGGTAGCAGTTATGAGTTTGGAAGGTGCTGTCTAAGGAACCTTGGCGAGTTACTGCAGTGCATCTTGTAGATGGTACACACGGCTGCCACTGTGCATCGGTGGTGGAGGGTTTGAATGTTTGTGGAAGCTGTACTGAAAAAGCTTGGCTAGGGAGGCTGCCATCTCCAAAGACTCTTAACCCTCAAGATATTCCTCCTCATCTCGGGTCTTAAATTGACACCCCTTTATTCTGAGACTATGCCCTCTGGTTCTAGACTTTCCCATGAGGGGAAATATCCTCTCTGCATTTACCCTGTCAAGTCCCTTAAGAATCTGATATGTTTCAATGAGATCACCTCTTATTCTTCTAAATTACAATGAGCAGCGTCTCACCCTGATCAACCTGGAGGCCAAATCAGTGAGAGTGTCTTTAAGACATAGATAGGTTCTTGATTAATAAGGGGATCAGAGGTTATGGGGGTGAGAAAAATATCAGCCATGATTGAATGGCTAGCAGACTCGATGGGCCGAGTGGCCTAATTCTGCTCCTATGTCTTATGGTCTTATAACCATTGCTCATAAGACAATCCCTCCATATCAGGGATCATCCCAGTAAACTTTCTCCGAAAACCACAAATGAATTAATACTTTTCCTTAAATAAGGGGACCAAAACTGCTCACATTACTCCAGATTTGGTCTCCCCACCTTGTACAGTTGCAGCAAGACTTCCCTACTCTAATACTCCAACCCCCTTGAAATAAGGGCCCACATTCCATTAGCTTTCCTGATTACCTGCTGCACCTGTATGCCAGCTTTCTGTGTTACATGCACAAGTACCCCCAAGTCCTTTGTGCTGCAGCTTTCTCCATTTAAATAATACTGTTCTTTTGTTCTCCCTTCCAAAATTAACAACTTCACATTTTCCCACATTATCCCCCATCTGCCAACTTTTTACCCATTAACTTAACCAATGAATATTTCTTTGCAAACTGCTTGTATCCCTCTCTCAATTTGCCTTTCCACTTATTGTTGGGCTGTCTGCAAATTTGGCTACAGTACATTTGCTTCCTTCCTCAAGTCATGAATATACATTGTAAACAATTACAGACCCAGCACTGATCCCTGTGGAACCCCACAGGTTATAGGTTGTCAACCTGAAAAAGAACCCCTTATCGCCACTTGCTGTTTCCTGCCCATTAGCCAATTATCTCTCCATGCCAATATACTACCTCCAACATCATGGGCTCTTATGCTATGACTTAACCTTTTGTGAGGTATCTTGTCGAACACCTTCTAAAAGTCCAAATATGATACATCTACTGGTTCCCCTCTAACCACTGTGGTTGAGATTTCCTCAAAAAACTCTAATTAATTAGTCAGACATGATTTCCCTTTCATAAAGCCATGCTGACTCTGCTGGATTAGATTATGATTTTCCAAATGTGCTGCTATTACTTCCTTAATAATGGATTCCAATATTTTTCCAACAATAGATTTTCAATCAGTTTTCCAATCCTCCGGTACTTCTCCAGAATCCAAGCATTTTTGGAAAATTACAACTAATGACCGTCTCTATAGCTTCTGCTTTTAAGATCCTAGGATGCAAGCCGTCAGGGATAAAGGGCTTAATCAGCCTTTACCCCAATTTCTCTAGTGATGATATTTAATTCCTCCCCCCTTATTTTTGGGGGGGAAATATTTTTATTAAATTTGTAATATTTATATAAACAATAATCGAACAACCAGATTTATCAATAACCTCAACAAACAAATTAAAACAAAGAACCCCTCCAACAATTATAATCCCACCCCCACAATATACCATCCCCCCCCCCCCCCCCCCCCCCCCCCCCCCCCCCCCAATGTCAACAGTAACCAGATCCTTGTAATGGATTATAAACAGACGCCATCTACAATAGAGACCATCATTCGCTCCCCTCACCGTAAACTTGACCTTCAAAGTGCAAGAACTCCATCAAGTTACCCAGCCATGGTGCGGTACTGGGAGGCGTTGTCTGCCTCCAACCCAACAGAATCCATCACCAAGCCAACAATGAGGCAAAGGCCACAGCATCTGCCATCATAGCATTCCTCCATTCCAGCTAGTCTGACACCCCAAATATCATTACTGATGGGCAAAGCTCCAAATTCACTTTTAAAATTGTCGATATGGTGTTGCAAAAAGACCCCCCAAAACCCACCAATTTGGGGCAGGATCAGAACATGTGCGTATGGTTTGCAGGCCCTCTCAAGCATGCTTGCACCTATCTTCAACCCCTTCAAAAACGGACTCATTTTGGCTGTGGTGAGACGTGCCCTGAACACCACCTTGAGCTGTATTAAACTCAGCCTTGCGCAGGATGATGTAGCATTCACCCTGTGGAGAGACTCACTCCAAACCTTCTCCTCCAAAATGAGACAAAGCTCCTTCTCCCACCTAGCCTTCACCTCCTCCACCGAAACCGGCTCTTCCCCCATGATCTGACCATACAACCTGGACGTACCAGCACCCTCCAACCCCGCACAGGAGAGAATCCAGCAAGGTGGATGGCGACAGGCCCGGGAATGTCGAAAAAGCTGGCCTGACTGAGAGACCCAGTCAAGCACCTGAAAGTACCTAAACATATCCTCCCTCCCCCCCCCCCCCCCCCAAACTCCCTCCCCCACTCTCCCAAAAGCCTTTCTCCTTCAGTCTTCCCAGTCAGCAAACCGACCCTCCAAATACAGGTCCTTAACCCTCTCCAGCCCATTACTTTACCCCCAAAAGTGGCATCAAGTTACCCCAGTTGGGATGAACAATTGCTGCAAATAGGGAACCAACTTGACCCCCCCCCGCTTAAAATAATGGCAAACGTGGAGATATACACCAGATTCGCCAAATACTTGGCTGGAGCAAAGAGCAGAGAGGCCGTCGCCAACACCTCCAGACAAGACCCCTCACATGACCCCCAGCTCTAACTGTATACAGGCAACCTCCCAATCCCTGGACCAACCTAACACCTTCTCTGCATTGGCATCATGAAACAAAAGGTTTTACAGTGCCAAGCACCCCTCATCCGTAAGACCATCCTCCAGATTGGAGGAGATTGCCCCGCCCATATAAACCCCATTATAAACTGCTCCAGTGCCCGGAAAAATACTTTAGGGAGGGAAACCTGAAGACGCTGAAACAAAAACACGATCTTGGCAATATTAGTTTGCACCCGGCCCACCAGAGACAACGGAAGGCTGTCCTATCTCTGCAAATCCGCCCTCACCATAATTGCCAGACTAGTAAAGTTCAGCACGCGAAGCCCCGTCAATCCCGCACCATAATACAGCAGAAGCTCAATCCAGCACACGAAAAGGCAGCCCTCTCACCTCAGCTCCCTCCCCCAAAATACTCCGGTTTCCCAACATTAAACTTATACCGTAAAAAAGAGCCAAACCTCTCAAATATCTCTACAATATCAACCACCACTACCCCGGGTCCCTTACATACAACAAAAGATAGTCAGCGTACAATGACGCCCTGGACTTCTCCTTCTCCTCCCTCCTGATATTGCCTCATACAACAGCCAAACCCACAATACAAACCCAGGACCAAACCCAACTTTCTCCAGAACCATAAGTAAATAGCTCCATTGAACCCTGTTGAAGGCCTTTTCTGCCTTGCCAAAGACACAATTATCTCCGGCTCTAGCCCCTCCACTGGTGCAAGAAACATACTAAGTAACAGCCTCACGTTAGAATACAACTTCCTATCCTTCACAATGCTCATCTAATCCTCCCCCACAACCTCTGGGAGACACAGCTCCAACCTTAACACCAACACCTTGGCTAGAAGATTTGCACCCATATTAAGCAGAGAGATCGGCCAAAACAACCCACATACTGGGTTGTCCCTCCTTAGAAGGAACAAAATGGAAGCCCTCCCCAACGTCCCTGGAAGGGAACCCCGTGCCAATGAATCATTAAAAATCCCCAACACAAATGGAGCCAACTGAACCACAAACCTCTTATAGAATTTTACGGCAGCCTGTTTCCAGCGCCTTCCCAGCCCGCACCTTCCCCAAAGCAGTGTGCATCTCCTCCGACCCCAATGGCACCTCCAAATCCTATCCTACCTGGTGAAACATTACCCCTTTAAAAACTCTAACATTGACCTTTTCTGGGCAGATCGCTCTCTTCTTCCCCCTCACACCTCGCACCTGCACAATCTCTCTTGCAGCTTCTTGCTGCTTTAACTGACGGGCAAAAAGATAGCTAGCCTTCTCCCATATATATATTACACCGCCCCCTTTACCAATCGCAGCTGACGCACCACCCAACACGTGGATGACAGGTCAAACTGCATTTGCAGCTAGTCCCCACGTGCCCAAAGCTCTGCCGTGGGATCATTCGCATATTCCCTATGCCCAACTGGAATCTCATCCACCAAGTCCTGACACTCCTGTCTGGCCTCCCTATCCAGATGAGCCCTGTACGAAATGACTTCTCCCCTGATCACGACCTTTAACCCATCACATAACAGAGCGAGGGAGACCATCCCGTTCTCATTCCATGCTACGTAATCCTTTATGGCCATGGAAATCTTAGCACAAAACCAGAGGTCAGCCAACAGACCGACATCCAACCTCCATCCCCCCACGCTGTGCCTGACCCACTTCCAGCTTCAAACCTAATGCAGCACATGGTCCGAAATCACCAACGTCAAATACTCTTCACTTTTTACCCCAGGGAGCAAAATCTTACCCATAACAACAAAATCAATCCTCGAGTAAACCTGGTGCACCAGCGAAAAAAATGAAAACTCCTTACCCCCACCGGTTCACAAACCATTACAGATCCACCCCTCCCATTTCCTCCGCGAATGCCACCAGCAACTGCACTATCCCCAAAATAGACAGCGACCTTGCCCTGGAGCGATCGAACTTTGGATCAAAAACAGTTCAAATCTCCCCCTAAAATCAGCTGGTGCGTATCCAACCCCAGCCACTAGCCGTTCCATGAACTTATCATCCCAATTGGGGCATACACGTTCACGATCACCACTGTCTTCCCTTCCAGTGTACCGGTAACCATTACTTACCGACCACCCTGATCAGCCACCACTCCCCGCCTAAAAACAAACCCTCTTACTAACCAAAATCACCCCCCACCCCTCCTTGCCCTGCCATTAAGCCCTGAATAGGAAACCTGGCTCACGCCTTCCGCAACCTGATCTGATTCTGATGGGAAGCACGGTAGCATGGTGGTTAGCATAAATGCTTCACAGCTCCAGGGTCCCAGGTTCGATTCCCGGCTGGGTCACTGTCTCTGTGGAGTCTGCACGTCCTCCCCGTGTGTGCGTGGGTTTCCTCCGGGTGCTCCGGTTTCCTCCCACAGTCCAAAGATGTGTGGGTTAGGTGGATTGGCCATGCTAAATTGCCCGTAGTGTCCTAAAAAGTAAGGTTAATGGGGGGGGGGGGGTTGTTGGGTTACGGGTATAGGGTGGATACGTGGGTTTGAGTAGAGTGATCATTGCTCGACACAACATCGAGGGCCGAAGGGCCTGTTCTGTACTGTTCTATGTTCTATGGTCCCGCAAACGTCTCTTCCTGCAGGAACACCACATCGCCACCAAACCTTTCAAATGGGAAAAAACCCTTGCCCTCTTCACAGGCGCCCTACCAAGCCCCACACGTTCTCGGTGATCAACCTTGTTGGGCGTGTCTCACGCTCTCCTCCCCCCCACCACCCTCCCTCCTCCCCAACTGCCTGGTGCCACATCCCCCCACCACACGAACAACCATCTAGCCTGATTGCAACCCACCCATATAAGACCCGACAGACTGTAGCCTCTCCCGCCACTTCATTCCTGTTCGCTAGCCTCACCTCTGCTCACTACTAGCCAGGGCCCCCCCACCAAGGCCCAATTCTTTAATATTAATGGGATTCTCAAAGCATCTTCCACCATAAAGACTGATGCAAAGTATCTGTTTAATTCCTCTGCTTGTTCCCTTGTTCCCCAGCTAATTTTCTACGGTGCCTATGTTTATTTTGATCTCAGTTCATTTTTATATATTTAAAGAAGCTCTTGTCAGATTTTATATTACTCGCTAGTTTCCCCTTGTAGTTTATTTTCTCTCACATCATCTTTTTAGTCCTCATTTGCTAGATTCTAAATTATCCCAACCACTGGGGCTTTCACTGACTTAAGGCTGACAAATATAATACCCCAAATCCTTCTATGGCATACTGAGGAATGCAAATAACTAGATGGAAACTTACCAAAAGGAAGGGGAAAATGATGTTCTATTCCATAACTATTCTAAACTGGTACAATCGCTGTGTGTTGATTGGGTATTTTAATTTCAGAAATAAAAAACATTGCCTTACATTTGAGAGATGACAATAGTAAATTTATTCCACAATTGAGATTATCTTTGTACGGTAAAACTACTTTTCCACATGCATTTTGCAAAAGAAACAGTTTGTACTGGTTCACCGCATTTCAGTCATTTTCTGCAAAAGATTTTCAGGAGGAATAAGACCTGCGATTTCAAAGAAATTGTCAGATTGTGTTCAAACTATATAGAATTAATGGTGCCTTGCTTCAAAAAAAAGGGACTGTTCCTGCAAGGACAAGAAAGTCTGAACTGATATTCTAGAGGTGTTTAAAGTTATGAAGGGACAGAATAGGTAGAAGATGTTGGTTTCCAATGGTGGATAGAACCAAGGCATATACGTTAGGGGAGAGGAGATTTTGGTTTCTCTCTAGTCAGTAGAGACTGTCGCGTGCAGACTTATTGACTGAAAGAAACAGAGACCATGTCAGCTTTTAAGAATAGTTTAAAATAGGCGATTGAAGCATAGGAAGACACAGGAAGAACTGCTTGTTTAGTGGACAAGTACTACACCATTGGGTTGAATGGCAGGCTTAATGTTATAATCTCTATGCAACTGAGAGGCGAAAAGCTTAAACATATTTATAACGTACAGAAAATTCTGGAAAAACCCAGGTCTGGCAGCATCTGCAGAGAGAGAAACAGTTAACCATAACTCTTCAGAAATAGAAACTATTTTGGCTGGTTGGAGAATTTAGGATGGGGAGAAGTATCTAAAAATTAGAGCAAGACCTTTCAGTGGTGAAATTAGGATACCCCTCCGCACAGAAAAGGCTGGCAGAAATTTGGAACTCTTGTGAGAATTGTAAATTTTATACGAGATCAATGGAGTTTTGTTATCCTAAGGTATTAAGGGATATGGGGCAGAGGCAAGTATATGGAGTTAGGTCGCAAATCAGTCATGATCTCTTTGAACAGCGGAACAGGCATTTCCATTAAAGGTCTTTCATCTGATGCTTCAACCCCTCTGTCACAATATATCACTAAATCCTGCCACACCAGCTGTCTTCTGAACTGCCAAACTCGCTTTTCTCATGCTTTCCACACAAGTTCAGTCTTAGTCTTTTTCTGCTGTATCTTTCTCAATCCATATCTTATATTTTAAATATTCATCGCTCGTGTTGCAGCCAAAGCTGAAACGTTATTCCTTGTGTGGTGTGATCAGTGCACTCTGAATGCTCAGCGTAACTTATGTAGGCTGTAATTTTGTGATTCTAGTTATACATCCAAGCATTGCTTTGGTCTACAGGTTTAACAATAAAAGCAACATATTTTTACATCGATCAATGTTAAATTCAATTCTGCATTACATAGAATTTACAGCACAGAAACAGGCCGATTGGCTCAACTGGTTTATGCTACTTTGTCAAACCCTATCAACATATCCTTGCAGGGCTTTTTGGTAAATATTTATCTGCACTCCCGTCATCTCTATTGCCCTTGCTCTCAAGTGTTGTTACCAAATGCAATCAATGTATAGTTATTCTTAAGGGCTTATGGAGATTAAGAATACTACAGTTAAAAACACTGACTCTAGTAAATACACCCTCGCCAATTTTATTATATTCCAAGTTCATTTTATTAATATAAAAGTAAAAAACTGCAGATGCTGAAAATCTGAAACAACGGAAACAGAAAGTGCTGGAAATACACAGCAAGTCTGGCAATATCTGTGGAGAGAGAAACAGAATTAACTTTTCAGGCGACTGGCCTGTCAGTTCTGATGAAATATCATCAACCTGAAACCTTAACACTTTGTTTTTCTGCACATATTCTGCCTTTTCTGCTATTTCCTTGTTGTTTTTATTTCTTTGTTAAATTTACTTCTTGTTCTTTTGCATGTTCTATCTCAGATTTGTTAGATCTTCAGTTCAATTAAGTCTTTCATGTCATGCTTTCTGGAAATCCAAATAAACCACATTACAGCGAGTACTGCTATTTGTCTGTAACGATCTGAAGAAAATGGAGGTGGTTTAGCAATCAAAATCTTCCCCTTTTAAATCCACGTTCATTGCTTATTAAGTTATTGCTACTGTGCAGGTCCACATAATGGGATTCACTGACTTCAGCCTTATTGTTGATACTAAATTAATGGAGCTGTAGCTGTTTGGAACCGATATGATATCCTTTTTAGAACACGGACACTGTTTTCTGCTTCCAGTCATGAATCTACACTAAAACTTGCAAGTTTTCACAATTGTAATGGCACTGTCTAAATCGTTGAAGTCATGGAGTCAGCATTTTACAGCACAGATAGAGGCCCTTCAGCCCATCATTTCTGTGCCAGCCATCAAGAACCTATCTATTCTAATCCCACTTTAAAGCACTTGGTCCATAGCTTTTCAAGTGTTAATTTAAATGCTTTAAACGTTGCGAGGGTTCCGCATCGGCCACCCTTTTAGATAGGGAGTTCCAGATATCCACCACCCACTGGGTGAAAAGATTTTTCCTCAAATCCTTTGCTCCTCACCTTAAGGGGTCATGAAATATCTTTGGCTAACAGGGTTAAGGAAAATCCCAAAGCCTTTTATTCGTATGTAAGGAGCAAGAGGGTAACTAGGGAAAGGATTGGCTCACTCAAAGACAAGAGAGGGAATTTATGCGTGGACTCGGAGGAAATGGGTGAGATTCTTAATGAGTACTTTGCATCGGTATTCACAAAGGAGAGGGACAAGACGGATGTTGAGGCTAGGGATGGATGTTTAAATACTCTAGGTCAAGTTGTCATACGGAAAGGGGAAGTTTTGGGTATTCTAAAAGACATTAAGGTGGACAAATCCCCAGGACCGGATGGAATCTATCCCAGGTTACTGAGGGAAGCGAGGGTCGAAATAGCCGGGGCCTTAACAGATATCGTTGCAGCATCCTTGAGCACGGGTGAGGTCCCGGAGGACTGGAGAATTGCTAATGTTGTCCCTTTGTTTAAGAAGGGTAGCAGGGATAATCCAGGGAATTATAGACCTGTGAGCTTGACGTCAGTGGTAGGCAAACTGTTGGAGAAGATACTGAGGGATAGGATCTATTCACATCTGGAAGAAAATAGACTTATCAGTGATAGGCAGCATGGTTTTGTGCAAGGAAGGTCATGTCTTACAAACCTAATAGAATTCTTTGAGGAAGTGACAAAGTTATTTGATGAGGGAAGGGCTGTAGGTGTCATATACATTGACTTTAGTAAGGCGTTTGATAAGGTTTCCCATGGCAAGTTGATGGCAAAAGTGAAGTCGTATGGGGTTCAGGGTGTACTAGCTAGATGGATAAACAACTGGCTGGGCAACAGGAGACAGAGAGTAGTGGTGGAAGGGAGTGTCTCAAAATGGAGAAGGGTAACTAGTGGTGTTCCACAGGGATCCGTGCTTGGACCACTGTTGCTTGTGATCTACATAAATGACCTGGAGGAAGGTATAGGTGGTCTGATTAGCAAGTTTGCAGGTGATACTAAGATTGGTGGAGTTGCAGATAGCGAGGAGGACTGGCAGAGAATACAACAAAATATAGATAGATTGGAGAGTTCGGCAGAGAAATGGCAGATGGAGTTCAATCCAGGCAAATGCGAGGTGATGCATTTTGGAAGATCAAATTCAAGAGCGGACTATATGGTCAATGGATAGGTCCTGGGGAAAATTAATGTACAGAGAGATCTGGGAGTTCAGGTCCATTGTACCCTGAAGGTGGCAACGCAGGTTGATAGAGTGGTCAAGAAGGCATACAGCATGCTTGCCTTCATCGGACAGGGTATTGAGTACAAGAGTAGGCAGGTCATGTTACAGTTGTATAGGACTTTGGTTAGGCCACATTTGGAATACTGCGTGCAGTTCTGGTCGCCACATTACCAGAAGGATGTGGATGCTTTGGAGAGGGTGCAGAGGAGGTTCACCAGGATGTTGCCTGGTATGGAGGGTGCTAGCTATAAAGAAAGGTTGAGTAGATTAGGATTGTTTTCGTTGGAAAGACGGAGGTTGAGGGGGGACATGATTGAGGCATACAAAATTATGAGAGGTATGGACAGGGTGGATAGCAACAAGCTTTTTCCAAGAGTGGGGGTGTCAGTTACAAGGGGTCACGATTTTAAGGTGAGAGGGGGAAAGTTTAAGGGAGATGTGCGTGGAAAGTTTTTTTACGTAGAGGGTCGTGGGTGCCTGGAACGCTTTACCAACGGAGGTGGTAGAGGCGGGCACGATAGCATAATTTAAGAGGCATCTAGACAGGTATATGAACGGGCGGCAACAGAGGGAAGTAGACCTTGGAAAATAGGAGACAGGTTTAGATAAAGGATCTGGATCGGCGCAGGCTGGGAGGGCCGAAGGGCCTGTTCCTGTGCTGTAATTTTCTTTGTTCTTTGTTCTTAAATCTATGCCACCTGGTTACTGACCCTTGTACTAAGAGGAAAAGTTTCTCCTATCTACCCTATCTAAAGATGTTCATATTCTTCTCACAACCAATTTTAAGTGGACTCTTATCAGAGCACTGGTATAGAGATTATGGCCCGGGGAGCCCTCGCCCTTATCCCTCAGACTGCAGTTCTAGATGTATTCTTAGAACACAATTCTGAGCCCTGTATGTTTATGAAGAGACCAAAGCCATATTCAGGAAAGGAGATAAGGAATGACCAAGGGAAATAAAAAAACAGTTAGTACTGATCGGCACACAAGTCAGCATCTCTTACCAGGGTATCCTGATGATGCCTTGATATACATCTGTCCATATTGATCTTCTGCCATTGTCTCATACGCTTCATCATCATCTTCTTCTTCCTCATTCTGGTATGAAGTTGGACTGTCCGTGGTCTGATTACTGCTTCCACCTGGGCTTGTGCGCTCTGTTTGGACATAGGTTACTGGTTGCACAAAAGGTGTGGCACCCCAGGATCCAGGATAGGAAACTCTAGGTAACTTCAAAGGTGTTGCACAGTTTAGGTGACTGGCACTCTCACGCTGGCTAGCCTCCAACGAGCGCTTGGTTGTAAGGGCATGAATGCCAGGCACCGTCAGATCTTGTTCGCAGTGTTCACTCTTCACCCGAGAAAGCAAAGGAATGGGTAAAGCTGAAGACACAACCGTTGGGGTGGCAGGTGGCTGTAGGGGGCAAGGACTCTGTGGGGCAGAGCCAGTGTCTTCGATGGAGGTTGTCTGAGAGTCACAATGTGGGGAGCTCACTTTGAACATCAGTTCAGTCCCTTTCTCGACAATGCGCTGTATTTGCAGGAAGCCTGCTGTGTACATCACCACCAGCTGCTCGCTGGCTGCCATGGTAAGCTTGCCGGTGTAACAAAAGGAAAGGATCTGCTGAAAGCAGGCAGGCGGCACTGTGGAGGGCAACTCAAATGCACTTTTACTATTGCCACTGAACAAATCCCGGAAATAGAGGCTGTTGGCTGCCAGCACAGCACGGTGCGCCTTGAAGGCTTGACCTTTGACTACGATAGAGACATCACAAAATAACCCCATTAACCGCTGCTCATTCAAGCATCCCAGGACATTATTCCCAAAATTCGGAATCTCGAGATGAAGAATCTGAGCCATGGCTGAGATGAAGTGCTGGTCCTTCCAGGGGTCACAGTGGCAACATCAAATCACAGCTGTAAACAACAAAATATAAAGGGTGGGGAGACAAAAAAAAAATCAACAGGTCAGAGCTGGCTCTATTCCACATCCTAATGAAAAGCAACCAGAACCAGAAGCAAAACTCAAATTGTGTACATTTGTTTCCAAACTAAAGCAACAAAGAATGCATCAGCACAAATTACCTTTTTTTAAAAAAAGAAATGCAGGATCAAATCCCTGCTTTAGCCAGTTCAGGCTGTACAAGTCAAGTCCCTGTACTGCTGTGCACTGAATGTAAATGAACAGGAGGGACAGTGATTAACATTCAGGCTACACACTTGAATGAAAGGAGCTTTTGACTGACGGCCCGAAATGCCCACCAGCTTAGAAACGAGACTTTCAAACACAGAACTGTTATCTTGTTGCTAAAGTGAAGTTTTGCTTTGGTACAAGCTGCAGTTTGATGACTCACTGCAAAGATGGCAGTAAGCACTGGAGGCTTTGTCTCACCGTTGAGCAATGCCTGGGAAACGGGAGATCAGTTTGAATTATGTATGTATCCAAGAGCTCCCACTGCAGTTTAGTCAATAGAGCTATTCACAATGCTAAAACATTTCAATCATTCCAAGCATTCAGCCCTGTTAAAAACATTAGACGCCGTTAAAACTTAGTTACAGTAACCGATGCACTCACCTATCAATGAGGATTTAATGCCACACCTTTTCTGTATTAATGCAAATACAGTAACTGGTCTGACTAAATATTCCAACACACACTAGTCCACAGCAGTCATGTGTCATGTTAGACAGCAAGCTCAGTGTAGGAAATGTGCCAATAATTCAAACCATTCAGTGACTATGCAGTACTGTAACGTTAATGAAATCACAAAGCTTAAAGGGGCTAATGGAATTTCAGGCTAAAAATATTTGTACTTTTACTTTCAAGTACATGATTCATAAAATCTTAACAGGACAGAAGGTGATCATTCAGCCATTATTATTGGACAGCACGGTAGCATAGTTGTTAGCACAATTGCTTCTCAGCTCCAGGGTCCCAGGTTCGATTCCCGGCTTGGGTCACTATCTGTGCGGAGTCTGCATGTCCTCCCGGTGTGTGCGTGGGTTTCCTCCGGGTACTCCAGTTTCCTCCCACAATCCAAAGATGCGACGGTTAGGTGGATTGCCATGCTAAATTGTCCTTAGTGCCCAAAATTGCCCTTCGTGTTGGGCGGGGTGACTGGGTTATGGGGATAGAGTGGAGGTCAGGGCTTGGGTAGGGTGCTCTTTCAAAGAGCCGGTGCAGACTCGATGGGCTGAATGGCCTCCTTCTGCACTGTAAATGCTTTGATTCTATGATTATGCTTGTACTCTTGAGGGTGCTATTCAATTAAATTAGTCTAACTTTCCATTCTTTTCCTATTACCCTGCAAATATTTCCTTTTCAAGTGTATATCCAAACTGTTGTTGAAACTGCTTCCAAAACCCTTTTGGGCAGTACATTCTAGATCATAACAAGTCGTGGCTTTTAGAAACAAAATCTCTTCTCCCCTATGGTTCATTTTACCAATTAGTTCAAATCTTTGTTATCTAGTTAGAGCAGTGGAAACAGTTCCCCCTTATCCACTCTACCAAACCCTTCATAATTTTAAATACCTCCATTGGATGAATGATCACTGGTCTAAAACATTATTTCTGTTTCTCTCTCATGGACGAGATGTTACCTGACCTGCTGAGAATTCCCAGCAAAATTGACGTGCAAAATTTTACTTTTGTGGAATTAGATATACCACCTTGTAGATGGGAAGGAGATAAATTAGTACACAACCATCACACTGTCTCAGTTCACAAGACAAAATTTACCCCGATGATGGAAGGTCTAAAGGCTGCTTGCAAGTCAGTACTTTATCAGGTTCAAATCTCGCATTAACAGAGTAGGTTTAACTTGGAAACCATGCCAAAAATGTGTAGGTGTTTACTGGACACTGGAATGCCTCATTAATCACCAACAATATAACATCGTAAAAATTATTTTCAGACATAGGTCATGCAAGTTCTTGAATTTCAAATGATCATATTCCTTAAACAATTTTCAGAGGTAATCATTTCTGCTTTACGTTGTGTTCTGCCTCAATGCAAAGCAAATGAGAAGATGAGATTGGAGAGAAGAAGTGGGCAAATCTCATTGTCCAAGTAATTTTTTGTAACAAAAACATGGATAATGTTTCTAATTGCCATGGGAAGCTCTGCTCTTGGACTTGTAAAAACCATGGCCCATAACTTCCTCAGAGTGGAAATCTCTGTTGGATCGCCACTCTCAACGGACTTGCTTTCACTGGATTCCGAAGCCTTCCTCACTCAAGCAGGGCGAGACAGAAGCAGCAAGGCATGCCCCTACTGCATCAGTATGGAATAACTGGAGCGCAGGGAAGAAAGGAATGTCCCTTTTTACGGCTCTATCTGCCGTAAAGGGGATGTTTATGTGGAACAATTAAAAGGCAAGTGATTCAGACAATGGGAGGGTGCACCATCCGGCGGGGTGGGGGAGGAGGAAGAGTAGTGTGCATCAGTTGAGGTGGTGGTCCCATGTATGAGACTGGATGTGGGTTTTAATTTAAAATACTGAGAGTTAAGAGGAAAAAGAATTACTTCTAACTCCAGAGTAACTACGAGGGTAAAACTGGCAGAGCAATCAAAGTTAGAGATTTAAATCGCTTTGGTCAGATGATTCCCAGCCCAGCACACTTGTCCAGAGGAAGTTAGCACTTCTGGGCAATTGCCGGATAAACCCTTGCATGGGAAGATTGGGGTTCCTCCCTAAATGCCGGGGAACCAGGAAGTTATGGACCCATGTCTCTAGGTTTTTGGATAGGCAATGGTTGTAATTCAGGAATTGATGGATATTTGCCGTGCCAAACAGTTTGAGGTTTCCTTTTATTAGAATATAGAAAGTAGTCTGCAACATCACAACAAAGTCATGAATGTTAGAACAGAGCACAGTTGCAGGGGACAGCACGCATAATGGCAATTATGCTGGACTCAGAACTCAGAGGCAGGGAGTTCAAATTGAAATTAATTTGGTAATGTATGGGCTAGCACCTGGAAAACGGCCATTCACAGGCTTTGCAAATTAACCCAACTATTTATCCAATGTCCAACAGGGAACCTGCCACTCCTGCCTTTGACTGATGTAAACATCTCCAATGCCACATTAGGAGGTTGACTCAAATGTCCTTGGTAGCTGAGCAAGCATCAAATTGTAAGCAATCAAAACAGAATGGAATCAAAGACCACAGCGGCTGAAATGGAATACAAACGGTTGCTGCCCCAACATCGCTGAATTTTACAATAAATAAATGAAATAATAGGGTTCAGGTAATCTCATGGACAATAAAGTAAAACCCATCGCCATAAAATGGGTGCAACCTCCTGGAACAAAATTCCTCAGAGGACAGAATAGTCTCAAGTGATTTGTTGAAATAAATGTACTTTTTCTTTGTAGGGTTGACAATAAAGTTTACATTGCTAGTTTGCGTTATTTGGTGTGCCATTCTTGCCTCTTCAGTCAAAAGGCTGTAGGGGTCAAGTAGTGCTGCGCAGAGTACACGCTTTCAGATGAGATGATAAACCAAGTCTTCCCCCGATTACTCAGAAGGTAAAAAAGCCCATGGCAGTAGGTTGACGAGGAGCATGAGCATCATCGTCAGTGTTAAGGCCAACATTTATCCCTCAACCATTACATTAAAAGAGTTTAGCTGGCCATTCTCATTGTGCACAACAAGCTCCCACAAATGGCAAAAAAACTGCTGCATTGGTCACATCATAACAGTAACTACATTTCCTTGGGTATGAAGCGTTTGGGATGTCCGTGGATTGTCAAAGATGCTTTATAAATGCAAGTTTCTCTTTTTCTTTCCTGTTCAGCTAAAATAAATATCATGCGACCCAAATCATGCCAAGGGTTTTACAATCATGATTCTGCAACGACCCATTAAAAAAAAATATAATAGCTAAGCTATTAAGTTGAATTAAGTTCGCCTTTATATCAATTTTTATTTATTTTGCATCCAATAGCTTTAACCGGGTACAAGTTCGGGTCACCTGATCTTAGCAGTGAAAAAGATGTGTATTATGTTATAGTTAATTTTTAATTAGATAGAAACCAGCGATACTTGTCAACATGAATAATCAAGAGAGAAAAAACGAGGCAACTTGATGAAGTTTAAATTCAACCTCAATAAAATCAATGCAAAGCATTTGCTCTTAGTTATTTTGATCTCACTTCTTAAAGATCTCTGAAGAATCAAGGATTAAAAGAAAATTCATGTCATAACAATTTAAATATGCACAGGAAAGGAGAAAAAAATGTCTACATTCAGTAAAACCAAATGGAAAATTCTTCATCCTGAATTTTTTTAACCAAGAGATCCTCCATACTGTAGGATCACACTCAAAAACTTGACAGCAACCAAGTCATCTGAGTTTCACTTTGATGTCAATGAACTGTCAAAAGGATGTCACACGCCTTCCCCTGCACTTCTGTAGCTGTTTCTTCCTTCCCCCCTACCCCCATCCCCAACCTCACCCCAGCTTGCTTGTCCACATCGTTCCCAACCCTTGTTCATGTAATATCTTGTTTCATACCACCAGTGTCGTATGAAATTCTGCAAGAAAAGAAAAACCCAACATTGCTTGTTCATCAATAAATAGGAAAAAAATCAATGCTTTCTTAACCTAATACAGTACATCTTGCATGACTCATGAGACTGGTTTCCTAAAGTTAGCTCTAAAGTGAGTCAATACCATAAAAAGTCAATTAGTGACTAGCTTCAGTGAATCAGATTCTGTCACTTTCATTGCTTCATTACCATTTATGGTGGCACAGCTTGGTATTTTATTAGCAAATCAGTTCCTGAGTCAGCATTACTCGACATGAGAACATCAGGACAGAGGGCCCATTTATTTTGCATTGAATGTTGCGAAAACAGAGTTTAGCTGGGACATGTGCCATGTACTTATTTGCCCCTTTGTGCTCCAAACAGATTACTGTTTCTGCCAGTTTGCAGATTTACTACTGAAGACATGTTAAAAATACCATTTTCCCTTCAGTATCTTTTCTTTTCACAAACTATGCAGTGGTCAGCAATGCTGGGAAAAAGACTGACGAGCTGGCTCAGCCAAGGTTCAATTTAATCTGCAGAACAAGTATCACTGAGCACAACACAAAACAGCCCAAGTTAACACATTGACATGCTAAATTAAAAAAAAATCACAAGTCTTCCAGCTGTGCTAATTATATTATACTGAAGCAGAAATGTATAACAAGGTGTTACTGATTAGTGACTTATGATACAAGTAACTATTTTATAAAAGCTGTCATCCATGCACTATAGTTAATGTCATCTCACTGTTGGTTGCTACAGACAGATTTAACATGCAAGGCCTCCATGAAGTAGTTCTGGAAATGAAAATAAATTGTTAAGAGTTGACGAATTGGCACCACATTTGAACTCTATAGGTAAGTATTAATCAATGATTGTACTTGGGAAGAGGTCTATTTTGCTCAAACTGTGGCTGGCCAAAACCTTCTTCTAGCTGAACCAGCAGAAAAGCAAACATAAGTAAAAGGACATGGACATGAAGTCTTAACAGTTTCCCCCACAGATGTGGACAGATCGGAGTACTTCCAGCATTTGTATTTCTGGTTTTTAGCATTCGCAATATTTTGCTTTGAAAAACAGACAATTCTGGAAAATAGGACTTGCCAGATCACAATGATTTTTTTAAATCTGCCCCTTTAGTAGGCTGCAGTTACTGCACTCAAATACAAAATCTATTGAAGGGTTAAGAAGAAAATCAATGGGGTTACCAAGGATCATGAGTCACAGTCATGAACTATTGTGAAGAAAGCAACTTGTCAAATGCAGGATTTTGTTTCACTGAAGGGATGGTCAGAGAGCAGTTTTCAAAATTTGAAGGATTATGATGAGCCAATTGGGGCTAGATTGTTTCCATTAGTGGACAAGATGGAAGGAAGGTACCAATCGAAGATTGTAAAATAATTAAAGGAGAAGTATCATATTTGGGATTTCTTTGCCAAACAGATTACCATTAAGAACTCAATATTTAAAAAGGTGTTTTCAAACAAGCTTTGAAAAAAAGAAGACAAAAGATGAAAAATATTGATCTGTCTTTTTCCATCTGTTAGCTTGCTTTTGTAATTGAAAAACATCTTGCACCAACAGAGGGATTTTTTTTTTAAAAACAGAAGCAGATACATGGGCAATCAGCCAGATACAGCAAATAGTGCAAAGTGAATTAGGCTTTTAACAGAAACAAAGCAGTTATTTTCTGGGGATTATTACACAAGCACACGTAGTACTCTTTAAATCAAGTATGTCAGATCCTCTTGCTCTCTACATTAACCTGTGAAATATCACAATCAACTTATTTATCCTGGGTCTCACGTCCGCAGGTATTCCCTCAAGTTTGCTTTCAGAAAGTTTAGAGGTGCCCATTCAGGGCATATGTGAAAGGCTCAAATATTGGATTTCAGTCACAGCAAAGTACTATCAATATACACAAGTGTCGTCATAGTCAGAAAACAGGCAGTATAGATGTTTAAACAGCACTGCTGGGCCCAACAGAATGTCTACAGCATAACCATAAGTTGTAGGAGGAGAAAACATTCTTAGAGGATTTTGAATTACAAAATCCTCCATCACAGAACATTGCTGAAACATGGTTTAGAAATAGCTTCAAAAACGGAATAGGTTGTTTGGAGTTCTTCCGGAGGGTCAGTGCAGAATGGGTGGGCTGAATGGCCTCCTTCTGCACTGTAGGAATTCTATAATTCTATCTACCCTGCATCTCAACCAAAAATCTTAAATGCATAACTAACTTTTGTCTGCCTTATTTAAACCTGTCCTAATCCTGTACACCTCTTATCAAATCTCCCCTTAACATTCTCTGCTTCAAAGAGTACAAATCCAGCTTTTCCAAAGCTTCAGTTGCACAGTATTGGTCTCCTTATTTAAGGAAAGATGTAAATGTGTCAGAGGTAGTTCAGGAAGGTTTACTGTGGGTGGCATGGTCGCATAATGGTTAGCACTGTTGCTTCACAGCACCAGGGTCCCAGGTTCGATTCCCGGCTTAGTCACTGTCTGTCTGCATGTTCTCCCCGTGTCTAGGTGGGTTTCCTCCGGATGCTCCGGTTTCCTCCCACAAGACCCGAAAGGTAATTTGGACATTCTGAATTCTCCCTCTGTGTATCCAAACAGGCGCGGAATAAAGTGATTAGGGACTTTTCACAGTAACTTCAATGCAGTGTCAATGTAAGCCTACTTGTGACAGTAAAGGTTTATTTATTTTATTTAATACCGGAATTGGAGGGTTGCCTTATGTAGAAGGGTTCAATAGGTTAGGTTTATATCCACTTGAATTTAGAAGAGTTTGAGGCAACTTGATCAAAACGTTTAAAGTCCTGATGGGTACTGACAGGGTAATAATAATAATAATAATAATAATAATAATAATAATAATAATCGCTTATAGTCACAAGTAAGCTTCAATTATGTTATTGTGAAAAGCCCCTAGTCGCCACATTCTGGCGCCTGCTCAGGGAGGCCGGTACGGGAATTGAACCCGCGCTGCTGGCCTAGTTTTGCATTACAAGCCAGCTGTCTAACCCACTGTGCTAAACAAGCCCCTACTGTGATAAACCAGGCCCTGGTTTATTGTAGCGGATGTTTCCTCTTCTCAGATAATAAAGAATATGGGTCACTACTTAAAAATAAGGGGTTGCTCATTTACAGAGGGAAAGAATTATTTTCCCAGAAGGTTGTCAGTCTCTGAATCTCTCTTCCTCAAAAGGCAGTGAAAGAAGAGTCTTTGAATGTTTTTCTTTCTTTTTTTAAAATTAAGGGGCAATTTAACATGGCCAATCCACCTACCCTACACATCTTTTGGGTTGTGGGGGTGAAACCCACGCAAACACGGGAAGAAGGTGCAAATTTCACACGGACAGTGACCCAGAGCTGCAATCGAACCTGAGACCTCGGCGCCGTGAGGCAGCAGTGCTAACCACTGTGCCACCGTGCTGCCTCATCTTTGAATGTTTTTAAGGCAGAGCTGGGTAGATTCCTGATTACCAAAGGGGCGATAGGTTATCAGGGGCAAGCAGGAATGTGGGGTTGAAGTTACAAACAGATCAGCCATGATCTTTTTGAAAGGAAAAACAGGGTCGAGGGACCGAATGGCCTACTCCTGCTCCTAATTCGTACTTATGTTTGTATGCGAGTGAAAAATAGGTGGTTCCGAGTATAATCTCAAAACTGAAGTGCCACAACAGTACCAGTTAAGGAGTTTCCATTAGAAATGTGGACAAATTAATCTTTTGATCGAAATGTTTGCACAAGAAGTGCGCAGACAGAAAATTTTGAATGTAATATAGATGGTATAAATATTTCCTGTTCCACTATTCATGGAAGAAATAGTTTGCCTCCAGGTCACTGTCAATGATACCATTCATATTTAAGACCAATAACTCGAGATTTTTCAATCATCCGGTTTCCACAGACTAGTCTTGAGTTCAAATTCAATGAGAATGCAGACAATGTCCATTGCCACGGATAAAATCAACCATTATCAAATAAATTGAAGCTGACCAAATCCTCTTTTCTGCTTTGCACAGATCTAGGCCAAAGGTCTGTCAAACAATGAATCACCTGGTTATCAACAATCGGTGAAAATGCCTAAAAGCTGAAGAAATTTCTAATGACCATCCAATTCCTACATAGCCATTGCGGCCCAACAAAGATTCCGAAAAGAATGACAGTTCAGAAAGATTGTAAAATTTCTTCTGGGATCCAAAATCATTTGGTATTATAGATAATGGGGCAGCAGGGTAGCATGGTGGTTAGCATAAATGCTTCACAGCTCCAGGGTCCCAGGTTCGATTCCCGGCTGGGTCACTGCCTGTGTGGAGTCTGCACGTCCTCCCCCTGTGTGCGTGGGTTTCCTCCGGGTGCTCCGGTTTCCTCCCACAGTCCAA
Organism: Scyliorhinus canicula; assembly: GCF_902713615.1. Taxonomy (NCBI): domain Eukaryota; kingdom Metazoa; phylum Chordata; class Chondrichthyes; order Carcharhiniformes; family Scyliorhinidae; genus Scyliorhinus; species Scyliorhinus canicula. The sequence goes on from NC_052166.1 coordinate 62,228,037, forward strand.
AGATGTGCGGGTTAGGTGGATTGGCCATGCTAAATTGCCCGTAGTGTCCTAATAAAAGTAAGGTTAAGGGGGGGTTGTTGGGTTACGGGTATAGGGTGGATACGTGGGTTGAGTAGGGTGATCATGGCTCGGCACAACATTGAGGGCCGAAGGGCCTGTTCTGTGCTGTACTGTTCTAAAAAAAAAATAATGACCAGGAGTTATCGGTTGCACTGGCTTTTTCTGCACAATTAACCAGAAATCTGCCAAAACCAGTGGAATTTTGTGTGTAGATTATGGTCTGCTCGGCACAATTCAATTGTCCATAACCTTTTGTACAGGTTTAAAAACAAATTGTACTCCAAGACAATCCTGCCCCATAAAACTGGCCACATCCAGTTCAACTCAAGTCACCAATGTGTGACGAATGCAAGATTTTAGATAAATTGACAAATGTTTATAACCCAATGTAAGAATTAAAAGCCTGGGTTAAAGTGTGTTTTCAATAATAATAATCTTTATTAGTGTCACAAGTAGGCTTACATTAACACTGCAATGAAGTTACTGTGAAAATCCCCTAGTCTTCACACTCCAGCACCTGCTCGGGTACACTGAGGGAGAATTCAGAATGTCTAATTCACCCAACAAGCACATCTTTCAGAACTTGCGGGAGGAAACCGGAGCTCCCAGAGGAAACCCACGCAGACACGGGGAGAATGTTCAAGCAGATGAGAAATGGGCAGATATTCATCAAGTGGTATTACTGGTGGGTTATGAAAAGAAGTTTTTCGGCTGAGGTTCCCAGGGTGGGGCGGAGGGGGGGGGGTGACACAAAAGTATTTTTATTGGCCTAGACTGCATAAGGATATCGTTGAATTTTGAGGTACATGTCACCCATGTCAAGTAACAGGGAAACCCGAGATGGTAATCAAACCAGCACCTTTAATACCCATTCCAGCATTGGAGGAATCTTTTAAGAGGATCTTAATTGATTGTGTGAGGACCCTTGCCTCAAACAAAACGAGTAGGAATCAATATCTGTTTACAATAATGGGTGTGTCTACTAGATTTCTGGAGGCAATTCCATTAAGAAATATTGCATCTAAGAGGTTTGTAGAGGAATTAACCAAATCTCTTACCAGATATGGACTACCTAAATAAATTCAGTCAGATCAGGGATCCAAATTTATGTTGAAGTTATGGATGGCTAAGGAATAAAGAAATTTAACTCAAATAGCGTATCATCTGGAATCACAAGGGGCATTAGAAAGATGGCACCATCGCTTCTCAGCCTTTTGGCTAAGATGAGCGTGAGGTCAGGTGCAATGCCTGGATCTGGTATATCTCTCTTGTGGGGACTATGAATTGGATGCAATTTAAATTGGTTTTTGGAGCAAGCAAGGAGCTGGATTAGGAGTTTGCCTGAGCTCTAGCTTTGTAACTCTGATAAAGTAATTTAAAAAAAGAAAGATGGCATCAAAACGTTGAGTGCCTATAGTCAGGATCATCCAGAGGATTGGGGACAAAAGAACTCCATTTGTACTATTTGCTATTAGGGCTGTACCTAACAATCAACTAACTTCAGTCCATTCAAATTGATTTTTGTCATGAGGTGAGGGGACCATGGGAAATTGGTGAATCAGTGGTTGGTGAATGCGGTGTTGGACTGTGTCAAGCTTTAGGAAGAGATTAACTACGGCTGGTGAGTTTGCTAGGAAACATTTAAAATTGTTGCAACATGAAAAAAGAGGCAGATAGGAATCAAAAATTTTGTAGTTTTGTTAGTGGGGAGAAAATACTAGTACTATTACCAATGGTAGGTGAACCATTAAAACCAAAATTTAGTAGACCTCATCAAATTGAAAGGAAATTGAGTGAGGTGAATTATTTCATAAGAATGCCAGATAGAAGGAATACTCACATGAGTGGTGTCATGTTAATAGGCACAAAAGGTATTTTGATACAGAAGGAAAGGAGGTGGGAAAGGAGGTGTTAGCTGCTGTAACTCAGGGACAAGAGATAAATCCAGATGATTCAGAATTTGGCATCTCAAATTAAATTGGATAATGACAAAGTATTAAGAAATTGGGATAAATGATTGAATTACCCTCAAGAGGAAAATCAAAATGACCTAAAAGAGTTATTACAGTCCTGCAGCAGTATGTCAGAATAATTTGGGAAATTATGCATGATGTAGATGTAGGAAATGTTATTCCCATTAACATCCATACAGGCTCAATCCACTAAAGCTAACACAGGTACAAAAGGAGATTGATAGCATGGTTAAGGATATCATTGAAGTGAGTTCCAACGATTGAAGCTCACCGATTGTAATGGAGCTTACCGATCGTCATGGTACCAAAACTGGATGGAACACAACAATGGTGTGAACTATAGAAACGTCAAAGGCAGTTACAAAGTCAGATTCACATTCTATTCCTAGTTTGGGAGACCGTTTTGAAAAGGCAACATAAACAATTTTTATTACCAAACTTGACTTAAAGAATATTGGCAAGTTATGTTTTAGGACAGGACAAGTACCTTTATCAGACACGGCTTTCGAGACACCAAATGATCTGTACCAAATTAAAATCATGCCATTTTGAATGAAGAATACGCCAGCAACATTCCAAAGATTAATCAACAAGGTCATTTCTGGACTAAACAATTGTGCAGTGTACATTGACAATTTGGTTGTCAGTCAAAATTGAAAGGAGCATTTCAAAGAATTATTCAATCAACTACAGGAAGCTGGGTTGGTGATACATTTGTCTACAAGTGAATTTGCAAAAGCTCAAGTCACATTCTTATGCCGTACAATTGGACATGGTCAAATGCCTCATGGAATGTGAAAATGAAAGCTATTGGAGAGTTTCCAATACCATCAATGAGGGGAGAAGTTCTGAGATTTCTGGAGTGGCTTCTAGAGGATTGATCTACTCATTGAACTTCTGAAAAAACACAAGAAATTTCAGTGGACATCAGAATGTTTGGAGGCATTCAATAACCTGAAGACTGTTAACTACCGCATCTATGTTGATGACACCTAATTATGCCAACATATTTAAGGTGGAAGCACTCCGCCAGTGGAGGGGAGCGGTCGCATAGAGGGGCTCCGCGGGTGGGGGGGTGGTATAGTTGCGTTCCGTTCCCCCCACGAAGAACGCACGCCCGGGTGCGCGAGTTAGGCCGACTGGACCCCCGCACGGCGGGAGCGAAGGAAGAGGAGCAATCCGGACCCTGAGGCGGACCTGAGACCCAGGTGCTCGGGAACGGAGCCAGCAGCGGGGAGAGGAACGTGGGGAGGGGCACAGGGGGAGAGCCAACTCACCTCCCCGGGGAGAAGGAGAGGAGGCCACAGGGAGCCAAGCTGGAGGGAGGAAAGGTACGCTGGAGATGCCAGGGGCCGGACACCAGGAAGCAACTGGACAGTCGCCCCCCCCCCCCCCCCCCCGCCCGAACGGAGACGGCACAGGGTGAGTGAGGAGCGGGGGAAGAAAAAAATAAAACAAAAACTCCCTCTTTGAAGGGGGGGGGGGGGGGGGGGGGACAAAAGGGGAAAAAAAAGAGAAGACTTAGAAAAAAGAAAACTGTTAAAGGGACAGAACATTCCCTCTCTCCTTCCACACTTCTCAAAAAAGAAAACCAAACTTACTTGAAAAGAGAGTCTCCTCAGAAGGGAGGGGGGGGGGGGGAAGGGGGGGAAAAGAAATGCCAGAAGGGAGCCAAAGCAGAGGGAGAAAGGGCACCAAGAGCAAACGGTGAAATACACAGGCCCACTCAGACGAGCTAATTGGCACACGAAGCGGCGGAATGGAAGCCTCGCGGCAACTAAAAGAACTGGGCAGACAGGAGATTTTCCCCCCTGGGCCAGAGGGGAACTGGAAGGCAGCCTTTGCCGAGGCGCTGAGGGAACACCAGGAAGAAAGCAAGGCAGGGACCAAAGCAGACAGAGGCCGCAGTACAGGCATCAATGGCCAGTGCCCTGGCCAACTCGCCCTGGGCAGAGCAGAGAAGAAACTGGATGCCCAGGAGGAGAAGCTGGAAACCCAAAAGGAGCAGGAGAGGACTGCGACGGACATTGGCGATCGGATCACGGCCCTGGAGAAGGAGGTGGCGAGACTAGGCACAACACAGGGGAGCCTGAAGGGCAGGGTGGACGACCAGGAAAACCGCTCTTCTCTTGTCTTCTTAAAATGTCAGGATAGTGGGCCTACTAGAGGAGATCGAGGGTACAAACCTCACGGAATATCTGGCCGAGATGCTGGGCAACTTAGTGGGGAGGGAAACCTTTCCCTACCCACCAGAAATAGACAGAGTGCACCGATCGCGGCACCCGAAACCCAGGGCGGGGGAACACCCGAGGGCAGTTATAGCCAAACTGCACCGGTACAAAGACAGGGAAACAATCCTGCGCCAGGCAAAACAGAACCTGCAGATGGGAAGGGCACCTCATTAGAGTGTACGAAGACATTGGGGCAGACCTCGCCAGGAGACGGGCCAAATTCAATAGAGCAAAAGCAGCCCTTCACAGGAACAAGGTGCGATTTGGTATGCTGTACCCAGCGAAACTCTGGGTCACATACCAAGAAAGAGTATTTCTTCACATCCCCCGCCGACGCAAACAAATTCATCGAAGAACATGGGCTGGAAAACAAACAGCGAGGGTAGAAACATGGGGCCCCTGGTAAGGGGCAACAACATGCCAACAGGGAGGGGAGGGGTGAGGTAATGCCAGGCCCACCCGCCCCCACCCCCAACATGGCAAGCGCACCCTGAACAAAAAGTAAACCGCTACCCAACGGACCGACATAGCTGGGAAACCAGGCCCCAGCACAAGGGTATGAGAGTAGCGGAGAAGGGTGAGCAAACAGAGGGGGGCGCAGGGTAGGGTGGGGGAAAGAGTGGGCAAAAAAACACAGAGGCTGGCGGGGGAGGAGTGAGACAGTAACTCCCCAGAGGGGGGCCGCCGCACTAGCAAGAAAGCTAGCACCGGGGACATGCAAAAAAGCAGGCCGCAGCGGCCCCCAACAGAGGAGACGGCGCCAGGCAGAGGGCGGGTGGAACCACTCAACAGGGGCGGGAGGGCGAATGGGGACAGGAGCAGGGAAACGAGGGACAAAGGAGGGACATACGGGAGAGGACGAGAAAGGGGGAGGAAAGGGAGGGACTGGGGAGGGAGGGGAGGGATGGGGCAAGGGGGGGGGGGCGGAACTCAGGGACGGGGGGACCTGGACCGGACGGATTCCCGGCGGACTTCTGCAAAAAATTTGCGACAGCACTGGCCCCGCACCTGCGGGAGATGTTCACAGACTCGCTGACCAAGGGCACACTGTCACCCACGCGAGCACAGGCCTCAATCTCGCTGATACCCAAGAAAGATAAAGACCCAATGGAATGTGGGTCATACAGACCCATCTCACTGCTGAACGTAGATGCCAAAATACTGGCCAAGACCCGAGCCAAAAGGTTCAACTGCATGCCAGAGGTGGTCGCAGAAGACCAGGCGGGCTTTGTCAAAGGTAGACAGCTTACCTCCAACATCAGGCACCTGCTGAACGTGATAATGACCCCCGCCGGGGAGAGAACACCAGAGAAAGCCTTCGACAGAATTGAATGGAAATACCTCAAGAGGTACTGGAGCGGTTCGGGCTTGGAACAGGATTCACCTCCTGGGTAAAACTCCAATACAACACTGCCATGGCGAGCGTACGGACCGGGGAGGTGCGATGAATGCAGGATTTTAGGTATATTGGATTATAACCATTTAGCAATTTAAGGGTTAAAAGCCTGGGTTAGAGTGTGTTTGACTACAGGACCCCGTCTTTCCGTCCAGTTTTACAAAATAAACTAAAATATTAGGGTTTCAGTCCAGTGTCCTCGCCACTGATGGGGTCTGGGATTGTAATAACTGCGAGATTGCACCAAGAGCACTTGTTTGCAGACCTTCCAGGAGGATGAAAATGTAATTTCACATTCAAAATAACTGCCTGAATGGAAACTGCCATGAATTGGTGCAACAATATGCAAAAGAGCAGAAAGGCAACTGGAAAAATACACTTCTAACACCTAGCTCCATTTGGCTGCGATCTGCATGCAGATTGCCAAGTAAACCCAAAGGAGAAACAACCCCAATGTGTTCTACATCCAGAGACAAGGCATACATTATAATAAAAACTTGCTGTATGATGCAGCCTCCTATTGAGCCATTGAGAAGCTGGAATCTGACAACTCCGACATGTCTAGGAAAAGGAAATGCATCAACCAAAAGGCACAAACCTCCCAGTGTGTCCCTGCATTTCATTCTTAATGATTTACACACATTGCAGCTTCATTGTGGGGAGCATTTTTTCACCAGAAGTCCTCCGCTCTTTCCCTTGAAACCTTTGCTTCTCACTATTCCCTAGCAAAGCACATCACATAATCCTGTGTTTAAACATAGTACAATCAATGTGGCCACTAAAAATTCAAATTTTGGCAGCTCAGATACCATCCGGTCCCGGTGCCTTCCCCGCCTGCATGGAGCTTATGCTGTCCATGATCTCTCCCAGTGCCAGTGGTGCTTCCAGGCCCTGTTTTCTGCCCTCCCCCACGACTGTTATGTCCAGTCCATCAAGGAACCGTTTCATCCCAGCCTCCCCATTAGGGGCTCTGAGATGTACAGCCCTTGGTAGAAGGCCCTGAATGCCTTGTTGATCTTTTCTGGCTCTGTTTGTAATGCGCTTCTAGTATCCCTGATTTGCACAATTTCTCTGGCGGCTGTCTGCTTTCTCAGCTGGTGTGCCAGCAGGCGGCTGGCTTTGTCTCCGTGTTCATATAGGGTCCCACGTGCTTGGCGGAGTTGAAGCACTGCTTTCCTAGTGGAGAGCAGATCGAAGTTCCTTGGTAACGCTTGGTAAAAAAAATCCCACTAATAATTCATGCAGCAGAACACAAAGAGCCAACATATGCTAAATACTCTGTAACATTTCAGTTCTGGTCATTTAATTGTCGGCATTCAGTTAAGCTTCAGTTCACACGTCTGTTACAGTTGCCTGCAGTGTGTAAATAAGCTGCATTAAATATCACCACAGCAAATGCTGGCCAGGAACTGATATGGATCACATTAATGTAGCCCGTGTATGCACCATGGCTTGAGTTTCAAAAGACATCAGAATGGCTAAAGTGCATAGTAAAAGTAACCTGGCTGCACATATTAAATTTGATGGGGCTGAGGGCTCTGGTAGCTAGCTTTATAGCAGTATCAATGTGTATCTCAACATGCACTGATTGTGGTCAATGGTTGGATCCCGTTGTCAGATTCACTACTCTACTAATGGAAATGCTTATTCAGGGGCCTCTTTAAAAGCTCTGCAGCTGAAGCAGAATGCAATTCAGCCATTTTCACAAACACAAATCTGGCTTGAAAAATCATAGAATGACAACAGAATTAATTGTCAATTTGGTCATCTGTCCGCCAACATTTTTTGATAATATTCTCTCACTGCCATGCACAGCAACAGGTCTCAGCAAAATGTTGCGTTTCCACCGTCCTCCCACCACCACCACAATTTTCCCATGCCAGCTATCCTGTGCTCTCTCTGAGCATTATCTTTCTTTTAGAAAATATTTAATTAGGGCATTTATAAATTTTAACACATTTAAACAGAAAAATCCAACAGACAAAAAAATCCCACAATAACATAGCCAGCCACCCCCCCCCCCCCCCAAAAAAAACACAGACCCCAACCAACATGCTCCATGTAAATATTGCGTCTCACGGTCCTCCCTTCATTGGTTTTCCTACTCTTATTCTTCAATTCCATGCCTAGCCCCCGACCCCCCCCCCCCCCCCCCCCCCAAGCATTATGTCAACCAGGCACCATTTGTTACCCAAGTCCACTTGAAATTAATTAAGACTGCCCTAGTTCATTTAAGATCGGCCCCTGAAGCAACAAAAAATATATACAATGATCAAAAGTCCAACAATCCAACCAGAAATCTAAACACAGATGCCAGGGGTAATGATGCCAGGGATAAAGAAACCTATAATAACGGAGTAACATTCACCTGAGGAAGGAGCTGTGCTCCGAAAGCTCGTGTTTGAATCAAACCTGTTGGACTTTAACCTGGTGTTGTAAGACTTCTTACTGTGCTCACCCCAGTCCAACGCCGGCATCTCCACATTATAATAACTGATGCAGCATTCTGAATTCTAACATTCAACTAATCAGGTGGAAACACTGTACCCAACACACGTTCAGTCTATTTTGTGTCAGTGTTAAGTATGTTACAAAATGTGCCCCAGTCCAAAAAAACTCTTGGTTTCACACATACTGTGTGATAATTCAATTAAGTAAAAACAAACTGCTAATAAAATCATTTGATTGCAATGATTTAACAGCTTTAGAGGACAACTCAAAGGAGGGAGAAGTTACACTGATTCTCAGTTACTGTTATATTTGAGAGGCTGATCAACTGAGAAAGTATCATATTTTGATCAATGCTCCAGTCAAGGAGCTGTTTCAGAGACAAGATAAGACAAACATTCTTAGTAAAAAGTACAAAATGTTTATGTCTGTTGCAAGGCATCAATGAGATTTAATCATACTGTACTATGTTTGCAGCAGGAAACCCAATGGTGCAAAAGAGAAAAAAAGTTTCCACATTCAGGCATTCTGCAAACCAACAATTCAACGTACACTGTGAAACCACAAGACCAGAATTTCCTTTTAACATTTATTGCAACATCAAAAGATTTTTTATGTACTGTAAATCCTGCTGATTCAGAAGAGAAAAATGACAGTCATTCATAAGCACAGAGGCTGCAAATTAAGTGTGCAGTATTAAACAGGCACAATTTTATTTGCTCAGCACACTGTCACATTTGGATGATTTTGAGCCAAGGATGAAGCTAAGCTCAATAATCCTTCTCTGCTGCTAAGTGCTCCATATTTCTTAACAGGCAAAAGATCTGATTCAGTGAGTGAGAATGCTAAATTTCAGTGGCTGTCAGATTAATATTTCTAACATGTGGCAGTCAAGGACAATAACTCTCTGGTGTGAATCAATTAATGATCAGCAGCAGTACAAAACGATCCTGAATTCCATCACGTTCTATCGAGACTTGCACACACACACACCACCTACACAAAAATAATTTGGCACCTGGGTTCCAATCCAGCCCTGACTCAAAGATTCTACACACAATTTGAGTGAGATTGGTGGGCCACAACACAAAACTAGCATTTCATTGAGAGAATATTGCCTCCGTCCTTGGTGGATGTCTAGATTACAATGGAAAGATAAGGATTTCATCACAATTAATTCACTATTCACCCCCAAGTGTCCATTAGAGGCCTTAAATTCCACCCATTTTGTGGGAAGACCACCATAACTCAGCTACCAAATGAGTTGTAGAGCTCTCTCCCACTCCTCATTTGAGATTGGCAAAGAATTCAGCTGCAATGTCGGCTTTCTTTGATGTAACACTCTCCTTTGAATCAAAGTGCCACTCCAGAACTTGAGGGCAATAACCAAGGCTGACATTTCAGTGCAGCACAGAGAGTGATGAACTGTTCGAGGTGCCATCTTCTGGATGAGATGTTAAACCAAGGTCCCATCTGCCTATTTAGGTGTCTGTATAAACTCCCACGGCGCTACTTTGCAGGGTCATAGGGAGAAGTAATCCATGGTGTCCTGGTCAATATTTCTACCCCCATCAATAGCACAAAAATAGATTATCTGGTCAATATCACATTTCTGGGAGTTTGCGATGTGCAAAATTGGCTACTGTGTTTCGTACATTACAACAGTGGTACACTTCAAAAATACCAATAGCTGCAACAGGCTTTGAGATGTCCAGTGGTTTTGAAAAGCACTATTATTAATGCGACTCTTTCTTATATATAAATTCAAGTATTCTGGCATTGTAAAAAAGATAAATAGTGCCTAGAATTTAGGAAAACAGTACATCTTGAAATCAGCCTTTATTAGATTTCCTTTGACAAGAATTGCCCAAGTCTTTGCCCACCTACACACCAAGCCACAGGTATCAAATGAAAATTATACTGGAAGCCTCCACCTTGTGAGATGAATCTGTGGTGTTCAAATTAACTTGATCTTAAACATACATCGATTCCAATATATAGACAGCCACACTATTCTGGAATCAGAATACACAACAGCTTCATAACTCATGTACATTGGTATCATTTTCTGCACTTTATTTTTCAAAAAGGGGGCATAAAACCATTTGGCCATCCTCTAATGAAAACACGGAAAAGCTGAGAATTCAAGTCAGTCAAAACTGCCAATTGCTGAATCAGCAATTCTAGATCGATCAGCAAAGCTGTCACCTTCCCCTCCCACCCCAGAGTGCTATTATTTTATTGACTGGAGTTTAGCGAGTGGGCAGAGAGAAGAAAAAATAAAAACAGAAAGGTTCCTGTTCCTATTGGCTACCCACTGATAACACTGCAAACAAACAAATGTTCAGTTTCACATATGGACAGTGAAGATATAACCGAGCTGTGCTGTGATACCCATGTCAAATAACCTGCTGGCAATTACTTAGTTTTGCGCATCATTTGGGCTAAGGTATTTATGGAAAGCCAGCAACGGCAGCAACATCAGGGCTGAAACCAACTGCTCTTTTAAAATAAAAGAGGGGAAATATTTCACGATCTAGATTCTAGGCACAGCAACAGTTAATGCAGCATAATCAGGCAGGTCCAAGTGCACTACAATGAAAGCCATCCAAATTAATACAGAAAAATCAGACCGGATTTCTTCAGAGGCAGGCTCTTAAAGGTCTTAGAGCAGTACATGAAAATCTGCCCTGAAATCTTCAGAATACATCGGGTGATTAATGACAGACAAAAAAATGCTTTTAAATTAGACCAACCAGCAGATGCATACCTCCGCCACTTAAGATTTATCCAGTCTAATTTCACTAAATGATTTTCCATAATCCATTGCTCATGTATCCTCCATTATGCATGCATATAGTACCTAAACCTATCCATTTCACAGCACTACCCTAAAATGAGATCTCACTTTTTTTTTTTAAAAAGCATTCAAGTGACAGTAGATTTATCAGTTTGACAGGAGAGAGTGATAATTTCAGTGCTCCAACCTCCAGTAATGCTGTACATTACAACTATTTCTTTTTAAACCCAGAAGAAATGATGGACATTTCTCCAAGCGGTCTAGAAGAACTCCAACTTTATTAGGCTAGGCAAGACACAGTCAACACACTCCGACGCCTGTTTGAGTGAGAGGGAGAATTCTGAATGTCCAATTCACCTAACAAGCACGTCTTTCAGGACTTGTGGGAGGAAAACAGAGTACCCGGAGGAAACCCATGCAGACATGGGGTGAACGTGCAGACAGTGAACCATGCCGCGAATCGAACCCTGGTTACCGTGCCGCCTTGAATCATTCAAAGGGGAATTAGTCTGTTATTTGAAAAGAATGAATGTGCAGGATCACGGGGAGAATGGAACTTGGTAACTTGCTCATTCGGAGAGCTGGTGTAGATGGGCCATATGGCTTCCTTCTGTGCCATACCCATAACAACTCTGATTCACAAAATGACAGAACCCCTCTTAGACAATAGGAATGTCTCTGCTCAGAAAGCTAAAGAAATGTAGAATCACAGAACCTTATGGCACAAGATGCAGTCATTTGACCAATCAAGCCTATACTAACTGTTTGAAAGAGTAATTTTAAGTGCATGTCCAATTGCCTTGTATTTGGAATCTGATTCCACCATACTTTCAGGTAGCGAGTTCCATACCTTAAGTCACCCACTGAAAATAAATTTCTCATTTATCTCCTAATTCTTTTGTCACAATACTTTAAGTCTATGACTTTTAGTTACTGACCTACTTGCTGGAGCAAAGAGTTTCTCTCAAGTTGCTGGCATGAAATTCCAGTTTTGACACCGGAGTGGGGAAATAGTCCCAATAACGGAGAATCCAGCCCAACGGCTTTAGTCCAACCACAGCAGCAGAGGGAATTTAAATTTAGTGAACCAAACAATTCTGGAATAAAAATCTTGAATTAGTAAGCGTAACTACCAGTCTGTTTATTTTTATTTTTTTAAATGAGGTTCACTAAATCAATCTGGCTCAAATGTGACTCCGGACACATGATAATGTACTGTCCTCGGAAATTGCCCAGCATGCAACTCAACTGTACAGGGATGTGCAATGAATGCATACACCGCGAGCAACACCCACATCCTGTGAATAAAAATTATAATCCAATCCAGACTAATGAGGTGGGAATTCCATTATGTGATCTCCAATGGTCACAAGTCCGTAGCATTGAACTGACAATGAATTGCAAATTTGAGTTTGTACGGGGAAATAGAAGGGTTCAGGAGGAGCTTTTCTCAGAGGCTGGGGTTCAGGCTCACTATTGGGGGGCAGTGCAGAGTTGCTTTACACTGTGTTTGATGCGGGTACTTGGAATTGCCCTGAATGAACAATACTATGCTTGATGGGACAAAGAACACAAAATATTTCAATCAGCAAGCTCACGATAAAGTAATCAAACCACTTGTGCAATGAAATCAGAGCTGTTTACTGTTATCCAAGAATGTGAAACCTTACTGCTTTCAGCTGCCAGTTTACTTCATAAAAATAGAGGGAAATGACGCAGCACTGAAAAATTCCAAACTATAAATATAATCCAGTCTATATTTTAAAATGTATATTTTTAAATCCACCCATCACTTTTTTGCCACTTAAGGCATTAGAAATTATTTGGCAATTAAGATAAACAATTGTCATTGGCTAGTTGAGTCTGAAACTGTTATGTGACCCACAACAATACATGACATTGTGATTATGATAATTAGATACACAAAATAATTATCCACAACCACAGCAAAAAGCTGAAAAAAATCCCTAGTAGAAAGTGGTAGCTTATAAAAACAGAATTATCACATCACCACTGGTTTCCTTCAAGTCCTGTACATAATAATCTTTATTATTGTCACAAGTTGGGGGCAGCAGGGTAGCATGGTGGTTAGCATAAATGCTTCACAGCTCCAGGGTCCCAGGTTCGATTCCCGGCTGGGCCACTGCCTGTGTGGAGTCTGCACGTCCTCCCCGTGTGTGCGTGGGTTTCCTCCGGGTGCTCCGGTTTCCTCCCACAGTCCAAAGATGTGCGGGTTAGGTGGATTGGCCATGCTAAATTGCCCGTAGTGTCCTAATAAAAAGTAAGGTTAAGGGGGGTTTGTTGGGTTACGGGTATAGGGTGGATAAGTGGGTTTGAGTAGGGTGATCATGGCTCGGCGCAACATTGAGGGCCGAAGGGCTTGTTCTGTGCTGTACTGTTCTAAGTGGGCATACATTAAATACTGCAACAAAGTTACTATGAAAAGCTCCAGTCGCCACACTCCAACACCTGTTCGGGTACACTGAGGGAGAATTCAGAACCTCCTACTGCAACAAAGTTACTATGAAAAGCTCCAGTCGCCACACTCCAACACCTGTTCGGGTACACTGAGGGAGAATTCAGAACCTCCTACTCACCTAACACCACACCTATCGAGACTTGTGGGAGGAAACCGGAGCACCCGGAGGAAACCCACGCAGACACGGGGAGAACATGCAGATTCCACAGAGTCAGTGACCAGTGCCGGGAATCGAACCTGGGACCCTGGCGCTGTGAAGCAACACTGCTAACCACTGCTACCTATTAAGGCAAAGTTGCATTCATAAAGTTCATGTGTCAATGTATCATAATGCAATCACTTAAAAGTGAAAATTGCTATCATGAGCACTTATTTTATGTACATTAAGATCCTACAAAAAGCATCAAAATTAAATTGGTTTATATAAAACAGTAATATGAAAGAGTAAGATGCACATCCCCTCCTCCTCAAGTAATGGGAGCCCATCACACTAGTGAAAAAGACAAGGCTGAAGCATTTATAACTTTTTCAGACCCCATACTTCAATCTGTTGCCGACTCATGACTCCAGTCTCAATTTTACAAACGTCCAATATGATGGCTTCGTTACCCCACATGGTGCAGTTCAGAAAATAATCTGAATTATGTTGCCTTTCCTTTATCTCTGCTCTGGTTTAGGAGCTGGTTTAGCACAGGGCTAAATCGCTAGCTTTTAAAGCAGACCAAGGCAGGCCAGCAGCACGGTTCAATTCCCGTACCAGCCTCCCCCGAACGGGCACCGTAATGTGGCGACTAGGGGCTTTTCACAGTAACTTCATTTGAAGCCTACTTGACAATAAGCGATTAATTTAATTTTTCATTTTGCTACATTGATTTCTCCCCACCATTCACAATTTAGTTTTGCCCAATAATATTAATGCAAATATTGGATTGAATTTCATTATAACGACCTTCAACCAGGAGTGTTGAGTGACTAAACAGTTAATTACTGTTTACATAGTTTTTGTTTGTGCTTGTTTGTTTATGGGGAGCTGCTCCATTGTATTATATTGTACTTCTTCCTTTGAAAACCAATAAAAAGAAATCAAAGAAAGAAAGAAAACAAGTACAGGGATCTAAAGAGCAGCTAGTTAAATGAAGAGGTGTTTCCAAGAAGTCTGTGATTAAAGATACTAGAACAGAGAACTGTTCAGTAAAAAGACAGAGAGCAGAGAAGCAAGGTGAGACATCAGAAAGATATCGGAAGTGATTTTCAGGTTTGAGAGATTTGACTACAGCCTGTGGAACACGAGCCAAAATAATTATGGAAATCGGTGGCCAAATTACGGTGTGTATAAAAGCAGTTAAGACATAGGAAACCCCGGCACTGGAGGAGTTCTGGAAGGGGGTGGCGAGGACGGTGTCAAGGGTGGTGGGATCCAGGGTCAAGACGGGATGGGGACTCGCGATTTTTGGGGTTAGGTGGAGCCGGGAGTGCAGGAGGCAAAAGAGGCCGGTGTGCTGGCCTTTCCATCCCCAGTAGCCCAGCGAGGGATTTTGCTACAATGGAAGGATGCGAGGCCCCCAAGCGTGGAGACCTGGATCAATGACATGGCGGGTTTTATTAAGCTAGAGAAGGTCAAATTCGCCCTGAGAGGATCGGTCAAGGGTTCTTTAGGCGGTGGCAACCTTTCCTCGACTTTCTGGCTCAACGATAGGGTACTGGGACAGTAGCAGCAGCAACCGGGGGGGGACAGACGATGACTATGTTTGTTTATTTAATTTATTTTTAAGTTCTTTTGTTGGGGTGGGGGGGTGGGGTGGATATGATACATGCGTTGAGGCGGTCTGGGGGTGCTACAGTTGTTATGGGTTATTTTGTTGCATTTCATTGTTTGTTGTTATATTTTATATTTTCTGTAAAAAATTCCAATAAAAATTATTTTTTTTAAAAAGACATAGGAAACCTAAAAGGGAATGGTTTAAAATTCTGGACTGGATTCACTGTTAGGTGGAGTGGGATGCTTTGTTTAGAAGTGTAATTTGGAAAACCTGGTCTAGATTTCGGAATGCAAGCTGCAAAGGGAAAGCATAATTATTGAAGAAGATTTTAAAGCATATTCTTGAGCGTGGAGTTTGCAAGCTCTCACATGACAATCATCTAGGGGGGATGCGGAGAAGACATTCACATTCACTAGGGGTTCAGAGGAGAGTCATCTTTTAATATATGTTTTTACTGAGTTTTTGGTTTACGGAGCAGATATATAAATATGAACATACATGATGAAACAAAACCAAAAAAACAAGGAGAGAAATCAAAACAAAAATATCAAGTAAAACTAAAACTATTTACACATACATCAGCTTCACCTATTTAATCCATACATCGCAGATTCCCTTTTTTTTCCTCCTTGCGGTATTAGCAGTGGCCCCCTGCGTACCTTCTCCCACCAGTTTTCTCTTTGTCTTCTCCTCCTCCCCTCTTTAGTTCAGGTTTTTGCACTGCCCCCCCCCCCCCCCCCCCCCCCCCGCCCTTGTGTCTCATGTTTCTCTTGTTGGGCTTAGTTGAGTTTCCCTCTCTAGCCTGTTGTTGGTGTAAATGTCCCTAACTGTCAGTGTTCCGAGGAGAGTCATCTTGTGTGCTTAAAAGCATTAAGATGTACTTTGTAATCCACATTAATCCTAAAACATGTGTAATTGTTAACGGGGGGGTGTAAAGGTGTATTGTATCATAATCAATTTTTTCCATGTCTAATTAGCAGACCCGTGACTCTGCTCCTCTACGTTTCGTAAAGTAAATGTAAAAGTTAAGGTCTTTTGAGCCAGGGTTCCATTCTGGGATGTTCCTGTCCAGTTATAACAACTGGGATCGTAACAGAACAATTTATACTGCATGAAAAAAGGGTGCTGTCTGGCCAGGTTAGCTCTGATTGGCCGAGACATAGCCAAGTCAAATGCACCAAGGCGCTATAGCCCCTTTGCTTTTGTTTATTCAAAAAAGATCTCCTGCCTGGACATTTCCTTTTGCCCATAGGAGACAGGTTCCTGCATATGAATATATGTTGCTTCCAGCAAGCATAATGAGATATGTCGCAAGCCCAAATGATGATCTAAAATTGGTTGTTAGTGTAATTAGCACATTTGGGATTGTTCAGCAAATGCTACCTAATCACAGAATCACATCTAACGTTAGATACTATGGTCTGAGTTTTGCAAGAATGGGTTGTTTAAGTACGGTCAATACTTTGCCTTTTGCGAACAGTTGAAGAGATGTACTATTTGATCTGAACCGCCACTCACTGGGACTTTTTTTTAAATTCATGGGCTCGTAGGCTGTGCCAGCATTTATTGCTCATCCCTAATTGCCCTTGAGTGCCAGTTAAGAGTCAACCACATTGCTGTTGGTCCGGAGTCACATTTTGGCCAGGCCAGGTAAGGATGGCAGATTTCCTTCCTACAACGGCAGTAGTTTTATGACAATCGACAATGGTTTCATGGTCATTAGACCTTTAATTCCAGGTTTTTATTGAATTCGAATTTCACCACCTGCAGTGGCGCATTTTGAACCTGGGACCCAAGAATACTCTGGGTCTCTGAATTACTAGCTCCCTGGTGCATTAATCATAGTAACATCTCAACCAGAGCCGACTTGCTGACCAACCAACACCTCTTTTCCCATGCACTATAGCTTGTTGTTCCCTTTGGAATTTGACATTTTTGTATCTATGATGAGTACAAGATGAAAAGCTTCAACAACACTCAGGCTGGGGCTATTTTTAACAAAACAAAACCACTGCAACAGCTTCTTTCAAACAACCACAAAAACTCACTTTGCATCTTGTCTGAATGAATAATGCCATCACCATTAAGATGTACAAGATCAATGCTCAAAGATATCCAGTCTTCCTTCAGTAATTTTTATTAAGCTCTGTTTCTGGGCATAAGTATTTTCACGCAGGGTTTTCCCATGACTTTTACATTGATGGGAAAATAAACTCTTTTCCAAACTTTAGGAATAGGGTAAACAAACGATGTCACCATTCAATGGCCATCCATGAAACTTCAGTTCTTCTGTATGAATTTCACCGGGCTGCAATTTGGCAAGGGCTTTTCTGCACTGATCCCTCGATGGCCTATGTATTGACAATGCTGCCCCCTCATTCACAGGTTAAGATTTAGTAAGTCTTTGCATTCACTTTCTCGTTCAACAATCGATTCTTAAAATCACCCGTTGTTGTATGTTCCATCCAAAACTCTGACTTTAAATATGCTCTTGAGATGTGAGCAGCACTTTGTGTATTTCGTGTTGAGCTGGGTCTGGGTAGGGCTGGCAGAAGAACATTAGTAAATCAGCTCACAAATGATCAAATTTATTGAATTGCTAGTCCAGGACAACACTATGGCACACTTGGTGTGAAGCACAAGAAATAGGTTGAAGCTTATGTAACAGCACAGTGGGAGAGGATGCGCAAACTGATGAACAAAATTAGTTTAGATGACTTACAGAAAAGACCTACATTTATGCAAGAGAAGATTTAATAGAGGTATTCAAAAACTGAGATGGGGGGGGGGGGGGGGGTCTACATCTCAGTAAACAAAGGAATCAGATTTATAGTAAGTAATAAAAGAATCAGAGGGGAGACAAAAACTTTTTTATAATGCAGAAAATCATGATCTGAAGTACATTGCCTGAAAGAGCAGATTCAATGGTTACTTTCAAAAGGTATTGGAGGTAAAACCTGCAGGGCTATGATTGGATTGGATTTGTTTGTCACGTGTACCGAGGTATAGTGAAAAGTATTTTTATGCAAGCAGCTCAACAGATCATTCAGTACATGGAAGAAAAGGGAATTAAACAAAATTCAAGAAAATACATGAGAATACTAAGAGCAACACTAAGGGCAACACTAAGATATACAATGAAACTACATAAGCATTGGCATCGGTTGAAGCATACAGGGTGTAGTGTTAATGAGGTCAGTCAATAAGAGGGTCATTTAGGAGTCTGGTGACAGTGGGGATGCAGCCCAATAGGATGCTTTCTATAGTGCATCTGTAAAAGTTGGTAAGGGTTAATGTGGACATGCCGAATTTCCTTAGTTTCCTGAGGAAGTATAGGCGCTGTTGTGCTTTCTTGGTGATAGCGTCGACGTGAGTGGACCAGGACAGATTTTTGGTGATGTGCACCCCTAGGAATTTAAAACTGCTAACCATCTCCACCTCGGCCCCGTGATGCTGATAGGGGTGTGTACAGTACTTTGCTTCCTGAAGTCGATGACCAGCTCTTTAGTTTTGCTGGCATTGAGGGAGAGATTGTTGTCGTTACACAACTCCACTAGGTTCTCTATCTCCCCCCTGTATTCGGACTCGTCGTTATTCGAGATCCGGCCCACTACGGCCGTATCGTCAGCAAACTTGCAGATGGAGTTGGAACCAAATTTTGCCACGCAGTCGTGCAATCGTGAGGAAGGGCGATGGAGTGTAACTAATGCAATAGCTCTTTGAAACAGCTTGCACAGGCATGATGGGATGGGCTTTCTCCTGCGCTACTTGATTCTATATTTATGATCTTATAGCATCTTTACAGCTAATAGAGAGACAGCAAAAGTGTTTTAACTGCTTGAAATGCAGAATTCTTGGCCAGACACAGAATGTGTGGCATAGAAACACAAAATAAGGGTTTCTTCAGCACTACAAATATATGCAACATTTAAAGTCCTCAAACATTTTACTTCAAAATTACACAGAAATCCACCTTTATAAAGACACACACCGCATAGTGCTTTGAACAGAAAACCAGATGTTACCCATACCCTAAAAAATGGTTGGAATAAATCCTAATAATAAAGGGTCAAAAAGCAATAAAAATAATGAGTAGTTTGGAATACAATAGCAGGGCTTTATTGCCCCTCTCTGCCATTATAGGGACATACTTCTCAAGTTCCACTCGACAGGCAAAATCTGACCCAGGACATAGTCTATCATAAATGCCTGAATCTTATTCAGAGTGACGACCCTGGTGACCTACTGCTACCTGGAGCTGGAATACCTGACCGTGAAGTGCCGCTCGTACTACCTTCCACGCGAGTTCACTTCAACCATTATCACAGCGGTCTACATCCCAGCCCAGGAAGAAGGTGCTGGACGAATTGTACACAGTTATAAATAATGATGAAACAAAACACCTGAAGGCCTTGTTCATCGTGGCCTTGTTCAACAAGGCCAATCTCAAGAGTCTAAAGTTCACCAACACATCTCCTGTCCCACCAGGGGCGACAAGACTCTCGGCCACTGCTACACAAAAATTAAGAAGCCTACCAATCCATCCCCGACAGCACTTCAGAAAATCGGATCACAAGACGATGCTCCTTCTCCCGGCATGCAAGCAGAAATTTAAGGAAAATCCGGTTAAGAAGTTTGTGCAGTGCTGGCCCAGGTCAACAGAAGAGCTCCTAGGTAACTGCTTGGAGTCAGTGGACTGATCCATGTTTAAGAACTCAGTGACCAACCTAAACGAGGATGCCACAGACATCATCAGCAAATGTCTAGATGACTGCTTGCCAAAGAAAGTAGTATGTACGTTCCCCACTGGAAACCATGGCTTAATCAGGAGATTGATGTCATGCTGAAGGCCAGGTCTGACGGGTTCAAGTCAGACGACCCTGACCTTTCCAAGAAATCCAGGTACGACCTTTGAAAGTCGTCAGGGATGCCAAAAGACAATATCAGACCAAGCTAGAGTCACAGACTAGCGTTACAAAATTTTGTCAGTTGTGGGAAGGCTTAAACAACATAACAGGCTACAAAGCAAAGCTGAGCAGAATGTCTGGCAGCAGCGCACCCCTCCCTGATAAACTCAATGCATTGTGTGCTTGGTTCCAGCAGGAAACCATCAAACTGATGTTGAGTGCCCCAGCAGCTCCAGATACACCCACACCCACCGTCACAGCTTCCAAAATCAGATCAGCCTTCTTGAAAGTGAACCCTCATAAGGCGACGGGCCCGGTCGGGGTCCTTGGTCGCGCACTCAGATCCTGCGCTGATCAGTTGGCAGATGGGTTCGTGGACATCTTCAACCTCTCCGTTCTCGTTTTGAGGTCTCCACCTGCTTCAAGGAGACCACCATCATACCGGTGCCAAAGAAGAACCAGGCAACGTGGCTCAATGACCATCGTTCGGTGGCATTGACATCGACTGCAAGTGCTTCCAGAGGCTGGTCATGAGACACATCAACTCCATACTTCCAGAATGCCTAGATCCACTGCAATTCACATATTGCCACAACCAGTCAACAGCAGACACCATCTCCCTGGCCCTACACTCATCCCTGGAGCATTTCGACAACAAGGACTCCTACATCAGACTCCTATGTATTGACTTCAACACCATAATCCCAGCCAAGCTCATATCAAAGCTCCATAACCTCAGATTTGGCTCCCCACACTGCAACTGGATCCTCGCCTTCCTGACCGATAGACCACAATCAGTAAGAATAAACAACAACAGCACCTCCTCCACGATAGTCCTCAATACCGGGGCCCCAGAAGGCTGCATACATAGCCCCCTACACACACACGACTGTATGGCAAAATTTGGCTCCAATTCCAGCTACAAGTTTGCTGACAACACGACCGTAGTGGGTCGGATCTTAAACAATGATTAGTCTGAATACAGGAGGGAGATTATTTAAAAACCTAGTGGAGTGGTGTAACAACAACAATCTCTCCCTCAATGCCAGCAAAGCTGGTCACTGACTTCAGCAAGCAAATCATTGTGCCCCTGTCTGCATCAACGGGGTCAAGTGGAGATAGTTGACAGCTTCAAATTCCTAGATGTGCACATCACCAAAAACATGCTCCACCCATGTCAATGCTACGACCAAGTAAGCATAGCAGCGCCTATACTTCCTCAGGAAACTAAGGAAATTCGGCACATTCACATTGACTCTTACCAACTTTTACAGGTGCACCATTGAAAGCATCCTATCTGGCTGCATCACAGCCTGGTATGGCAACTGCTCAGCTGAAGACCGGAAGAAACTACAGAGAGTTGTGAGCACCACCCAGTCCATCACACAAACCCATGTCACATCCACTGACTCTATCTATACCTCCAGCTACCTTGGGAAAGCAGGCAGCATACTCAAAGACCCCTCCCACCCGGCTTACTCACTATTCCAACTATTCCATCGGGCAGGAGATACCAAAGTCTGAGAACACGCACTAACAGGTTCAAAAACAGTTTCCTCCCTGCTGTTACTAGACTCCTAAACGACCATCATAAGGACTGATAAGACTTATGGACTGATCTTATCTCGCTACACATCTTCTCTACTGAATAGTATTACACTCCAGGATGCTTCACCCGATGTCGATGTCTATGTATTTACATTGTGTATTTTATATTTGCACTATTGTGTATTTTCTTTTCATGTACGGAATGATCTGTTTGAGCTGCACGCAAAACATACTTTTCCCTGTACTTCGGTACATATGACAACAAACCAACCCAATCAAAGGTCTGTAGTGGCCAGCATTCTAGGTAAGTCGCGATCAGCATTCTCCACTTAAACGCCGGTCGCGTGGAGATAGTTGACAGCTTCAAATTCCTAGATGTACACATCACCAAAAACATGTCCTGGTCCACCCATGTCGACTATGGGTGGGCGCTATTCTGCGATCACTGTGACCGATTGCTCAGTGACCCTCCTGATATCCATCCGCGACCCACTAGTCGGTCGTTAAGCCCAGTTTGAAAATCCCTGCTATATACCATAGAACGTACAGTGCAGAAGGAGGCCATTTGGCCCATCGAGTCTGCACCAACCCACTTAAGCCCCTACATTCACCCTATCCCCCTTTTTGGATACGAAGGGCAATTCACAAAGGGGCTGGTTTAGCTCACTGGGCTAAATCGCTGGCTTTTAAAGTAGACCAAGCAGGCCAGCAGCACAGTTTGATTCCCGTACCAGCCTCCCCGGACAGGCGCCGGAATGTGCCGACTAGGGGCTTTTCACAGTAACTTCATTGAAGCCTACTCGTGACAATAAGCGATTTTCATTTCATTTCATTTCAATTTATCATGGCTAATCCACCTAACCGGCACCTCTTTGGACTGTGGGAGGAAACCGGAGCACCCGGAGCAAACCCACGCAGACATGGGGAGAATGTGCAGACTCCGCACAGACAGTGGCCCAGCAGGGAATCGAACCTGGGACTCTGGTGCTGTGAAACCACAGTGCGAGCCACTTGTGCTACCGTGCTGCCATGGAGGCAGAAAAAGGAAGCAGCACTGGAGCTGTACCTTCCTGGAATTGGAGCCCAGCCAAAATGCCAGGAATATCGTTCCACCTTGCTTTGTTAGTTAATTTGCAACTCACAGAAGTGCACACTAAGTATATTAAGCAACAGGAGACTAGCAATACTGCAGTCCAGTGCCGAGTGCTTCATTGTTGGAGGTCCCATGGTTTGCAAGTTAAACTGAAGCCCTACATGCTTCGTGGGCTGAAGATATATACAAGATAACAGCACATTTGGAAAAAAGGAATTTCTCAACAGTTTGGTAATTTTTTCTCTCCCATTCAACTCCAAAAATTAATCAACTTCTCACATCATTGCTGTCTGCAGGACCTTGGTTGAGCAGTTACTCAATGGAAGTGCACGAAAGAGCACTGATCAATCTTGTACACGCTGACTGACCTACATTGACTCTGGGTTGAGAAATGCCTTCGAATTATAGAATGCCTACAGTGCAGGAGGCCAATCACTCCTTACAGTCTGCAAGCAGGCCCCCAAGCTTCAGTTTCAACTCTTTTCCACTCTGGCCTTGCTGTCATCGGTCTCCCATTCTGTTCAGTGGAATCTAGAGGAACATCCTCTCATGTGTTGATTAGGTACATAACAGCCTTTGGGACTAAAACATTCAGTTCAATGATTTCAGATCAGAACCATTGCTCCTTTTTCCAGATGCAGGAGCTTTGGACTGTGGAAGGCAATGATTCGGTTTGTTAAATCAGTTCTGCCTTCCACCCTATCATGGATTTTCCATTTTGACCTTGCCCCATTCTCTCTCCTTTTCCCAATTCTATATTTGCTTAAACCCTGCTACACACCTGCAACATGTTCCAGTTCTGACAAAAGGTCACACACTGGAAGAGCTGCAGGCACCCGTTTTTTTCTCTCTCTCTCCACAGATGCTGCCTGGCATGTTCTGTCTACACTTCATATTTACAGCATCTGCAGCATTTAGTATTTTATAAAAAATAATTAAACGGTGTTGAAACAACTCCATGAGGTTCAAAGACATGTACTGAAACCTATTCTCACATCAAATGGCAAAGAAGTCTCTAAAAACCTTTGCAACAGAAGAGTCAGAATACTATATCTCATCACTAGCTGAAGCCTATTTCTGTGACATTGCTTGTTTGCCCAAGATTCAGACACATGGTCAATTAAGCAAAAACTCAATAATTTAAATGATCATTCATTTCTTTGCCTGTGGATCTGGTTGGACACCATATAATTGGGACTATTTAACTGAAAGCATAACATGAAATCTATAACCCAAAGCAGTATTTTTCAATCCCCTTTGTGCTCCACCAAGCAGAGCATACCATTTTAGCAGGAGGCAAGTAAATCAAATGGAAAAATTGGCATGATAAAGGGATTTTTCTTATTCATAACCAATTTCACACAGGGAAACTTTATACTCCTTTATTCAGCAGCACCATGCCAAGCAAAAAGCTTCCACGTTATGCAATTAGACTTGTAATTTCCATCTATTCAAAACTAATAACCTTAACACATTTTGAAATGTCCGTGGCCACTGCAGTCATGAGTCATACAGCTCCCATATCTGGAAAAGAAAGTCTTCTGTTTCCAAATATCAGATTAGTGGGCTCTAAGGAACTGCATTGCTGTGTTAATAATCTGGCAATTGATCTTAAGGTTTCTCTATATTCGTAGCATTGCATCAATTGTAATATTTAGCATGTACTAACAGACATTCTTGTGGTGTTCTTCAAGAGTACACTGTTTTAGAACGAGAGGGACATTATTTCTAGCTCCACCTTTCCTGAAGAACAGAAGTCAAACAAGGGGACCCAGGTAGATTAGGGTAACATGTACATGGTAGATGTTCTTCGGTGTGCATTAACAAAAGGTGCTGAGACTGCTCAGAAGTGAAAGACAGTAGGAATACAAGACAAAATGCTGGCAAACTACAGGATATATACTATGGGATCAAAAGGTATTGATAAATATCTTCAGCAGAGATGGGAAACACGATGTTGGGGTACTGAACCAGAGGGGCATAACATAAACATCCAAGGCAATTAGGCAGCACCTTCCAAACCCATGACCACTACCATCTAGAAGGACAAGGGCAGCAAAAACATGGGAACACCACCACCTGGAAGTTGCCCTCCAAGCCACTCATCACACTGACTTGGAAATATATCCCCGTTCCTTTGCAGTCTCTGGGTCAAAATTCTGGAACTCCCTCCCTAACAGCACTGTGGGGTACCTACACTACATGGACTGCAATGGTTTGAGAAAACAGTTCAACACCTTCTCAAGCACAATTCAGGATGGGCAATAATTGCTAGCCTAGCCAGCAATGTCCACATCCCACTTATTTTTGGTTAAAGAAACAATCAAAGGGTACAAGAGATTGAGGGGTATGGGGATATTCGAAATGCATTTAAACTTTAACATAGCTGGTAACGTCCAGGCTATTATTAACATCCTAGTACCAGAAAGATGTGCTAGGGAATCTCTCCCGCAAGTACCTAGGTAAGGGCTTTAGTAGCAATTGTCCAGAAGCACTACTTCCCCTGCACAATTGTGCTGCACTGGAAACATCCGATAAAATGATTTAAACTTTGGATGGTTCTGCTAGTGTTGCGCTAATAGTTATACAAAGTAGAAATAAAAATACTTCTAACTTCAGCATAACTGGGACTCGTCCCAGATTCCACACTACCCTGTGATGAATCTCTCTCTTCTCCCCCCCACCCCACCGCCCATAAGCAGGGAATTCTCATCCCCCCTCCCCATTCCCACCCCACCCATATGGGACTCCCCGACAGGCCCAACTCCAAGACCTTCAATGACACGACTCAACTGACCCGACTCCAGACATTGCCAGATCAAGGTCCCCCATATACCCTGCCGTCTGTCCTTCCGCCTGGCCCGGCCCATCCTTCCCCTACTGACATGACCATCCCATTCCATCCACTTACCTTCTCCCTGGCCTGTCAATTTCACTGAGCCATTTAAACCCACGTGAGGAAGGTGTGGCCTCAGATTTCACCGGCGTTGTATGGAGTGTGGGCCTGCAGAGTTTATTTTGCTGCAGGCATCAAGTATCTTCAGCTAGCGGAGGTTTGAACAAAGTTTTCCAGAGCAGCTCAGTGCACTTTAAATTCTTGTCATTTCAACTGGCCACTGCGCACGTTGTTCCTGGGCCACTCAAGCTACACAAGGCAAAATATACTTATCGGTGATATTTTTATAAGATTGATCTCAGCATGATTTGCTAAGAAAGAACTCAAGTTCTACAGAATAGGGTAGCAGTTACTGAGGGAGAGCAGAGGAAAAAGGGGTATGAAATATTAAATTGTCCCAGTCCTCCTGTGAAAGCTATTTTGTTCCAAGTATATATTTCACAGGGCTTCCAAACATGTGGAGATCGGGTCAGAGGTGGATCAGGTCAGTCCTGTATTTAACTCCAATCAAAAACGTGCATTCAATATTCCCAACCATGACTATAAAAGTACTTAATTAATGATGATATTAGAAGTACCAGGATAAATGCAAGTTTTTTTTACTTAAAGGACAATTGCACAGCACTGAAAAAATCCCCAGCTTGTTTAATCTAGTTTTCCAATTGATGTAATCATACATGAATGAACACTGCAGTCAAATCCAAAGGTGCATGTTCTTAAATGATAAAATAAAACTACCAACCAAAAATGAGGATTCAAGCAAAGATGGTTAGCAAATCGCTTCTCGGCCTTTTGGCTAAGATTGAGCGTAGATTGAGCCTTTTGGCTCAGATCTGGTATGTCTCCTTTATAGGGACCATAAATTGGATTCAATTTGAATTGTTTTTTGAAGCAGGCAAAAAGCTGGATTAGGGGTTCGCCTCTGTCCACACTCTGAGCCCTGGCTGTGTAACTAAGATAAAGTAATAAAAAAAAAAGATGGTTAGCAAAACAAAGAGCCTTGAACAAATGTACTCATCAGTATTGGGTCAGTGTCCATGCATGCAAGTAAATCAGCTAAAAATCTAACAATTGAGCAGTTCACAGAAAGCAGCAATACCAGTGCTGCAATGCCCTAGGAATGCACCTAAGGGGAAATATAGCAAAACGAGCCAAGAGCTAAGTACTATGGAAGCCCTCTATAGGGAACCAAATGAAAATTTTAAACATTAAAGCATCACCTTTGAGCAAATTTGAAGATTTAGATCTGGATTAAAGTAGAATCTACTTGCTAAAAGTATGACTTATTTGGTGTGTACTCCACTGGATAAGAGAATAAAGATGTCTGCTGAAACAAACTTGGATCATTTTCTTCAGTGATTTGATTGCCTGAATTAACAATTTAAATGAAACCAAACTGATTGAAAAACTGAAATCAGTACCAAAAAAACTAAAAGTCTACATTTCAGCGTGGTGAAGTGAACAAGGTCATTATCTGAGCCAATCTTGTACACTATTGTAACAACATTGTACACTAATGGTAAATGGCATCCCATGAGACTGGGGAGCATAGTATATATAATTTTTGGATGCTATGCCGTAAGCAGATGCACTATGCAAAAGATTGGAATTATATTTTAAAATCAAAGAACTGCACAATTAGCAGATTTGCCTACAGTAGAATAGGTGCAGCAGCTGGCACTGTGCCAAACTCCATGCTCTGCTGTGGCCCATTCAATGTTTGCATGAAGAAAACTCAAACAAATTACGCAATTATTCCTGAACTAAGCACTTTCAGTACATTATAAACTTAGGCAAAGGTCCAAAGCACTACCACAGCTAAAAGGAGTTGTATGCGCAGATAAATTAGGTGACACAGAGATGGATATTCTGAAGCCTATAGCTTACACAAAAAGGGAAGTTTGAGAGAGTAAGAAATTATACACCTTAAAGATGCTGAATCCAAAGAGTACAAGAGATGAGTGTGCCTATTTGAATTTCAACATATTGCTATACAACCTTTATTTTTATTGAAGGTACATTAACTGCAGATCTTTATTCAACCTCTTTCATACAATCTATACTCAAGTTTTTAAATTGGTCATTAAGTATTATCTTCAAAGTGTAGTGGAGCTGCCAAATGGTGATACAATATGATGTCCGGGATTCTCCAATAATGGGGCTATGTCCCCACCCCAGCGTTAAAACGTGGGCATTTCACTCTGGACTTTCCTGGAGTGCTCCTCACAGCTCTGGTTGCGGATACGGGGCCCTGCACATCCGGTCAGGAGTCTGCGCATGCAAACGTCGGCGGGCTGCGGCAGCCACCCCATGCGACATGGCGGACTCACACCGAGGACCATGATGAACGAAGTAGGTCCCTTCAAAATCGCGCGTGCCCGTGGATCGGTGTCGTCCGATCGCTTACCTGGCTGTCTGTGAGGCCCTGCCCGGTGAAGGATCCCCCCACTCCCCACCAGAACGGCCGCGGACCGAGTCCACAGCCGCCACTGACCCTTCCCAACAGGCAAAACGTGGTTAGAACCACACCTTCGGGAACTCGGAGTTTTCCTGGGAAAATCGCCGCGGGGGCCTCCGCCAGTGGCCTTACCCGCGCCGCTTAGACCGCGTGGAGAATCGCCCATTCTCCACACCCACGCCGATTGCGATTTGGGTGCAGAGAATCCAGCCCAATGTATTTTAGAGCTCGGAGTTAGACTGAAGATTGTCAGATGGATCTCTGCTACCCCTCTGGAAATTATGCAAACCAATGCCCTTCAAAAGCTTTCTAGAGATTCAAGCCATCATTCTCCTTAACTATTGGAGCACTGGAACGAGATTATTTTGCTATCAGCCCTGACCAGATTAATGCTCACCTACAAAGAGGAAGACTCTTCTCTAACCCAAAGGGATCAGTGCATTCACCCAAAGAGAGTGTCATAATTAACAGGGCAAAAGTCTTTTGCAGCAAAGACACCAGCCCCCTCTCAGGAGGGGAACATGGAGAGTCCCTATTGTAGGGTGGGGGTGGGAGGGGCAGGAAAGCAGTGGTCTAGTAACTCTGCCCAGGAATGGAACACCACCTGCCTACCATTTACGGAATTATTTGGAAAATTGAGATGCAGTGTGGTCAGAATTTAATTGAAAATTTGTGTTATGCTGTGTATGATTGACATTCTATGTTTGCATGGTTTATGGTTTAATCTAAGAAATATTATTAAAAGCTGCATTGTTCCTTGCACTTCTGTTTTAATCTCATAGAAAAAAAAAGTGCCAAAACACGTGAAGAGAGTACTCAGTAGTAATACGATCCCAGATCATACCCAAACAGTGGCTAGGATACTGGACAGAGACCTTAATGTTTTATTTTAATTTTGTAAGACTGTGAGGAAAGGATACTTCACTCCAGGAGTAATTAAACAAAGAAACATGGATATGGTATATTAAAACAAACATTATTACTAGCACAGCATTAAAATCTTCAGCACACCAGAAAATAGCTTACAATTGTTTATTTTAAAACATGATTGCAACAATCACATACACACTAACCCAGGCTTTTGAGCCTTACTGCACCAAAGACAATACATATTGGCTTGGTTGGGTCCCACTCAAGACGTGGCAAGAACCAGCAGGCAATGGCTGCGAGTGCCTATGCCCCAACCACTGATGCCCATGCCGAGCCCAAAGGCGGCTTCTACTCCACCCTGACACCATCCTGTCCAATATTCCATAGGAAGATCATCCTCCTTGGGCTCTTCTTTCCAAACACGACGTTGAACTCCCAAATCTGGAAAGGGACCATCGGAAAGGTAGGAGTTGGCAATTGCAACTCCAAAAGGGGTTTCCTGCTCGCAAAATGCACGCGGAACACCAGCTCGTCATCATGGACACACTGTACCGACAAAAAGACAAGTTCATAATTTCGCGGAGACGTACATGATCAAAGCACTGCACATGGTTGACTTTGTCATCATGCAATCCAGAGACCAAAATAATACTCTCATCACCAAAGCAAATGACTAGCACAGATGACTGGAGAGACCATTGGGTCTTCCGCTCCTCTATGCCCAAACTCCACTAGAAGCAGAAGATAAAAAAAAAGCTTAGAGAAACGATCAACATTGAGCAGCTTCACAAGCCAAGCTTGCTAGTGAACTTCCATCAATGTCTTCTCCAAAATCTCCAAAGTGTAATGGAGTGGAGGAAAACTGGAAAGGGCTGAACATAGAACATACAGTGCAAAAGGAGCCTATTTGGTCCATCGAGTCTGCACCCACCCACTTAAGCCGTCACTTCCACCCTATCCCCATAACCCAATAACCCTCCTAACTTTTATGGCCACTAAGGGCAATTTATCATGGCCAATCCACCTAACCTGCACTAATCTTTGGACTATGGGAGGAAACCGGAGCACCCGGAGGAAACCACGCAGACACAGGGTGAACGTGCAGACTCCGCACATACAGTGACCTAGCAAGGAATCGAACCTGGGACATTGGCACTGTGAAGCCACAGTGCTACCCACTTGTGCTACCGTGCTAAAGACAGCCATTGTCGCCCACACCATCCAAGATCTCATGAAGAGGAAATCTCTCCGTGCCTGAAAAAATGACAGAACCAACAAGACAAAGAGGAGAGCTTGTCAATTAACCACGGTGGAGGTACAAAGAACTAGGAAAATCAAGAAGCAATAGTGGACTGAGAAAGCCAAGAAGCTGCAACTCCTTGCTGACAAGCGTGACACCCGGGGCTTCTTCAGTGCCAAGGCACCCAATGCCCTAGGCCTCAACACAATGCGGAGTAAGGACAGAAACCTCTTGAGAGAAGGAGAAAACATCGACCTTCAAAGAACTGCTAAATAGAACCATAGATGGGGACGCATTTGAAGAAATCCCCCAACTCCTCATTATTGGACGTCCTGGACTCTCACGAAGCATGGGAAGCTGCCATTAAACACATGAAGAATGGAAAAGCCACAAGGGTCCCATCGAAGATTTTAAGACTTTTAGATTTTAAGAAGAGTTCACCTGTCATCTCCATCAGCTGTTGCTAAAAATCTGGGACAGAGCATAAATTCCTGCTCACATTAGGGATGCCGTCGTCGCCACCATCTGCAAAAGGAGGGAAAGCGGCTGTGAGAACTACCAGAGGAATCTCCCTTCTGTCCATCGCCAGGAAGATCATCGCCCAAATCCTTGCTAGCCACCTTCTCTCAGTCTCTGAGAAAATCCTTCCAGGAACACAGTCTCGCGTCAGCCCAAACCGTGGAACAGTGGACATGATATTCGTTTCTCGGCAACTTTGTGAGAAATGCCAGAAGCAACACTCACCAACAGAAATAAGACTGAAACCTTTGAGGTCAATAATGGAATCATGCAGGACCTTCCTTCATCTTGTCAGGAGCAAGTTTCCCAGTAGAGTAGACATAGTCTACAGGATGGATGGAAAACCTTTAACTGGTTAAAATTCAAGAAGAAAACACGACACTGAACTTGGTCTCAGCCTCAACCTCAAGTTGATTCAAGGCCTTTACCAACCCACCCCTAGACAAGATCCAGTCTGTCCCATCATAGGTTTACCAGACTGATTGCAGGGATAGCGGGACTGTCACATGAGGAGCGATTGACTAGATTGGGATTGTTCTCGCTGAAGTTCAGAAGAATGAAGGGGGATCTCAGAGACTTATAAAATTCTAACAGGACTAGACAGGGAAGATGTTACCAATGATGGGTGTGTCCAGAACCAGGGGTCACAGCCTGAGGATTCAGGGTAAACCATTTTGGACAGAGTTAAGGAGACATTTCTTCACACAAAGAGTGGCGAGCTTGTGGAATTCATTACCACAGGAAGTAGTGCTGGAATGGCGGAGCAGGCTCGAAGGGCCAAAAGGCCTCCTCCAGCTCCTATCTTCTATGTATCTATGTATGTATCAAAATCAACGACTTTAGGGCAGCACAGTGGCCTAGTGGTTACCACAACCGCCTCTCGGCGCTGAGGTCCCAGGTTCGATCCCGGCTCTGGGTCACTGTCCGTGTGGAGTTTGCACATTCTCCCCGTGTCTGCGTGGGTTTCGCCCCCACAACCCAAATATGTGCAGAGTAGGTGGATTGGCCACGCTAAATTGCCCCATAATTGGAAAAAATAATTGGATAATCTAAATTTTTTTTTAAAGAAAAAAAAATCAACGACTTTACCAACCCATCATGGGGCAAGATCCGGCCTCTCCCATCAAGGTCAACGGAGAACTTTTTCAAAGCGCTGGACAAACTAATCATGGCGTTCCTATGGGGGGAGAATCCTAGGATCCCAAAGAAGGTCCTACAAAAAACAAAATCCGGGCTAGCCCTCCCAAACCTACAATTCTACCACTGGGCGGCAACAGATGAGCGAGTAAGGGGATGGATCCAGGAGCCAGAGGCCGAGTGGGTGCGCGCGGAGGAGGCCTCCTGCGTGGGGACCTCCCTCCGGGCCCTCGCCACAGCAGCACTCCCATCCCCACCCAAAAAACACTCCAGCAGCCCAGTGGTGACAGCCACCCTCCAATCCTGGAACCAACTGCGGCAGCAATTTGGCCTGATGAAAATGTCGGACAAGGCTCCCATCTACAACAACCATAGGTTCACACCAGCACTGACTGACGCCACCTTCAAAAGGTGGAGGCAGGACGGAGGGACACTGACAGTCAGGGACCTATACACGGACGGCAGGATCGCTACACTGGACGAACTGAGACAGAAATTTTGGCTAGCCGGGGGAACGAGCTACGGTATCTGCAGTTCAAAAACTTCTTACGAAAGGAGACAAGGATGTACCCACAACCGCGACTACTGGAAGACCTACTGGACGCAAGTATCCTAGATAAAGGGAACTGTAGCGACATGTCTGACCGACTGGTAGAAAGGGCCGACACCATACTGGACGCAACAAGAAAGAAATGAGAGGATGACCTGGGGATTGAGATAGGGTGGGGACTCTGGAGCGAGGCACTGCATAGGGTCAACTCCACCGCTACGTGCACAAGGCTCAGCCTGACGCAACTAAAAGTGGTACATAGAGCCCACTTAACAAGAACCCCTATGAGTAGGTTCTTCCCGGAGGTGGAGGGCAGATGTGAACGGTGCCAAAGAGGCCCGGCCAACCACGCCCATATGTTCTGGTCTTGTCCCAGACTTGTGGTGTACTGGGCAGCCTTCTTCGAGACTATGTCCAAAGTGGTGGGGGTGAGGGTGGAGCCATGCCCGATAGTGGCAGTCTTCGGTGTTTCAGACCAGCCAGATCTATTCCTGGGGAGGAGGGCGGACGCCCTTGCATTTGCCTCCCTGATCGCCCGCCGTAGAATTCTGTTTGGCTGGCGGTCAGCAGCACCACCCAGAGATGCAGACTGGTTGTCCGACCTCTCGGAATCTCTCCAAATGGAGAAAATCAAATTCGCTATCCGAAGGTCAGACGACGGCTTCCACAGAACGTGGGAGCCATTCATGCAACTGTTCCAGGACCTGTTTGTGGCCAACGAACAAGAGGAAGAATAGCCGAGTGGTCAAGAATCAGGGGAAAATAGTTGGGAGTCAGGGGAAGGTAGCCGGGGCATGGAGGGGAGAGATGGACTGGGGGGGTGGGGAGTCGGCTAAACCTGAGGAGGGGCGAACCACAGCACAGCCAAATATCGCACACTGTGATTTTCACCCCGGCACCCAAAGGTGTGCTTGCCCCCCCAGTCCCCACCCCTCCCGCAGGCAGTCGCCTACTTATGTGGTGTGGGTAATTTTGCCAGATGTACGGAGATGCCGCTGTCGAGCTGGTGCACAATACCCCACTAGTTATTCCATTTTATATGTTATTGTATTTTTTTTTATGTTCAGGTGTGCCCTTCGCCTCTAAATGTGTGTGTATATATATATATATATATATATATATATATATATATATATATGTATGTGTGTTTCTTATTCTGTGTACATAACAGTAATTATACCTAGTTCAAAAAAAAACCAATAAAACCATTTATTAAAAAAAAGATCAACAGAGAAGCCCTCCAAAAGGTGGAACATTTCCCAAACATGGAAAGCCACCGCTTTTCCAAGGCTGATATTGATGCAAAGATCCAACACCACAGCCAAGATCGCCTCCTTTGAACACCCAAGGACAAGAATGGTTTCCAACCACGACATCCGGTTGACACCAAGATGCTGGTGTATAAGGTGGTCGTCCTCCCAACTCTTCTATGGGGCTCAGAAGCCTGGTCTACTTTGAACCAGACGACACCTCAAGCCCTGGAGAGGTATCATCCATCCAAAGACAGATACTCCGCATCAGCTGGAAGGACAGGTATATTAACATCAGTATCCTTGAAGGAGCCAAGAGCACCAGCATCGAAACCATGATCACCCAAAATCAACTCTGCTGGGCTGGCTATATGCTTCGATGTCACTGTGTCAACTGCCAAAGCAAATCTTCTTTATTCAGCTCAAGGAAGGCTTCCGAACAAGAGGAGGACAAAGCAAGTGCTTGAAAGACCCTGAAGGCTTACCTCAAAAAATGCAACAACGACGTTGATGCCTCAGAGACCCTTGCTCAGAAGAGACCTACTTGGAAGAACCTCCGGATTGAAGAGGCACAATTCTTCGTGGACAGCTGACGGCAAGAGGAGGCCCAGAAAGGGAGCCCGAGAACCAGCGATCAAGAATCCAAGAACCAATCCCACCTCCTGGAAACATCTGTCAAGCTTGCAGTCAAAGTTGGGGCTCTAGGATCGGGATCGCCAACCATGCAAGAACAGAATACATGGCCAGTAACAAGAAGTTTCTTAGAATGGACAATCATTCTCATTAGACTGCCGAAAATAGTGAATGAAATTGGCACGGTTCGGTCCCACACAAAAGACTTGGATATCACTGGACGGGCAGAATCATCTTTTCTCCTTCCCACATCATACAATGAAATCCTATTTAAATTACATAGGTTAAACTCAACTCAGTTTATTAAAATTTTTATTTTGTTCTTAAAGTTACAAAGTCTTTTTTTTAAGTTTTAGAGTACCCAATTCATTTTTTCCAATTAAAGGTACAAATCTAGCGGGCCAATCCACCTACCCTGCACATCTTTTGGTTGTGGGGGTGAAACCCATGCAAACACGAGAGAATGTGCAAACTCCACACGGTCAGTGACCCAGAGCCGGGATCAAACCTGGGACCTCGGCGTTGTGAGGCAGCTATGCTAACCACTGCGCTACCGTGCTGCCCCCAAAAGTTACAAAGTCAAAGTCAATGTGTAGAGTAGACAGGGCAAGACCTTAAGCTATCTCCTTGCTTGTGGCAAAAAACAATTTGACTGAAATTTAATCAAATTCATGGTATCCATAAGAGACATACAAGATGGATGCAGACATGAAAAGGGATTGCACCTCACCTTCGGCTTGATCTGATTCTTGATCTAAGCCAAAAGGCCAAGATTACAGTAGCGATTGGGAACCAGCATTGAAAGTATGAGAAGCTTTAATATATGCTCCAGTGCTCATTCTTCTGAAATAACTAGCAATCACACCAGCAGCTTTGTGTGAAGTTCTCAGCTCAACATCTCAATTTTTTCCTACCAAGACTAGTAACTACCAAGCCATTGCTCTCGTGACAGATAGCTGTAAAAAGTCTCCAGATACACCCCAAACTTGGAATGTAAAAAGCTATCATTTAATTCCACAGCTAGGGCTTTCTCAGAGCTCAATTAAATACATGCTCAGTCTCGTGTTTCACTCCAATCTCAATGAAATGCACATCATTTCCACAATTAGTAACCACTGTCCAGTTACAGTTTATTCCTGGTAATGCCAAGTACTTTTTGCACTACAAAATTGTTTTTAAAAATGATCAGAGAGTGTAGGTTAAGTAACTTTGAATGAGGGGTAGACCTTACCCAGATTGCCCAGTGAGGCAAATTAAATAAACTTGAAACAGGTAAAAAGTAGCCTGTTGAGCTGGATCCTAAAATTCGATTATCAATTTGAACTTTATTAAATGCATGCAATTAATATTGCAGATTTAAAGATGTAATTTGGTAGCAAATTTGCAAAAGTGCAATATTTGAGCAACTGGATGAATTACCACCAAATATTCTAATCAAGCTCCGAGTCAATTGTGCATTCATAATGACCAGACTTCTCCTACCTGATTCCAAACAGAACTATTTATTTGGAAAGATTTTAAAGTCCATTACTAAAGATAAGATCGCGGAGTGCTTGGAAGTGCATGATAAAATAGGACTGAGTCAGCATGGCTTCGTCAAGGGGAGATCATGTCTGCCAAATCTGTTAGAGTTCTTTGAGGAAGTAGAACATAGAACATACAGTACAGGAGGCCATTCGGCCCATCAAGTCTGCACCGACCAACTTAAACCCTCACTTCCACCCTATCCCTGTCACCCAATAGCCCCTCCTAGCCTTTTTGGGCAATTTATCATGGCCAATCCACCTAACCTGCACACCTTTGGACTGTGGGAGGAAACCGGAGCACCCGGGAGGAAACCCATGCAGACACTGGGAGAACATGCAAACTCTGCACAGAGTGGACCAGCGGGTCAACAAGTAACAAGGATGTTGGACAAAGGAGGACCAGCGGATGTGATTTCTTTAGATTTCCAGAAAGCCTTTAACAAGGTGCCGCATAGGAGACTGTTGAATAAGTTAAGAGCCCATGGTGTTAAGGGTAAGATCCTGGCATGGATAGAGTTGGCAGAAGGCAGAGAGTGGGGATAAAGTGGTCTTTTTCAGGATGGCAGCCGGTGACTAGTGATGTACCTCAGGGGTCGGTGCTGGGACCACAACTTTTCACAATATGCATTAATGATCTGGAGGAAGGAACTGAAGGCACTGTTGCTAAGTTTGCAGGTGATACAAAGATGTGTAGAGGGGCAGGTAGTATTGAGGAAGCAGACGGGCTGCAGAAGGATTTGGGCAGGCTAGGAGAGTGGGCAAAGATGTGGCAGATGGAATACAATGTGGAAAAATATGAGGTTATGCATTTTGGAAGGAGAAATGGTGGCATAGACTATTTTCTAAATGGAAGATGCTTAGGAAATCAGAAGCCCAAAGGGACTTGGGAGTCCTTGTTCATGATTCTCTTAAGGTTAATGCGAAGATTCAGTTGACAGTTAGGAAGGCAAATACAATGTAAGCATTCATGTCAAGAGGGCTAAAATACAAGACCAGGGATGTACTTCTGAGGCTATACTTCTGGTCAGACCCCATTTGGAGTACTGTGATCAGTTTTGAGCCCCGTATCTAAGGAAGGATGTGCTGGGCCTTGGAAAGAGTCCAGAGGAGGTTCACAAGAATGACCCCTGGAATGAAGAGTTTGTCGTATGAGGAACGGTTGAGGACTCTGGGTCTGTACTCGTTGGAGTTTTGAAGGATATGGGGGATCTTATTGAAACTTACAGGATAGTGCAAGGCCTGGATAGAGTGGACGTGGAGAGGATGTTTCCACTTGTAGGAAAAACTAGAACCAGAGGACACAATCTCAGATTAAAGGGATGATACTTTAAAACAGAGATGAGGATGAATTTCTTCAGTCAGAGGGTGGTGAATCTGTGGAACTCTTTGCTGCAGAAGGCTGTGGAGGCCAAATCACTGAGAATCTTTAAGACAGAGACAGATAGGTTTTTAATCAATAAGTGGATCAGGGGTTATGGGAGAAGGGGAATGGGGATGAGAAAAATATCAGCCACAATTGAATGGCGGAGCAGACTCGATGTACCGATTCTGCTCCTATGTCTTATGGACTTATGGTCTTAATGCATAATAATAGAATAGGGATGAAAATTAACAGTCTGCTGACCAAAACCAATAGTTTTACCACAAACCAACAAAATTTGAGAAAACGCACCAATGAATGCTAAATCACAAAAGTACCAACATTTTAAATTTCATTGGCTGTAAAGGGTTTTGGGAACATATCTTCCTCCTCTCCAGCCCCAGATACATCTACCCTGAATGGCCAGACATTCCAAGATAATTCTTAAAGTATATGGTTCCTCTTCCAATACTGAAGTCTCGCTGAAATAGCAAGACAAAGCAACATTTCTTGAAACATTGCTTATATCCAAAGTTTACAGGATTAAAAACAGAAACGAAAGTCCCTTCTTATAGAAACACTGGTGCCACAGAGCTTCCTGAACACATTTCTCCTGAGAGAAGTGTCCAGCATATAAATTGTGAAATCTTGCAAGGTTTTAAGTCAGTAAAATATGCCATTTCCCACCCCACCCTTTATATATTAGAAGCATGTTTTGCAATAGATACAAACTGATCAAAGCACTCCCTCAAAAAAGGAACCAAGTCCATCAGCAATGCTTTGAAGGTCATCAACTTTCACAAAGTATTTAGATCGCCGCTAGCCAGAACGGTATTTGATGCCCACAAATATACATTCCTGAGCCATAAAGAACCAAGTCTGTAAATTACAATTTCTCCACGCATCCTTTAACAAAATTTCCATTTGAGCAGGATACAGCTTCACAAACTATCCAAATTTTTTATACCCAAAATACAATATTGAATTGCATGAGTGTAAACTAAATCAAGTTTATAACAAAACCAGAAAATGCTGAATAAACTCAGCATCTGTGGCGAGAGAAACAGAGTCAGCGTTGAGTTCATATTATTGTTCAATGTAGAAGTCATATGGATCCAAAACATTAACTGTTTCGCTCCCCACAGATGCGGCACACCTGCTGAGTTTATCCAGAATTTCTGCTGAATTTATCCAGCATTTTTTTTTAAATATAAGATTTCCAGCATCTGCAGTATTTTGTTTTCAAAACTGGGTCAATGAGGAAGTACTGCAGGTTTTATATGCAGCGACGAGGTCATCTCTAAATAACCAAGTCCACAATGGATCTAATGGGAAAATAACTTTGCTTTTTAAATACATAATCCAGAAACAATAAAGTCAGGATCAGAGGCCATTTCAAAGGACAATACCAAGGCTGCAAAGGGCAACACCAAGGTTGATGAGGGAACAGAAGGTAAATCACAAATTGACAACACGATGACGCCAACCTCACAGGTAACAGAAGGAAAAGTTGATTAATGGAGATAAAGGGCTAAGTTGTCAGGTTTTAGGAAAGAACAAATAAATGTGGGAGACTGTTGAGTGAGCACTGATTTCAATCACATGAGATCTCCTTTGGCTTTGCAGGAAGAAAAAAAGACTAATTTATAAAACATTTTTTGCAACCAAAGCACTTTTGGAGTGTAGTCACTGCGGCAACCAATTTGCACACATCATCCACTCATAATTCAGGGGAAAGCGATCAGATCAATTTTTGAGACTTACTGAGCATGGAATATTGGCCAGGAACACAAGGAATCACTTCCTTGTACTTTTTTTTTTAAATTTAGAGTGCCAATTATTTTTTCCAATTAAGGGGAAATTTAGCGTGGCCAATCCACCTACCCTGCACATCTTTGGTTTGTGGGGGTGAAACCCAGTCAGACACGGGGTGAATGTGCAAAGTCCACACGGGCAGTGATCCAGGGTCGGGATTCGAACCCGGGTCCTCAGCGCCGTAGGCAGCAATGCTAACCACTGTGCCACCGTGCTGCCCCTACTTCTTTAAAATCGGGTCATGGTATGTGTTTATGCCTGATCTGAAAGAATGCGCTTGATAGTACAGCACTCTCGATACTGAGCCCTGCACCGGAATGCCAGCCTTCCCAGTACTCAATTCCGGGATTGGGTCTTAAAGCCTACAACCTTCTGATTTAGAGGAGAGTTTGTTGGAAACTGAGCTATGGCTGACAAGCCATAAAATGCAAATAGTGCAAATGTTAGTCAGTGCTGAGATTTATTTTCATAATCAATATGTAGATTTCATCAACTCTCTTTTTGCTGTAATATGATTTATATAGTATCTTTTAAGGGAATGAAATGTCCCAAGTTACTTCACAGGAACACTATAAAGCAAAGTATGGCACAAAGCCACAGAAGGAGATATTAGATGGCTAAAATCTTGGTCAGAGTTAAAGGATCAAAGCAAGATAGAAAGGTGGACAGGTATCAGAGGGCGAGGTATTCCAGACCTTAGGGCCTAGGCAACTGAAGACAAGGTTGGAACAATTAAAATTAGGGATGCACAACGCGTACCATAAAGGAAGGTTGAAGCAAAATAGAGATGCAGTTATGGAGAAGCTAATTAAGTACAGGAGAAAGGAACAGAAGTATATGGTAATAGGGTTAAACAAGTAAACGAGGATCACGTGGGTATAATGCTAGCATAGAGTAGTTAGGACATTTTTTTTTCTTTCCCAGGATATGGGTATCTGTGACCAGACCACCATTGGTTGCTCATCCATAATTGCCCTGGAGAAAGCGGTGATTCGTCTTCTTGAACCACTGCAACACACCCATGGTGCTGTGAGGAAATGTGTTCCAGGATTTTGACACTGATATAACTTCCAAGTGCAGATGGTGTGTGGCTTGGAGGGTATCTTGCAGGTGGTGGTGTTCTCATGCATCTTTTGCCCTTCGAGGTGGTAAAGGCTGGGGGCTTGGAAGGTGGTGTCAAAGGAGACTTAATCACTTGCTGTAGTGCACCTTGTAGATAATACACACTGCTGCTGCTTTGCATCAGCGTGGTGGGAGTGAATGTTTTAGGTACTGGAGGGGATGCCAATCAAATGGGTTACTTTGTCCAGGATGATGAGAGGTTCTGGCGTGTTGTTGGAGCTGCACTCATCCAGACAAGTAGAGAGTATTGCATCACACTCCTGACTTGTGCCTTGTAGATGGTGATCAGGCTTTGGGGAGTCAGGTTACATAATTCTTGCTCTTATAGACATAGCAATTATATGCCTGGTCCAGTTCAGTTTCTGGGCAATGGTAACCTACAGGATGTGGATGATGGGGGGCTGAGCACTGAATGCCACAAAATGTCATGGGGAGATTCTCTCTCATTGGATATGACCATTGCTGGCATTTGTGCAGAACAAATGTAAGTAGCCACTTATCAGTGTGAAGGTTGTCCTGGCCTTGTTCCGTATGGACAGTGACTGCTTCATTGTCCAAGGAATCACAAATGTAATTAACATTGCGCAATCATCAGTAAACATCCCGACTTCCAACCTTATGATGATGGTGGAAAGGTCATTGATGAAACAACTGAAAATGGTTGGGCGGAGAATACCACCCTGAGGAACAGCTGAAACAACGTCTAAGGATCGAGATGACTGACCTCCAACAACACAAAATCTTCCTTTTGCTAGGTATGTCTCCAACCATAGGGAGTTTTCCCCAATTCCAACTGACTCCAGTTTTGATAGGGCTCCTTGAAACCAGCCCTCCGCTTCCCTGGATTACCATTTACTTCAATTTTGCTCTGCGATGCCGCACTCCATTAAATGCTACATTGATGTAACCTCACCTGTTTGGGCTAAAACTATAATGAGGTCAGGAGCCAAGAGGCCCTATCAGAATCCAAACTGAGTGTAACTGAGCAAGTTATTACACTGCAAGTGCAGCTTGTTAGCACAGTGAACAACACCTTCCTTAATTTTGCTGATGGCCTGTTTGTACTGCAAATCCTATGTAAAATAAATTTTCTGCACACAGCATTCTGTAACTGAAATCTTTGTTGTGGTTCTTCAGGCATTTTGCGGAGTTGGTGAAATACCTGCATAAATCAACCATTGCTATATATGCATTGTCAATGGTATAAAAATAAGCTCTGCTGGGATTCCCGAAACAGGGAAGCACGGTAGCAGTGGTTAGGACTGCTGCTTCACAGCACCAGGACCCCAGGTTCAATTCCCGCTTGGGTCACTGCCTGCGCGGAGTCTGCACGTTCTCCCCGTATCTGCGAGTTTCCGGTGCTCCGGTTTCCTCCCGCAAATCCTGAAAGACATGCTTATTAGGTGAATTGGACATTCTGTATTCTCCCTCTGTGTACCCGAACAGGCGCCGGAGTGTGGCACCTAGGGGATTTTCACAGTAACTTCATTGCAGTGTTAATGTAAGCCTACTTGTGACAATAATAAAAATGATTACTACATGCAGTTTTAGCACTAATCAGCAGCTTATTTTAAAAACGAGATTAAAACCACACTGCCAGACCATCACTCACCGTCAAACTTGCTCTGTGCCCTCCCTGCCAGCCTTGCCTTCTCCTCTCTAATAAAGTAGATTCAATTGCATAGAGATATTGACCAACAGATTAACTAAACTGGATAAACATGAGAATAAAATGGAGTGTCAAGAACTTAAAAAAGGAAAAAAAAGAAACATTTTCGGAAGATTAAATGCTAACTCTTCAATACATCTTCTAGTTAGCCAATTATGAATCTTCAGTCCATGATGCATCATGCTGGTAGTTAAACTGCTTACAGTAGTTAAGACTTGGATGGATCACGCTGTGCATTTAAAACATTAATTAACAGCACCAACAGCAAATGGTATTTTCAGCCCACAGACTGAAACCATGCTGTTACTTCGCATCGATTTGGGAAGTTGTGAAATGACTCAGGAACGCACACATTGTGCTCTTTACATATCATCATAGCTATTGCCCAGACTTGCACATTTTACTTAACCTTCTAATCCAGGTCGTGTAAATAAAATATACTGTGAGCTGTTAGTTCAATCAGCGGTGAAATAGCTATCACACAAACTCTCATTTTAATATAAACAAAGTGAGACAAGTTCGTACTGCTTGGAGCACAGGGTGAATTAAAGGGGAGAGACCATTTAAAATTGCAGCATGAGGCAAAGATCTGATTTCCAGTCCGTCAGACTCTCATTGTAAAGTATCCCAACTAATAATACTTGATTTAAACTATTTAAAGCTAGTTCTATAAATAAGGCTATGTTTATTATGCAATAGTTATAGAATTTTATTAGTAGTGGAGTTAGCCACTTTTAACTTCTACACAAGCCCTAAATATTCTTCGTGGCAGTAGCTTGATTCTTTTCATGGATCGCAAGAACTGCTATTTATATCATATAAAGTAGGGTCCAGAAGGTTTTGATTGATTGTCACATATACCGAAGTACAGTGAAAAGTATCTTTCTGTGGCCAAGGGAACCTGCACAGTACGTACACAGTAGACAAAACGAATAATCAACAAAGAACATCGACAAAGTGATTGGTTACAAAGCAAATACATGAGCAAGAGCAGCATACGGCATCCTCCTATTTTAAAATACGGAAATGGACAGCATGTGCGAGCGACAATAAATCAAATGTGTATTTTACTATTGTCTGTGATCAAAGTGTTTGCGTGAGGTTAGTATGTAATTATTTTCCCGTGGTGTGGCTGTCCCAAGCTATGGTGAATTTTTAAAATAAAGATTATTTATTATCATGCATTCTTCCAAGGTTTTAATGCAATATCTCACATTGCCACACAAAGTTGAGATACAGATGAAGAAAAATTACAATCAGAAGTGGCAATAATTTTGGTATTTTTTTGTAGTAAGCTGTAGTTTCTCAGTAAGAATTGATACTTTTGTTAGATTGTCAGCCTTGAAAAACAGAGGAATCA
The DNA here is from genome assembly GCF_902713615.1 of Scyliorhinus canicula. Lineage (NCBI taxonomy): Eukaryota > Metazoa > Chordata > Chondrichthyes > Carcharhiniformes > Scyliorhinidae > Scyliorhinus > Scyliorhinus canicula. Next base: position 62,271,137 of record NC_052166.1, read on the forward strand.
CAGTAAGTTGTCATGCTTCTTGCAGTTGAATTTCCAGGAGGCTGGTTTTCATGTGAGCTTGAAGTCAGATCAGGCATGGGGACACCACCTCCTCCCTCATTCAAGGTATAGATATTCTAGCAATGCTGAGGAGGTTCCTAACCCTTGTGGCAGATTCTAGGACCAGAGGGCACAATCTCAGAGTAAGGAGTGGCCCATTTAAGACACTGGAGGAGGAATATCTTCTCTAGAGGGTAGTGAGTCTGTGGAATTCTTTACCACAGGGAGCTGCAGAGGTTGGGTTATGTTCAAGGCTGAGATAGACAGAATTTTAATCAGTAAGAGAATCTTGGGAATGGAGATAAGGCAGGAAAGTGGGGTTGAGAATCATATCAGATCAGTCATGATCTCATTGAATGGCACAGCAGACATGATGGGCCAAACGGCCTATTTCTGCTCCTACTATTATGGTCGTATGGTGTACCTTTCAGCAGGTTCAATGGATTTTCGGATGTTGTTTCATATCTAAACAGCTTCTTTTTTTTAAAAAAAGCACCGTTAACAAATATGGCTGCCATAAATCATGTGACCAATTACCTGTTCAAAGTCCTCCATCCCAAAAAAAGTGGGTTGTTTTTGTCCCCCCCCCCACATACTGTGTTTTAGCCTTTCACACGTTGCGAGCTTTTGAGATAGCCAAAATAGCCATTCAATTCAAATTACTCTTGGAATGTCTTTCACGATAAGGACAATGAATTTTAATGGTTCTATTGCCCAGGATGACAAGAAGATAATGCCAAAATCAACATGTTGTCAGCTTTCTTAAATATGTAGTTTTAAAATTTGTAATATCTTTAGGCCTGTACTGACCACGACAAAACCATGCCATTGATCTTTTAAATCACAATCTGTTCTCTTGTAATGTCTTTTTTTATATTAATGTGCAGATTCCTTGAAAGAAAAACATCAAATTTAAATGAAGTAATGCTGGTTAATGGATAATTCTTGCCCTTGAGGCCAGTTAGAACTCTCCTCCCCTTCTTTGTACAGCCTTTAATGGCTCATCCAAAAAAACAGCATCTCCTACACTGGAGGGGACAAAGTCAGTCAGTGACCCCACAAACTGACACCTATAGAGAAAGTATCCACTGAATAATTGAACTTGCTATATTGGTCAACAAAGTGAGGGACCTATTGCTGGCATACCAACACAGCACAGGGTGAGGAAAGTGTAGGGAAAAAGACTGCAATTACAGCAAGGATATAAGAGGTAAACTTGGCACATGATATAAGCAAGTAACCAGAATGGTGTCCAATACTGATAATCTCAGTTAATACTACTCACAAGGAGTCATCCGCTATAGGGAAATTGAAACTGCCAACCCATCAGGCTCAATCACGCATACGAACATTAGATTGTGCTCTGCTAAAAATAAACCGATTAAATCAATACTGCATAATATTCACAAACTTCAGGGCTAGGAAAGATTGTACTTCTTAGAGACCCACAATCCGTGCAGCATGCTTCTATTGTACAGTAATTTAAGACTTCATGAATTTATCACCAACTCTTTGCACAGATTCTCAACAGGCTAACTTAAAATACATCATAAGATATCTCTGTATGTTGTTTCTCTGTCGAAGACCCAAAGTTACGTTTTGCTGGAGTGAAGATCCCATGTTAACTAATTGCCCTGGGTAACAACCAGTAGGCAAGGGAACCAGTGCTTGCTAGTTATCTGCAATGGGGATGATGCCAATCCTGGCCTCTGCCAGAGAGTGCTGCATGATGGGGAACATAAGCAACATTCTCCTCACAAGGAAAATAACTTTTACCCTTTTAGAACAAAATCTTTTGAAGCTCAGTAACATTAACCTACCATGACATGTTAAAAGGTGTCTGGCAGGATTTAGAAAATTCAATAGTTAATTCGAGAATCATAAAATTTACAGTGCAGCAGGATTCAGCCCAGCGAGTCTGCACCGGCTCTTGGAAAGAGCACCCTACTTAAGCCGATACCTTCACCCTATCCCCGTAACCTAGCAATCCCATCTAACCCAAGGGCAATTTAGCATGGCCAATCCATCTAACGTGCACATCTTTGGACTTTGGGAGGAAACCGGTGCACCCGGAGGAAACGCACGCACACATGTGGAGAACGTGCAGACTATGCTAACATGCTACCCCAACTAAGCAGCAGAACTAGCAGTGGCACATAGACACACTAGATACTGGAATATTGGGATGATACATATTCGATTTCCACAGTTCATTGATTAACCACATAATTTTAATGAACTGTTAAATAAGTTCAAAAAGACTATATTATTAATACTATCAACTTATAGTGAGGCTATACAACAGCGTGTTTCTCCTCTATTACAGGATATATATCTATGCTACAATACTGCTGTCTTTTACTTTTAATAACAAACACAGGCAAAGATGAGAAAGTATTTGGGAAGTACAAGAGATAAGAGCTCAAAAATGATCATGTTGAACAATTTCAGCTGAGAATGCCCTTGGATTGCCCTTTAAACTGCACTGCATGCTCTCGTGATGAAAATACATTCTTAGGGAAGGAATCATGCCACATTCTAGTCCTCAAGAAGTCATTAGCAGAGAACACAGAATCAGACTTTTACTTTTGGACAATTAAACAACCAACTGGAATTGGAAGCTCCACAAATATCTCCAGCCTCAATGATTGGGGAGTCCTGCATAGCAATGCAAAAGAGAAAAGCTGAAGCATTACAAAACACACAAGTGAGGCTCAAGGAAGAACAAGGGAATACTGTCGTTCAGATTTGTACCCTTGAGTTTGTTCGCAGAGTATTATTAACTTCAGGAAACTTTCTTTATTGCTTTACTATTTCTTTCCCATGTGCATTCCTACATATTTCTAATTTTAGACAATCTGTATGAAAACTGTATTTAATTGATTGTGTGTGAATTATGACAATGTTGAGCTATAAAGATATCGCAGCTGAAACAAGATGGCAACCGTACAGCAAAAATGCTTACTTGCCAGACGCAGCTAACTAAGCCACTCACATCAAATGCCTTTCAAAACATGCTGTTGTATAGCCTCAGCATAAGTTGATGCCTTTCGAAAATGAGTTTTGCAGAATGAAAAACCTACAAGAATGTGCACATTAATCATCGGAATTTAAGCTAATTGAGCACAGGAATTTCCAAATGAAAAGAAAAACAGCCACAGTCTATCTAGTTCTGACGGGACGGAGCACATTCATACCTATTTGAAGAAAGATTCACATCAAGTGAGCCGATAAATGACAGTACAAAAGTGTATAATGAATGAACTGAAATAGCATTGGGAGACTCAAAGGGTCCTGCAAGTAATAGTAAACGCAGCACTTCCAAAGGGGAGACAAAAATATGGACATAATTAAAAATACAAAAAGAAAGAATATTGGATGCAGAACAGTAAAAGAATGCTAACTAGAGTACATAGAATTTACAGTGCAGAAGGTGGCCATTCGGCCCATCGAGTCTGTACCGGCTCTTGGAAAGAGCATCCTACCCAAGGTCAACACCTCCACCCTATCCCCATAACCCAGTAACCCCACCCAACACTAAGGGCAATTTTGGACACTAAGGGCAATTTAGCATGGCCAATCCACCTAACCTGCACATCTTTGGACTGTGGGAGGAAACCGGAGTACCCGGAGGAAACCCACGCACACACGGGGAGGATGTGCAGACTCCGCACAGACAGTGACCCAAGCCGGAATCGAACCTGGACCCTGGAGCTGTGAAGCGATTGTGCTATCCACAATGTTACCGTGCTGCCCACACTCAGTAGTGATGTAATTTTGGTTACTATGTCTTCCAACAAAGGTCATGCATGCACGGGGGAGAATCACAAGAATAATCCCTGGTGGATAAACTGTGAGAACATATATGGAAAGAGCCGATTTTAAAAAATTGATTTCTTGAGATGTGGGCATCCTTGGCAAGGCCAACATTTATTATTCATCTCCAAATGTCTTTGAGAAGGTAGTTGTGAGCCACCACGAATGCCACAATTTATGCAGTATTGATACACCCAGAGTTCTGTAAGGGATGGATTTCCAGCATTTTGACCCAGCAACAGTGAAAGGACGGCCGAATAGTTCCAAGTCAGGATGGTGTGTGACTTGAAGGGAAACTTGCTGAATTGTGTTCTCATATGCCCTTGTTCATCTAAGGGGTAGAGGCAGCAGGTTTAGAAGACCCTATCAAAGAAATCCTGGCATGTTGCCGCAGTGCACCTTGCAGGCAATGCACACTGCAGACACAGTGTGCCAGTGTTAATGTGCTGGATGTAATGCCAATCGAGGGGTGGGAAATTGGGGAAGGGGCAAAGTATAATTGTATAATTTTCAGAAGTCTGTGTATATAAACACAGCTCACAAGCCTGATTCCATGCCAGCATTTTATGTAAATATTTATAATGGAAAAACTCCACAGAAAGATGTCAGCATTTATATTGGGGAAAAAAATCACATTGAAAACTGTGAGCATATTTCATATGTGCAAAACATATTGCATATTTCATAAGTGCAAAACATATTGCCTCACATTTTGTTTATATACCAAGTGAATAAGTCAAATTTCCATTTGAAATATTTTCACTTGCTACCTTTTCTCCAGTAACATTTTTAAAACTTCAACAAATTAAGCTTACCCTGTATTTTGTCTGTTTTAATGCCCTTCTTACAGCCCAAAACTGTTTCAAAAGTTTTGGGCTTTAATTGGTTTATTTTTAAAACCTCCAAATGGTTCTGACCAAACCTTTGCACTTTGATTATATGCAGTCAGCCAGATTCCCCAGCACAAATTTCCAAACCTTTACTTCAAGCAAGTGAAATACTTGGGTTAAATTAAAAATGCATTGTCAACTGCTTGGTCAGACCGATGCACTAGTGATCAGCTTTTGGGGCTACAGTTTTTTAAATAATAGTTATTAAAGAAACATTTGTTTCAAATGTATGATTTTGTTTAAATGACTTGCTTCTTTAACTGGATTTCAAACTGCAATAGAAAAGTGTTTTGGAACATCTTTCAACATTTTATGATATTAAAAGCTATAAACAAATTTGTATTTTTAGATCATGTGTGCTTATGGAACTTACATGTTTAGCACCATATAAAATGCAGCTGGATTCAAGGCTGTATGATTCTGAGCATTTGAACAATAATGGTTGATGGGACAATTGGACCGTTCCTCATTTTTGACGATAATAATAAACATTAAAAACAAAATAATAGGATTTCAAATCAGATTATTTTTAGGCAGTCCCATTCACTTTCACATGGACATTTGTTTTTAACAAATAACTGATACATTCAGTCTTTACAAGCCAGTTAGTCAATACAACTTCCCCATCATCCTCAAAAACAGGAAGGCGAGTAACCAAAAAGAACTGCACAATTGTGTTTCTGCAACAGAATTATCAGCTTTATGCACACATGCAAAATTGATAACCCAGTAACACACTGCCAAGAAAAATGCACTGCTGTGACCTCCAGATGTACTTTTTACTTCCACTAGAAATATTGGACCCAAACCTGTGGCATTATGCCCATACCCATTACATACAAAACGAGAGAGAAAATATTGGTAAATTGAAACTACCATGACTCACAAGCAAATTTTGACACCATGTCACAGCAGGGTTATCCAAGCTTTGTTCTTTGTCATCTACTTAAAAGGTATTGTGAAAGCCTTGGAGGTCACACCTAAAGATTAAGTATCAGTTCCATTCATTTCTGCATCTCAAACTGCTGACACCAACGTCTCAATGCTCCGATTCACAATTTATTCAAAAGGGAAACCACATAAAGGAGATTCCGATCTTGTCCCGCCGCATCAATATTACAGAGTAACTTGGAGAATGCAGATTAAATATGGTTACATGTTTAAGAACACATACAGCCAAGTTCACCCAATATTTTCATTCTAAAATTACAGAACTGACCTACCAGAGAGAAAATGCCCAATTAGATATGCCCCATACAAACTAGATGACAAGCATAATTGAAAGCCTCAGTAATGTACTGGCAAATGGTACAAGTTAAATTTGCACAGGTTTCATTTTACAGTAGCGCTATGACATGGTTGTTAAACGAAAATATTTTAGCCGTAACAAGTCACGTAATATAAAATCTATAATAAATCTAGGCGTCACTTTGTAAAGTCATCTTACTATTTAGACATGCTAAAAAGGGGTGTACGGCTGAAATACATGCACCGAAATGTACAGTTGATTTAAATAATATCTGCAAAAATACGAATCATGTCTAACGCAATGAATCTCAACAAACGAGTACAGTTCCTGCATCTATCTGAAGGTATTGGCGATGGTCCATTCCCCGCAATAAAAACGCAAGTATTATGCAGAAAGCGCATCGACAGATCAGCGAGTGTTAACTGTGACTTTTCCCCCCTCCAAAAAAAAGCATTTATTACATGTTACTATTCAATAGAGGATTGAGACGCTTGCAAATATTTAAGAATATATGGGGGGGGGGGGGATGCCTGCATCAAATTTGCACTGCTGAGATGATTCGCGAGCTGCTCATGCCCCAGCATGGAAATCGGGGGGGGTGGGTAATTTCTGCAACCAAAAAAAAAAGGTGGAAAATAGGGAAGGCTGCAGAAATTGCAGGGATCTTTAAAACAGTAGCGACCCCCCCCCCCCCCCCCCACCCCCCCACCCCCCAATCCCATCATCAGCCTTGCAGTCTGTGCGAGAAGGGGGCGGTTGGGTTGCTGCAGAGGGAAGTTTGGCTGAAGTTCTTGTGATTCCTCTGCAAACTTCCCAGGCTTGAAGCGCCCGCGCGCTCCGAGGATGCCCACCCGGGGACGCCCACTGGGCAGCGCAGTCCCGTCCGGCCCGCCGGCCGTCGCTAGGCGATTGCCCGGCAACTCCCGGCCTTCGCACTGCGGGCGCTCGGTCCCAGTTAACCCCCCTCACCTCGCAGGCCTGTTCGAATCATTCGGGGTTGGGGGGGTGAAACTCTTTTACCCGCACTTTATCTCCATTGAGCGGCGATCCCCGCAGTGTCTCTTTCTTTTCTTTCACACTCTCTCTCTCTCTCGGCGCCGGAGAAACAAGCGCAGCTCTCCCACCGCACCGGAAATCAGCCCGCTTGGCAACGGAAGTGACGTCCCCGCCGGCCACGCGGTATCCCGGCAACCGGCCCCGCCCGCTGGTAAACAAAGCCAGGCGCCTGTTCCAGGGGCGCTGCCCCGCGCCCAGGAACCCAGGAGCAGCAGCAGCTTCACTAGCTCATGGCTGATCTTCTGCCTCCATGCCATTTAATAATAATAACAATATTTTATTAGTGTCACAAATAGGCTGACACTGCAATAAAGTTACTGTGAAAAGCCCCTAGTCGCCATATTCCGGCGCCTGTTCGGGTACATAGAGGGAGAATTCAAGAATGTCCAATTCACCTAACGAGCACGGCTCTCGGGACTTGTAGGAGGAAACCGGGGCACCCGGAGGAAACCCACGCAGACACGGGGAGAACTCGACGACTCCACAATGACGGTGACCCAAGCCGGGAATTGAACTCGGGATCCTAGTGCTGTCAAACAACAGTGCGAACTACTGTGCTGCATTGCCGAATCATAGGGTTCCTACAGTGCAGAAGGAGGCCATTTGGCCCATCGTGTCGACGATGACCCCCCCCCTCCCGAAAGAGCACACCCGACCCAATTTATGCACGGGGAGGGCTCGTTGGATTCCATCGGAATCCCGATATTGGGCCACCGTTCAGAGCGGGTGGACAGATACCGAGGTCCTGCAGCGCGGCACCTCTCCCCCCCACAACGGGTTAAAGGGAAATGGGCAACAGGAGGGGAGGTGGATTTGAAACCACGGAGAGATCAGCCATGATCTGATTGAAAGGCGGAGCAAACTCGAAGGGCTGAACTGCCTACTTCTGCTCCTAATGTCTATGTTCTATGTCCAGCCTGTCCCCGGAAACAAACCTGCATATCCAGGACACTAAGGGGCAATTTAACGTGGCCAACCCACCTAATCCATCCAACTTTGGATTGTGGGGGGAAACCGGAGCATCCAGAGGAAACCCACGCCGACAAGGGGAGAAACTCCACAGTCACCCTAGGTCAGAATTGAACCCAGGTCCTTGGCATACTCTGAATTCTCCCTCAGTGTAGACGAGCAGGCGTCAGAGTGTGGCAAATAAGGGATTTTCACAGTAACTTCATTGCAGTGTTAATGTAAGCCTACTTGTGACACCACTAAAGATTATTATTAAACAGTGCTAATCACTGTGCCACCATGCCGCCCACTGCACTATCCCCATGTTTCCATTTATTCTGTCATGAGATGTGGCTATCACTGGCAAGGCTGGCATTTGTTGCCCCCAGCCCTGATTTCCCTTGAATCGAGTAACTTGCTATAGCCAATTCAGAAGGTAGTTCAAAATCAACCACATTAAACCTGGAACCCCATGTAGGCCAGGTCAGGTAAGGATGAGATATCCTCCCCATTAGTCACTAGTGAAGCAGATGGATTTTTATGGCAATTGATGATAATTTCAGTCATCCTTACTTAGACTAGCTCTCAATTCCAAATTTCATTAATTGAATACAAATTGCCATCGTCACAGATACCTTTTTGGAAAAGAAGATTCATGAGTGTAGCATTGGAGCAACAGAACAAACAAACCTACACGTATTCCCCCTTTTTCATAGACACTGGAAGTACTTTTCAACATAACAAAAACAAATTTCTAAAATTAAATCATAACAGTGTGTCTATGAGATGCAGTGGTTTGTCCAAACAGTACTGTGGGTGCACCTATAAAGGTTGGCATTGTCCCAGATGATTATAGGCTGCTTTCCCCTTTGAGAGGGAGAAATTACAGGTGGTGATTTAACCAGGTGAGGAACATGGTTGAGACGTGGCTTTCATGAATAACCTCAGCTAATGCAGGAATTGAACCTGCGCTGCTGGCTGTGCTCAGTATCACAAACCAGCTATCTAGCCAAGTGAACTAAACCAGCCCCCAGGTGCTCATGGAATACAGCGATTCAAGAAAACAGCTCACCACTACCCTCTCAAGGGCAATTAGGAATGAGTATTAAATGTTGTCATCACCAGCAATGCTCATATCCTATTGAAGAACAAAGAAAAAAGACACTCTATTCCTATCCACCAGTCATGGAAGGACCTTTCAATGATACTGCTGACCTGTTAGGTATTTGCAGCATTTTTTCTTTTTCTTTCTTTGAATAAACATTTTATTGAGGTATTTGTGGTTTTACAACAACAACAAAATAAACAGTGTACATGAATCTATAAACATAGTGCAAAAGTCTGCTTCCTCCCTTACAAGTCCCTACTCTAAGCTAAACTAACCTCCCCCCCCCCCCCCTTCTGCTGACGATTAAGTTTCCGCGAAGAAGTCGATGAACGGTTGCCACCTCCAGGCAAACCCGAACAGTGACCCTCTCAAGGCGAACTTGATTTTCTCCAAACAGAGAAAGCTAGCCATGTCCGATAGCCATGTCTCCAACTTTGGAGGCTTTGAGTCCCTCCAAGTTAATAAATCCGTCTCCGGGCTCCCAGGGAAGCAGAGGCCAGACGTCTGCCTCTTTCTCCTCCTGGATCTTCTGACACCCCTAAAATCGCCACCTCAGGCCTCGGTGCCACACTTGTTTTTAACACTGTGGACATGACATCCGCAAACCCCTGCCAAAATCCCCAAAGCTTTGGGCATGCCCAGAACATGTGGACATGGTTCACTGGCCCTCACACACACCATGCGCACCTATCTCTTACCCCAAAGAACCTTCTCATCCAGGCCACTGTCATGTGAGCCCGGTGAACGACCTTAAACTGTATCAGGCTGAGTCTGGCACATGTTGTGGACGCGTTGACATTACTCAATGCCTCTGCCCAGACACCATCCTCTATCTCTCCTCCTAACTCCTCTTCCCACTTGCGCTTCAGCTCTTCAGTCTCCGTATCCTCTGACCCCATGAGTTCCTTATAGATGTCAGAGACCTTCCCTTTTCCCACCCTCAGTCTAGAAACTAACCTATCCTGTATCCCCCTTGGTGGTAGGAGCGAAAAGGTTGAGACCTGCTGACGTAGGAAGTCCCGCACCTGCAGGTACCTAAATTAATTTCCCCTCGCCAATCTGAATTTCTCCTCCAGCTCCCTTAAGCTAGGAAAGCTCCCCTCAATAAACATATCCCCCATCCTCTCAATCCCTGCCCTCTGCCATCCCCGAAACCCCCTTCCGTCCTTCCCGGGGCAAACTGGTGATTATTACATATTGGAGACCAGACCGATGCTCCCTCTGCTCCCACATGCTTCCTCCATTGCCCCCAGACTCTCAGTGCCACCACCACCACGGAGCTGGTGGAGTACCGTGCCAGCGGTAACGGCAGAGATCCGTTATCAACGCCCCCAAGCTGGTGCCCTTACATGAAGCCGCCTCCATACGCTCCCATGCCGACCCCTCCCCCAACACCCACTTCCTGATCATGGCTATATTCACCGCCCAATAGTAGTTACTGAAGTTTGGCAGCGCCAGCCCGTCCTCTCCCCGGCTCCGCTCAAGCATCCCCTTTTTTACTCGGGGGGTCTTGCCCACCCATACAACGCCAGTGATCACTTTGTTAAACCGTTTAAAAAAGGACTGCGGAATAAGGATGGGGAGACACTGGAACACAAACAGGAACATTGGGAGGACCGTCATCTTCACCGTCTGCACCCTCCCAGCTAATGACAACGGAAATTGGAAATCATCCTTCATCTGGTCTACTAGTCGGGCCAGATTTAGTTTGTGGAACCGTTCCCATTCCCATGCCAGTTGGATGCCTAGATACCTAAAGCTTCCCTGTACCACTCTAAACGGCAGTTCCCCCAGTCGCCTCTCCTGTCCCCTTGCCTGGATCGCAAACATCTCACTTTTCCCCATATTTAGTTTGTACCCCGAAAACCAGCCAAATTCCTCCAGAATCCTCATGATTTCATCCGTCCCGTCTGCTGGGTCCAAAACATACAGGAGCAGGTCGTCTGCGTAAAGTGAGACTCTGTGTTCCACTCCCCCGCCCCCGGACCAGTCCCTTCCAGCCCCTTGAAGCTCTCAGCAATTGCCAACGGCTCTATGGCTAATGCGAACAAAAGTTGGGAGAGGCGGCATCCCTGTCTCATCCCCGATGCAGCCTAAAATAGTCCGATGTTGTCCCATTCACCACAGGAGCCTGATACAGCAACCTGACCCAGTCAATAAAGCCCCACCCAAATCTGAACCGTCACAGTACCTCCCACAGATATTCGCATTCTACTCGATCAAAAGCCTTCTCTGCGTCCATTGCGACCACTACCTCCACCTCCCTGCCTTCGGGGGGCATCATGATCACATTTAACAAACTTCTTACATTGGCCACCAACTGCCTTCCTTTAACAAACCCCATCTGGTCCTCCTGAATCACGTCCGGAACACAGTCTTCAATCCTAGAGGATAAACATTTGGCCTGCAGTTAGCTGTCCACATTCAATCGGGATATTGCCTGTAGGATCCACACAGCTCCGGGTCTCAATTCAGGATCAGCAAAATCGTGGCCTGTGACATTGTCGGGGAGGGGGGGGAGCACCCGCCTCTCCCTTGCCTCATTGCATGTCCTCATCAACAGCGGCCCCAATATCCGAGAGAACTTTTTACAGAACTCCACTGGGTACCCATCCGGCCCCGGGACTTTAGCCGACTTCATGGCCTTCAGCCCCCCCCGCTCTCTCTTCGAACCCGATCGGGGCCCCCAGCCCTTCTACCAGCTCCCTGTCCACCTTCGGGAAATTCAGCCCCCCTAGGAAGTGCCTCAACCCCTCCGGCCCGGGGGAGGGTTCCGACCCATGCAGCCAACTATTAAACTCCTTAAACACTTTATTCACCCCTGCTGAGTCGCCCACCAGGTTCTCTCCATCCTTTACTCTCCCTATCTCCCTGGCTGCCTCCCTCTTTCTAAGCTGCTGTGCAAGCATTCTGCTGGCCTTCTCTCCATGCTCATAAATCGCCCCCCTCACCTTCCTCAGCTGCTCTACCGCCCTTAACAAGCTGAACTCTGTTTGTAGCCTCCACCGTTCCCTTAGAATCCCTACCTCTGGGGTCACCGCCCTACCCCCCTACCCCCCCCCCCCCCCCCCCCCCCCCCCCCCCCCCCCCCCCCCCCCCATCTGCTCCATGACTCCATGAACCCTTTTAGTTCCTTAGCCATTGCTGGCACCCTGCCTGTTTTTGAGCTTGACTGGTCTAAACCAGGGTCAATAACTGTGTTGAAGTCCCCTCCCATGACCAGCTTATAAAAATCCAAGTCCGGTATCTTCCCCAGCATCCTCTTTATAAACTCCACATCATCCCAATTTGGCATGTACAGATTTACTAGTACCACCGGCACCCCCTCCAATTTCTCACTGACGATAATGTATCGGCCTTCCACATCCGAAACTATTCTTCCCGCCTCAAACACCACTCGCTTGTTGATCAGGATCGCGACCCTCTAGTCTTTGAGTCCATTCCCAAGTGAAAAACCTGTTCGACCCAACCTTTCCTTAACCAAATCTAGTCTGCTATTCTAAGGTGCGTCTCCTGCAGAATTACCACGTCCGCCTTCAGTCCTCTCAAATGCGTGAACACGCGTGCCCTCCTGACTGGCCCATTTAGTCCTCTTACATTCCGGGTGATCAGTCTAGTTGGGGGGGGGGGGGGGGCTCATCGTCCGCCCCCCTTCGCTGATCAACCATCCCCTCTCTTGGGCCAGTCTCCAACCCGTAACCCACGCCTCCACCGGCCCGCCCCCAGGCAGCCTCCGCCCCCAACCTCCTCTCTGCCCCTCAGCAAAAGTCCCTCCCTCGTCAGCAGAACATTTCCACCCCCTTCCCCCCATGGTAACAGCACAAAATAAATCAATCCCTTTGATAAGCCTACCATCTGCTCACCCCCCACTATGTTTCTGTAAGCTAGCCCACCCAGCTAGTTTGGTGGCCCTTGCCCCTGGCGCCAGATATTCACCCACCTATTGTTCCCTCCCCACCCAACCGCCGCTCATACATACATATTCGAATGAAAAACAATCCCAACACAAATGCTCGACAGAGAAAAAAAACCCCCAGCTAAACAAAGAAAAGGTCAAGCAAAAGATCCAGCATCTAGACAAACACACCTCCATCCCCCAACAGTGCAAATGTAAACTTTAACTCACTCAGCTCTGCAACTGGCACAAATCAAAACAGAAGGCATTACAAATAACGTCCGCAAAATGAAAAACAATAAACTTTTTGTTGTAAACATAAATGTTGCAGCAGAGTTCAAAGTTCTCAGTCCAACACCAGTCCTTTCCTTTTCGCAAAGTCCAGCGCTTCCTCAGGCGACCTGAAATTAAAATGTTGCTCCTCGCATGTGACCCAGAGGCGGGCCAGATACAACAGCTTGAACTTCACCTTTTTCTTAAAATGGATCAAACTTATCTGGTTAAACCCCGTTCTTCTCCTGGCCACCTCCGTACTCAGGTCCTGATAGATCCGCAGGATACTCTTGTCGCATTTACAGCTCCGTGCTCTGCTTGGCCCACTGTAAAATACGCTCCTTATCCAAATACCTGTGGAATCTCCCCACTATTGCCCTCAGGGGGGGGTCTCCCATTCACGGCTTCCTCGTGAACGTTCTGTAAGCCCTGTCCACCTCCAAGGGTCAGGGGAATGCCCCATCCTCCAGCAGCTTCTCGAACATGCCCGCTATGTATGCCCCAGCGTCCGCTCCTTCGGACCCCTCCGGGAGCCCAACGATTCTCAAGTTCTGCCTGCGGGACCTATTCTCTCAGTCCTCCACCTTCTCCAGGAGCCTTTTCTGCTGGTCTTTCAGCATCCCCACTTCCATCTCCACCGCAGTTGGATGTTCCTCCTGATCAGCCAGCGCCTTCTCTACTTTGTGGATCGCCCGATCTTGGGCATCCAATCTAAGCTCCAGACGCCCAATTGGCTCTTTAATCGGGTCCAAGCTGTCCCGCTTCTGCTTGGCGAAGCCCTCCTGGATAACTTGCATCAGCTGCTCCGTTGACCGCTGTGTCAACAAGCCAGAGCTCCGGTCATCCGCCATGCTGTCTCCCACTGCAGCTTCAGCCTTCTCTGTTCTTCTGTTTCTGCCTTTGCGAGAACTTCTAGTCCTTCTCTCCACACACCGATGTGGGAATCCAGTACACAATTGCCTCTGTTATCGGTTTTTCAAATCAAGTCCGGTAAAAAATCGGGGGGAAAGGTCCAAAAGTCCCGAGTGGGAGCCACCAAATGTGCGACTTTCTCCTTCATAGCCGCCACTGGACGTTGCAGCATTTTTTCATTTTCAACCATTTCCTGCCACTTAATAACCCTAATAACGCTTTGTTGCATGATGAATGGAAAAGAGGACATGAAACTGGATAAGTGTGAGGTTGTCCATGTTGGTGGGAAAAATGGAAAATAATTGATTATCTAAATGGAATGAAAGTTCAGAGTGCTTGGGTGCAGAGGGATCTGGGTATCCTCGTGCATGAATCTCAGAAACCCAGCATGCAGGTATAGCAGATAATGAGAGGTAAATGGAATTTTGGCCTTTTTAGCTAAAGGGATAGAGAGTATAAAAGTAGGAAGGTGTTGCTGCAACCGTGTAAGGCATTGCTGAGACCTCACCTTGTGAGTATTGTGCTCAGTTTTGGTCCCTTATTTGAGGAGGGGTGTAGTTGCATTCGAGGCAGTTCAGAGGATGTTCACTAGATTGGTTCTAGAGATGAGGGCTATGTCTTATGAAGAAAGACTGAGCACTTTAGGCCTCTACTCTCTCGGGTTTAGAAGATGATAAAAGATATTGACAAAGTAGACGTGGAGCAAATGCTTTCTCTTGCTGGGCAATCTAGAACGAGAAGTCATAGTTTTGGGATAAGGGGTAGCAGATTTAAAACAGAGATGAGGAGAAGTTACTTCTTTCAAAGGGTCGTGAATCTGTGGAATTCACTACCCTATAATGCAGTGGATGCCGGGACTTTGAGTAAATTTAAGGTAGGGTTAGACAGATTTTTAATTTGTAATAGGTTGAAGGATTATGGAGAATGGGGAGGAAAGTGGAGTTGAGGCCGATGGGAGATTAGCCACGATCGTATTGAATGGCAGAGCGGGATCGAGGGGCTGAATGGCCTACTCCTGCTCCTAGTCCTTATGTTCTAAGTGAACACTAAATTATTACATTTAAGTGTAAGAGCATGGCCCTGATTGTAAATCCGAACATTTTACACTGCTTGCACATCATGTACATGAAAAAATTTAATTATTTTTTTAATATATAAATTTACAGTACGCAATACATTTTTTCCTATTAAGGGGCAATTTTGTGTGGCCAATCCACCTACCCTTTTGGTTGTGGGGGTGAAACCCACACAAACACGGGAAGAATGTGCAAACTCCACATGGACAGTGAACCAGAGCCGGGATTGAACCTGGGACCTCGGCACCATGAGGCAGCAATGCTAACCACTGTGCCACCATGCTGCCCCTGAAAATTTTAATTTTAAGTTACTTTTTATTGACATGACTTATTGCTGCATATAAATACAAGTTGTTGTTGTGTAGAATTAGTCGACGATCTGTTCTACAATATGTTGTATCTAATTCACTGGCATCAGCTCAACACAGACACACATCGTGTATTAAAATAGAGGTATCCAAGGGGATTCATTTGTTCAGAAAAAGATCTACCCTCATTACTTAATATTTTCTTCTAGCAATCTAAAATGGTTGGCAAGCTGCGAGGTTGTTAGTACCAATGACACAAGAAGAATCAAGAAGCAAAATGCTGTGCTTATTAGCAGTATTTAGATGTAGCAGCTTTCAGAAAATTAGTTATTTCAGAGCCCTGCCTTGTGTAATGTGACTGTTGCATTCTCCAGGATCCTGCCTTGCAACTGAGCATTTATGGGGATTGGCAGCTCAAGAAACTGACATATGCTGATCTCGCAGAGAACGGTTTCACATGAATTCAACGTTATGTGCCTCATTCATTTTAAGTCAGTTAATTGAGTAATACCAGAGGAATTGTATTTGCAAGCAGCTACTGTTAGTACATTATTTTTTCGCACATTTCTGAGGAAATTGCGAGTGGGAAGTGGGAATTTTATTTATACATTCTGTGTAACTTGCATTTGAAAACACATTTTCTCTGAGTTTAGAAAAAAATGTGATTCAATTAATTCAACGCACTTAGTGAAGACAGCAACCGGGCATGATCTTTTTATTCAACCATTGCATCAAACGGAGTGGGTCACTCAGTTGTTAAATGTTCCTCATTATTGGCTAAGTAAAGGTAGCATGGGGACAGATACCTAGTACAGAATTTTCTATTCCCTTGACCCACCTGCAGTGATGTCAAGATTTGAGGAGCCCCCTGCAAGCATAAAGAATGAAGGTCAAGGTGGCATTCTTTTGGACAGAAATTATTTGGAAAGAATGTTCAGTTTTCCAGCAAAGTATATCCTCACGGGTTTTTATAATGGCTCATTGACAAAAGGTAACTAACATGTTAATGAAAGTTGTTTTGCCCAAGGTACAAAAACTAAGTAAATTGCTAACTTGTCTTCGTAATGAATAAATCTGCACTTTGAATGTCTCGCATCCTGACCCAGCTGAGGCTGAGGATAACAGAACACGGAAAAAAGTAAGAAATCAGTATTTCAAAATACATTAGGGCATTTTACGAGATTAAGAGGTCAGAAAATGAAGGAACAGTTAGAAATTATTTTGTTCTCCCTATCCCTTTTAAAATTGTGCGATTACATTAGCTCCCTCCAATCTGCAGGAACTGTTCCAGAGTCTATAAAATCTTGAAAGATGACCACCAATGCATCCACTGTTTCTCCGGCCATTTCCATAAGTACTCTGGAATGTAGATCATCAGGCCCTGGGGATTTATCAGCCTTCAATCCCACCAGTTTTCCCACCACTATTTTTCTCCTCATACTGATCTCCTTCAGTCAAACTTTGAAAATGTGTTAAAATATATTCATTGATCAGAATGCAGATATCTTTTTTGTTATAAATTTAGATTACCCAATTATTTTTTTCAATTAAGGGGCAATTTAGTGTGGCCAAATCATCTACCCTGCACATCTTTTGGGTTGTGGGGGTGAAACCCACGCAAACACGGGGAGAATGTGCAAACTCCACACGGACAGTGACCCAGAGCCGGGATCGAACTTGGGACCTCAGTGCCGTGAGGCAGCTATGCTAACCACTCGGCCACCATGCTGCCCTCCGAATGCAGATATCTGACATGTCACAAATATGACATTAGTTTTTTTCAGAGCAGAGAGGTTGTCCGTCAGTAGTTATGAATTGAGCGCACCATTAGCAACCCAGTAACACCTCAAAGTAGACGTTTTCCTCAAAAGACAGACATGCAAGCTACCTCTTACTAAACCCTGTGTTGCCCAACGTTTCTGATATCTTATTTGTGTCCTCCTTTGTAAGGGCAGAACCAAAGTATGTAAGTAGTTGGTCAGCCATTTCTTTTCTCCTCATTATAAATTCCCCTATTTCTGACTGTTTCCCTCCTTCACCTTCTGCATCGAATGAGGATTCTGAGAAAAGTTCCTAGGGCCACTTGATCCATGATCACTTTTGCCTCCTTTCTGAAAAGATATATTGAAGACCAGAATGTGAAAGGATGTAGAAAAAAAAGGTGTGAATGAGAGACCTATGAAATAAGTCAGACAGCTAAGCTTTGGCAGCTTAGATTGCAATGTTCCTCATGCTACTTTACCCGTGGGACACAAAATGGAAGATTGCAAGGAATGCAGGGAAAATGGACATGTTGTAAAGCAAGCAGCTTGCAAAGCGATTGTATATTGGGACGGCTGCAGAAACCAGTTTTGACTGCTGTAGAAACCAGACAGCACTGTGAAAAGAAACCAATTAACATACCAATGAGGCGATACCGGGCGATCCCCAGATACAATGGAAACAAGCTAAACACAGATCGATACATTCAATGGAAGGCCAGACCCTTTGGCGCCAGAGAAGCCCAAAACAATAAGTCCCAAGAACCGCCCCAGTGACCGAGGAACTGCCCCATGATTGGGGGGTTCAAACATAATCGATTGGGAAGAGACCCAATCGATTCCAAGCAGGTAAAGGAGTCCGCCCAAAGGGGCGCGGATCCCCTGGGACCTATAAAAGGCAGGTCCCATACATGGTTCAGTCTCCTGCTCCAGGCTTCGGACAGCAGCCACCAACAAGTAAGTGCCTCCCAACGACCGCTACCAGAGATAGGCACTCCTGACCCCCTTTTTAATTGATACCAACCTGAAGTCTGCAGACCAGAGCAGAGCAAGAGGCCTTGTTCCCTGCCCCAGCAGTTCCTTCGAGATAAGTATTAGTTATTTAGCGGTAGGAATAAATTTAATCCTTTTAGCGTGTGCATGGGTAGTTATTATAATTGTATTATAATAAACTCAGCTGTTTGGACTTACTAATTGGTGTACGGTTTTATTGCTTTGAACTTCACCTTGAAGCTTGTGGCGGTGTCTTAACGACACCTGGCGACTCCAGAGCTTAGAACAGAAACAGAGCCAAATTGAGTGTTCAGCACACTCACACATAGGTCACAACATGTGTTTCCCCTGTGATTGGTGGGGGGTGGGGGGGGGAAGGGGGTGGGGGGGGGGGTTAGGGGGGGGGTGGAGGGGGTGATTGCCCACCTCCTTCCCAAGGTCTCCCTTTTGTGTCCCTCCAGCCTTTTCTCCTCTTCCCCCACCCTCCCCACCAGGGTGCGCATTCCTATGGTTCCCCCCCCCCCCCCCGTCTTTATTTTTTCTTTTCCCTCTCCCTTTTCTTTCTAACTTTCCCGTTTCCCCATCTTATCCGTTGTTTCTGGCCTCGAGCAGGTTCTGGGACAGGTCGACAAACTGTCCCCATGCGTTTAGGAAACCTTCCTCCAACCCTCGGGTGGCGTACTTAATCTTCTCCAGGTGGAGAAATTCCGAAAGGTCAGCGAGCCAGTCTGCAGCTGTGGATGGTGCTGCCGATCGCCAGCCGAGCAGAATTCTCCGGCGTGCGATTAGGAAAGTGAAAGCAGGGCATTGGCCCCCTTCCCCATGTGGAGCTCTGGTTACTCTGATACCCCGAAGATTGCCACATTTGGCATAGCTTCACTCTCACCCCCACAACCTTAGACATTGCCGAAGAGAAGGCTGTCCAGAACCCAACTGGACAAGCCCAGAACGTGTGGGTGTGGTTGGCCGGGCCCCTCAGGCACCGTTCACATTTGTCCTCCACTTCCGGGAAGAACCTGCTCATTCAGGTTCTGGTCAGGTGCGCTCTGTGCACCACTTTGAACTGATGAGGCTCAGCCTTGCGCAAGAAGAGATGGAGTTGGCCCTGCTCAGTGCTTCGCTCCAGAGTCCCCATCATACCTCTGTCCCCGGTTCATCCTCCCATTTCCATCTGGTCTCGTCCAGTGGTGTTCGAGCTCTGTCCAGCAACTGTCCATACACTTTCCCACTTAGTCCCCCTTTCTTTACTGTCTGTGTTTATCAGGTCCTCTAATAGTGTAGTTTCTGGGGCCCCGGGGTAGCCTACTGTCGCTTTGCGGATGAAGTGCTTTATTTGCAGGTGTCTCATTTCCTGTCTTGTCGGCAGTTCCCACTCCTCAGTCCGTTCGTCCAGTTTCCCTAGTGTGTGTCCTATGTAAAAGTCCCTAACTGTCAGTGTGACCCCGTCCCATCTCCATTTCCTGAAGGCAGTGTCCAGCATGCCTGGGTGGAATGTGTGATTGCCGCAGTTGGGAGGCATGGGGGATCGTGTCGCGTCTTTTCGTCCGACGTCATTTCGTCCAACGACACTTCGTCCACGTCTTTTGGTCCAACGTCTTTTTGTCCGCCCGTCTTTTGGTCCAACGTCACTTCGTCCAATTAACCAATTACAAATCAACTCCGTATAAAAGCATTTAATTGATAGAAAGCAGGCACAATACAGCAAGTGAATTTAATTGCTAAAATGCAAGTAATTGATGAAATGCAAGTAAAATGCAAGCTGAAAAATGCAGTTAAAAAGTTAAAAAAATCTAAAAATGCATTTAAAAAGATCTAAAAGTTTACTAAGGATGAATTCCCGAAATTACTTAAAATTGATGTAAATTGTGAGCAACATTCCTCAAGAAATCAATTTTCGCTGTAGGAACATATTCAACGACCAATCTTTTGAGGCGTTCAGTTATTTTCTTGTATCGCGCACATGACGTCGACTGATCTCCCCGAAGAATTTGAGCCTTTTTGCCTATTATTAGCCCTTCCCTGAACTTTGCCATTTCTGGATGGGCGAATTCGGGATTAGGAAAGAGACCGATAATATCTATCCTTTAACGAGGCTCGTTAAAGGGGAGAGAACGATAATAACTATCCTTTAACGAGGCTCGTTAAAGGAAAGAGGCTGGTAATAAAGATCCTTTATTGTATATTATGTGCATTTGAGAAGATTTCTATTTACAAAAGTTAAAGTGGAGTGGAGTGCTACTAAGCAAGTTTGGTCATGCTAAATTACTATGCTACTAAAAAAGTCTTTGACAAAAAAAATCATCCGACAAAAACACGTAAAAAGTCACAAAAATTCTTTGACAAAAAAAATCATTCGACAAAAACACTCAAAAAGTCACAAAAATTCTTTGACCAAGAAAATCATCCGACAAAAACACGTAAAAAGTCACAAAAATTCTTTGACGAAAAAAATCACCGGACAAAATGACGTTGGACCAAAAGACGAGCGGAAAAAAAGACGTTGGACCAAAAGACGTGGACGAAGTGTCGTTGGACGAAATGACGTCGGACGAAAAGACATAGCACCATGGGGGATATCCTAGTCAGCCCCAAGTGCTGCCCACGTTTTCGGTGTGGCCGCTATCACTGGCTTGATGTGTACCCCCCCCCCCCCCCCCCCCCTCCCCCCCCCGCACTAACACCATGATTAAACTGTCTACGTTTTGGAAAAAGGCCTTGTGGTGAAGATCTTGATCATCTGCATTCTTCCCGCCAGGGAGAATGGGAGTGCGCCCCACCTCTGTAGGTCCTTTATAACTTCCTCCACCAGGCTGGCCACGTTTCACTTGTGGATCTGTGTCCGGTCTTTGGCAATTTGGATCCTCAGGTACCGGAGTCTGTTCTGGGCTGTTTTAAACGGGAGCCCCTCCAGCTCTGCCCCTCCCCCATTTGGGTTCACTGGGAATGCCTCAATTTTGCCCAGGTTAAATTTGTAACCTGAGAAGGTTCCAAACTCTTTTAGGATCTGCATGATTGCCTTCAGTCCTTCCTGCGTCTTCGAGACATACAGAAGCAGGTCATCTGCATAGAGTGAGACTCTGCTCTCTGACTACTCTCTGGATGCCCTTCCAGCTTTTCGTGTCCCGCAGGGCTATCGCCAGGGGCTCGATTGCTAGCGCGAACAAGAGCGGGGACAACGGGAATCCTTGGCTTGTGCCTCTTTGCAGCTGGAAGTATTCAGAGCTGGTGGTGTTGGTTCGAACGCTCGCCTTGGGAGCATTGTGCAGGAGTCTCACCCAGCGGTGAATCCCGCTCCTAGCCCCAACTGTTCCAGTACCTCGAGGAGATACTCTCATTCGACTCTGTCGAAGGCCTTTTCTGCAGCCAGGTAGACAATCATTTCTGGTGTTCTCTCCTCAGGTGGGGTCATTATTACATTCAGCTTGATGTTCGCAGTGAGTTGCCTACCCTTGACAAAGCCCGTTTGGTCCTTTGCGACCACCTCTGATACGCAACTTTCCAGCCTGTTGGCCAAGACCTTTGCGAGTATTTTCACGTCTACATTCAGCTGTGAAATGGGTCTATATGATCCGCATTCCGTCGGGTCTTTATCCTTTTTGGGTATCAGTGAGATTGTGGCCTGCGCTAGCGCAGGAGGCAAAGTGTCCTTGCCAGCGAGTCCATGAACATGTCCCTTAGATGAGGGGCCAGGGCTGGTGTGAATTTTTTCATAGAAGTCCACCACGAACCCGTCAGGTCCCGGCACCTTCCCCGCCTGCATGGAACTGATGCTCTCCATGATTTCGCCCAGATCTATTGCTGCTTCCAGCACCCCCCGTCTGTCTTCCCCCACAACTGGTAGTTCCAGTCCGTCGAGGAACTGTTTCATCCGTGTCCCCGTCGGGGGAACCAATGTGACTCTGAACTCCACTCTTTGATTTGACATAGCTATTAGCATTCGGTTGCTCATGGTGAGTGAACGGACTTTGGCAACTGATGAATGGTATTAATTGTTAACCCGTGACACCCTTCACTGATGAGATGGCAGATTTGATGCACTTGTGCTCTACACTATAGCCTTCACTCTCCAAGGCTGTATTCCTATCGTCCATTATGTAGCTTTGGCAAATTTGACATGAGGGCACTGAGTTGTGCCATTCCCTTTGAAAGCTGTGGCTTGCTGTTGCTTCCTGAACAATGGAGTCTCTGTGTAATAGACCTGGATCCTGTACTTGTAATGGTAGATATTCTCACCCTACCCTCTGAGCCTACGAGGTGCGCATGCCACATGTGGACCTGTATCCATCCCATCTGGTGGCTGTGTGCACCCCTCCATTTCCCCCCCTCCGCCCCCCAGTCCCCCGCCATGCCAGCCTCACATTCACCCTCCCAATATTATGTATTCCATATCTACAGGAAGCAGATGCTCCCTGTGACTATCAGCATACCCTCTGTAGCTTAGTACAGAGCCCGCCACACCCAGGGACATAGACTGTAGAACAGCTCTGCACACCAAGGTGTGCATTGTTCCTTTGGAGCCAACTGACCTTGCTCCTTGCTGCAGCTAGGGTACACCATGCTGCCAATAATTTCACCCACTGCATGCTCGTTGCACTTCTGCTACGTTCCCTTTCTCTGACTGCAGACTGTGAGGTCCACAAAACCCCTGGACTGCCTATCACCTCTGACTCCTTTCCATTTCACAGCAGGAATGCCTGTACTGTATGACTCCTGTCTGCCAGCCCCTGAACGTAAAAGGGAACCTTGACATAGTGCCCATTTCCAAAGACAACAGTGACCTTCACAAACCACTGCAGCCCCAACCTGTTTAAGTGTTCGGGCGAACCATCCCTCATGTGTCAAAGTAACAGGCCCCTGCCCCATATTCTGTAGTCTGAGTGCATCCCTTTCCCATAATACATGTTCTATCACTTAGACCAGACATTGTCAAACTCGGGGCATGGCCCACGGCTGGGCGGGTGTTGGGAGGGTCGCGGAGCCGTCCGTCGCGGCGCTCCTGATCGCGCAAAGCCAAATGCAACAGCCGCAGCAGCCGGCTTTTAACTATGCCGGCTGCGAGCGGCCTTAAAATTGGCCAGGAACAGATAAAAAATATGCGGCCGCACTGCGTATGCGTGCGCGATCCTGGCTCATGGGCACCGATGGTCGGGCACGCATGTGCAGTGTGGCCGCATTTTTTTTATGTGGTCGCAGACTTTGTTTCAAGTTTGGGGGGCCAAAGTGATGAAAGAGACAAAGGGACCATTGGGGCCAAAGGGACCCAAAACCATTTCCTCTATTTTTGTCAGTAACAAACAAGGTAAGAGAAAATGGTGAGTCACGAAGGTCGGCTGGCGTGGGTCGCGAAAGTCACCTGGCGTGGGTCGCGAAGGTCGGCCGGGTTGGGTCCCGAAGGTTGGCCGGTTGGTAAAAATGGGTTCCCGGAAAAAAAGTTTGAAAAACACTGACTTAGACCCCTGTGCTGCAGGACTCATGTAGCTACTGCAACAAGGGCCTAAGTCCTGCTGGGGTAGGGTTTAAGGTGAGGCTGTTTGGGGCGGGGGTGGAAGCTTCCCTTCCCTCGGTCTTCTCTCTGCCTGCCACTGTGCGTCTTCTTCATCCACGTCCTTGCCCCTCTGCCTGCCATTGTGCATCCTTGCCATTTCCTCCTTCTTGCACAACCAACCCTCCCTCCACATTGTCCCCCTTGTTTTTGCCATTCCCCTGACCCACACCTTGCACAGCCCTCCTTCCATATCGCCCCCCCCCCTGCCTTTATTCACCCATGTACCCCCCCTCCCCCCCCCATCCACCCCCACCCCAAACAGCCTCACCTTAAACCCTACCCCAGCAGGACGTAGACCCTTGTTGCAGTAGCTACATGAGTCCTGCAACACAGTGCTGTCCAGATAGACACTGATGTTTAACGCCAGGGGGAAGGAGATGCCTGCACTCCCCAACTCCAGATCAGCATTGATCTGAGTTGGTAACACAGGAGGCTTCATGGGTCCAGCAGCTGTCCATGAGGCCCAGCACGGCATGGAGAGTGGGGGCAAGAACACGGCAGAGTGGTGTACAGTGCATCAGGAGCAGAACTGTGGTAGAGAAGCTTTGTAGGTTGAACTCACCTCTAAGTCTCTTGGGAATCCCTATGAGGACCACGGGTAAACCATCATTGATCTTCCCTAGGACTAGTGTACCAGCTTCCCCAGATAGGGGGCGGAGGCCTCCCTCCTGGGGCTTATTATGTCCTGATATAAAAGCTGGCCCAAAGCTTTAGACAGACGAGTCTCCCAGCAAGAATTGTATTGGAAGCGTGATGCTGCTTTACACAGAAATTTGTATATAGTTAAAATAAATTAATGTTCAATTTTCACCTGCTTCCTCAAGTTACGAAAGACTGCCTCATGCACATCACTCTTCACCAATCAGGTTCTAGACCGATGTCATTTCCTGCTAGCGTGACGCAAGGTTGGAAAGCCAGACGGGATTCCAGTGGCCAGCTGCTTTAATGAGCATTCATGAGATGCAAATGAATGAAAATGGCACCAACGCCACCAGCCGGCAGGAAGGCCGATCCACCATTAACCTGCCGCTATGTGTTTTTACGCCGGTGGATTTCAGACTTTTTGTCTCCCACTAGATTCTCCACTCCCGCCCGTCACCAAACTTGTGATGGGGGAATTCCAGCTGCTGTTACACTCCTCTACTCGAAAATGTGAACCAACTCCCATAAAAGTGTGATGCTTGCAAGACTTAACCAGGGAATGATATCACTGAATCCAATAATGTTTCTATAATAGATATTAAACTTATAAAAGTGACTTAGGATGTAGTTCCACTCTCACTTTTTCATGTCCTCTGGGCTGGGATTCATGTGAGCGAGAATTGTGTAGGTATTTCCCAGCGTGTCCCTGACCAGGTGGACCAAGGGGAGTTGCCCCCAAAATCCATCAGAGGGCCACCTTCCCCCCAACAATGCAAATACTTCTGCCCCACTACCAGAGACCCATCAAAGGCAGTTAAGTCCTTTCTGCAGAGAAAAGGAAGTGAGAGCACTTAACAGGCTTTGATGTGGTCCCAGAGCTGTCAATCATAGTTAGATATTTATAAACATTGCGGTTAGTTTCACAGCAGGTTATCTGAAATACATTCAAGCATGAAAGGAAATGAAATTAAACAACCCAGCAGCTCGGTGCAAACTGCCAATCAAAGCCTAGAAAAATCAATTTCACATTGACATGAATGAAAGCCTTACAGATCAAAGGTCTTAGGAGGTTTAAACATAACTGATGTGAGTTTCCACTTCTAGAAATTCGCAAGAGCTGCTTTCTCTGCCTGAGCCAGCAGGAGCAGTGTACAGATGAGTTTCAAAGTAATGAATTGTATCACTGTCTCTGTCTAGATTGCTCTCTAGCTGTCACAAAGGAGTATCTGTAATAGGGGGCTTCCAAGCAGGGTCTCTCTTAAGGGGAGCTTCCAGGCAGGGGTCTCTCTTAAGGAGTCTTCCAGCCAAGGGTCTCTGTAAAGGAGGGCTTCTAGGTTGGGGTCTCTCTTATGGCGATCTCTGGATGGGTTCTCTGTTTTGGGTGCTTTCTTGTTGGGATTCCTCTCATGGGGGGTTTCTCTTATGCCGGATTGTAGGGGGGTCGGGTCACCCTTGTATTATGGGGGTGGGTTAACCCAGAAAATCCGTTGGTTGAGGGAGTGGCAGGATTGCATTGTGGGGGTGGGGGGGGGGGGGGGGGGGGGAGAGATGGTGCAATGTTTATAAACATCTAACTATGATTGACAGCTCTGGGACCACATCAAAATGGCCGTCCAATGGCTGGATTCACACAACGGAATCCCTCGCAATCCTGTCATGCATACACATGCATGGCAAGATATAGTGAACCATCTTTGATTTGCGCTTCCAGCATGACATAAATCAGAGGCGATTTATATCCGGCAGGAGAACGTAGTCTCCCCAACAGAGAAGTCAGCCCAGATCTTTTGTCTATTTCTTTAACGCAGCGACCTGTCATAGGAACGTAGGAAATAGATGCAGGAGCTATCCGGCCTGTTGAGCCTGTTCCACCCAGTCAGACAAACCATGGCAGCTCATCTACTTCTACGCCTTTCCCCCCATAACCCCATTTAAAAAAAAACTGGATGTGGGTGTCACTGGCTAGGCCGGCGTTTGTTGCCTTCTTGAATCACTGCAGTCCATGAGATGCAGGAGGGAGTTCCAGAATTTTGACCCAGCGACAGTGAAGGAATGGTGAGATATTCCCAAGTCCGGGTGGTGAATGACTTGGGGGGCGAACCTCCAGATGGTAGTGTTCCCATGGAGCTGCTGCTCTTGTCCTTCTAGATGGTAGTGGTGTTGGGTGTGGAAGGTGCTTCCTAAGGACCCTTGGTGAGCTCCTGCAGTGTATCTTTAGAGGGTACACACAGCTAGCATTGGTCTCCAGTGGTGGAGAGATTGAATGTTTGTGGAAGGGGTGCCAATCAAGTGGGCTGCTTTGTCCTGGATGGTGTTGAGTTTCTTGAGTGTTCTTGGAGCTGCACTCATCCAGGGAAGTAGGGAGTACGCCATCACACTCCTGACTTGTGCCTTGTAGGTGGTGGACAGGCTATGAGGGTCAGGAGGTGAGTTACCGCAGTATTCCTAGCCTTTGACCTGCTATTGTAGCCATAGTATTTATATGGCTAGTCCAGTTCAATTTGTGGTCAATGGGAACCCATAGGATGTTGGAAACATGCATAGAAAATAGAAACAAGAGGAGGCCACTCGGCCCTTTGAGCCTGTTCCGCCATTCATTATGATCATGGCCAATCATAAAGTACAATATCCTGATCCTGCCTTCCCCACCAAATCCCTTGATTCCTTTAGCCCCTAAGAGCTATATCAATCCCTTGATGTCATTGGTATCCATAAACCTATTGATTTCTGTCTTGAAAATGCTCAATGATTGAGCTTCCACAGTACTCTGGGGTACAGAATTCCCAATATTTGCCACCCACTGAGAGAAGAAATTCCTACATATTTCAGTCTTAAATAGCCTATCCCTTATTCTGAGACTGTCCCCTTGCTCATTCCTGACCCTTTGCCAGTGGGGCTTGTTTTTCCCTATTTACCAAAACCACACAATATTATATCTTCATAATGTAAATGATATAAAAATGAAACTAGTGCACCATCTGAAATGGTAATAATTCTTCAAAATCCACAATGAGCAAATAACCCTTTACTGGATTTTGTTTTTGATTTGTTTTGTTTGTTTATTGTCACATGTACCGAGGTACAGTGAAATGTATTTTTCTGCGAGCAGCTCAAACAAATCATTTAGTACATGAAAATAAAAGAAAATAAAAGAAAATACATAATAGGGCAACACAAGATACACGCTGCAAATTCATAGACGCCGGCATTGGGTGAAGCATACAGGGATGCAGTACTACGAGTCAGGTCAAAAGATCCCCTCCACGGGCCTCGGACAATCTTCAAACCTGCAAGGGAAGATAAAAGAGAAAGGTTAGTGATAATATCAGTGTTAGAATTAATTTTTTAAAGATCAGTAGGATTATAAGAGATGAAAAAAGAGGATCTGTTTGGGAGAGCTCGCAGACAGTCGCCACACTCCGGTGCCACCTTGGAAATTCCTCACTGTATCAATGCTCAAATAGATAGTCGGCGCGATTTTCGAATAGCGTCTTACCCGGTGACGGGTGAATCGCGGAAGAAGCTGAATGGGGCGTGAAACGTTGCGTGAGTCCTCCGACTCGTGGAGCCTGGCCCGATCAAGATCACGCCCAGCCATTAAACATCCGGACGACATATTTAGCCGGTACCTGGGTGTCAACAGCTGCACCTGCGAGGCCTCAACCAGACGCCGATTAACACTGGTTTCCATGGGCAGCATGGTGGCACAGTGGTTAGCATTGCTGCCTACGGCGCTGAGGACCCGGGTTCGAATCCCGGCCCTGGGTCACTGTCCGTGTGGTGTTTGCACATTCTCCCCGTGTCTGCATGGGTTTCGCCCCCACAACCCAAAGATTGCAGGATAGGTGGATTGGCCACGCTAAATTGCCCCTTAATTGGAAAAAATAATTGGGTACCCTAAAAAAAAATAAAAAATTTTAAAACACTGGTTTCCACAATCGTAGACCAGGTGTGATGGCACTTCGAAGGGTCTTGGAAGCCTTTAGAACATGACGGGTGGTTGGGGACAGGGCATTGCAAGGCATTGCACCAGAGGCACTGACACAGTGCCAGGCTGGCATTGCCAAGGTACCAAGGTGCCAGATTGTCACTGGCTAGAGTTGGGACCTGGGAGGGCCATGCTCATCAAATGGGGGGGGGGGGGGGGGTGATGGGGGTTTTGCGGGGCCTCAGAAATGGAAGGGGGGGCTGTAAAGATTGGGGCAGCCTTTCAAAATGGCATCCCAATCTGTGAGGAGCCAGTCCTGCTGGTGAGCTCAGCTCCCCAGTGCCGGAAAACTTTAAAAGCATGACCTCGGTGGGGAGAAACCCCCCCGAATCCCCAAAAACTGCTAAGTCCCATTGAATAGCGGTCTCAATCTCGACCTTGCAGCCGTCGCGAAACACCCGACAAACACGCCCAAAACCGGACTTTGACATTTTTCCGGGGAGTCGCACCCAGTATTCCAAAGTTAAACAAATGTTTGTGCTGCTCATCATTACTTAATTGAAAATAAATGCTTTTGTTCCTTTACTCATTGTTAATCTTCGGAATGCAGTCCTGCTAAGAGTAGATGATCATGAATGCGTAGATACAGGAATAACAGGAGCCAAATCTGGCTTAGGATTCATTGAGAGAGAAAATACCAAATAAACCTAAATTATAACAAAGTGATCCCTACACCTAGAATTATTGTACTGCACAGAAATGCAATTTTCCTAATATATTCAAGTCCGTTAATGGGTACTGGAATATTTAATTAAAGAAAGCATTTGATGAAGCAAATTTATTCCGTGCACGTGTTAATGGAAAATGCTATTTTATAGTTCATAGTTTGAGATTATTGCCTTCTCAGCAGCATTCCGAGGCAGCACCATAACTGATGCATTGCTACACAGTTTGATTTAAGTATGAGGTGCATTGGAGCGCGAGTCCTACAGTTATAAATTTTGATTTTTATAGGACTGTTTATTCACTGTAGTTCGCCGAAGCAGATCCTGTCTCCTGCAACTCCTGCCCATTTGTATAATCTGTTATTGCAAAACATCATTGCTCAAAGACTTAACAAGTATTTTCATTCACAGTAACCTGTTTGAAGGATTTATTGCTTCATTCTGCACCACTGTCACGACCAGGTGAGAAGGGGTGAACTGGCGCACCTTTATTCAGCCACAACAAAGGCTATAATTTCTTTTCATGAGAAAGTGCTTCGACCAAACCAGAATGTACTGAACTATTTAAGATGTGAGCACTAAGGAGCCAATCAAACAAGGTTTTCTTTGGTCAAAGAAAGAGCAAATTTACTGACTAACAAATCTGACGCCGGCGTGCGAACAGTGGCGTTTTACGCCCGCAAAAATACCGCAAAAACTCCGCCAATCCTCCATGTGGTAGGGGGCTAGCAGGCACACAGCGAAAAGCGCCTGACTCTAGCTGTGGATATGGCCGAAGTACGCCATTTTGGAGGGGACGGAGCATCGCAAATGTGGCGCGACCCCCGATTTCGGTGCCAGTAGCGATTCTCCGGCCAATTGCCGAACGCGATTTCACCGTCAGAGACTGGTGTTTATTAAAATGGCTTTAATAATAGCTCCTAACATTTTCCCAATGACAGATGTTAAATTAGCTGACCTGTAGTTTCCTGCTCTCTGTCTCCCTCACTAAAAGAGTCACATTCGCTAATTTCCAATCTAATGGAACCGTCAACAAATCTTGGGAATTTGGGAAAATTAAAACCAATGCATCAACTCTCTCCTTAATCACTTCTTTGAAGACCCTACGATGAAGTCCATCAGGACCCAAGGACTTTGACAGTCTGCAGCTCCAACAATTTGCTCAGCATCACTTCCAAAAGTCACATTTTCAAAAATAAATGGTCAGAGCAGTGGCACCACGGCTGTCTCTGATGCTCAGCAGGGAGGGTCAAAACGCAGAAGAGCAATAGTCATAGGGGACTCTATAGTCAGGGGCACAGATAGGCGCTTCAGTGGATGTGATAGCAATTCCAGGATGGTATGTTGCCTCCCTGGTGCCAGGGTCCAGGATGTCTCAGAACGGGCAGCGGGCATCCTGAAGGGGGAGGGGAAACAGGCAGAGGTCGTGGTACATATTGGTACTAATGACATAGGCAGGAAGGGGATGAGGAGCTAGGCAGAAAGTTAAAAGACAGGACCTTAAGGATTGTAATCTCGGGATTACTCCCTGGGCCACGAGCCAGTGGGGTTAGAAATAGGAAGTTAGAGCAGCTAAACACGTGGCTAAACAGATGGTGTAGGAGGGAGGGTTTCAGTTATCTGGATCCACTGGGAGCTCTTCCGGGGCAGGTGTGACCTGTATAAGAATGACGGGTTGCATCTAAACTGGAAAGGCATAAATATCCTGGAAGCGAGGTTTGCCAGTGTCACACGGGGGGGTTTAAACTAGTGTGGCAGGGCGGTGGGCACCAGAGCAATAGGTCAGAAGGTGAAAACATTGAGGGAGAACTAGGAAATTGGGCCACTCTGGCTCTGAGGAAGAGCAGACGGAGATGTTCTGACCGGCATGTTCCTGTGAGGAAGCAGGACAAATATGTCAAATTTCGCAATCCTTGGATAACGAGTGATATTGTAGGCCTTATCAAAAAAAAAGGAGGCATTTGTCAGGGCTAGAAGGCTGGGAACAGACAAAGCCTGTGTGGAATATAAGGAAAGTAGGAAGGAACTTAAGCAAGGAGTCAGGAGAGCTAAAAGGGGTCACAAAAAGTCATTGGCAAATAGGGTTAAGGAAAATCCCAAGGCTTTTTACACGTACATAAAAAGCAAGAGGGTAGTCAGGGAAAGGGTTGGATGGGGCAGCATGGTGGCGCAGTGGGTTAGCCCTGTTGCCTCACGGTGCTGAGGTCCTAGGTTCGGTCCCAGCTCTGGGTCACTGTCCGTGTGGAGTTTGCACATTCTCCCCATGTCTGCGTGGGTCTCACCCCCACAACCCAAAGATGTGCAGGGTAGGTGGATTGGCCATGCTAAATTGCCCCTTAATTGAAAAATAAAATTTAATTGGATACACTAAATTTATTTTTAAAAAGGGAAGGGGTTGGCCCACTGAAGGACATGGGAGGGAATCTATGTGTAGAGCCAGAGGAAATGGGCGAGGTACTAAATAAATACTTTGCATCAGTATTCACCAAAGAGAAGGAATTGGTGGATGTTGAGTCTGGCGAAAGATAGTCTGGGTCACATTGAGATCCAAAAAGACGAGGTGGATAATCCCCAGGGCTTGATGGGATCGACCCCAGAATACTGAAGGAGGCAAGAGAGGAAATTGCTGAGGTCTTGACAGAAATCTTTGGATTCTCACTGTCTTCAGGTGATGTCCCAGAGCAGTGGAGAATAGCCAATGTTGTTCCTTTGTTTAAGAAGGGTAGCAAGGATAATCCAGGGAACAACAGGCCAGTGAGCCTTACATCAGTGGTAGGGAAATTACTGGAGAGAATTCTTCGAGACAGGATCTACTCCAATTTGGAAGCAAGGGGTGGTATTAGTGAGAGGCAGCACGGTTATGTGAAGGGGAGGTCGTGTTTTACTAACTTGATAGAGTTTTTCGAGGAGGTCACAAAGATGATTGATGCAGGTAGAGCAGTGGATGTTGTCTATATGGACTTCAGTAAGGCCTTTGACAAGATCCCTCATGGCAGATTGGTAGAAAAGGTGAAGTCACACGGGATCACAGGTGAGCTGGCAAGATGGATACAGAACTGACTAGGTCATAGAAGGCAGAGAGTAGCAATGGAAGGGTGCTTTTCTGATTGGAGGGCTGTGACTAGTGGTGTTCCGCAGGGATCAGTGCTGGGACCTTTGCTGCTCGTAGTATATATAAATGATTTGGAGGAAAATATAACTTATCTGATTAGTAAGTTTGCGGACGACACAAAGGTTGGTGGAATTGCTGATAGCGATGAGGACTGTCAGAGGATACAGTAGGATTTAGATTGTTTGGAGACTTGGACGGCGAGATGGCAGATGGAGTTTAATTCAGACAAATGTGAGGTGATGTAAGGTCTAATACAGGTAGGGAATATACAGTGAATGGTAGAACCCTCAAGAGTATTGACAGTCAGAGAGATCTTGGTGTACAGGTCCACAGGTCACTGAACGGGGCAACACAGGTGGAGAAGGTGGTCAAGAAGGCATACGGCATGCTTGCCTTCATTGGCCGGGGCATTGAGTATAATAATTGGAAAGTCATGTTGCAGCTGTATAGAAACTTAGTTAGGCCTGGTTAATTCTGGTCGCCGCACTACCAGAAGGATGTGGAGGCTTTAGAGAGGGTGCAGAAGAGATTTACCAGAATGTTGCCTGGTATGTAGGGCATTAGCTATAAGGAAAAATTGAATAAACTTGATTTGTTCTCACTGGAACAAAGAAGGTTGAGGGGTGACCTGATAGAGGTCTACACAAATATGAGAGGCATAGACCGAGTGCATAGTCAGAGACTTTTTCCCAGGGTAGAGGGATCAATTACTAGAGGGCATAGGTTTAAGGTGCGAGGGGCAAAGTTTAGAGGAGATGTATGAGGCAAGTTTTTTTACACAGAGGGTAGTGGGTGCCTGGAACTCGCTGCCGGAGGAGGTGGTGGAAGCAGGGACAATAGTGCCGTTTAAGGGGCATCTTGACAAATACATGAATTTGATGGTATTAGAGGGATACGGACCCCAGAAGTGTAGAAGATTTTAGTTTAGATGGGCAGCATGGTCGGTGCAGGTTTGGAGGGCCGATGGGCCTGTTCCTGTGCTGTACCTTCCTTTGTACTGTACTTTGTTCTATAACCTCATAACATTGGTAAACATTAAAATGAAATATACAGCAGCCTTTACTATTACATTTATTTACGGTTAAATAAATACAGAGAGGTCTTGTCGCACAGTGGGTATTGCCCTGTCTCTGAGCCAGGAGCTCTGCGTTCAAGTTCCACTCCAGGACATATGATGGAGAGAAATTGGAGCCTTTACCATCACTATCCATTGCTCTGGAGTACAATATGCAATGTAAAGCTGTTAGTCGCTACAGGAATTTGTGTTCCTCGGGGGGGGGGGGGGGGGGGGGGGGGGGGGGGGGGTGGCTGGTTGGCTCAGTAGGCTGGATGGCTGGTATGAATCAGATTGGTGCCAACAGCATTCCGGCTCGTGTGGATCGGGGACCTGCCTCTTTGCCCTGCCCGTGTTGGAGATTGTGATGCTGTGTGGGCTGGACCTGCCCTAAGGCAGAAAACCCAAGAAGGTATCACAAATCACAAAACATTCAACCAAGTATTAATGAATTCAACCTAAATAACAATGATGATTTATAGAACGTGGGAGTGTATTGGGATAATTCAGTCTGGAGGTAAAGAAGGCATGATGGGGGTTTCAGCAGCACATGAGCTGAGATGGAGCAATACGAGGTGATGTCATGAAGGTGGAAAGGGTGGCCTCAATGATGGTGCAGACGATTCCCGGCTGGGTCACTGTCTGTGTGGAGTCTGCACGTCCTCCCCCTGTGTGCGTGGGTTTCCTCCGGGTGCTCCGGTTTCCTCCCACAGTCCAAAGATGTGCAGGTTAGGTGGATTGGCCATGCTAAATTGCCCGTAGTGTCCTAATAAAAGTAAGGTTGGGGGGGGGGGGGGGGGTTGTTGGGTTACGGGTATAGGGTGGATACGTGGGTTTGAGTAGGGTGATCATGGCTCGGCACAACATCGAGGGCCGAAGGGCCTGTTCTGTGCTGTACTGTTCTATGTTCTATATGGTTGGAAAGTCATCTAAAGGGCCATATATGACACTGAGGTTGTGAACTCTCTGATTCCGCTTCAGACAGTTGCCAGGGAGAAGGGATGGAGTTGATAGCGACTGCACAATTAGGAAGACCATATGGGTTCCTTACACCACATTACGAAGGCTTCCTCAGAATCAAATTAATCTCTGGGGATTTTTATAAACAAAGTCTGGATTACTGAAGAAACCAGAAGGCGCATCGCCATTAGAATCAGAATAACACAAATGAAAAGGTTTTCTTTGAACAGAATGTTGAAATTGAGTCTCTTATCTTCTCCAAGAACTGAAATTGGCAGAACTTCAGTATTTTTTCCAATATGCTGATTTTTAAAAAAAAAATTTAGAGTACGCAATTATTTTTTTCCAATTAAGGGGCAATTTAACGCGACCAATCCACCTAACCTGCACATTTTTGGGTTGTGGGGGTAAAACCCACGCAGACACGGGGAGAATGTGTAAACTCCACACGGACAGTGACCTAGGGCCGGGATTCGAACCTGGGTCTTCAGTGCCGTAGGCAGCAGTGCTAACCACTGTGTCAAGTGCCGCCCTC
The DNA here is from genome assembly GCF_902713615.1 of Scyliorhinus canicula. Taxonomy (NCBI): domain Eukaryota; kingdom Metazoa; phylum Chordata; class Chondrichthyes; order Carcharhiniformes; family Scyliorhinidae; genus Scyliorhinus; species Scyliorhinus canicula. The sequence continues at coordinate 62,305,961 of NC_052166.1, forward strand.
AATATGCTGATTTCGAGTATTCACTTAATTTTAAGTCAAGTTTCCAGACAGTTTAATAGCAATGCAATACATTTTTAAAGCCACATACAAGAATTTAAATACATACATTTTGAATATATACATTTTGAATATTTATATTGGCATTGTAACAGGAGATGGAGGTTATGGTAAAAGGTCTTTTGTGTTACTGGGAAGCCTGTGTCCAGTGGTGTACCACACGTATCTGTTGCTGGTCCCTTGCTATTGAATGTGGAGTATATGATCAGCACCAGCCTCCCCGAACAGGCGCCGGAATGTGGCGACTAGAGGCTTTTCACAGTAACTTCATTTGAAGCCTACTTGTGACAATAAGCGATTTTCATTTTTCATTTTTATTTCATTTCATAAGTTTGTAGATGACATGAAAACTGATGGTAAATAGCAAGGAGAAAAGCCTTAAGTTCCAGGACAATATAACCGGGCTGGTCAGGTGGGCAGGACAGCGGCAAATGGAATTTAATCCTGAAAAGTGTGAGGTGATGCATTTTGGGAGGAGTGACAAGGGAAGGGAATACACAATGAACTAGGAAGTACAGAGAACCAGAGGGAACTTGGGGCGAATGCCAACAGATCCCTGCGGGTAGCAGGACAGGTACATAAGGTGGTTAAGAAGGATACTTGCCTTTATTAGTCAAGGCGTAGAATATAAGAGCAGGGAGGTTATGCTGAAGCTGTATATAATGCTGGTTAGGCCACAGCTAGAGTACTTTGTGCAACTGTGGTCGTCATACTCTCGGAAGGAAGTGATTGCACCAGAAAGGGTGCAAAGGAAATTCACCAGAATGTTGCCCGGGCTGGAATGTTTCAGCTATGAAGAGAGGCTGGATAGGCTGGGGGTGTTTTCCTTAGAGTAAAGAAGGCTGAGGGGGTTCTGATTGAGGTGTACAAAATTGTGAAGGACATAGGTAGGGTAGATATTTAAAAAAAATTTCCCTTAGTAGAGGGGTCAATAGCCAGGGGGCATAGATTTAAGGTCAGGAAAAATATTTTCACCCAGAACTCACTGCCTGAAAGTGTGGTTAAGGTGGGAACCCTCACAGCACTGAAAAAGCATTTCAATGAGCACTTGAATTGCCATACATACAAGGCCAAATGAGATTAGAGTAGATAGGTGTTTGATGGCCATTGAAGACATGATGGGCCAAAGGGCCTCTTACTGAGTTGTAAAATTCTATGACTTTATATATATTTTGAATATATACCTTTTCAATAATTACATTTTTAATATATACAATTGGGCCGCAACTACATACAATTCAGTAAGCAGAAAATATCATTTTGTCTGATTGGCTATAATTGATATTCAAATGTCCAAATATTCACAATGAAACCACCAAAGTCTAACCCATATGAAAACAAATACAATTTACACTGATACAGTCATTAGCAATTTCAATCAGTGGCCACTTTGATCTTAAGACCAAAAATGAAAACTATACTGAAAGCAGAAACGTCGAACTGAAAGTCTAGACTGGAGGAATGTGTGCCAAAAGACATCTTCTGAAACAAACTCTTCTGCTTTTACTACCATCGTTATTTTTTTTTTGCACCCCTTTTTTCCTATCTGTGTTTATTTGTCTGCCTTGTGTGTTATCACCTTAGCAGCAGTTATGATTTTTAACACTACCACAAAATAATAGGTTGTAGAATTTCATCATTAAAGTTTCTTTAAAAAAAGTCCGTCCCGGACAAAACAATGATTGATTGTTAAACCGTTTCCTTTGCTTCTAAACTTTTTGTAATATTTCCCGATCACCTGTTAGGTAAATAACAACTGCAACATTTATTTACATATAACTACAATACAGAGACTTAGTTAGCCTCCAGGATCGAACGGATACAGACACCCACCCTTCCTAGGATGATCCCCCACCCTGGTGGCTGCATGACCCTCATGGTAGATTAGCCCTTAAAGGGGAAATACACCACACCCCTCCCTTTCTAAGTCCTTTTACACCTCAATAACAATTAAGTTACTTAGTCTCTAATAATTAAAAAATTAAATGCATGCTCTCAGTCCATCATAAATGGAGCCTTTCAGGTGTTTTCTGATTTCTAGCAGAGCTCTGTTGCCCCTCTGTCGGGGGTGCCTCCACTGGGGTGCTTTCTGCAGACTCCACTCTACCTGTCATCTCCTCAGGTACTGGTAACTCAGCGTCATCCATTTACATGGGGACAACAGACCCACCGGTGACAGGCTGGATCGGCACTTCATTGCTTGGATAGTCAACAATGTTTCCTGCTGGCAACATGGTTTCAGGAGGCTGCTGGGACAACTCTTACCCTCGTAAATGGTCTACATACGTGTGGGCAATTCTTCCTTATACATCCTCTTCATAAGGCAAAGGTCCTTCCCTGTCTTTTATACAACCCCTGGGACCCAACTCAAGCCGTTTCCGAGATTTCTGGTGTGAAAGGCTTCCTCCATTGAAAAATCAACAGGCCTCGTTGATTTGCCTGAATCAGGATTTTTCTTCTGACTGCACTGACTGGATCCTGCCCTCCCCGGCAAATTCGGAAACACCAGGCTCAGTCTGGCCCTAAGACACCAGCCCATCTGCTGCCGGCACCCCTGTTGTAGAGCGTGGACTGGTTCTAAAGCTCAAAAGGAATTGTTGAGATTTTGAGCTGCAGAGTCGCCCCTGACTACATGATATTTTGTTTATAGATCCTAACTATGTGACTTCATTGCATCGTCATGTGGGTGGCACTGTTTCTCCAGTCCTACACATTAACTCTTTCAGCCATCACCCCCCCTCAACGTTGTCCACATAAATTTATATTAACATACTACACCCCCCCTCCCTCTCCCCAAGTCTCTGGCTTCATAGGTTTAATTGGTCTGGAGTTTCACAACTTTCCCTGTGAAGCTTGGAAGATTGTTAGTCTCGCCTTAGACTTCTTTGCTTTGACTTGGTTAGTCTTTGGAAAGAGAAGTTGTATCTGGTGTGCTGTCTGTTTGACTCTCAACATCTGGTTCTCCCAAATGTATAATGGAAGGTTCTACTTGAGGAATGAGGATAGGATTTCTCCTGTTCCTTCTTATCATGATCTTTGAAGTATGGAACAAGTAAGACCACTGTTGCTCGTCAACCCTTTGGATGATGATGCTTTCACTGTCTATGTCTTTTAACCAAACCGTGTCTCTTTTGTTCAGGGTGAGCAGGTCTCTGGTACAGTACCTCCTCTTGTAAGAGGCGGCCTGTTGTTTTCTGTTGGACTGTTCTTGGTCTGGAAACTTCCACTAGTCCCGGACTGCCAATCCTAGGATCAATTTCTTGGGCAGTATAGGAAGCGGAGTATGAAGCTTTCTATAAGACCATAAGACCATAAGACATAGGAGTGGAAGTAAGGCCATTCGGCCCATCGAGTCCACTCCGCCATTCAATCATGGCTGATGGGCATTTCAACTCCACCTACCAGCATTCTCCCCGTAGCCCTTAATTCCTCGCGACATCAAGAATTTATCGATCTCTGCCTTGAAGCCATTTAGCGTCCCGGCCTCCACTGCACTCCGCGGCAATGAATTCTACAGGCCCACCACTCTCTGGCTGAAGAAATGTCTCCGCATTTCTGTTCTGAATTTACCCCCTCTAATTCTAAGGCTGTGCCCACGGGTCCTCGTCTCCTCGCCTAACAGAAACAGTTTCTTTGCGTCCACCCTTTCTAAGCCCAATAGCAGTTCAGACGGTGTCAATCCACATTGCAGTGGAGTAGACCTGTATCTTAAAAGTGCCATTGGGAAATCCTTGCTCTTCTCCAAGAGGACTTTAATAGTTGTCCCTTTTTGCCTCAGCATTGGATTGGGATACCTTGGGGAGCTGGTGAAATATTAGGATCGGTAGTTCTCAGCAAAATGAATGAAATAGTCGTGAGTGAATCGCAGGTCATTGTCGGACACTATTTGACCGGTCTGGAATATCATGATTGCAAAGACTTCTTTCAATGACCTAATGGACAACTCTGTGGTCATTGTATGTAAACACTTCACCTCAATGCACCTGGAGAAGTAGTCGACAATGATCAGGAGGGATTTGCCATTGTACATAAGTGGATCCATTCCCAGACGTTCCTACGGTCCGGGAGGGAACTGAGTAAGGATAAGGGGCTCTCTTTGGACTGGTTTTTGCAAGCGTGCACGCCAGGCAGTATGAAATCATCTCTTTGATCGCTCTTCATATTTCCAGCCACCACATTGTAGACTGAGCTCATGTTCTGCATTTTGTGAGGTGCATTGTTGCAGAATCCCTGTTTGGAGTGACACAGGAATTGTAACCGCTCGTTCTACACGGGCAGATCATCAATTCCAGTGAAATGTTTTCGCTGCTGACAGTATTGACGAATGTGTAGGTTAAAATAATTAACAAGAGCTTTTAAGACATTTTTGAATTTGTCTGATGTTTTGTTAATGCTTTTGTCTTGCCATCATATCATCAGCAATTACTCTGTTAGAATGCAATAATGGGTTCACTCATTCAGCCTCTGATTTATTGTTAAATCCAAATGTAATGCGGAATCCTAAAAAGCTCTTCCTCCAATTCTGCGTTGGATCTGGCCCTTCTGGCAGACAGAATTTAGAATCCCTAGCTGCTTAAAGCTCTGAGGAGGTCTGCCTGGATTTTGTTTTAACTTCTGTTGCAAAATTTTGTTTCAACTTCAGTTGCAAAGTTTTGTTTTAACTTCCATACGACATACAAATAGAAATATTGAGATCACATGCTCAAACAACGGCGACTATTAATTATCTTTTTTTAATTCACTAATCAGAAGTGCAATCTGAATTCCCAATTAGCCACTTCTGGCTCATGTCTATCACATTGGACGATACTGTTTCAGGGTATTTACAGAAAGTTCTGATAGAAAGAGAAATTGTGTGTTTCAGCTTATATCCAAGAAGAGCTGTAATTTTGTGATGTCAAGATTTGTCACGCCAGTGAAAATAGGATTTTGAACTTCCTCTGGAATCTTCACACAAATGTGACAAATACAACTTAAAATACATTCAATTCAATTGCATTAACCAGTGCGTATATGTGTCAGCTGAGGCCCAGTTGGTAACACTCTTGAGACGGAGTTAGAAGTTTCCAGATTCAAGTCTCACTGCATGACGTCGGCAGACAAATTAAGGCTGACACTGTAGAGGCACCGCCTTTTGAGCGCCACGTTTTACCAAGGGCCCTGGTACCTTCTCAAGTGGGTGCAAAGGTTCATATGGCACTACTTTGAAGATGCCATCTTTTGGATGAGAGACCTGCTGCTCTCTCAAGTGGATATGAAGATATTTCACAGCGCTACTGTGAAGGAGAGCAGGGGAATTATCCCCAGTTCTCCTGGCAAACATCTATTCCCACAATCAACATCACAAACACAGATGATCTAGTCTTTATCACATTGATATTTGTTGTGTGCAAACTGGCTGTTCCATCTCCTGCATTACAACAGTGACTACACTTCGAAAGTAATTAATAGGCTGTAATGCATATTGAAACATCCAATGGTCATGGAAGGTGCTACATAAATGCAAGCCTTTCTTTAAGGAGGAGCAACAATATAGATCCCAATATCTCTTTGTTGAACTTACTGCATTGCTTAGGCTTCGGAATTTCTCTTTTGAGAAGGCATGGGAACAAACATGTATCCAATTCAACCCAATGTATTATCAAGACTCTGCTCTTCTCGAGAGATTAGACAGAATTGGGATCATTGGGCTAAATGTGGCATCTGATATTGATGGTATAATTGGAGAGGAACTCAGAAGCATCTGTTCCCAGGCTGCTTCTCTTGGCTTTCAACATAACAAGAAGACTAAAGACATCACGAGTGTTAAATCTCCCTGAGATTGTGTGGTTCAGGGGATTGTGAGGCAAATCAGTGGAACATGCAATCCAGAAGCAGAAAATGCTGGAGAAATTCAGCAGATCAGGCAGTAAATTTGTAGAGAGAAACGTTTCTGAAAGCTGACATTTCATCAGTCAGTTGATCACCGGTGCATTCTGTATTTTCAGTGTAGGAGGTATTTTGTTGGCAGAATACGGGCATTACCCCCCTGCTATGGGTTGCTGAGTGCACCTCCTTTCAGGCCCTCCGACACCCCATTTCAGGACACCCTCTTCATTCCCAATCTTTATGAAGCCACTTCATATCCCCTTCAACCCCCCCCCCCCCCCCCCCCCCAATCCCTCATACCCCACCTTCACCCTCCTTTCATAGACATAGCCCTCTCAGGTCCTCTCGCTTTGCAGTGCCAGCCTGGCACCCTGGCACTGCCAGCCTGGCATAGAGGTAATGCCCCTGGTATCCTGGCAGTGCCAACCAGGCACAATGGCAATGTCAACTGGGCACCATGGCAGTGCCAAGTTGGCACTGACAGGGTTCCCAGTTGTCACGGGAAGTGCTAGGGTATAGCCCTGCCCTGCCCCTGAGACCCCAGGAGTGAATATCATGCCTGGTTTTTGCTTATGGTGACCAATGCTAATCGGTGTCTGAGTGAGGCCTTGCTGGTGCGGCCAGTGACTCCTGGGCAGCCAGAGAATGTGGCTTCAACTGGGCCGCACATATTTAAGTGAGCCTAATAAAGATTGCGCCGGGTGCCACGGGTTGGGTGACTCATGCGCGGTTTTGCGCCTGGCGTGAAGCCCAATTTGGACCTCTCCCATGATGCACCTAGTGCACCCAGATCGGCGCTGGGTGGAACACAGTTGTAAAAATGCGCCCTTTAACTCTGTTTCTCTCTCCACAGATGCTGCAAATCCTGCTGAGTTTATCCAGCACTTTCTGTTTTTATTTCACTAGACTGATCCCTGGGATGCGAGGCTTGTCCTGTGAAGAAAGATGAAATGAAAAAATGAAAATGAAAATCGCTTATTGTCACAAGTAGGCTTCAAATGAAGTTACTGTGAAAAGCCCCCAGTTGCCACATTCTGGCGCCTGTTCGGGGAGGCTGGTACGGGAATTGAATTTGTTCAGCCATATTCCCTATGGAATTTGAGCTAATCTAATTGAAACATATAAAAAATTTTAAGGGGAGTGAGAGAGTAGATGCTGGTAGCAAGTTTCACCTGGCCACAGAGTCCAGAACTAAGTCGCAGACTCAGAATATGGGGTTGGTCATTTAAGACTAAATTAAGGGGAGGTTTCTCCACTATAAGAGTGAATATTTGGAATTTTCTATCCCAGAAAGTTGTGGATGCTTTTCCCCTCGAATATTTTCAACACAAAGGTTGATAGATTTTTGAGCATTAACGGGATTGAGGGATATGGAGATAACGTGGGAGGGTGGAGTTAAGTTAGAAGATCAGGCATGGTCTTACTGAATGGTGGAACTGGATCGACGGTCACATGTCCTTTAGTTCTGTTGCTACTTTTAAAGTTCTAGGGCGGCATGTGGCACAGTGGTTAGCATTGCTGCCTACGGCGCTGAGGACCCGGGTTTGAATCCCAGCCCTGGGTCACTGTCCGTGTGGCGTTTGCACATTCTCTTTGTGTCTGCATGGGTTTCACGCCCACAACCCAAAGATGTACAGATTAGGTGAATTGGCCACGCTAAATTGCCCTTTAATTGGAAAAATAATAATTGGGTACTCTAAATTTTAAAAGAAAAAAAACTTTTTAAGTTCTTACGTTACTCTCATTATTAATCACTAGCAGGTACAGGTTGGATGTTTGCTCCAAATTTCCACCACTTTGCTGTCGGAAGTGACTGCACTTCACCCCACACCTCGCCACAGTGGTCTGGTGGAGTCCAGCAACTCACAGTGTAGAAATTCAGAAATGTAAGACCGCATTCTAAAATGTAATCAGTGTGGCCTCCAACATGCTGAGCGCTGAACTACTCCACTGCTCGAGGGCAAGACAACCTCTTTATACAAATGAAGCATAGAGAGAATTGTCTAGGTTTTAAATAATAATTTGTTGCCATGGGATAGAGCCATATTGCAGTCAATGAAGAGTCCAAAAAAGGAGAGTTTAAATAGTTTATTTCTTTGCACATTCTCCTCACGTCTGCTTGGGCTTCGCCCCACAAACCAATGATGTGCAGGGTAGGTGGATTGGCCGCGCTAAATTGCCCCTTAATTGGAAAAAAATAATTGGGTACTCTAAATTTAAAAACAAAAAATAGTTTATTTCATACTCACGCTAGGAAATACAATAACAAGGGAAGGTACTGAGGTGCCGGCTCCTTCCTGGGACTGCTTTTACCTGGGGGAATTAACCAGCCTGCTGTTGGGCCTCCGTCCCTCAGCGGCAGACCTCCTACTCCACGAGCCCCGCAGAGAAATCAATCAGGTCGTCCCCGTGGATCTCGTGGAGGGGTTATGAAATCCATCCCCCCAAAGTCTGTAAGTCTCCCTGTTGTTGGGAGTGGAGGAGGTTGTGGGGCCAGGTCGGTGGGGGCTTGTAGCATGTCGGGGGAATGTCGTTTCCGCATTGACCATCTGAGGGGCACCTTTGGCAACCGTTCCCTGCCGAGGCTGCCATCTGAAAACTCAGATGTCTGATTCTCCAGGTCGGAATCCGAATCCTCCACTTCACACATCTCAATGTCGAGGCCTCCAGGGGGCGATGTCCCCAGGCCCTCTTGTGCAGACTGGCAGGGCCCTCCAGTAGGGTTTGTCCTAACTCTGGCTCCCTGCTCTGGAGGTGATATAGGTGCTTCCACACCGTCCGTTCTCGTGTCTTTATTTGGTAAGATACCAGCCCAGTCAGTTTCACCGCGGTTCCTGGAATCCAATGCACTCTGTCACCAAGTTACCAGACGTATACTGCGCCCCCTCATCAGAAACTTCTGTCTGCCTCGGCTCTTGACTGCGTTGTACCTTCCTGCTAATATCGTCACGGTACCCAAGTACATAACCTATTTGGCATTTTCCTTTCTTGAGGCAGATGCCTGTCTCGGAAAACCAGCGGAGGGCTTCTTCCAGGTTGCTCAGTGGCTCCAGTGACCAGGATGTGGACTGATGCTCGTGGTAGTCCTTGGAGGATATTCTCCATGACTCTCTGGAAAATATCGCAAGCTGACAACACTCCAATGGCAACCTTGTGTATTCATAGAGGCATCTATGGCAATTAATGGTCAAGGATTTTCTGGAATCTGCATCTAGCTCCAATTGGAGGTACACGTGACTTATGTCGAGTTTAGAAAAAGAGTGTCCTCCAGCCAACTTTGCTTAGAGGTCCTCAATTCACAGCAACGGATAGCTGTCAAAATGAGAGGCCTTATTAACGGTGACTTTGTAATCCCCGCCCAAACAGGTGGTTTTGTCCGGTTTCTATGCCGAAACTACAGGCGCTGCTCAATCTGCAAATTGTACCGGCCGGATGATTCCTAGGCTTTCCAAGTGGTTGCATTCATCTTCTACCTTTGTTAGCAATGTGCAGGGAACTGGGCGGGCACCTCCCTTCACCAACGCGACACGCTTGCTGGCTGACCTGGCATTCCTTATTCTGTGATTTCTCCAGCCGCAGGTCCTGCATCTCCATGGATCTTCTACCATTGATTCTGGGGAGGTATCTCACCTAGTTGCAGTGACCCTCTGCCAATGGGCCTTGTCCTGACAGTATTCGGGCAAGGGTTGTGTCCCAGAGGTCCCATTCCTAGCGTGTGCTGTTTGTCTGAATGGGGGGGGAGGTGTGTCCTACGCTACCTCCATTCCTGCCATCACCTGGAGCTCCAGGACTCCTTTCTCCATGCTCTACCATGACTGCCTTTTTATTTCCAGAAACGGCTTGCTCAGCGATTTCCGCTGGGTCACCATGTTGTTTACACCGCATAGAAGGCGGTCTCATAGCATCTCGGGTAGGGATGGCCCGTAGTCGCTGTGTTCCACCAATTAGCATAACTGCGCTAAAAACTCCATAATGGGCTTCCCCAGGTTCCATCTCAGATTAATCCTCTTTTATTTCTTTCCCCACCCCCTCCCTGTGTGTGTACGTCTTGTGTGTATTTAGGTAAAGGGTGGGACATAAAAGGGTGAGTAGTAGTAGAATAGCTGGCCATTATTCTAATTTAATTATTGCATGCCTTATCTCTATTGTTGTAATAAATAAACAAGATTCTCTGTCCCGCCAGCCCTGTTTTCTGGTGCCGGACACCCCAGCTGGCAGCTGGATTCTCCATTCCCGCAGCCGGTTAATGGGGTTTCCCATTGTAGCCAGCCCCATGCCATCAGGAAACCCGCAGGCCTGGGTGGGTTTCTGGCCAAGCGGAGGATTCCACCAACGGAGAATCCCGTGTTTCACTTGGTGCCTGTAAGTCATTGGAGCAGTCAAGGGCCAAAGATCTCGGAAACTTTATACAAATTATTGGTTAATTCACTTGTGTTGGGACTCCGGGGCCTGTGGGGCTAGAATTGACTGCGCAGCAGCCCAGGGTGTTGCAACATAAATTAAACTCAGTTGGATAGTTTTACATCCTCAGTACAGTCCAAACTTGCTACTTGAGAAGGGCTACTGACTATGTTTTAGGCCTATGTGCAGAAGGTTTTGCTAGTTGGAATCAGTGGTCATTCTTAGATTTGTTTTGGTGTTCCAAATCAACATTGAATCTGCATACCAGTTCTACCGAATCCGGTGTCAGTCTTTGCCAATTCCAGAATTCTTTTGTTAAAATTTTTTTTAGAGTGTCCAATTCATTCTTTCCAATTAAGGGACAATTTAGCGTGGCCAATCCACCCACTCTGCACATATTTTGGGTTGTGGGGGCAACACCCACGCAAACACGAGGAGAATGTGCAAACTCCACACGGACAGTGACACAGAGCTGGGATCGAACCCGGGACCTCGGCACCGTGAGGCAGCAGTGCTATCCACTGTACAACCGTGCTGCTCCAATTCCAGAATTCTAACTGCTCCTGAGTAAGCTAAGGGCCACAGCTACACTATTACCTTTGGGCTGTACATCAATGAGAAAATGAGTGTTAAGGAAGAGGTTAACATATGTACATATGAACATACGAATTAGGAACAGGAGTAGGCCATCCCGCCCCTCGAGCCTGCTCCGCCATTTAATATGATCATGCCTTGCCTGATCCTCAAACCCATCCCTTAGAACCTTTGAAGCCCTTGTTAATCAAGATTCTGTCTGGCTCAGCTTTAAATATTTTCAAAGACTCTGCTTCCACTGCCTTTTGAGAAGGAGAGTTCCAGAGACTCACGGGGCTGGATTTCTCTGCTCCATGACGCCGAAATCGGCGACGGGGCGGAGAATCTGTTTTGGTGCCGAAATCGGGAGCAGCCCCGGTTTTTCAATTCTCCACCCCCGCATGCGCTGCCTCTGACGTGGAAGTGCTGGGGGCTGTATTGGCAGCTAGAGCTGCAAGCTCTATGCCGGCTCCCTGCTAGCCCCCAGCAAAACGGGGAATCTGTGGCCTTTTGACGCCAGTTTTCCTGGCGTAAAAGACCACAGTTTTCACGACGGCGTGGGGACTTAGTCACCAAAATGGAGAATCCAGCCCAGGACCTTCAGAGAACAGAATTCTCCACATCTCCATCCTAATGCAGAGGCTGGTGGGGTGAAAAGTGAGGACAAGGGGGATCCTATCCTGGTTCTGGAAGGGAGAGGAAAGAATGAAAGCAGAGGTGTGGAAGATGGGTTGGTCACAGTTGACCACAGTGGGTGGAAAACCACGATTCAGGAAGAATGAATGCAAGTCAGCAGCACCGTTTTGGAAAGTGATATCATCAAAACAGATGTGACGGACGAGAAGGAACTGGGAGAATGGGATAGAGTCTCCGCGTTCAAAGAATCATTCCCTGTCAGTTCCACCCACTCCAACATGATACCACCACCAAACACAAAATAATAATAATAATCTCTAAAGTGTCACAAGTAGGCTTACATTAACATTGCAATGAAGTTATTGTGAAAATCCCCTAGTCGCCACACTCTGGCGCTTGCTCGGGTACACAGAGGGAGAATTCAGAAGAAGAATAATCTTTATTATCACAAGTAGGCTTACATTAACACTGCAATGAAGTTACTGTGAAAAGCCCCTAGTCGCCACATTCTGGCGCCCGTTTGGGGACACAGAGGGAGAATTCAGAATGTCCAAATTACCTTACAGCACATCTTTCGGGACTTGGAGGAAACCGGAGTACCCGGAGGAAGCCCACGCAGACACGGGGAGAACGTGCAGACTCCACACAGACAGTAACTGAAACCGGTAATTGAACCTGGGACCATGGAGCTGTGAAGCAACAGTGCTAACCACTGTGCTACTGTGCCACCCAATCAAATGTATCTGAACAATAAGCTTGAGGAACTGTATCTCATCTATCAATTAGGCACTTCACAGCCTTCCAGACACAGAATTGGGTTCAGTTTTGGTCTCCTTACTTGAGAAAGGACGTACTGGCACTGGAGGGTGTGCAGAGGAGATTCACTAGGTTAATCCCAGAGCTGAAGGGGTTGGATTACGAGGAGAGGTTGAGTAGACTGGGACTGTACTCGTTGGAATTTAGAAGGTGAGGGGGGATCTTATAGAAACATTTAAAATTATGAAGGGAATAGATAGGATAGATGCGGGCAGGTTGTTTCCACTGGCGGGTGAAAGCAGAACTAGGGGACATAGCCTCAAAATAAGGGGAAGTAGATTTAGGACTGAGTTTAGGAGGAAATTCTTCACCCAAAGGGTTGTGAATCTATGGAATTCCTTGCCCAGTGAAGCAGTTGAGGCTCCTTCATTACATGTTTTTAAGGTAAAGATAGATAGTTTTTTGAAGAATAAAGGGATTAAGGGTTATGGTGTTCGGGCCGGAAAGTGGAGCTGAGTCCACAAAAGATCAGCCATGATCTCATTGAATGGCGGAGCAGGCTCAAGGGGCCAGATGGCCTACTCCTGCTCCTAGTTCTTATGTTCTTATCTCTCTTCCTATTTATTTCTTTTTTTGTTTTTGGATGGCAGATGTTGGTGCTGATTCTACATTTCCCATTTACACCTCCTCTAAACCTATCTTTTGTTTATTTACATGTCCCATTACCATCTCCTGCCTTGCACCATCACCTCTTTCACCATTCCACCTGGTCACCAATCGTCCCCTTTGTCCTTTCCTCCCCCGCCACCCCCAAACCCTTTCCATGCCTCTGTACCGATTCAATAACAGTAACGATAACTGTAATGAAATGAAATGAAAATCACTTATTGTCACAAGTAGGCTTCAAATGAAGTTACTGTGAAAAGCCCCTTGTCGCCACATTCCAGTGCCTGTTCGGAGAGGCTGGTACAGGAATTCAACCCGCGCTGCTTGGCCTACTTGGTCTGCTTTAAGAAAATAGAACATAGAAAGTACTGTTAAAGCCAGCTATTTAGCCCTGTGCTAAACCAGCCCCTTCTGTAACATCTTCATTTCTAGTTGTGATGAAAGATTATCGAATGTTAGCTCTGTTGCTATCTCTGTGGTTGCTGCCTGACATGCAGAGCATTTCCAATATTTTCTTCAGATTTTCAGCATCCACGGTATTCTGTGTTTGTCCTACTTATACCTTAACCTCACTATATACCTTAACCATTGTTTGTCATCAAATTGAAGAAATTTAAAGGACCACAGATCACATCATACAACCATACGAACATATAAAATAGGAGCAGACACAAGCCATTCAGTCCTGCAAAGCTGCTCCCCATTCCATCAGATGTTTGTGTTGAGTTCCACATTCCCCATCAACCTTTGATTCCCTTGCCCAACAAGGAAGCAGAACTGATAAAAGTTCATCCGCCTGAAACGTTAAGTCCTGTTTCTCTCTCCGTAGATGCTGTCAGACCTGCTGCGGATTGTCCAGTATTTTCTATTTTTGTTTCAGATTCGAGCATCCGCAGTCATTTGCTTTTATTTAAGAATCTATCTACCCTGCCTTAAAAATGCTCGGTGATCCCGCTTCCACTGCCCTCTGAGGCAGAGTTCCAAAGCCGCACAACACTCAGAGAAAAAAAACATCTCTTTAACTTAAATAAATCCATATGCTCCTAAGCAAGCTGCTAATTTTAGAGCGCTCCATTTAAACATTCATTGTTTATTCTGCTCAATCTCCTCATAAAATATTAATTTGGAATGTTTGTTATTTTTGCATTCTTGTACAGTGGAGCAGTTTTTTTTTAAGGTGTAGGTTTTCTTTGAAAGAGAGGCGAATGCGCGATAATTTCATTAACATATGAAATGTGCAGTCTTGTCAGTAATGGTTCAGGGTGCCATCCATTATTCATGGCGTCAGAAGTTTGATTCCTCACATTTTTCTCTTCAGACTGTTGGAAAATGTAATTAGTTGAAACAGATATAGCAGGGGCTTCAATATATCCCCGAGCTTCTGTTCATTTGACTGCATTATTGATCTAAGGATATGTAGCAGGAAGTCAGCAATTGCAACATGGGTGTGAATTATGTAACATGATGAAGAAACGCTGTAAAGTTGCCGATGGTCAGAAATGATGACCAAGCAGCGTTCTTGCCGGCAGGGTTTAGGTGTAGTCTTCTGAGCAACTCCAAACATTATATATTCACCTAAACCTCAAGACAGGATTACGAGCCTTGAAATCACTCTGAGCATTTAATTTTATATCAATTATTTATTTTGCCAACTATCTGAAAGTCACCCCAACCTGTGGCATATTTTGTTGTTGCTGCAGGCAGTATCTCCAAGGGCAGTTCCCGGTGCCACGTATACCAAGGCACCGTCATAATCCATTGACGGAAAAACAGTTGCGATGTAATCCATTTAAAGATTAATAATTGATCGCCAGGAGATACTCAGAAATTCATCAGGACCTTTGGAAATAGGTCAGGGCAGTAAAGTGGCAAATGGAATTCACTCTGGAGAAGTGTGAAGTTCTCCATCTGGGGAGAACAAACAAAAGAATTTAAAATAAATGGTAAGATTCTGAGAAGTGTAGACAAACACAGGGTCCTCGGAGTGCTTACCCACAGATTCCCGAGGGTAGCAGGACAGGTGAATAAGGTGGTTAATAAATCAAACTATATATTTTTTTTGATTCATTCATGGGATGTGAGCATCACTGGCAAGACCATCATTTATTGCCCATCCCTAGCTCCTTTTCAGAAAATAGTAGTAAGTTGCCTTCTTGAAACTGCTGCAGTAGGTCGACCCACAGTCCTGTTAGAGATGGAGTTCCAGGATTTTGACCCACCGACTGTGAACGAACGACAATATAGCCCAGGTCAAGATGGTTGTGATGTGGAGACAAACTTTCAGGTGGTGGTATTTCCATGTATATGCTGCCCTTATCCTTTTAATAGAGGTTGCAGGTTTGGAAGGTGCTGTCGAAGGTAAACACTGCTGCCACCGTGCTTAGTTGGTGGAGAGAATGAATGTTAAAATTGGTGATAATGTGGAGATGCCAGTGTTGGACTGGGGTGAGCACAGTAAGAAGTCTTACAAGACTAGGTTAAAGTCCCAACATGTTTGTTTCAACCACTAGCTTTCGGAGCACTGCTCCTTCCTCAGGTGAATGAGGATTCACCTGAGGAAGGAGCAGTGCTCCGAAAGCTAGTGTTTGAAACAAACATGTTGGACTTTAACCTGGTTTAAATTGGTGGTTGGGGCGCAGATCAAGCGGGTCTGCTTTGTGATAGATGGTGTTGAGCTTCTTGGGTGTTGCTGGAGCTGTACTCGTCAGGCAAGTTGAGAAGATTCCAACGCACTCCTGATTTGTATTTTTAGATGTTGTCAGGCTTTGGAGAGTCAGAAGGTGAGTTACTCGCCCCAGTCTCTGACCAGCTCTTTTAGGCACATTATTTATATGGCTGGTCTAGTTGAGTTTTTGGCTAATGTTAACCCAAAGGATATTGATGGTTGAGTTTCAACGATGGTGATGCTGTAAAACATCAAAGATTTGATTCTCTTTTGTTGGAGATAGTCTTAGCCTGACACTAGTGTGACATGAATGTTACATGCCAACTATGAGCCCAAGCCTGAATGTTGTCCAGGTCTTGCTGGAGGCAGGCACGGTGTGCTTTATTATCTGAGGAGTTGTGATTGGTACTGAACAATGTGCAATGATCAGCAAATATCCCACTTGTGACCTTTTATTTGTCAACTGCGCATAGAATATAAGAGCAGGGAGATTATGGTAAAACAACTCCTATAAATCATCAATTAGGCCACAGCTAGGGTACTGCGTTCCAGTTCTGGTCGCTGTATTATAGGCAGGACGTGGTCACAATTGAGAGAGTACTGAGGAGATTTACAAGGCTGCTGCCAGGAAGGGTGAAGTTTAGCCATGAGAAAAGACCATATAGGTTGAAATTATTTTATTTGGAACATAGGAGTTTGAGGGGAGATTTAATTGAGGTGTATAAAATTATGAAGGCCTTAGATAGAAAGTACAGGAAGGACATTGGAATACGGTCAGAGCTGAAAGACTGAGCTGCAAATCCACATTCAACAGGTCCATCTTTAGCGACCCCGAGTGCAAACAACAAAGTCCAGATGTTGAAAAAGCTCATTTTCAGTCATTACTCCCATAGAATTATGGATGTGCCGTTGAAGGAAATAACCCACCTCATCTGGTGTGTCGAAGAAGTGATTTTCTCCATTAAGTATAATGCGGAGAAGGGCAGGGTGAATCAACCTGGGGCTTACTCCCTTCTTGTACAACGTGGACGTTGTACAAGAATGCTGCTCTTAAATTAGATATAGCTCTTGGGACTAAAGGGATCAAGGGATATGGCGAGGGAGTGGAAAAGGCAGGATCAGGGTATTGAACTTGATGATGATCAGCCATGATAATAATGAGGCCTCCTCCTGCTTCTATATTCTGTGCTTCTATTTTTCTCGGCTGAGAAATTAATAGCCAGGGGCAGAGCAGGTAATTGGAAGAAAAATGAGGGGGATGTCAAGAATTGTTCTCACCCAGAGGGTGGCGGGAATCTAGAATCCTCATTACTTAAAAACTTGGATATGCACTTGGTGTGCCATAGCCTCTATGGCCATGGACCAAATGCTGGAATGTTGGATTAGGCAGGAGGACCCTTTTTCAATCATCACAAAAACAATGAGTCAAATTATCTCCTCTGGTCCATAAATGTTCGATGTTTCTAAACTATACAATGCAGGTTTCTGAAGGTGAAAGCCGATGCTGGGGTAAAGTTCTATAAGCATCGGTCATCCTTTGGTCCCATCTCCAAACAACCATTCTTCATGTATAAGCCAAGACAGTGACACTTATTAGACTAATTGACCCTGGGAATCGTCACAGGAATTCATAACTTTGTCCTTGCCAAAGTTCACGCAAACAGTTTTCATACAGACATACACATTAGTAGCAGGAATAGGCCACTCAGCCCCTCGAACCTGTTCCCCCATTCAATAAGATCATGGCTGATTTTTAAAAAAAAAATCTTTATTGTCACAAGTCGGCTTACATTAACACCGCAATGAAGTTACTGTGAAAAGCCCCAGTCGCCACATTCCGGCGCCTGTTTGGGTACACAGAGGGAGCATTCAGAATAGCCAAATTACCTAACAAGCACGTCTTTCAGGACTTGCGGGAGGAAACCGGAGCACCCGGAGGAAACCCCCGCAGACACAGGGAGAAAGTGCAGACTCTGCACAGACAGTGACCCAAGCTGGGAACCGAACCTGGGACCCTAGTGCTCTGAAGCAACAGTGCTAACCACTGTGCTACCGTGCCGCCCATTAAGATCTGACTGTAACATCAACCCCACATTCCTGCCCACTCCCTATAACCTTTCACCCCCACGTTAATCAAGAATCTATCTAGCTCTGCCTCAGAAATGTTCAAAGACTCTGCTTCCACTGTCTTTTAAGGAAGAGAGTTCCAGAGACTCGCATCCTTCTGAGAGGAAGAAACGCCCCTCATCTCTGTCTTAAATGAGCGACCCCTTATTTTAAAACAGTGACAACAGTTCTAGATTCTCCGGCTGGAAGAAACATCCGCTCCACGTCCGCCTTGTCAATACCCCTCGCTCCCCCGACTCCTCCTTCCTCCCTCTCTGTGAATGTGAAGACCAATTGTGGCATTCCTAATTCCATGCCCTACTGAGAACTGTTAACTCGGCAAAGATCAAGAGTCACCGGGGCAAGTGAAGATTCATGAGAAGACTGCGGCAAGAACAATATTTCTTCTGAATTAAAAAGCTTTTCTCTGAACCAGCAATGCAGAATGCATATGGAATGAAACCGATCTCTGTGCAATTATTCTGTGTAATTGGCGTTTGCACCTACAGCAGTTGAATTTACTTCAGAGGTTGCTGACGCGAAAACATATGCACAGCTTGGGTAGTGATTTGGCTCCGCGAATGCTGTTTTCTCAGTGGACTGGCTTCTCATTCCAACACTGATAAACAGTAACAAAAGCAGCCAAGAAAACATGCAAAATATACACCAGAGAGGTAATTACTTACCTACATGTGCGGTGGTCAGCGTTTTATAAGAGAGACTCCCATTTATCATGAACGCTTGCAGCCAACCTCGTCCAAGATATTACTGGGATACCCATGTCCAGAAAAAAATTCAGGTCAGAATTATACAGCTTTCCCTTCCTACATTATGAAAGTATCAACGCGGAAAGTTAACAGTAAGGCCTCCAGTCCTCTTTCCTCAGGACTGAAAGAGTGATTCTGATATTTTAAATACTTAAGATACAAAGACTTACTTATTTTTCCCTGCTCATAATGTACAATACTTTTGCATGAGGAGGTGGGTTTTCCTACATGTTTTAGACAACTGAATCTTTCCAATTGGGTTTATTATATATGATACAGTGAGCCAATCTTCCCTTTCCCTCATCAGGTTTTTCCTTCTTTTAAAAGGAAACTTGAAGTTTGGATGCTTTCAAACAAGGGCCCAAAGGCAACCCAGTACATTTTAGTTGAATTAAAATGTAGGGAGGAATTCTCTGTTTTGAGACCAAGTGCAGTGGAGGGCGGCTCCTACGCCACCTTTCCCACTGGCCAGATGGTGGGATCCCACGTTGGGCAGCACGGTAGCACATGTGGATAGCCCTGTGGTTTCACAGTGCCAGGGTCCCAGGTACGATTCCCGGCTCCGGTCACTGTCTGTGCGGAACCTGCACGTTCTCCCCGTGTCTGCGTGGGTTTCCTCCGGGTGCTCTGGTTTCTGGTTCAAAGGGCCCGGCACAATATATAAGCGCCAGGCCAGCACACTCGTATCACTCTCTCCAGCCCACCTGTCTTCACCAGACCAGCAATGCAGAAACAGAAGGTGAGTAGACTCAAGAAGAAGGCAGCACTGGCTTTCATTCCAAGGCCCTCACACAGGGATTCTGGGCCCGCCAGCATGTCCTCCACCTCAGGGGTGACCCAATGAAGCACACCGACCTCACCGTTTTGGCTTGGAAGGCCATAGCCAAGGAGGTCGGCACAGCTAGCACCTGCCCACATAGCCCAACACAGAGCAGTAAGTGGATGAATGATCTCATCCACAGGGTAAGTCCTCTCTCAGCGTCCTCCACCACCAAATTCCCTGCATGGCATCACATAGCTACTCTCTTCACGAAGCTCGTTTTTTATATTCCTCAGTGTGGTGCCTGCACTTTCTCCCCGTGTCTGCGTGGGTTTCCTCCGGGTGCTCCACCTTCCTCCCACAGTCCAAAGATGTGCAGGGTTAGGTTATTGGCCTTGATCAATGCGCAGGGTTAGATGGATAGGGCAAGGGAGTGGGCCGAGGAAGAGTGCTCTTTCAGAGGTTCGGTGCGGACAATGGGCCAAATGGTCTCCTTCTGCACTGTAGGGATTCTATGGAGGCACCTCCTGCACAGATGATCATCCAAATCACCAGGAGCGTTTACATAACTAAATAAAAATATAGACTTGGAATTTTAAAAAAAATAAATTTAGAGTACCCAATTATTTTTTCCAATTAAGGGCAATTTAACGTGGCCAATCCACCTAACCTGCACATCTTTGGGTTGTGGGGGCGAAACCCACGCAAACATGGGGAGAATGTGCAAACTCCTCACAGTGACCCAGGGCTAGGATTCGAACCCAGGTCCTCAGCGCCATAGGCAGCAATGCTACCCACTGCACCACCGTGCTGCCTGGAAAATTTATTTTTGCTTATTACAGACAATCAGAACTGACTGCCTGTCTCAATTTCCTTCTCTCGCATCCTCCTCGAGGTTCTGCTGACTGCCTGTTCCTTTGTCCTCCTCTTACGCTCTCCTCGAGGCACTGCTGACTGCCTTTCCCAGTGTCCTCTCACCCTCTCCTTGAGGTTCTGCTGACTGCCTTTCCCAGTGTCCTCCTCTCGCCCTCTCATCGTGGCGCTGCTGACTGCCTATCCCAGTGTCACACGCTCCTCGAGGTGCTGCTGATTGCCTGTCTCGATATCGTCCTCCCGCGTTCTCCTTGAGGCTCTGTTGACTTCCTGTCCCAGTGTCCTCCTCTCACCCTCTCTTCGAGGTGCTGCTGACTGCCTGTCTTGTACCTCACGCAGGCATGACCGATCTTACCTCAGATTTTGGAAGACACCATTTTACCGGTGTGTCAAGATGATGTAGTAGAGGATGGAGTTCAATGCACACCTGCCTCTGATTTACCTGCAACCTCAAAATGTGCAATTAGAGATACGTCCTGTTACGCTCCAGCCTCCCCCTACCTACTCTCTTGCCTTTTATACACATAGGAGCTTTTTCTATCCTTTTTCATATTTTGTGCAAGTTTTCTTTCATAATTTACCTTTGCTCTTATTACTTTTTTTAGTAACCCTTTGTTAATTGTAAGAGATCTACCATGCGGAATTAATCAGTCTTCTTGCAACACTAAAACTCAGTAGAAATTTAAGTTAAAACTTCTCGGATGCAAACATGAATTGTTTATTGCCTCTATTTGATTACAATTGAGAGTCACTTAAATCTTATTCTCCAAGAAGTCCAGCTAGCAAAAAGGACTTAAAGAGAAGCAACTTGGACACAATTTAACTTTTAAAATAATACAGAAATGATTTGTTGCTTACGGCACAACAGCTTGCATTTACTTCAAGAGTTAGAGTGGAAAAGTGAAAAAGAGATAGTGAATAGTTTAGATCAAAATATAGAATGATCCGGATAAAGATGGCCGTACGGACCTTCACGGTTATAGGAAATCATATCAGTCTTTAGCCATCTATCTACACCTCTAAATCATTGTAATTGGTTTGGGTTAGAATCAAATGAGTTTGATTTGAGGGTTAGCTGTCAATCTTTAATGTGCAACATTAGCTTTAAATGTTTCATGTCTGAATACTTGTGCATGTTATGGAATGCAATTCTGTGCTGTTATCACGACCAGTTTAAACTGGACTTCTGCTGACTTAGCTGTTAGCCATATTGTAGACAACAGCAGCTTAATGTTGCTATAGTGCCTGCCCTGTCCTTGGATTGATATCTGGTGCGGCTTGTGGTATTTGCGAGAACAATGGAGCTCAGTAAAAGTGAATTATGCTGTGTCATGCTGTTTTGTGTCTCTATTGAAGCTATATGTTTTGAGATGATCTGAGGTTATGAGTGAATTTAAAATGGTATTTAAAACTGGGGCTTAATATTTTATGCTAAATAGCCATCTTTTACCTATCAGATGTATTAAAAATTAGTTGGTTTCTATATTGATCTTTAAAAGTTTCTCACTCTTCTGGCCTGTCACTGGTCTTTGCAATATGGTATGCCATATGTTACCTTTAACATTTTGGCTAAGGCATGGATTTTTTTCCCCTCTCTAATATTTTTTCCTCTCTGGAATATATTTGAGTTGGGAGGAATTGAATGCCTCTTTAAACAATGACCACTGCTCATCGATTACCCCACCTTTCAGTCTTCTTGCCCAATCACTAGGGCCAAATCTGTCCTCATGCCTACATAATTACCTTTGTTTAGCTCCAGAACACTAGTATTGGACTCCAGTTTCTCACTCTCAAACTGAATTTAAAATTCTATCATGCTATGATCACTCTTCCCTAGAGGTTTTAGGATTTGTAATCTGTAATATGACTCCTTTTTACCTTTAATCTGAAAGCAATTTAGGATAGGTAATGCAAATGAGCAGTTACGTTCCAACCAATGAATTTACCATTTTCCTGTGACGTAATTTCTGGATTGAATTTCAAACCCTGCCTGCAGCCTGAGTAGAGATGCCTTCACAGGTCCGCCTGTCTCCGCTGCTCCCTCTCCGCTAACTCCCTTTTTCATCAAATTCTGGCTACGCTTACATCACTCAATGCAGACAAGGCAGCACTGAAGGAACCCTGCTTTTATGGCCCCTAATTCAAGGCTTCTGAAACTGGATTGAACCAGCACTTTTGAACCACTGAGCTCTGAATTGCAGTTGCAATGTCATCTGATTACGCATTTTATGCTTAATCCCTAGCTTTAGGTAATAACCCATTAGTGCCCTCCCCTTCAGTTTTTATATTAGACAATTTCCTGGTGGTAGAATCACACCCATAGTGAGGCAGATGGAAAACCCTCTAAATGTTCATCCCCTATCTCTGGTAAACACTTCATTAGGAGATTCTCGTATTCAGACCTTGAAATCAGTAATGTGCTTGAAGCCACTTTAAGTATAACAATGTACCAGGCATCATTATATAATGAGCTGTGGACATAGCGTAGCTTGTCTGAGTGTTTCTGTAAAGATTATTCTGAACACTGAACACCTTACATTTGGAGTTTAAGGGGTGCTATTTTATAAATTTCAATTCCCAATTAATAAAATGTAATGTGATAGAACTGCTTTAAAGTCCTAAACCAGCAAACGAAGCCACTCATTAGTTTAAATTATACTGAACAATGAGATTAAATTTGGACTAATGGGATGTAAATGTGTTACTTCAGTGGACTCTGTATACATAATGGGAATAGTTTAAATCAGCTGTTTCTTTGGCTGATTCAAATGCAACACACATACACACACACTGCAGAGTAAGATGTATAAAATGGTTCTGGACTGGATTGTTAATATGCGGAATGAACACACAACAGATAGCAATGCCTGAATTTCAAGGGTTCTTTGCAGCAGGGATCTTGGGAGGGTTTGTGATCCACAATTGGTACCATCGATCACAACCATATATTTGTGCCATGATACTGAGCAGAGGTCCAGTTATGCTCCCTGGGAGGCAGAAAGACAAGTAAAATAAGGGGGCTTATAAAATAAAATGGACTTGTCGTCCCATACACCTGCTAGAGGCCACTTGAGAGGCCTCAGTAAGTCGGGGAGTTCAGAAAGAAAAATAATAACCACTCACTTATTTGAAAAAGTAAATTAAAGGCATTTACGGCTATCAATCGGATTTTCTTCTTTGGAAGAGGATGGTAGAGTAGGTGTACCCCACAGGTCAAAGTTAGTGGGACACTCCATCCACGGGAATTCATTGCCGATCACCTGTTGCTTTGTGCAATGCAAAGTACCACAATCTGAGACTATCCATGATTAATAACATGGCAAGCTCATTTGTATAAACATTTTAATGGTAGTTTACATTCAGTGGGGTAGAGGGTCTATTGCATCATCAATATCACAAGTGTGCTCTGACACCAGAGGGAATAACTCACCTCGGCAAACTGGCACACCATTTACAGCAAAACTAGGTACATGTGGTATCAGTACCAGAGATTTCATCCTGCTAAAGGCACGCAAGTGTATGAATTCCACCAACCACGAAGGCACAAAGATTGATATGGGGTGGAGAGGCGAATGATATTGCGATATAGAGAAAATCAATCAAAGGAAAGTCAAAGAGGTAAGAAGAAATAAGCAGTAAATGAGTATAACTGTAGACGTAAAATTTAACACTTTTTCAGCGTTCAATAAAACGACAGTCGGACAAAAGAATCATAGAATGGTTCGTGCACAGAAGGCCATTTGGCCCGTTGAGTTCCTGCCGGTTCTCTGCAAGGGCAATTTTGCTTGTCTCACTTCCATAACCTTTTTTCATTGCCCTGCAATTTTTTCTCCATCAGCAGCTCATCCAATTCCCATTGGAAAGCCATGATTGAAACTGGCTCCATCAGCTTCTCGAGCACTGAGATCCAGATCCTAACTATTTGCTGCGTAAAAATGATTTCCTCAATTTGGCTTTGGTTCAAATGCCAATCACCTTAAATATGTGCCTTCTTGTTCTCAAACCTTCCACTGATTATAGAATCATAGAATCCATACGATGCAGAAGGACGCCACCCAGCCCATCAATTTTGCAAAGAGCACCCCACCTAGGCCCAATCCCCCACCCTATCCCTGTAACCCCACCTAGGGGCAATTTATCACAGCCAATCAACATAACCTGCACATTTTGGTCCGTGGGAGGGAACTGGCGCACCTGGAGGAAACCCACGTAGACATGGGAAGAATGTGCAAATTCTACACAGGCAGTCACCTGAGGTAGGAATCGAACCCGGGTCCCTGACGCGGTGGGGCAGCAGTGCTAACCACTGTGCCGCCCAAATGGGAACAGATTTTCCCTATCTACTCTGTCTCGACCCTTCATTATTTTAAATACCTCTATCAAATCTCCTCTCAACCTTCTACCTGCATCCTCTCTGAAGCCTTCACTCCTTCCTAAAGTGCATTGCCCAGAATTGGACGTCATACTCCATTTTGGACCGAACCATTGTTTTGTAAATGTTCATCATAACTTCCAAAGAAATTCAACACGATCAATGATGGATGGCCAGTAAATGATTAATATGCTCATCCCTTCCTCCAAGCATTCACTAGGGAAGTTATAAAGCTAACATCTCCCATAATTGCGGATAATTCAAATGTATTTTGAAGAAAAGATGGTTGTCTTCAAGAGCTAAAAGAGCTCAAAACAAATAAATTCTTGTGAGTGCACTGTATCCTCTGGTGGCATCCTTGAATAGCTGATGACTGTAATGAGGGGCTGCTAGCTTGGACAACACTGGCACTCGACGACCAGTGCTGAAACAATGGGATGGAACAATGCAGAGGTATTGGTAGATCTGACACTCAGCAGGTCTGGTTATTGCACAGCTGCAATTAGCAAAGCAAATAAAATGTTAAACTGGACGGATAAAATGATGGAGTACAAGTGACTAGAAGCCAAGTTTAAGCTGCACAGTGCTTTATGCCCAGTCTGGTTACCAAAGGAAAAAGTAAGCATGCAAAGTGTTTCAAAGATCACCCATGTTACTGTTCCCTCCTGTCGGAATATCGAGCGATGAAGAAAAAAAACTGAAGAAACTTGGCTTTAAAGAAAGTGACCAAGAAGGGAGCACAAGATAGTGAACTGCAGCGAAAGTACATTACTTCAACTTAAAATGTAAGAGTGGCTAAAATGATGGGGAAAGAGGCGCAGAGACTTAAAAAAAATTGTTCCTGGGATGTGGGTGTCGCTGGTTGGGCTTGTAGTTGTTTCCTATCCCTAATTGCTCTCGAACTGAGTGGCTTGCTGTACCATTTCAGAGGGGGCAGTTCAGAGGGGGCAGTTAAGAGTCACATCGCTGTGTGGGTCTGGAGTCACACGTAGGCCAGATCGGGTAAGGGCTTGCTAGGCCATTGCAGAGGGCAATTAAGAGTGAACCAAATTTCTGTAGGTCTGGACTCGCATGTAAACCAGGCCAGATAAGAATGACAGATTTCCTACGTGAACCAGATTGTTTTTTATGACAATCGGTGGTAGTTTCATGGTCACAATTACTGAAATTAACTTTCAATTCCAGAATGATCAATTAAACTTTAATTCCACCATCGGCGAACTCACGTCCCGAGAGCAATAGCCTGGGACTCTGGATTACTAGTCCAGTGATATTACTACTATGTCGCCATCTCCCACTAAAGTAACTGCAGTACCTCAATCAATTTTAATTGTGTTAGGAAAACAAAGATACGTTTAATCTTTATTGGTATCTTGAAGCATTAGAAATGAAGGTGTATTTCTATATGGGTTTAATTTAGTACTTCTGTGCCTGGAAGGGTAAAACCTATAGTTAGATTCATGCTGGACAAAGGGTTTGGTTAAGTTCCAACTGTGTTTCCAGTGTGCTTAAAGGGCGCTATGGCATGAAAAATAAATAGGCCAGCAGAGGTATGCAGGTGTCGCTTAGGAACTGGAAGCCCTTGTAGGGTAAAAAAGCTTTTAAGTTTTAGTTGGATATATTGCAGTTGGAGGCAGGATACTGTGGTGTGAACATCTCTCAATTATGCCAGAAGAAGCTGGTCAAGATTCAGAAGGAACAAGTTACAGGCTAGATAATCAGGGAATTTGGACAGAAAGAATATCTAAAACGACTGAAGTTAAAAGAACAGAGACAATTAACAGAAGAATTCAAGGAAGAGTAAGTAAACAGAGACAATTTTCAGTAACCAGATTTTAAATGGGAAAACAGACTTTAGAGATAAATGAGATGCTTGATGCCATTTTAATACAATCTTGGAATTGAGAGTTAAAGTAATTGTGAACAGTTCCTACAGCAGTCTAGCCTAAGTTTTTTCAAAGTGCAGGTCGTGACCCGCGGGTCGGTTATAGGGTGATCGGTCGCACCGTTCCCAAAGTGGTTCCGATCGAAGGGAAGTGCCCAACTGTCACTACCAGCTTTTACATTGAGAATGGTGACCACTGTCATCTTTTAAATGGAAATAGATGAGGCTGTGTTCAGTCTTATGGCCAGAAGCAGCAGCAGAGGGAAGTTTACATGCCCTGCACATACACTTGACATCAAGCGCCTTGTACGAACTTTTGGGGCCAAGTCACGGAGCAGAGTTGCTTCTATTTTCCAGTTGCTGGCAAGGGGGCTATGAAGATGCATCATTTTCTTAGAAGTAAAGATTGTCAGAGACTCAAATAGACAGTGTACCTACTAGGCAGGATATCACAACAGAATCTGCTGGAATCTGCTCAGGAGAGCCCAGGACACGACAGAGCAGTGCTGGTCTTAGCTCTGCAGAGTTCCAGGGACTCTGGTAAACAGCCTACAAACAAGAAACTTAACATGGGAACAGAGCAGTATAAAGATGATTTATTGAGATATGGTATTGTGAATTGTGCCAATGCAAATAAAGATGTAAAGCCCATATGTTATATGCACGGAAGTATTAGCAAATGAGAGAAGTTTCACATTTTGAAAGAGAAGCGGTGGGTGAAAAATTTATTTTGAGATTGATGCCTCAGAGTCAGTTATTAACTTAAGAGTCGACTCCGAATTAAAAGACTATGCTGCTGTAGCTGACCTGTAATACCACATTAAAAACACGCCAAAAGCCAATGAGGCCGACAGCATTCTGGAGTAACATCTCCCAGAAGCATCCGGTGTTGAGTAAAACACACATTTTGTTGTTATTGTCCTTCACGACCTACATGTGCGAGATTGGATTTTCCATTTTCATAAAGTTGAAGACGGCACAAGTGAATTGACTGAAGTCTGCACCTGATATGTGCATTGCCCTCTCCTCCTTTGAACTTGCTTAAAGTGAGATCGTGAGGACCAAGCAGGCTCCCCTTTCACATTAAACATAAGCGTGTTGCCTTTTTCGATCCCAACAGCGTCGTCAATACTGTTGCTAATATTAATGATGTTGCTGAACCACAAGCCTTCCTTTAAATCGATCAAATGACCCCACAACCAGTTAGTTAATTCAAAAGATAGTTTATTTACATACACAAGGGTTACCTCGACATACAAACACAATATCTACTACGAGTTAAATCACCTAGCAGCTACAATAACCTATACTTAACTTCAGGGAAACCGGCACTGTGCAAATGGATAAGGCCTTTATCTGGATTTCACTTGGCTGGTTCGAAGAAAGCAGCTCTGTCTCTGCTGGGCTCATCCATCAGGTCGCGATCGTTGGTCTTCAACTTGGCTGGCTATTCCTATTGCAATTGGGTTGGCACAGGCCGGATCCAAAAGAGACAGAACACATGGCTGTGTCCTCTTTTATCCCTCTGGGATTTTGTGCTCTTTGGGGTGGTCCTTAACCTTGGACCCAATAGTTCGACAGGGCTCCGATCACTTTCTTCGATTTCGGCCAATAAAGGGGCAGGTGCCTTGGTGGCTGGGCAGGTCCTTAGCGGTCATTGACCTTGGCAGTTGGGCTTTCTGAGTAAAGGGAGTGGCGCCGATCAGTCTGTGGCTGTACCAGTTGCTTGATTGGAGTTCTATTGTCCTGGGAAAATGGGCCATTAAAATGCAAACGAGCGGGGGGGGGGGGGGGGGGGGGGGTTTCAGATACACATCGTCTGTATCTGTCTGAATCCTGGGTTGGCCATAATTCCCATGGTCCTTTGCAGGTGGCCATCTTAGATGGCTACATCCCGTCCTCTTGATCCTGAACACGAAGCGTGGTGGATCACACTATCAATCCCTGTTCATCCTTGGTGGACCGGTCACCCTTGGTCAAGGCAAGGTTCTATTCTACTCTATCGTATGTTTACCTAATATTTCATTAATACATCCATAAATTAATTTATCTCCAATGGACACTATAATTTAGGTCACTATAAAACATTTAATTTACCCGCACAGTCGATCTCTAGCTAACACTATCTAAGCTACTCTCATGCTGCTGGTGAATATCAAAGAACTTATATACAGTACAAAATTTAAAACAGCAGCATCACATTTCTACTTAATCCTAATAAAGTTAAAGAGGTACATGGTTTATTCTTAGCAGTGATTGGTACATGAATTTAATTTTGTTGAATTCCAAAGAAGGGGGCTCGGACTGTATATATCGGGGAGCGAGAGGCTTTTGTTCGCCATTTACAGAGTCGGAGTGTCTGAATGACACTGCAGATTATTGCAAATACTAGAAGGGACTCTACTATGTATGAAAGGGGGTTCCATTTGGCAATGTTTTCCCACCAGGTGGGGATCTCGATGTCTGTCTTTATGTGTGGTGTAGTGTCCGGGCTGGTGGTGGCCTCTTGTGTGGTAGTGTTCGGGGCAGGTGTGGGGTTTGTAACAAAAGTCCGTTGCGCGCGCAGTTGCAGAAGTCCAGCGATGATCCAAACGCATGTCAGCAGTCCTTGCTTCATCCTGTGTTTTCTGTTTTCCAGGTAATCCTGGGGCTGAAAGCATAGTATCTGTTATTATCTTTGGTTAATATCTCATTTTATTAGTCTTTCTCTCCTACTCCAATTACCCGTTATGATTGTCACCATGTGTGACTCCTTCATTTTTTTTGAAATACCATTTTGGAGAGACTAGCCAATCGGGGTACATAAGGTGGAGCAGGCTCTCTGGTGTACTGATCCCTTGGGTATGGTTCCCTGGGATATTGGACTTCTCGTCGACCCTCACTTATCCATGCGGGTCCCTGATTAGTCCTAACTGGATGCATGGTGTCTTCCTGGCCATTCTGTTGTATCTGTTCATGCAGTGACTGTTCCCATGCTCTAAACGTCTCAGTACCCATGCTTCATTGTGTGTCTGGTCTGTGGGATCGAAGTTTACGCAAGCCTTTTTACCTGCTTCTGTGGCGTGGGAGACTGAAGTGCGGGTCCATTTGGTAGTGTCTTCAGCATCTAGGTTAGCGCGGTTTAAATCCCCAAATACTGCCTTAAAATGTATCCAGAGGCAACCGGCAAAGGCAGTCGGATGTTCCCCTTTCTTCTGTCTACATTTGTTCAAGCCCTCCACAGGATCCCCTTTATTGTATCCGATAGTGGCTAGTATGGCTTCCTTCATTCCATTTAGGGTCCCTCCTGCTACATTTTGGGGTTCTGGCAAAGCTGACCTTACGGACTGGTTAAGGCTCATAACTATTAGCTTTACTTCCTCCCTCTCATCAACGTTTTGTTGGCGCACCTCTTCAAAGAAGCTGTGCGGGTCTGCGGTGGGCGGGAATGGAATAATTTTCGTGCAAGCTCCTCTTAATTGGGTTATGGATAGTGGGGTGGTGTAAACGATATCAGGCTCATCCTGATCCGATGACTTGCGTTGTGTGGTAACCGGATTCATGGGGGTCGAATTGTGAGTGGGGATGTGTGCTGCCTGTGCAGTCGGTGGTGTGGGTGCTTTTCTTTTTGGGGTGTGGGGGGCTCGATTTTGATTTCCCGTGTCCTCTACGTATCTTTGGGTGCTTTTGTTTAACTCTTGCCAATCGGGAGCATCTTCCTCCTCTAAATCCTGCCCCAAAGTGTACCTGAGGCCATCCTGTACTGAGTAGTGACTGTAACTTCTCTATCTTCTGTCGGCATTTAGCATGGTCACTGGTACTCTGCCTCTGTTCCTTAGTGGAGTGCTCTCAAAGCTGCTTTTAAATCTGCGCATTTGCTAGTTAGCTGGGTGACCTGTTGTTCTGTTTCCTCCCTTACCAGGACTGCATGCTGTGTATCTTGGCAGGCTTTATCATACTGGGTCTGGTGAACTAGCCAAGATTGATGTGCACGTTTTACATCGGCCATTTCCTTATCCTTAGCTGCTAACTGTTCCTGTAGTTGCTCAATTATCTTCTCTCTTTCGTTACTGTTTCCTTCGTTCTTTTCTTCCTTCTCAATTCACGACCTCCTCTGTGCCTCGCAACTGTGCCAAACAGGACGCTATTACATAGAATTTACAGTGCAGAAGGAGGCATTCGGCCCATCGAGTCTCCACCGGCTCCTGGAAAGAGCACACTACCCAAGGTTAACACCTCCACGCTATCCCCATAACCCAGTAACCCCACTCAACACTAAGGGCAATTTTGGACACTAAGGGCAATTTATCACGGCCAATCCACCTAACCTACACATCTTTGGACTGTGGGAGGAAACCGGAGCACCCGGAGGAAACCCACGCACACACGGGGAGGATGTGCAGACTCTGCACAGACAGTGACCCAAGCCGGAATCGAACCTGGGACCCTGGAGCTGTGAAGCGATTGTGCTATCCACAATGCTACTGTGCTGCCCATATTACACTATGACACTAAGAAGGCAGCTCTGTCTCTGCTGGGCTCATCCATCAGGTAGCGATCGTTGATCTTGGCTGCCTGTTCCTGCTGCAATTGGGTTGGCACAGGCCGGATCCAAAAGAGACAGAACACATGGCTGTGTCCTCTTTTTATCCCTCTGTGATTTTGCACTCTTTGGGACGGTCTTTAACCTTGGACCAAATAGTTCGACAGGTGACTGGGCGGGTCCTTAGCGATCATTGACCTTGGCAGTTGGGCTTTCTGAGTAAAGGGAGTGGCGCCGATCAGTCTGTGGCTGCACTGATTGCTTGATTGGAGTTCTATTGTCCTGGGGAAATGGGCCATTAAAATGCAAATGAGCGGGGGTTTTCGGTCCGGTCTGGTTACCCATGTTTCAGATACACATCGGCTCTGTATCTGTCTGAGTTGGCCATAATGCCCATGGTCCTTTGCAGGTGGCCATCTTAGATGGCTACAGCGAACGTGGCATATGTCACGAAGGTCGGCCAGTGAGGCTCCCGAACATTGGCCAGTTGGCAAATGTGTGTCCGGGAAAATAAGTTGTAAAACACTCGTCTAGACAAAGGAATCCTAAAGTTGTTGGTGTAAACCCTAGACTAAGTTTGTTGTTAAAAGTGGAAAGGATCATAGAATCCCTACCGTGCAGAAGGAAGGCGTTTGGCCCATCGAGTCTGTACTGACACCTGGAAGGAGCACCCTACCCAAGCCCACACCTCCACCCCATCCCTGTTACCCCATCTAACATTTTTGACACTAAGGGACAATTTAAAAAACAATTTTAATATAAGTTTAGAGTACCCAATTCATTTTTTCCAATTAAGGGCAATTTAACGTGGCCAATCCACCTAACCTGCACATTTTCAGATTGTGGGGGCGAAACCCACTCAAAGATGGGGAGAATGTGCAAACTCCACATGGACAGTGACTCAGAACTGGGATCGAACCTGGGACTTGAGCGCCGTGAGGCAGCGTTGCTAACCACTGTGCCACCGTGCTGCCCTACTTTTTTTTTTTATAAATTTAGTGTACCCAATTATTTTTTCCAATTAAGGGGCAATTTAACGTGGCCAATCCACCTAACCTGCACATCTTTGGGTTGTGGGGGCGAAACCCACGCAGACACGGGGAGAATGTGCAAACTCCTCACAGACAGTGACCCAGGGCCGGGATTCGAACCCAGGTCCTCAGCGCCGTAGGCAGCAATGCTAACCACTGTGCCACCGTGCTGCCCCCGTGCTGCCCTACTAAGGGACAATTTAGCTTGGCCAATCAACCTACCCTGCACATCTTTGGACTGTGGGAGGAAACCGGAGCACCCGGAGGAAAGCCACGCAGTCACGGAGAGAAAGTGCAAACGCCACACAGTCACCCGAGGCTGGAATTGAACCCGGGTCCCTGGAGCTGTGAGGCAGCAGTGCTAACCACTGTGCCACCCTCATGATTTGTTCAAAAGTGTAATCTGGAAAAGCTGGACTGGATTTCAAAATGCAAACTGCTCGGCATTATTATTAGAGAATTATTTAAAGTGTGCTTCTGAAAACTCAGAGGTGACAATCATCTGTCAGGATTCTGAGGGGAAAGTCATGGACACTAACTTGGGTTCAGAGTGAGTGTATTTGACCAAAATATATAACTTGAGAATACCTATGTCTAATACCATGAAAAGCTCACGATATAAAAATTTTAATCGTCAGATTAAGCTTCACTTCATTATATATTTTACCCCGCACTCATTCAGCCAGTGAAGCCATTACTGATCTGTTGGACAATAACCTGTTGAGAGATGTGAATCCAACCTCAACCTGGGAGCGCTCTTCATTTTGAACAATTTTGCCATTTTTCCTGTACAATCTTTGGAGGTCAGGAATAGAAAGCATGCGTACCAAGGGATCCCAATATAGGACAAACATTTCAAAGCAAGGTGCCAAAACTGACCCAAAATAACAATATAGCTACAAGTAGTGTCCCATGCTTGGCAAATGGGGACAGTAACCGTGCCAGATTTTGGACTTTCCTAGATTCCCAACCAACTCCTTCACACGGGCTTCATGGGGACAGAGAGGAACCGCCGATTTCTGGTCCTCTCGCCTGGAAACTGGGAATGTTTCAATCAGTATGTTCCCGCTGGTGGTAAAAGCAGCTTTGTGTCCAGAGCATGGAGAGGGCCAGAAGGGAGGCAGATCTTAAAACGCTACAATGGCCTCGGATCCTGTGGATCGTACAGAGCTGACGTCGATTCCATCCTCCATGATCACAACATGAATGGCCTCTTCATTCCCGTGCTTACTCTGTTCTCGGAGCAGAGCCCAAGAGTCAAATGCCCGGTTTCTGGACAGCCAGCTTTGAGACACCGTCCCAACTCTGCACCCAACTTAAGATGGCCTGAATAAAGCCACAGATTTCTACAAGCATGGTGTGATTTGTAGCTGCAATTTTCCAGAAGGCTTAGTGCCAGTGCAGATGCCAGGCTGTGGGTTGGCCCATTAACACTCAGCCTGGATCTGGTGGGCCAAATCTCATATAAATTCACACAATGCCAAAAATCAGCCTTTTATGAATTTTCGAAAAATGTATATCCGAATACAATATTCCGATAATGGATGATGTGGTGCATCACGGTTGTCACACGATTCCATGTTTCTGATCTTGAAATATAAAACATTTAACAAGAAAAAAATGAAAATGAAATGAAAATCGCTTATTGTCACAAGTCGGCTTCAAATTAAGTTACTGTGAAAAGCCCCTAGTCGCCACATTCTGGCGCCGGTTCGGGGAGGCTGGTACGGGAATTGAACCATGCTGCTGGCCTGCCTTGGTTTGCTTTAAAAGCCAGCTCTTTAAGCCTGTGCTATAAAAGCCTTTGGATTAAAATTTTCAGAGCTGCGCTCAATCACATGAGCATGACACCTGAATGAACATGAAATTGAAGCTGAAGTATTTTGGAATGAATGGGAATCTCTATTGATACTGATTTATTTTCTTCATATTACTGTGCTCAGAAATTTGTTCGAGGGCGTCAGGATGTGGATACTGTTGGCAATCACCATTTAGTTTTTATCCCTAGAATCCAACTGTTGTTACAAAAAGAAATAATGGCTTGGGAAACTGTTTCAGAAAATGTATCGACCACGATGCGTCGTCTACAGTCACCAATAGGCCAGGTCAGGTAACACATCACACGGGACGGCCATTTGGCCCATAACACAAGTGCCAATACTTTGAACAATCCGTTCTACACTCCTGTACTTTCACCACAGCCCTACAAAGATTTCCTGGACAAGTATATATCTAATTCCCTGTTAAACGTTCCTGTTAAATCTGTTTCCCCGACCCTTCCAGGCAATGCATTCCAGATAATACCAGCTCACTCCATTAAAGAAACTCACCTCATCTCCATGGTGAGTTCCAATCCCTCAAGGACATTAATAAACTAGTTGGGTTATTAGTAGCAATGCAGCAGTCTGTCAATTCTCCCAGATATTCAATTCTCTTGGGTTTGAGCTCAGTTTCATGGTTGCTAGTTGTAGCATTACTTGACTGTCCCCATAGGTGTTCCTATGCTCCCGGTGGCACATCATTTCAAATAACCCTTGAATTCCCATTCTTCTACCTTTGATCTCATTGTTCCACTGTCATGCTTAATATATAATGTGGGAAGAGTACCTCACCTTCTTCCTAAACAATGCATAGTGTCTGGTTTTTTTTCTTCTATTTTGGAACAGCCGTAATCTTTCCAAAGCCTTTCTACAGACTAGCTGAGATGGTCTATTTTTTAAAACCAGTTTCAACTCGTCCTAACATCACTTTCTTGTTGCACTTTTCCACATGCAGCTCCCAACTGCTCACCCGATTGGCTGGTCATGCAAAAGACAGGACCATGGGTGTCAGACTTTTTGAGCCTGGAGAGCATCACAGCATATTCTGTCCTCATCCAACCCCCACATATATACAGTAGGGAAACATCGGTTCATTATGTGTCCGAGCCATGGGGCATGAAGGACAACTGTAGCAGCTCGGTAGAACAGTTGCTTCACAACTCCTGGGTCCCAGGTTCGATTCCCGGCATTGGTCACTGTCTGTGCGGAATCTACACGTTCTTCCCTTGTCTGTGTGGGTTTCCTCTGGGTTCTCCGGTTTCCTTCCACAGTCCAAAGATGGGCAGGTTAAGTGGATTGACTATACTAAATTACCCTTAGTGTCCAAAAAGGTTAGCTGGCGTTACTTGGGGATGGGGTGGAGGTGTGGGCTTAGGTGGGGTGCTCTTTCCAAGGGCCAGTGCAGACTTGATGGGCCAAATAGCCTCCTTCTGCACTGTAAATTCTACGTAGCAGCCCTACCTCCAAGGAGTGAAGATTGGAGAGATTGGGAACCATTTTAGTCTGTACAGCTCAAGTACAGACTAGGCAACAGGTTTAACAACTGAGCCACTTAAGAGGTCTGCAGTGTGTAATACTAAAGTGAAGTACTGAGGGAGTGCTACACTGTCAGCGGTGCCATCTTTGACATCCAACGTTAAACCAGGTCCCATCGGCATATTCGGGCGGTTGCTAAAAAGACCCATAGCATTTAAAAGAAGAGCAGGAGCACTGTCCCCAGTGTCCTGGCCAGTGTTTAGCCCTGAGGCAACATCAATATCTGGTCATTACGGGCAGCACGGTGGCGCAGTGGTTAGCTCTGCTGCCTCATAGCACCGAGGTTCCAGGTTCGATCCCGGCTCTGGGTCACTGTCCGTGTGTAGTTTGCACATTCTCCCCGTGTTTGCGTGGGTTTCGCCCTCACAACCCAAAGATGTGCAGGGTAGGTGGATTGGCCATGCTAAATTGCCCGGTAATTGGAAAAAGTGAATTGGGTACACTAAATTCAAAAAAATATATATATGGTCATAACCACATTGCTGTTAAGGGAGTTTGCTGTGTGAAAATTGGCAGCTACATTTCCTTCATTATAAAAGTGACTACATTTCAAAATGACTGGCTGTAAAGCTTTGAGAAGTTCTCTGGTCATGAAAGATGCTATATAAATGCAAGTATTTCTTTTGTGAATCAAGGTGAGGATGAGATACCACAGGCTCGGGGTGGGTGGGAGGAGAGGAAGGGTGCGATGGAACAATCCTCGATTTATATCTTTTAAATTAGTAAGTTCAAAAAATAATCAGATAAACATTTTTGCACGATTGTAAACAATATATTTTACATTGTAATGCTCAAATCTGTTTCTTTCCACATGCACTCTTATTTACATATCAACAAATACCATAAAACACCAGCCCAGTCCTCCAACTAGCAGCATTGTCACATGGATCCCATAGATAAAGAGTTCATTAATTGTATTGAAATCAACACGTCTGCGCCCCAGTAACAGGAGCACTATGGAGAGCTTGTACTGAAAGCGCAGGGACACACGTATGGAGAAGTACTGGATACAGAAGAGGATGGACAGTGCCACCCAGAGTATGGACGTAAAGAGGCTGCAGCTGAAGTACAGCAGAAAGCGGACAAAGCCATACATCCACCGCGATTTCAAGTAAAGGTCGAAGTTGTTGTACTTGGTCCGGACAAGGTGAGTGGTCCGTACGGGGCCGCATGCCGAGTGCAGACAGGTAGTGTGGGGGCCGTGGAAGGAACGCACCCGGCGAGGGATTGGGATCACAGGCATCAAGGCAGGTTGCTGTGGTGTTCCCTCGGTGATTGGAGCCCCAGGTAAAGTGACTTTGCTAACAGAAAACAAATCATCGTCTATTACTGGTCAACAGCTCCTCACTGATTCCTGTTCTTGCGTAGTCTATGATCTGCCATGTCTCCTCTGAAGACTATGCCTGCAAGAGAGAAGCAAAAGATTAAATCACATGAAAACATAGCACCGGAGTTTGTTCAGTTGTACTGAAAGGTTTTCCACCATTCCCCCAGGCCCTCCTGAAGATGCTTATTTGTGCAGTGCACAATGGCAAAACATCAGTTTCATGCACGCAAGGGAAATCTTTGCATATGGGTGCATCAACCCGAGATCAAGATCAGATTCTTACGGTGCGCTTGCCCTCATCCTATCCTCTTTATTTGCCAATCTTGTGAAATTGTATCACAATTAAGAATCAGCAACCTAGCAGGATAGAAGGAAAGCAAATTGGCAACAAAACAAGGGTGTGAGAACATGAAAGTGGTCACTTACTTGTAAAGGTAACTGCTTTTCACAGAGGGAGCGATCTGAGTTACCATTCACAGTTGGGTTTCTTTTTTAATTTAGAGTACCCAATTCATTTTTTCCAATTAAGGAGCAATTTAGTGTGGCCGATCCACCTATCCTGCACATCGATGGGTAGTGGGGGCGAAACTCACGCAAACACGAGGAGAATGTGCAAACGCCACATGGACATTGACCCAGAGCCGGAAGTGAATCTGGGACCTCAGAGCCGTGAGGCAGAAGTGCTAACCACTGCACCACCGTGTTCATAGAATTATAGAATTTACAGTGCAGAAGGAGGCCATTTGGCCCATCGAGTCTGCACCGGCCCTTGGAAAGAGCACCCTATCAAGCCCATACCACCCTATCCCTGTAACCCAGTAACCCCACCCAACCGTTTGGGGCACTAAGGGCAATTTAGCATGGCCAATCCACCTAACCCTCCCATCTTTGGTTGTGGGAGGAAACCGGAGCACCCGGAGGAAACCCGAAGCAGACACAGGGAGAACGTGCAAACTCCACACAGACAGTGACCCAAGCCGGGAATTGAACCTGGAAGCCTGGAGCTGTGAAGCAACTGTGCTAACGACTATGCTACCATGATGCCTTGTACCATTCACAGTTAATGCTCATCTCACACTGTCCTGAGATTTCAATACACTCTAAACGTGGTTCATTTGGCACCCAGGCAGTGGAGTTCAATAACTATGTCCAAGTCAGCACTTCTGATGATGTCATCACAGCCCACTGTTTACCAAATATAAACAGGAATAATTATTTCCAATGAGCTGATTTTTTAAATTTTGAAGGGGAATCTCCCTCTTCAAGGTTTAACTGAGTTTCAAACTGCAGAATGCGGTTGACTCTCAACTGTCCCCTAAAATGGTCCAGCAAGTCACACAGTTCAATAGTAACTCGGGATAGGCAACAAATGCTGGCCTTGCCAGTGACACCCACATCCTGTAACAGTATCAATTAAGTAAAAAATACTCATGTAATCCACATGAACTCTCGCTGTTGTCACCTTGCATCAGCGGATTTGTTTTACCATGGCAATTGGTTTCAATCAGATTTTATTTTATTTTCTGGTTTATCTGTGGCTGATACAGCTGCCTGCACCCATGCCTAATTCATCCATCGCTCAGAAGCAGGGGATGGAGAGAAGGAAGGGAGGTATTTGTTCACCCAGATGGTATCTGTGAGCAGCACTCCTGTATATTTTACATTTCTTGTTCTATTTCATTCTAACTCCAATGCTGCAATAATTTGTAAAGTGTCATATAATTTTATTTGGCATATAGTTTCATTAAATGCAACTTTTTGAATCAATCCCTTAGTTGTGCTATTGGTTTCCCAATTTCTATTCTTGCTGTTCATTTGTAGCTAAATTTCATTTCTAAAAAATAGAAACCTAAATGATGGGGCCAGGGTCACAGTGCAGGACATCACTAATGTTGCACAGAGTAGGTGAGAAGTAAAGTCGCTACAATCCCAGGTGACCAAAGGCTGCTTTCCCCTTTTGAGGAGGGAGAGCAGACTGGTGGTAATTTAAGCCGAGGGTCACCACACCTCAGGCGAGGGCCAAGGTTGAGAAAGCAGGGGCTTCATGAAAAGGTAAGACGACAAGGCAAGCCATGAAGTCAAGATTAGAAAAGGTAATTTTATCGGATAAAAAGGACAGGAACTGGCCATTCCGTTCAACCAACCCATGCTGGACCACTCCACTCCTCCCATCTTTTCCCATCTAAATCTATCACCATAACCACTTATTCCCTTCTCTCATATGCTTATCTAGTTTTCCCTTAATGGTAGCAAGTTCCAAAAAAATGTCCCAGATTAGTAACAATTTACACTCGCACAGCAGTTTGAAAACACAGCCAGACATTCCATATGCTTTGAAACCAGGAGGAGGAGGAATTTGGATGCTGGATAGGAAGTGGGAAGAAAATCAAGGGAATCATGGCTGAAAGTCAAAGTCAAAACCATCCTGAAATCATGGCCTCAACTCTTTTGGAGGTCAACTTTTAAAAGTTGGAACAGGTACAAATGATAAATTAACCGCAAGAATGAATGAAAATGTAACAAATATTTTTGTAACAGAAAGTTTGTATATATTTCAATTCAATAGGTGTTGAAGAACATTGGATTTAGCTATTTTACATTGTAGCACATTATTAGTCCTATTTACTTGCACAGTGCTCGCTAGATTTTGTGGCATTATACCTACTGCCCAGGTCAGTACTTCCGCCAGGCTGATAATCTGTATCAAATGCAATTTCCAATACCACATTAATAACATTAGTTACTCACACTGGGAACAGGAGCTGCTGAAGACATTGTTCTCACTACCAATACCTACCCAAATGCAGTGATTATTTTGCAAGCAGGTCGGTGCAGACTCTACTGGCCGAATAGCCTCCTTCTGCACGGTAGGGATTCTATGGATAAGGTCACCCTGCTTACTAATTACCAAGGTTACAGACAACAGCTATGTGATTCACAGGGGTTCAATAGCATAAAATCAGTACTGAGATGCTGGATAAAAGCACTGTCACGGTAGACAACTACTGAGCAAACAAACGTCAATTGAAGGAGTCTGATTTTTACCTGAGCATTCTTCCAAAAATCAATGGGGAGTCAGTACATTTTGAAACTCAATTTCAATGACTAGGGACTGAACAGAGATTGCAGAAATGGTAGCAAAAGGGGACATATCAGGCAAGGTCACTGATTTTAAAAATATATAAATTTAGAGTACCCAATTATTTTTTCCCCAATAAAGGGGCAATTTAGCATGGCCAATTCACCTACCCTGCACATCTTTTTGGGTTGTGGGGGTGAGACTCACGCAGACACAGGGAGAATGTGCTAACTCCACACGGACAGCGACCCGGGACCAGGATCGAACCCGGGTCCTCGGAGCCGTGAGGCAGCAGTGCTGACGACTGCGCCACTGTGCCGCCCTGGGCAAGGTCAATGATTACTCAAATTATTTTCTCTAAGAAAGACAATTTCCCATAAAAAGTAGACCAAAGGCAAAAATAGCTCCGCAGAATCACTTCAGTGCAGAAGGCGGCCATCAAGTCTGCACAAACCCTCCAGAAGCGCACCCTACCTAGGCCCACTCCCCCACCCTATCCCCATAACCCTATCTAACCTGCACATCTTTTGATATTAACGGGCTATTTAGGATGGCCACTCCATCTAACCCGCACATCTTTGGACTGTGGGAGGAAACCCATGCAGCCATGGGGAGAACGGGCAAATTCCACACAGACGGTCACTCAAAGTTGGAATCGAGCCCAGGTCTCTGGCGCAGAGAGGCAGCAGCGCTAACCACCAAGCCAACACTTCTATTTGCTGTTAAAACATAATGCTGTCCAGCAAAAAGCTGGCATGGTGATTCTGATGGGAATTTTCTCTCCTTTTAAACTCTCATTGTGGACAAATTTGCTTGTTACATTGTGCCTTTTAAATAATAGTAGAGAAACCAAGCACAGGATCAGTTGGAGCCGTGCCAAATCTTGCCCAATATAGTAGCACTGCCAAGACACTACAAGTGATTCAGTACTTAAGATTTAGTTTCCACCAGCTTGGAAGAAACTCAAGATTCGAATTGAAAGAAAATACCCATGAAAATGTCAATTATAAAACTTTATGTTCATCCTGTTTAAATAGAAAGATTTAGACTTGTTGCTGGATGTCACACAACAGCATTTGCGTGGGGGGAGGGGGGAGGCCAGTCTGAAGGGATTAAAACTTGCTCTGATATGAAAGACTCCATATGATATAATTTTGGACAGTTTGTACAGTTTCCAGGGATTATCTGCGTACTTTAGTACATTAGCCTTAATTGCACACAAAATTGGCAATCTCACCTGAGCCGCGAAACATATAAATTATGTCAAACCCAAGCACTGAGCCGCTTCTCAGAGGGTCTAACACCTGCTTGCTCTGGGGTCAAATCCAAACCTTTCTCTTGGCATTTACACCACACCCTCTCAGCATAAATGTACAGTGAAACTACAACACAGAGATGCTACAGTGTTAATGTAGTCATAAATGAATCAGTATCACGGTCTTGAACATATATTCCACAAAATGGCTACTGGCACAACTGTGTCAGCGAATGACTATGAGGTGGCGCAGGATTTATGGCAGGATCCACAACAAGCAGAGTCTATTTCTCTTTTTAAAATAAATTTAGAGTACCCAATTAATTTTTTCCAATTAAGGGGCAATATAGTGTGGCCAATCCACCTAACCTGCTCATCTTTGGGTTGTGGGGGTGAAACCCACGCAAACACGGGGAGAATGTGCAAACTCCACATGGACAGTGACCCAGAGCCAGGATCGAACCTGGGACCATGGCGCCATGAGGCAGCAGTGCTAACCACTGTGCCACCGTGCTGCCTGACTCAGCTGAATATGTACTGATCTGACTACACATTCCCTTGTCGATTCATCACACTGCAATTAGAAGAGATTGGGAGAGGGCAAGAGCAAGTATATAAGAGCAAGAGGGACATTAGAGATGGGCAACAAATGTCCTTCTTATTTGTTGAAATATTGTGTCTTTGTAAGCTAAGTACACTTCCCAGAATCAAAAATTACCTTGCATTTTGGGCTGGAGACAGTTGCAAAGAATACAAAACATAACCAGGGAGACCCATGATATTACTGAGGGCTGAAAATAATAATAATAATTTTTATTATAGTGTCACAAGTAGGCTTACATTAACACTGCAATGATATTACTGTGAAAATCCCCTAGTCGCCACACTCGGGCGCCTGTTTGGGTACACACGAGGAAGAATTCAGAATGTCCACTTCACCTAACAAGCACATCTTTCTGGACTTGTGGGAGGAAACGGTAGTGCCCAGAGGAAACCCTCGCAGACAAGGGGAGAAAGTGCAGACTCCGCACAGACAGTGCCCCAAGCCGGGAATCGAACCTGGGACCCTGGTGCTGTGGAGCAACAGTCCACCAGAAGGCAACCTGGCATGTCACCCTGCTCCTCAGCCGGTTCACCTTTAACAATTCTAAAGCTCAACACTAGTGAAGTGCTCAGGAGCTTCTGCCTGAACACGTTTAAACTTGACTTCAACACTGCACTGGAGTTGGACGTCATGCAAGTTCCATGCCCGAGTGTTGTGAGATGCCATTTGATACTGAGTTTAAGCGCGTTCTAGAAGTAGACCAATCCCTGACTGTCGGTCTGCGTTGCCAAGCACTGGAAAATCCTGCTGCAAGGACATGAAAGTTGCAGTAGTGCTGCAGTCTAAGTGTACAAAAACCTGGCTCTCTAGCCATCAGTTATCACTTCAAAAATGGGATCATTTCCAAAATGAATCTCATTGCGCAAGTTCGCAACTTCCTTTCTGTTCTCTCCAGGTGAAACAAAACCATAAAGAGCAGAATGAAAACACAATCACAGCCATATTGAAGCTGTCTGTACACAATGTACCCATCATGGAAGTGCATTTAGTTCAAAAAAACACAATGTTACAACAAATAAGTACATCAAACATATTGATTTAAAGCTTTGAACATAGGTTTTGCTTTTGCTTTGGGGGTGTCAAGAAAAGGGGGAGGGTGGGGGTAAGAAAAAAGTTATTGCCCAGTAAATTCCACAACAGATTTGTAAAGAGGATGATCTTTGGTCCACTGCCTTGTCGCTTTGTCCCAGCACCCAACAGCAACTTATAACAGCGCCTTGAACATGGGAAATGTCCCCAGGTGCTTCACAGGAGACATTACCAAAAAAAAATCTTTGAGCTTCCGAACTTGCACCGCATCTGGCTCACCCAGACCCTTGTGCTTTTTTCAAATTCTTACATGGGATATGGACATCATGGGCAATGTTACCCATCTGTAATTGCTCTTGAACAAATTGCTTTGCTGGACCATTTAAAAGAGCAATTAAGAGTCACTCACATTGTTGTGGCACCATTGCTGTGGGTCTGGAGTAATATGTAGGCTAGGCCTGGTAAAGGGGTATTAGTGAACCAGCTGGGTTTTTACGACAATCAATTATAGTTGACATGATCAAATTACCGAGACTACTTTCAATTCCAGATTTATTAACTGAATTCAAATTCACCAGCTGCTGTGGTGGGATTTAAACCCATGTCTCAGTGACATCACCACTATGCCACCATCTCGCTATAATAATAATCTTTATCGTCACAAGTAGGCTTACATGCAATGAAGTTATTGTGAAAAGCCCCTAGTCGCCACATGCCTCTTCAGGTACTCGGAGGGAGAATTCAGAACATCCAATTCACCTAACTGCACTTCTTTCAGGACTTGTGGGAGGGAACTCCACGGAGCGCCCGGAGGAAACCCACACAGACATGGGGAGAACATGCATACTCTACACAGACAATGACCCACGCCGGGAATCGAACCTGGGACCTTGGAGCTGTGAAGCAACAGTGCTACCCACTGTGCTACCGTGCTGCCCTAATGGGCAAGAGCATGGTAGTAATATGGCAGGAGCAGTTGAACACGTGGTCTCAATCGTACTGACAAATTTGTTATGGGAGTAAAGGCTGGAGAGACCAGGATCAAGAGGTTTAAGGAGACAGTTGGAAGCACAGAAAGAACCATGGAATTGTTTTCAGATGGATTGATGGTATTCCTTTTCAAAATAATTTGAAGAAAATGAGAGCGCCACATGAAAAGGAATATTTAGAGGGAAATCAGAGGTGTTGGAGGATTGTGCTCAGAGAAAGCATTGGGAATCTTCAAAACTAATAAAAGACATCATTTTAAGGACATGGGAGGAAGAAATTACATCTGAAAAATGACTTTCAGACATGCCAAAGTGGAAGAAAAAGGTACAAGTTCAAGGATGTGAAGGGTTGATGCCAAGGTGCATCACGGGAGGGTGCATTTTTTTTTAAAGAAAAGGCTCATTTTAAGACTGCTGAAACTGCTCAGTACTCCAGGATTATGGGAACTGTCTTTTTCAGGCAGCTTGATCAACTTTCCTGACAATGATGAAGTGAAAGTTGCCATAGTCCCCGAGGACCATAGGCTGCTCTCCCCTTTTAAGAGGGAGCCAGCGGGTGGCGATTTAACCGGAGGCTCTTCATACCTTGGGTGAGGGACAAGGCAGAGAAGACAGGGCCTTCATGGATAAGCTCTACGGGTCCGGGAATCGAACCCACGGCTGTTGGCAATGCTCCGCATCACGAACCCGCCGTCCAGCCGACTGACCCCCAACTCCCTGGTCACACTCACCCATTTTAACATAGGCACAGTCGTTGTTTACATTTTCAATTTGGACAAGGACTTGAACGCTAGCCCCTGAGATTAAGAAGCCGGATGCTAGACCAGCTGAGCTACCTGGTATTGCATCCTTCCAAAACTTGGGGGTATTCCTTACCGCCACTTTGCAGGGCTCCTTCTTGCTCCTCGTTCAATCGTCTAATTTCCTTAAAATTGTTTTTGTTTCTTAAACAAAGGGGGGGGGGGGGCACGTCAATACATCAAGAGAGATAAACAGTCTTACAACACAGGGCAGCACGGTAGCATAGTGGATAGCACAATTGCTTCACAGCTCCAGGGTCCCAGGTACGATTCCCGGCTTGGGTCACTGTCTGTGCGGAGTCTGCACGTTCTCCACATGTCTGCGTGGGTTTCCTCCGGGTGCTCCGGTTTGCTCCCACAGTCCAAAGACGTGCAGGTTAGGTGGATTGGCCATGATAAATTG
This sequence comes from Scyliorhinus canicula, assembly GCF_902713615.1. Classification (NCBI taxonomy): domain Eukaryota; kingdom Metazoa; phylum Chordata; class Chondrichthyes; order Carcharhiniformes; family Scyliorhinidae; genus Scyliorhinus; species Scyliorhinus canicula. The sequence goes on from NC_052166.1 coordinate 62,350,741, forward strand.
CCTTTAGTGCCCAAAATTGCCCTTAGTGTCAGATAGGGTTACTGGGTTATGGGGATAGGCTGAAGGCGTGTGGGCTTGGGTAGGGTGCTCTTTCCAAGGGCCGGTCGGACTCGATGGGCTGAATGGCCTCCTTCTGCACCGTAAATTCTATGATTCGATGAACACTTGCCCTGGAGGCATCAATTAAAAAACAACAACAATGAATGGCAGCCGAGCTACCCCTTCACAGCACTGGGGCTGAGGGCTGCAGAGACCCAGGCAGGATGCCCTCCTCTGATTCTGGAGGCGGGTCTGGGAATTGGGGGGGGGGACTGGGGAGAAGCCCCAGGCCTCAGGCCCGGACCCGGACCCTTGGCTCCTCTCTGCCGCCAGCCCGCCGCCCCTTCCCTCCGCGGTAACCGGCAGAGGGGCGAGATCACTGCGAGAGAGAGAGAGGGGGGCTGAGGGGGGGAAATCCATCGCCTCTACTTACATGTTGCTCCCAATAACATTCGCGCTGTTTCCAAGGGGGAAGGAGGCTTCTTCCCGTCTCCTCAGTGACCGCTCACATTTTGCGGCATGTCGCAAACAGCAGCCGTCTGGCCCTGCAGAGAGAAGTAAAGTGGCTTCAATCAGATACTGTGCAGAAATGTATTGTAGACACATACACACACATATTGCACCCGCACCCACCTATATTGAACATGCACATGTGTACACGCGCACATATTTATTGCAAATGCATCTGTGAGCATGTACATATAGGCATGCATGTTCATTCATATTTGCAAACATGTTGCAAATAAATATGTGTATATATTGCATATACATGTAAGTACATTACATATGCACACATACATGTACATATATTGCATATACACATGTGCATGTTCCCATATTGCATATATACACAAATATATTCATTTCACAGACATGTAAGTATATGCACATGTTTAGCTTCATATGTTGCATATATATACGCACGTGTAAGTATATTACATATGTACACATACATGTTCCTATATTGCATTTGAACACAAATACAAGTACATGTATTGCATGCATATATGTTCCTATATTACATATGCATAGATACATGTATTGCATACACATGTAAGTATATTGCAAGTGCATGCCTGTGTATGTACATGTACACACATATATACATGTGCATAGATTGCATATGCAGACATTAACATGTGCATATATTGCATACATACACATATATTCATACACATCTATTCCATAGGCAAATATATACAGTCCAAATGTTGCATATATACACACACACACACATATATATATAAATATATCCATATACATAGACTTCAGTGGCAGGCATATACATGCACATGTAAGGGGAGGTGGTGCATAGTGGTATTGTCACTGGACTAACAATCCAGAGACCCAGGGAAATGCTCTGGGGACCCGGGTTCAAATCCCGCACTGCAGATGGTGAAATTTGAATTCAGTAAAAATCTGGAATTGAAAGTCTAATGATGACCATGAAACCATTGCTGATTGTTGTAAAAATCCATCTGGTTCACTAATGTCCTTTAGATAAGGAAATCTGCCATCCTTACCTGGTCTGACCTACATGTGACTCAATGAGAGGGCACAGATTTAAGGTAATCAGCAAACGAAACAGAAGTGTAATTTCTACCATTATCAGTTTTCATCTCAGATTTCCCGCATCTTTAAAAAAAACTTTCATTGGTAGAGTGCCTCTCTTCACTATCGGACATCTTAAAACACAAGGTGCCGTTTAGTCACTGTTGTAATATAACTCTGTAGCCAATTTGCACACAGCCATAAACAGGAACATGATAATGATGTGGCGCTGATTGAGGGATCAATATTGGGATTTTCAAAAATATTTAGAGTATCCAATTATTTTTTTCCAATTAAGGGGCAATTTAGCGTGGCAAATCCACCTACCCTGCGCACCTTTCTGTTGTTGGGGTGAGACCCACGCAGACCCGGTGAAAATATGCAAACTCCACATGGACAGTGGCTGGAGCCAGGATCTAACCCTCGCCCTCGGCACCGTGAGGCAGCAGTGCTAACGACTGTGCCACTGTGCCGCTCCTTAATATTGGGATTTTAAAATAAATGCAGGGTGGAGATAACTAGCTAGGCCAGCATTTATTGCCCATGAACTGAGTGGCTTGGTAGTCAACTTCAGAGAGCATTTTAAGTGTCAACCACATTGCTGTGGGCCTGGAGTTCCAGGGTTCATGTAACTGGATGCAATACTTCAGTTGAGGCCAAACTAGTGTCCTATCCAAGTTCAACATAACCTCCTTGCTCTTGAACCCTCTGCCCCTATTAATAAAACCTAGCTATTGTATGCTTTATCAACCACTACCTCAACCTCTCCTGCCACATTCAATCATTTATGCACAAATGAGCACTGCCTTTAATACTGTACACTTAATTTTATATTGGCCGTAACATCTGAGCTGCCCAGTATCGGGTATGGGGGTATCCCAAAGATGTACTGGGGAATCTCTCTTGGACGTTCCCAGGTTATTCATCCCATGTTCTAGTCACTCCTTGAATTTAATCTGCAATGCTGCAGCTGGATCATGTGAGGCAGCTGTACATATTTTGACTTTGTTGAAAACTTGTATGCCTTCTTTTCGGTTTCCCCGAATCGGTGGAGTATGCTGCAATCACGTTTGGAGCAGGCACATGGAAAATATTTGAGGGTCAAAAGAATTTGTGATACCAGGTGGTCCATTTGTGCAGCTGTGGTTCAGGCTTTGAGGCTCAACTTTCTCGATATCAATGACTGCTTATCAGACATAGCCACATCAAAATCAGAGAAACCATGCATGAAAGCTGAAGCAAAATCCTGAGCAGAGAAGTTTGAAAAGTACAAAAATTAGAGGTTTTACCGTTTTGTGAAACCATTTACTGCACAGAAGTCATGCTGTGAGAAAATTGTTGCAGAATGTTGATAACATTTTATTGAATGCTTCACAATTTTTAGCCTCAGTTATATGTTTTGCCGTTGAAATTCGAAATAACAATTTCTCAGTGAAAGCAGAAGCACTAACATTAACAAAGAATACAGGTCCCTCTGATGATGAGAAGTGTACAGGTCAAAGGAGGTTATTTTTTGACGAAAGTTGAGACAATTAAATCACTTTAAAATGGAAGGAGAAGATCATCATTGAGACTGTCAACGTTATAATGTTATTTGTGACACAATAATGGTAGAACTGCAGAATAGAAGTGAATCTCTGAAAAAGACTGTTGAATTATTTTGTGCTGCCTTTCAACAAAAGTTTGGATGAGAACGCTAAATTCCACTGAAGTAAGAGATTAATTGAATTCTATTGGAAGGGCATAGAAACAAATCTTTTTAAAGATGAAGCAAATCAATTCAGTAATTTCATCGACAATGATGAGCTCTGTCATTCAAGGTTACTCGCTGATTTATACAGATTTGTACATGGCGGTTTGCAGGCAACCTTTCCAAATGTGGAAACCATTCTGAAGATTTTTTCCAATTAAGGGGCAATTTAGCATGGCCAATCCACCTAACCCGTGGGGGTGAAACCAACGCAGACACGGGGAAAATGTGCAAACTCCACATGGACAGTGACCCAGGGCCAGGATCCGAACCCGGGTCCTCAGCGCCGTAGGCAGCAATGCTAACCACTGTGCCACATGCCGCCCATTCTGAAGATATTTTAACAATACATGTCACAGCGGCACGGGGATGGCGCAGTGGCACAGTGGTTAGCACTGCTGCCTCACAGTGGCAGAGACCTGGGTTCGATTTCGACTTTGGGCGACTGTGTGGAATTTGCACGTTCTCCCCCTGTCTGCGTGGGTTTCCTCCGGGTGCTCCGGTTTCCTCCTACAGTCCAAAGATGTGGAGGTTAGGTGGATTGGCCATGCTAAATTGCCGCTTAGTATCCAAAAGGTTCGGTGGGGTTACGGGGATAGGGTGGGGACGTAGGCCTAGATAGGGTGTTCTTTTGGAGGGTCAGTGCAGACTCGGTGGGCTGAATGGCCTCCTTCTGCATTGTGATTCTTGATTCTATGAATGTTTCCAGTAATGTCCTTTCTCTGTATTGAAAAGAATGAAATTTGTTCCTCAAAGTACAATGAGTCAGGAACATTTGACAAGTTCAGCAATACTGACAATTGAAAATGCATCCATACAAGATTTTAACAACGATGATCTGAGTGATGATTTTGTCAAGACAAAACGCAGAAGAAAAACCATCTAAATTGCCAAACAGCTGATGAAGTCGGGAAATCTAAATTATCTGTCCCGCTCCCATGTTCTCCAGTCTAAATTCTGTCCTTCACGAGTGAACACATGTTAGTCTGACATAATGGCTGGTGGTTACATGCAGACAGTTATAACCTGGGGGAGTAACTGTCAACCTTCATTGCTCTTTACTGGCCTCCAGAAAGTCTCTTTTTACTCTTCTGGACAAGCAAAGAGCAAAATCCTGCCAGACAGTTGCCAGCAAAGACACCGATGTTAGACTTGGAGTGGACACTGGACTGTTTCTTGCTCATTCGGTCCTGCACTGGCCTGTGCCGTGCTGCCGTCATATCATCGCCTGATGGGCAGCAGGGTGGCGCAGTGGGTTAGCCCTGCTGCCTCACGGCGTCGAGGTCCCAGGTTCGATCCCGGCTCTGGGTCACTGTCCGTGTGGAGTTTGTACATTCTCCCCGTGTTTGCGTGCGTTTCACCCCCACAAGCCAAAGGTGTGCAGAGTAGGTGGATTGACCATGCTAAATTGCCCCTTAATTGGAAAAATACAGGTCCCTCTGATGATGAGAAGTGTACAGGTCAAAGGAGGTTATTTTTTGACAAAAGTTGAGACAATTAAATCACTTTAAAATGGAAGGAGAAGATCATCATTGAGACTGTCAACGTTATAATGTTATTTGTGGCACAATAATGGTAGAACTGCAGAATAGAAGTGAATCTCTGAAAAAGACTGTTGAATTATTTTGTGCTGGAAAAAATGAATTGGGTACTCTAAATTTATAAACAAAAAAAAAATCATCGTCTGATTTCTCCATCCCATTGCTCATCAGCCAGTTAATATTTGCTCATTTCAAGACACAGCAATCGCAATATTGACCATCTCTACCGTCATGTCAACAACAGGTAGGCTTTCAATTTCAACTTATCAATTGCAGTACAGGCTTGTTCTTCTGATAAGTTTTTTCAAATAAATTTAGAGTAACCAATGTTTTTTTTCAATTAAGGGACAATTTAGCGTGGTCAATCCACCTGCACTTCTTTGGGTTGTGGGGGTGAAAACCACGCAGACATGGGGAGAATGTGCAAACTCCACATGGACAGTGACCCAGGGCTGGGATTCGAACCCGGGTCCTCAGCGCTGTAGGCATCAGTGCTAACCACTGTGCCATGTGCTGCTCCATTCTTCTGATAAGTTAAAGAGCAATACAACAGACTGGGTCTGGTTTAGCACAGTGGGCTGAATAGCTGGCTGGTAAATCAGACCAAGGCCAGCAGCGCGGGTTCAATTCCCGAACCAGCCTCCCCGAACAGGCGCCGGAATGTGGCAACTAGAGACTTTTCACAGTAATTTCATTTGAAGCCGACTTGTGACAATAAGCGATTTTTCATTTCATTTCAAGTAGTGATTTGGGGTTTCTGTGCCTTGCATTGTGTGTGCTGAGGGTGGGCGGGGTCAGAAGGGCATCAATGCCATTCGGGATGGGGCTCAATATCATTGGGGAGGGCCGCCATTGCCCCAGGGGATGGGTTGTGATGTGGGGGCCCCCCCTCAAAGAAGGAGTGCACGGAGCTCCCAAAAGTGTGAGTCCGCCTCTGTGAAACACCACTGAATTTTAGCAATAACTTCACAGTGCGGGTGCATACCGTGCAATGAAATAATGTCAATGCAAACTTTTGGAAGTCAGTAATGTAACTCACAACTCAATACTCACTGAGTAGAGAATAAACAACTGCCCCAAATCAAAAACTAGCCTGGTGCTGTGGGGCAAATCGAGCCACAAAAAGGCCTACTTTGATTGAATGGGTGAACAGAACCAAGAGGATGAATGGCCTCTTCCTTTTCCAAAGTTCCTCGCCTTCCCGACCTATGGACATGGATCCAAAGTGTTGACAAGGCGTGAAATTGCAAGCTGCTTTTCAGCAAGCTGAAAATTCCAGAGGATTTGCAACAGATAAACAGGCCCTTTGACCCAACTGGGTCCTTGATGGTGTTTATGTTCAACACGAGACACCACCCGCCCTTCATCTAACCCTATTAGCATATGTTTCTGTCGCTCAACTACTCTCTGTAGTGATGAGTTACACGTTTTCTGGATCAAGAAGTCTCCCCTGAGCTCCTTTTTTATATTTTGTAGTGACTATCTTCTAATGGGTAATTTCCCCCAAAAATGGCAAAGTGTCAGGTTCAGTCAGAAAACCGCGTGTTTACCCCTGAGAAACAGGCAGGCTTCCTAATTAGATCTTCCCATACTTTGTGCCGTCATTGTGAGGGACGGTGTCTAAACAAGATGGCAACCCCCCCCCCCCCCCCCACCCCCCCCCCCCCCCCGTGCAAACATACATCGAGGCTTCGGGGCCCTCCCAATGCATCGCCCTTTCTAAACTGCCCCTTCAGGCCCTGCCCCTTCAGGCACAGCCCCCTTCAGGCACGGCCCTGCCCTGCCATGTCTCTGGTCACTGGAGAGCTACAATGTCCTCTGAGCCCCATGGCATGGTTATCACAGCTGGTCGCCCTTTGTTGAGACCAGTAGTGGTTCCCGCCAGCGTCATTTTCTGCTGACGGGTGGGAATGTAGCTCGTTTTTGTAAGATTTGAATATTCAAATATATTTAAATAAATGGTAATCAGGTTCGTGCCCTCACTGGGGTGTGACCCTGATTACGTCTGCCGGGAGGACCTAGGAACATCGTGAATTGTTTTGTGCCCGGCGCAAATTCCATTTCAGGTCTCTCCTGGAATTTTCCAGACAAAGCCGGATTTGCGCATGGTGCATTTTCATTTCATTTTCACATAGCTGGAAATTTTCCCCCTATTTCGGACTCCCCCACAAGTGGAAATATCTTCAGCGGAATTCTCTGTCGGCCGGAGCCTCCGGTTCGCTGACAGGGCATTCACGCCCACGGAAATCCTCATTGGCCGGCAGTGGGTACGCTGTGCAGGAAAACGCAGTTGGCCGACGGGCCGGAGTATCCGTCCCCTTACCTTTGTTGAACCTACCGAGAATTTTCATAATTTGAAAGACCTTGAACAGGTCACCTTCTCTTTTACCTGAAGAAATAACTGCTCCTTTCTGGTATCATCCGTATCAATCGTTCCGGCGACTTTTCCCCCTCCGTCGATTTACCTTTCTTCAAATGCGGAGACCAAAACTGTGCACAATGTCAAAGCGTGTTCCATCCAAGGATCTATATAATTTTTACCTCATATTCCTGCTCTTCAATTCCATTCTTCTGGAAATGAACTCCCAAGTAAAAAACAAAAAAATTGCACCTGGGATATCTCAGTTAGAAACAATACTTTCTTCAAAAAAAAAGTTTGAAAGCTCTAATCAACCTGATCCGGAGTTATCATCTGTTGCCATGGCAACTTCCTCTTCAAGTCATTGATGTCGGAAGGAAAGTTGATTCCATTTTTATCATTGCTTAGTTCATGAAAACAAACTATTTTAGGGCGAGTAAGAGCATCTGATGCATGCATTTATGGTGGGAGAGCTACACAGGGTTACTCTCACTTTTTGCTTTCAAAGTGCTTTATTTAAATTGCTTTCCATGGCGCTGTGTTGGGAGAGATTAACAAAACAGTTTTGCCAGATGGGAGGAGACAAAGTACTGCTCAGAGTTAAAAGATATCTCTATGCATCATCGTGAAAATTTAATATGAGCAGCTTGAAACCAGGCAATTGCTGTGCTTTCATGATGCTTTGAATTGGCAAGCACAAAATAATAAGGAGAAATGCACATACTTCCTGCATCCTTAGGGAAGTCACAGGAATTAGCTTCTTCAAATTGAATGAAAAATTTTTTTTGCTGTTCATCTCTTTACCATTAAAACAGTAAATATCATTAATTCTATTGTGTACTTTCATTCTTCCACACCCATAGTCTGTTAAGTCAAAACTCCTACCAAAAATATTTCTCTCTTTGCCATATACATTAACCCTTTATTACATATGTCTCCGTTTATCAAATGCTAATTCCTGACTTAAGAAATTCTTTCTTCAACCCTTCATCGAATACTTAACTCTTTTTCTTCAATGTGAATGTTAGATCATTTGAAGTAAATTTATGTGGCACTTACTCTGTTGATGCAGACCAATTATAACCTCTGCTGCTAACCACAATGTTTATAATCATCTAGTTATGATTGACAGATTGTCCCCAGATCAAAAGCAGTTAAGTGCTTTGGGAAAAAGAGGAAGTGAAAGCACTTATCTGCTAGATGTTTATAGATATTGTGGTTAGCTTCACAGCAGGGTACTTGAGGGTGTGGAAAATAAACAGTCCAGGCACCTGGCTGTCTGGAAGCTATTACCCTATCAATTACAGCCTACTAAAAGCTACTTCTCTTTGAAAGCAAATAGAAGTCTCACAGATCAATGGATCTGATGGTGTTTAAAGCTTTGTGATGTGTTTTGGCTTTCTCTGAAGTAACAGCTGTTGGTTATATGCTTATGTCTGGACTGCTTGGCTTCCAGGTCGGGGTGACAGACGGGGGGGGGGGGGGGGGGGGGGGTTGTCTATGACATGGGGAGGGTCTCTGATATGGGGGTTTCTGATATGGGAATCTGATGGGGTGGTCTGATGTGGGCTGGGTGTTGGGGTTGGTAGGATTTGCGATGTGGAGGGGCCCTCTGATTGACTTTGGGGGGACCAACTACATTACATCCTTACCCCCTTGACCCACCAAAAGGTCCACCCCATCAGGGCCACATTTGCACCAATCCACGCCCTAGTGAATCCCGGCCGAGCGGGCTGGACTATCGCGGAAGCATGGTGAATCAGCCCATTACTCGGATGCACATGGGTTCAAATGACCCCTTTGCATCCTCCTGCCGGCGTGGGGTGTGTAGCTCATTGCCGCTGGCACTGGCACAGGACCGCAGCACAATCCTCCGCCACATCAGCAACTCCACTACCAGTGACGGGCAGAAGAGAATCCACCCCTTCATGTTACAATAGCCAAAGAAAGTGGTAATGGAGGAAATAAAGATTTTGTCCTAATGAAGTGTGGAAACTATCTGAATGCAAGATGAGGAGATAGATAGAGCAAAGAAACAAGATCAACCCAGCCAAACAAAAAAAAACAAAGCAGAACATGTATAGAACAAAATGAAGGCAGAGGTTGTAAAGTTGTTGAACTCGATGTTGAGGCTGGTAGAGCGCCGAGTCAAAAGATAAGGTGCTGTTTCTCGAGCCTGCGTTGAGCTTTATCGGAACATTGCGGCAGGCCACAGACAGATAGGTCAGCATGGGAGCAAGGTAGAGAATCAAAATGACAAGCAGCTGGAAACCCAGGGTCGTGCTTGTGGACTGAACAGTGGTGTTCTGCTAAGTGATCTCGTCTGTGTTTGATCTCCCCATTGTGGCCAGCGAACACAGCAAATACTGACTTGAAAGAAGTACAAGTGAATCACTGTTTCACTTGGAAGGTATTTGGGACTTTGGATGTTGGTGAAAGGAAAGACGCTGCAATTCCTGTGCTTGCATGGGAAGGTGGCGTAAAGAAGGGTGACTAAGATGGATGATGCTTCGGGAGTGAAATTAGGAAACAATTCTTCACATAAAGAATGGTAGAGAATTGAAAGTGCTTTGGTTTGTGACTAGGAGCTGAGTACTAGAGTTTAGAAGAATGAGTGGGAGATCTAATTGAGGGAAACAAGATGCTAAAGGCATGAATACAGTCAACATGGAGTTGATGCTTCGCCTTGTGGGGCATTCTAAAATGAGACGTCATAATCTTAGAATAAGAGGCAGCAAATTTAAAATAGAGTTGAGGAGCAACTACTTCTCCCAAAGGGTTGTGAATCTGTGGAAATCGCTACCCCAGAGTGCGGTGGATGCAAGGACAGTGAGTAAATTTAAGGAAGAGTTAGACAGATTTTTAATTGGTAGTGGGTTGAAGGGTTATGGAGAACGGGCAGAACGGTGGAGTTGGGGCCAGGATTAGATCAGCCTTGATCACATTGATTGTGTTAGGCTTGGGAGGCTAAATTGCTGATTCCAGCTCCTAGGTCATGTGTTCTAGGGAGGAGATGCTCTGGCTGATTTTGCAATCCAGCTCTTGGTCTGTAACATTGTAGGTAACAGATTTGGAACATATCAGCCATCATAGAATGGTGGAGCAGACTCGATGGCCCGAATGGCCTAATTCTGCTCCTATATCTTATGAACTTATGAACTATCTCATCTCTGCGAAGCTGGGCTTGCCGGCGCGTTTAGACACCGCCCATCACAATATTATGGGCGTGATCGATCCAAATGAGAGTCCCATAGCGCGCAGTTAGCTGGATGTAGCCGGGAGACACACCGGGCTATCAAACGACTATTCAGGTAGATCGGGGCGTCAGCAGGGAATGCGAGGCCGAGGCCGCACTTAGTCGCATTTTCTGTATTGAGGAGCTAGCTGTCTCACTCTAATATGCAGATGTGCTAGAAAGTGATCCCACCCACAATGGGGGGGATTCACACCGCGACGTCTTGTGAGATCTCACGAGGCGTGACATGCTGGGTAGATCCCGGAAGGGGGATCTCCCGGAATCTACTGGTTATGCTGCTCTGCTTTTTGGGCGCAAAGCAGGAGGTAGATCTCGCCCTATATCTCCTCACAGCCTAACCTTTTCGTTTTTCGATCCCGGTCCATGTGGAGTTTGCACATTCTCCCTGGTCTGCATGGGTTTCACCCCCACAATCCAAAAGCTGTGTAGGATAGGTGGATTGGCCAAACTAAATTGCCCTTTAATTAGAAAAGAAATTTGGGTACTCTAAATTTACAAAAAATAACCCTTTATCTTTTCTGTTTTTAGAATAAAGAATGAGTTGATTAGCATTCAAAATTCTCAACGTGTTTGTAATGCAGAAGAGAAAATTGAATTTGAGGACCTGGTTACGGAGGAGACGTGACCTTTTACATTCTGAGGAGCAAGGATTTTGCATCATTTACTTAAACCCTGTCTGTTCTTCTTATGTTCTTGGTGAGGAAGAGTATACACATAAAATATTAACTTTTCTGTTCGCTCCAGATGTGTTGTTTGTTTTTTCTATGAGTTTCCAGCATTTTCTGTTCTTTTCATAGTTTTCCAGCTTCTGCAATCTTTCTGATTTTTGCATGAATTGGATAAATGGCCATTTGTGGAATTGAATGTCAGCGAGAAGATATCTCCGAGTGAAATCATCAAGTATTCCCTCAGACACAATGATCTCCAGACTGTTGATGGAGAGGGGCAAACGCTAATGAGAGGTAACTACAGAGGGTGTTAGTCGGGGTTTAAAAGTGTGGGTATGATAATGTATTTTGGAGTTATATTTGATCATCTTTTTGATCAGGGCTTATTTATTTGTGCAAATCTTTTTCAGAAGATTCAGAGGGGAGGATGAAGTCCACAACTAGCTAGATTGTGCATGGTCTATAGAAGAGGTTGAGTTATAATAATAATCTTTATTGTCACAAGTAGGCTGACATCAACACTGCAATGAAGTTCCTTTGAAAAGCCCCTTGTCGCCACAAAATAATAACAATAATAATCGCTTATTGTCACAAGTAGGCTTCAATGATGTTACTGTGAAAAGCCCCTAGTCGCCACATTTCGGGGCCTGTTTGGGGAGGCTGGTACGGGAATTGAACCCGCGCTGCTGGCATTGTTCTGTATTGCAAGCCAGATATTTAGCCCACTGTGCTAAGCCAGCCCCTCCGGCACCTGTTCGGGTACACAGAAGGAGAATCCAGAATGTCCAAATTACCGAACAGCACATCTTTTAGGAGGAAACCGGAGCACCCGGAGGAAACCCACGCAGACACGGGGAGAACGTGCAGACGCCTCACAGTTGAGAATCGCACCTGGGTCCCTGGAGCTGTGAAGCAACAGTGCTACCCACTGTGCTACTGTGCTGAATTGATAGGCAGAACATACCTTTTTAACCCCACATTCCTAACTGTAGATGACAAAAGGCAACGAGGCATAGCTCAGATGCCCTACTTGTGGCTTTTGATTAACATGAGGTCAACTGAATGTCAGAGTCTTGCACCTGTCCGTGTTAAGTGCAGCAGTACTAAAATGAACAGCAATAAAATCTTTTGTGCTATGTGCCAACAGGCCAACACTTAGCACTTTTAGGGCCCTTTACAACTTTGAGAGCTTGAAGTCTGACCATAGTATTGATTGCTTTCAAGGACTGAAAGTTGACATCAGGTTTCAGCCATTAGAAACTAAACTTGCGTCATCTGTCGAGGGCAGGAACTTTACTGGGTCACTGACCCGGGTCCCAGTGTATCACTAAAACTGTCGAAAATCCTCCTTCTGAAGCCTGATGTCAGCTACAGCAAAGGTAGCTCATTGACGTGTGTGCTAGATCAATAGCTTATAACATATGGTAGTAAACTGGTTCTTGATTGAAATGTTCTTAAGTGGAATGAGTTCATTCTTATTTCAGTTTGTTGTGTGCATGATCCCCTAGCACAAAACCACCTGGGATTCAATATCACCTAAATTTAAGTCAGGAAACTTGCTCAGAAGAGCAGGAAAGTAAGACAGACTTACATTCATGACAGCAAGAATTCACAAAGCACTTTACCACAGTTGAAGTATCATTGAAGTGAAGTCATGGCTGAAATGCAGGAGACACGGCATCCAGACTCCAAACAGGCAGCTCCCACAAACAGCGATGTGATGTTAATTTGTTGCAATGATATTTGTTGAGGGATAAACACCTGCTTGGACAGCAAGGAGTACGTTCATGCTCTTCTGCGCGCTAATGTAGAGCGATCTTTTACGTCTGCCATAGGAGGTTTAACATCTCATTTGAAAAGATGCTGGGCTGGATTCTCCATTTTTGGGACTAAATCCCTAGGTTGGGAAAACAGTGGTCTTTAACGCCAGGACAACTGGCGTCAAAAGGCAACCAATTCCCCGATACGGCCCCCAGCACTTCCAGGTCAGAGGCCGCGCATGCGCAGGGCGGCGACCTGCAGCAGCTGACACTCCAATGCAGTGCTGCGGGAGTCCTGCACTGTCTCAGGTGTAATCTTTTTGAATAGACATCACGCCTGCCCTTTCAGGTGGAGGTAAAAGTACCATAGCATGATTTCAAAGGGCAGCAGAGGACCTCTGGATCTGGCTGCTATTTATCCCTACACCAACATCACTAGAAAATACAGATTATGTGGTCACTATCATATTGATGTTGTGTGAACTTGCTGTGCACAAATCGATTGTCTCATTTTCCTACATTAGAACAATGACTGCACTTTAAATGTACTATATTGGCTATAAAATACTTTGTGATATCCTGAGGTCATGAAAGGCATTATACATATGCAAGCTCTTTCTTTCTAAGTCTGTGTCACCTCAAACTGTTTAATTACCATCATCATCTTTATCAGTGTCATAAGTAGGCTTCCATTAACACTGCAATGAAGTTACTGTGAAAATCCCACAGTTGCCACGTACACAGAGGGAGAATTCAGAATGTCCAATTTACCTAACAAGCACGTCTTTCGGGACTTGTGGAAGGAAACCGGAGCATCCGGAGGAAAACCACGCAGAAATGGAAGTTTTATGGTAAGATCCTTCGCTGAGAAAGTTTATGCAACCCCATTAGACAGAGACATAGAATTTCCAGTGCAGAAGGAGGCCATTCGGCCCATCGAGTCTGCACTGGCCCTTGGAAAGAGCACCTTACCTAAGCCCACACCTCCACCCTATCCCTGTAACCCAGTAACCCAACCTTTCCTTTTTGGACACTGAGGGCAATTTAGTGTGGCCAATCTACCTACCTTGCACATCTTTGGACTGTGGGAGGAAACCGGAGCACCCGGAGGAAACCCACGCAGACACGGGGATAACACGCAGACTCCGCACAGACAGTGACCCAAGCCGGGAATCGAACCCGGGTCCCTGGAGCTGTGAAGCCACTGTGCTAACCACTGTGCTACTGTCATAGTGCCTCTATGACCTTCAATCCTCTATCTCAACAGACATATAACAGCTCCCCATTTTAAATATGTCAGTCAATCCCAAACCAACCACATTTGCTTGCTTACATGACTTTAAGTGTAAATTGCTGTCAAGTTCTTTGGAATCCGAAGATGTGACAAAGTAAACGTGCTTGCCCTTAACTTTCTGTCAGAGGTCCCATCATGTTCTTACCCCATTGAAGGACATTAGTTTCCAATCTAAGTTTATTTTGGATGCTTATGAATTTTGTGCTGGCGTCCTCTATCCTGCTGCTGATTGCCAAGTTCATTTGCTCAGTTCAAATCTTACACCTTAGCTGACGTTACCTCAGACACACTTACTGACGCTTAATGAAGACTGCAGGGGAGATGAGGAATAGCCATGTGTCTCCGCTGGTGATGTAGATGGTCAATTTTTACTTGTTTTTTTAAAATTTGAATGAGTTGTGGCCATTTTGAAAGATTTATGGAATGATTGCAAGAGAACAAAATATTGCCCTGAGCAAATTTGTCATTGACACAAATGCAAACACTAATAAAAAAAGAATATAAAAAAAATAAAAAGACATTACACGAAAAAATAAATCAGAAATATGTGCATATTTAAAGGGTTTACGCCAGTCGTTAAATGGCCTGATTGGCTCCCGCGACAGGATTTAAAGTTAAATTATGCAAAATCAAAAACAAACCTTATAACACTTAATCAAGCATGCGTTAAAACGTCAACGCCTAAATACATCTTCTCAATTAACTTGGTGGAGATTGTGATTGCTCTTACTAATTTAATCAACACTGGAATAATTCTGGGACTGTGATGATGGATGGCAGATATTGCTCACTCAGATATGTTAGAAGGTCTGTGTTGATGGAAGAAAATGGACAAAACTGGCATGATATTCAGGGTCAGATTTCCGGGTGATTTATTTCAATGTGAGAGAGCGCAAACTCGAGCACAAAGTCCAACCAAATGCACTCATTTATTAGAAAAGCAAAGAGAAAAGAAAGGCAAAGGAAAGAAAGACTGTATTCATAGAACGCCTTTCGCAAACCGTAGCACTTATGCTGCCAAATCGCTTTACAGCCAATGAAACACTTTTGAAGCATAGTCACTGTTGTACTGCAGGAAACACAGTAGCCAATGTGTGCACAGCAAGCTCCCACCAACAACACTGCGATAATGACCAGATGGTCTGTTTTTAGTTATGTTGGGTGAGGGATGAACTCCTTGACACAGGGGCGAACTCTTATGTTCTTTTCCGCCTAGGAATCTTTTACAGATTCTAATACCTGAGGCCTCCGTTTGATGTTTCATCTGAAAAGTGCCACCTCTGACATCATCCATAAAGCTTCACTGAAGTGTTCAACAGGGAATCTCATTTAAATAAAAACGATACATTTAGGCCAGTGGCTACACTGTCACCTTTGACTCAGCTATTTGAGGGTTCAGGCACTATTGGTGTTCCCGTAACCCAGGTTGGCAGTCCAGTGCAGTCTTGAGGAAAGGCCGCTTTATCCGAGGTGTGAAATTTCAGAAGGGACACCAGAGCAGGACCTGGTCACCCACATGCACCGACATAATAACTGTGAAGGCAGTTTACAAAATGGTAATTAATTGGCTCTACAGTAATTTGGGAAGTCACAAGTCTGTGAAAGGTGGTCTGTAAATGCAAGGGGCTGCATAACATGTGCTGGGGTCCGAGGAACGGGGACGGGGGGACGGGGACGGGGGGGGGGGGGGGGGGGAGAGGAGGAGGGAGGAGGGTGAACGGCCCTGGAAACTCCCCTGGAAATCCAGGAGGGATCCCCTCGACTGGATCTCATTTTTAAAAAGATGTCGTAAACCTCGCTGAAGTCACACCATGTCGGCGAAGGTTGAATATTCAGTGAGGGGGGAATCATGTGGCGGAGGGGGGCGGGGGCGGGGGAGTGGGGGTGGGGTGGGCTGGCTAATTGTATTCATATTTATTTAAATCAATTATAATGAGGTTCTTGCTCTTCGCGGGCGTCAACCTTGTGAAGCCACCGCCGAGGGATGTGGAAAATTGGGAAACGCGATCTTTCCGGAGAGATTCAGATTTCCCGATTCACTCCGGATTTTCCGGCTGCGACTCCGATCTCCCTGACGGCGAACGTGAGCTGAAAATCCCTCTGATTGTCATCATTAGACTTTTAAAAATATTTTT
Source organism: Scyliorhinus canicula (assembly GCF_902713615.1). Classification (NCBI taxonomy): domain Eukaryota; kingdom Metazoa; phylum Chordata; class Chondrichthyes; order Carcharhiniformes; family Scyliorhinidae; genus Scyliorhinus; species Scyliorhinus canicula. Next base: position 62,367,094 of record NC_052166.1, read on the forward strand.
TAATTGACGTTTTTATCATTAGACATTTAATTCCAGATCCTTTCTTGTTGATTTCCAAGTCCTCGTCTGCCGTAGTGAGATTCAAACCAGGGTCCTCAGAGCATTACTCTGGGGCTCTTGATTACTAGTCCAGTGACAATATGTGGTGTTGTTTGTCTTTCTCATGCTCAGGGTGGATGTCTTACTGTTCACAAAGACCACACAAGCTAAGTTCAAGAACAAATTTAACATTTATTACACTACTTAATATACAGCTCGAATGGGCAGCACGGTGGCCTAGTGGTTAGCACAGCCGCCTCACGGCGCTGAGGTCCCAGGTTCGATCCCGGCTCTGGGTCACTGTCCGTGTGGAGTTTGCACATTCTCCCCGTGTCTGCGTGGGTTTCGCCCCCACAACCCAAAAAAAAAAAAAATGTGCAGAGTAGGTGGATTGGCCATGCTAAATTGCCCCTTAATTGGAAAAAATAATTGGGTAATCTAAATTTTTATTTAAAAAAAATATACAGCTCGACCACTCACTCCTATAGCAAGCAATAGTCTATTAAGTTGCAATCTACACTATACTAATACTTGTCTGCTGCACTCCGTCTTAAATTGTACTCTGTTCTCACCTACACTCTCCCCCACTCTCTCCTACTCTCTCCCAGAATACTGAGAGGCATTCCTTTTTATAGCTCTGCTCCCCAGCTCCATCTAGTGGTTGGTTATAATCTTACATTAATAATAATAACCGCTTACTGTCACAATGAAGTTACTGTGAAAAACCCCTAGTCGCCACATTCCGGCACCTGGTCGGGGAGGGCGGAACAGGAATTGAACCCGCGCTGCTGCCATTGTTCTGCATTGTAAGCCATATATTTAGCCCACTGTGCTAAACCAGCCCCAGGGGGGCCATTACCCCTTTATGTACTAGACAATCTACATATATGACAAATACCACTACCCCACTGCCTCCCCTGTGCTGCAGGTACACCCACAGTGCTGTTAGGAAGGGAATTCCAGGATTTTGACCCAGCAACAATGAAGGAATATGATATAGGTCTAAGTCAGGGTGGTGCTGACCTGGAGGGGTGCCTGAAGGTGGTGGTGTGCTGACGTGTCTGTTGTACTTAACCTTCCAGGTGGTAGAGCTTAGTGGGTTTAGTCGATGCTGTTGAATTCTTCCTGAGAATATACATAAAGAAAATAAAATTAGGTGGGCATGAAACTGCAGAATAATTAGATTGAGGACTTTGCTTTCATTTAATATTGTTTCTTGTCTTTGACTCTTCCAGAATCTATGGTTTCCAGTGGCAGCTTTACATCTGCTTTACTTCATGTCAGCTCCCCGACAATGTCAACATTTTAAAGACAGTTTTGAAGTTCAACATGCCTTCTAATGTGAAACTATGTCAGTGCTTCGATTGAGTAGAGCACAGTGCAGAGTCTACGGTACAACTTGGGACTGTCTGCCTGTACTGTCATCAGGTCCTGCTGACACAGCGCGGAACTACCTGCCTTTTTAAAAATAGAAATCAAGGTAAGGACGGCAGATTTCTTTCCTTCCCGAAAGGGGGCACTAATAATAATAATAATAATCTTTTATTGCCACAAGTAGGCTTACATTGCAATGAAGTTACTGTGAAAATCCCCAATTCGCCACATTCCGGCACCTGTTCGGGTACACAGAGGGAGAATTCAGAAAGTCCAATTTACCCAACAGCACATCTTTCGGGACTTGTGGGAGGAAACTGGAGCACCCGGAGGAAACATAAGAACATAAGAACTAGGAGCAGAAGTAGACCGTCTGGCCCTTCGAGCCTGCTCCGCCATTCTCCGCCATTCTATAAGATCATGGCTGATCTATTCGTGGTCTCAGAACCACTTACCCGCATTCTCGCCGTATCCCGTAATTCCTTTATTTTTCAAAAACCCACGCAGACACGGGGAGAACGTGCAGACTCCGCACAGACAGTGACCCAGCCGGGAATCGAACCTGGGACCCTGGTGCTGTGAAGCCACAGTGCTAACCACTAGTGAGCCAGATGTTTTTTTTTCACAGCAATTGATGGTAGTTGTTATGGTCACCGTTACTGAGATTGGCTTTTCAATTCCAGACTTACCAATTAATTGAACGAATTTAGGTTTCACCGGCTGCTTTGGTGAGAATTGAACCCACATCACTGCAGCCTGAGCGTCTGGATTATCACTATGCCTCTATCTCCCATTGCCAAGATGCTATTTGCATGTTGTTTGTTATGCTATTTGTACCATTTAAATATGCTGCATACATTAAACATGAGATTAGTTGTACATGATTAACTGATGGACTGCTCAGGGTGTAGAGCAAGCAGGGGGACAAGGTGAAGAAATATGTCCTTTGCATTTATTCGGCAGAGTCGGTCTTCATGCCTTGAAAGCTCTGAGCTGACACCTTTGCTCACACTTAATTCAGGCAGAGTCTGACAGGAACCACGGTCTGTCCTCCACCTTATGCTGAGGATATTTCATAGATTTCATAGAATTTACAGTGCAGAAGGAGGCCATTCTGCCCATCGAGTCTGCACTGGCTCTTGGAAAGAGCACCCTATCCAAACCCACACCTCCACCCTATCCCCATAACACAGTAACCTCACCCAACACTAAGGGCAATTTTGGACACTAAGGGGCAATTTATCATGGCCAATCCACCTAACCTGCACATCTTTGGACTGTGGGAGGAAACCGGAGCAGCCGGAGGAAACCCACGCAGACACGGGGAGAACGTGCAGACTCCACACAGTGACCCAAGCCAGGAATCGAACCTGGGACCCTGGAGCTGTGAAGCAATTGTGCTAACTACTATGCTACTATGCCCATAATGGTCACCACTGCGGTGGTGTGGGAGCACATACACCGGTGTTAAGGGAGGGTATTCCAGAATTGTACTAAAATTATTTCAAGGAACATTCCTGGTTGGAAGGCCTGGAAACAAACACACAAAGAAAGAAGGAATAAACAAGTAAAGTTCTCCGTAGGTACTTAAAATGTCAGATGGGAGCTCACTACTGCCCTCCACTGGCTGCTACAAAGAATAGGAATCATGAAGAAAAGTTTGGAGAAAATACACAAGTTTTTGAACGATAAGTATTATTCTTACTTTTTTAAAAAGTTGCCTGGCCATTTATAGATTTCCGCTACATCGCCTTTCTGTGCATTTCAGGTAAAAGCACACCGAGTGAAGCCCAGAGACAATGAAACTGTAATAACATATTAAATTCTCATCCTTGTTTTCAAATCCTTCCATAGCCTCCAGCTCTTCCTATCTTCATAAACTCCTCTGACCCCACAACCAGCATCACATTCTTGATCAAAGATTTGGAATGGAACTCACGACTGCAAACGAGAGGCGGGAAAATAAACTGACGATGTTCCATAAAATATGGAATGAACTGGTGGGAATTGACAGACACAAGTGCCCTCTGACGATGACAAAACACGAGGTAACCGTTCACACAAATTACAATGATCATTTGTTTCCAAGACAGTGGGAGAAATTCGCCATTTGGAGAGGGAGTGTTGACACTGGGACTGAACTGCGTACAGTTCGCTTTCCCGTTCTGCATTCGCCTGCACCCTCCACCATTGCAGAGACTACTACCTCGGTGGGGCAGTTTAGTGAGGAGATTCCTGGGTCACCTTCTGGTGCGTAGGTCACACATGCTACAGCACATCAGGTGGAGGAATCCAGAATCAGCTGTAGTCCAGGCAGGTATCGCACTTCTGGAAAGTATGATCCCATCTCCGGTGGAGATGCACATGCAGAGCCAGGGTCTACAGGAGGGGGAGTCAGCAACTTGCCAATGCTTGTAATTGCAGCTGGCGGAGTCTAGCCGTTTTCAGGTGCAGGAGATGGTGTCGGCAATGTGGGGTACCCAGGCCCACATTGAACAGGTGGCATCCGCAGTAGAAGCCTTGGGTCAAAAAGTCACAGCCATGGGTTAAGACACCCAAGGTTTGGGGCAGACTGTGCAGTCGATGGCTGAGACTCAGGACAGGGGAGCCCATTCACAAGCAGTCATGTACCGGGCCCACATTGGACATCGCTGCGGCCCTCCAGAGCAGCACCCAGTCACAAAGGGACAGTCACAGTGGGACATGGCTGAGGCAGTGAGGGACATGACTTACTCGCTGAGGGATGTGACCCAGTTTCTGTGCTTCATGGTTGAGGGCATTGAGACCCTGGTTGAGACGGGAGCGGGCCTCCAGGACTGGCAGCGCCAGGTGATGGTGGAGCCCCCGGAGCTCACTCCGGCCACACAGCTGTCCCATGAGTAGCCCGGCCAACCAACAAATGTGGTAGGATATATGCGCTGGGCACGCTGCCTGGGTATCGGGCGCAGATGTGCATGATGTGTAGCTGATAGTCACACACCAACTGCACATTCAGGGAGTGGAACTTCCTATTGATGAAGGGCACCCCCTGATGATCATCGGGGGGCATGAGTGCCATCGATTACCCCCTGGAACTGGGGCACACCAGCAATGGGGGCAAATCCCATCCCGGTGTGCCTGGTCCAGACTGATGTTTATATAGTCCGCTGCCCAGGCACATAGGACATCCGTTACTGCGCAGATGCACCTGTGTACGGATGTTTGAGAGATCCCAGATAGATCCTAGCTCGACCTGGTCCCGAGGGGGACACTCCGAATCCACGGAGCTGCCATCAAGCCGTTCCCCGCTACACTCCACCCCCCCCCCCCCCGCCCCACACACACACACACACCCCCACCCCATACACCCCGGCCTTGGCAGCAATTTTTAACAGTTTTTCAAACTTTGCTTACCTTCTCTCTCCCCCTCAGCAGCCATGACGCCCAGTCCCCATTTGTAAATACCTGGAGTAAATCGCACCCGTCTGACATCCGCCTGAGAGGGGCGGAGCATCACAGCGAGCGGCTGGAGTATAGTGGGTCCAACACGCTAATCACATTTAAATGCATGTAAATGCCGGCTTTGCATGCCAATGCCAGGACGTGGCGCACACATCGTTATCGCCACCTGCGAGGGACCGGAGCAGGACCCCCAAATCAGCGCCGGGCGTGGACCTTGATTTTGGCTGGACGCCCAATTCTCCGTCCAAGTGTTTTCACGTTTGCAGTGTCGCGAGGCGGAGAATTTCGCCCAATGTCTCAACAATCTTTCCTCGCATGGACAATCCCACAATGCAACAAGCTGCCAAAGGAAATAGTCAGCCCTGCCCTAAACTCTGCAATTCCTTCCCTAAACCTCTACCTCTCTCTTCTCCTTAAAACCTCCTCTTTGACCAAACATTTTGTCACCCACCCCACCTGTACATAGTTTGGTGTCAAACTTTGATGACTGTTTTATTCCAGAAACTCAGTTGGTCTTGGATGGAACTGGAGAGAATATTTACACACTTTCATATTGACTTACATGTTGCAAGCATACAACTCCGAATCCAACAGTCCCAGTTCTTACCTGTGACTGTTCAAAGGGCTCAAGTGAATACCCAGTCAATACCCAGCACCTGTGTACAATCAAACAAAATTAATTTACAATTAACAATCAGGCTTCTGTGAAATACCTTGGGATGTTTTACCCCGTCCAAAGATGTGCAGGTTAGGTGGATTGGCCATGATAAATTGCCCTTAGTGTCCAAAATTGCCCTTAGTGTTGGGTGGGGTTGCTGGGTTATGGGGATAGGGTGGAGGTGTTGACCTTGGGTAGGGTGCTCTTTCCGGGGCCGGTGCAGACTCGATGGGCCGAATGGCCTCCTTCTGCACTGTAAATTCTATGATTATCTTTCATAATCTACTGAAGACAGTATATAAATAAAAGTTGCCGTTGTTGAATACAATTGTGGCAGCTGCTGTATCTCATCAATCTGCGGGTCATGTCCACAGCAGGCTCCAGGGCTTTGCAAATTTCCAGAGATGAGATGCAAAGGCCCAACTGCTGGGATGTAATTTCCAGAGCGGAAAATGCTCGACAGGCACAGAAGACAAGCCAGCATCTGAAGGAGTTCGGTGTTCCATGGGCACCGACCAAGGACCCGGAGTGTTTTAGGACTCAGTGTTTCAGTCTCTTTCGTTTACGAGTTCATTGCTCCCCGCCCATGACCAAACAGGGTGGGGCACCTTTGTTAGTTTCCGTCAGATGGCACTGGACCGTTTTATTCAGAAACAACATCTGAAAGCTGCCAGTTCTGTGAAACACCATGAGCCTAGAAGGTAGGGCTGAGTTTTTTCCCTTCTGTTTCTTTTTCTCTTTTTCCTCTTTTTATATAAAAGGTGGCACAGTGATTAGCACCGCTGTCTCACAACTCCAGGGATCCGGGTTCAATTCCGGCCTCGGGTCACTGTCTGTGTGGAGTTTGCACTTCCTCCCCGTGTGTGCGTGGGTTTCCTCCGGGTGCTCTGGTTTCCTCCCACAGTCCAAAGATGTGGAGGTTAGGTGGATTGGCCATGCTAAATTGGCCCTCGGGGGATAGTGTGGGGTTTGGGCCCAGGTGGGGTGCTCTTTCAGAGAGTTGGTGCAGACTCGATGGGCTGAATGGCCTCCTTATATACTGTAGGGATTCTCCGATTCTATTGATTTTTCCCAACCGTGGGGTGGCAGGCTTGGGGACATTTCCCAGCCGTAGCAGGGAGAAGGATCGGCTTCTCAATCTAAAGGGGTCTGCTTCTTTGGCCCTTCTGATTTTTATTTCTAACTTATTTCTCTGAGGGCTCCTTCATGTTGCGCTGTCCTCGTGAGCGCCCACCTGTCTCAGCAGCGCCCACCAGCGGGGTTGCCAAGGTTCCAGAGGTACCAGCTGTCTGATTGGGCCGGCAGCATTGGGAGTCCACCTTCATTGGACAGTGAGCATGGAGAACACTACCTAGGGGGCTGACTCTGGGAGTAGTGCCGGCAAGGGCAGCCCAGGACACCCAATTGTTCACAGTCTCAGGGCCCCAAAGCCCATCAGATAATTCAGCCTGTCACCACCCTTTCTCTCCCTACAGATGCTGCCTGACCCGCTGAGCGGTTTCCAGCACTTGCTGCTTATATTTCCGGTTTCCTGCACCTGCGGAATCTTTCCTTCTCGTACCTGAGTGTGAATGATTGGTTATTGTTTTTGATTATTGATTATTGGGAGTCATTTCTGGAACGCCCGTTGCCATTCTGCCCGGGTTCGTTCTCACTATCACGGCTGACGCATCCTCTGATGCCAAGGCTGGTTGTCCAGATGGCGCACAAATTCATTGGGCTTTAGCAGCCCTGACCATTAATGGCCACCAATCTCTCCTTAAAGCTGTACTCAGGACAGGAGAAGCCAATTAGTGTCAGGTTCAAGCAGGAAGAGTTTACAAAGAGTTTCCCAGCTCGAGGAATACTTCCTCCTTCTAGTGTCAACAATTTCTTCCTCATCACTGATGCATCTCTATAACCAACCAGGCTGTCACTCCCAGTGCCAGTGCCCAGACAGAGCCACATTGTTAGAGGTGCAGTCGAGCATTAAACCTGCCCTTTCAGGATCCAGTGGCAGCATTCTTGAAGAAGAGCCATGAACTGGGGAAGAACAATCTGGAGAAGCGTCATATTGGACTTGAAAGGTTACCTCTGTTTCTCTCTGCACAGATGCTGCTGGAAACTATGGGCGGGATTCTCCGTTGCCCGATGTCGATATCGAATTCGCTGATCGGGCGGGGAATCCCTTCCGATGCCCAAATCGGGGGCGGTGCCAGTTTGACACCGGCTTTCGAGTCTCCGCCCCCTCTGAAATGACAGCATGCATGGCATGCCGCACGCCGTTATAATAGCGTTGGCATGTCATCAGAAGGTCCTCCCACGTGTGGTCTGGGCGGTCTGGAACCCAGTGTGGTGGTTGCGGACTGTATTCAGCACCGCCACATTCGACCAGGATCCGTGCCGCTGGCCGGGGGGGGGGCTTCTGCCAGGGCTGAGGGAACTGGTGAGGGGTGACCAGGGAGTGGCCTATAGTGTCGTATTTGGCAGGTCAGATCCATGCATGGCCGACGTCATGTTGTACGGCAAACTGCTGCAGGTCATCGACATGCCCATGGGACCCGGCCATTCTCTGTCAATTTTTGCCGTGGGAGCTGGGAGTTTCACCGGTGTCACTGCTAGTCCCCTCGCCGGTCCCGGAATTGGTGAGGATTTGGCTCCGATTTCGGGGTCATAATACGCCTGCAAATTCTCCTTTTGAGCCGGCACTTAGCCGACACTTCTGGCAGTTCCTGTTTTTATTTCACAAACCTTTACCTTGCATATTAACGTTTTGCGTGGCACCTTATTAAATGTCTTTTGAAAAAAAACGAGTATATTACATCTACTGGTTTCCTTTATCTACCCCATTAGTCGCCTGCCAGTGAGACCTGAGTATGACCAACCAAACCAAGTTGATGCAGTGAGTAAATACACCTACTGCCATTTAGATATAGACAGCAAGGTCAGCGAATGAGATTTTTCACCACTGGTTACCTTTACACTTGCTCTTTAAAGATAATCGCTGATCAATAAAATACATTGTCGTTACCAATCCATATATTAATCAACCGAGGAAAATCTCAGGTTTGTAACACAGTGTCACAAACTGGGTCCAGTGTGATTCTGAGCCATGCAGGCCCAAGAAGGTGCTGAGATTCCATGGGCACTCTGCAGTGGAAATATCACAATTTCACAGATTTCATAGAATTTACAGTGCAGAAGGAGGCCATTCGGCCCATCGAGTCTGCACCGGCTCCTGGAAAGAGCACCCTACCTCCACCCTATCCCCATAACCCAGTAATCCCACCTAACACTAAGGGCAATTTGGACCCTAAGGACAATTTAGCATGGCCAATCCACCTAACCTGCACATCTTTGGACTGTGGGAGGAAACCGGAGCACCCGGAGGAAACCCACGCACACACGGGGAGAACGTGCAGACTCCACACAGACAGTGACCCAAGCCGGGAATTGAACCTGGGACTAATTGGCCGGAGTGAACTTTGCTCTCTGGAGGGGAAAAACTGGATTGTGGTTCCTGACTGCGGATCCATCGCTCAGTAAAAAACAATATGAAGGGCAAAAGAGAGGTTACAACAAACATTTTAACATCCCCGGCTAGTAGAACAAATGAGAAAACTGTAATGTGTAATTACAACAACATACCAGCAAGGGGCAGCATAAAGCTACAGATTGAACCAGGGTCTGATTCAGGGCAATGCCATTTTCTAATAGTGTCTATCTATATCTATTCACATTCCAAGGGCGCCACAGTGGTACAGTGGTTAGCACTGCTGCCTCACGGCGCCGTGGTCCCAGGTTCAATCCCGGCCCTGGGTCACTGACCGTGTGGTGTTTGCACATTCTCCCCGTGTCTGCGTGGGTTTCACCCCCACAACCCAAAGATGTGCAGGGTAGGTGGATTGGCCACACTAAATTGCCCCTTAATTGGAAAAAATAATTGAATACTCTAAATTTACTTTTAAAAAAATACTCACAACGCTCATTTTCATACCGGTCTCAAAAAATATATGAATCGTATTCAGACTTTCCTAACTTAGTAAGATCGGTAGTCGTATCTTTAGTATCGAGCTTTTGAATATTAGGAAGACCAGAGCTATTGTTTTCAATCCCCTACTCCAAACTCCGTTCCCTAGCTGACTCCATCCCTCTCCCTGGAAACAGTCGAGACTAAACCAGTCTGTTCACAACCGTACTGTCATATGTGACCCCGAGATAGCTTCTATTCAAGACATCACTTTTAAAAAAAAATAAATTGAGAGTGCCCAATTCATTTTTTCCAATTAAGGGGCAATTTAGCGTGGCCAATCCACCTACCCAGCACATCTTTGGGTTGTGGGGTGAAACCCACGCAAACACAGGGAGAACGTACAAACTCCCTACGGATAGTGACCCAGAGCCGGGATCGAACCTGGGACCTCGGCGCCGTGAGGCAGCTGTGCTAACCACTGCACCACCGTGCTGCCCCCTTTTTGAGACATCACTAAGACCACCTGTAACCATAGAACCACAGGAAGATTACGGTGCACAAAGTGGCCATTCAGCCCATCCTGTCTGTTCCGGTCAAAGATGAGAATAAAAGAAACTAGTGTTCATTTTAATCCCACTTCCCAGCACCTGGTCCAGAGCCTCACTGGTTCCAGGTGTAGATCCATGTATCTTTTAAATGAGTCCAACATGTCAACCTCAACCACTAACCTAGTCAGTGAATTCCAGATGCGCATCACCTCATGACCCCTCGAATAATTCTACAAATCACCTTAAATCTGTGCCCCCTGGTAATTGGCTCCTCAGTGAGGGGAATCATGGTCGTAATTCTCCCATCGGGCAGCTAAGTGCATGTTTTACTCCGGTGTCGGCGCCTGTTCCGGGACCCCATTCCGCGGCCCACTGTGTGGGGTAGCACGGCGCTTGAGCGGCCCACACCGCTCCAGCTGCCGATCCCGGCCTGAACTCGGTGCTGTGGGGTCCGCGCATGTGCAGTTGGGCCGGCGCCAACTAGCGCATGCGCGGTGGCCTTCTTCCCCGCGCCGGCCCCGATGCCAAATGGCGCAGGGCTACAGGAGCCAGCGCAGAGGAAAGGAGGCTGGGGGCCAGAGAGGCCGGCCCGCCGATTGGTGGGCTCCGATCGCGGGCCAGGCCACTACGGAGGCCCCCCCCCCCCCCCCACCGGCCACCCCCGGCCCTTTTAAGGACGAGGTCCCGCCGGCTCAGAGGATGTTAGAACGGCGCCGGCGGCACTTGGCTTTTTGATGACGGCCGCTCGGCCCATCCGGGCCGGAGAATCGGAGCGCTGGCCCGTGCCGGCCTGGACCGGAGAATCTCTGGACACTCTTTCCCCTTGGTTTCTGTGGCCATTAGCACCCCGTTTCCCTGGGTTTCTGTGGCTATGACTCATCTTTCATTCTCACTCCACCGTATAAATATTTCCCACTTTCTCTGTCTGTTAGCTTTGACAAAGAGTCTTCGGACTCGAAACGTTAGCTCTTTTTTCTCTCCCTACAGATGCTGCCAGACCTGCTGAGATTTTCCAGCATTTTCTCTTTCATTTCAGATGCCAGCATCCGCAGTAATTTGCTTTCGACTCCAAATCTTTCTCTCCTGTCATCACTTGTGACCGCTGCATAGCACCCCCCTGGCAACCCCCCCCCCACCCCGGCAAGCAACATCCCGATTTAAAAATGTTCATCCTGACTTTGCAATCCCTCCTCAGCCTCTCCCCTCCAGAACTCTGTGAACTCCTACAGCCCGCAACCCTCCGCGAAATCTATGCTCCTCTAATTCACACATGCCGGAGTTTAATCCTGCTACTGTTGTTGCAACAGCTTCAGTTGTCCAGGCCCTATGCTCTGGAATCCCACCCCGACATCTCTCCCTCTCTCTCTATCCCTCTCTATCTCACTTTCCTACTCTAAGACACTGCTTATAATCTCTTTCCCCAGACCTTTGGTCATCCACCCCACCATCTCATCAGTGACTGGTGTTGTAATTTATTAATAATGCTCCGGTGAAGGGTCTTTGGATTTCTTGCTAAATTTAAGGCTCTATTTGAATAGAAGTTGTTCTTGTCAATTACCCCTCCCTTGTCTCAGGTTATGAAAACACACAGCGCCAGGTAATGTACCAATGCTGACGCCTTCATCAGTGGCAGGTGCCAGCTGCCAACCTCTGCTCCTTGCATTTCACGTTGTTCCTTGCCCAGTGTCCGGATAAAAGCCAATCCCTCACTCCACTCCAGCCCTTTGAAGTCATTCCCCCTCAAACATCATCCTACCTCATTGGCCATTAAAGTCACTGTGGCACAGTGGTTAGAACTGCTGCCTCACAACTCCAGGGACCCTGGTTCAATTCCGGCCTCGGGTGACTGTGCGGAGTCTGCACATCCTCCCCGTGTCTGCGTGGGTTTCCTCCGGGTGCTCCAGTTTCCTCCCACAGTCCAAAGATGTGCAGGTTAGGTAGATTAGCCATGCTAAATTTCCCCTTCATGTCCAAACTGTTATGTAGGGTTACTGGGTTACAGGGATGGGATGGATGGGAGCATGGGTGGTCTTTCCAATGGCTGGTGCAGACTCAATGGGCCGAATGGCCTCCTTCTGCACTGTAGGGATTCTAAGAGTCAGGAAACACTTCTTCGCGCACAAAGCAATAGAAGTTTAGATTTAATGTCATCAATAAGCACATAACTTTATGTTACGTCAGCATGGTCCTTGACACGAGGTGAGTTGGCGAAGGGTAGTGGGTAAGGGCATAGGTTGGCATGAGTTGCCTCAAGGGCTTTAAAAAGCCATGCGGCGAGTGGGGCCCATGGGTTTGTATATGGCATATGAGGGGCCATGGAGGTGCGTGGGGGCATGAGGTGGCATAGATTGGTATAGAATTTACAGTGCAGAAGAAGGCCATTCGGCCCATCAAGTCTTCACCGGCTCTTGGAAAGAGCACCCTACCCAAGGTCAACACCTCCACCTTATCCCCATAACCCAGTAACCCCACCCAACACTAAGGGCAATTTCGGACACTAAGGGCAATTTATCACGGCCAATCCACCCAACCTGCACATCTTTCGACTGTGGGAGGAAACCGGAGCACCCGGAGGAAACCCACGCACACACGGGGAGGATGTGCAGACTCCACATAGACAGTGACCCAGGCCGGAATCGAACCTGGGACCCTGGAGCTGTGAAGCAATAGTGCTATCCACAATGCTACCGTGCTGCCCTATGGATGGCATGGGGAATGTGTGGCGGGTGAGGGGATGTGGGCTGGTTTTTTGCTTAAATCATTTAAAAAAATAAATTGACAAAGTGCCGGAGAAGGAAGTCAAGCCTTTCACCCAGCCCACCCACCCCTGCACCTGGAGCCTCTGCATTCATTTCAGGGACCAAACCTCCCATCCAACCCCCAGGTCTCTGCTATAGATCCGAGAGAGAACAATCAGCTCACAGTCAGAATCACACACACACACACACAGGCACACACACACAGTCACACACCCACACACAGACACAGACACACACAGACACACACACACACACAGTCACACAGTCACACACACAGTCACACACACACACCCACACAGACATACAGATCGACACCCACCCACACAGACATACATACAGGCGGGGGCACAACCACACAGACACAAACAAACACACATGTACACACAGACACATGTACACACACACACACACAGACAAGGACACACACACAGACGGAAACACATACACGCAGGCAGACACAAACGCACACAGATAAACACACACAGACACACACACAGACAGAAACACAGACAAATACACACACACACAGACACACACATAGACAGACACACACACAGACAGATACACACAGACAAATACACACACACACAGACACACACATAGACAGACACACACACAGACAGGCACAAACACACACAGACAGATACACACAGAGACAAATACACACAGGGACAAATACACACACAGGCAGATAAATGCGCAGATACACACACAGGCAACACACACATGTTGGACACACACACACAGACAGACATAAACAAACAGACACACACAGACAAACACACACACACACATGGGTGGCACAGTAGCACAGTGGTTAGCACTGCTGCCTCACAGTGCCAGGGACCCGGGTTAGATCCAGGCTTGGGTCACTGTCTGTGTGGAGTTTTGCACATTCTCCCCGTGTCTGCGTGGGTTTCCTCCGGGTGCTCCGGTTTTCTCCCACAGGTCCCGAAAGACGTGCTGTTAGGTGAATTGGTGATTCTGAATTCGCCCTCAGTGTACCCGAACAGGCGTCGGAATGTGGCGACTAGGAGCTTTTCACTAACTTCATTGCAGTGTTAGTGTAAGCCTACTTGTGACACTAATAAAGATTATTATTAGTAGATGAATACACATCCACACAGACACACATACAGACACACACCCACACAGACACAAACACACATGGACACAGACACATGGACACCCATGCACACACACATGTGCACACATAGATTGACAGACACACACATGTAGAGTCACACATACCCCGAGGCTCACATAGACACAGGCACACACACATACACACACACATAACCACACCCAGACACACACCCATAAATGCACAGTCACACAAATGTGCTCTCAAGCACACATACAATCACACATAAATACATATATAAGCAACACACATGTATGTGTGCAGGCAGAACAGAGGTTGTGATGGATAGGAAGGAACTTGATGAAATCTGCCCTTGATGTTTTTTACGTCCGTGATAGTTAGGGATTGAATCTGACTGCTGGGCTGGAAGACCTGTCCAGTTTGTGATACTGAACCTAGGAGCTCACTGCCTTTTCTGATTGAGGGTCAACCCATGCTGTACGCTCACTCTCAGAACAAACAGCCCCGAGGGAAACGAGTCCTTCCAGTGTGAAATACACACATTTCTGAGTCAAACTACATAATTACCCCTTCTCATTCCTCTAACCTCGAAAAGCAAAGAAACCTAAACAAATAGCCAAGTACATGTCTGACCACATAGCCAGGTGAAATCAATTACTGAGTCTAATAAGACTTTCAAGGACATTAATTAAAAGAAATTTAATTAAAACTAAGCCAGCTTTATGTGATGATGTTCTGCAGTAACCCAGGGGGCTCCTGACTCCTCGGAGTAATTTACTAAAACGGGATTAATCACTGACAATACGAAATGTAGCGAGCTGGTCAATTTTACAAGCCAGAATTCATCAGCTGGAGGATCTAACCTATCTGAGTTTAAGGGAAACAGATTTCGCCTGACCTTTGGCGCACATTTTATTGCTACTGTTTGTCAACGGACAGACATCTTGTCTTACAAACTGAACTCACTGATTCCTCGGTGCCAGGTCAAAGGAAGAGATTAACAGGCATTTAAAGGGACATGGACAGGTGTCAGATTGGCAGCATTGCCTTCGAGTTGGAAGACTGGTCGCATGTTGCAGCAAGCGGTCAAATGTCACTTACACCCTTTGAAATGCGGGGATGGGGGAGACCGGGGTGTCGACACACTACACCAGTCTTGTGCCCTGAACAGGTTGGGTTTATCCCTGACATTTCCACAAAGCAGAGCGAATAATTAGGACTAGAAGAGAGCGAGTTTGCCACCGTGACCTATTGGGTGGCCATTGCCTCACGGAGCAGGCACGCTGCGCTGAGGAACACAGGGCGCGATTCTCCGCACTCACGACGGGGCGGAGAATAGCGGGTGGCGCAAATTTTTACGGACACGCTGGTCCGACGCCCTCCCGCTATTCTCCCCCCTCCCACGCCCGCCTCCCGACACGAATCGCTGCCCGCCGTTTTTTTACGGCAAGCAGCTATTCACCCCTGGCCGATGGGCCGATTTCCAAGGCCTTTACGGCCGTTTTTATGAAGGTAAAACACACCTGGTTTGACTGTTCGTAAAAACGGCCGTAAAGTCCCGATCTGGGGAACCATGGCTCCGATTGGCACGGCAGTACCACAGCCGTGCCAAGGGTGCCATGGGCCCGCGATCGGTGGGCACTGATCGCAGGCAGCGGGTACTTACCCCGCGCACTCTTTCTCCCTCCGCCGCCCCGATGGATCCATCCGCGGGGCTTCTGCGGGGCATAACGGCCTGCGCATGCGTGGGTTTCACGCACAAGCGCGATGACGTCATCCGCGCATACGCGGGTTGGAGTCATCCAATCCGCGCATGTGCGGCTGACGTCATCTGACGCGTCAGCCGTCGCTAACTCTGGCTAGCGGGCTTAACGGAATGCCGGAGTTCACGGCCGCGCGATGCTAGCCCCGACTGGGGAGCAGAATCGGTTCCCGGTCGGGGGGCGGAGGCTGGCGTCAAACCCGCCCGTTTTTGACGCCAGCTTCCTGAGTCTTCATGACTCGGGAGAATCGCGCCCACAATATATGGAATTGTTTTTCCTCAAGACCCATAAAAATCGTCTCCCATTGTGGGAGAATGGGCAGCCCGGTAACACAGTGGTTAGCACTATTGCTTCACAGCGCCAGGGTCCCAGGTTCGATTCCCGGCTTGGGTCACAGTCTGTGCGGAGTCTGCATGTTCTCTGTCTGCGTGGGTTTCCTCCGGGTGCTCCGGTTTCCTCCCACAAGTCCTGAAAGATGTGCTGTTAGGTGAATTGGACATTCTGAAATCTCCCTCTGTGTACCCAAACAGGCGCCGGAATGTGGCGATTAGGAGCTTTTCACAGTAACTTCATTGCAGTGTTAATGTAAGCCTACTTGTGACACTAATAAAGATTATTATCTTTTACAACAAACTTGTTACATTTGTATGGCACCATTAATATGGTAAAACATCCCAAGGTGCCTTTCAGGGCATCATCCAATGAGATTTGATGCTGAGAAACATTAGGAGATATTAAGACAGCGATCAAAGCTCGGTCAATGCAACAAGTCTTGCGGGGCAGATGGCATGTGGCGCAGTGGTTAGCACTGGGACTGCGGCGCTGAGGACCCGGGTTCGAATCCCAGCCCTGGGTCACTGTCCGTGTGGAGTTTGCACATTCTCCCGTGTCTGTGTGGGTCTCACCCCCCCAACCCAAAGATGTACAGGGTAGGTGGATTGGCCACGCTAAATTGCCCCTTAATTGGAAAAAAAATTATTGGGCACACTAAATTTATAATAAAATTTTTAAAAATCAAGTCTTGAGGGGCATCTTAAAGGAGGAGAGAGAGGTCGAGAAATGGAAAGGTTTATGGAGAGATTTCCAGAGCTGAGGGATTTGACAGCTAAACAGGGCCGGCTCAAGGCACCGGCAACTCGGGCAGTCGCCCGGGGCGCCATGTGCCGGGGGGCGCCAGAGACTCGGATCCCGCGCATGCGCAGTTGGGCCGGTGCCAACCAGCGCATGCGCGGTGGCCGCCCTCTCCCGCGGTCCGCCCCCTCGGTCCGCTCCCCCCGCGGGTCCGCCCCCCCCTCTCGGGTCCGCGCCCCCCTCTCGGGTCCGCCCCCCCTCTTGGGTCCACCCCTCCCCTCTCGGGTCCACCCCCCCCTCTCAGGTCCGCCCCCCCCGCCACCCCCCTCTCGGGTCCGCCTCCCCCCGTCCGGGTCCGCCCCCCCCTCGGGTCCGCCCGCCCCGCCTCGGGTCCGCCCCCCTCGGCCCCGCCCCCCCTTGCCCCCCCCCCCCCCCAAGGGCGCCGAAGTTCAGCTTGCCCGGGGCGCCAGCAACCCTAGGGCCGGCGCTGCAGCTAAAGGCATGGCTGCCAGGATGGTGGGACAATTAAAATCAGCGATGCATAAGGGACCTAGACCTGGATGTCAGAGGGTAGCAGGTCTGGAGGAGGCTGTGAAGAAAGGGGGGAACAAGGCCAAGGAAAGGTTTGGAAAGAAGGATGAGAATTTTTCAATAAAGATGTTGCTAGGACAACCATACCATGCATTGGACATTGACAAGAAAAGGGTCGGCTTGGCATGATCACAAATGGCACAACGCAAGCCGGCGTGAGGCTGGAATTTGGACAGGACACCTCAACAACAACTCCACCTTGTGCCGTCATCCTATAACCTCAGCAGCTTTTGTACAACCGTCGTCATTCAAAGGGACTGAATTTCTAAGTCCTGACAGAGATGTCAGGCATGGAAGTTAAGCTCCATCTCATCCTTGGATTCCATTCCCGGAGGCAGGGTGACCAACCCACAAGTGATAGAAATCAGTTCAGCTCGTTAAAGATCTATTATCCAGCAAAGTTTTGAGGCCCTTGTCTGCCTAGGTATCCCCTCCACAATGGGAGCCTGGCTGCCGAATTCTCTATCATTCAGGGGCAGCAGGGTAGCATGGTGGTTAGCATAACTGCTTCACAGCTCCAGGGTCCCAGGTTCGATTCCCGGCTGGGTCACTGTCTGTGTGGAGTCTGCACGTCCTCCCCTGTGTGCGTGGGTTTCCTCCGGGTGCTCCGGTTTCCTCCGGGTGCTCCGGTTTCCTCCCACAGTCCAAAGATGTGCGGGTTAGGTGGATTGGCCATGCTAAATTGGCGGTAGTGTCCTAATAAAAGTAAGGTTAAGGGGGGGTTGTTGGGTTACGGTTATAGGGTGGATACGTGGGTTTGAGTAGGGTGATCATGGCTCGGCACAACATTGAGGGCCGAAGGGCCTGTTCTGTGCTGTACTGTTCTATGTTCTATATATTTACCGGTCTGTTGTATATTTTGTATATTTTATTTACCACAGAGAAAAGCAGAGACGATAGCAGTTTTTAGGGTGGAATTCTCCCATTGTGAGTCTTGGTGCAGTGATGGACGACTCCAGCGGCTCCTGTCCCGCCCATTGGAATGTGGGATTCTGTGCCAGATTCGCCATTTGGAACCTCATTAATTGTGCACAGTTGAGTTCCCCTCAGACTTGCCTGGTGACCTGTCAACTGATAACTCCTCCCACCCTCAGCCAACAGGTTAGAAGTCCCCGCCGCATGTTTAAATAGCAGTCCAGCACACTCACATCACGTTCTCCAGCCCACCCTTCTTCACCAGACCATGCAGCGACCCAGAGGGAGAAGGCGTCAGCCTCCAGAGGAAGTCTGTTCTTCGATTCAACCACCTTTCATCCCCACCCCTGAGCCCATCACTTGGGAGACACCCGTGCCACACTTGGATCTTTACCAACTGCATCCCCTCCTGGTAAGCAATGTGGGATCCCTCCGACCTCTGTGTTTGTCAGCGTTTCATGCAGGTTTGTTGGAGTCCAGTTTCCCTCCCCTCAGTCTTCACCCTCCCTTTCATCGTCTGTCTTCTTCATTCACCTCCTTTCCCCTCTGCATGCCATCGCAGACTCTTGCCCTTAATTACCCTTCCTGCACAGCCCTCCTTTCACAATGCTGCCCTCACCTCTGTCGGGCAACCACCCTCGGCCCCCTCCTCACCTCGCACTCCACCCTTGGTCAAACATTGGACCTTTGTTGTGGCGGCTGCTTGAGTCCCGTAACACAGTGGTGTCCAGATAGATGCTGCTGTGTGGCACCAGGGGGGAAGGAGGCCCCTGTACTCCCCACCCCAGGCCCTGTACTGATCCGAGATGTTTACAACAGTGGATCCAGCATCACGGTGCTGACCATGAAGACCAGCTTGGCATGGGGATGGACGGCAGGAACCGGCAGAGTGAGGAACACTCATCAGGAGCAGCACTATGTCAGAACATTGTTGCACTCATCTCAAAGTTTCTGGTGAACCGAGGATCGCCTTTTGCAAACCATTCATTGGCAATCAGGATTGACGAGGACGTGATTTTCCATTGGCGGGTATGGAAGCCCTGATGGGACTCTGGTGGGCAGCTGTTTTAATGAACATTCATGAGATACAAATGAATGCAAATAGTGTTCGCACCACCTGCAGGAGAATTACAGACCCGCTATTAACCCGCTATTGGGAAAATTGCAACGTAATGTTACTCCAGTGGGTTTCCAACTTTTTAGCTTACCCCAGATTCTCCATGCCTGCCCGTGACCACTGCCACCTTGAGTGGGTTGGGAAAACTCCGCCCTAGGGTTACAAAAGATTTTATTTAGTGCTTTAAGATACCTGAGCAAACACAAAAGTTTCCACTCATGCTTATCCCAGCTCGGCTTCTAAGACTGGAATTCTCTTGGCTTTCTTACTGGCGGGATTTTCCGCAGATGGAGAACCCCCCCCCCCCCCCGCCAACCGCGGGTTCCCCAGAGGCGGCGGAAGGTGCGAACAATGGGAAGACCCATTGACCGAAAACCAAAAGATTCCGCTGCTGACCAATAGCGGGCTGCCTCTGCTGCCACAAAACACGCCCCAGGGGCAGTGGGTGGAAAATCCAGCTATCGGTCTTTCTGTGTGTCTCTTAGCTCTGGGTCAACACCCAGGCTTAACCAATTAACCGCAGTGAGCATGGACCAGTTGCCAGCCTAACACAATCGAATACAGAAAAATTGAAGCATTAAACCCGACAGATAATTTTAAATTTAATGTTAAAAAGGTAGGAGAGTGGGTGCCCTCAACTTGAGGCACCTTTTCTCTGACTTAACTGCGATGGCAGCCTACTACTCCTTCTGCACTGGTGCGTTTTGCTAACGGCCCTTCGAAGCCGAATTCTCCCGCCATATTTAATTAGACAGCGTGTCCACCCTCTGACTACTAGTCAACCAATTCAGGGAAAGTCTGAGCCAGGTGATGGCATCCCAGACAGTGCGTACTCTGACTCCCATTAGTCAGTGATGGCAGAGCTTCGACGTCTGAGAAGAAACTTATGTCCCATTACAGAGAAAACAGGATGTGGAGATGCCGGCGTTGGACTGGGGTGAGCACAGCAGGAAGTCTGACAACACCAGGTTAAAGTCCAACAGGTTTGTTTCAAACACTAGCTTTCGGAGCACTGCTCCTTCCTCAGGTGAATGAAGAATGGCTCTTCCTCTTCATACCTCTTCACTCACCTGAGGAAGGAGCAGTGCTCCGAAAGCTAGTGTTTGAAACAAACCTATTGGACTTTAACCTGGTGTTGTCAGACTTCTTAGAGAAAAAACAGGATGAGCAAAGTGAGGATGCACGGAATTGGAGGCTGACTCTGCCCTAAGTTATGTAATTTCCTCCCCCAGTTGGAAGGCCAGATTAGTGACAAACAGTAGACTCCCCTCTCTAAGCGATGCTGGTGAGCCAGTTCAATCTTCATGATAATCCACTAGATTCATGTGTCTCGGTATTTTAAACTCAAGCCACCGCAGCACAGAAACAGGCCCTTCAACCCAAATGGCCCATGCTGTAATTAAAAGTAGAAAACGCTGGAAATACTTAGATCTGGCAGCATCTGTGGAGGCAGGAACAGAGGTAAAATTTCAGCTCGATGATCTTTCATTCGAAATGAGGAAAGGTAACAAGTGTAGAGCAAATGAAAAGGGGGTTGACGGGAGGAAGAACAAATGGGGAGGTCTGTGGTAGGTTGGAGAGCTGGACTGTGCCAAAACTAATCTGACCACCATAGACAGACATGAGGTACAGTTTGCGGATTACTGCAGTGTCATTGCCCTAGACTTGCAAGCCACTCTCAATCTCTTAAATTATACATACAAGAAACTTGGACTGTCCTTGAAAGTTGCCAAATCAAAACTCATATCAACCAACATCTGGCCAGCCAAATATTCCTCCTCCCAAATATGTTGAATATGTGGATTATGTTGAGCACTTCCCGTACCTTGTCAGCCGCCTTTCTAAAACAGCCACCTTCTACAAACTACAGCAGTGAGTGTTTGACACCAAACACCATCAAAATCTTAGGGTACATAGCAGTTGCCGTCACCACACTCCTGTACTGGAGCGAGACCTAGATCTTGTATCAGTGGCACATAAGGGTGCCGGAGAAATTTAATCTCCTAGTCTCCACCATTTCCTCCGAATTCCCTCTAAGGTCTGTCAAACAAACACCAGCCAAGCTTTGCTCAGAGTCCAGAAATCCATTACACCCGACCCCCAGGGAAAATATTGCTTGATTGATACCCGTGGCTCTCTGATCTATGCTGTCAATTTCACAATGATTATTTCACATAAGGTAAAGACGTTTCAAGTGCATGCAATTAATACTTTTTAAAGGTCTGCATGATTGGCTCTTTTATTGAGCTGAAGTAAAAATTACTTCTTAAGAAAGTAGAAAGTTATTAATGAATTACTTTTTTAAAAAGTGTTTTTTACACAGCCTCCTGTCACTCTTGGATTCATTGTTTCTATAAGCAGTCAGACATGAAAGGAATAATAACTATTATGCTATTAGCTAGAGTGCATCATCAGTGATGCCATAGCTTGGCATGGGCAGCATGAAGGGCCAGAGGGTTTGTTTGGAGTACATGCCTTGGCCTGGAGGCAAGAGGGGCCTTAGGCATTGGGTGGGGAACATGAAGTGGCATGGGGAGTATGAGGGGTGGTGAGGGGACTAGACAAAGTGCCAGAACACCAAGGCGGGCCTCTGAAACAGCCCTTCTCGGCACCTGGCAGACCCTATAGCTGCCTCGGAGCTTTTCCCTGGGTTGGCTGTCTGCTGCACCTGCCCCAAACAATGAAAATCCTGCCCTGCGGGTACTTTCTCCTGAGGCAGGCGGGCCCCACTGGGAATTTTCCCAACTCCCGCAATCCACCCCGGGAATGATAATCCAGGCCCGTGTCACCGTATCACCCTTCTAAGGGACGCTGTGCTCCAACTAGTAGAAAATGCCCCGCTCCCATAGGGCGGCACGGTGGTTAGCACAATTGCTTCACAGCTCCTGGGTTCCAGGTTAGATTCCCGGCTTGGGTCACTGTCTGTGTGGAGTCTGCACGTTCTCCCCGCGTCTGCGTGGGTTTCCTCCGGATGCTCCGGTTTCCTCTCACAGTCCAAAGATGTGCAGGCTAGGTGGATTGGCCATGATAAATTGCCCTTAGTGTCCAAAACTGTTGCATGGGCTTACTGGGTTATGGTGACGGAGTGGAGGTGCGGGCTTAGATAGGGTGATCTTTCCATGGGCCTGTGCAGACTCGATGGGCTGAATGACCTCCTTCTGCACTGTAAATTCTATGATCCCCCCACAATCAGGAAGCAAGGGGAATGGGGGCAATGTGGGGGAGGGGGGAGCGGGGGGGGGGGGGGGGGGGGGGTGTTCAGTGAGCGCTGAAACGCTAGTGCCTGAAGTGTTAATCACAATGTCCCACGTGCCCTTTCAAGATTTTACAGCTTCGTAAAAGGAGCGAGACGGCTCCTAATGATTGCTTTCAGAATGCTGCAGCCACAGAGCTTTCCAGTCTGCCCAGGTCTTGAGAGGCTTGAGCCATCCCCGCTTCATCAGAAATTCCAGTAACGACACGGGCAGTAAGTACACAATATTAGAGACCTTCGAAAGCGGTGAGGCCGATCAGGTCTGGCGGAGCCCTGGAGCTTAGGCTATTAGTATGATTGCTGGGGGTTGCCGAGTTCAAGCTGAAATGTCAATTTTCATTTCTAACAGCAGGCCCGTTCCGGGCCTGAAGGTTTTTTGAGAAGCCCTGACTGTGAAACCATCGCTCCCAAGAGACCCGTAAATTCCAGGCTGACGAGAGCTGCCAATATTTACTTACACATACACAGGTTTACAAGGGTCACCCTCATCAGGGTCGTGTTTTTAAGTCAGAAACTGTGAAACCTGTTATTCTTTTTGTTGAAATGAACCCTGTCCAGTTGGTTGTCATTTGATTGGGGATCTCCTGCAGTTTATTAGGTATTGTGTTTGCAGCCTGCAGTGACAGACAGGCCTTCTTGTTTGCACTCATCAAAATCCAAATTTCCAATTTGGCCGAGATCCAGAAATTCACATTCTAATTTCACAGTTTGAAACTAGCAACAGAGGGGAAATAAACCTGAAAAGTTGCCAACTCATAGGCTATGAATAACCATGCCAGTTCTAGAGTCTTACAGTCCAGCCTCTCTCGTGCCAGGCAATAAACTTCTGACTTACTCCTTTCAGTAAATTCATGATTGTTGGGTGTATTCAATCGCGACACTTCACCCCCTATAATGAAAGTCTTGAATCACCCCAAAATCTGAGAACGTTCTTTGAACATTTCTGCATCCCCCTTGGCAAAAGACATTCAAGAAACATTTTTGCGCGCAATACGCGACTCTTCTCTCTCACCTTCAACATACCTCCTTCCCATCACTGCTCCATCCTTCTTGAGCTTCCTGTTCTCTTCCTTTCTCGGTCCCTCTCTGAAAGGTCAACGGTTTGAGGCCCGAGGGCAAGGCAGGTGTTTTATTTTACACAGAAGGTTGCAAGATCTCTCCCACCGTACTGACCCGAGTGAGGTCCTCCAGTCTTATATCTGAACCTGGGGAGATTTGAACTGCCCGCCCATCGGGGTTTCTGCCTGGCACACAGGGTTAAAATTATAAAGCCCTGCACAGCCCTCAAGGTTTTGATAAGGACGATCCAATTCCTCAGTCCGATATTCCAAATCAAAACGATATATACTGGGCGGGATTCTCCGGTCTACCAGCTGCGTTTTCCTGCGGGGCGCGTCCTCGCCGGCATTGGGATCCTTCGCTCTGGGAGCCGGCCTATGGGATTTCCCATTGCGGCAGCCACACGCCGTCGGGAAACCCCGGCTGTTGGCGGGGCCGACAGAGAATTCCGCAGAAAATGACACAGCACAAAAGAAGGCCATTCAGCCCACTGTGCCTATGTTGTGATCACAAAACTAAAGAAAAGATAGATACATGTGGCGAAGTTAATAAAATGTTTATTCCAGAGATGAGTCCTTTTGATCAGAAAATGACAAGAATCGATGGGCAGCATTTGCATCTTGGATACCCCGGGGTGTCCATGGTATAAGTCCGTCAGGATTGGGCACTGACTTGGGCAGGGAACGACTACTCGGGCTCCCCACAGGATGATGTCATCTTCTTCCCTCAACTCTTGTGGTTTACTGAGGAAGCGCTTCCTGTCATCCGTGGGATGTCCTCGGATTCTGCCACTGAGGATCATATGGCGCAATCTTGCCAGTGCGCTGTCCTTCTGGATCCACTCTCGAATCTGCTTCGTGGATGCTGGAAGTTCAAGGTCACGATGATTTCTTCCAATGCCAACGGAGGAACCAAGCTTGCGGGCAGTGGGAGGCGACTCAGGGCATCCACGTAGGCAACATGTGTTCCTGGGCAGTGAGTATTTGTAGCCAAGAACAATAATGGCCAACGTGGATCTGAGTGGAGGCGATGGGAGAAATCATTTCAGCATCTTTGAAAAGGTCCAACAGGGGTTTCTGGTCTGTTACGATTGTGAAATGTTGGCCATAGGCATACAGGTAGAAGTTTCTCACCTCCAAAAAACAGCTAATCCATCCTTTTTGATCCAGAATAGCGTTTTTCGGCATCCCCCAAAGTTCTGGATACAGATGCTGTGGGTCTCTCTGTGTAATCGTCCCATTGATGGGAAAGGACTACTCCTACTCCACATGGAGAGGCATCACGTGTTAATACCAGTTCTCTCTTGGGATGGTAATGAGCCCGGATGCTTGGTGACAGTAACAGCGGCTTCACCTTCGCGAAGGCTTCATTCTCCCCAAACAGGCGCCGGAATGTGGCAACTAAGGGCTTTTCACAGTAACTTAATTGAAGCCTACTTGTGACAATAAGCGATTATTACTATATTATTGTATTATATTCTGCGGGGCCTGCCACGGCCACTCCTTGTGTTTTTTTAACAGTTTGTGCAGGGGTGACAAGACAGTGACCAAGTTTGGGGTAAATTTCCCAGAGCAGTTTACGATGCCAAAGAAAGATTTTAATTCTGTCATATTTCACGGGGTCTGTGCCACCTTGACCACCTTATCTTTATCCTCCACGGGGTGTAGACCTTTTTTATCCATTCGGTCCCTGAGAAGATCACTTCACCTGCCTGGAACACACACTTTTCTCATTTTAGATGGACACCTGCATCTGAAAATCATCTAAAAACCTCCTCCAGGTTTGCAAAGTGCTCTTTTTCCGTGGCTCCTGTGATTTAAAAAAAAATATTTTTATTAAAGGTTTGCTAAAATTTTCATAATAAACAATAGTAATAATACTAACACAACAAAATAGAGTTAACATTAACATAGTGCAGAAAGAGAATATACAATAGCAATTAACTAGATGTTACCCCACGCACCTCACTCTTCCCACACCATCCCAACGGAGCACTCACCACCCCCCCATGGATCGCTGCTGCTGCCGACATTTTAATTTTCCCCGAGAAAGTCGACGAACGGTATTATGCACCTGCTCAACAGCAGCAACTCTGTACACTTGGCAAAATTATTTACACACATAAGTAGGCATCTGTTTGTGGCGTTGTCCCTTGCTTCTCCTGGACGGACTTCGCTGCCGTTGTCGTCGCGTGCACACTTCCGCTTCAGTGGCTCTGCCGTCTTCCCCGTTTTCTCTGTTCCTGTGGATGCCAAGTTTGTTAAAGTTTCCCTGCCTCCCTCCTCCCCCTCCACCTCCCTGGCTCTCCTCGATTGTTCCCTGTCTCTTTCCTCTACCCCCCCTTCCCCCCGCTTCTGCCCCCTCCCCCTCCCCCTGTGGTTCGCCTTTCCTTCCTCTTAGATTTAGCTGACACCCCCCCCCCACTCTCCCGGTCTTTCTCTCCCTCTCATGCTTTGGCTACGTTCCTCTGTTTCTTGGCCACCTGGCTATTCTTCTGCTTGTTCGTTGGCCACAAACAGGTCCCGGAACAATTGGGTGAATGGCTCCCACGTTCCGTGGAAGCCGTCGTCTGACCCTCGGATGGCGAATTTGATTTTCTGCATTTGGAGAGATTCCGAGAGGTCGGACAGCCAGTCTGCAGCTCTGGGTGGAGCTGCTGACCGCCAGCCAAACAGGATTCTACGGCGGGCGATCAGGGAGGCAAAGGCAAGGGCGTCCACCCTCCTCCCCCGGAATAGACCTGGCTGCTCTGAAACCCTGAAGACCACCGCTTTCGGGCATGGCTCCACCCTCACCACCACCACTTTGGACATAGTCTCGAAGAAGGCTGTCCAGTACCCCGCAAGTCTGGGGCAAGACCAGAACATGTGGGTGTGGTTGGCCGGGCGTCCTTGGCACCGTTCACACCTATCCTCCACCCCCGGGAAGAACCTACTCATACGAGTTCTTGTTAAGTGGGCTCTATATACCGCTTTTAGTTGCGTCAGGCTGAGCCTTGCGCATATGGAGGTGGAGTTGACCCTATGCAGTGCTTCGCTCCAGAGTCCCCACCCTATTTCAATCCCCAGGTCCTCCTCCCACTTCATTCTTGTTGCACCCAGTACATTGTTGGCCCCTTCTACCAGTCGGTCATACATGTTGCTACAGTTTCCTTTATCTAGTATGCTTGCATCCAGTAACTCTTCCAGTAGTGTCTGTCGTGGTGGTTGTGGATATGTCTGTGTCTCCTTTTGTAGGAAGTTTTTTAGTTGCAGGTACCTTAGCTCGTATTCCCTGGCTAGCTGGAATTACTCTGTCGGTTCGCCCAGTGTTGCAATCCTGCCGTCCGTGGTGGCTCCTGTGATTGTTGTGTTGTGTTGTCTAAGTATATTGCCACCTTAGAGAATGTTTTCCATTGTGCGTTGCAAAAATGGCGCATGTGAAAGGCAGGTGTGTATATTCATAAACACCCTGATGGGTGTTAATCGTCACGTACTTCCTGGATGACTCATCTAGTTCTAGCTGGAGGTGGCCATGGCTACTTCTAGTTCGGTAGCTTCTCAGTCAGGAATGGGCCAAACTCACAGTATTCGGCCAGCTTCCTTTATCTAGCCATGTATTCAATCATGGCACAGACTGTCAGATTGCGATTGGCTACCGCTTCCACACACAGGAGCAGAGAGGTCAAATTCCAGCCATACAGAGTGAGGCCGTTCAGCCCACTGAGTCCATGCCAACTAGTCATGATAGAACGATAGAACCATTCCCCCGTTCTATCCCTGTAACCATGCAAGTTTATTTTTGCTCAAATTCTCATCCAATTTCCTTCTGATTGTCTCTTCTTCCAACATCCTTGTGGATAGTGAGCTCCAGGTCATTACCACTCATCTGCATCAAGAAGTTCTTACTCTTGGCAGCACGGTAGCAGAGGGCAGCACGGTAGCATGGTGGTTAGCATAAATGCTTCACAGCTCCAGGGTCCCAGGTTCGATTCCCGGCTGGGTCACTGTCTGTGTGGAGTCTGCAAGTCCTCCCCGTGTGTGCGTGGGTTTCCTCCGTGTGCTCCGGTTTCCTCCCACAGTCCAAAGATGTGCGGGTTAGGTGGATTGGCCATGCTAAATTGCCCGTAGTGTCCTAAAAAGTAAGATTAAGGGGGGGGGTTGTTGGGTTACGGGTATAGGGTGGATACGTGGGTTTGAGTAGGGTGATCATTGCTCGGCACAACATTGAGGGCCGAAGGGCCTGTTCTGTGCTGTACTGTTCTGTGTTCTATGTAAATGCCGTAAATCTGTATTTCCTAGTCTGTGAAACATTAGCTAATGGGAACAGCTTAATAATGATTAATAACAGATTAATATTAATAATCTTTATTGTCAGAAGTCGGCTGACATTAACACTGCAATGAATTAACGGTGAAAATCCCCCTAGTAGCCACATTCCGGCGCCTGTTCGGGTACACTGAGGGAGAATTCACAATGTCCAAAATACCTAACAGCACGTCTTTGGGGACTTGTGGGAGGAAACGGAGCACCCAGAGGAAACCCACGCAGACACGGGGAGAACGTGCAGATGCCGCACAGACAGTGACCCAGTGGGGAATCGAACCTGAGACACTGAAGCTGTGAAGCAACAGCTCTAACCACTGTACTACTGTGCCACCCTATTATCTAAACATGTCACAATCTTGTACACCTCCATCGAATCTGCCCTCAAGCACCTTCACTCCAAGGAGAACAACTCCAACTTCTCCAATCAAACCTTGGCGCTAAAATCCCTCATCTAGGAATTATTCTGGTAAGTCCCCTCTGCACCTTCTGAAGGACACACGCATCCTTCCTAAAACGCGGAGACGGTGACGGTGAGGGAAAGGCTGTTTCGGGAAGAGTGAGCGGCTGGAGTCCTGTAAACCACAGAATGATTTCACCCGACCTTTGACCTTTCCTGTACTAATTAAAATTTCACAAAGCGATCCATCTTTTGGTGACAAAGGTAACCTGGAGAGGGCAAAGGGTTAATTAACTGGTGTAACTGAACTGGACGCAATACTCCATGTGTGGCCTACCCAGAGCTTCTTCATAAGTTCCCTGCTTTTGAACTCAACACCGCTATTTATAAACATAGGATCCCATGTGCTTTGCTGACTGTTCTCTCAATATGTCCGGCGATCCTCAAAGATCTCTGCACATGCATCCCAGGTCCCTCTATCCCTGCATGCTCTTTGAAATTCGCGATTAAGTCTATTATGCCTCTCGGAACCCCATCTGTCCAAATGCATCATCTGACAATTCAAAAATGGATTAAATTCCATCTGCCCATCCTGCCCGCCTATCGATGCCCCAGTCTAGACAATTGCCACACCTTCATGTTTAGTAACCATCGCTGAGTTGTATGGGGCAGCTCGGTAGCACATTGGGTAGCACTGCTGCTTCACAGCTCCAGGGTCCCAGGTTTGATTCCCGGCTTGGGTCACTATCTGTGCGGAGTCTGCACATTCTCCTTGTGTCTGCGTGGGTTTCCTCCGGGTGCTCCGGTTTCCTCCCACAAGTCCTGAAAGACGTGCTGTTATGTCATTTGGACATTCTGAATTCTCCCTCTACATACCTGAACAGGTGCTGGAATGTGATGACTAGGGGCTTTTCACAGTAACTTCATTGCAGTGTTAATGTCAGCCCACTTGTGACAATAAAGATTATTAATGTTTACTTCTCTCTGTATTCTAATATCCAAATCATTTAAACATATGAGAAAAGCAGTGCTCCCTGCAGTGACCCTTGGAGAACATTACTGTCCACCACTGTTTTGGTACATATCTCCAAATTGAATGATCCATTTTGTTGCTCAAAAGCAACTTCATGTTGCTGATGATTGAGCGACTGCTCCAGGAGATAAATTAACATCAGACTAGTTTCCGTTCCTGCAAATTGTAATTTGGCCTTGCTTCGTTAATTAGATATCTTCTCAACCTCCATTGCCACTGGTTTTAATGATTACAGCATATTTTAATTAGTTAATCATTATTAACGTTGGGATATTGGTTAATTAACCCTTTGCCCTCTCCAGGTTACTTTTGTCACCGAAAGATGAATTGTTTTGTGAAATAGTCATTAGTATAGTAAAGGTCAAAGGTTGGGTGAAATCATTCTGTGGTTTACTGGACTCCACCCACTCACTATTTACCCAAAAGCAGCCTTTTCCTCGCTGTCTTCAATCGTTGCCTTCCGTCCATACTTCATCTGGACTTGCTCCATATGTGGGTCAAATCGGTGAGCTACTTGACAACAGGGGCATCACAAGAAAGACTGACCCCTGTCCTCACCCAACACGCAGAGGTGGTTGTCAACCCACAGGAGTTAATGCCAATGTTCCCTCCCCTTGGAGGGTGTGTGTGTAGTTGTGCCGCTCACCATTTGCCCCCTTTAAGGTGTCACATATTCCACTGAGCAACGTTTGCGCAAGAATATAATTGGAGAGGATATGGGTCAGTGCGCAGTGGTTAGACTCGGGAACACTGACTGGATTTAACCTTCATTAACCCAACATTGCTGTAGCTATCTGCAAGGCTGAAAACATCGCAGGATTAATTACTTCATCAAAATAGCAGGCCGGGGAATTTCACACAAAGGCCTTAATGTGCTCATAACCAGATATTACAACAAATGTTTTTAACCCCTTCGTTTACTGTTTGTTTTCGAATCTCTCGGGACCTCACCTCTCCCTATCTCTGTAACCTCTGAAAACTCTACGTTCCTCCAACATGGCGTCTTGTGCAATGCACCCACTTATTTCACTCCACCCCTGTCAGCCGTGCTTTCATCCAATGGAATCTCTGGGATATGGTCCCTAAATAAACCCTCCTGCACCTCTGTCCCCCTCCCCTCCTTCAAGATGTTCCTTAAATCCCACTTCTTCGACCAAATGTCACCTGTCATAATGTCTCCTTTTTTGGCTGGGTGTCAACTTGTATCTGATTGAACTCCTGTTGAACACCTTGGGACCTTCCACTACATTAAAGGTGCTGAGGGCCGAAGGGCCTGTTCTGTGTTGTACTGTTCTATGTTCTGTAATCTATTTAAATGTGAACTATTAGTGGATCAGGAAGTTATTTTTTGAGATATGAATGAGTTGGATAAAATTATGATGGTCTAGATAGTGGGGATCGGAAGGTCTTATTTTCCTTCATTGAGGGGTCCATGACCAGGGGTGGGGGGTTGTGGTGTTGATTAAGGATAAGAGGTAGGAAATTTAGGGGAGATTTCAGATTTCACCCAGAGGGTAACAGAGTCATTTGCAGCCCAGAAGAGCACCATTTGGCCCATCAGTCCATGTTGGCTCTCTGTGGAGCAAACCCCTTTCTCCCATTCCTCCATTCTGGACCTCAATGCCTGAATGTGTTAGAGGCATAAACTCTCACAGTATTTGAAAATAACTTGAAAACTCACTTAAACTGTTGTAACCTCCAGAGCTATGGATCACGATCTGTAAAGTGGGATTAGGCTGGGTGGCTCCTTGTTGACTGGCACGGACACAACAGGCCACATGACCTCTATCCATTCTGCAAATTGCTACAATGCAATGATTCTATGATTCACTCCAACTAAGTGAAACTTGAGATTCCCAATTTCCTGCCAACCCATGACCCTTGTTGGTTTACAAACAGAATGTGAAGATTAAATCTCATCAAGATATATCGCTCCATCAGTTGGGTTTGCTGACGTGATTGAAGTGAAATGGGGCGCTTAATTCTTACCCTTCTCCCCAACCCAAAGAGTTAATCTGCAGGTCGCTTACCTGTGAAAGTGGCACCCCTGCTGGACAGGTCCTGTAAATACAGGCAGCTGAACCAGAACCAAAACAAGAATTTGCATTTATGTCATGCCTTTCCCAAAAATAACAATGCAGTAAATAAACAGATGGTACTTCTTAGTGATGTTACATGAGGAGTAAATGTTGACTAAGACACCGGAGAGAACTCTCCCGCCCTTTCTAAAAATAGTGTGTGGGGTCTTTTACACCCAGCTGGAAGAGTAGGTGGGGCTTCAGTTTAATATTTTCAGGAATGTCACTCTAAAGAGATCATGATGTGGAGATGCCGGTGTTGGACTGGGGTGAGCACAATAAGAAGTCTTACAAGTTACAACACCAGGTTAAAGTCATAGAATTTACAGTGCAGAAGGAGGCCATTCGGCCCATCGAGTCTGCACCGGCTCCTGGAAGGAGCACTTAACCCAAGGTCAGCAACTCCACCCTATCCCCATAACCCAGTAACCCCACCCAACACTAAGGGCAATTTATCATGGCCAATCCACCTAACCTGCACATCTTTGGACTGTGGGAGGAAACCGGAGCACCCGGAGGAAACCCACGCACACACGGGGAGGATGTGCAGACTCTGCACAGACAGTGACCCAAGCCGGAATCGAACCTGGGACCCTGGAGCTGTGAAGCGATTGTGCTATCCACAATGCTACCGTGCTGCCCAAAGTCCAACAGGTTTGTTTCAAACACAAGCTTACGGAGCACTGCTCCTTCCTCAGGCGAATGACCTGGTGTTGTACGACTTCTTACCGGTGAGATCAGACTGCAATATACAACGTTTTGAATGCATTTATTTCTGGAACCTCAATATTTACTTTTACACAATTTTCACCAGATTTCTATTCAAACCATGCATTGGAAATTGCAGAGTTGGACTAGTTTTACTACTTAACAAGCACACAGCCCCCAGCAGGGGTCAGTATCAGAATAATGAAAAAATAAATCATGCCTGGAGCTGCTCCTAACCCAACAGGTTATGGTCAAACAATCACTCTTCTGTTTACGAAAAGCAAGACATTGGGATGCTGGGCATTAAGAATAAAAAATGCTAGAAAGACTCAGGAGAGCAGGCAGCACCTTTAAGAGAGAAAAATAGAGGGCGCGTTTAATGGGGAATTGCAAAACATTGTGCTATTTAACAACACTTTGCTGCTTTATTTGGCTTTGACGAGGAACGCTCCATGGAGACCACACTTATCTCATTTCCTGCACGGACGAGCTCAGCACCCAGCGCAGGAAGATGACTCGCGGATTGGGGTGCCATTTGTAAATGCCACACCGGTTGTTCGATCCCCCTCAGCCACCTACCACGGCCTCCGGACCCCCTCACTGCACCCCAATTTACCTCTTGGGGGTCCTCGAGCCACCTCTCGTCCCACTTCTTAAGGCCAAGGCACTCCTGGGTCCAATTCATGGCATGGGCAACCTGGCACATGGGTGGGCACCTTGGCGCTGCCAGCCTGGCACCCTGGAACTGCCCCAGCCAGCCTGTTGTTCCCACCCAGGTGACAGGGTGGCATTGCCAGGGTGCCTGGGTGGCACTGCCAAGGTGCCAGCAGGAGTGCCCTGCCCAGACCCTGGGGGAACATCCTGCCCAGGTGCTCATTTAAATATGTTAATCTGGATCCCGCCCAGCGAGGGTGAAATCCAGATCGCGAAGTCTCGCGAGATTTCGTTAAATCCTGCAAGGTGCTTTGAGGGTTGCGGGTCTTGTGACTGGCCTCATCGCATCACTAAGTCGGGCATGATGAGGCCATTAAATTGCACCCAGAGTTAATATTTCAAGTCAATGACTTTTCATCAGAACTAGAAAATGTTGGAGATGAACCACAGCAACAACCCGATTAAAAAAAGTTTTTTTTGTTCTTTGGAATAATGAAGGTGGTAACATGAATATTTGCTGTCCATCCCTAATTGCCCTTGAACAGAGTGGTTTGCCAGTACTTTTGGGGGCATTTAAGAGTCAACAGGAATAGCATGTAGGCCAGACCAGGTAAGGACGGCAGATTTCCTTCCCTAAAGGGCATTAGTGAACCAAATAGTTTTTCCTATAAAAATTGTCACCAATAGATTTTTCAATTCCAGATTTTAAGTAATTTAAAATTTTCACCATCTGCCCCAGTGGGCTTTGAACCCAGGTCCACAGAGCATTGCCCCTGATCTCTGAATTACTAGTTCAGACCATCTCTCCTACTGTGCTACCATGTCCTCCAATCAAATCCTTCCATGGCCTCAACCTCCCATACCTCTGTCACCTCCTCTGTCATCCCTGCACTCCTCCACCTCTGACTTGTGTCTTTTCCCATTTTTATCTTTCCACCATTGCCTCCATGTGGTCAGAATTCAAGTTCCCCCAAACCTTTACACCCTTCTACATCTCTCCTCCTTTAGGATGCTTCTTAAAACCTTTGACCAAGCCTTTGATCATCTGCCCTATTAGGGCCTTATTTGGCTCAGCGTCCAAGCTTTGTCTGATGACGCTGCTGTGAAGTGTGTTGTGACTTTTGTTTTACATTAATGAGGCTCTATATATCCGAGAGGGTATTCCGGAGAAGCTTTTGCACCTCAATGAGTGTTTGAGGCTAACAGAATAGACGTATTCAAGGACAAGTTAGATAGACAGACATCTGAGGGAGAAAGGAATAGAAGGATTTGTGGATGGGGTTAGAGGTAGCGGGGTGGGAGTTGGAAGCTCGTGTGGATTATAAACACCAGCATGAACAAGTTGAGCCGAATGGCCTGTTCCTGTGCTGTACATTCTATATAATTCTGTGCAAGTTGTGTATGGCTCTTTTGCACAATGGGCAGGATACAGAGCAGCCGGGAAACGCTCCCACAAACAGCCTTTCAGGTTGAGTGCTGTGGGGGAGGTAGCCTCACTGACCATCTCCCAACAGCCAACAAAGTAATCCGAAGCCACTTAGTAAGAGAGCCACTCAGCTGACGGGCCTGACGGAATAAATATTTCAAGTTGTGCTAACAATAGTAGAAGCCTCTGACATTTCCCGAATTGAGAAGCAGGTGGAAATTCGATGGATTCAGACCTTACTTGTCGGAAAATAAAACAGAATAAATACTCTAAATCGTGATCCTAAGAAAATGCAGAGAGTAAGCTTTAAATTCTGGTCCCCAAGTAACATGATGCGAGGGGTTATCCTCTGAATATTAACAAGACATTTGCAACTTCCTTTTTGCATTAGTATGAAGCTAAAGATGTCTTAAAGTGAAACCTTATTTCTTTGGAAAGAAAATAAATGTCACATGAGCACCGCCGTTGTGTGCGGAGATGGTTGCTTCCTACAAGTCGTGTTGTACTTAGAGAGAGCTGCAACCATTATGGTCACATTTGCTGCCCCCATTGATACTGGGGGCACCCCAGGAGTACATACCCCTGTCTGCATCAATGGTGTCGAGGTGGAGATGGTTGACAGCTTCCAATTCCTAGGTGTGCGCATCACCAACAATCGGTCCTGGTCCACCTATGTCGACACGACAACCAAGAAATGAAAATGAAAATGAAAATCACTTATTGTCACAAGTCGGCTTCAAATGAAGTTACTGTGAAAAGCCCCTAGTCGCCACATTCCGGCGCCTGTTCGGGGAGGCTGGTACGGGAATTGAACCGTGCTGCTGGCCTACCTTGGTCTGCTTTCAAAGCCAGCGATTTAGCCCTGTGCTGAACAGCCCTATACGTCCTCAGGAAACTAAGGAAATTCAGCATGTCCACACTGACTGATCAACCTTTATAGATGGACCATAGAAGGCATCCTTCCTGGCTGCATCACAGCCTGGTATGGCAACTACTTGGCCGAAGACCATAAGAAACTGCAGAGAGTCGTGAACACAGCCCAATCCATCACACAAACCCGCCTGCCATCCATTGACTGTCTACACTCCAGCTGCCTTAGGAAAGTGGGCAGCATAAACAAAGACCCCTCCCAACCAGCTTATTCACTCTTCCAGCTTCTTCCAACGGACAGGAGATACAAAAGTCTGAGAACACGCACTAACAGGTTCAAAAGTAGCTTCTTCCCCGCTGTTACCAGACTCTGAAATGACCCTCTTATGGAATTAACTGATCTTTGTACACTTCTTCTCTGCTGTGTAGCACTACACTCCGTATGCTCCACCCAGATGCCTGTGTCGATGTACATTGTGTATTTATGTATGCACTTTGTTTTTTTCATGTATGCAATGATCTGCCTGGACTGTACACAGAACAATACTTTTCACTGTACCTCAGTACATGTGACAATAAACAAATCCAAATCCTATTAGCCCTCATTAGGGTAAAGCTCCATTAGACTCTGGCTGCTCATTCAAGTACCCATTTTTCAGGTGTGAACACATAGCAACCGGAGGCCTTGTGGTGCAGTGGTGAATCTCTGCCTCTCGGTCAGGAAGCTCTGAGTTCGAGTCCCACTTTGGTACTTAATGGCCATGGGAGGTATGGCCATAATGGGCTCAAACACGTTGATTATCAGCCTGTAAATCTGTCCAATAGACCAGATGACAGGTGGTAAAGAGCAGGCGAGTTTCCTGGTCAGCAATACTGCAGAAGGCAATGGTGACTCGCTGCAGTACTTTGCCAAGTATAATCATGGACCAATCCAGTGGAAGCACATGGTTAGCAATGCCCATGGTGATGGAGGAGGTCTCCTGTGCACTGAGTCATTATGGACCATTGCAACAGAATGGTAAACAAAGACTGGCCTGTTCCTGTTTTCATCTGAGGGATATTTTGTTTTCCTATTTAAAGTAAAACAATCATTAGCTGTTGCTTAGGACATACAGTAAAAAGTCTTACAACACCACGTTAAAGTCCAACATGTTCATTTCAAACACTAGCTTTCGGAGCACTGCACACGCTGGCGCTCCTGCGCATGCGCCGACTCGCGTCGGCCGGCGGAGGCCCTTTGGTGCTGGTTGGCATGGCGCCAAGCCCCTTTCCCACTGATGTCTACACCAAGGTGGTTTCTAATGTGCTGCGCAGCACAAGTATGAATCCATTTTTGGAACTCTAAGGACACTGATAATGCCCAAAAATGAGCCCAATTTCTTGCCCGTCAATCCAAGCCAGGTAGACATCAAATAATGGAAACAGGGTTATTTGTGCCTGACTGAGCAATAAGCTGCAGTTAAGAATCTGCGATAGTATCTACAGTGTAAATAGACTCACGTTGCTCACCTAAAGACAATAAATCATTCCTTTCATTTTGTTTCTTAAATCTAATCTTTTTTCCATTAGCTTAATTAAAAACTACAAAGTAAAAATATTGACTAAGATTTCCCTGTCAGAAATGTAAGAGAAATTAAAATCCAATAGACACAACACACAGATGGGGAAAACAGGAATCAGAGTTTGTCATAAACAGCAAACTGTCAAAGAGTTTAGATATGTGTTCTGTTAGTTTCTTATTATAACAAAGAGGTTCATATTCAGAGAAGGGTAACAAAAACGAGTGCTGTAGATAAGAACATTATTATGAAAATGAGGTGATTATAACAGCGTAAGATAAATACTGAATGGGGTTTCCGGACGCTTCCCGCTGGCGACCCCCACGGCAGAGCCCCCGGCCGCCTGGCGGGCAAGCCATGCAAAAGACCATAGACCCTGGCGGAACCGAACAATTGCGTCGACGGCCATAGGCGTTCGCCACAGGAAAACCCGCTGCGGACGAATTGGAAAATCCTGGCGGCAAGGTCAGGTCAGAGGCTGGGAATTCTGTGATGTGTAACCCACCATCTGACTCCCAAAAGCCAATCCACCATCGACAAGGCACAAATCATGAGCCTGATGGGATAATCTCCGCTTGCCTGGATCAGTAAACCTCCAACAACACTCAAGAAGCTCAATACCACATAAATCGAAGCAGCCCAGAAGCTGTTTGGAACAACTTCCATCACCTTAAACATTCACTCCCTCTGTGTATCTTCTATATGATGCACAGTAGCAACTCCCCAAGGCTCCTTCAACAGCAACTCCCAAATCCAGGATTTCTACCACCCCACAAAGATAAGGGTGGCAGATGCATGTGAACACCATCAGCTGCAAATCCCCATCCAAGCCACACACCACCCTGACTTGGAAATATATTTTTGTTCTTTCATTGTCACTGGGCCAAGTTCCGAGAACTCCCTTCCTATCAGCACTGTGGGTGTACATACACCACATGGACTGCCAAAGTTCAAGAAGGCAGCTCACCACCACCCAGTGATGGTCAACGGGGGAAGGGGAGGAGGAGGACAATGAAAACTGACCTTGTTAAGGACACTCACTACCCAAGAATAAATTTAAGAGAAGTGTGATAATACGAGTTGGGTATATCACAGTTTTACAACTGAGAGATTTACAGTGTGGGTTGCACTGGATCACAAAATATTACAATGAGAGTGAGGTGAGAAAAATTATCAAAAGAAACTCGAGTCCTTTGTTTCATTGTAAGAAGTTAAAATTGAGCAGAACTGGCCTCTTTATTTGTTGGCTAAACATTTGGAAATCAGCATTAACAATTTAGCCTTCCACCTTTGATGAAACAAGTGTGATTAACGGCATTGACATTTAACAAATTTTGAAGGCAATGTGAACACATTTTCTAAGAGCTGAGGGCTTCTCTGCTGTGCTAATTCCAATAAGTTTGTTTTGAAGTCCTTTGAATGGTCCATGACAATAGAGTGACTCTATCCTTTTTTTAATATAAATTTAGAGTACCCAATTCATTTTTTTCCAATTAAAGGGCAATTTAGCATGTTCAATCCACCTACCCTGCACATCTTTGTATTGTGGGGGCGAAACCCACGCAAACACGGGGAGAATGTGCAAACTCCACACAGACAGTGACCCAGAGCCGGGATCAAACATGGGACCTCGGCGCCGTGAGACTGCAATGCTAACCACTGTGCCACCGTGCTGCCCTGAGTAACTATCCTAACGGAGATGATGCCACTGCCACATGACTTTCTGCCTGGCTTGTAAATTGACCATTAAATTTATATCCCTATCAACTTTGGAGTTCAACCTTGATAAATGTGAAGTGATTAATTTTGGAAGGTCGAATTTGAATACTGAATACTGGGTTAAAGGCAGGATTCTTGGAAGTGTGGAGGAACAGAGGGATCTTGGGGTCCACGTACATAGATCCCTCAAAGTTGCCACCCAGGTTTATAGGGTTGTTAAAAAGGTGTGTGGTGTGTTGGCTTTCATTAACGGGGGATTGAGTTTAAGAGCCGCGAGGTTTTGCTGCAGCTTTGTAAAACTCTAGTTAGACCACACTTGGAATATTGTGTCCAGTTCTGGTCGCCTCATTATAGGAAGGATGTGGATGCTTTGGAGAGGGTACAGAGGAGATTTACCAGGATGCTGTCTGGACTGGAAGGCATGTCTTACGAAGAAAGGTTGAGGGAGCTAAGGCTTTTCTCACTTGAGCGAAGAAGGCAGAGAGGTGACTTGATAGAGGTGTACAAGGTGATGAGAGGCATGGATGGAGTGGATAGCCAGAGACTTTTCCCCAGGGTGGAAATGGCTGTCACAAGGGGACATAATTTTAAGGTGATTGGAGGAAGGTATAGGGGAGATGTCAGAGGTAGGTTCTTTACACAGAGAGTGGTGGGTGTGTGGAATGCACTGCCAGCAGAGGTGGTGGAGTCAGAGTCATTAGGGACATTTAAACGACTCTTAGACAGACACATGGACAGCAGTAAATTGAAGGGGTGAAGGTTAGGTTGATCTTTGATTAGGATAAATGGTCGGCATAACATCATGGGCTGAAGGGCCTGTACTGTGCTGTACTGTTCTATGTTCTATGTAACTGATGCCAGCCAAATGGCAGTTTTGTTATAAAAAGCAGAGAATAGCTTATGGAAACCAGTTGCAAATGCATCTCTCTCAATTATTCCGACGGAGTAGAGATCGGCACAGATCGAGAAAGAATACTTAGGTCTGCTGACGGGCAGAAGCAAGTTTCATTACTATGTTTATGGCCTACCACACTGGACTTCCGGTTGCGGCTATGCGGAGCTAAGCCGCACGTTCGGCAGCTCCCACTTTAAAAGGACTTGTGGACTCTTTTAAGGGCCCCAAACGGCGCTGATTTGACGATTCCCGGTGGATAAAGGGGTCTGGAGCAAAACCCCCCGGGATTTATGGTTCGGACTCGAAGTGGGGCGAGGAGAAAAACGGCAGCAGCTCCCCTGGAAAAGCGGGGGAAGGTGGACAAAATGGCGGCCGGTGGAGCCCCTGAGGAGTGGAGGCAGTTGGCTGAGGAGCAGCAGGCGGCCCTTCTGCGCTACTTCACGGAGCTGAAAGGGGAGTTGTTGGAATCCCTGAAGGTGACGACGAGTAAGCTGCTGGAGACCCAGACAACCCAGGGTGCAGCGATACTTGAGTTGCAGTAGCAGGCCTCTGAGCGCGAGGAGGAGGTTTTGGCCCTCGTGGGGAAGGTGGAGATACACGAGGCACTTCATAAAAAGTGGCAAGATCGGCTCGAGGAGATGGAGCTTCGGTCACGAAGGAAGAACCTGCGGATCCTGGGCCTCGAGGAGGGGCTGGAGGGGTCGGACCTGCCGGCCTATGTGGCCGTGATGTTGAACTCGCTGGTGGGGGCAGGATCCTTCCATCTGCCCCGGAGCTGGAGGGGGCCCACAGAGTACTGGCCAGGAGGCCTAAGGCGAATGAACCCCCGCAGGCTGTGCTGGTGCGGTTCCATCGGTTCAGCGACCGGGAGTGTGTTCTCCGATGGGCCAAGAAGGTGAGGAGCAGTAAGTGGGAGAATTCGGGTGCGTATCAACCAGGACTAGAGTGCAGAGGTGGCCAAGCGGAGAGCCGGGTTTAACCGGACGAAGGCGGTGCTCCATGGAAAGCAGGTGAAGTTCGGCATGTTGCCGCCTGCGCGCCTGTGGGTCACCTACAAGGACCGGCATCACTACTTTGAGTCCCCGGAGGAAGCGTGGGCCTTTGTGCAGGCTGAAAAGCTGGACTCGAACTAGAGATTGGGGGCTATGGGAGTTTTTCTATTCTATTCATGTATCATTGTTTATGCTGTAGTGGGTTATTCTGTTTGTTTTTGTTTTTTCTCTCGCTTTCGAACGATGTGGGTTATGGTTCTGTATTCTAAGGGGGGTACTGGGGTTTGTGGTTGATCTGTGTCTTTGTACGGAGTTGGTGGTTGGGTTGGGACTGCGGTTTGGGAGCTGCATTGGTGGGGTGGGGCAGTGCAAAAACGCGGGCTTTTCTCTGGTTTCCCGCGCTGTGGGACGAGGCGGTGGAGCTGGTGGCGAGGGGCGGGGTTACTAAACCGGGTTTCCCGCGCTGAAGCGGTGCCCAGGAGCTGATGCAGGGGAGGAGGGGGGACCTCATATCGGATGGGGTCGGAGTTAGAGCGGGAGCTGCCGGGGTCAGCAGAAGTTAGCTGGCTCACGGGAGTACAGTGGAGGGAGAGTCGCGGCTAGGAGGGGTCCTAGCCTGGGGGGGGGGGGGGGGGGGGATACCGGGTTGCTGCTGGATTGGCCAGGGAGGAGTTCGGGGGGGTCGGGGTGAGGTTCTATCGCCGTGGGAAACGGGCCGAAGGGGTGATGGCCAGGGGCGAGCAGTCGATGGGTTATGGCTAGTCGACAGGGTAGGGGGGGGCGGGGTGCCCCCTGATCCGGCTGATTACGTGGAACGTGAGGGGGTTGAATGGGCCGGTTAAGCAGGCCCGGGTGTTTTCGCATCTGAAGGGGCTGAAGGCGGACGTGGCCATGCTCCAGGAGACCCACCTGAAGGTGGCGGACCAGGTCCGTCTGAGGAAGGGGTGGGTGAGGCAGGTTTTCCACTCAGGGCTCGACTCGAAGAACCGGGGGGGTGGCGATCCTGGTGGGGAAGAGGGTGGCGTTTGAGGCGTCTGAGGTTGTGGCTGATAGTGGCGCCAGATATGTGATGGTGAGCTGCAGGGGAGAGGGTGGTGTTGGTTAATGTGTACGCCCCAAATTGGGATGATGCTGGTTTCATGAGACATATGTTGGGCAACATTCCTGGCCTGGAGGTGGGGGGCTTGATCATGGGGGGGGGGGACTTCACGGTGCTGGATCCCCTACTGGATTGTTCTAGTTCAAGGACAGACAGGAGGCCAGCGGCGGCCAAGACATTGAGGGGGTTTATGGACCAGATGGGAGGAGTGGACCCCTGGAGGTTCGGGAGACCGAGGGCTCGGGAGTACTCCTTTTTCTCCCATGTGCACATGGTTTATTCCCGCATTGATTTCTTTGTTTTGAGCAGGGGACTGGTCCCGAGGGTGGAGGAGGCCGAATATTCAGCTATCGCAATTTCAGACCATGCTCCGCATTGGGTGGATCTGGAGATGGGGGAGGCGCGGGACCAGCGCCCGCTTTGGCGTCTGGACGTGGGGTTGTTGGCTGATGAGGAGGTGTGTAGGAGGGTTTGGGGATGTATCGAGAGGTACCTCGAGGTCAATGATACTGGGGAGGTCCAGGTGGGGATGGTGTGGGAGGCTCTGAAGGCAGTGATTAGGGGGGAGCTGATCTCCATCCGAGCCCATAGGGAGAGGGGGGAGAGGAGGGAGAGGGAGAGACTGGTGGAGGAACTGTTGAGTGTGGATAGGAGGTACGCACGGTAGCATGGTGGTTAGCATAAATGCTTCACAGCTCCAGGGTCCCAGGTTCGATTCCCGGCTGGGTCACTGTCTGTGCGGAGTCTGCACGTCCTCCCCGTGTGTGCGTGGGTTTCCTCCGGGTTCTCCGGTTTCCTCCCACAGTCCAAAGATGTGCGGGTTAGGTGGATTGGCCATGCTAAATTGCCCGTAGTGTCCTAAAATGTAAAGTTAAGGGGGGGGGGGGGTTGTTGGGTTACGGGTATAGGGTGGATACGTGGGTTTGAGTAGGGTGATCATTGCTCGGCACAACATCGAGGGCCGAAGGGCCTGTTCTGTGCTGTACTGTTCTATGTTAAGTCTACGCGGAGGCCCCGGAGGAGGGATTGCTGGGGGAACGGCTTAGCTTGCAGGCCAAGTTTGATTTATTGACCACCAGAAAGGCGGAGACACAGTGGAGGAAGGCGCAGGGAGCGGTCTATGAGTATGGAAAGAAGGCGAGCAGGATGCTGGCGCACCAGCTGCGTAAGCGGGACGCGGCTAGAGAGATTGGTGGAGTGAAGGATAGAGATGGGAATGTGGTGCGGCAGGGGGCAGAGGTCAATGAGGTCTTTAGGGACTTCTATAGGGAACTGTACCGGTCGGAGCTGCCGGCGGTGGGAGGGGGAATGGAGAATTTTTTGGAGAGGCTCCGATTTCCAAGGGTGCAGGAGGAGCAGGTGGAGGGACTGGGGGCGCCGATCGAGTTGGAGGAGCTGGTCAGTGGGATTGGCCATATGCAGTCGGGGAAGGCGCCGGGACCGGATGGGTTCCCGGTTGAATTTTATAAGAAATATGCGTACCTGCTGGGCCCCCTGTTGGTCAGGACCTTTAACGAGGCATGGGAGGGGGGTGTTCTGCCCATGATGATGTCTCGGGCACTAACCTCCCTGATCCTGAAGCGTGATAAGGACCCCTTGCAGTGCGGTTCATACAGGCCGATTTCACTGCTGAATGTAGACGCCAAGTTGCTGGCGAAGATCTTGGCCACTAGAATAGAGGACTGTGTGCC
This sequence comes from Scyliorhinus canicula, assembly GCF_902713615.1. NCBI lineage: Eukaryota > Metazoa > Chordata > Chondrichthyes > Carcharhiniformes > Scyliorhinidae > Scyliorhinus > Scyliorhinus canicula. The sequence goes on from NC_052166.1 coordinate 62,410,167, forward strand.
GGGGGTGATACATGAAGATCAGACGGGGTTTGTGAAGGGGAGGCAGCTGAACACTAACGTGCGAAGGCTGCTAAATGTGATAATGATGCCGGCAGCAGAAGGAGAGGCGGAGATTGTGGTGGCATTGGATGCGGAGAAGGCCTTTGACAGGGTTGAGTGGGGGTACTTGTGGGAGGTGTTGGAGAGGTTCGGGTTTGGGGTGGGGTTTATTAAATAGGTGAGGTTGCTGTACGAGGCCCCGATGGCGAGTGTAGCAACAAATGGGAGGAGGTCCGAGTACTTCAGGCTCCACCGTGGGACGAGGCAGGGGTGCCCCCTGTCCCCCTTGCTTTTTGCGCTGGCAATTGAGCCTCTTGCCATGGCTCTCAGGGAGTCGGGGAGGTGGAGGGGTCTGGTGCGGGGTGGGGAGGAGCACCAAGTGTCGCTGTATGCAGATGACTTGCTGCTGTATGTAGCAGACCCGGTGGGGGGAATGCCGGAGGTGATGGAGATTCTTGCTGAGTTCGGGAGTTTCTCGGGCTATAAATTGAACCTGGGCAAGAGTGAGCTGTTTGTCGTACACCCGGGAGATCAGGAGGAGGGGATTGGTAGGCTCCCGCTAAAGAGGGCAGTGAGGAGTTTTAGGTACCTGGGGGTTCAGGTGGCTAGGAGCTGGGGGACTCTGCACAAGCTCAATTTTACTAGGTTGGTGGAGCAGATGGAGGAGGAATTTAAAAGGTGGGACATGCTGCCGTTGTCGTTGGCGGGTAGAGTACAGTCCGTTAAAATGACGGTGCTCCCGAGGTTTTTGTTTTTGTTTCAATGCCTCCCCATTTTCGTTCCAAGGGCCTTTTTTAGGAGGGTGAACAGCAGCATTCTGGGATTTGTTTGGGCGCATGGGACTCCGAGGGTAAGAAGGGTCTTTTTGGAGCGGGGCAGGGATAGAGGGAGGCTGGCGCTGCCCAACCTCTCTAGGTACTATTGGGCGGCCAATGTGTCGATGGTGCGCAAGTGGGTAATGGAGGGGGAGGGGGCAGCATGGAAAAGGATGGAGATGGCGTCCTGTGGAGGCACGAGCCTGAAGGCACTGGTAACGGCTCCATTGCCGCTCCCTCCAACGAGGTACACTATGAGCCCGGTGGTGGCGGCCACCCTCAAAATTTGGGGGCAGTGGAGGCGATACAGAGGGGAAGTGGGGGGTTCGGTGGAAGCCCCGCTGCGGGGGAACCACCGTTTTGTCCCAGGGAACATGGATGGCGGGTTCCTGGGGTGGCACAGGGCGGGCATCAGGAAGTTGGGAGACCTGTTTATTTTTATTTATTTATTTTTTTATAAATTTAGATTAGCCAATTATTTTTTCCAATTAAGGGGCAATTTAGCATGGCCAATCCACCTACTCTGCACATTTTTGGGTTGTGGGGGCGAAACCCACGCAGACACGGGGAGAACGTGCAAACTCCACACGGACAGTGACCCAGAGCCGGGATCGAACCTGGGACCTCAGCGCCGTGAGGCGGTTATGCTAACCACTAGGCCACCATGCTGCCCTGGGAGACCTGTTTATTGATGGGAGGTTCGCGAGCCTTGGTGAACTGGAGGAGAAGTTTCAGCTCCCCCCGGGGAATATGTTCAGGTACCTCCAGGTCAAGGCGTTTGCTAGGCGACAGGTGGAGGGGTTCCCTTTGCTGCCCCCGCGGGGGGTAAGGGATAGGGTGCTTTTGGGGTGTGGGTCGGGGATGGGAAGGTGTCTGACATCTACCAGGTAATGCAGGAGGTGGGGGAGGCGTCGGTAGAGGAGCTGAAGGCTAAGTGGGAGGTGGAGCTGGGGGAGCAGATTGAGGAGGGGACATGGGTGGACGCCCTGGAGAGGGTGAACTCCTCCTCTTCATGTGTGAGGCTTAGTCTCATCCAGTTCAAGGTGCTGCACCGGGCCCACATGTCCGGATCTGGGATGAGATTAGACAGATTAGCAGATTAGAAATTCCTCCTAATCTCTGTTTTAAAGGATTGTTCCTTTAGCCTGAGATTGTGTCCTCTGGTTCTAGTTTTTCCGACAAGTGGAAACATCCACTCCACGTCCACTCTATCCAGGCCTTGCAGTCAGAGGACCCAGAGTCCGCAACCGTTCCTCATACGACAAGCTGTTCATTCCAGGGATCATTCTTGTGAACCTCGTCTGGACTCTTTCCAAGGCCAACACATCTTTCCTTAGATACAGGGCCCAAAACTGCTCACAATGCTCAAAATGGGGTCTGACCAGAGCCTTATACAACCTCAGAAGTACATCCCTGGTCTTGTATTCTAGCCCTCTCGACATGAATGCTAACATTGCATTTGCCTTCCTAACTGCCGACTGAACCTGCATATTAAGAACCTGCAAGAGAATCTTGAATAAGGACTCCCAAGTTTCTTTGTGTGTCTGATTTCCTAAGCAATTCCCCATTTAGAAAATAGTCTATGCCTAAATTCCTCCTTCCAAAGTGCATAACCTCACACTTTTCCAAATTGTATTTCATCTGCCACTTATTTACCCACTCTCCTAGCCTGTCCAAATCCTTCTGCAGCCCCCTTGCTTCCTCAATACTACTTGTCCCTCTATAGATCTTTGTATCATCTGCAAACTTAGCAACAGTGCCTTCAGTACCTTCTTCCAGATCATTGATGTGTATTGTGAAAAGCTGTGGTCCGAGCACAGACCCACAAGGCACATCAAACCACATTCTGAAAAAGACCCCTTTATCTCCACTCTGCCTTCTGCCAATCAGCCAATCCTCTATCCATGCCAGGATCTTACCCTTAACACCATGGGCTCTTAACTTATTTAACAATCTCTTGTGCGGCACCTTGTCAAAGGCCTTCTGGAACTCTAAATAAATCATGTCCACTGGTTATTCTTTGTTGACCTTCCTTGTTACCTCCTCAAAGAACTCAAACAGATTTGTCAGGCATGACTGCCCCTTGACGAGGCCATGCTGACTCAGTCCTATTTTATCATGCACTTCCAAGTACTCTGCAATCTCATCTTTAATAATGGACTCTAAAATCTTACCAATGATCGAAGTCAGGCTAACCGGCCTATAATTTCCCATCTTCTGTCTCCCTCCCTTCTTAAATAGCGGTGTTACATTAGCCACTTTCCAGTCCTCTGAGACCCTTCCTGCCTCCAGTGATTCCTGAAAGATCACCAGCACTTGGAGGATCCCCTCCAACTCACTCACCACCCTGACTTTGAAATATATCACCATTCCTTTGCTGTCGCTGGGACAAAATCCTGGAACTCCCGCCCTAACAGCACAGTGGGTGTGCCTACACTCAAGGACTGCAGCGGGTCAAGAAGGCAACTCACCACTACCTTCTGAAGGGCAACTAGGGATGGGCAATAAATGCCCAACCAGCGATGCCCACATCCCGTAAATTAGTAAAAAGAAATCGAGGGTTGTGGCACAAGCGTTAGCCTGCTGATTCTCAGCAAGTAGACGATGGGTGATGCGATGCTGACAAGGAGCTCCGTGAGTCGGTTGATGAGATGGAAAACCCAATTCCAGGCGTTCTGGGCTGATCCTATCCTTTCCTCTCCAAAGGCAGGCGTGACAACCACCATCTTCTTTCAGCTGCCCTTCGCCCGCTCTTCAGGTCTCTTGGCTGGTTCTTCCCCTCTGTCCTTACTGTCATGGGTGACCCTGCCAGGAGCTAAAAGTTACCGACGGCATTGCTCTCGGGATCAACAAAACGGTCAAACCTCTGCAAAAAACTGGAAAACGCGAGGTTGTCTACTGTTGTGCTATGCTTCTTCATGTAGCGTAAGCTGCTTCCTTGATGTATGCTCTGACAAAGGAAGGTTCCGACTTGGAGATAGGTTTAACACATTTATTGAACAGTTAACAATTCTCCTACTTAAGTTCAACTCTCCTGCTAATCTCGCTATAGTAACTCAGTCTAACTAACCAGTCTGCTCTAAGCCATGCGGTGGGTGTGATGCTTCTGATCGGCCCCTGTCTCTCTGAGTGTCGCCTGTGGAAAGAGAAAGAGCATGTGTGCCCTGTCCTTATATATGGGTAGCCCCCTTGTGGTAGTGTCACCTCTGGGTGTCTTGACTGCCCATTGGTCGTGTCCTATTTTATGTGTTCATTAGCTGTATGTCTGCACGTCATGATGTCTCTGGTGCTCCCTCTAGTGGTTACTTAGTCTTAGTGTATTTACATTAACCCCTTGTGTATTTACAGTGATGCATATCACCACATCTACTTCTACAGGAAGAATAGAAAGATAGAATAATAGTTAAATGGAGAGAGAATGCAGCTATGAGAAAGAGTCATCTGACTTGAAACGTTGGCTCCGTTCTCTCCTCACAAATGCTTTCAGACCTGCTGAGATTGTCCAGCATTTTTTGCTTTTGTTTCAGATTCCAGCATCCGCGGTAATTTGCATTTATCTTAGAGGACGCAGAATGCTGCATTTCAGGAGGATCCGGGTGTCTTTGTTCATAAATCGTGAAAGGTTAACATGCCGGTACAGAAAATAATTCGGAAGGCAAATGGAATGTTGGCTTTTATTGCAAGGGGAGAGATGGAGCATAACCACAGTCTTGCTACAGGCTGAACTAGGCACTGGCGAGATTACACCCAGGGTACCGTGTGCAGTTTTGAGCTCCTTACTTAAACGTAATGTTGTTGCATTGCAAGCAGTTCAGAGAAGTTTTGCTGGCTGATTCCTGGGATGAAGGGGTTGTTTTATGAGGAAAGGTTGAGCGGATTGGGTCTGGACTCGTCAGAGTTTCGAAGAATGAGAGGTGATCTTATCGAAACACTTAAGACTCTGAGGGGGCACTCGATAGGGGAGTTGCTGGTAAGATGTTTCCTCTCATGGGGACATCTGGAGCGAGGGGGGACATCTTTAAAAAAATGAGAGTTCTCCCATTTAAGAATGGGTCTTGGCAGCTTGACCAGTACGATCTTCCGCAGAGACAGAGATAGATAGGTTCTTGATTAATGAAGGGATCAGGGGTTATGGGGAGGTCAGGAGAATGGGGATGAAAAGATATCTTAAGTGGGGTGCTCTTGGGCAGCACGGTGGCGCAGTGGTTAGCATTGCTGCCTATGGCGCTGAGGACCTGGGTTCGAATCCCGGCCCTGGGTCACTGTCCATGTGGAGTTTGTACATTCTCCCCGTGTCTGCGTGGGTTTCACCCCCACAACCCAAAGATGTGCAGGATAGGTAGATTGGCCACTCTAAATTGCCCCTTAATTGGAAAAAATAATTGGGTACTCTAAATTTTAAAAAAAAAAGTGGGGTGCTCTTTCCAAGGGCCGGTGCAGACTTGATGGGCCGAATGGTCTCCTTCTGCACTGTAAATTCTATGAATAGTGGAGCAGACCCGATGGGCCAGGTGGCCTAATTCTCCTCCTATATCTTATGGTCTTTTGGGAGCTGCACTGGGATTGCAATTCCTGTTGCAGCTACATGGGTTCTTGAGAATGAAACAGACCTTGGGTGAGCGATGTTGAGAGAGGGCAAACAATGCGAAGAGGGAAGGATATGAGGGAAGGGGAGCGATTTCACGAGGAGGGTGTGAAGTGGTGGGCGAGAGGGAGTGATTGGGAAGAGGAGTGATACGAGGGAGGGGAACCAGGGGAGAGAGGTAGTGATGGGATGGAGACAGAGTGATATGGGGAGGGGGAGCAATGTGGAAAATGGTATGGGGCAAGGGCTCCTGAGGATGCTGGAGAGGCAGAGCAAGCATTGCAGCCCTGTGCCATAGTGTCAGATTACTCAACACCTGATCTGTGCCTCCAAGGTAACTTCCTCATAAATAATCTCCCAGAAGCTGAAGAGGTCTCTATGGGCAAACTACTGAATAATGTACATACCAGGCTCTGTCTAACAGATGGCACTGGTGGTTGTTACATGAGCTAGTTATTTAAGAGGATGCGTACTCTAGAGAGAGACAAAGGTCCAAGAGTTAACCCTTTGAATATTAACAGGTTACTGATGCTAGTTAATCCCCAGCTGTGCGCCTCACCTCAAGCTCAAGGGGCCATGGTTAATTGCTGTCTTTCCCATTCACTAATCTGCTTTCCTGTTGCCCGGTTTGACAAAGAACAAAAGTTCCATTTACCTCACAACACCAGTCATGATGGCAATCCCAGCTTTAGCAGAATAAGTGAGGTGGGATCTACCCCCCCACCACCCCAGTGCTGCCCAATCGCGGTAACAAAAACACCACCGTCAGACACAGAGGCCGGCCGCCATCGTTCCTGCTCATCAGTGTTTGACTGTCATCTCCAGATACTCAACGTCAGCCACACCCAGAAAAGAAATAAATGGAGACAAGGATGAGAAATGTGCTGAATGAATAGGGATTCAGAGATTTGGAGCTCAAAAAGCACCTGGAGTCACTGTGGTGCGCCTGCGCGGCTACGTGGATGACACCCTAAGAGAGGTGGTCACACTGCAGGCTAGGAGCATGGGGGCAGAAGGTGAATGGGGAGACCGCCACCCAAGCCGGGTGAACCAGGCAGGTATTGCAGGAAGTCCCTGAGGCCCCATTTGCTAATGGGTTTTCTGTTTTGGATACTGGCGATGGCATTGGTTCCTCGGAGGAGTGCAGTCAGAGCCACGTCCGTGGCACCACAGGCTCAGCTGTCCAGGAGGGAAGGAAGAAGAGGGGAAGAGCATTTAATGATAGAGGATTTGTTAACTGAAGGAACAGGCAGGTATTTCTGTGCTGTAGACGTGACTCCAGGATGGCATGTTGCCTCCCTGGTGCCAGGGTCAATGATGTCACAGATCGGCTGCAGGGAATTCTTCTGGGGGAGAGGGCACTGCCCGAGGTTGCGGTCCACATTATCACAGGGCGATTCGCTAATCTCGTTGTGGGGGCCTTAAACTAGATTGGCAGTGGGATGGCAACCTGAGGGGGAAGAAAAACTAGTAAAAGGAAGTAGAAAAGTAGAAAGCAAAAATAGAAGACAGGAAAAGCATAGGCAAGCATCAAATAGGAACAGAATAGAGGATAATGTTAAAAAAGCAGAAGTCAAGTCACTCTGTCTGAATGCACAAAGCATTCGCAAAATGGTTCATGATTTAAATGTGCAAATTGAGGTAAATGGGTGTGAATTAATTGTCATTACGGAGGTGTGGCTACAGAGTGGTCAAGTTTGGGAACTGATTATCCAAGGATGTTTGACATTAAGGGGAGAAGGGGAAAACGAAAAGGAGGTGGGATAGCAGTCTTAATTAGGCATGAGATCAATACATTGGGATGAGAGGATTTTAGATCGAAAGGTCAAGACGTAGAATCAGGTTGGGTGGAGCTAAGAAATAACAAGCAGCAGCAAACGTTGGTGAGAGTTGTTAGTGCTACTGTTGGGCATTGAAGATTCCACCGGTGTGACCAGCCAGAAGGTCTCGCCTGGCTGGTGCATTTAAATCCAGCGAACATGATTTCAGGTTAAGCGATAGGCCATTTAGGACTGAGATGGTGAGTTCCTCCACTCAGAGGGCAGTGGATCTTTGGAATTCTCTACCTCAGATTACTGTGGAAGATCAATCATTGAGCATGTTCAAAACCCAAATCGATAAATTCCTGGAGACAATGACATCAAGGAATCTGGAGATAGTGTGGGAAAGAGATGTTGAGGTAGAGCAGGGGTGTCAAACTCAAATACACCGTGGGCCAAAATTAAAAAATCGGGACAAGTCGAGGGCCGGACTGGTTCAATGTTTTTTTGCAAAACTTATTGAAATGAACTTATTGAACCTGGAACTAATAAAGCTTAGGTTATTGCAACATTAAATATTAAATAAATAAAAAAATTAGTTGCATTTATTTCTTATTGCTTTATCTGGAGCTTTTCCAGAGTAATTTCTAATGAAAACATTTTTCCACAGGCCAACACGTTGTGATTCACACTGTACCTGAATAAACTCGGCATCAGCCATATCATACGCCATAGGCGCTTCAATTGCTGGGGCCAGCTTTAATAGTAATTAGATATTATTAGGGCACCACGGTGGCCTAGTGGTTAGCACAACCGCCTCACGGCGCTGAGGTCCCAGGTTCGATCCCAGCTCTGGGTCACTGTCCGTGTGGAGTTTGCACGTTCTCCCCGTGTCTGCGTGGGTTTTGCCCCCACAACCATAAACTTGTATACATCTCAAGTTATTCACTTTAACTAAGGGGCAATATTAAACTGAAGGCTAATTACCGGATCACTGGATCTGTTTCCTGTGGGCTTCTACAGAGCTCAACACTGGGCCCTTGCTACTTGTGGTGTATATTAATGATTCTGACTCAAATGTAGGGGGTATGTTCAAGAAGTCCACAGATGACACGAAAATTGGTAGGTAGTAAATAGTGAGGATGACAGCCATACACCGCAGGAGGATATCAATGGACTGGCGAGGTGGGTAGAAATTAAAAATGAAAATCGCTTATTGTCACGAGTAGGCTTCAATTAAGTTACTGTGAAAAGCCCGTAGTCGCCACATTCCGGCGCCTGTTCGGGGAGGCTGGTACGGGAATTGAACCGTGCTGCTGGCCTGCCTTGGTCTGCTTTAAAAGCTAAACCAGCAGTACCAAATGGTATTAAACCCAGAAAAGTGTGAGATAATGAACTTGGGAAGGGCTAATAAGGCACTGTGAATGGTAGGAGCTGGATAGTACTGAAGATGAGGGACTTTGCCGTGCATTTCCACAGATATTAGGGCGGCACGGTGGCACAGTGGTTAGCACTGCTGCCAGACAACACCAGGGACCAGGGTTCAATTCCAGCCTCGGGGGACTGTCTGTATGGAGTTTGAACTTTCTCCCTCTGTGTGTTTCCTCTGGGTGCTCGGGTTTCCTCCCACAGTCCAAAGATGTGCAAGTTAAGTGGATTGGCCATGGTAAATTGCGTTGTGCATTCCAAAGGTGAGAAGGAGTTACTGGGTTAGAAGGATATGGTGGAGGTATGGGTTTAAGTAGAGTGTTCCTAGCGCGGAACGGTGGCCGAGTGGTTAGCACTGCTGCCTACGGTGCTGAGGAACCTGGTTCGAGCCCGGCCCTGGGTCACTGTCCGTGAGGAATTTGCACATTCTCCCTGTGTCTGCTTGGGTTTCACCCCCACAACTCAAAGATGTGCAGGGTAGGTGAATTGGCCACACTAAATTGCCCCTTAAATGGAAAAAATATGATTGAGTACTCTAAATTATTAAATAAGTAAATCAAGTAGAGTGCTCTTTCAAAGGGTCGGTGTAGACTTGATGGGCCGAATGGCCTCCTTCTGCACTGTAAATTCTCTGATTCTTTGAGATCCCTGAAGGTGGCAGGCAGGTAGGTAAGATGGTTAAGTAAGCCTATGGGATGCTTGCCTTTATTAGCCGAGGCATAGAATACAAGAGCAGGGAGGTCATGCTGGAACTGTATAAAAACCTGCTTAGGCCACAACTGGAGTACTGTGCGCAGTTCTGGTCACCACAATATATGTAGGATGTGATTGCACTGGAGAGGGTGCAGAGGAAATTTACCAGGATGTTGCCTGGGCTGGAGGGTCTAAGGTATGAGGAAAGAATGGATAGGCTGAGGCTGTTTTCCTCAGAGCAGTGAAGGTTGAGAGGCGATCTGATGAAGGGTATAGGTTTATGAGGGGCCATTAGTAGAGGGGTCAATAACCAGGGGACATAGATTTAAGGTAAGAGATAGAAGAGTAAGAGGGGAGTTGAGGAGAAACATTGGGAGTCTGGAACTCACTGCCTGAAAGGGTGGTTGAGTCAGAAACGTTTGTAACATGTAAGAAGTATTCAGATATTCACTTGTGCTGCCGTAACCTCCAGGGCTATGGCCCAAGCGCTGGAAAATGGGATTAATGCAGTCAGATCTTTGTTGACAGGCAAGGACCCGATGGGCCAAATGGCCTCCTTCTGTGCTGTAAACATCTATGAACCTACATGTCCAGCTGTGTTTCCCCTTCCATAACTATCAGTGGAATGGATAATTGGATAATTGGGCATGGTGTACGGCAGTTAATTCAGTATATCTTATTGAACACTATCGACAGAATTCCCCCCAATAGTGCAGGTCGGAAGATAAAAGTTACAGAACCCAGGGGTCTGTCCTTTGCGCGCGCATTGGTCTGAGCAGCTATGATAGGGCGAGGCGTGTAACAAATAAACAAAAAGCAGAATAAATTCACCACAGAGGCACTATTCCCCATCGTTCCGTAATGTGCTCCCAACCTTTGCTGCAATTTTTAACCTTCTGCATTTCCATTTTCCCAGGTAGCTTTGAACACAAATCATCGTGACAACCCAATCATTTGGGGCCAACATTTTACAAGACTCTTGAGTTGTGAAAGATGGCTCACTTGCGAGAAGAGATTTCACACTGCCGGGTAAATCTGTGAAACGCTGGAGTTTTTTCCTCTCTCTCCACCCCCGCATTCTCTATTAGGCTGGCCTTCCTTTCTCTTCTCCTTTCTGTTCCAGTTTACTGACAACTGCATCCTAATGGTCCTTTTAAACTCATGATGAATGCCTATGCTGCATATTGATCGCCCTGGTGATTGATTACTGGATCCGTTTGACAGATGAGCTGCTAAGGTAGCTGCCAATATGGGGGCACAGAGGGGTGGATTACTTCACCGGAGAATCTAATGGATTCTGACCTGGTAGGGCAGAGTCGCAACACCCTTGTTTTATAAGGAAGAAAGGGCTTTTCTCTTTGAAGGAGGAAAAAAAAAGGAAAGACAATTCATGGGCTACTTAACATGGAGAGACGGGTGGAAATTGCAGATTGTAAAATATGATGGATTATAGGGCAGAAGGAGTAGACTGAGGCGGACTAAATTGATCCGGTAGAAAATGTTTTTGTCTGCTGGTGAAAAATGGTCAATATCTACATGGCTCTGCACTCTTGAGGAATAATTTACTTTTCATTTCTCAAAAGCTTCTTTTCAAGTTTCTCCCCATTTGTTTTGCAGGAATGTCAAACAGGCAGAAAATATCATCCCCCCCCCCCTCTCTCTCTCTCTCTCCCCCCCCCCCCCCCCCCCACCCAAGCTGGTCTCTGAAGTGTTTCCTTCCCCTGTTCGCAACAGTTTAAAAGTCAGAATAGACAACATTTCATTCCTGCCTAAGGCTTATTCCTGTGGGTTTAACCCTTCAATGACTGCGGGTCAGGATTGGGTTTGTGGGGGGGGGAGCGATGGGGTGCTTTCTCATTGGTTTGTTGGCACAACACCGTCCACTTAGCATAGTGAGTTATCCTGGGGCACTTCCCGGGAATGGGGGGGGGGGGGGGGGGGGGGGGGGGGTGAGGGGTGGTGGATGAATTCAGGTGGCCAGGAAGAATTGGAAGAAGTGACAGAGGGGAAACTTGTGGCACATGGCTGAATGAGATATCTTTTGAGGAGGTTTCTGAAGGTAGGAGAGAGGTGAAGATTGGAATGGTGTCCAGGGAACTAAACCGCATAATTCATTTTGGAACCACATCATAATTTTCCCGATAATGTGTCCCAATGTTTGTATGTCCAGGGCACATCTTAATTCCCATCTGATATTTAATGCCTCTTCGCCTGTCGCCCCATTGCCTCCCTCCCCCAGGATGTATTGGGCATAAACAACATATACTCTTCTAGTCAATAAAGCTGATCTGCTCACAGGCGTTTGCAGTGCTGCTTTATAAATGGACCTCAGTAACCATCGCTGTGTTACATCTGCTCACTGAGAAACATAGAAACACAGTAACAGGAGGAGGCCATTCATCCCTTCGAGAATGCTCCACCATTAATTATGATCATGGCTGATCATCCAACTCGGTAACCTGTTCCTGCTTTGCCCCGTACCCTTTGACCCCTTTAGCCCCAAGAACTAAATCCACCTCCTTCTTGAAAACACACCGGGCACAGTCTATCGGCTGTTCACACCGGCAGCATATTCCAGTCGCACGCCGGCACACAGGTTTCCCAGCAACAAGGGGCGCAGCCAATGGAAAATCCCAACAACACGGGGTCCATAAATCCCGCTGGTGGGCCTCCCACCACTGCCGAAAAAACGGGTGGGTCGGTAAAACCGGCAAAAATATTTTGGACACAACTGTTTTCTGTGGTAGTGAATTCCACAGGCTCATCATTCTGGCTGAAGAAATTTCTCCTCTCCTCAGTCTTAAATGGGTAACCCCACATCCTCAGACTATGACCCCTGGTTCTTCATTCTGGAACATTTATTCCTGCATCCACTCCATCTAGTTTTGTTAGAATTTTATAGGTTCCGATGAGATCCTCCCTCATTCTTTCCAAACTCCAGCGAATACAATCCTAACTGACTCATTTCTCCTCATACGTCAATCCTGCCACCCCAGGAATCAGTGTGATAAATCTTTAGAATAATTTTTATTAGTGTCACAAGTAGGCTTATTAACACTGCAATGAAGTTACTGTGAAAATCCCCGAGTCGTCCCGAGTCGCCTGTTCGGGTACACAGAGGGAGAATTCAGAAAGTCCAATTCACCGAACAAGCACGTCTTTCGGGACTTGTGGAAGGAAACCGGAGCGCCCGGAGGAAATCCATGCAGACAAGGGGAGAACGTGCAGACTCCGCACATTTATCGGAGTTTAAATTTGTACATGTAAGCAGTGACCCAAGCGTGGAATCGAACCTGGGTCCCTGGCTTGTGAAATAACAGTGCTAACCACTGTGCTACCTCGCAGTCTATGCATTCCCTTCGATGCCTTCGATGCATTTCCTCTATAACAAGAACATCCTTTTTCAGATAAGGGGACCAAAGCTGCACACAATATTCTAGGTGTGGTCTCACCAAGGCCTGGTATAATTGCAGCAAGACATCGCTGCTCCTGTACTCAAATCCTCTCGCAATGAAGGCCAATATACTATTTCACCTCCTGCTGCACCTGCAGGCTTACTTTCAGCGACTGGTGTACAAGGACACTCAGGTCTCGTTGCGCATTCCTCCCTCATGCTGGTGGCTCATTTTGTAGGTTTCTATGAGAAACGCTGATCAACATATTTCTTCGGGAACCGTGGCTCAGCAGGTAGCAGTCTCACCTCTAGGCTAGAAGGTTGTCGGTTCAAATCCCACCCCAAGACTTGAGCACAGAAATTAGCCAGTGCTGAGGGAGGTGCTGTTTTATGGATGAGATGTTAAGCTGAGACCATATCTGTCCTCTGAGGTGGACATCAAAGTTCCCACCGCATTATTTTGAAGACGAGCAGATGAGTTCTTCCCAACATCCTGGTCAACTATTAGCCCTCAATCAACACCACCAAAGAGATGATCTAGTCATTATCACACTGCTGTTGTGGGAGCTTGCTGTGCACAAATTTACTGTCAGGCTTCCTTTGTTGCAAACAATGATTGTATTTCAAGGTATCCTGTGGTTGTCAAAGGTGACAGTGGACTGTTTTGCTCTCCTTAATATGGAGGGATGTGCTTGCATTGATGTAGTTCAGAGAAGGTTCACAGGGCTGATTCGTGGGATGTAATCTTATGAGGGAACATTGAGCCGTTTGGGCCTGTGCTTATTTGGTGTTTCGAAAAACGAGAGGTGATCTTATTGAAACACATAAGATTCTGGGCAGGCTCGACAGGGTAAACGCTGAGAGGATGTTACCCTTTGTGGGGATTCTTGAGCTGGGCGTCGCAGTTTAAACACCAGGGGCCTCTCATTTAAGACAGAAATGAGGAGGAATTTCCTCTGTCAGAGGGTCATTAGTTTTTGGAATTCTCGTCCACAAGAGCAGTGGAGGTTGAGTCATTGAATATATTTAAGGCTGAGTTCGACTGATTTTTGACAATGGAGTCAAGGATTAAGGGGGAGGGGGTACAGGCAGGAAAGTGGAGTTAAGGTCACAATCGGATCAATTATGCAGAGCAGATTTGATATGTTCCCATTTCTTATTATATTAAATAAATGCTTTATCCGGCTGGTGGTAGAGCTGAGGTCAGCAAATCATTATGTGGAGAGGAGCAGATGGAAACCTATATTCTATCACTCTAGGGGTTAATGCATTGTGCTCTCTGTAGTGTATTTAAATTTCAATACATAGCACGCAGCACCTGGCTAGAGGTGAGATGGGAGAATTTCTTTGATGCAGAGCATTGTTACATTGCCTGAAAGGATAGCGGCGGAACTGGATTCAATTGTAACATTTAAAAGGGAATCCGATATATATGTGAAAGGCAGAAAATTTGCTGAGCTCTGTGGGATTAATGGGAACGCTCTCTCAAAGATCCGACACATGCACAGCGGCCTCCTTCCATGCTGTAAGATTGTACAATTCGCATTCTACTTCCTGCCTTATCCTGTTGTGTTATGTTTATTTCTGTCACACCCCAACTGGTTAAGGTTTGACTGTAGGGTGTGCATACTGACTACTCCAGTAAGGTTACCTCTCAGTTCTCCTGAAACTGGATGATGCTGAAGTCACTGCAACCACTCCAGGTACTAGGTGCCACTTGCTTCACACAGGAACTCCAAGGCCAGGATTTTACAGCCCCTCCTGCCTGACGGGATAGTCCGATCCTTTTGAAGTGAATGGAGATTTAAATGACTGGCCTCGTCCACCTGGGGTGGGGGGGGGTGGGGTGTTTGCACGGTAGCACAATGGTTAGCACAGCTGCTTCACTAGCTCCAGGGTCCCAGGTTCGATTCCGGCTTGGGTCACTGACCTGTGCAGAGTCTGCACGTTCTCCCCGTGTCTGCGTGGGTTTCCTCCGGGTGCTCCGGTTTCCTCCCACAGTCCAGAGATGTGCGGGTTAGGTGGATTGGCCATGCTAAATTGCTTTTAGGGTCCAAAATGGTTTGGTGGGGTTACTGGGTTATGGGGATAGGGTGGAAGTTTGGGCTTGGGTAGGGTGCTCTTTCCAAGGGCCGGTGCAGACTCGGTGGGCACATTAAATTCTATGATTCTATGACACATCACGGCAGCTCTGTAAGACCCTGGCCCAGGTAAGCTTCAGGGAAACATTTTACTTTTTCTAACTACTCCTGGGTGCTGTCTGCTTTTTTTGACACTTTATGGGACTGCAGCCATCTGTCCATCTGCCCGTGTTTGTGTCTAAGAACAAGCCTAGGACCAAACTACATTAGTTTCCAAGACTATCAACAATCTGATTGCCCACCAAGACAATCTCACAGTGGAACAAGCTGCTCAAGGGAATAGTCACAGCCCCATCACTTGAAATCTTCAAGGCCCGTCTTTAGATTATTTCCATTTAAGCGTTTTCACTATCAGCACTACCATCTCAGCAGGTCATGTCTGGTTTTGATGGTGCCACCCAAAAAAGATGTTGGTGGAAGACGGGTATTAGTCTGTCACACTGGCATAACTGAAGCAAAAACAAGAGTACCTGCCTCTGCCGCTTGGGTCACTGATGAAGCTCAGATTGCCGCCTGGTCTCTGGTGATCCAACTGAGTCCCTCTGTTTCTGGCCCCTCCGCTGATGAAGAGCCAGACTGTTATAATGCAGCACCAGCTCTTTAAATGATTACAATCACCATCCCCAGCTCGATGCTTTGCCACAGAAGTATGGAGAGAGAAGAACGAGAGAAAGGAAAGGACAGAAAGATATGGGGCTGGACAGACAAGGTAGTAGGCGGAACAGGGGAGAGGGTGCAGAGGAGGGAGAGATGGGGAGGAGGGAGGGATGGTAGCTTGGCTGACTGACGACATAAAGGGTAGTTAGATAACTAACATGGAAAGATAGCATGAACTTTGGAGTCCATAAGTTTTTTTATAATTAACAAATTTAGAGTACCCAATTCATTTTTCCCAATTAAGGGGCAATTTAGCGTGACCAATCCACCTACCCTGCACATCTTTGGGTTGTGGGGGTGAGACTCATGCAGACACGAGGGGGGAATGTGCAAACACTACATGGACAGTGATCCGGGGCCGGGATCGAACCCAGGTCCTTGGTGCCATGAGGCAGCAGTGCTAACCACTGCACCACCGTGCTGCCCTGGAGTCCATAGGTTGGGGCAGTCCATAAGATCACATAAAGGGAAATGTGGAAGTGACAAGGAGCAGGGAAGGCTGTGAGAAATTGTTTAGTTGTGGAACCAAGTGGGTTTGCGAAGGAAAGGGGCAAGAAGGAAAAGCCGAGGGGTGTAGAGGTTCTGGTGAGAGACCATACTGGTCCCAGAAGCTGTGAAGATGGAAGGCAGTGCTCAAATAATCTAGAAATGCGCTGTATGCTCTTTAGGTAAGGTTAACAGGAACCTTCCAAACAGTAAGCACCTTAACGTGGTCCATTTGACCATTGGACATGATCCAAGATCATTATACATGATGCAGGAACGGGGTTAGATTATTCAGCCTCTCAAACCTATTTTGCCTTTTAACAAGATCATGGCTGACCTGTTACCTGATTTCATCTCCCCACCTTTGTCCCATGTCCATTAATACCTTAATCTATCAAAAATCTATCAATCCCATATTCAAAGTCAACAATTAATCCAGCATCAACCTCCATTTGCGAAACAGAGTTCCAAATGTCTGCTATGCTTTGTCTGCAGAAATGCTTCTTAACATCAGTCCTGAAGGATCTGGCTGTAATCTATAGACTAGGCCTCCTAATCCTGGACTTTCCAACCAGCAACAACAGTTTCGCTCTATCTCCTCTATCCATTTCCCTTAACATGTTGAAAACTTTGATCAAATCGAAGGTGAATTGGTCATTCTGAATTCTCCCTCTGTGTACCCGAACAGGCGCCGTAATGTGGTAACTAGGGGATTTTCACAGTAACTTCATTACAGTGTTAATGTAAGCCTACTTGTGACACTAATTAAGATTATTATTATCAAATCGCCCCTTAGCATTCCAAATTCAGGTAACCCAACTCTATTTTGTTTAATCTTCCCTTGTAATTTAACACCTTGGAATCCAGGTGTCATTTTGGTGAATCTACGTTGCACTCTGTCCAAGGCTAATATATCTTTCCTAAGGTGTTATCTGAGTGGCTCCAGGTATGATCTAAACAGGCTACCATTTTGTATCCCAGTCCTCTAGGAGCAAAGGTCAGCACTCCATTAGCCTTTGCGATTATTTTTGGTGTATATCCATAAAGTTTTCATGACCTCTGTGCACAGACACTTAAGTCTTTTTGCATCTCCACTGTTGGCAGCTTTTCACCATTTAGAAAGTACTCTGAACTTTCCTTCAGACATTTATAGTCCTCCGTGAGCTTTAAATTATTATTATCCATTGGCGAACACCAGAGAAATTACATGAAGAAAAGATTAGAGTGCTTTTGACAGAAGAACGGGAACTTCCGGATGACGCAGTCAGAGGGGGAACTGACTTTAATTATGGTTAATTCTTACACAATAAATCCTGCCAATTCCAAACCAATGCAAGTTTTAAAAAAAACTTATTATCCCATCCTTAAAGTTACAAAGCCAATGAGCAGAGTGGACAAGGCAAACCCTTAATCCATCTCATCGCTTGCTCCAAAAACTAATTCAAATTGAAGCCAATTAATGATCTTCACAAGAGAGACATACAAGATCCAAGCTGACAAGAAAAGGCATTGACCCTCATCTTGTGCTAGATCTGACACTTGATCTTAGCCAAGAGGGCAGGAAGTGATAACCAAAGCAATTCCTGAGTCTCAAAGTATCGCAGCTGCTATAACGGAAGGCACCAGATACAATGGGGCAGTGATGTTTCAGCACCATGGTCAGCATTAAAATAACAATGAGAGGCAGCTGTGAAGCAGCCAACAAGTCATGCATGGGCACTATTAGTTTGCAGCTATCTTGCTTCTCACGCAATAGCCCAATTTCTTGTGGTGCAGAAATCGAGTGCCACACAAATCTCCTTGGAAAAGTTGCCAGTTCCTTCTCCACACGTTTCCTTGGTCAGTGACAGACTGAAGCTCCTGCATTACTTATTGCTAGGTGACCCTCTCACCTCTGAGTCTATTGAATGCGGGTGAGGTCTCATACTAGAAACTTAGAGCACATGAACAGGGCTGACACTCCCAGTGCAATACTGAGAGGAGTGCTGCACAGTTCAAGATGCCGTCTTGCCAATGAGGTGTTAAGCCCAAGGTCCTAGCTGCCATCTCAGATGTGAAAGATCCCTTGACTCTGTGAAAATAATTAGCAGAGTTCTCTCCGGTGACCCGGCCAACATTAACCCTGCAATCACAAAAACAGATTATTTGGTTATTTATCAAATGCTTGCTTGTGGAATCTTGCTGTTTCCAAATTGACTGCTGTATTTCCTTACATTATAACATTTAGTACACTTCAACTAGTGCCCCGTTAGCTGTGAAGTACATTGGGATGTCTGGACACTATGGAAGGTGCTATTGAAATGCAGACCCATTATTGAGTTGAAACCTGTAAGTCTCTAATGTACAGGGCGGCACTATGGCGCAGTGGTTAGCACTGCTGCCTCATGGCACCGAGGACCCAGGTTCAATCCCGGCCCCGGGTCACTGTCCGTGTGGAGTTTGCACATTCTCCCCGTGTCTGCGTGGGTCTCACCCCCACAACCCAAAATGGTGTGCAGGGTAGGCGGATTGGCCACGCTAAATCGCCCCTTAATTGGAAAAAAAGAATTGGGTACTCTAAATTTATTTAAATAAAATTCTCCGATGTACATTCACATATTCTGCCGATCCAGCAAAATTATCTTTCTGGAGGGAGAGGACAAGAAGGTCGAGGAACACGTCCTTCTCATCTGCACATATATTCAACATCTCTTCTGAATTCTGAGGGGGCAACATATGTGTCTTCTTTTATTTCAACAACCATTTATCATCTGAAATAAAGTGAGCTGCATGTGTGTATGTGTATGTGTGTGTTTATGATGTCTGTAAGTGTTGTATCATTTGCCCGCCTCACAGTAATGTGCCATAAATTGAGCCTTGTTGGAAGCTGCAATCATCAAAACTTGAGAGCTCACCTCCTGCTACCATGTCCTAAGGGGGTGTTGGTGACTATGGATTAGTCCATGATTATGTTTGGCAGCGTACGGCAGTGGTTGGCCGTTGACTACCGTATGGCTGACCAGGAAACTCTCCTGCCCTTTACCACCTGCCGTCTTGTGTTTTGAAATGATTTACATGCTATAACTAAACTGGCCACATTAGGAATGAACCTTCTGTGGCCATTAAGTCCTGCAGTGGGATTTAGAGCCAGGGTTTCTGGCAGAGAGGTAGGAACCTCTGAATTGCAAGACCTCCACAGCGAACAGTAGCTTTTAAAAAGAGCTCTGACCATTGAAGATTCCAGTTTAAGTATCGGCATTTGTGCAAAGAGCTGTAACACTGTAATGGCTCAGGGACGTTTTACTGCACGTTACAGTGCAGGGGTTGCTGATTGTACAGCAAATCACTGGACAGTCGACCAGATACAGAATATCCCCCTTCCTACCTGATTAGCATTCTGTCAGGGCTCTCTACAGGTCAATCGCTGCTGCACCTCCGAGCTTGGAGGTGTAACTCAGGACAATCTCCCTTTGAAAACCCTCCTGATTATATTGGACAGATAATTATTGATCGTCCTGCCGTTTATCCCCACTGACTAGTTTCAAGAAATCGTAGCTGGAAGGAATCACCAAGGGATTCCATTTTCTGGATTTGTCAGAGACGGGAAGATTTATTTGTATCCAAGTA
The DNA here is from genome assembly GCF_902713615.1 of Scyliorhinus canicula. NCBI lineage: Eukaryota > Metazoa > Chordata > Chondrichthyes > Carcharhiniformes > Scyliorhinidae > Scyliorhinus > Scyliorhinus canicula. The sequence continues at coordinate 62,429,771 of NC_052166.1, forward strand.
AGGTTCTCATTCGCTGCGTGATTCTGGGATTTGTTCACAGAGAACAAGGTGATGTTGGCTGATTGTTTTCTGATTTACAGAACTGGGTTTATAGATTTTTGTTCCTTTTAAAACACCTTGCAAATATCCTCAGAGGGCAGGATGACACTCCATTTTTCTAAGATACATCAAACAGTACAGGTGCTTACAAGCAATTCAACACACAATGGACAGAACTTGGGATGTTAAAGCAAATGAAGAGATGCCCACATCTCCTTTGTGGCATATCACAGGGAGGCTGGGAGCTCGCAGCTGTGGCCTATTTGCTACACAATCCTGTTCCTCCTGGCTCCACAACAAAAACTAAAAGTTGACTTACGGCTTTAGGATGGAGCCTTTGCTGGGCCACAGCCAGGCCTGGGAGGCCCATAGCAGAGCAGATTTGTGTTGTGTATTTGGAGAATGACACAATGACACTCAGGAACAGTCAATAAATGAACGTAACTTTATCGTGGCGTGTTCTCTCGCATGCCTGCTGTTTCCCTGTTTCCTGCTCTACATCACATTACATCACCTCCTTGCACACATTACTATAGCCAGGGCTCCACAGTGAGCCAAAGGGTCATTTTCTCTCCCCCTCTTAATTTAAAAGTTCCCAAAACAAATTCAAATTGATCAACAGTCAACCGGTTAGTCACTATTAGAAATTCAGGGTGTCTAGAGGTCATCAGCCTTGGGACGGTTGATGGCGAATCTCTGGTCTTTTCATCTTAGTACTGACGGGAGCCTGTGACCATCTGGCATGAGTGTCAACAGTCACTTAAAACATGTGTCCTTCGGAAGGTCCTGCAAAATCCTCGTGTAAACATTGCCAAGCCGCTTCAGGCCACTCCCATGGATGCAGGAGTGCTAAATCATAGAAGCATGGAATCATAGAATCCCTACAGTGCAGACGGAGGCCATTCTACCCATCGAACCCTTGAAAAGAGCACCCTACCTGGGCCCACATCCCAACCCTATCGCATAACCCATCTAACCTGCAAATCACTGGACACCAAGGGGCAATTTAGCATGGTCAATCCACCTAACCTGCACATCTTTGGGCCATGGGAAGAAACCGGAGCACCCGGAGGAAACCCACACAGATACTAGCAGAATGTGCAAACTCCACACAGGCAGTCATACGAGGCCGGAATTGAATCCGGGTACCTGGCAATGTGAGGCAGCAGTGCTAACCACTGTGCCACCATGCCATGTGGCAGGTTTCTTACCTATGCACTGGATAAACGTGATCTAGTTTTTTTCTTCGCTCTCAGTATCAAGTCCAGGCCATCAGAAATACTTCTCACCATTTCCTTCAGGCATACAGCTCTTCAGTGGCCTTCAGGCAACTTCTCTAACACCCGTTTCCTCAATGGTGGTGGAATAATCACCTTGAGCCACCATCGAAGCCACCCTGACTGAACTGACAGCTCCAATCTCCTGGAACAGGAGGGTTTCAGGCTAAGTTTCAGGGCTGAAGTCTTTCCTTGTAAAACTAAGCCCATCATTTCTGAGAGCACAGGGTCATTCCGAGTGCGTATTCTCACTTGCATAGAAGTGACTGTTGCGTTGATAACTTGTCTGAAGAGGAAAATATTCCCTTTTGAGCAGTCTGAAGAACTGGCAATCTTGAAAGTCCACCTGCGTTACTATCTGAACTAGACTGGCGGTAGGTAATGGCGGAAGTATATGCAGACAAGAGCAATGCCCACCTTTGCATCCTACCTGTAGTGAATGACAGAATTCCCGTGTGTGGTCCAAAAATGGGGGTGAGTGGACGATGCTCCGTCAGCAATATAAACTCTTTCCCACAAAGGAATTGATGGGATTTCTTGATGCCGAACATGATCCCCAATGGGCAGAATTGCCCTCAGCTTTGGCATGATGTGAGAGACCACCACTCCTACACCGTAAGGAGGTACATCGCAGGTTAACTGGAAGGGTAAAGTAGGATCAAAAGTGTGTGGGACTTTCAGATTTAAGTAACTCTTCTTTGGCTTGCACGAAAGCGTTATTGCTTTTATCCCATCACTTCCACTTCCTGGTGCAAGAAGTCATGTAATAGTTTCAGAAATGTTGCCACGTTTGGGGCAAATCTTCCATAATAATTGAACAATTCCCGGAAGGAATGTAACTGTTTAATATTCTGAGGCGTAGACGCCTCTGTCATGGCCTTAACATTTAAATAAGATTTGTGAAGACCAGTGGCGTCAACCACATGTCCCAGGTACTCAATGGAAGTTTGGAAGAACTCACACTTGCCCTTACGGACTCTCAGACCGTAGCCTCTCGGTCTCTGGAGAGTGGCATCCAAATTTCGAAGGTGATCCTCTTCATCCCTTCTAGTGACTCGGATGTCGTCCAGATAACAGCACGGTAGCATTGTGGATAGCACAATCGCTTCACAGCTCCAGGGTCCCAGGTTCGATTCCGGCTTGGGTCATTGTCTGTGCGGAGTCTGCAGATCCTCCCCGTGTGAGCGTGGGTTTCCTCCGGGTGCTCCGGTTTCCTTCCACAGTCCAAAGATGTGCAGGTTAGGTGGATTGGCCATGATAAATTGCCCTTAGTGTCCAAAATTGCCCTTACTGTTGGGTGAGGTTACTGGGTTATGGGGATAGGGTGGAGGTGTTAACCTTGTGTAGGGTTCTCTTTCCAGGAGTCGGTGCAGACTCGATGGGCCAAATGGCCTCCTTCTGCACTGTAAATTCTATGTAAATCTATGTAAATAACACTGGACTCTGTTCCGTCTACTCAGGATTTGATCCATTGCCCTTTGAAACAATGCAGGAGTAGATGTGACACCACATGTGGATAGCGATCCTCGGAACTGGCACAAGCCCTCATGGGTCACGATTGCCAGAGGACGCTGGGACTTCATGTCCATATTCATCTGCAAGTAGGCCTGGCTCGGGTCACTGCTGCTGCAATTTTAGCCTCCTACCAATCCTGCAAACAGATCCTCAATGTGCGGCAATGGGTACTGTTCAGCAGATAACACTGGGTTTATGGTGACATTAAAGTGCCCACAAATCTCCATGGAGTCATCATTCTTGACGACTGGGACAATAGGTGTAGCCCATTCGTTGACACTGATGAGTTCCAAAACACCAGCCTTCACAAACTGCTCCAAGTCCGCCTCCACCTTCGGACAAAAAGCATAAGGTATCGGCAGTGCCTTCAAACGTGTTGCTTAACTTCCATCTTTTATTTTTAGTTTGATTGTAATCTCCTTCATGCTCTCTAATACTGCACAGTGTGCTTTCTAAAGAATTTCCCGTGAGGCCTGATTCTCATTTGACATCATGTGGACTTCAGCCCAGTTCAGCTGAATCTTCTCCAGCCATGCACGACCCATCAAGTTGGGTAGTAATCCATATACTTAAATCTTACTGAAATCCATATACACCACATCCACTGCCCGCCCTTCATCAATTCCTCGAAGTATTCGATGAGGCTTGTGAGGCATGACCTGTCCCTCACGAAGTCATGCTGACAATCATTAATCTAACTATGTTTTTCTAAATACTGTAATCATAAATCCTATCTCTCAGAATCCTTTCCACACAGACGTAAGACTAGCTGGTCTGTAATTCCCACGGATTTCCCTATTCACTTTCTTGAACAGGGTTTCCTCCCACAGTCCAAAGATGTGCAGGTTAGGTGGATTGGTCATGCTAAATTGCTCTTAGTGTCCAAAATTGCCCTTAGTGTTGGATGGGGTTACTGGGTTATGGGGATAGGGTGGAGGTGTTGACCTTGGATAGGGTGCTCTTTCCAAGAGCTGGTGCAGACTCAATGGGCCGAATGGCCTCCTTCTACACTGTATATTCTATGATAAAGTGCTCTGCAATCACCAGGGGGTCTGAGTAGAAAATGTGACTGCAAAATGCCCACAATTTGCTTGTACATTTTAGTGTCTGGCTTAACTGATTGTGCAAGACTGCGGAGGAGATTTAAAGTGTTTTCTCCCATCACGTTCAGGAAAGTGGGAACCATAATACCTTCATCTATTTTGCTCGCCAGCGCAAAATAATCAAAATTCTCAGTATAAGCGCTCCACATTCTCATCAAAATCTCCAGCGATGTCGTAAAATCCCACCATTTTTACTCAGGCAGGTTTCCCGTGTGCGTATTTTGCAACCACATTGTCAGCAGCTACTTCAGTTTTCCTATTTCCATAAGGCCATAGTTTGAACTTCCGACCTGTCATTTATTACCTTCATTTCTAGAATCTATTTTCAGGGTATTGTTACTCACGTCCACACGAGCCAACTGATTTTCTCTGTTGACTGCAATGCGGCTCATGTGAAAAGTTTCCCTTTTTCGGACTTTTCCTTACTTCAAGAGCACGACCCTTATGGGCGAATGTAGGTGGCACAGTGGTTAGCACTGCTGCGTCACAGAGCCAGGAACCATAGTTAAATTCAGCCTGAGGTGACTGTCCGTGCGGAGTTTGCACATTCTCCCTATGTCTGCATGGGTCTCACCTCCACAACCCAAAGATGTGCAGGATAGGTGAATTGGCCACGCTAAATTGCCCCTTGATTGGAAAAAAATAATTGAGTACTCTATATTTATTTTTTAAAATATTATGAACATGGGATTAAACTACTTTAGCATAATAAAAGAAACAGCTAATCATTTCAGTTCAACAATGCTTAACAATAAAATTAAACACTTTAACTCCTAACTGCTGTTTTTATTATCTCCAATCAAGCAAATCTCATCGCAGGTCAAAATCCAATTTTAAATACTTTTAGCAAGCACAGGAATATTTGCTGTATAGAGATGTCTTGGAGAAACTGTTTTGACAGACAGCGAAAGATCCTTCAGGAAACAGCCTGCAACTTCTTGCCTGTGTCAAACTACTGATTAATTTCTCTGCATTTGGCAAAAATCTCCTGTTATGTTTACAGCAAAATCTAAACTGAAACTTAAAACCTGACTGCTTCATCCCCTGACCCCTCCCATTTACTACATCATCTCTTTCCCACTAACTGGGGTATGACCATTTTACTAAGGCTAACCACAACCCCATAATTATCTAAACCCCAGGGAACATTATTTGTATAAACAAAATTCCATTAGCCCTATTTGGGTATGCACTATACCTGATTGGAATGAATGATGGTTTCATTATTTACAATGCTTTACACAGCAGCTCCAATGTCTACCTGTGTGTTAAACCAGTATTTTAAAAAACTTTACTGCAGTAGAGACATACACACGCTAACCCAGGTTGCTAACCCTTACTGTACCAGATACGTATAATACAATATATATCTGAAATTTCAACATGTATGGTTGCACAGTGGTTAGGACTGTTGCTTCACAGCGCCAGGAACACAAGTTTGATTCCTGGCCTGGGTCACTGTCTGTGCGGAGTCTGTACATGCTCCCCGTGTCTGCGTGGGTTTCCTCCGGGTGCTCCGGTTTCCTCCCACAAATCCCGAAAGACGTGCTGTGAGGTCATTTGGACATTCTGAATTCTCCCTCGGTGTACCCGAACAGGCGCCGGAATGTGGAGACTAAGGGATTTTCACAATAACTTCATTGCAGTGTTAATGTAAGCCTACTTGTGACAAGAAAGATTATTATTTGCAAGCAAGAAAATGCCAAAGGCAAGCTACAGCATGCATTTTAACAGTCTCTGGACTCAATAATGCATTCATTAACAAAATCTTATGTAAATGAGTGTCCTTCCATTAAAAAAATATCTTTGGGTGGAAGTTGGTCCTCGTCGTGTCTGTTCCAGGTGGAAACAGGGAGCCAAAAGGATGGATTTTGGAATGCAAAGTGTTGGACTGTAGCTGGATAATGGATCCCGCCATATTGGGGGACAAAGGTGAATTTGTGAGCATTATGGGTGGCCAACTAAAAGGCTTCTGTTAGGCCTCTTGTATATGTAAATATCTGTTTCAGATGCTCTCGCCAGAATTGCAGGGCGATCAGCAGTATGTAAATACATGTTTTCAAAGGTTGTCAATTATTATCATTGGACTGACAGACAAAGCAATAATCCTCTGCATCAGGAAGAATTCTCTTTGCCAGCCAAAGAAAGAGCAATACACAAACCAGCAGATAGAAAGAAAAAACATTCACTGCCAAATGTTCTCTGATTACGCCGCTGCGAAGCAGCTTGAATTGCAAAAGATGGTTTATGAATGTAGGTTTCTGATGCCTGAGTTAACTGCATCACAAAACGATCAGCTACAATTGACCCCAGCGCCATGGGCTAGGTCAGGGAAGGATTTAAAAAATAGATAAATAGATAAATTTGAGTACCCAATTCTATTTTTCCAGTAAGGGGCAATTTAGCGTGGCCAATCCACCTATCCTGCACATCTTTGGGTTGTGGGGGTGAGACCCACGCAGACACGGGGAGAATGTGCAAACTCCACACGGACAGTGACCCGGGGCCGGGATCGAACCTGGGTCCTCAGCGCCGTGAGGCAGCAGTGCTAATCACTGCGCCACTGTGCCGGCCAGGTCAGGGAGGGATTGTCTAGGGTGCCTACTGCCATCAAAGAATTCCTGCTGCAAAGTGTCCGCAGGCCTGGATATTAGTTGCAGACAGTGTTGGGGTTCCTCCTCAGATGAAGAGCAGAGTCCCTTGTCTGACTGAAAAGTCAAGAAAGTCCAGGAAATGTAGAAGGACGCCATTCGGCCCCTCACGCCTGTTCCGCCATTCATTCCGCCCGTGGCTGAACTCCACCTATCCGCCTTGGTTCTGTGTCCCGTCATCCCCATTCCCAGTGAAAATCTATTAGCCTCAGTTTTGAAATTTACAATTGACTACCGGTCCCAGCAGCCCCCCCCCCCAAGCTTCCTTATTGTTGTCGAGGACCCCGAATTCTCACCAGCCTTTGTGCAAAGGAGTGCTTCCTGACATCACCCCTGAAAGACCCAGCTCTGGTATAAAGGCCATGTCACCCACCTCCTTCTGGGCTCTCCCACTTGCCTCAAATGGCAGAAAGAAGCCTAATGGGTGGAACACAGAGAATCAAGAGGAGAGAATTAGAGGAACAACCATTTAAAGAGACATAAATTAACCATGGACATCACAAGCCTAAAGGACGGCATCATTTAAATTTTTGTTTGCGTGATGTGTTATTTTTCAGGAGACGATTCGAAATAAGATACAAATCGCAACAATAATAAAATTCCCCCAAAGGGCAAAATAATGAACGAAGGGGTATACAAGAGTTGATAACTTTGGAATGCACAAAAGGAAGGAAAATGAATTTTCCACGATATTTAACTGGACAACTCTGAAGTTTGCAGCATTTCCTGTTGCTATTGTGTGATTTTCAGCAAATATAAATTTCAGTTGCCCTTAAGCAGCAGATGTTGATCCTATAGCTCTCTCCCCAATTGGTCCCCTGTGACAGTAGCTATTGATTTTTTGCCTCAGACTGCATGGCCAGATTAACACTGTTGATAAATGGCTAACGATTGATTTGCACTTAATTGACAATTTGGTGAACCTGTTTTAAAATCCCTGGGTTTGGGCCCGAGAACGGTGTTTTTCATGCGTAATTTATGGCCTGATCAATAAGACTTGGCCTAACATCTATAGCCTTAGTGAGGAGGCCGGGGAGCTGTCAAATTCCTGTCAAGACTTATTGTTACTGAAGATTCAACCTGGCGACGATGATCCCCACTTAGCAACAGAGGGCAGCAGAGTCTCGGAGACTGTAATGCAGAAAGGGAGGCAAATCCCAAGTTGCTTGCATTGATCCACAGCTCCAGTTGACAGATTGAGATGTGATGGACTAAGAGGTAACTTCATACAATCCTTCAAGGCCCAGCTATCCCAAAATTTCCAAATTCGTTTTTTTAAAATTGCAAGTGTGGGAAATCCGAGCAAAAACAATCAAAGAAATATTGGGGAGGGCAGCACGGTGGCCTAGTGGTTAGCACAACCGCCTCACGGCGCTGAGGTCCCAGGTTCGATCCCGGCTCTGGGTCACTGTCCGTGTGGAGTTTGCACGTTCTCCCCGTGTCTGCGTGGGTTTCGCCCCCACAACCCAAAAATGTGCAGAGTAGGTGGATTGGCCACGCTAAATTGCCCCTTAATTGGAAAAAATAATTGGGTAATCTAAATTTATAAAAAATAAACAAAAAAAGAAATATTGGGGAGGCATAGCAGGTCAGTTATATCTGTAAAGAATACAGGCATGGTGACGCAATAGTTATATCACCAGAGTAATGATCCGGAGGCATGGAGTAATAATCCTGTGAATGTGAGTTCATGGGCTAGATTCTCTGCATCCCGGACTCCGAAGTTGCGGCAGGTGCCGGGGCGGAGAACCCATTTCCCCGCATGGAATGGGGACCGGCGGCGGTTCCCCGATTCTCCTGGTCCCGTAAAGCGGCGAACTCTCCGGGTACACCGTGCTGCATATCACCTACTTGCGGCCATTGCTGGAGGCCCGCTCCGCCCCCGACCGCCCGAAGCCCCGACCGCGTGGAACTAACATGGTCCTGCCGGTCGGGAAACTAGTGTGGCCGCTGTGGACTCATTCCGCGGCCGCCCTGGTCGGGGTACGCCCTGGTCTTATACGCGGCCGGACAATTTTTGGGCTGGCGGTCAGAGTCGGGAATTTCAGTTTGAGAATTTCATTTTGGTGAGCCAGATCCCGCATGTGGGCAAAATGCCAGCTGGGCACCTTGACACTGCCAGCCTGGCACCTGGGCAGTGCCCCAACCAACCTGGCAGTGCCACCTGGACACCTTGGCAGAGCCAGGATGGTACTGGGTCGCACTGTCAGGATGCCCAGGTGGCACTGCAAGGATGCCAGGCTGGCAGTGCCAAGGTGCCTGGGTGGCAACTGAAGTGTCAGGGTGCCGCCCTGCCCAGATACTAGCCACCTGCGGGCCTCCGATGGCCTGGAAGACCCCCCCCAAAGTCATTCAACCTGGTCCCCATTTGTGCTGGGGTCTCTTTGGCGAGACTGGTAGATCCCGGGCGCCAGTCCACTCTGGAGTCGGCGGAGTTAAGTGAATGTTTAAACTCAGATAACTATGCGAGTCTGAGGGCAGCACGGTGGCGCAGTGGGTTAGCCCTGTTGCCTCACGGCGCCGAGGTCCCAGGTTCGATCCCGGCTCTGGGTCACTGTCTGTGTGGAGTTTGCACATTCTCCCCTTGTATGTGTGGGTTTCGCCCCCACAACCCAAAGATGTGCAGGATAAGTGGATTGGCCATGCTAAATTGCCCCTTAATTCGGTACACTAAATTTACTTTAAAAAAAACTATGCGAGTCTGGGTCCTGTGGGCGGGTGCAGATCACAACCTCTCATTAGATCACACGTAGCGGAACAACCATCGAGAATTCAAGGGAGAGGCCTCTCCCAGGATCTACCAGCCGGGTCACCCCTGCGTTTACAGCTAGACGTAGGCGATAAATCACGCCCTAAAAATGAGAGCTACACCTTTCAGTAGTGAAACGGGCAAACTGCCGGAGAATTCCAGCCTATGACTCATGATGTCATCTTCCATATAAGCCGTTGCTTCCGCAGTGCTCAAAGCTATTGAGGTTTATATCCATGTCTTATATTCAAGTCTCTCTTCTCCTCCCGTGATCCACAGCCTTTTAAAACCCAAGTTCTGTATTGTTTCTCACTTCATCTCATCATCTTTCTTACTCTTCAAAATTCAGTGGTGCCTTGCACCATAACCTGTGGCCTTTTGCTAAAACTTCTCAATGCAGAACTGTTCCAGTAGAGTTTGGTTTTACGAGGTAAAATTTGTAGTGAGAGCGATGTCTTTCCCCAGAGTGGTAAGAATGTATAACTTAATATTGGGGTAGCATAGTGGTTAGCACTGCTGCCTCACAGCTCCGGGGTCCTGGGTTCAATTCCTGGCTTGGGTCACTGTCCGTGCGGAGTTTGCACTTTTCCCCTGTGTCTGCATGGGTTTCCTCGGGGTGCTCTGGCTTCCTGCCACAGTCCAAAGATGTGCATGTTAATTGGATTGGCCATGATAAATTGCCCCTTAGTGTACAAAAGGTTAGGTGGGGGTTATTAGATTACGGGGATAGGGTGGAGGCGAGACCATAAGTAGGGTGCTCTTTCCAAGGGTTGGTACAGACCCAATGGACTGAATGGCCTTTTTCTGCACTGTAAATTCAATCATCTATGATCTTTGAAATGGAATAGTTGATGTGAATAGTAGAGATATAATTAAGGGGAAACTAGATAAGCTCTTGAGGGCGAAGGGATGGAAGGATATGAAAAAAAAATGAATGAAAATCGCTTATTGTCACGAGTAGGCTTCAAATAAAGTTACTGTGAAAAGCCCTTAGTCGCCACATTCCGGCGCCTGTCCGGGGAGGCTGGTACGGGATATGCTGACAGGGTAAGATGAAGTACACTGGCAGGAGGCTCATGTGCAGCATAAACACCAGCATGGACCAGTAGGGCCAAATGGCCTGGTTTTGTGCTGTGCATTCTGTGTAATTGTTATAACATTTAACATACCCATATCAAATTTTTCTCTTGGCCAATTTAACAGAACATTAATTTACTGTTGATAGATAATGCTCCAAATTCTAAGATTAATATGAGTGTCATGGGCAACGCTGCTTGTCAATCAGTACTCACATGGCAGGTTACACAGTACAGTCCTGAAGCTGTATCTTCGAAAACACTCACACCAGAAGTGTAACACAGCTGCTAGATGGGGCTGCATGCTGTTTATCGGGATAATTTGTTCTGCTTACAAGGTTCCTTTGGTATCTGAGATTTTACACCACTGACTCTTCAGAAGATCACCACAGCATGTCTGCTCTCAGGTATCAGCTCCTCTGCTATGTTAAGTGTTCAGTTTACAATATCCATGTACAGGTGTTGGGGCTGTAATATATACAAGCCATACGACCATGAGGTAATAGTCATCTCTCACACAATAACTCAGAAGGTTTCTTCGCACTCGCCGCTTATTAATGTAATATCTCTGGAAGATGTTACATCTCTTCACAGGTTGCTTAAAGCATCTGACCCCTATACAAATCGACTGGAATCAAGTTAACTCCACACACATGCTGTCGAGCACGACCCATTACAATTTAACATCACACGCAGAATTAGGCAACATAAGTCCATTGCAATGTACCATCGCACACCTTTATCATCACAGTAATGTCAAAGGTTTTCTCATTTCACACCGACCTCTCTGACGTACTTGTGTAAATAGGGCGTTAGCTCCAGTAAACAGCCATTCTGTGCTGCTGTGTCACAGTATCCCTTCAAATAAAAGAGCTCCTAAAGTATTTCTAATTGTGCATGGCACGACAATTCGCAAAGGGCAGTAACTAAATTTTCAATTCAGTTGTGTTTTTCAAAGTATAACAGTTATCTGAATTTACTCAAGTCAGTGACAATTTTAAAGAAAGTTTCCAAGTTCTGAAATTTGTCTAACTTTGCTTTGCGGAATATTTTCCTGTTTTAAAGATAAATGCTAAAAGAGCAATGATGATTAATTTCTTCCTTCAGTGCTAGGATGTTTCTCATCATTACTGGGACCTTAGTTTAAATAAAGGCCATTGATAGACTCTCACTGATGGCAGTTAACTGAGTTTCAGGCAGTGCCAACCTAACTGAATAATGCTTTGCTGCCTTTAGGAGCCAATGTGCAAGTATCAGTGAGCAGAGTAAATGGAAAGGCTGCGCAGATGAAGAGAAACGGGTAGAAGATGGTTGACAAGACGCCTGCTGTTGGAATAAAGAGGGACCCAGGTCTCTTGCTCACTGTGTGGTACCTGATCCACGAGTGCTACCTTCCAGAATGGAATGTTCAACCTTCACCTTAATAGGCAAACAGAAAGCTAATTTGTAAAGGTTACAATCTATTATGCACTTTCACACGCAGAACAGGGTTACCAGACTCCTTTTGTTTGGGAACCAAAGTGTTCATCTATGACAGCTTGCGTATTTTTGGCAGCGAATTCAGTTACAACCGTAAGATAAACAAAGCAAAAAGGCAAATCTCAATGTAATGAGTTTGTAAATCCCACTTTGTAAATGAGTACAAAGGTTAACACCGGCACATTGTTTCAAAGTCTGTAGTAGCAAATGACTTTATTGGAGGTTAAACCTCCAGTGTCACTTGCTGAAACCTCAAGATTGCAGGTGGGAAAGGAAAATAATATTAGAGGGCAGGTCTTTTCATTCCAGCTGGAGAGATGCTCACTGGGTTTTTAGTTGCACTGAATACACCTTGTAGACTTGTCGCTGCCTTACAGGCTTTGTCACGGCATTAAGTCAAGGTGGGGAGGTATTGTAGTCAACGCGGAGTCCCGAAAAGGTGGGTCAGAAGCAATTTATTTCCTACTCCCGATTAGGAAATACAGCAACTAAGCACCAGTCCAAGTCACAGCTGGGACCATCCGGCATGGCGACACAGTGGTTAGCAGTGTTGCTTCACAGCTCTAGGGTCCCAGGTTCAATTCCCGGCTTCGGTCACTCTGTGTGGAGTCTGCACGTTGTCCCCGTATCTGCGCGGGGCTTCTTCCGGGTGCTCCGGCTTCCTCCCACAGCCCAAAGTTGTGCAGGTTAGATGGATTGGCCTTGTTAAATTGCCCCTTAGTGTCCAAAAAGGTTAGGTTGGTTTATGGGGATAGGGTGGAAGTGTGGGCTTAAGTGGGGTGCTCTTTCCAAGGGCCGGTACAGACCACTGGACGGCACGGTTGCACAGTGGTTAGCACTGTGGCTTCACAGCTCCAGGGTCCCAGCTCAAATTCCCGGCTTGGGTCACTGTCTGTGTGGAGTCTGCACGTACTCCCAGTATCTGCGTGGGTTTCCTCCGGGTGCTCCGGTTTCCTCCCACAGTCCAAAGTTGTGCAGGTTAGGTGGATTGGCCTTGTTAAATTGCCTCTTAGTTTCCAGAAAGGTTAGGTGGGGTTATGGGGATAGGGTGGAAGTGTGGGCTTAAGTGGGAGCTCTTTCCAAGGGCCGGTGCAGATTAGATGGGTTGAATGGCCTCCTTCTGCGCTGTAAATTCTGTGAAAAAAAATCCTGAGATGCCGGCTATTATCTTGGGGAATTAACCAGCTCACTTTTGGGCATATCCTCTCAGCTGGGGAGCTCATACTCCACGAGTTTGGCGGGGAGATCAATCGGGTCATCCCCGTGGGTCTCATGGGGATTAAAACAAGAGGCAGGAGCAGGTGACTGATCCCCTCTCTGCCTCACACACTATGCTCCTTGTATGCGCTTCTTTAGAGATTCATGAACAAGCAACAGATGCCTTCCTTGGTAGTCATGTTGCTCTGGGTTAGGATGACAGGAACAAAGGGAGAAGGCTGGAAGTGGGCAGTTTTTCTTCATAGGCTTAGAGTTGAACATCTATAAATGCATATCCCTGCTGCGAGGTACCCCAAACATCAACTGAGGCTCAAGGGCCCAATTAACGAAATCAAACAAGAATGTTGACTGGCACAATACCTTGAATAACGTGTTAAAGAAGGAATTTGTACATGTTTTATAAGAGCAGGAGTAGGCCATGCAGCCCTCAGGCCTACTCTGCTATTCAATATAATCATGGCTATCCTTCTACCTCAACTCCACTTTCATGCTCTATCTCCATATTCCTGGTTCCCTCAGTGTCCAGAAATCCAGTCTTGAATATACTCAATGATTGCGAATCCACAACTCTAAAGTAGAGAATTGCACAGTTTCACAACCGTCTGAGTGAAGAAATATCTCCTCACCTCCGTCCTAAATGATCAACCTTTTATTCTTGTCACACATTAGCATGGACTGATTCTGTGTGCGAGGAGCTGCGAATGGTGCTGTTCACAATATGAATAATAATCTTTATTCGTGTCTCATAGAGGCTTACATTAACACTACAATGAAGTTACTGTGAAAACCCCCAAGTCGCCACATTCCGGGACCTGTTGGCGTAGACTGAGGGAGAATTCAGAATGTCCAAACGTGCAGTGAGCTTCCCCACTTCTGAACTTTTATTTATTCAATTGCAGGATGTGGGTGACATTAGCTAGGCCAGTATTTGTTGCCCATCCCTAATTGCCCTTGAGAAGGTGGCGGCGAGCTGCCTTCTTGGACCGCTGCAGTGCCTGAGGTATAGGTACACCCACGGTGCTGTTAGGGAGGGAGTTCCAAGATTATGACCCAGCGACAGTGAAGAAACAACCGACAAGTTGGGGCGGTGTGTGGCTTGGATGGAAGATCATTGATGAAGCAGCTGAAGATAGTTGGGTCCAGGACACCTAAGAAACTCCTACGGTGATGAGCTGAAACTGAGTTGATTGACCTCCAACAATCACGTCTTCCTTTGTGCTCGGAATGACTCCAACCAGTGGAGATTCCTATTGGCTTCAGTTCTACTAGAGTTCCTTGTGGTCACGTTCAGCCAGATACTGCTTTGATGTCAAGGGCAGTTACTCTCACCGCCCAGCAGGACTCAGCAGAACAGGTCGTCCTGCTGGGAGAAAAACAGGGTTAACATTTCAGGTTGATGACTTTTCATCAGAACTCCTGAAACATTGAACTGAAACATTAACGCTGTGCCTCTCTGCACACTGACCTGTTGAGTATTTGAAGCATTTATGAGCTCAGAATGTGTTTTGCATTACACAATTATTGAAAAGAAAGACCATGGGCTGGATTTTCCGAGGCTCCATGCCAAAATCGGGTTCGGCGTGAGGGCGGAGGATGGTGGTCAACCCAGAAATCGGGAGCGTCGCCGCTCCCGTGATTCTCCGGCTCCCGTGATTCTCCGGCCCCCGGAGAATCGCTGAGGAGTCTCTCGCGTGCAAACTGAGCGGCGCAGGTAGGGGGCCATTGATAGAGGCCGCCTCCCGCAATTCTCTACGCAAAACAGGCCGAGTTCCCAACGCCATGGTTCTAACCATCTATCGGCCGTCGGGAACGTTGGGTGGTGGCTGCGGTCTCAGTCCGTGGGGGGGGGGGCAGGGGATCAATCACTGCGGGGGGAGGGGGGGGGCTCATGGACGGCCAGGGGAGTGATCAGGCGTCACGGACCCGCGGGCGCGAGCGATCTCAGGGGGCCCTACACTTTTGGTGCCGCTTCGCAGTCCGAGTCCACCATGTCGCACAGCGCGGCCTCCACAGGCCTCCGCTGTGCGACATGCGCGGACTCCCGACCGGAAGTGCAAAGCCCCGTATCCGCAGCCAGAGCTGCGAGAAACTCTCCGGGACCCTGCCAGCCCCCTACAGGTTGGAGGATCACTCAGGACTTTCCTTAAGGAAAGTCCAGAGAGAAACACCAGCGTTTTTATGCTGGTGTGACAACATAGCCCCATTATTGGAGAATCCAGCCCCATATAGGGGTCTTCACTGCACTGGACACCTCAAAGCACTTGACAGCCAATAAAATATTTTAAAAAGTAGAATCTCTGTAGTAATGTGGGAAACCCGACAGCGAACTGTCCACAATCAGCAACATAATAAAGACCAGATAGGGACATGCTCCCACCAGCGGAGAATCGAGACTGTGTCCCATTGCTGCTAGGAGCGTCACCTAGATACTGTTCACATACTGCCCGGTGCCAATTCCAGGAGAATTCGAGGAGCAGAGAATCCCTCCCATGTGTTTTGTTGTGGTGTTTAACGTGCGATTAATATTGACCAGGACGCTAGAGACAACTCTCCTTCAGTAAATTTGCAATTTCATTGTCCCTTTCACCATGAACTTAGTCTAAGTTGTTGTAGAAATGAATTTCCTTCCAAAGGCACCCTACAAAGGGGATGCCCTGTATTAAATAACATTATAAATATTAAAATAGAGAGCACTATCATCAGGGATAGAATAGGAAATCTCAATATAGATAGGACTCTAGGGGCGCAATTCTCCCATTGGGAGACTAAGTCCCGACGCCGGAGTAAAAGCGGCGCCACGTAAATGATATCACCCGTGCATGCGTGGGTTGGCTAGCGCCAACCAGTGCATGCGCGGTTGCCGTCCTTCCCGCGGCCGCCCCACAAGAAGATGTCGGATGGATCTTGCAGGGTGGCGGAGGAAAGGAGGTCCTCCTTCAGAGACGCCGGCCCGCCGATCGGTGGGCACCGATCGTGGGCCAGACCCCTTTTAAGGCCCCCCCGGGTGTAAGAACCCCCCTCCCCCTCCCACAGGCCGCTCCCCAGCATTCCCGCGCTGTTCCCGCCGGCACCGACCAGGTGTGGATAGCGCCAGAGGGAACCTGTCGTGTTGGGCAGGCCGCTCGGCCCATCCGGGCTGGAGAATCACCGCTCGCCCGTTACAAACGGCGAGCAGCGATTCTCCCAGCGGCTGGCCGTGAATCTCGCAGCACGCTTTGGAGGGGGTGGGAGAATCGCGTGCGGGTGCCGGGGCAGCGTGGCGGGACTCGCTCGGCACCCCGGCGATTCTCTCACCCGGTGGGGGGGGGGGGGGGTAATTCCGCCCTTGGTTCAGATGAATAAACCTAGATAACTGTAGAGTCGGGCATATTGATAGGACCATTACCAGTTATGTGAGTGATACTGAAAATAGTTGTGAATGAAGATGTTGCAGTGGTCCTATGTACCGATTGTGGATGTTTTCTGATCACTCCAGAGAAACTGTAGCTAAACCGAACAGGATAGTGGAAGGTTCTGATAAAACCATATAATCAAAACTTTTTTAAATATGAATTTAGAGTACTCAATTCAATTTTCCAATTAAGGGGTAATTTAGCGTGGCCTATACACCTACACTGCACATCTTTGGGTTGTGGGGGCGAAAGCCACGCAAACACGGGGAGAATGTGCAAACTCCACACGGATAGTGACCCAGAATCGAACCTGGGACCTCAGCGCCATGAGGCAGCAGGGCTAACCCACTGCGCCACCGTGCTGCCCTCATATAATCAAAGCTGAGTGTTCTATCATTAAACAGGTTGGTGGCTGGAATTTCTTTACAGTGAGTTGTTGAGATCTAGAATGCACTGCCTGAAGGGGTGGTGCAAGCAGATTCAAGAGTCATTCTCAATATGGCATTGCAATTGATGAGGCAAATCCGATATCTCTCCCAATGAGTCGTTACAGGCATGCGCAGGCTGAATAGCTTTCCTTCGGTGTTGTAAAAATCTACGATATGTGTTTACATTGTTGTGAATATTGATTGGAAACTGGCCCAAACTTGCTGCCTGGAAGCTGACAAGATAAATGTCTGCCTGGATGAGATACTGGAGAGGTGCCAATACCTGTGGAGCCAGATGCCAGCAGCGACTCAGAGCATTGGGTTGGTGGGGGGAGATCCGTATTATCTTCGAGCAATTGAAAGCTCCTGCATCCTCGAGTGTCAAGTGGTTTTATTTACATTCATGAATAATGGAGAATTTAAATTATTTAAAATGAATCCCAAATAAATTAATAATTATACTTCAGCTGACACCTTTTTGCTTTTAGAGGAGCAAAGAAGAGGTCTGAAAGCATTTCAGGCGTTTGATCAAACTCACTGGTTCTTTACCGCCTCTGGTTTAACCATAGAATTGAACGGCACCATCCGAGGGCTTTTTGCCCATGCTGGCCCTTTGGAAGAATGGCCCAATGAGATCCACCGCCCTCTCTTTCCCCATACGTCTTTTCTTTCCCCTTTCAAGAGAATATCCAATTCCCTTCTGAAAATTACTATTGGATCTACCTAAATATTCCATTTCAAAGCAATATGCTAAGTGAAAAGTAAATCTTCTCATCTTCACTTTG
The DNA here is from genome assembly GCF_902713615.1 of Scyliorhinus canicula. Lineage (NCBI taxonomy): Eukaryota > Metazoa > Chordata > Chondrichthyes > Carcharhiniformes > Scyliorhinidae > Scyliorhinus > Scyliorhinus canicula. Next base: position 62,447,483 of record NC_052166.1, read on the forward strand.
ACAATTATTTTAAATCTGGGTCCACTGATTACCGACCCCCCCCCCCCCCCCCCCACCCCAACACAGACAGTTACTTCTCAATGACTATCTCAAATCCCTTCATTTAAATCCGTGGGCAATTTGAATAACTAGCTCCCCCCACCCCCCTCACCCCTCCCCCCACCATGTGTTGGACTCTACATCTGCCCAAGTTACCCTGACCTATACAAAGATTGATACCGCGACCACCCTTTTTATCAAGACGTCTTGAATTTATAGATGCTGAAGTGTAACAAATCACTGGGCTGTAAAATTTACAACCTCCCTGGATGTGAATTGACTGCACAAGCTCCTCGACCTTTGAAGCACACCCGTCATTCCTTTAATACATTTGGAAATGTAAATATGCAAGCATCAGCCTGCAATCTGAATTTTATGTTAAATGCGCACAATTTTCGGCCATAACTCTCGGCCCCAGTAATAAGATGAGAATTCTCTTCAGTCCATTACATAAAGAGATTGGTTACAGGTTTTAGGCCACCTCTCTACCCTTTATGGTTTTAAATGGTAAAACATACTAAATAAAAGTCAAACATGCAAGAGGCATTTAAAACATGCAGTGAATTGAGTGCGCGAGAGGCTTGGCGGTTTTACAAGTCTTCTCTTGTGACAGATTTGATTGCTTCCATTCTGATGGGCATTACAGTAATAAAGTAGGCAGTGACCGAGGCCCAGTCTCAAAGTGTTTCATATGATAAGCAAGAAAGAGCCCGGGCTCTCCCAAGTGTCCCTTCGTTGAATTAAAGCTCGGAGGGTTGTCCTTCGCTGCACTGAAGCGAGAGCGTGAGCGTCTGAGAAGGTCAAATGGTCTAGTGAGCCTCACCCACTCCAACAGATCAGGCACCATCTGCATTATTGCGAGATGCCCAAATCCAGTCCCTCACCCCCATACCTTGGGCAGGATTCAACGGTCCCCCAGCCGGGTGTTTCTTTTTTTTATTTTTTAAAAAATAAATTTAGATTACCCAATTATTTTTTCCAATTAAGGGGCAATTTAGTATGGCCAATCCACCTACTCTGCACATCTTTGGGTTGTGGGGGCGAAACCCACGCAGACACAGGGAGAACGTGCAAACTCCACACGGACAGTGACCCAGAGCCGGGATCGAACCTGGGACCTCAGCGCCGTGAGGCGGTAGTGCTAACCACTAGGCCACCGTGCTGCCCTCCATCCGGGTATTTCTGGGTGGCACGCCGTTCGCTGGCAGTGGAATTGTCTGCTCCCGCCGTTTGTCAATGGAATTTCCCAGTGGAGCCGCCCCCGCGGGGGTGCGCTGCCAACGGAAACAGACCCCAACGATGGGGGAATTCCAGCCCTTGTCATGTTTGAGATAAAAAGAGGGAAAACAGCCAATCATAAGAACATGAGATTACAGGACGATTTACATGGGCTAGCGAGGTGGGAAGAGCAGTGGCAAATGGAATTAACCCTGAAAAGTGTGAGGTGATGCATTTTGGGAGGACTGACAAGGCAAGGGAATGTCAATGAACTGTAGGACCTTAGGAAGTACAGAGGATCAGAGGGAACTTGGGGACCATGGCCAAAGATTCCTGAAGGCAGCAGGACAGGTGGTTAAGACGGCATTTGGGATACTTGCCTTTATTAGTTGAGGCACAGAATATAAGAGCAGAGGGGTTCTGATGGAGCTGTATAAAATACTGGTTAGGCCACAGCTCGAGGGACTTAGATAGGGTGGATAGGAAGGAACCTTTGCCCTTAGCGGAGGGGTCAGTAGCCAGGTGGCATAGATTTAAGGTAAGGGATAGGAGATTTAGAAGGGATATGAGGAAAGGCCTTCTTCCAGAGGGTATTTGGAATCTGGAACTCCCTGCCTGAAAGACTGGTACAGGCACTGCATTTAAGAAATATTTAGATGAAAACTTCAAATACCATTGGATACAAGGCTACGGACCAAGTGCTAGAAAATGGGATTAGATGTGTGCTAGTGTGCACACAATAGGCTGAACATGCTGTAAAACCTCTTTGGGTAGAATTCTCCGACTCCCCCCGCCGGGTTAGAGAATCGGCGCGGCACTGTGTGAATTGCGCCACGCCGGGACAAAATTCTCCACAATGTGGAGAATCAGCACCATTGGCGCCGGCGTGGTCGGTGCGGCGCCGGTTGGGGTATGCGGTGACTCTCTGGCCCGGCCGGCATGGGCCGGCACATCAATTCTCTGGCCCGGATGGGCCGAGCGGCCGTCAACAAAAAGCCGAGTCCCGCCGGCGCCGTTCTAATCTGCTGTGGGCTGGCGGGACCTCGGCGTTGAAGGGTCCGGGTGAGGCCTGTGGGAGGGGGGGGGCCTCCGTAGTGGCCTGGCCCGTAATCGGACCCACCAATCAGCGGGCCGGCCTCTCTGCTTCCCGGCTTCCTTTCCTCCGCGCCGGCTCCTGTAGCCCTGCGCCAATTGGCGTTGGGGCCGCCCCGGGGAAGAAGGCCACTGCGCATGCGCTAGTTGGTGCCGGCTCAACTGCACATGCGCCGACCCCATGGCGCCGGGTTCATGCCGGGATCGGCAACTGGGGCGGCGGAGGCCGCTGCAGCACCGTCCTCGTCCCCTGTGGGCGGCAGAATGGGGTCCCGGATCAGGTGCCGATGCCGGAGTAAAACACTCCCGTTTTTACTCCGGTGTCGGCACTCAGCCGCCCGTTGGGAGAATCCCACCCTATGACTCTCTGACCCTTTGACTCAAAAAGGAATACGGGCAGATGTAGATCATTTGACCATTTAAACTCGCTCCGCCGTTCAATAAGATCATAAGTGAGGAGCTCTTGTAGCAGAGTGGTACTGTGCCTACCTATGAGCCAAAACCCTTGGGTTCAAGTCCCACTTCAGGACTTGATGGCTGTGGAAGTTACATTCATAACATGGCCAAGCGTATTGATCCTCAGCCTGCAGAGGTAGGGGCTGGGGGGCTGGATTCTCTGATTTGTAGATTATGTCCCCACGCTGGGGTGGGAACAGTGGTGTTTTGGAAAACTGATGCAAAACGGCCACTGATTCCCCGTTTTGCTGGGGCGAGCAGAAAGACAGCGTGGAGCACCCAGCTCTAGCTCCTGATACGGCCTGGAGAATTGCCGTCTACGTGGCCGCGCATGCGCACGGCGGCGGCCTGCAGATGCCGCGCCATGCTTCATGGCAGCCAAGACTGCGCCTGTGAAATAGTCTTCGGCCTGCTCGCGCGCCCTGGATCGCCCCACCACAGCCCCCATCCTGAAAAAATATCCTCCCACCTGCCCACGGATCAGCCCTCCCCGACTGTGCCGGCGCTGGCCAGAGTCCGCAGCCACCATGCTGAGTTCCCGACGGGTGAGATCACACGTGCCTCGCGCTGTCGGGAACCAGCCGGTCGGGGGGGGGCCTTAGGCAATGGCCTGAGGCCTCCGATACGTGGCGCGGCATACTTGCGGGGGGGGGCGGAGCATCGCGAAAGTGGTGACGTCCACAATTCGGTTGGGATTCTCCGGCCATTCACCGAATGCGATTTCGCTGTCGCTGACTGGAAAATCCAGCCCGGAGAGTTTCCTGGTCAGCAGCACAACAGAAGGCACCAGCAAACCACTGCAGACAAGCATAATCATGGACCAATCCAATGGAGGTCTGTGGTGCTGGAGGGAGAAGGTGAAACAACAGAGGGAAAGGCCATAATGAACCCACCTCATATTCAATCCCAAATCGTTTGATGCTACAGAAAACAATTCCAAGGCCCCAAACGATCCATGCAGCCTCATGTTTCGATCATCTAGGCCTGTCCAAATCCCAATAAACTCTTTCAGGGTCAGCCATTTCTTTTAACTCCTACAGATGGAAGATGGGAATGGGAACATCAAAGGACCAGAGAGAAGGATTATTCATCTCAAGTTTAATCTAAAGTGTTGGCATGTTTATAGCTCCAAAGTAAAATTTTCATATTACAAAGCGAATGATTCATAAAAGGGAATTTGGCATAGAATTTCCCGTTGTTCCTTTAGCAGGGAAATTGTCAGAAGTCCAGGAGAAATGGAATAAATGAGAAATGGTCTGGGCCAAAATCCTGGAACTCCCACCCTAACAGCACCGTGGCTGTACCTACACATCAGTGTCTGCAGCGGCTCAAGAAGGCAGCTACCTCCACAAGGGCAACTAGGGATGGGCATAAAAAGTGCTGGCCTAACCTGTAAAATTAATTTTAAAAAATCCCCATACTGCTATTTAACTGAATGCTTCCGTCAATCCTTTATCAAAGTTCTAGCGGGTAATTGGGAGATTATTCTTTGGAAAGTCTACCCACATGTCCTCATGTATGAATCTCACAATTGTTTCCCCTGTTCACATCGGGGGGTGGGTTCAGACATAATATGCAAATAAACAAAGATAGAAGGACCAGTTTAGTGAGTCTATACTCCCAGTGTCAAGCTTTGCTGGCTGGACTGTAGTTTTGGGTAAAGAAGGCCAACCTAGCAAAGTTTTTGCCTGAAAGGACAATCCACTCAAACTACTCTTTAATTTTATAATCTGTGACTTTGGATGAGTCTGAACTGTTCAAGTTATCGTGGCCTGTTTTGACGGAAGAGTTCTCCTTTTTTCTTCATCCCAATGTACATAACACTTCAGAACACAGATAGAAGCCATTTGGTCCATTGCATCTGTGTCTGTGCTCTCTGAAAGAGTTCATTTTCAATGGGGCAAGCTATCGGCCACGCTGTTGATTGTGGGATAAATATTGGCCAGGACACTGGGCAGAGGTTCCTTGTTCTTCTTCCGAAACAGTGCCATGAGTCCATCGGAGAGATTTGTTATGGCCAAGTGAGAAGAGTTGAGGAAGGGATGAACTGAGAAAGGGAGCCGGCCCTATCAGGCCCCACCCCCCCAGACTGATGGCGGAAACCACGGCCCGCCCAAAGTTTTGTCAGAGTGGCTGAAGTTCGAGACTGAAAACTCTGCCCTGTATCTGGAGAGACATTATGTGAAAATTCCACCCATTGTGTATTTCCAAGATGCTTTGGGTGTGTTTATCTGTGGCAGCCGTTGTTTTATTAATCAGTAGTTTGCAAATTTAATACCCCTCCCTCAGGCACTTATGAGTTTATGGATTGTAGAAAATATCTCTCTCTTCACTCTCCCTTCAGGATGTGATGGTTTCTCACCTTCACTTTGGAATGTGGCCTTGTTGTTTGCTCTGTCTCAATTCAAATTGCAAAATTCCCAGTTAGTTGAAAGTTGGAAAATCCTACTTTAAAAAATAAAGGGGAACAGGCTCGTGACAGGTTTAACAACTCATCTCAGAGATAACACCTCCAGCAGGGTAGCGTTCCCCCAGTTTTAAAAGTTTCAAGATCCCTTCCCCCTCTCTCCATCCAAATACAAAGGGAAGAAAGATCATTCTGATTGAACAATGTTTCTGAACAATCTCATGAGTCATTAATTCATATACAAAGCAATGTTTATATTTGACGTTTATTATTCCCTTCATTCAACCAGCTGTTAAGGATGGTCTTCCACTGTAAAACCAAAGGTCTTTTTAACTCATCGTCTGTGGGGAAACAATTAAGTACTTATATGGATTTTATAAACAAACTATTGAAATGTTTAACTTTTCTTTGCAGCATTAATTAGTGTGTTGTATTGATTATTTCCTTCCAGTCCATGTAATGATCTGATCACTGAATTAATGGAGTGCCCTCCTGTCCATTTGGGAGGATTAGACACAGATGTCTCCTTTGCCAGACTGTGCACACTCCTTGACGTGATAACGGATTTAGCACACCGGTTTGCCGAAACAAAACAGCATTAAGAAGACAACACTGAGATCAGCACAAATGCAAAGATGCATATTAATGCATCTTTTTATTTTATTAAATCTTTATTACTGTCACAAGTAAGCTTACATTAACACTGCAATGAAGTCACTGTGAAAATCCCCTAGTCGACACTGTTCCCCTAGTTCGACGCCTGTTCGGGTACACAGAGCGGAATTCAGAATTTGCAATACATCCAACAAGCACGTCTTTCGGGACTTGTGGGAGGAAACCGGAGCATCCGGAGGAACCCCATGCAGACACGGGGAGAATGTACAGACTCCGCACAGGCAGTGGCCCCAGCCGGGAATCGAACCTGGGACCCTGGCGCTGTGAAGCAAGAGTGCTAACTACTGTGCTACCGTGGCACCCTTGTCTTGATAATTCACGCACAATTAGATATTTTTAAAATGTAATTCTGTAAAGTACGAAACTGGAGCAGTCTATTTTCTCACAGCAGGGCCCCACAATCAGCAGCGAGATAAATGATCAGATAATCTGCTGTTAATGATGTTTATTGAGGGGAAATTGTCGTTCAGTACCAAGGGAAAAACTCACCAGATCACCTTCGAATAGAGCTGTGGGATGATTCATGTAAGCGGGGAAGCGAGGCTTCAAAATAATGTTGCATCCTAAAACCGGCACTTGCAACAGCGCAGCACTCCTCCAGCACCGCACTGGTGGCCTAGATTGTGTGCTCAAAGTGACTGAATGGGCCTTGAAGGCGGAACCTTTTGAGTCAAGTGAGATTGTTGTCAACTGAGCCAAGGCTGACAGGACTTGCCCATTTTAGCTACTCGTTATTTTTTTATTTGTTCACAGAATGTGGGTATCGCCGGCTAACAAGAATTAATGCCTCACGCGAGATAGTTTTCTTGCCCATGTTCAACCTAATGCCATGAGTTTCATGGAGTCCAGCATCAATGTTGAAGACTCACATGGCGACTGCCTCCCTGTTGTATGCCACTGTGTTGCCACCTCTGCCACTAGTGCAACAGAAATACAATGAGATGGTGACAGTGGTGTCTGTGACATTGTGAGATAATGATTCCATGAGTATGACTCTGTCAGGCTTATGCTCGACCAGTCTGTCGACCAGTTCTCCTAATTTTGGCAGTAGCCCACAGATGTTGGTACGGAGGAATTTACAGGTTTCACAGGGCTGGGTTTGGCATTGACCTTTGCTTGTGTCTATTTACATTCCTTTCAGTAGGGGCAGCACGGTAGCACAAGTGGCTAGCACTGTGGCTTCACCGCGCCAGGGTCCCAGGTTCGATTCCCTGCTGGGTCACTGTCGGTGCAGAGTCTGCACGTTCTCCCCATGTGTGTGCGTGGGTTTCCTCCAGGTGCTCCGGTTTCCTCCCACAGTCCAAAAATGTGCAGATTAGGTGGATTGGCCGCACTAAATTGCCCTTAGTGTCCAAAATTGCCCTTAATGCTGGGTGGGGTTACTGGGTTATGGGGATAGGGTGGAGATGTGGGATTAGGTAGGGTGCTCTTTTCAAGAGCCGGTGCAGACTTGATGGGCCGAATGGCCTCCTTCTGCACTGTAAATTCTATGAAATCTTCTATGAAGTAGGGTTTGATACAACTGAGTCGGCCATTTCAGAGAGAAGTAAAGAGGCAACTAAATGTGGATCTGGAGTCACATGTATGCCAGATAAGGTAACATAGGCTTCCCTAAAGGGCATTTGTTTCATTTTTATGACAATCAGCAAAAGTTTCATGATCGCCATTGCTGAAATTGGTTTTTAATTGAATTTGAAGACCACCGACTATTGTGGTGAGATTTGAACCAAGGCTTGTTCATTAGCTTGAGCCTTTGGGTTACTGGGCCAGTGACGGCATGGTGGCAAGTGGTCAGCACTGCTGCCTCACAGTGCCAGGGTTCAATTCTGGCCTTGGGTGACTGTGTGGAATTTGCACGTTCTCCCTGTGTCTGCATGGGTTTCCTCCAGGTGCTCCGGTTTCCTCCCACAGTCCAGTTTAGGTGCAGTTTAGGTGAAATGGCCATGCTAAATTGCCCCTTAGTATTCAAAGGTTAGGTGGGGCTACAGAGATAGGGCAGGTGGGATGCTCCTTCGGAGGGTCGGTGCAGACCTGATGGGCCGAATGGCCTCCTTCTGCACTGTAGAGATTCTATGATTGTTGAATTAAGGACAATTGGATTGAAACTGTCCAAATTCATTCCGCATAGGATTCTCATTGACAACATCCATCCCATCTGTCGGAACTAGATTTAATCCTGGAGGTTAAAGGTCAGTCCAACATTGCCATCCGAATATTTCACAGGCTTTGGTCAACCATGCCAAGCCTAAGATCATTATATCCCATGCCACCCCCTACCCTTGCCAACACCTCTCCCCCCCCCCCCCCCACCCCCATTCCCACACTCAGCAATAAATACACGTATAAAAATCATCACTAGTCAAAACAGATTAAATGGCTATTTGGAGGAACTTTTAAAAATTAATTCTTACATAATAAGACTGTAAAATTTACCACTGATGTAATGGGGGAATTATAATTCCAAGCAAATATTTAAATTTCCCACACCATTTCCTATAAATCGTTATCGTTACTGCTCCCTTAACATCACAGCAAGCAAATAATCTTTAAACATCATTTAGCTTGGATTATATGGTATTGTAGACATTCCCTAATTATTCCCATAAATCTCCAGGTTCATTAACATAAAATGTAAGAGTCCAGTAAATATAAATCATGCTTTATTTTCTGGCTATGTGATTGTGAGCTCTCCACTGCAACTTGTCATTTCAAAATTGGACTAAAACCGGGCCACAGGTTTAAGTATAGGGTCAAGGAGAGAAGGACGGATGATCGCCCACTCCTCTCTGTTCCCACTGGGAGAAAGCAGATGAGAGAAAGTAAATGACAGAGTCACTCGTCAAGGCAACGCTGAAAGATCATAAGCACGTTGAGGAAACTAACAATGGCTCGTTTCTCTTCCAATTGATATGAAATGAAAATCGCTTATTGTCACAAGTAGGCTTCAAAAGAAGTTACTGTGAAAAGCCCCTCGTCGCCACATTCCGGCACCTGTTCAGAGTGGGGGGGCTGGTATGGGAATTAAACCGTGCTGCAGGCCTGCCTTGGTCTGCTTTAAAAGCCAGCGATTTAGCCCAGTGTGCTAACCAGAGCATTGGTAATAGAAGCCTGAGTAAGGCCATTTGGCCCTTTGAGCTACTTCTGTCATTCAACAGTATCATGGCGCAGTGGTTAGCACTGTTGCATCACAGTGCCAGGGTCCCAGGTTCGATTCCCGGCTTTTCTGTGCGGAGTCTGCACGTTCTCTCCATGTCTGCCTGGGTTTCCTCCCCTAAGTCCTGAAAGACGTGCTATTAGGTAATATGGGCATTCTGAATTCTCCCTCCGTGTACCCGAACAGGCGCCGGAGTGTGACGACTTGGGGCTTTTCACAGTAACTTCATTCCAGTGTTAATGTAAGCCTACTTGTGACAATAAAGATCATTACTATTCTTATGGATTATTTTCCTCCACCTTCCTGCACTATTCGGATATTCCTTAATTCCCTTTGAATCTAAAAACCTATTGTGCTCTCACTTGTGTACGCTCGATGACTGTTCTGCCACAGTTCACTGGGGTCAAGAATTCCAAAGGTTCCCTGCCTTCTGAGTAATGAGGGCTGGGAACCTTCATTTCACTCTTAAATGTCCGCCTTATTCTGAGACTGTTACCCCTAGTGCTACACTCTCAGCCACAAACATTCTCTCAGTTTCTACTGGCCCCTGAAGAATGTTATATGTCTCAATGAGATCACCTCTCACTCTAAACTCGAGAGAATATAGGCTCATTCCACTCTCCTCATTGGACAGCCTCCTAATCCCAGGACTCGTGTAAATCTCAACTCATCACTTTTATTTTCAATTTGCCCTATCCTTGTTTTTGTTTTTACTTTTTTCTGCATATTCTCACTGAAAAATGTAAAACATAGGAAGGTAGGATTTAGGAGCAAGGGTAGGCCAATCAGCTCTCTGGATCTGCTCTAGCATTCAGAAAGATCATGGACTGGATGTTCCGTTCTGGAGACTAAGTGCTCCCGTTGGAGTAGAATTGTTCCTGCTCTCCGCTGGTGCTAAGATTGGTTCGCAGGAGTGATTCCCTCTCCTTTTCTATGCAATTTAATGTAGGATTGTGTTGGAATAGCCGGTACCAGTCTGCCATTTTAAGCAAATCCTGCCCCCCTTTTCACTGACAAGTAGGGGCACCACCCCCCCCAACCACCACCAGCACAGGAATAATGGGTCAACCCCCCCCCCCCCAGTATACACACATGAGGGTGACCCAACCCCCCCTCACCAGCCCCCATCAGCAACTCCCCATCAGACCCCTTCCATCAGACCCCCAACAGCGGTGTCCCCCCCACATCAGAGTTCTCTGCCTGAAAGCTGAAGAGTAGTCCAGGCAGTATGGTGAGCAATCACTGCATTTACTAACATCTGCTTCCTCAGCCAAAAGTATTTAAAGCAGCAGCTATTACAAGTGTCAGAGGCTTCCTGGAATGCCCAGTATACTTCAAACCCTTGACAGCTGTTGAAATGCAATCTTCTATTCAAATTCACACAGCAATACGTTGCATTAGCCAACGATTGACAGTTTTATTACTTCAGCAACAATGCTTGGTGGATTATTTATTGATCTTTCCCTTCACGCTTGAATGCATCTCCATTACTCTGCTATGATGCTAACCATAATGTTAATAAATACTCTTGCTATGATTGACAGCCCCACACCACATCAAAAGCAGCAACGTGTTTCCTGCTGTAAAAAAGAGGACGTCAAAGCACTGTTGTGGGGGCAGGGGGGGGGGGGGCTCCCGATGGGGGGACCTTCATTATGCATTGACCCCCCCCCCCCTTGACCCACCACAGGGTCCACTATAATCGGGACCACATTTGAAAATACCTGCACCAATTCATGCCCCTGTGAATCCCGGCTGAGAGGCAGGAGCATCATGGGGGCCTGGAGAATTGGGCTTCCGGCCGTTTAAGTGGATGCAAATGGGTGAAAATTTTCATCTTTCCACTGTTGGGAGGCATGTAGCTTGCTACATCCACCGGTGGAGGACTGGAGCATCGGACAGGCGCTGATTCCATTTTTAGGCCAATGCGCGATTCTCCGACGCATCAGGAAACACGCTACCAGTGGCAGCGGGCAGCAGAGAATCCACCCCCCATGTCTGATCAGGTTGTGCCTGAACTTCACTTTGCCATCTACCCCATAACCCCTTGACTATGAAAAATCTGTCCACAGCAAACCATTATAATCAATTTCTCATCGTTGTGCTTCTTACTCCAATTACAAATCATTTTCATTGACTGAAAACCAACTTTATAAAAAAGGGTTTAGAAATTTGGGTGTGGCCATTTTTGGGTATAGGAGTGGATTGGGTCGTGGGTTCAATGGTGAGACCCGAGGTACCTGTGCTACTTGTGTACAGAGAGAGCCAAATGCCTGTTTCAGGCGCAAGCAACAGACATTTTTATTTTCTTCCTTTCCCATTGTGGTGAATGGTGCTTTTCCAGTGGACACATGCATGTGTTTCCTGCTCACCACGCTGGGGGTGGTGTAGTAGGTTAGTCAGCACCCCAAGGTTTTGGGCATGAGACAACAAAATTCCTAAACCATGGTTCTCAAGCATAATGGTGTCCCAAGCTTGGACCTACATTTTTACTCCACAAATTATAGTAGGAATTTCTCTCTAAAAGCATTAAAGATGTTTCCCAAGAAAATACACCAAGGGAATTAAAACATTTGCAGGAGTTTTAGCACAATTTCAGTTGCTAATCTAAGGTGCGAGGTCTGCTCCTCGGTAAATATTTTCCAGACATGCCCATGCTTCAGAACCCTGCACGCCACTTTTAAGCAATTTATCATTAGGCAGTCTGTCTCAACCATTTCAATTACTTTTCATTGGTTTGCCTTTTGAAGACTTCACTTTCTTGCGCCTAAGAAAATCTCTCTGAGAAAGGATAGAATCTCACGGCAGGGTGGGTGGCCACTCGGTCCCTCATGGCTTTCCCGGCACTTTGATCGAACAATCCAATAGGTCCCTCTCAGTCTGCTCTTCCTCTGAGGTCCTGCAAGTACTGACCTTTGAGCGTGTTCCAAAGGTCTCTTGATTTCCAGCCAGAACCTTGCTGAAATATTATTTTTTGCCATCCGTTTTATCAGGCAGATGCAATAAAACACCTCACCCTCCACAGCTAGTATATTAGTCTGAAGGAGGTGCGTAACTCAACACTGCGCTGCATTAGAGTCTTTCATTGCAGTGACAGTATAGAAACAGACCATTCCGCCTAATAGATGACTATGTCAGTGTTTGTACTCCACACAAGACTCCTAACACCCTCTTCATCTAACTCCATTAATATGTTCTTGCATTCCTTTCTCCCTCGTGTGTTTACCTAGCTTACTCTTGAATGAATCCATGCCATCCACCTCATCGACTACGTGGCAGCATGTCCCTCATTCTCACCACTCTCTGGATACAGCAGTTCCTCCTGAATTTTCTATCGGACGTATTAATGACAATCCTATATTTATGGTCACTGATTCTAGTCTCACCTGCAAGTGGAAACATCTTCTCTATACTTGTCCTATCAAGCCCTAGCATAATCTTGAATACCTCTATCAGCCCCCCCATCCCCCCACAGCCTCCCCCCCCCCCCCCCCCCCTCTCCCCCTCCCCCGTTTTCTATTTTCTAGAGCAGGGCTGTTTCATAGCATGAGGAAATATTGATGCAGTTTTCTTTTAAGTGCGGATGAAAAATGGGTCTCTGCCAGCTGGAGGACATATTGTAGCCGAGCCTCCCCCCTCCCCCACACCACAGATTTATAAATCTTACACCGGCCTGGGACTTGGATTCGAAGGAATAAAGAACAAAACCCAGAAAGAGCAATGAGGGGTGGTTGATTTGCAATGAAATACGGACGCATTTAAAAAGCATCAAGATAGATGCTGCATTCTGTGATATACTGCAGCTTTTCCGAGCACACAGTATGGTATGTTCCCATCATGACCAACATTCATTACAATATTAAAATGGCTACAGCCCAATAAATTGTGCATCATTAACACAGGCCATTGATTTTTTCGTGTGCTGCCAACCGCCCAGGCAGCCAGCCTCTCCTCGTCAGTCTATTGGATTGAAATTCATTTCCTATTTAAGGGTCAAAGTCCAAGGCCTTCTTAGTCTGAACTTTGCAGAGGCCAGCCCTGATCAATATTTGGAGATATATTTGATCCTTGGCTGGTGGCACGGATTAAGTGGCCATAAATACAATCAAAAAACGGGGGATTACTGCTAACTAGTGACTGAGGAATGAAAGGTGGGTCAAGAGTGAACTCTCCATTGAAAGAGTTCACACACACACACACACACTCACACACACACACACACACACACAGACATTGCGGAACATTCCAAGCAGTGTTGCTTGGTAAAGTCATCCTCCTCTTCAGAAGGGTTTGCAATACTTAATGGGGATGTGGGGAACAAAGGCATCCCTTAAAAGGGGACCCTCCTCCAGACGCCAGGGTATTTAAATCAATCACCGTGACATTTTGTTTTAATGGCACCAATCTGATAAATGGGATAGGCTCACTACTAATCAGATCATTCTAAGCACTGGACCTTTTATCGGTGATTCATTGATTAAAAAGAAAAGTAAGAAGCAATTACCTTCTATTTACATCCACGTTCAATGATCTTCACTGTAAATCCCACAGTTCGACCTACACGTTCAAACCAAACCTCTTCTCATGGTCAATTGTTCTTTTATTCATCCTCCAGATGTGGGCATCATGTGGATTATAGCTTTTCATGGCACTTACATATAACTGAGTGGCATTGGGCCATTTCAAAGAGGCAGTTAAGATCCAATCACCTTACTGTGTGTCAGGAGTCACATACTGGTTGGAATGGGAGAGTTTCTTCCCTAAAGGACATTAGGTAGGTTTTTAATAACAATCTGCTGGTTTTGCGGTCACCATTACCGATGCTAGCTTTTTATTCCAGATTTATTTAATTAACTGAATTTGAATCCCACAACTAGATTCAAACCCATCTCTCTGGATTAATAATGATCAGAATTCTACCGTACCCACCATTAGCAACCGTGCTGCTGCACCCTGGTCTCAAACGACAAGGTAAATCCAATTGTGCCTCAAATTTTGGCAGGGCTGGCAGAGTTTTGCAGAGAGAGGGAGAGGGAGAGACTTGAAAACTATGATGAGAATTTCTGTCAAACATAAAGTATTAAAAATATGGTGAAAAAGATTTCTATTTCTACTGGCCTGAGCAGGAGAGTTGGGTTGGTTCTGATGAACACACAGACCGTGCAGATTTTTCTCATTTGTATATGATAGGCAACTTTACAATGGGTTTTTAAAAAATTTGAGAGTACCCAATTATTTTTTCCAATTAAGGGGCATTTTTTTTAATGTGGCCAATCCACCTATCCTGCACATCTTTGGGTTGTGGGGGTGAAACCCACGCAGACACGGGGAGAATGTGCAAACTCCACATGGACAGTGACCCAGGGCCGGGACTCGAGCCCGGGTCCGCAGCGCCGTAGGCAGCAATGCTAACCACTGTGCCGCCGTGCTGCCCAACTTTATAATGTTTGTGTAATAATCAGAATCCTGTCTCCAAACATGGCTTTTCACATTTTTAAACAACCACCATTAATATATAAACTAAAAATGTAATAAGCAGATGTGCAATAAATGGCATCAACTTTGTGATGAAGTTGGCAATATCAGTTGTTCCGGTCCTTCCAGCTGAGCACTCCCAGTGCTAATTGTACATTAATTGTGTTTAATTGTATGTAGGTGGTGGATGTTAACTGGGGATTCACTTGTGCTCCGATTAATAGACATCTGAAACTGTGGTTATCAAGTTAGGAGGTGTATGCTTGTAATCTGTGCTTCTGCAAATAAATATAGATATCAATATAAATATAGAAATATGGGCGGCACGGTAGCACTGCTGCCTCACAGCGCCAGGGTCCCGGTTTCAACTCTGGCCTTGGGTGACTATGTGTGTGGAGCTTGTACTTTCTTCCCGTACCTGCATGGGCTCCCTCCACGTGCTCCGGTTTTCTCCCACGATCCAAAGATGTGCAGGTTAGCTGGATTGGCCATGATTGAATTGCCCCTTAGTATCCAGGGATGTGCAAGTTAGATGGGGTTGCGGGTTAGGGCGGGGGGCCTAGGTAAGCTGCTCTTTCAGAGCATCTGTGCCCTAAATGGACCAAATGGCCTCCTTCTGCACGTAGGGATTTTATGGTTCTAGGTTTGTAAACATTGGTTTCAGTTCTCTCCTTCCGAAACCTGCTTTAGGTGTCTGCCTCACAGTGATCACACCCTGATTCCTAGGTAATTGCTCTTAACATTTCACTGTCTGGCTAATATCAAATGCTGAATGAGCCAAATGTTTCCACCTCAAACCAGAAGCCACCCTCTTACCCCTTCCTGATTGGGACACATACTTTAGACCATATTGTAGTAGCAATTTGCATTCATATAACACCTTTAACTGAGTACAATATCTCAAGGCCCTATACAGGCGTGATTGTCAAATAAACCCTTGACACCGAGCCACATTAGGAGATATTAGGACGGGTGACCAAGAGCTCAGTCAAAGAGATAGGTTTTGAGGGAGGTTTTAAAGGA
Organism: Scyliorhinus canicula; assembly: GCF_902713615.1. Classification (NCBI taxonomy): domain Eukaryota; kingdom Metazoa; phylum Chordata; class Chondrichthyes; order Carcharhiniformes; family Scyliorhinidae; genus Scyliorhinus; species Scyliorhinus canicula. The sequence continues at coordinate 62,463,022 of NC_052166.1, forward strand.
ATAGAAAGAAGTGGAGAGGCTAGGGTGCAAATTCCAGCTCTAATGCATCGGCAACTAAAGGCAATGATGCATTGATTAACATTACGGATGTTCTAGAGAACCAAAATTGAATAGATGCACACACATACATAGAAACATTCACACACACATATGTAAACGTCCTGCAGTTGGGAAAGATGCTATTTAAATGAAAGTTCTTTCTTCTTACACAGGTGTGCGTGTAATTATACACATACAAACATACACGTATATATGCAGATGTACAGGGAAAATGTTACTTATATTATTTTATTTGCGCTGTACATACATTTGGACCTTTCTATTAAGCATCCTGTACTGACTGTTATTTATTGCAAAGAAACGTCTGAAAATCACTGATCCACGTATTTCTGCTCAGCTTCACTGACAGAATAAAGTTCTCTCTTTTATTCTTCAAGATCAAGGTCATGGCCGTGCAATAAAAACAACAAACGGTGGAAATGCTCAGCAGGTCAGGCAGCATCTGGCCGTGTAATATATGCATGCTATTATGTTATTAGGCAGATGAATAATATGTATGAGAATTGAACCTTGAACTTTGCTCTCTTACCCTGACAGAGATGCACTTTTTGTCCAGACTAATCTCTCCAGGTTGAAACAGTAATTCCATTAGTTTATGAAAAGCATCTGCACATATTCAATGACCTTGGATGCAATTTCTTTATGGAGATAGGCAAAGGAATATTAAAATTTTAGGCTCCCGCAGCATGTAAATTAGTGTCGTATTTATTACACGCACAAATCCTTTTCAATGATTGTGGGTAAAGAACATGAAAGGATAGTTCAAATGTCAAGGTGCCAAACAAGCAGCGAAGACAATTTGTTTTTGAAATGAATTGCCACGAGCGTGTCTGCACCGACTAACTTGAACAACCTGGAGCCTTTGCACTTATAGATACATTTTGAACTTGAAGATAATTGGCTTTTATTCCCCCACCGATGCTGAACAAAATATCAGAGTTTAATGGATATTACAAGATACTGGCTGAGGGATATTATTCATGTTTCAATGAAGGATAGCTGTAGCTCAGTTGGTAGCATTCTTGCCTCTGAGGGACAAGATTGTGGGTTCAAGACCCACTCCAGGACTTGAACACAAAATCAAGGCAGGTGGGGGTGGGGCTAAACTGTTAACCTGAGGGTAGATTGGATACTGTAAAGGATCCCATGCCCTATTTTCAAAGAAGAGCTGAGGAGGGGTGGTGCAATGGTTAGCAATGCTGCCTCATGGTGCTAGGGTCCCAGGTTCGATCCTGGCTCAGGAACACTGTCCGTGTGGAGTTTGCTCATTCTCCCTGTTTTTGCGTGGGTTTCGCCCCCACAGCCCAAAGATGTGCAGGGTAAGTGGATTGGCCACGCTAAATTGCCCCTTGATTGGAAAAAATGAATTGGGTACTCTAAAAAAAAAATTTCAGAAAGAAGAGCAGAGGAGTTGTCCCCAGTGTCTTGGCCAACATTCGTCCCTCTATAAACATCACAAATAAAGAGAACATCTGCTTATTACTCTGGCTATGTGTAGGAATTTGCTGGGCACGGGTTGGCTGCTCCACATTAGAATAGAGACTGCTGGGGAGAGGAAGGCGAACCGTGGAGGGGGGGAACGGGAGAGGAGGGCTGGCGGGGCGGGGCGTGGGCAGGGAAGCGGGAGCCGGAGGGAGGGCACAGGATGCCAAAACGTGCATGACACCTCCAGGAGCGGGGAACGAGGAAAATGGAGATGGAGGACGGGAGGAGCGGCAGAAGCGGGGGTGAGCGTGGGACGGCAGCGAGACCCGTCCGGGAGGGGCGGGCGACAACACACAGCACAGCCAAATATCGCACACTGTGATTTTCTCCCCGGCACCCAAATGTGTGTGTGCCCCCCAGTCCCTGCCCCCCCTCCCCCCACCCCACCCCCCTGCAGGCAGTCACCTACTTATGTGGTGTGGGTAATTTTGCCAGATGTACAGAGCTGCCGCTGTCGAGCTGGTGCACAATACCCCACTAGTTATTCCATTTCATATTTTATTTTTTTTTAATGTTGGGGTGTGCCCTTCTCCTCTAAATATGTGTATATATATATATATGTTTCTTATTCTGTGTACATAACGGTAATTATACCTTGTTCAAAAACCCAATAAAAACATTTATTAAAAAAAACTTCAGCATCAATCGGGGGGGGGGGGGGGGGGGGGGGCTACGGGTTTGTTATGGGGGTTTGTTCTCGTGGTTTTATGCTTATTTCTTTTTCTTGTTAATTTATTGTTTTTGTATTGGAGGGGAGGGGTTACTGTTTTTCTCTGTTGTGATAAAATTTGTTGTTGAAAATTTGAATTAAAATTATTTCAAAAAAAAAGAAGACTGCCCTTTGAAAGCAATTAATTGACTCTAAAGCACCTTGTCACAGCTGGTGGGCATGAAAAGTGCTCTGCAAGTGCAGGTCTTCCCTTCTTTTATGAAGCAGCGTAGTCTGGTCCCGACCGATACAAGCCAGGACAGCTCCTGGGTCCATTGCCTGTTCTTTTTTTCTATTCATTTTTACGGGATGTGGGTGTCAATGGCTCGGTCAGCAATTATTGCCCATCACTAGCTGCCCTTCGTTAAGGTGGTGGTGAGCTGCCTTCTTGAACTGCGGCAGTCCATGTGGTGTAGGTATATCCATGGTGCTGTTAGGGAGGGAGTTCAGGATTGTGCCCCAGCGGCAGTGAAGGAACGGCCGATATATTTCCCAAGTCAGGGTGGTGAGTGACCTGGAGGGGAACCTCCAGCTGGTGGGGTTCCCAGGTATCTGCTGCTCTTGTCCTTCCAGCTGGTGAGGGCCGTGGGTTTGTAATATACTGCCGAAGGAACCTTGGTGATGGTGTATGGTGCACACGGCTGCCACTGTACGTCGATGGTGGAAGAATTGAATGTTTGTGGAAGGGGGAGCAATCAAGTGGCTGCTTTGTCCTGGATGGTGTCAAGTTTCTTGAGAGTTGTTGGAGCTGCACTCATCCAGCAAGTGGGGAGTATTTCATCACACTCCTCACATCTGCCTTGTAGATGGTGGACAGGCTTTTGGAGGTCAGGAGGTGCGTTACTCATCGTGGGATTCCTAGCCTTCGATCTCAACTGGTAGCCACAGTATTAATATGGCTAGTTCAATTCAATAGTTTCTGATCAATGACAATCCCTAGGTTGTTGATTGTGGGGGTTCAGTATACCTGACAGAGGGTCTCAGTTTTGTGGTGATATGCTCTGCCCTGCACAATCTGGCACAAGAGCAGGGAAAAATGCTGGAGGAGGAAGAGGAGGAGGAGGTGGACCAGGAGGGTCTGGAGGACAAGCCTGAGGAGGACCCGGAGGATGGAGGACAGACTGCGGTGAGGGTCCGACATGTGAGGAGGACCAGGGAGGCTCTCATTGTCTCCAGGTTCTCCTATGACGAGGCTGTGTCTGTGATCTCAACACACCCAGACCCCCATTTGCTCCCCCTCTCCCCAATGTCCACCTGCATTTGGAACACGTTCCTCAGAGACTGGGAAATGATGCCAAGGCCCTCAGATATGATCATCACAGACCGAACCATGCCTTGGACACCAGCACTCAAGGCACAGACGTTGTGTTCCAGGTTTTCCACTGCAGTCAATGCCCTAGCAGTGTTGGCCTCAGTGCCACGCATTGACAGTACCAGCTACTGCACCTGAAGTTTTTGGGACTCCTCCACTCGGCCATGCAGTCGCTGACACCCCTCCTGAATCTCAAGACTTTGGCCTATCACCTGCTTTAGCTCTGGGCGTACCTTGTCGATAGGCTCGGCATCTAGCTCGGGCAAGCTGTGTCCTGGGATCCATCCGACCTCCGACTGCTAACTCCCTTGGATGTTCCTTCCTCCTGCCTGTAGATCAGCAACTGTGTAGTGCTCACAAGATTGTGCCCCAGAGGTCAGCCCTATAATGTCGCCCACTGAGGTGTGTCTCAGCGCTGTTTTGTCTGACATGAACAAATCATCTGGATGCTTCTCCGGTGCAGACCAACCTCGCTGTCGGTGCCTGCTCTCTCCTTATCAACCCCACAATTTCCAGGGCCCGTTCCTCCTAGGGTGTGAGGACTCAAATCTTTGCGATTCCTCCCTTGGCTTGTCCCTTTCCTGCTTATTATGGGCTATCTTCTCCTATGGGGGCAAAGAGAGGGGCATTGTGAGCCCCATGCTTGATGGGTCAGTGGTGCTTATAGCAGGTGGCATGTGTGGGCACCGCGCCTGGACATGAAGGGGTTGTGCTGGTGGGTGCCAGGGAGTGCTGAGAAACAAGCACAAAGATCGGATGTGAGGAGAGTTTGAGATGCCAGCCAGTGGATTGGGGGGGTTGGGGGGGAGGGGGGGGGGTGTTTGGGAATTTGAGGGGTGGCAGAACTGATGCCAGGAGAGAGGTGGTAACTTACCCTTGCAGCTCAGTGGAGGTCTTTGGTCTTCTTCCAACATTGGACAGCGCTCCTCCTGGTCATGATGCCCGCACTGACAGTCGCTGCCGCTGCCACCCGGGCGGTATTGCTCATGCTGCTGGTCCTCTGACTGCCTCGGGTGAACAGGATGCCCGCCCCTCACCCACAGCGTTGAGAAACCTGATGAAGTCAGTATCGTTGAAGCGAGGAGCAGGTCTGCACGCTGCCATGCCCGTGCCTTGGCTGAGAGTGAGTGGTGAGAGAACGTTTAAAAACAACTCCCCCTTGTTAGTGGTGAGCAGCTGAGACGCCAGTTGGGTTAACCAGACGGCGACGGAGCCAGTAATGTCACGAATCTCGTGGGGGCTCATTTTTTGGCACTAAGCACCGTTGAAACGGGCCGTGAATCTCGCCAACACAGCCGCTGCCAAACACCATGCCAAGCGCGCCCAAAACCGGATTTTAACATTCGCCTGCTGAATCGCGTCCTAAAAAGCGGTTAAAATTCCCAAGGGTCAATCTCATGTCAAGTTACAGTAAAAGCTAACAGAATAAAGCGATTTCTTACTGTGACCTAAAAATCTCTTATGAGCCTCTTAGGATTCAGTCGCTGTTTAAACTGCTTTGTAGTCTATATAAATTCAGAACTATAATCTCCAGATAAACCCCAAACACCACTAGCTCAAAGAAAGAGAAAAGTATTATTTTCTAAATTAATACCCTGATGAGTAGCAGTTCTTTGAAAATAGAACAGCTCCATTGGACCCAGTCCTTCAGACTGAAGAGCATGTTTAGACCTATCGGGTCAATTAGGGGGGCCTATCAGGATGATGTGGTGGTGGAATGGTATTGCCACATGTTAACTAATTCAAAGAGCCAGGATAACACTCTGGAGACTTTGGGCCGAATCCTTTCAGGACAAATGGTGAAATTTAAATTCAATAAAAATCTGGAATTAAACGTCTAATGATGATCATGAAACCATTGTCGTAAAAACCCATCTAGTTCACTTAAGACCATGTCGGGAAGGAAATCTGCCATCCTTACCTGGTCTGGCCTACATGCGACTCCAGACCCACTGGTTGACTCTTGAATGTCTTCAGAAATAGCGCTGCAAGTCGCCCAGCTCAAGGGCAATTCGGGATGGGCAATAAATGCTCGAGATGCACGAAACCATGAATGAATATTTAAAAAGGTAGAGTTAAATATTTGGCATTACAGTTGTTACTCCCTCCTTTTTATTAGCTCAGTAACCCTTTTATAGTCCAACCCCTTAGCCACTGGCTCAGTTATTTACTATCCACCCACGTCAGTGCCAAACACATTCAAATGAGGAGCAACTTGGCACTGATCCCCTGGCCTGTGCTAATCCGAGCCGCTGTTGGCAGTAGAGATGCTAGCTGGTGAATAGAAACAATAGTAATTTAATAGGCCGATCGAATGTTGGTCTTTGCCTGCAGGAGGCTGCAATATAATTCCAGGGGGCAGCAGGGTAGCATGGTGGTTAGCATAAATGCTTCACAGCTCTAGGGTCCCAGGTTCGATTCCCGGCTGGGTCACTGTCTGTGTGGAGTCTGCACGTCCTCCCCCTGTGTGCGTGGGTTTCCTCCGGGTGCTCCGGTTTCCTCCCACAGTCCAAAGATGTGCGGGTTAGGTGGATTGGCCATGCTAAATTACCCGTAGTGTCCTAATAAAAGTAAGGTTAATGGGGGGATTGTTGGGTTACGGGTATCGGGTGGATACGTGGGTTTGAGTAGGGTGATCATGGCTCGGCACAACATTGAGGGCCGAAGGGCCTTTTCTGTGCTGTACTGTTCTATGTTCTATAAAGGGATGGAAGTCTTGTAATGTAAAACTCTGGACCCCATCTGGAGTAACCGCATTCACCTCAGGACACTCCACACTAGGAGAGGCTATAGGGGTCTTGGAGTGATGCAGTGCAGATTTACCAGAAGGATGCCAGGATCTAAAGGGTAAACAATGAGAACAGGTTGGCTTGTGGTCCCTGGAATGTAGAAGATTAAAATACTATCTAATTTTGGTGTTTAAGATGGTTAAAGTAATTGAGAGAGAATCCAATTTTACTGGTGAGTCCAGAACAAGGGGCGAAACATTAAAATCCAATACATCCATTCATGCATCCCAGTTAGATAGCTCTAATGTCTATGAAGACACGTGACAACTCCTGCCTCGGCTGACACTCCGTTGTGGGAATGCGGCAATGGTGAAGATGCCGACTTTCTGTTCAGAAGCTAAACTGAGGCCCTAGTTTCTCACTCACGTGGACACAGAATATCTCCTGGCACCTGTTCAGGGAAAAGCTGCTGAGCTCTCCACCTTTTCCTGTCGAACATTTATCTCTCAACCAACGTCAATAAAACATTGCAGTTTGTGGGATCTTGCTGTGTGTAAATTAGTTGCCATGTTCCTTACGTTACGACCACAGACTGAACTACAAATATTGGCTGCACGGCGCAATGGCAGACCCTGAGGCTCTGGAAAGTGCTACATAAACACAAAGGACGTGACTCAGTGGCCCCATTGTGCTCGGCACGGATCCGGGAGAAACGGGTGAATAGCGCATGAGCTCCAAAGCTGGCTGCACGCGGGGCGCTAGGCCGATAGCGAGTAAATCGACTTGCTGGGCGAGATCCAGATCAGAATATTTAAATAAGCCGAAATACCCAGACCTAGCACTTGGGTCCCGCCGGCCGTGTCTGCGCGACCTCGACAAGGTACCGGTTAGCACTGTCCACACAAACGTGGACCAGGCATACCAGCACCTGGAGGGGGTCTCCCAGCCCATTGGAGACCCCCGGGTGGCCAGGAACAGGGCAGGGTGGCATGCAAACCTTCACAACATGGTGAAGGGACGCCTCGAGGGAAGACTTTTGAGTAAGAGCTTAATTGGGATAACCCATGTGCTTTACTTTTAAAAATATGGATGCTGGCACAACGTTGAGCGTAGGTGCAAGCATTAGGATAACATGCAGAAAGGCAATGGGTCAATGGGTTTACTGGAAAGCCCCTCCCCACCCGCTTCCCACAACCTACATCTGCAGTAATTACCCAGCTTGACGTCCATCCTGGAGTAGGTGACTATTCAAAGGGTATATGCAAGATCCAAACCTTTGGACAGAAGGTCTCAGGGCAGTATGTACATACTTGCACGTTTTCCCCGTGTCTGCGTGTGTTTCCTCCGGGTGCTCCAGTCTCCTCCCTCAGTTCAAAGATGTGCAGGTTAGGTGGATTGGCCATGATAAAGTGCCTTTAGTGTCTAAAGGTGTGTAAATTGGGTGGATTAGCCACGATCATTGCGTGGGGTAACGGGGCTGGGGTGGGGGAGTGGGCCTAGGTTAGGATACTCTTTTGGAGGGCCGATGCAGACTCAATGGGCCGAATGGTCTCCTTCTGTACTGTCGGGATTTTATGGATCCTATGGCTGCTTCGGCCTGAGAGCTGGATTACTGCAGAGTCTAAATTAAGCGGTTATGAATACAGCATCAGCAAGGGCAGCACGGTAGCACAAGTGGATAGCACTGAGGCTTCACAGCGCCAGGGTTCCAGGTTCGATTCCCGGCTGAGTCGCTGTCTGTGCGGAGCCTGCACGTTCTCCCTGTGTCTGCGTGGGTTTCCTCCGGGTGCTCTGGTTTCCTCCCACAGTCCAAAGACGTGCAGGTTAGGTGGATTGGCCATGATAAATTGCCCTTAGTGACCAAAAAGGTGAGGAGGGGTTATTGGGTTACGGGGATAGGGTGGAAGTGAGGGCTTAAGTGAGTCGGTGCAGACCCGATGGGCCGAATGGCCTCCTTCTGCACTGTATGTTCTATGTTCATCACATCATGCTAACCTTATATAAACACAACCATTTGGGAGGCCCAACGGGAAGAATTGGACATGCAAAGAGATGAATCTGGCACAACAGGCTCTGCCCACCATTTCCCTGTGTCATCCATACAGCAAATAACATGCAGCGGCTGTTGGAAACTCCAGTTTGTCCTGTTGCTACTGTGGGAAGTCCTTTTATCTAATAGGAAGTAAATAAACAAATTCTAATAGGCCAGCTTCCAGAGGTCAAGGAAAGATAGATAATGGCACAAATCCTGCCTGCTCCCCTGACCTTGGCATCTTAAATAATCTGAAACTGTACAAACAGAAAATTAAGTCAAAAATGATATTCATTTAAAGCCGTAAGCCAGTTATAAAACAATATCTTTCCTGTGATGCACTGGTACCTGGGCCCTCGGACAAATCATAGCCTTTGGCTTGGAGATTAGACTCTTGATATATTTCTTTAATCTACAATCAATCCAGTGCACTAGCCACTGAATTCAAACCATGCACTTTCAATCAGAACAGACTAACAGGTTAAAGCGATGCCGATGTTCAACAAGATGCACTGTCAATGGTGGTACTTAAGCAAGTGCATTATTGAAATACATATAGAAATGTCTTCAGAAAATAAAGCCCAAAGGCATGATAATAAATGCATGCAAATGCTTATTAAATTGATGAGCCAAATACAAGGTCCTTGTGGGACTCTATATTTGGGTCAACATGATTATCCTAATCCTCCCGTGTCTTAGTAACAAGTTGCCTTTCTTTCCGATGCTCGTGAAAGAGGACTTGTCTTGATATGGTTTGGAAAAGCAGATTTTAATAATTTAACTACTCAGATGGTAGCGAGCACCCCCAACACATACACAATATCTAATACAAGCACAACAGGAGGAGCTGATCACAGTGAATTCCTGTCAATATCAAGCTGGCACATGGAATGACGATAGTAACAACTTACATTTATATAGCGCCTTTAGCATTGTCTATCATCCCCAGATTCTTCAAAGAAGTAATTATCAGCATGGTAGCACCGTGGTTAGCACTGTTGCTTAACAGCTCCAGTTCGATTTATTATAATGCCTTTGGGGTTGGGTCACTGTCTGTGCGGAGTCTGCACGTTCTTCCGTGTCTGCGTGGGTTTCCTCCGGGTGCTCCGGTTTCCTTCCACAGTCCAAAGATGTGCAGGTTAGATGGATTGGCCATGCTAAATTGTCCTTAGTGTCCAAAAAGGTTAGGTAGGGTTACCGGGATGGGGTGGGCTTAAGTGGAGTGCTCTTTCCAAGGGCCGGTGCAGACTCGATGGGCTAAGTGGCCTCCTTCTGCACTGTAAATTCTATGATAAAGTGTTGATCTATGCTGAAAACTGCAGTTTTCAGAGGTGCTTTTAAACGTTCTCTCACCACTCACACTCTCAGCCAAGGAACTCACCAACTGATTTCGCCTCTACTGAAACAATCCGGCTTGGCTTTGGCTGAGAAGTGGCATGTAATATACAGAAAATGCCAAGCAACGGCCAACTCCTACAAGAGAAAATGCAGTGTTACTGTCAGCCTACTTATGACACGAATAAAGATTAAATTAAATCAAATCAAATGCGTCAAGAAAAACCTGGCAGGAAAATCGAAGAAATTGTAATATTTTTATGTTGGTGGTATTCTTGTCATATTTTTAATTGGTTCAGTGGTCTTTAAAGCTGTGTGAATGTAAACTTGGGGTTTGACATATCAGTGAGCCTAGCAGGGATTCAAACACATGGTTACTGATGAACGATCAATTGCACGAAAGACTCAGATTGGTACAACTGTGGCTTTATTACAGTCAGATGCGTGGCCTCCTGCTGCAGCTGGCGAAATGGCTGATCAGGAGGAGGACACGCATATTTATACGGCTCCTTATGGGCGGAGCAAGCCGGCAGGGGCTACTGGCGAACCTGTAGTGCAGGTCCTACCTTACATCCCCTAATACAGGTGCACACACAGAGGTTCACCACAGTTACCTAGGGTGATTTAGTGAGGATAGTTATCGAATCATGTAGCGGTAGTTAACCAAATGGGAACAAAGTTCCATAGCGACCGCATTTAGCCGTGTGTTGCTCACAGCGCTGAGAATCGTCCCACTATTTATCAAGCCCCCAGTTAGATCGGAGGCCTCAGCAGGCAACGCACAGCCAAGCCCGCACACATCCCCGTTGTCTGCACTGAACTTACCTATTCTTCTTTGAAATAGCGGAACTGGATTTTTTAATGTTGGGCTGAGAGGGCAAACAGGACCTCAGTTAACATCTATTCCAAAACAGCGATTTCTCCGTCAAAAATAATCATAATTTTTATTATTGTCACAAGTAGGCTTACATTAACACTGCTATTAAGTTACTGTGAAAATCCCCTAGTCGCCATATTCCGGCGCCTGTTCGGGTACACTGAGGGAGAATTCAGAATGTCCAATTCACCTAACAAGTACGTCTTTGGGGACTTGTGGGAGAAAATCGGAGCGCCCGGAGGAAACCCACGCAGACATGGGGTGAACGTGCAGACTCCGCACAGACAGTGATCCAAGCCGAGAATCGAACCTGGGACCCTCACGCTCTGAAGCAACAGTGCTAACCATTGTGTTAGAAGAGTGACCCCGGGCCAGGATCAAACCTAGGTCCTCGTCACCATGAGGCAGCAGTGTTAACCGCTGCGCCACCGTGCCATTCTCATTCCTTCAGTACTGCACTGAAGTGTCAGCTAAGCTTTAATTTTCAGGTCTCCAGATCGCAGATTTCTTCCCTCCGTCTTTTTTTTTTAAACTTTTTTTTATTCAAAATTTTACAGAATTTTTACAAAACCACCACCAAAAGAAGGCAACAAAAAACAAAAAATAGAATTAACAACTTAACAAAACAAGGTGGGATGACTACCATTTTCAAGAAAAATTTATCCACAACTCATACAGTTCCCCCCCCCCCCCCCCCCCATTTGCTGCTGCTGCTGACCTCCTCACTTAACGTTCCGCAAGAAAGTCAAGGAACGGTTGCCACCGCCTGGAGAACCCCAGCAAGGACCCTCTCAAGGTAAACTTTATCCTTTCCAAACCTAGAAACCCAGCCAAGTCTCCACACTTGGGGGTTTCACGTCCCTCCACATTAACAAGATCTGTCTCCGGGCTACCAAGGAGGCAAAGGCTAGAACCCCGGCCTCTTTCGGCTCCTGCACTCCCGGATCTTCTGACACCCCAAATATCGCTATCACCAGGCTCTGTTTTACAGAGTGTCCAATACCTTGCCCACACAAATCCCGTGATAATCCTGTTCAGCCGCTTGAAGAAGGACTTGGGGATGAGGATAGGAAGGCACTGGAAGACGAACAAGAACCTGGGGAGGACTGTCATCTTCACGGACTGCACCCTGCCCGCCAGGGAAAGCGGTAGCATGTCCCACATCTTAAAGTCCCCCTCCATCTGATGCACAAGCCGCGTTAGGTTGTGTTTGTGCAGGGCATCCCAACTCTTAGCCACCCATATGCCCAAGTAGCGAAAGCTCCTCTCCACCATCTTGAGCGGGAGCTCTCCCAGTCTCTTTTCCTGGCCCCTCGCATGGATCACAAAAATCTCGCTTTTCCCGACATTCAACTTATACCCTGAGAAATCCCCGAAATCTTTTAGGATCTGCATGACCTCCCCCATCCCCTCCACTGGATCTGAAATATACAGGCGCAGGTCATCCGCACACAGTGAAACACGATGCTCCTCCCCTCCCCGAACCAGCCCCCTCCAGTTTCTACACATCCTCAGCGCCATGCCCAGCTGCTCGATTGCCAGGACAAACAGCAGGGGGGACAGGGAGCACCCCTGCCTCGTTCCTCGATGCAGCCTAAAGTACTCCGACCACAGCCGGTTCGTGGACACACTCGCTACGGGGGCCTGATACAGTAATTTGACCCACCCTATGAATTCCTCGCCAAATCCAAATCTGCCTAATACAGGTACTCCCACTTCACCCGATCGAAGGCTTTTTCCGCATCCATTGCAGCCACCACTTCTGCATCCCCTCCTGAGGGCATCATGATCACGTTCAAGAGCCTCCGCACATTTGAGTTCATCTGCCTGCCCTTGACAAACCCCGTCTGGTCCTCATTAATCACCCCCGGGACACAGTCCTCAATTCTAGTGGCCAGGATCTTGGCCAACAGTTTGGCGTCTACATTAAGGAGCGATATCGGCCTGTAGGAGCCACACTGCAACGGGTCCTTATCTCGGTAAAGGATGAGCGAGATCAAGGCCCATGACATCGTCGGGGGAAGAGTTCCCCTTTCCTTAGCCTCGTTGAAAGTTCTCAGTAATATTGGGCTCAACAGCTCTGAAAATTTCCTATAGAATTCTACAGGATATCCGTCCGGTCCCAGGGTCTTGCCCGACTGAATACCCTCCAAACCTTTAACCAATTCCTCCAACTCAATTGGGGCCCCTAATCCCTCTACTAGCTCCTCCTCCACCTTCGGAAACCTCAGTTGGTCCAAGAATTGCTTCATCCCTTCCTTCCCCTCCGGGGGTTCTGACCCATACAATTTACCATAAAAATCCTTGAAGACCTCATTGATCCTTTCCGAGCTCAGGACCGTGTTACCCCCCCCCGTCCCTAATTCCCCCAATTTCCCTGGCCGCCTCTCTCTTCCATAGTTGATGCGCAAGCATCCTACTTGCCTTCTCCCCATACTTGTACACCGCTCCTTGTAACTTCCTCAACTGAGCCTCTGCCTTCCCTGTGGTAAGCAAGTCAAACTCCGCCTGCAGGCTCCGAGCTCCTTTAGCAGCCCCTCCTTGGTGGACTCTGCATACCTCCTGTCCACTCTGAGTATCTCTCCCACCAACCTCTCCCTCTCCATCCTATCCGTCTTCTCCCTGTGGGCCCTGATATAAATTAGCTCCCCCCTGATTACTGCCTTCAGCGTCTCCCAGACCACACTCACTGAAACCTCCTCTGTATCATTGGTCACCACATAGTTTTGGATACTCCTCCTAGTCCGCCCACAGACCTCCTTATCTGCCAATAGTCCTGCGTCCAGTCTCCATAGAGGGCGTCGGCCTCTCTCCACCCCCAGCCTTAACTCCACCCAGTGCAGAGCATGGTCTGAGACGGCAATGGCTGAGTACCCTGAGGTATTAGGCGGGTTGGTTTGACATTGACTGCAACTGGATGCAGGGAAGCTAGAAACAAACGTCTAACACGGTTTTATTTAAACTATGAACGGCTGTACATGTTCAGCTATGGGTTGACACTCTACTAATCCGACTGATGACCTCTTACTGGTTCGACCAGACTTACTAGCTACCACATGGCAATAATGTCCACTGACTTGTGCACTCTGACTGTCTCAGTGTCTGGGTCCCGAAAAGAGCGGGAGACTTAATGCCCTGTGGGCTTTATAGTGGTGGTGTCTTGTCTGGTGATTGGTTGTTCTGTGTTGTGTGTTCATTGGTCATCCTTTGTGTCAATCACTGCCTGTCTGCATCTCATTATATACATGAGTGGCTGTTATGACACTCTACCCCCTCCACTGTCGGGATTAGCGCCCTGCTCACCACAAAAAATTCGATCCGCAAGTACACTTTGTGGACACAGGAGAAGAAAGAAAACTCCTTTGCCCTTGACCGAGCAAATCTCGACGGGTCCACTCCCCCCATCTCGTCCATGAACCCCATCAGGACCTTGGCAGCTGCCGGCCTCTTACCCAATCTAGACCTAGACCGGTCCAGTGCCGGGTCCAGGACCGTGTTAAAGTCTTCCCCCCCCCATTACCAGACTGCATAACTCCAGATCTGGAATTTTACACAACATTCGCTCCATAAAGTCCGCATTGTCCCAATTCGGGGCATACACGTTCACTAGCACCACCCAGGCTCCCTGTAGCCTGCCACTCACCATAATATATCGACCCCCTTTATCCACCACAATACCCCCCCCCCCCCCCCCCCCCCGCCTCAAATGCCACCAGTTTGCTCACCAAGATTGCAACCCCCCGGTCTTCGCATCCAGCCCCGAGTGAAAGACCTGCTCCACCCATCCCTTCCTCAGCCTAGTTTGATCAGCGAGCTTCAGATGCGTTTCTCCTCTCCCCCCCCCCCCCCCCCCCCACCGACTAACCATCCCCTTTTTTAGGCCAGCCACGTGTCCACATCTCCCGCACACTCCAGCCCCCCCAGACGGAGCCTCCCTGTCCCGACTCCCCCTTTGACTCCAAAAGTTTCTTTCCCTACAGTCAGCAAAGCAGCACCCCCCTCCCCCCCTCGATCCCCCTCTCCCAAGTCAAGCATCCGCTTAACCTCACTTCCCCCCCCCCCCGCCCATTGCTCTCCCGTAAGTCAGCTGACTCATGCTGAGCCGCCTCTACCTCCAATTCCACTGTTGGCTCCCTCTACGGGTCTCCAACCTCCGTCCCCCCCACGCTCCACCCAAGCGAGGGAGAGAGAGAGCCCCCCCTTATTCCCGTGTGTCAAAAAGAAAAGCTCAGACAAACAAACAAAATTTGGGTGCTATCCCCAACGATGAGCGAATCCCCCCCACCCCGCAGAACAAAGGGGCAGACAAAAAACACAGGGGAAAACCAACATAACACCCCCCCCCCCTGCCCCCACCGCCCTACTGGGGTGCCCCAACAATATACAGCTGCTGTCCATTAGTTCAAGTCCAGCTTCTCGTTCTTAATAAAAGACCATGCCTCACATCCGGCATATCGAAATAGTGGTGCCGGTCTTGGTACGTGACCCACAGCCTCGCCGGTTGTAGCAGCCCGAACTTCACCCCTTTGCTGTGGAGGACCCCCTTGGCCCGGTTGAATCCCGCACACCTCTTGGCCAACTCTTCACTCCAGTCCTGGTAAATACGGATCTCACAGTTCTCCCACTTACTGCTTCGCTCCTTCTTTGCCCATCTCAGGACACACTCCTTGTCGGTGAAGCGGTGGAACCTTACCACCATAGCCCTCAGCGGCTCATTCGCCTTAGGCTTCCTTGCCAGGACTCTATCCAGCTCCAGGGACCGCGGGAAGGCCCCCACGCCCATCAGCGTTCCCAGCATCGTGGTCACATACGCACCCGCATCCGACCCCTCCACACCTTCAGGGAGATCCAGAATCCGCAGGTTCTGCCTCCTCAACCTATTTTCAAGGTCTTCCAGCCTCTCCTGCCATCTTTTGTGTAGAGCCTCGTGCGCCTCCACTCTAACCGCCAGGCCCAAAATCTCATCCTCTTTGTCAGAGGCCTTTTGCTGCACCTCCTTGATCGCCGTCCCCTGCATCTTCTGGGTCTCCACCAACCTTTCAATAGAAGCCTTCATAGGGGCCAGCATCCCCGCTTTTAGCTCAGTGAAGCAGCTCCTAAGAAACTCCTGCTGCTCCCGTGACCACTGAGCCCACGCTGCCTGATCCGTGCCGGCCGCCATCTTGCTTTTGCGCGCCCGTTCTCCTCTCTTCTCGAAAGCCGCTTTTTTGGTCGCCCCACTCCTGGTCCACTCCATACAGCGTTGGGGGGCCCTCAAATGTGTCCTTCCCACACCGGGAATCGTCGGTCAAGTGCCGCTGGAGCCCCGTACAAGCGCCAAAAAGTCCGTTGTCGGCAGGAGCTGCCGACCATGCTACCTACCCAAGCATAGCCGCAGCTGCGAACTATCCCTCCATCTTTAATAGGGTGATGGATGCAAAGGGGCTGGGAGGTGGAAATTGCTATCTGATTTTTTTCCACTCTTTTGATTATTTTCTGATTTGAATAAAAAGTAACACAATCAGTTAAAATCATATAAAAAGAAAATTGGATACACGCAGCCTATATATTACAGAGATTAAGTTCTAACAATAAGTTAGATACAGGGGCACAAAGAATATGTTGATAATCAGCAGCAGATTAATTTTCAGTAAACCTCAGTAATGGCAAGGTGATAATTAATCCTGTAACATGACTATCGTCACAAATCAAGGGGCACACAGACCACATTGAACCACAATCTCGCCCAAAGAAAAAACGATCAAAAGAAATCTGACAACGCACCCGCACAAACTGAAACTATTTGGGAATGGTTTTAAGATTTCAATCTAAGTCCAATATGAGGGTTTGTACTTGTAGCTGATCTGACCTCTCTAATGCTCTCTGACGTTATAGAACCCATCTAGGTACCTATGTAATTCCCTGTGTATATGCATGTACTGCGCAAAAACACTGAGACAGACCTTCCTGGAGAAGTAACTGCTTATTAGTGTACCATTGGGCGAGTAATTGCAGGGATTAAGCGATATTACTGTGGGCAGCACGGTAGTATAGTGGTTAGCACTATGGCTTCACAGCGGCAGGGTCCCAGGTTCGATTCCCGGCTTGAGTCACTGACTGTGCGGAGTCTGCACGTTCTCCCCGTGTCTGCGTGGGTGTGCTCTGGTTTCCTCTCACAGGTCCCAAAAGACACGTTATTAAGTAATTTGGACATACTGAATTCTCCCTCGGTGTACCTGAACAGATGCTGGAATGTGGCGACTAGGGGCTTTTCACAGTAACTTCATTGCAGTGTTAATGTAAGCCTACTTGTGATAATAAAGATTATTTTAAAAGTTATGTATTAAAAGTTAATTATTAAATTAAAAATTATTAATTAAAATTAAATTAATATTCCATGCGTTGCAAGTCTACAGAATTTGCACAGTGGTTGGAACTGCTGCTTCACAGCACCAGGATCCCAGGTTCGATTCCTGGCTTGGATCACTGTCTGTGCAGAGTCTGCGTGTTCTCTCCGTGTCTGCGGGGGTTTCCTCCGTGTACTCTAGTTTCCTCCCGCAAGTCCCGAAAGACGTGCTGTTAGGTCATTTGGACATTCTGAATTCTCCCTCAGTGTACCCGAACAGGCACCAGAATGTGGCAACTACGTTATTTTCACAGTAACTTCATTGCTGTGAGTGGCAGCACGGTGGTGCAGTGGGTTAGCCCTGAAGTCTCACCACGCCGAGGTCCCAGGTTCACTCCCGACTCTGGGTCACTGTCCGTGTGGAGTTTGCACATTCTCCCCGTGTCTGCGTGGGTTTCGCCCCCACAACCCAAAAATGTGCAGGCTAGGTGGATTGGCCACGCTAAATTGCCCCTTAATTGGAAAAAATGGATTGGGTACTCTAAATTTATTTTTAAAAACTTAATTGCAGTGTTAATGTAAGCCTACCTGTGACATTAATAAAGATTATTATTATTAGTAGTAGAAGGATGTAAATAGTTTACAAAGAGAGATTGACAGGCTAAGTGAGTGGGCAGATATTTGGCAAATGGAATTCAGTGTGGGAAAATGTAAGATGATTCATTTTGGAAGAAAGAATGAGAAAGTGGATTGTTATTTTAATGGAGAGAGGATGCAGGAAGCTGTAGCACGCAATGACTTGTGGGTTCTTGTTCATGATACCCAGGAAGCTGGTATACAGGTGCAGAAGCTAATTGGGGAGGCAACGGGAATGCTGGCTTTTATTTCAAGGGGGCTGGAATATAAAAGTAAAGAGGTGTTGCTGAAACTGTACAAGGTCCTAGTGAGGTCACATTCCGAATATTGTGCACAGTTTTGGTCCCTTTATTTAAGGAAAGCTATCTCATCGTTGGAGGCAGTACAGAGGAGGTTCACTAGGATGATCCCAGGTAAGGAGGGACTGCTACATGAGGAAAGATTAAACAGGTCTGTACTCCTTGCAGTTCAGAAGAATGAGCGGTGATGCTATTGAAACGTGTAAGACTCTTAGGGGTTTATCAGGGTAAATGTTGGGAGGATGTTTCCACTCATATAGGACCAGATGGCACAGTCGCAGAATAAGGGGCTACTTATTTAAGTCGGATTTGAGGAAGTTGTGGAGGCCGCGTCATTGAATATTTTCAAGGATGAGATCGATAGGTTTTTAATCAGAAAGGGAATTATGGGTCTCGGAGAGAAGGCAGTAAAGTGGACTTTAGGGTTTGATCAGCCATGATCTCATTAAATTGCAGAGCAGGCTCGATGGGCTGAATGGCTTTATCCGGTTCCTATTTTTTACGGTCGTATGGTCTAACAACTTTACATTTTCTCACATTATACATCATCTGTCAGACTTTTGCCCATTTTTATATCTAATAAACAAAAACAAAAATGTCGAAAGAAAATGGGGAAAGATTTGACAGCTTATTAAAAATAAAATTCCTTGAGCAGTTTCTCTCCTTGTGTTCCTCGCAGTGTCCAGGTGATTAATCTTTAATACCTGACACTTCAAGAATGTCCTGGAAGGTAGGCAACCTCGAGCCAGCACCACCCGGACCGCAGTGGAGGAGGGGAAGAAAAGAAGAAGTTGTGGATGGAGATGAGACATTGAAGCACGCTTCCACTCTCCCCACACAATAGTTTGTTTTTGCTTTTTAAACGAAGGTTTGACAGGTTGAACAAAGCGCGTCCCCATAATTGAGCTATAGTTCTGCAATAATCTTTCCGGGCCCACGCTTACTTCCCCGGGACCCAAAAATAAATAAATTGATAGTCTTCAATAAATCACGTCGGCAACTCTCTCTTTCCAAGGGTTTGACAGTGGAGAATTGACGATGGCGAGGGCAGTCCCATGTCAGCTTGTAATGAAAGCGTCCCTGGTCTCAGGCACCAGTACCAGCTGCCCGCGAGCACAATCTATCGGCATATGGACAAGGCCACTCTAATCTTCCACAAGGTCATTAACAAGAAGGTGAAAATTACACGCAGCCCACCAGCTGCGCTCTCCTGATTCCCCCCCCCCCCACCCCCCCCCATCACTCTACCCTCCTCCCCCCCCATGGGCAGCTGATTTGCTAACATTCCTTAAAGGGCACAGGCACACAGGTGTAAATATGACTTTGTGCACCAGGCCATATATATGTGGAGTGGATGCGACCTCCGCAGGCTATTTTGCCAAGTCTGAGGATGAGGGCATTCTAACACAACACAGTCGGTGTGGAGGGGATGCTTCCACTTCCACTATAAATATAAGGTGGTCGCTATTAAATCTGATCAGGAGTTCAGAACAGGTGCCGGAATGTGGCGACTAGGGGCTTTTCACAGTAACTTCATTTGAAGCCTACTTGTGACAATAAGCAATTTTCATTTCATTTTTCAGTTTCAGAAGAAACTGTTTCAGCCAGGGAGCTGTTAGAACGTGAAACTCACTGCCAAAGCAGAGATTGAGGTGAATATTATGTACACCTTTAAGCTGGGTAAGTGCATGAGAGAGAAAGCAACGGCAGGATATACTGATCGGTTGTGATGATGAAAAAGGGTGTGTTTAAGAGGATAGTGTGGAGCATAAACACCCGCATTATTCAGTTGGGTCGCACGGCCTGTTGCTGTGTTGCGCATTTTGGATAAACTAAAATCTACTCCTGATGCAACAATTCTAGTCTGTTTCCTTGTCAGGTTTATTTACTTCTGTTCCATAGTCTTCACACCTCCATGGGCACCAGCTGCCTTCCATCAGCGACCATTTTGTAATCTGGGAGCCCAGCCAGTTAGTATGGCTAACCAGCCATGGGAGGCATCACACTCTTTTCCTTACCCCCATTCCAACATATACACACTCAGTCCAACAGGTGTTATGGGAGAAAGAAATCACAAACAAAAAAATTCCTGGTTGACTTTTGCCATTTCAAGCCCATGCTTCCAATTGCCACCCAGAAATGACACCACAGCACCCCTCAGAAAATATCTCCTGAAGTATCAACCTAGATTTTTTTTATTCATTGCACATCCCTAATTGCCCTTGAGGGGGCAGTTAATAGTCAACCAAGTTGCTGTGGATCTGGAGTCACATGTAGGCCAGACCAGGTAAGGACAGGAGATTTTCTTTCCGAAGGGATATTAATGAACCAGATGGGTTTTGACAACAATCATTTAATGGCTGTCATTAGTCATTTAATTCCGGGTTTTATTGAATTCAAATATTCATCATCTGCAGTGGCGGGATTTGAACCTGGGTCCCTGGAGCATTACTCTGGTTTTCTTGTCCAGTGACAATACCACTATGCCACCATCTCCCCATAATTAGGTACTCAAGCGTTAGGGCTGGACTTGAACTTCTGACCCTCTGTCTTAATATGTGCCAATGTTACAAATTGAATCAAGCAGGGGTTTAACTGCAATGTAGACTTGAAAGCCCACAGGACTGACAGCATGTTTGGAACCATTGTTATTGCAGGAATTTCCTGAGTATGGCCATTTAGCATGGGGTGGAGCTATCACAGACAGTCCAGATGCAGATCTAGGTAGGAAAGAAGGGTGCAACGTAATTATGGTGTGTAATGCCTCAGTTTGCTCGATCATTTACACAGGATCTTTGCATCAATTGAATGTGTCACTGGGCACAAATATACAAGAAGTTCCATCTTAGCCAGTTTTGTGTCCTTGTCATGGAGCACAGTACCCACCCTGATAATCAAATCTGCCGGGTTTCCTGCCTGAGATAATTTTCAGCAATCTGCAAAGAATGTGCATGGATTGTCACTTGTGTAAGGTGGCAAATGGCTAAATATAAATGGTGCAAAAGTACTGTGTGCAGTAATGCTGCAGACCATCTGAATCGATAATGATAGGTCTGCTGATCTGTGAGCTGGGTCTTCTGGTGCTACCCGTGTCTTTCAGGTTCCAGTGCACTGCGCTGCTCATTGAACTGTTCTCTTCGGGAATCATGTCATCGCAAACATATTCATTCGATTAATGAGGCTGTCCCATTAACCTAAATACTTGGAACCCATCCAACCTTCAGGAAGCAGCTTCCTCAGTCCAGCTGAGTGCAATTTCTGTGACAATCCAAGGATTATGGGCAAATTAGACTTTCCTTCCTGTTCTTCAATCTGCACCTATTCTCATTTTCCACATTTAATTTCCTTTGCCCCTCTGCATCTTCTTCATGTTGTCTCTGGTCTGTACATTCTGACCAAAGCATTGTTAAAATTCTCTGCTGTACATACATAGGTTTGTTTGTGTGACAAAAATAATAGATTACAAATTTCAAAACCGTGTTTAATAGATTTGTCTTAAGGAAGAATGTTTATATGGAAGCAGAGCAGGCGGATGGAGTTAAGATCAACACAAGCTCATTGAATAGTGCAACAGGTCAGGGAGGCTGAAGAGAGTCTCAGGACGGGGTTGTCTGACTCTTCCCGCTGGCAGAGTCTTCTGGTCCTGTCAAATACCACCCGCCCCCCCCCCCAACCACGGCAGGTTCTCCAGTGGTGGCAGGACAGGTGAGGCACGCAAAATCTGTGGCCTGTTATGGGCCAGGCTTTAGAGAATCCCAAAGTGTATCATGGAGTTCACCTGACCCACAACTTTTAATAGATTGTGGTATGGGGAGCGCACGGCCCACTCTACAGGTGTGGTACAACAGAAAATGGACCCGCAGTGTTTTAAAACAAAACAATGTTTATTCCATGAACTCAAGTTAACCTTTCTAAAACAAACAGTGAATATCTTAGCAACCATTAATTCAAAGATAACCCCCAAAGAATATAACAATAAGTAATTGTTTGAGCTGTCCTTTTCACATCCAAAAGACTTAGCAAACCTTCAAACAGGAGCACATTAGGCTCACATTTAATACTGAGATCTTTTACAATTCTGAGTTCACCAAATTGTCCATAGATAGTTTTTGGATGGCAGAGCTCAACAACAGTGCAGCTCACTTTTAACTTCAGATTCAGCTCACTGAAAAACACAGACACACCCAAGCTCTTTCTCAAACTGAAACTGAAAAAGCAGAAGTAGAGCTCAGCTCCACCCACACTCTGACATCACTCCAGTAACATGAGCAGCTCCATTTCTTAAAGGTACATTTCTTAAACACCCATTTCTTAAAGGGTACTCCCACATGACAGGCCAACGTCGAGAAACCTACACCACCGGAAAACACTCTGGGGGTGGCTGGGGGGGAGGGGGGTGGACCAGAAAATACAGCCATTAGGCTTATTGTAGCCCAGAAGGAAGCCATTCAGCCCATTTACTCTACAGCCTACTCCTGTTACCTTGTTCCACATTTGCCTCATACTTGGCACATTCCCCGTACAGTTTTGCTGCTGCGGTTCGTTAAACTTTGCTTCCTCGTCGTCGCTGTCCTGCAAGTTTCTATTCTCCAGCCTTTATTGTTAATGGAAGAGGTTATGGTGTGTTTTGGGTAGTCGGCTCTGCAGGCGTAAGGCTTGGGAGTAAGCGTTCGATCTATCAAACAAACTGAAGAAGACGGTTAGTGTTAAATTACATAGAATATATAGAACAGAAACATGCCCAACCCACCTGTGCTGGTGTTTATAGTCCATAGAAGTCTCCTCCCATTTTCATCTAACTCAGCCCAGCCTTTCAGGAGACATTGTACCTCCTGACATGAAGGTGTCTTCGCGTGTAGACCTTCGACTCACGCCGTATCCACTTGCGCATGCACAATTTGCCCAATCAGCTGAGTATATATTAGCACCAAGAAGAGTTCAACTTCACTTCAATGTTGCATCTTTTCTTCAGCGGTAATCAGATACAGGATTTGATGAATTATTAAGAATTAAACAATTACAATGCTACAAACCATACAGGGTGTGGTGATATGCCTGTGAATAATATTGCATACACTCAGCAATGTGACCTCCCACCAGCAGGTGGCGTCAGACATCAGTCATGTGACATCCGGCTACTGACAGTTGGTAGTAAGGTGTACACAAGGACAGTCGCACATTGGGTAGTTCCAGAGCAACCTAGTCTGTATAATATTCTGTATCTTATCCTGCCACGTGTTAACTAATAAAACATCATTATAAGTAAGTCATCAGTAGTTCTGTGTTTGAATCATTTGAAGGACAAGGCAACAGAACACAACACAAGGTAGGTCATTAAATAGCAGGATACTGATTTCTTACCAGCCTGCAGAGCAATCTTTACTGCAGGAAATTGAGGAGGAAGTATGAGATCGAATGGATAGTGTTGATTAACGGTGTATGAAGATTAAGAATAAAATAGAATGAAATCCCTACAGTGCAGAAGGAGGCCATTCAGCCCATCATGTCTGCACCGACCCTACCAAGAGCACCTGACCTAGGCCCACTCCCCCACCCTATTCCCGTAACTCCCATCTTAACCTGAACTTCTTTGGACACTGAGGGGCAATTTAGCATGACCAATCCACCTAATCTGCACGCCTTTGGACCGTGGGAGGAAACCGGAGCACCCCGAGGAAACACACGCAACACGGGGAGAACGTACAAACTCCCCACAGACAGTTGAAATGTTGGAATGGAACCCAGGTCCCTGGCACTGTGAGGAAGTGAGGCCGCAGTGCTAACCACTGTGCTATCGTGCCACCCTGATAGAAAGTAATAATATGGTTGAAAGTATATCATTGAGTTTTAAATATGTTATGGTATAGGACAATTAAATTAATAAGGATTAAACAAAGTAAATGTAATCGGGGTGTGGAAAGAAATTGGGAATTAACCAAAGTCTGTATTATGTGGTGTAATAGGAAATATGGGCTATACCATTAATGTAAGCTCAGTTGGCAGGACAGCTGGTTTGTGATGCAGAGCGATGCCAGCAGCGTGGGTTCAATTCCCGCACCGGCTGAGGTTATTCATGGAGGTACTACCTTCTCAACCCTGCCCCTCGCCTGAGGTGTGGTGATCCTCAGGTTAAATCACCACCAGTCGGCTCTCCCCCCTCAAAGGGGAAAGCAGCCTAGGGTCATCTGGGACTATGGTGACTTTACTTTTACTTAATAGACAGGATTCCCCGTTCCTGAGACTCGGGCGGATTCCCTGGCCGCATCCGCCTGGAGACCGGAGAATCCCGCCCGAGGTCAATGGACTTCTCCATTGTCCGTGGCTAGTCTGTGGCGTTCTTGCGGCGGACGGGGTGGAAGAATCCAGCCCTAAGTGTTGATGCTGGGGCAGGATTCGTGGACTTCCACGATGGCAAAACTGGCGCTCATTCTGGACTGATTCAGCGACTGTGGAGGGGTTAGCACCGACGCCAGATGGAACACGATCGATTCCAAGGTGAAACGGTGCGGGATTCGTCAGATCCGAGATTGGCACTCAGGAGTCTGACAAGTTGCAGCCGCATATACTCACTTCACTCCCCACACACACCGTTCCAGCCAATGAGATGCCACTGGTTGTGCTGGAGCGCGCCCATACAGTTGATGGGTCAGTTGAGGCCAGAGGGCACTTAGAGGGGTGACCTGAGGGGACACCTATACGACCCATGGCCCTAAGTTCACAGTGGCAGTCAGAAGCACACATAGCTGCATTGTTGCCTTGCAGGCCATGGTTCTTTGCCCGTCCACCCCACCCCAAAACCCACCACGCTACTCCCCCTGCCCTGGCAGTAACCTCCTGGCCAGCGCTACAACTGTCAGAAAACTATGGCGATGATGGACACTTTCTGTACCCCCTCTCTCTCCCTCAGCAGCCACCAAGCCAGTTTCATGATTTCTAAAAGCACAAGTGAATCGCGCCATCAGGAATTCGGCCCATCGGAATCGGAGCATCGCGGACGCTCCGCAGAATACCGGGGCAGGCCCGCTAATGATATGTAAACAGTGTTTACTGTACGTGTGTTCCGGACCACATTGACGCCGCTGTCGAGGTGACGGAGAATTACGATTTGGCGTCAAACTGGCGGCATCCACGATTTTGGCACAGGCACCTGTTCTCCACCCAATCGCGTTTCCTGATTTCGGCGTCAGCCAACGGAGAATCGCGCCCACCGTAACTCCACATGGGTGTGAAATGCACCCTTTGTAGTTACAGCATCACCAAGTGCCGCCTTCAGCATATCTTTGTCGTCTAGTTTCTGTTGACTGGTTTCCCACTGAGAGCATCCAAGCAATTTGCCACCAACTGCTTCCTGTGGTGCGAGTTCCACATGCTGACTTGTGTTCTGAGTAAAGAAATTTCTCCGTTTGTTCCTATTGGCTCATTAATAACTACCTTGTATTTTATGGCCCCAATTCATTGGGCCCGATCAAACCGAATGGGAACAGAGTCCCAGAGCGAGCGTGTTGAGCTGCGTGTTTTCCGGAACTGATGGCGCCGAGAAACGCATCGCTATCTAACGTGACTCCGGTTAGATGCGGGGCCTCAGCGGGGAGCACGGTGCCGGAGCCGCACTTAGTCCCATTTCCTGCGCCGAGGAGTCCTGCTCCCAGAACTCCTCAGTGCAGGGAGCGATCAGGACGCCATTTTTAAATGGCATCCCGATCTTTCAACCCTCCCCCCCCCGACATGACCCCCAAAGCCCCAACTCACCTTTAAAGGGGGTCCTCAAGCACCCCACATGGCACCCCCAGCCCAATCCCTGCAAAAATGCCAGCCTGGCACCCTGACAGTGCCCTTGCCAGTGCCACCTTGGCAGTGCCAGGCTGCCACCCAATGGCACTGCCAGGGTATCACCTTGCCAAGAGGGCATGCATCTGTGGGCCTCCTCCCCTGGGAGACCCCCACCAGTGCTGTTCCATCTGGTCCCCATTTGTGTGGACCAGTACTGAACAGCACTCACCCGAGGTCTCCAAGGCAATGGGGAAGATCCCAAATCCCTGGTTACCTCAGGGAACTGCAGACTAGCTGTCTCGCTCTAATATGCAGATTTGCCAAAAAGTAGTCCCACCCACAAAGGGCGGGATTCACTTTGCGACATTTCACAAGATCGCGTTAGATCTCGCGAGCTGTAGTGAGCCGGGTAGATCCCCAGGGCGGGGTTTCGTGGCATTTACCAGTCACGTTACTGACTTTCAGGCACAACGTGACCAGTAGATTACGCCCATTGCATCAATCAAATCAAATTAGATAGATGTCTTTCGGGAAAAATAAACATTCTGGGATCCAGTGCATGAATAATTTGAGACCTGCCATGATAAATGCAGTGTGTACTTGAATCTGAACTCACTCTTGCTGCTCTGCCACTGTTTAACGTTTGATGGGCAGCTTGGCATTAATTGTTGGATCTCAGGCAGCCACTTCCATTTCGCTAACATATTTTACTTCTGGCATTTCTTGATTGATATCAAAGGGAGCATTTAAAATGTTCTTCTCTTCCCGTCATGGCAGTTGCTCATTATGTGTCACCATGCTGTCTCTCAGACATCATGCCATTACTCCAGAATATTTGTTGCAGCAAATACTCCGCGCCAACTTGGCATCACCAAATGATTCATCTGCTAATCTGACTGGCACTCTGACAATCAGCTTCTTGCGATCTTATAACAAGTGGGCAATCCTCAATGGTGACAATGACCACCAGTAACTGACAACCACATCACATTCTCATGGAAAAGCACAACCCAGGAAGCCATTTAGTCGCTAATGCCTGTGTCACCTCTTTAGAAGAGCTATCTTACTCCAATTACCACCCCACCCTCCCTCCCCACACCCATTTCAACTTGCCTTGCACATTTTATTTTTACATAAATTTAGAGTACCCAATTATTTTTATTTTCCAATTAAAGGCAATATAGCGTTGCCAATCCACCTAACCTGCACATCTTTTGGGTTGTGGGGGTGAAACCCAAGCAGGCACGACGTTGCCTTGCACATTTCACCTTTCTGCGTCTATATCTAACTCCATTTTGGAAGTTCTGGCAAGTCTTCCCATCTCGTTAGGACATTTTTTAACTCCCAGCAGAAAGCCAGTGTGAGCGGATGTCAATCCGGCACCAGGGTCTTTGTCATACTTCAGCACCGCCCATTCCGGACAGCTGACTATTCACCCATTTGGGGCCAGGCAGTCTGGGGGGGGGGGGGGAGATGTTGCACTTTCTCAAGGAGGCTTTGAGGGTATCCTTGACGTGGTTCCTCTGCCCAACTGGGGCTCGCTTTCTGTGTTGAAGCTCCAAGTGGAGCACCTTTTCGGGAATCTCTTATCAGGCATGCAGAGAACGTGGCCCGCCCAGCGGAGACGATCGCCCGGGGTCAAGGCTACACTATTGGGGTTGTTGGCTTGAGCGGGAACACTGATGTTGGTGCACCTCTCCTGCCAATGGATTTATAGGATCTTGCAGAGGCAGCGCTGGGGGTACTTCAGGGTTTTGAGGTGCCTTCTGTACGTGGTCCATGTCTGAGTCATATAGAGTGGGTATCACTACTACTCTCACACCATGAGCATGGTGCCGTATGAGGTTCTGGTCTTCAAATGCTCCCTTCCTCAGGCGATCAAAGGCTGTACTAGCATACTGACGGCAGTGTTGAACTTCGTTGTCGATGTTTGCCCTTGTTCACAGTCGGCTCCCAAGCATGGAAAGTAGTATACACCCTCCAAGGTCTCACCATGGATTTTGATAACCAAGGGGTAGTTCTGAGTGGCAGAGGCAGGTTGGTAGAGGACCTTTGTCTTACAGATATTTAATGAAAGCCCCATGCTCTCGTTTGTCTTGATGAAGGTATTGATGATGGCTTAGAGCGCAGTCTCCCAGTGGGGGCAGGTGCAAGCATCGTCTGCATTCTGGCAGAGGATGGGTTAACCTTGGATCTGGCCTGCAAGCGGTGGAGGTTGAACAGATTCCTGTTTGTTCTGCAGTTTAGCATCACTCCAGCGGGGAGCTTTCTGAGGGTGAAATGGAACATTGCAGCAAGGTAGATCGAGAAAAGGGTTGGTGCGATGTCACAGCTTTACTTGACCCCCAGTCCGAATGTGAATTGGGTCTGCGGTGGACCTGTTGGTCGGGACACCTTGTCCATGTCATTGTGGAGCAGGCAGAGAATGGTGACAAACTTTAGGAGGCAGCTGAAATGGAGGCGGATGCTCCAAAATCCCTCACTGCTGACAATGTCAAAGGGCTTTGTGAGGTTAAATAGGCCATGTACAAGGGTTGGTGCTGTTCCCTGCATTTCTCCCCTGTCGTTGCCTTGTGGTGAAGATCATGTCCTCATGCAACAAAACACAACAGCCAGTTTACACATAACAAGCCCCCATGGACAGCAAGGTGACGGTGACCAGATGGTCGGTTTTAGTGATGTTGGTTGAGAAATAAGTATTGGCCAGGACACCAAAATAAACTCCCTTGCCCACTTTTGAAATAGTGCCATGGGATAAAACCATAAGACCATAAGACATAGGAGTCAAACTAGGCCATTCAGCCCATCGAGTCTGCTCCACCATTCAATCATGGCTGATATTTTCTCATCCCCATTCTCCTGCCTTCTCCCCATAACCACTGATCCACTTAGGAATCAAGAACCTATCTATCTCTGTCTTAAAGACACTCAGTGATTTGGCCTCCACAGCCTTCTGCAGCAAAGAGTTCCACAGATTCACCACCCTCTGGCTGAAGAAATTCCTCCTCATCTCTGTTTTAAAGGAACGTCCCTTCAGTCTGAGGCTGCGCTTTTGGCTTCTAGTTTCGCCACCTAGTGGAAATATCCTCTCAACATTCACTTTACCCAGGCCTCTCAGTATCCTGTAAGTTTCAATAAGATCCCCTCCTCATCCTTCTAAACTCCATCAAGTACAGAACCAGAGTCCCCAACCACTGCTCATATGACAAGTCTTTCATTCCGTGGAACATTCTCGTGAACCTCCTCTGGATCTTCTCCGAGGCCAGCACATCCTTCCTTAGATACGGGGCCCAAAACTGCTCACAATATTCGAACTGGGGTCTGGCCAGGGACTTATACAGCCTCAGAAGTACATCCCTGCTCTTGTATCCTAGCCCTCTCGACAAGAATGCTAACATTGCATTTGCCTTCCTAACTGACAACTGATCCTTTATATTACGGGTTCGAAGGTGGCCTCAGTTTAATGTCTCATCATCAAAAAGTGGCACCTCTGACAGTGTCGCACTCCCTCAGCAAGATGTTATGCTAAATTCTCTGAAGTGGGTCACTTTACCTTGGAGAGGGGCAGAAATTCCAGGTCTGGAGATAGGGATTACCTGGTAGGAGATAGGAGGAACCAACTGGTGCAGCAATTCTGCATCCAGTTTCATTGAGGAGAGGCTTCATTTACAACCCTCAGGGTCATGTTATCATGTGGCGGGCAGCACGGTGGCACAATGGGTTAGCACTGCAGCCTCACGGCACTAAAGTCCCAGGTTTGATCCCGGCTCTGGGTCACTGATCGTGTGGAGTTTGCAAATTCTCCCCGTGTTTGCGTGGGTTTCGCCCCCACAACCCAAAAATGTGCAGAGTAGGTGGATTGGCCACGCTAAATTGCCCCTTAATTGGAAAAAATAATTGGTTAATCTAAATTTATTTTTTTTAAATGTTATCATGTGGCTAGATATCGGGCCTTGTTCGGGAACATGGAGCACGCTTATGGCAGGCGTGGATGATTCTGAATTAGAAAGGAATACCAAGTTAATTTCGTAACTGACTGAACTCCAACAATCAGGGAAGAAGGTGAGAGGACTGAAGGGGAAGCTAAAGTACGAGAAGCTTGATTCTGTTTCCTTACAGCACGAGTTCCAAACAGTTAGCGATGTCATTATATAGCCAGCATGCACGTTGCTTAGTCCAATGTTTCCTATTTTTATCCTTCGCCTATTCAGCTGATGAAAAATCTCAATATATTGAAATAGCTTCAAGTGCTGTCCCTCATTTTTCTCATAAACATATGCCTGGAAATGTACTCTAACTGACAGCTATAAATAATAACATTTCTACACAGTCAATAAATTTTGCAATGTTAACAGAGCCTGGAGCATTTTCATATATTTTATCAATGTTGTACAATTTCATTGGAGTTTCTCTATAATTTGAGTATTTCAGCATTTGGTCTCTGATATTTTTGTATATGTTCCAACAGTCTATGGACAATCAATATTACCTGTAAGGTCTAAGACATACATGCTGGAGTTGATCTGGACTTGGTGTGGGCTTAAGATGGACAATAACAAGTTGGCAGCCTGCGTTTCTTCACACACAGTTTTTATTCCTCCTGTGGTAGCCTTAAGACGGAGGGGCCAAGTGAGCTTGTCCCAGATAACAAGTCACACGTGGCTGACCGATAGAAGACAAAGAGTTGTTATAAGAGGGACATTTTCAGGATGGCAACCTGTAACTAGTGAAGTGCCACAGGGATCACAGCTTGGGCCACAATTATTTACTTTATATATTTTTTAAAATAATTTTATTAAGGCATTTGTATATACATTAAACACCCTCCCCCTCCCCCACTGAAGAAGTCGACGAATGGCTTCCATCTCTGGACAAACCTATCAACTGACACTCTTAAGACGAACTTAAGTTTTCTCTAGCCCTAGGAACTCTGCCAGCTCGCTCATCCACACCCTCTATTGCCAAGGCAAAAAGCAGCAGGGAAAGTGGGCACGCCTGCGTAGTCCCATGTTGTAGCCCAAAGTACCCAGACTCACTACCGACACCCTATACAACAACGGGACCCAGTCCACAAACCCCAACCCGATCCAGAAACGTTCCAGCACTTCCCACAGATTCTTCCATTCCACCCGATCGAACGCCTTCTCCTCGTCCATAGCGACCTCCGCCTCCTGTCCCACCGGGGGCATCGTTATCACGTTAAGTAATCGCCTAACGTTCACCGACAGATGCGTCCCCTTTATAAACCCCATCTGGTCTTCCCCTATCACCCCCGGCACACCGCCCTCAATTTGTGAGGCCAAGATTTCTGCCAGCAGTTTGGCATCCACATTTAGCAGTGATATCGGTCAGTTGGACCCACACTGCTCCGAATCCTTATCCTTCTTCAATATTAAGGATATCGAAGTATGTGATAACATAGGGGGGGCAGTTCCCCCTTATCCCTCGCCTCGTTGTATGCCCTTACCAGCAAGGGCCATTTACTTTATATATTAATGACTTGGATGAGGGAAGTGAATGTGCAATTTTGTGGATGACACGAAAATGGGTGAGAAGGCAAATGGTGAGGGTGGCATAAAGAGTATACAGAAGGATAGAGACAGGTCAAGTGAGTGGGGAAAAACTTTGAAGATGAAATATAATGTAGGAAAATGTGAATCTGTGCACTTTGGTAGGAAGAATAAATGAGCTGAATGATTTTTAAATAGAGGAAGACTGCAGAAAACTGCAGCACAGAATGATTCGGGGTCCTTGTGCCTAAGTCACAAAAATGTAACATGGAAGTTCAGCAGGTAAGTGGGAAGGAAAATAGAACATGGCCTTTATTTCATAGTGAATGGAATATAAAAATAGGGAAGTCCTGCTAAAATTATACAAGACACTTGTTAGTCCAACCTGAAATACTGTGAATAGATTTGGTCCCTTTATCTCAGGAAAGATATACTGACATTGGAGGTGGTCCAGAGAAGGTTCTCTTGGTTGATCCCTGGTATGGAGGGATTTTCTTATGAGGTGAGGTTGAGTGGGCTGGATCTGTACTCATTGGAGTTTAGAATAATGAGAGGCGACCTTATTGAGACCTCTAGGATTCTCAGGGGGTTTGACAGGGTAGATGCTGAGAGGTTGTTTCCCCTTGTGGGAGAGTCTAGGACAAGAAGGCATAATCTCAGAGTAAGGGGTTGTAGTAATCCACGGGAGGCAGGAGTTTTGTCACCACACCAATATTTATTTACAATAACGATATTACAGGAGCAGCTACAAACAGTGCTGCTAGCAGTCCAGTCAACTTAAGACTGGCTCACAAAGCCTACACAGGTGATTATATGGGCCCCCTCAATGAGCTATCATTGAGGGAGCTCATACTCCAAATGGCCAACCAATAAAGCCAATTGGAGTTCATTACAGGGGTCACCCATTTAAACAGAGATGAGGAGGAATTTCTTCTCTCAGAGGGTAGTAAATCTGTGGAATTCTTTACTGCTGGGTCCTTAGGTGTGTTCAAGGCTGAGATAGACAGATTTTCAATCGGTCAAGGAATCAAGGGTTATGGGAAAGCCTGTCCACCATCTGCAAGGCACAAGTCAGGAGTGTAATGGAATACTCTCCACTTGCCTGGATGAGTGCTTGGAGGGTCAGGTCGATGAGGTGAAGGAAGGTTTGTGCAGCCTCTCCGACGCCTTGACTACGTGACTGCGTGGTCTCGGTGGAGTCTCTCGATGTGTTCGCTGCCCCCCTGAATGTATCTTCTCCATTTTGGCTGGTGACAAGCGAGGGACTCCCATGAGTCTGTGAGGATGTTCAACCTCTTCAAGGATGCCCTTTGGACATCTCTAAAGCATTTCCACTGTCCTCTTGGCAGGATGGATTTCTGGGTGAAGCGGTTGCTCCAGAACTCCGGTGTCAGGCATACAAACAACCCATCGCGCCCAGCGGAGCTGGTTCTGAGTGGCAGACGCACGCAATATTGTGTATTAAAATGAGTGAATAACATCATTCCATTTTCAAGTGCATTAAAAGCTGCTCTATAAGGATGTGTCTGGAAGGGGCTGGTTTAGCACAGTGGGCTAAACAGCGGGCATGTAATGCAGAACAAGGCCAGCAGCGCGGGTTCAATTCCTGTACTAGTCTCCCCAAACAGCCGCTGGAATGTGGCGACTAGGGGCTTTTCACAGTAACTTCATTGAAGCCTACTTGTGACAATAAGCTATTATTATTATGTGTCTATGGGAAAGCCAATTACTGGCACAATGGTGTTAACATTTGGGTGCAGTACCAGTTCAGCCTTTAGGTGGCACTATGATAGATTTTCAATGTCCACATTATTTTAGTTGCTGGATAGCAAATAACAATCTATTGAGAATTGTTATTTAAAAAAGTAAGATAAATCTGCCTGCAATTAGAAGTTGTAACGACTGAGAATTATTATTGAACTGTCTACATTTTTGAAAGTTTTGCTGAAGTAGGCAGCAAGCAACTTGATAAAGAAAGGCGAAAAGTAAAATTTGAGTTAAATGTTGAGTCTTCTTTTAATATGTGTGCATACTAAATTATTCCTAAATTAAATGATACCTACAGGATTGGAGCAATCCGTCCACCCTGAGTCTCACCGAATATGAGCTCCAGGTTTGGAACTGACACAGCAGAACCTGCTGGGATCTGATGTATATAGTAAATATAATTGCTTTGCAATAAGCCAAGATTTATTTTTACTAACTCGGTTCGGTCTCATTTGCGGCCTACTGAACTGGCGACGAGGATAAAACTGGATTACTGTCGACGCTGCTGCACTGTCAGGTGGACCACTTCCTTTCCTCTACTGGACTAAGGTTGGAGAATTTATTTTTTAAACGAATATGTCTTTTTTTAGAAGACTGGACGTGTTCGACACAAGCTTAGAGAATTGGACACAGAACGCAAGCGTTACTTTTTTGGGTGAACACTATCACAGATAATGATAGATTGACAGTAATATTACTAACTGCCTGTGGAGCACATACTTATGGAGTGATAAAAAGTCTCACATATCCTGCCGTTCCGGACACTAAACCTTTTGAGCAATTGATAACCCAACACTTCAACCCGAAGCCATCTGTTTTAGTGCAGAAAAAATAACTTTACAGCACCCAATTCATTTTTTCCAATTAGGGGCAATTTAGCGTGGCCAATCCACCTACCTTGCACATCTTTGGGTTGTGGGGGCGAAGCCCGTGCAAACACGGGAAGAATGTGCAAATTCCGCACGGACAGTGACCCAGAGCCGGGATCGAACCTGGGAGCTCGGGGCCGTGAGGCAACAGTGCTAACCACTGCGTCACCATGCTGCCCTCAGAGATACCATTCTAACACGGCAGAGAGGACCCCTGGAGAGTCTGTAACTGAGTTTCTGACGAGGCTACAAAAACTAGCCGAATAGTGTGAATACGGAACTTCCCTTTCTGAAATGCTGTGCGACCATTTGGTCTGCGGCTACTGAAGATAAGCGACACCACCAATCATCTCCTTAAACCCTTATCCCCTGACAACCTCAATATCAACTGTGAGGAGCTGGTGGGCTCACTCAGATTGTCTGTTCAGCTGCTTTATTAGCTTTGCCTTTTCCATTGCCTTACTCCAGACCAAACATCCACCACACCCCAAGCTCTGATCCTGCACCTTCCTCCAGTTTCTCTACCCTCTTCTCTCAATGCCTCTCAATGCTCATTTTATCCGCAAAACCCACTTGGTGTTTCCACTAAATCACTGATTGCCCTATTCTTAATAGTACTTCACTGTAAAACGATCGAAACTATTTCTGCTGATCAGCCGCAGTTTGGCCTGG
Source organism: Scyliorhinus canicula (assembly GCF_902713615.1). Taxonomy (NCBI): domain Eukaryota; kingdom Metazoa; phylum Chordata; class Chondrichthyes; order Carcharhiniformes; family Scyliorhinidae; genus Scyliorhinus; species Scyliorhinus canicula. The sequence goes on from NC_052166.1 coordinate 62,497,409, forward strand.
AACACAATTGTGATGTACGCCTGCCGACTTGGGCTGTCCCTTTAAGGCCAAGAGTCTAAATACTCACATAGTGGGAATATTTAGAGGCTAGTTGATCTTGCTGTAAAGAGTTGCAATATATTGACAATCGCTTGGCTTGACGCTTTGAGGACAGACCAGGTCATCTTAATGGCGAAGAAGTGATAGGAAATTACTGTGTTTTGCGCATTGTGTAAGTGAAGAATGGTTTTCAAATTGTTTTATTGTGACTTGTTGGTGTATGTTGACTGACAATTGCATTGACGCAGGCCTACATGTCTATATATTATGTATATGCATATATATATATATGTATATGTTTATGTAGGAGTATTTGAAAATCAATGGAACTAGGTTTTAGCTAAATGATCATGCAAAATGGGGCTGCATTTATAAATGTGTATAAATTGGTTCTATGAAAACTGATTTTTCTGAGAAATACTAAATAATAATGTGAAATGGATATTATGCATCCATTGTGCAAATGGAAATCGAGTGAGAGAGAGACTTAAAGCAGAGACTCTTAAGGGGAGATTTTATAGAGGTGTTTTGTAGGTTTTTTTGATGAGGGCGAATAAGGAGTAATTGTTTCCATTGTCAAAGGGATGTGAGGGAGGAAATCTCGGGGAGTCGCCGTTGAGGAGATATAAAACCAGCGAGTTGTTGTGATCTGGACTGACTGCGAGGACGATGGAAGCAGATTTAGTATTAACTCCCAAAAGGATAAATATTTGAAGGGGAGGCAACTATTCAGGTAAAGGGAAAGAACAGGAGGAATAGGACTAATTGGATATCTCAAAGAGTCAGCACAGTGGGCTGAATGGTCTCTTTCTGTACTGTATGATTCTATATTTACATATATAACAGGTGGCTGGATATATATCATCAGTTCCACACTATCAAATTTAGAATTATGTTGTTTCCTACAGTAAACGATTACCATTAACTTAGATTTCAGATCACTTCTTTTATCTTTCTAGGATATGTTCCGTACCACCCTCCTTGGACAGGCGTCGGAATGTGGCGACTAGGGTCATTTCACAGTAACTTCATAGAAGCCTACTCGTGACAATAAGCAATTTTCATTTTCATTTTCATGTATCCGATTGTACTGACACTGACGCAATGGATTATATTGTCTGCTGAAGGTACTGGGTTCAATATCCAGTCAGCTGAATAGCCTGGGCGGTAATTTGGACATTGGATGGGATATGGCCCCACTATGATGCCTATTGTTGTCAACATAGCCCAGCGATATTCATGACTGCATTCTGATGGGTCGTCACTGTAATAACTCCACCAAGGCCAGGCTTCATACAGGACTCTTGTTCATTCGAACAACAAAAAGAACTGTACAGTGCTTGCGTCCCAGCCCAGGAACAATCTGGAATTCCAGTCCGAGTCTGGGTCACGGGTTTAAATCTCCTATTGGGAGAGCCGCTGCCCGCTCAATAGAAGAACCCGTATTCCATCGATTGATCTTTGACAAAGAGTCTTCCAGGCTCGAGACGTTAGCTCCCTTCCCTCTCCACAGATGCTGTCGGACCTACTGAGATTGTCCAGCATTTTCTGCTTTTGTTTGGGATCAATTGACAATCCTCTGCGGTTGTCATAACAGCCACTTTTGCTTCGAGGCTCCTGTTCGAATCAATGTGTTTAGAAATTCAAGAGGGGGCTTGGGGGTAGAGAGCAGGAGATTGGCCACCAAATAATTAAAACGCACCCCAAGCTCGGAGAAGAGATTTTGTTAAACAAATAAAAATATCGGGTTTTCTGTGCTCCGGCAGTGAACTCTTTACATAAATTTCTGTCTGAATGATTAAAAATCCTGCTTATTTTATGGATGAAGTCATGATAGCAGAATTGTATCTTGTATTATGATTAATAATCAGTACAATTGGCATCCAGCCTGTCAGCCACCCTGCAAATTATGAGGTAGTATTGAAATAAATAATGCAATGAAAGTCAAAGTGGTTGACCCGACGTTGACCTTTCCCTACCAGCGCAGGTTATCAACATAAAGTTTGCAAAGCACTTTCATCTAGCTGGGAGTAAGAGGAACCTGTGAGTATTGCAATAACTAAATCCCACTCACTGAATGGGCAGTGCTATCGTCTTGCTTGTTCAACTCATTCCTCACAATGAGGAGTGACAGGCCACATTGAAGAGCAAATAATGAGAGATTTCCTTCATTAGGTTCGCCTAACCCCTTCCCAGGATGACTTGATTCAGTTCAGCCAATGCCCAGGGCCCCTTGGCATTCTCCTCTCCCGAGGACAAAATGTTTGTGGTTAAAATTGCGGCCACGTTAACCCTTTGTTTGCTGAATTCACTTTTTCAAAATTATGTCTGTTCTGACCACAGACAAATGTAATTCGGCCACGACCAATCAGACCAAAGCAAAGTAACCATTAGATGAGGGCGGCACTGTGGCAGTGTGGTTAGCTCAGCTGCCTCACAGCGCCAGGGACCCGTGTTCAATTCCGGCCTTGGGTGGCTGTGTGGGGTTTGTACATTCTCCCTGTGTCTGCGTGGGTTTCCTCCCGGTCTCCGGTTTCCTCCCACAGGCCAAAGAGGGGCAGATTAGGTGGATTGCCGCAGTTCGATTCCTGTACCAGCCTCCCCGGACAGGCGCCGGAATGTGGCGACTAGGTGCTTTTCGCAGTAACTTCATTGAAGCCTACTCGTGACAATAAGTGATTTTCATTTCATTGGCCATGATCAATTGTCCCTTAATGTCCAAAGATGTGTAGGTTAGGTAAGGGACTATTTGGATAGGACAGGGGAGTGTTGTTGGGTGGAGTGTTGTTTCAGAGGGTCAGTACAGACTCGATGGGCCGAATGGCCTCCTTCTGCTCTGTAGGGATTCTATGGTTCTATGAAATTACTGCGGATGCTTTGTCAAAGCTTTGACAAAGATGCATCCAGACTGGAAACGTTAGTTCCCTTCTCTCTCCACAGGTTCTGTCAAACCTGCAGAGATTGTCCATCATTTTCTGTTTTTGTTGCAAAGCATCTCCAGCAATATGTAACAGGTCACTTAATTGTCTTCACACCCCCCCCCCCCCCCCCCCGCCCCAGTACTTTCTGAAACGGATGTCACTGTGCATTGTGTATCCTCACAAATGACTTTGCAGCTTATGTCCCTGTGATATGCCTCCTTTTGTCTGAATTGTTTCCTCTCTCTGATACTTGTGCCATTGCAGGTGACTGCCTTGTCCATGTATCAGTACACCCTTGTCTCTGAAAATCTGCTGCTTGTAAATAGAAGCAAAGGGCTGAGGGATGAAGACCATTTGCACTTCATGAGGTGAACCACAGGCATATATTGTTGCTTTGGGAAGTGTGCAAGCAATGAAGTAACTCAAGCCGACATACACATGTGTAACTAAATGCTAACCATCCATTATTCTTTCTGTAATTATGTCACTGGTGTCATGGGGTCATGGATCCTGTGAACTGTGGATTTATGTCCACTCTTGTGACTTTCACCAATCTGGGTAACAAACAGCATTCTAGGACATTAATAAGGATTTATCTACACTCAGAGTGATCACAGGCATTGATAGCCCAACACACGTTGCTTTATTCGTTGCTCTCTTTGCCCCAAGTATGGTGTATGTGTTGCCGCTGGCTGCTCCCTCTGAGGTACCAACCTTCATCAATCTTTCCTGCAGGTCACTGCCAGTTTGGTGTTTGTACTGTCAACGTATTGGCCATTCAACTCTGATATTATTACATTATTATTTTGTTATCGCTCCTTAACACCTCAGACAATTCTAAGAAAAATCAAATTGCATTGTCTTGCGAATGTCATTTGCAATTGGTGGCCTCTCTGGAGTTTGTAGTTAAGAAAACAACTTATAGCTATATAGCACACCCACTGTAGTAAACCGCTCTGAAGTGTTTAATATGCGCGGTATCAACGTAAACGTGGACAATGTGCTGCAGATGTAGGAATTCTGGAAATTATGTCAGGGCGGCTACGTTTTTCCAGCATCAATTATAAATACTGTTGACAATCAGCCGCAGAAGGAGCTATCAGGAGAAATGATCAAAAGCTAGGTTAAGCAGGTAAGTTTTAAGGAGGTTCTTTACAGGAGAGGTAGAGAGGGGGAGAGGCTTAGGGAGGGAATGCCATAGCTTAGCGTCAAGACAGAAGAAAGTACAAGCATCATTCCATGTACATAGATCCCTGAAAGTTGCCACCCAGGTTGATAGGGTTGTGAAGAAGGCCTATGGTGTGATGGCCTTTATTGGTAGAGGGATTGAGTTCCGGAGCCATGAGGTCATGTTGCAGTTGTACAAAACTCTAGTACGGCCGCATTTGGAGTATTGCGTACAGTTCTGGTCGCCTCATTATAGGAAGGACGTGGAAGCTTTGGAACGGGTGCAGAGGAGATTTACCAGGATGTTACCTGGTATGGAGGGAAAATCTTATGAGGAAAGGCTGATGGACTTGAGGTTGTTTTCGTTAGAGAGAAGAAGGTTAAGAGGTGACCTAATAGAGGCAGACAAAATGATCAGAGGGTTAGATAGGGTGGACAGCGAGAGCCTTCTCCCGCGGATGGAGGTGGCTATCACGAGGGGACATAGCCTTAAATTGAGGGGTAATAGATATAGGACAGAGGTCAGAGGTGGGTTTTTTACGCAAAGAGTGGTGAGGCCGTGGAATGCCCTACCTGCAACAGTAGTGAACTCGCCAACATTGAGGGCATTTAAAAGTTTATTGGATAAGCATATGGATGATAAGGGCATAGTGTAGGTTAGATGGCCTTTAGTCTTTTTTCCATGTCGGTGCAACATTGAGGGCCGAAGGGCCTGTACTGCGCTGTATCGTTCTATGTTCTATGTTCTATGTTCTATCAGTGGTGGAGCGATTAAAATCAGGGATGTACAAGGGGCCAGAATTGAAGGAATGCAGATATCTCACAGGGTTGTAGAGGAGGCTACAGATATAGGGGCGGAGCAATTTGGAAATCAGAATGCGGAATTGAAAATTGAAGCTCTGTCAGTCTGGGAGTCTGAGGATTGGCTCATTAAAAGGAAAATTAACATTGGGGCAGCACGGTGGCACAGTGGTTAGCACTCCTGCCTCACGGCGCCGAGGTCCCAGGTTCGATCCCGGCTTTGGGTCACTGTCTGTGTGGAGTTTACACATTCTCCCCGTGTTTGCATGGGTTTCGCCCCCACAACCCAAAGATGTGCAGGTTAGGTGGATTGGCCATGCTAAATTGCCCCTTAATTGTAAAAAAATGAATTGGGTACTCTAAACTTAAAAAAAGAGGAAAATTAAAACTAACGAAAGGCCCTCACTCCCCATCAAACCCATTATTTCCAATGAACTCTACCACACTTATTCATTGGAGTGGCTAACCATTGAGAAAACCTCCGAAAAAAGCTCCAGTCATTTGTGTGACTTAACAATGTTCAGCAAACTCAGATAAACCATTCAATTCCAACACTTGGGTGATCTCACCCGAAAGTACAGCACCATTCAGCCCAGCATGTCCAAAATTTCCCCACTCCCTCACTGTTTCCCCATAGCCCTGGACATTTTTCCTTCACTGCTGATCCTTTTAGAAATTTATTGTAGTATTTGCTTCCACAACCTCCGATGTAGCCCATTCTGGGTTATAACAACTCGGCGAGTAAAATTATTTCTTCTCATACACCCCCAATGGATTTTTTCACCAATTTGAACTTTTCCCAACACTTCAATGTTACTTGACTGGCAATAATGAGGCCATGAAGGGCTCTATCGTGGCGCTATCAAATAAGAGGTCCTTAAATGTGCACTTGCAATCTTAAGGCATGCAAGGCTATGGGCCAAGTGCTGGGAAATTGGATTAGAAATGTTAGGTTGTTTTTGACTGGCGCAGACGTGATGGGCCGAAGGGCCTTTTCTGTGCTGCAGAACACTATGACTATATAAATTCAAGGCTTGTTTTCCTTTTCCTCTGAGGTCGTATCGCTGGCCGTTGTCTAATTTAATGTTGGAAGAGAGTCGTAGACATGAAGTCAGTTTCTTTATCTTTTCATGAATTGGACATGTGAAGGTGCGTGTGTGACCCTCTTCCTTGGACAGTTCAACTAATCCTTTCCTTTACTCAAGGGCATCCAAGACCTCTGCCACAATCAGCTGAACAAACGCTTTACAGTGTAGCTCGGCACCACATGTCATACTGTAGTTGCAGTTTATAGACATGTGATGGTTAATATTCTGCAGATGGATGGAGAATTTAAACAGAACATACTGAAAAGACCTTGATTAATAGCGTTTGCTGAATACATTCTCTGAATACACTGAAAACACGAGTCTGCTAGATTTATTGACTCGGAGTGGAGATGCTGCTGTACACCTGCTGTGTGGTAGTAGTGTTCTGCCAATTAATTAAAGTCTGCCGGTGCTGTCATTCTGAGGGGTTATATAGAAAAATGCTGCTTGAGTATTTATCAGACAATTAGTTGGCTATGTATTGTCTCATCAATTAAACCAGTCCCAATCTTTTTCAGGCCACAAAGCCAAGTTTTAACCCTTGCTTGTAAAGACAACACGGAATTGGGAGCTGAAGTTACTAACAGCTGTGGCTGTGTGGGTAGCAATCCTGCCTTGGAGTCAGAAGGTTATGGGTTTTGGACCCACTTTAGAGACTTGTATATACAATCCAGGCTGATGCTCCAGGTCAATGCTGAGGGGATGCTGTTCTGTCGAAGGTACTGCCTTTAAGAAGGACTGTTAAACAGTGATTTCCACCTAGAAATAAAAGATCCCCTAACATTATTTAGAACATAGAACATACAGTGCAGAAGGAGGCCATTTGGCCCATCGAGTCTGCACCGACCCACTTAAGCCCTCACTTCCAGCCCATCCTCGTAACCCAATAACCCCTTCTAACCTTTTTGGAGACTGAGGGTAACTTAGCATGGCCAATACACCTAACCTGCACATCTTTGGACTGTGGGAGGAAACCGGAGCACCCGGAGGAAACCCACGCAGACACGGGGAGAACGTGCAGACTCCACACATACAGTGACCCAGCCGGGAATCGAACCTGGGACCCTGAAGCCACAGGGCTAGCCACTTGTGCCACCGTGCTGCCCTCCTGGAAGAGGTGCAGGGTTTCCTCCCTGTTGACTGGGCCAATATTTATCTATTTTTTTAATAAACATTTTATTGAGGTATTTTTGGTATTGTAACAACAACAAAATAAACAATGTACATGAAACCATAAACATAGTGCAAAAGCCGTCTCCCTTCCTTACAGGTCCCACCTTTATTAACCCCCTACTCTAAGCTAAACTAACCCCCTCCCCCTTCCGCTGACGATTAATTGTCCGTGAAGAAGTCGACGAACGGTTGCCACCTCCGGGCGAACCCTAACAGTGACCCTCTCAAGGCGAACTTGATTTTCTCCAAACAGAGAAAGCTAGGCATGTCCGACAGCCAGGTCTCCGACTTCAGGGGCTTTGAGTCCCTCCAAGCTAATAGTATCCGTCTCCGGGCTACAAGGGAAGCAAAGGCCAGAGTGTCTGCCTCTTTCTCCTCCTGGATTCCTGGGTCTTCTGACACCCCGAAAATCGCCACCTCTGGACTCAGCGCCACCCTTGTTTTTAACACCGTGGACATGACATCTGCAAACCGCTGCCAAAATCCCCTAAGCTTCGGACATGCCCAGAACATGTGGACATGGTTCGCTGGTCCTCCCGCACATTTTGCACACCTGTCTTCCACCCCAAAGAATCTGCTCATCCGGGCCACTGTCATGTGAGCCCGGTGAATGACCTTGAATTGTATCAGGCTGAGCCTGGCACATGTTGCGGACGTGTTGACTCTAATCAACGCGTCCACCCATAGACCATCCTCTATCTCTCCTCCCAGCTCCTCCTCCCACTTGCGCTTCAGCTCCTCGGTCTGCGCCTCCTCTGACCGCACAAGTTCCTTGTAAATGGCAGAGACCCTCCCTTCTCCTACCCACCCTCTGGAAACAACCCTGTCCTGAATCCCCCTTAGTGTTAGGAGCGGAAAGGTTGACACCTGTTTACGTAGGAAGTCCCACACCAGCAGATACCTGAATTAATTTCTCCTTGCCAACCCAAACTTCTCCTCCAGTGCCCTCATACTCAGAAAGCTCCCCTCTATAAACATATCCCCCATCCTCTCAATCCCTGCTCTCCGCCATATCCGGAACCCGCCATCCATACTTCCCAGGGCAAACTGGTGATTATTACAGATTGGGGACCAGACCGATGCTCCCTCTGCTCCCACATGTCTCCTCCATTGCCCCCAGACTCTCAGGACCACCACCACCACGGGGCTGGTGGAGTACCGTGCTGGCGGGAACGGCAGAGGCGCAGTTACCAACGCCCCCAGACATGAACGCCCCCTTGCATGAAGCCGCCTCCATACGCTCCCATGCCGACCCCTCCCCCACCACCCACTTCCTGATCATGGCTATATTCGCCGCCCAGTAATAGTTACTAAAATTTGGCAGCGCCAGCCCACCCTCTCCCCGACTCCGCTCAAGCATTACCTTCCTTACTCGCGGGGTCTTGCCCACCCAAACGAAGCCAGTGATCACTTTGTTGACCCATTTAAAAAAGGACCGCGGAATAAAGATGGGGAGACACTGAAATCGAAAACAGGAATCTCGGGAGGACCGTCATCTTCAACGAAAGCGCGTCCCATCTCCGAAAATCGGCCTTCATTTGGTCTACTAGTCGGGCCGGATTTAATTTATGCAGCCGGTCCCATTCCCGCTCCACTTGAATACTTAGGTATCTAAAGCTTCCTACTTATCGAAACAGCAGCTCCCCCAATCGCCTTTCCTGTCCCCTCGCCTGGACCGCAAATATCTCTCTTTTCCTCACATTCAGCTTATACCCCGAAACCAGCCAAATTCCACTAGAATCCTCATGATTTCCTCCATCCCCTCTATTGGGTCCGATACATACAAAGGCAGGTCGTCTGCTCAGAGCGAGACTCTGTGCTCCACCCCACCTCCCCACCCCCTATCCCCCCTGGACCAGCCCCTTCCAGCCCCTTGAGGCTCTCAGAGCAATTGCCAACGGCTCTATGGCTAGCGTGAACAATAGTGGGGAGAGGGGGCATCCCTATCTCGCCCCCCGTTGCAGTCTACAATAGCCCGATGTTGTCCTATTCGTCCATACACTTGACACAGGAGCCTGATACATCAGGACCCAGTCAATAAAGCCCCGCCCAAATCCAAACCGTCCCAGTACCTCCCACAGATAATCCCATTCTACCCGATCAAAAGCCTTTTCTGGATCCATTGCGATAACTACCTCCACCTCCCTGCCTTCCGGGGGGCATCATGATCACGTTTAACAACCTTCTTACATTGGCCACCAACTGCTTACCCTTAACAAACCCCGTCTGGTCCTCCCCAATAACGTCCAGAACACAATGCTCAATCCTGGAGGACAAAGTTTTGGCCAGCAGTTTTGCATCCACATTCAACAGGGATATCGGCCTGAAGGACCCACACAGCTCCAGGTTCTTGTCCCGCTTCAGAATCAGCAACATCGTGGCCTGTGACATCGTCGGGGGCAGGACCCCTCTTTCCCTTGCCTCATTGAACATCCTCATCAACACCGGCCCCAATGTCCCAGAGAACGTTTTATAAAACTCCACTGGGTACCCTTTCGGCGCCGGGACTTTACCCGACTGCTTGGCCTTCAGACCCTCCACTATCTCTTCCAACCCGATCGGGGCCCCCAGCCCTTCTACCAGCTCCCCGTCCACCTTTGGGAAATTCAGCCCCTCCAAGAAGTGCCTCATCCTCTCCAGCCCCGTAGGGGGTTCCGACCTATACAGCCTACTGTAGAAATCCATAAACGCCTTATTCACTCCTGCTGAATCTCCAACCAGGTTCCCATCTCCGTCACTTACTTTCCCTATCTCGCTGGCTGCCTCCCTCTTCCTAAGCTGCTGTGCAAGCATTCTGCTGGCCTTCTCTCCATGCTCATAGATCGCCCCGCTTGCCTTTCTCAGCTGCTCCACCCGCCCTCCCTGTGGTTAACAAGACGCACTCCGCTTATAGCCTCCGCTGTTCCCTTAAAAGCCTTGCCTCTGGGGTATCCGCATACCTCCTATCGATCTGTAGTATCTCCTTTACCAGTCGGTCCGTCTCTGCCTTGTCCACCTTCTACTATGGGCCCGTATCGAGATCAGCTCCCCTCTGACCACCGCCTTCAGTGCTTCCCAGACCATGGCTGCTGAAATTTCCCCCGTGTCGTTGACCTGCAGGTAGTTCTGAATACATTTCCTCAGCCGCTCGCACACCCCTTCATCAGCCAAAAGTCCCACATCTAGCCTCCATTGCGGGCGCTAGTTACCGTCTTTACTAACCTGCAGGTCAACCCAGTGCGGAGCATTGTCTGAGATTGTGATCACCGAGTACCCTGTGTGGGCCAATATTTATTGATGGACAGATTACCCGGTCATTATTGCTTACTGTGTGCAAATTGGCTGCTGAATTTCCTATATTACGCCAGTGACTACACTTCAAAAGTACCTAATTGTCTGTGAAATACTTTAGGATTTAGAATGTGAAAGATACGATATCAATGCAAGTTCGGCCTTCTAGACTGCATCACAGGGAAGCACGGTAGCACAGTGGTTAGCACAGTTGCTTCACAGCTTCAGGGATCCAGGTTCGATTTCCAGCTTGGGTCACTGTCTGTGTGGCGTCTGCACATTCTCCCCGTGTCTGCGTGGGTTTCCGTCGGGTGCTCCGGTTTCCTCCCACAGTCCAAAGATTTGCAGGTTAGGTGAATTGGCCATGAAAAATTGCCCTTCGTGTCCAAAAAGGTTAGGTGGGGTTACTGGGATAGGGTGGTGGGTGCTCTTTCCCAGGGCCGGTGCAGACTCGATGGGCCAAACGGCCTCCTCCTGCACTGCAATTTCTATCAATCTATGATTCTATGACTACGGACTAAAATATGCTGCTTCAAATAACAATTCTTGAGGCTCCCCAAATGTTTTGGCCTCAGCTCTCTTGAAGTCACTAGCTGAAACAAGATTCTGTTTTAGTGGAAATCAGGGATCCTCCGTCACTTCAGTAGTTATTTATGCGTGAGCCCAGGGAGGGAGTATGCTATTAAATCATGACAAGCACACACAGAAGTGCCTGTATCTGATATCCATAAAGCCACATTTTTCAAGAGGGGATTCAGTGAATGCTGATTCCTTGGGTTGCGGGGTAAGGTTTCCTTCTCTCACCCCCTTATTCTCACATGGACTGGAATTTCAAATCTCACACCTTAGCAAATTTCAAGGCTGTACAGTGAATGTAGCGGATGATCCAGTGGGAGTAATTAATATGACTGAAATGCTATATGTAGTATCCTTATTAACACTTGATCTGTAGGAACAATGCAGGTCACAGGAACACTACTGACCTGGAGACACCACTTATTGCAGTGTTTTTCAAACTTTTTTTCCTGCTACCCACTTTTTGACCTTCGCGCCACATGCCGGCCAACCTTTGCGACCCACGCCAGCTGGCCTCCGCGTCCCACGCTGGCCGACCTTTACGACCCATGCCGGCCGACCTTTCGACCCATGCCGGCCGACCTTCACGACCCATGCCGGCCGACCTTTACGACACACTATTTTGACTTCCCTTTAATGCGACAGGTCAGCCTGCTTCGTTCTCATGATCTCACTCGCTTTGTCATTAAATGTTACGTTTCTGCTAAGGACTTCAGCTGATAATTTAAGTTCTCACTGCATCCTTTGAAACAAAAATGAAGAGGTTTGTCCTCGAACTCGCCATGCTTAGTTTCCAAATGCCTTTGAAGTTTTTAGTGTTTTAAACTTTCACTTGCCAGTGCTTCCCTGTATATAACATACATTGGCTTTGCATCTGATTTGCATTGGCACAATTATCAAAACCATACCTCAAGAAATCAGCTTTATACTGCTTTGCTTCAGATTTCACTTTCTCCTTAGGATGCAGTTTACCAAAAGCCCTGAAGCTCTGTATACAGCACACATTAGCACTGCTCTGTATGCTATGGACTCTCCTGCGAAGCTCTCACCAGCACGGCTTTGTCCTGCTGTGGACTCGCCTGAGAAGCTCTCTTCAGCTGTGAAATCCTGGCCTGTTTGTGTCTCTGGCCCTCTCTTCCTTATAACAAAATTATCCACCTTCAGTTCTTCACAATCGTGTTTCCTTGCTTGCTTGCAGCTAGAAAATGGAGGTATCTGTGATTTTGTGCCAAAAGCACGGTTATACAGGACACATGACATCAGTGTACGTGACGGGCCCGTGACCTGCTCTCTTCCGCCACTTCTGACGGGAAGATTGCATTGTTTGCATTTAAAAGCCAGTTGTGGCCAGCGTTCTCAATCTAAAGCCGCTTGTGGCCGGCATTCCTAAAAGCCGTTCACGGCCATTGGGCACCAATGATCAGAATGGCGCGAACAATCGCTCTGCGACCCTCCCGACACCCTCTGCAACCCACAGTTTGAAAAACCCTGATTTATTATACAATTGCCTAGCTCTACACTGAAAAAATACTTACATTCACAAAATGCCTCCCAACTCATCACATGATCAGAACATTTACTATTTATTGCTCCTTGTAGGTTTATAGAGTGGACCGAAACAGACCACCCCATACACATTGGCACCTTTTAATGACAAGATTGGTATTGAAAGGTCTCAACCTCACACAAGATATTACTGGTTTAAAATAATGGGGAAAATGTAATGGTTTAAGGGAAAATGTTAGTAAAAGCGGAAGTGAATGAGGTTTCTAAAAAAGAACCCAAAGGAATCTGGTACACATTATAATAACTAATAGAGGCAGGGTGAGCTAAACAACCTGGTGATGGGATAGGAAGCTAGGAATTGAAAAAAGACCAATTCCTTTGAGGTCTATTGAGTTTGCCATCTACCCTCTTGGTAGTCACATGGTATCATACGGCAATCAATTTCAATCAATTAGTTTGCAGCAGGCCCAGCCACACAGTGAGGGGAAACCCACTATTGGAGAGCTTTGGGATCCATAGCTGCAAAGTCACCTGTTCCTCCCAGGCATTCATACTCACCACTTGCCATGTCACAAAATATTCACACAAGACAGCATTCTTGAATCCAACTGAGATGTTGCCAATTATTTAATTTGCATTCTCTCAACAATTCAGAAGTTGCTTCCTAAATCCCTTCTCCCTGTGGTATACATTTCTCTGTCCTGTTAAAGAAAATACAAAGTCTGTTACATTGGCCAAGTCTTTGGTTACCTTCCCAATCCAGTTGGATGACCAGCACAGTGGGTTGAATGACCGTCCGACATAACAACAGTGACTACACTTCAAAAGTACTTCAGCGGCATTAAAGGATTTGGGGGCATCCGGAAAGGCATAATATAAATATTTGGCAAGTACCTTGGAGCATTTTACTACGTTAGAATGTGCATTGCGAAAAGTTACATGCTTACTTGGCTGTTGAGATGTTGATTTTGATTTTGCATTTTGTCTGATGAAGTTTTAAATGCAATTTTTACAGTAAAAAACACTTGATGACCACAAAGGCTCCCATTTAACAAAGCAATTTAGGATTTCAGGATTTATGAGAGTTGTATTTTTGTCATTTAAACTTTCTTCTTCGTAAAGGGAATGTAAAGTATTGATGGGCTTTTTTATATTGTCTTGGGTTAGACTATAGATTTAGTTTATATGGTGCAGCTTTCTACAATACTGGTCTCACTCACTTCGGGTCCAGAAATACCAACCCGAAGTCGCCGGGTGTTTTGCTGTCAAATTTCTCATCCCACCCGCAATGGTTCCCGTGGCGAGTGGGGCAGGAAAATCTACTCCTTTAAGTACTAAACGCCAAAAAGGAACTGAATACATTCTCTCCTCAAACCTCTGAACAGTTGCAGCAAAGGGCATGATATACATAAGCAATGTAATCATGGCACGGCAGTACAGTGGTTAGCACTGCTGCCTCATGGCACTAGGGATCCGGGTTCCATTCCAACCTTGGGTGACTGTCCGTGTGGTGTTTGCACATTCTCCCCGTGTCTGTGTGTGTTTCCTCTGTGTGCTCCAATTCCTCCCACAGTCCAAAGATGTGCAGGTTAGGTGGATTGGCCAAGCTATAATTTCCCCTTAGTGTTCAAAGATATGTAGGTTATGTGCGGTTACAGCGATGGAGCAGGTCCTAGATAGGGTGCTCTTTCGGAGGGTCAGTGTAGACTCAATGGGCCAAATGGATTCCTTCTGCACATGAGGGAGAAACCTCGTGGCTCTTCTCCAGTATGTCCAACAGAGAGCATGATGGGGTTTAAAATCTCCTCCAAAAAGATGGCACCCTGGACGGTATAATAATAATCTTTATTAGTGTCACAAGTAGGCTTACATTAACACTGCAATGAAGTTGCTGTGAAAAGGCCCTAGTCGCCACACTCCGGCGCCTGTTCGGGTACACGGAGGGTGAATTCAGAATGTCCAATTCACCTAACAAGCAGGTCTTTCTGGATTTGTGGGAGGAAGCCGGAGCACCCGTAGGAAACCCATGCAGACACGGGGAGAGCATGCAGACTCGGCACAGAGAGTGACCCAAGCTGGGAATCGAACCCGGGATCCTGGCGCAGTGACGCAACAGTGATAACCACTGTGCTACCCTGCCGCCCAAGTGCAGCACTCCCTCCATATCTCATCCGAAAGGTCGCACCTCCGATGGTGCGGCTGCAACCGGAGTAAACTAGCAAATACCAGGCGAATTTTTACACGGAAACGGGGAAAGCCAAGCTGTAGCTAAGACATGCAGTCCATAATAAGCATTTCAGAGATAAAAACACGGACCGCATTTCCAGAATTAATTTGGATTTCCTCTCTCTTATATCTGAGCTGAGTGAGTCATGACTGATTGGACTTGCAAAGAGATTTAGAATCCCACTGGGGGACTGCAGTTTATAAACCTGTCAAGACCGCAGTGCTAAGGACTATAGAGTTTTACAAGCCGATGCTATCGGGTTCTTGACCCAACAAGACACTCTTGGGACTGGCCTCAGCGGAATTATTTCTCTGTTTATTGTAATCCCACCCTTATCACTGATTTGTAAGTAAACATATTTCAAGTGCAGTGCTACAGTTAAAAGGATCTTATTCCATTTTCAGGCTGAAAGTTAGAAAACTAATATATTGGATTGTTTTTATGTGAATGCTGAGCCAGTGATGCTGCTGGAAGCACACGTACTGAAATCAAAGGCATTTTTTACCCAACTCTATTCTCGCTGAAAGCTATTAAATGCGGTGTTTTGGTTGGACCTGTGTAAAATTCCAACATTTGGGCAGTAAAATCAATAAGTCCCACCAGTGGATACAGTGTAAGGGCTTTCAGTGTTTGGCCACAGTTTCACAGTGCATATTTTCCATTGTTAATTCCAGTCGAAATGCACCATTCATAGTTGATGTTGTGAGGCAGCTAAATACTGGTCCATTCATAGTTGATGTTGTGAGGCAGCTAAATACTGGTCCATTCATAATGTCATTTATCTAAATCTGGGCTAAAATGGGAGACATAAGTAATTATTCTTCTCAACGTTTAACAAAAGCTAAAGGAAATAATTATCCAAAAAACAACAGGCCAGGCTGGGCTCAGTGGCTGCAGTCTCAATTCTCAGTCAAAAGCTTCAATCTCCACACCAGATACATTGGCAGTTAATCTTGGTTATCGTTCTGGTGCCGTACTGTGGGGGCGTTACACTGCCGAGAGGCGCCACGTTCCACGTGAGATGTTAAGACAAGGTCCCACCTTTATTAACCCCTACTCTAAGCTAAACTACCCCCCCCCCCCCTTCTGCTGACCATTAATTTTCCACAAAGAAGTCGATGAACGGTTGCCACCTCCGGGTGAACCCTAACATTGACCCTCTCAAGGCGAACTTGATTTTCTCCAAACAATAGCCAATAGTCCGATAGCCAGGTCTCCGACTTCGGGGGCTTTGAGTCCCCCCAAGCTAATAGTATCCGTCTCCGGGCTTCCAGGGAAGCAAAGGCCAGAACATCTGCCTCTTTCTCCTCCTGGATTCCTGGGTCTTCCGACACCCCGAAAATCGCCACCTCTGGACTCAATGCCACCCTTGTTTTTAACACCATGGACATGACATCTGCAAACCCCTGCCAAAATCCCCTAAGCTTCGGACATAGAACATAGAACATAGAACAGTACAGCACAGAACAGACCCTTCGGCCCTCGATGTTGTGCCGAACAATGATCACCCCACTTAAACCCACGTAACCCGTATACCCGTAACCCAACAATCCCCCCATTAACCTTACACTACGGGCAATTTAGCATGGCCAATCCACCTAACCCGCACATCTTTGGACTGTGGGAGGAAACCGGAGCACCCGGAGGAAACCCACGCGCACACGGGGAGGACGTGCAGACTCCACACAGACAGGGACCCAGCCGGGAATCGAACCTGGGACCCTGGAGCTGTGAAGCATTGATGCTAACCACCATGCTACCGTGAGGCCCATTTTTAGAACAGTACAGCACAGAACAGGCCCTTCGGCCCTCAATGGTGTGCCGAGCCATGATCACCCTACTCAAACCCACGTATCCACCCTATACCCGTAACCCAACAACCCCCCCCTTAACCTTACTTTTATTAGGACACTACGGGCAATTTAGCATGGCCAATCCACCTAACCCGCACATCTTTGGACTGTGGGAGGAAACCAGAGCACCTGGAGGAAACCCACGCACACAGGGGGAGGACGTGCAGACTCCACACAGACAGTGACCCAGCCAGGAATCGAACCTGGGACCCTGGAGCTGTGAAGCATTTATGCTAACCACCATGCTACCCTGCTGCCCTCAATGTCCAGAACATTTTGCACACCTGTCTTCCACCCCAAAGAATCTGCTCATCCGGGCCACTGTCATGTCAGCCCGATGAACGACCTTGAATTGTATCAGGCTGAGCCTGGCACATGTTGCGGACGCGTTGACTCTACCCAATGCGTCTGGCCATAGACCATCCCCTATCTCTCCTCCCATGGGCACTCGGGTGCGGGGTTTGGGTTGGGGAGGGGGTGCAATATATCTTTGGCATATCCCCTCTCCCCCTGCATAACACCCACAGATCGGAAGTTATGAACCATTATTGCCGACTTAAAAAATGGAAAGGCCAGGCACTACAGAAAATCAGAAATAGAAAGATGTATTGCATAAAATGTACAAATCTGAGTCAGAATAATCAGGCAAGTTATAGACAGGGGCCTTATTCAGCACTGGAGTGGTCAGCCTACAATAACTCCATTGCAAGACCAGCCAGGATTGGGGGGGGGGGGGGGGGGGGGGGGGGGGGGGGGGGGAGAGACAGAAATAAAGGGAGATTGAGTTCTGCCTTATAGTGATCAAAAATATTGCTGCTGACCTTCTGAAATGCATGAAATACATAAAACATATGGAACATTGAATGAAACACAAAGACTTGAATTTATGTCAAGCTTTTCATGACCACTGAATGTCAATATTAATTTAACAGCAAAGTTTCAGAAGGTCATGCAACACAATTTTATTTCTTTAAAGAAAATGAAATAGGAAAATCAGCAATTTGGGGAAAATAAACTTCCTGAGATTCTTTTAACTGGGCCATGGAATCTTTAACATCCACCCAAGCAATCACAGGGGGCCTGTTTTAATATTTCACCCAAAAGGCAATCCCTGCACAAGTACAGCGCTCCCTCAGCTCTGTACAGTATTGTACTTCCAACCAGGTATGTGCTCAAATCTACTGTGTGCACGTGGAAGGGTTTGAACTCATAACCTGTATGAATCAGTAGCAGACGTGCTGCTAACTGATCCAGTACGTGGAGCCTTTAATTAGATTACTACCTCATAATTACTCTAGACCATCCAATATTCTCTGTAAATCAGAGATTAGGCTGTTTAAATTGGTTTATGATACTGTGAGTAAACATTTAACAATTGCATTCCTATACAATTGTGAGGGTCTCTTATATGTGACCCTATATGCAGCTACACTGACAATTTGCATTCGCATAGCACCTTTAAGCATCCCAAACGGCTTCACAGGAGTGTAATCAGATAACAATTTGATACGGAATCTCTTAAAGAGAAATTAGGACTGGTGACAAATCCTCTATTAAAGAGGCAGGTTTTAAGAAGCATCTTAAAGGAGAAGCAAGAGGTAGAATAGGCAGAGAGATTCAGGGAATGGATTCCAGGGCTTAAGGGCCTCGGCATCTGAAAACACAGCAGTCAAAAATCAGGGATGTGCAAGAGGCCAGGATTATCGGAGGACAGATATCTCAGAGGGATATGGTGCAGGAGGAGGTTACAGAGACTGCGAGGAGCAAGGCTGTGGAGGGATTAAAAAAACAAGGATTTTTTAAAATGGAATTGTTTGCCCAAGCCAGGGGCCAAGATAGCTCAACGAGCACGGGGGTGATGGTTGATGATGATTTGGCATGAGTTAGGACAGACAGCGGAGTCTGGATGAGCTCAATTTTAAGGAAGGTGCAAGGTATGAGGCCAACCATGATGGCATTCAGACGATTAGATCTGGAGGTAAGAAAATCAAGGGTGATGGTTTCAGCAGCGGATGAGCTGAAGGAAGGGACAAAATGGACACAAGTGGCTCTATAACATATATGTGAAATTGTCGAATAACCTTCCATGATCTGCGACAATTTGTGTAAACCCTGCAGATAACAAATGCAAAAAATATTAAACAGTACCTGCAATTAATTCTTCAAACTGCTCTGGCTTTCTCCTAATACAGAAACATTCTGATGGATTAAAACTAAATGCACGAATACAAGAGCTGCCAAATAAAAATTCAAATTCCGAAAAGGAAAATTAAATCAACTATGGCACAGATTGCAGCTCTTTTCTATAATTGTTTTATAAATTTAGAGTACCCAATTATTTTTTTCCAATTAAGGGGTAATTTAGCGGGGGCGAAACCCACGCAAACACGGGGAGAATGTGCAAACTCCACACGGACAGTGACCCAGAGCCGGGATCCAACCTGGGACCTCGGCGCCGTGACGCAGCAATGCTAACCACTGCGTCACCGTGCTGCCCTGCTCTTTTCTATAATTGAAATATTGCCCCTAGCTTCCCTCTGCCCCTAGCTTCCCTCTGCCCCTTACCCAAGCACTAAAATGCTAAAATGCCCTGGGAGGGGTCCCAGGCAGAATTCAAATAACCTGCTGTTCCAACCCTGCCCCTCTGGGACCACGTTTCTGCTTCATCTCCCACTAAATTATTACATTAATTCCGGACCCCCTGGGGAATTGTAACTGTCAGGAGTGATTTACATCCCTCCAGCTGACTGGGTGATCGTCACCAGGGAGAGTCTTTACTAGCAGGTGTATTCATTTGTATTAATGTCTGCCTGTAACTGTTTGACAAGGCTCTGAGAGAGCTTAACCTCCCCTCGGGGAGGAGGTGGAAGGGCAGCAATCGAGCCAAAAAGCATTTACATAAATAAGCATCAAATGTAAAGCAAACAGTTTTCAATATGTATCGATTTTTAGATTTTTTTCTCTCTAGCTGCCTGTAAACCCACTGTTTGGATAATTTCCCTGTGAAGTCACTCATTGCTCCTTGGTATGCCCACAGTAAGGGGGGGGGTGCCTTGTTCATTCCGCATCACCTTAGGGGTGGCAAGGTGGCACAGCAGTGAGCACTGCAGCCTCACAGCACCAGGGACCCGGGTTCAAATCCAGCCTTGGGTCACTGTCTGTGTTGAGTTTGCACATTCTCCCCATGTCTGAGTGGGTTTCCTCCGGATGCTCTGGTTTCCTACCACAGTCCAAAGATATGCAGGTTAGATGAATTGGACATGCTAAAATTGCCCTGTAATGTCTAAAGGTTAGTTGGGATTGCAGAGGAGGAGGAGGAGGAGGAGGAGGAGGAGGATGAGGATGAGGATTCTATGATTCTGTACATGATGGACATCACCTCCAAAATAGGGAAGAAATCCACAATGGAATCCAATATCAGTTGCCCTGTTTCAAACAATGGGTGGGAATCAGAAGGTTGGGAATCTAGCTATGAAGAAAGGTTGAGTAGTTTAGGATTGTTTTCATTGGCAAGATGGAGGTTGAGGGGAAACCTGATTGAGGTCTTCAAAATTATGAGAGGTATGGACAGGGTGGATAGCAACAAGCTTTTTCCAAGAGTGGGGGTGTCAATTACAAGGGGTCACAATTTCAAGGTGAGAGGGGAAAAGTTTAAGGGAGATGTGCGTGGAAAGTTTTTTACGCAGATGGTGGTGGGTGCCTGGAATGCTTTGCCAGCGGAGGTGGTAGAGGCGGGTATGATAGCATCATTTAAGATGCATCTGGACAGACATATGAACGGGTGGGGAACAGAGGGAAGTAGGCCTTGGAAAATAGGCAACAGGTTTAGATAAAGGATCTGGATCGGCGCAGGCTGGGAGGGCCGAAGGGCATGTTCCTGTGCTGTAATTTTCTTTGTTCTTTGTTCTTCTTTGTTTTTCACTCAAATCTAGATTGAGACAGAGCTGTCCTCAGTCTCTCGCTTGTTTTGTTTGTGCGCTGTTTCAAACATTTTGCCGAGTCCATCAGGAATTATGTAGGCATTAGAGAGGTGGGGATCCTGGCCAGCATTGGCACTGGTAACTCGGTCAATCGATCCTTTGTCCCTTCATCATTAGGTCTGATTACATGGCAGTTCTTGGAATATGGTTTAGAGAAGCTAAGGCACGCGCCAAAATCTGGAAGGGGTATAGCTGTGGTGAAACAGAAACTAAAGATGAGGCAGAGACACTCCCTTGTCATTATGAGTAAGAATCTGGTCATCGGGTGTGAGGTGCTCTCAGTGCTGTACCTTGCACAGGTTTGTGGCCCATTACCAGCTCCTGCAGTTACCCGAGACATCCTCTCCTTTATCGGGAAATTATCTGGGGCAATTACGACGCTGAGGACCCGGGTTCAATCCTGGTCCCCGACCACTGTCCGTGTGGAGTTTGCACATTCTCCCCGTGTCTGCGTGAGTTTCAACCTCACAACCCAAAGATGTGCAGGGTAGATGGATTGGCCACACTAAATTGCCCCTTCATTGGAAAAGAAAATAAGTGGGTACTCTAAATTTATCGACAAAAAAGAAAGAAAATGGACTGTGTCCACAGGGACATGATGTACAAACCCTTAGATTAAATAAGGAATAAAAAACAAAGAAACCTTAACCGTTACAATCTCCACTGCACTCCAAATGTGATTAACATGTGAAAAGTAATGTGGGACATCATTGTGGCAGAATATAAGGTGCCTGGAAAGAGATATGTTATTTATTCATTTCCCTCTGATTCTTGATCTTCTAATTTTGCCCAAACTTTCTAAAGGATGCATCAGTAACTGCGGAAGTTGGCGTCTATTTGCAGATCCACAATACATCCAGTCTTACCAAACAACATTGGTCACCAAGTGATTTCTGGGACTGATGACTAAAACCCGGGCTTGCTCTGTACGGCAAGTTGGGGGACCCCGTACTGGATGTAGAATTAAGGGCCACCCAGTGGGGACCCACCTACTTAGGGTTTAAAAGCTCTGCAGGCAGTAGCACCCTAAGGGGTGCCAGGGATTGTGGGGGAGGCAGAGGGAATTTTCTGCAATGGAAAATGGAAGGATTGCGATAATGATGTCAGCATCTGGTGAGCAGAGAAGGCCGGAGGGCAGGTCTAGTGGGCGCTCTACCCCCTATTTTTCCGATGAATACCTTGGAGTTCTGGCGGAGGGGGTCAGTGCCACGCAGGACATTTTGATGCCCAGGGGTGGCAAGAGAAGGTCGCTGCATGTCACCAAAAAGGCATGGGCAGAGGTTGCTTCCCAAGTCAGCAGGCATGATGTGGTGTGGCGCACATGGCTTATATATTGCAAAAGGTTCAACAATCTTCTGCCATTAGCTCGGGTGAATACAGAGAAGGGATGGAACAGTGTGGAGAAGGGAAATCGAGCAGCCGTTCCCCCTGCCACTCAGGGGTGTAAAGAGTGTGTGTGAACTGGCACTGAAGCCTGCGTTGCCAAGGCTGGGATGTCTTCACGCTTGGCCTGGGTGCATTGGAGGGTGAGGTGCACCTCTCTGACATGCCCCGCAACATGGCTCAAGAGGTGAGGCAATTTGCAATGGTGCTTCAGGGAGAGGGAGCACTAATAATGAATTCCATTCCGCCCTTTCAGGAGCAGAGAAGTCATAATGCGACTGAATGCAAAAGAACGGGCGTTTAGGTGCCTAATCTGCATCCTTTTTTAAAAAATTTAGAGTACCCAATTCATTTTTTACAAATAAGGGGCAATTTACCGTGGCAAATCTGCCTACCCTGCACATCTTTGTGTTGTGGGGGCAAAACCCACACAAACACAGGGAGAATGTGCAAACTCCATGCAGACAGTGACCCAGAGCCGGAATCGAACCCAGGACCTCGGCACCGTGACGCAGCAGTGCTAACCCACTGCGCCACCGTGCTTCCCGTAATCTTCATCCCTAACCCACTTTGAGATGGATGCACCAAAGATGGGAAGCCACTGCGGAGCTCACTCCAGTGGTTGTGTTGAGGCAGGGTCTCGGATTAAGGTACGAGTAGAATGCTCAGATTAAAGTACGGTCGGGAATGCAGACATTATGGGATCCTCTCATCTGAAATGGAATTGTTGCAGCAAAGGTGCCCATTGATGCTCCAATCCAGACAGCAACATGTTGCCCATGTTGCAGTTCTCCATTGTCTCGTCAGCATGCTTGGCATGCACAGTGACTATATGATGATTAAATGTACAGATATGTGGTCTTCCCCCTCAGATGCAGCATCTGCAAGAGTCTCCGGTGACCCTGATGATCCCCTGCAACCTTTGCATACAAGATACTGGCACATGCACCAGCATCCCATTCTTTCTCTGAAGTAAGCACCAGTGCAGATACTGACACTTTGGTGGGCATTAGGTCATCAACTCCATGAGTATTGCATAGTGGTGAGGGCACATCTTGCATGGGGAGCTGGAAGATGCAGAGAGAGCCCAGTGTGCTGGAAGTTGGAGGTCTCCGAGGCAAATGACAAGTCTCTGGAACTTCTCAACAGGAGGCAAATGCTGGCTGTCCAGTGGGAAGTACAGAGAGACCTGGTGGATATCCCCGAGGGTCTGCATGCCATTGGCTCTGTCACGGAGGTGTCTCTGCGGAACCTGAATACTGTGTTGATGCTGAGCACCGAACACACAACCTCCTCCGTTGAAGGAGCGGCGACTCCTGGTACAGAGTCAGCCATTCCTGGGGTCACGCTCGGATCTGCAAGCCCACACACTGGCATTGAACTCAGGGAGTCGCTACCAGTGTGAGAGATGGATGGGACACTCAGTCTCTCTACTTGGTACCCATCCATCATTGGTGAGCAGGGAGGTGCTGACATGCCTCTCCTTCCAAAGGTCTCCCCCCGTGACTCTGCCCACGCTCACCTAGATCTCCTCTCCCTTACGCCCCTGGTTTCCTCTTCAGAGAAAGCCCCACCAGCTGAGTCTACTATCCCCATCTGATGAGATACACAGGGACCTGTACCTTACACATAAAGGTGCACTGTGCTGCGACCCTCAGACAAAGTTTCCGGTGAAGATAAGGTCGTCAAATACAGCTAAGCAGACTTAAAAAGCAACAGCAATCGGAACGGTAGCACAGTGGTCAGGACTTGTTTCACTGTGCCACGGTTTCCAGGCTTGAGTCACTATCTGTGCGGAGTCTGCACGTTCTCCCCGTGTCTGTGTGGGTTTCCTCCGGGTGCTCCGGTTTCCTCTCACAAGTCCCGAAAGACGTGCTGTTAGGTGAATTTCACATTCTGAATTCTCCCTCTGTGAACCCGAACAGGCGCCGGAATGTGGCGACTAGGGGCGTTTCACAGTAACTTCATTGCAGTGTTAATGTAAGCCTACTTGTGACAATAATAAAGATTATTATTATACGAATTGTGGCAAAACCCTGAACTTTGACAGCAGCAAATTCTCAAATAAAGCGAGGACCTATTTTCCTGCCCTTGGATGGCAATCTGATGAAAGCATGCTGCCCCACCTGCTCATTTTGTCCATGTCGTGAGTGGAAAATTACACGGGTAGCGTAAAATCTGTCAACAGACTTTTAAATGGCATTAAGTGCCTCTTTAATTGTTGGTGAGCATGACTCTGACTTCCACCCATGTCCGCCCACCTCAATATTGTGCACGATGGGGTCGAACTCAAGCCCAACATCATTTTGCACAATTTTATGTGAGTTTATGCCTTGGTTAAAGAGCATTAGGTTAGGTTAGGATGCACAGCAACATTCTTTTCAAATAGAGAATCATTTTTTTTTAAATATAAATTTAGAGTACCCAATTCATTTTTGCAATTAAGGGGCAATTTCAATCCACCTATCCTGCACATCTTTGGGATGTGGGGGCGAAACTCACGCAAACACGGGGAGAGAATGTGCAAACTCCACACGGACAGCGACCCAGAGCCGGGATCGAACCTGGGACCTCGGTGCCGTGAAACTGCAGTGCTACCACTGCACCACCGTTCTGCCCTACAAATAGAGAATCATAACAGTCGGAAAAGTCAGTGAACTTTTCAAGGACTGACTTTTTCACAGACACACCTCAGTTGAGGTAAAAACTTTTATGCAGCAAGCGATTAGGATTTGGAATGTGCTGCCTGAGCTTGTGGTGAAGACAGATTCAAACCATTATTTTCAAAAGGGAGTTGAATCATTGATTTGTAAAGAATTTCCGGATGATGGAGAAATGGCAGGGGAGTGGGACCAGCTGAGTTGCTCTTACAGAGAGCTGGCACAGAACCGAAGGGCCAAGTGGTCTCCTTCTGTGCTATAACATTATCCGATTCTATGAGATTAACCAAGATGTAGGACTGATAAAACCAGACAAAATCTTGAAATATCTGCGAAAATGTGGGTTAGGCACAGATGATAACTCAACAAGTGAGAGTGAGAGAGAGAATTATTAATTATTCTAACATCCTTCAGCATTAGCCATGGCTAGGCAGAGCAAGGATTACTTGAAGCAAAAGGGAGATCATTAACAGGGAAGATTTTAATAAATGTTTACAGCACACAAGGAGGACATTCGATGCACTGTGTCCATGCCAGTCAACACCGGTCTGACTACACTCATCCCAGTTTCCAGCATTTGACCCACAGTCCTGGAGGTTATGGCAGGGCAAGTGAATCTTTAAATACTTCTTAAATGCTACAAGTAGTGAGTTCCAGACTGAGCGAAAAGGTTTCTCCACAATTCACCTCTTAGTGTTCTACCTCGTATCTAAAATTTATGCCCTCTGGTTATTGACCCCTCCACCAATAGAAAACGTGCCTTCCTATCCATCCTATCTTTGTCCCTCATAATCTTATGCACCTTCATCAGGCCCCCTCTCAACCTTCATTGCTCCAACAGCCCCAGCCTACCCTCAGCCCAGACAGCATCTTGGTAAATCTTCTCTATGCCCTTGCCAATCCAATCACATCCTTCCTATAATGTAGTGACCAGAACTGCACACAGTACTCCAGCCTAACCAGCATTTTATAAAGCTCCAATATGACCTCCCTGCTCTTATATTGCATGGCTTGGCTAGTAAAGGCAATATTCACAAATGCATTCTTAACCACATTATATACCTGCCTTGTCACCTTTAGCGATCTGTGGATATGTACTCAAAGGGGTACATCAGTAAAATGATTTTACTTTCCCCCAACTCCATGAGAGGTGATCTCATTGAAACTGTGAATTGTTCCTGGATGCGACAGGGTGGGTGTGGATTGGATGTTACCTTTGGCTGGTGAGCCCAGAACAAGGGGACACAGTCTCAGAATTAGGGGTAGGAATTAGGAGGCATTTCTTCACTCGGAAGGTGCTAAATCTTTGGGATTCTCTGCCCCAGGGGGATGTGGAAGCTCAGTCATTAAGTATGTTCAAAACAGAAATTGGAAGATTTGCATGTGAACATAAGAATTCGGCCCTTCGAGCCTGTTCTGTCACTCACTAAGATCATAACTGATCTGAATGTAACCTCATTGCCACATTTCCACCTATCCCCAATAACTTTTTGCCCTCTTACTTATCAAGAATCTTGCTATAGAGGGAGCGCAGAGACGGTTTACCAGACTGATTCCCGGGGATGGCGGGACTGATATATGAGGAGAGATTGAGTCGGTTAGGATTGTACTGGCTGGAGTTCAGAAGAATGAAAGGGTGAATCACATAGAAACCTTAAAATTCTAACAGGACTAGACAGGGTCGATGCAGGAAGGAAGTTCCCGATGGTGGGTGTTTCCTGAACCAGGGGTCACAGTCTGAGAATATGGGGTAGACCATTTAGGACAGAAATTTCTTCACCCAGTGAGTCGTCGGCCTGTGGAATTTGTTACCACAGGAAGTAGTTGAGGCCAAAACATTGTGTGTTTTCAAGAAGCAGTTAGACATAGCACGTGGGGCGAAGGATATGGGGGGAAGGCAGGATTAGAGTATTGAGTTGGATGATCAGCCATGATCATAATGAATGGTGGAGCAGGCTCGAAGGGCCGAATGGCCCCTTTCTGCTCCTATTTTCTATATTTCTATCCAGCTCTGCCTTACAAATATTCAATGATTCTGCTTCCATCAGCCTTTTGAGGAAACCAGTTTCAACGACTCACCCCCCCCCCCCAAGGAATCATTTCTCCTCCCCTGTGTCTCCCCCACAAGAGGAAACATCCTTTCCACACCCACCCTGTGAAGACCCTTAAGGATCTTTCAGGATACTAATGACATTAAGAGATATGGGAATAGTGGGGGTGGGGTTGTGGAGGCAGACACTGAACCATGATCAGTGGAGCAGGCTGGATGGGCCGAATGGGCTAGACCATAGAACATAGAACAGTACAGCACAGAACAGGCCCTTCAGCCCTCAATGTTGTGCCGAGCCATGATCACCCTACTCAAACCCACGTATCCACCCTATACCCGTAACCCAACAACCTTAACCTTACTTTTATTAGGACACTACGGGCAATTTAGCATGGCCAATCCACCTAACCCGCACATCTTTGGACTGTGGGAGGAAACCGGAGCACCCGGAGGAAACCCACGCACACAGGGGGAGGACGTGCAGACTCCACACAGACAGTGACCCAGCCGGGAATCGAACCTGGGACCCTGGAGCTGTGAAGCATTTATGCTAACCACCATGCTACCCTGCTGCCCCAAAGAAATACGCACTTTCCTACCTTTCTTTTTATCCTGGTGACAATTATAATGTCTTGAAATGAAATGAAATGAAAATCGCTTATTGTCACGAGTAGGCTTCAATGAAGTTACTGTGAAAAGCCCCTAGTCGCCACATTCCGGCACCTGTCCGGGGAGGCTGGTACAGGAATCGAACCGTGCTGCTGGCCTGCTTGGTCTGCTTTCAAAGCCAGCGATTTAGCCTTGTGAGCTAAACCAGCCCTCTGTTCCTGGATTTGTGGTAAAATAATGCCAATCACAGTATCATTCTCAAACGAATGATACATTCTACCAGAAAAAAATATAAAGGTGATGGACTGCGACACGGTGGAGGTGTGAGCTTAAGTTTTTTAAAAATAAATTTAGAGTACCCAATTCGTTTTTTCCAATTAAGAGGCCATTTAGCATGGCCAATCCACCTACCCTGCACATCTTTGACTTGTGGGGGCGAAACCCACGCAAACATGGGGAGAATGTGCAAACTCCACACAGACAGTAACCCAGAGCCGGGATCGAACCTGGGACCTTGCCGCCGTGAGACAGCAGTGCTAACCACTGCACCACCGTGCTGCCCTGGTGTGACCTTAAGTAGGGTGCTCTTTCCAAGGGCCGGTGCAGACTCGATGGGCTGAATGGCCTCCTTCTGCACTGTGAATTCAATGATTTCTATGACCCCTTAACCTGACCTACCATAAACCCGCCTTTAATTTTTGAAATGTAAATGGGATTATAGTTTCTGCATATTCATTCGAATCAGTAGCAGCAAGTTGAAAACGCGAGTCCCCACCCCCTTCTCCGCCCACTCCCCCGGGGGAAATCAGCTCTCTCAGCCCCCGGGAGGGGGGTGCCAGGTTCAGGCAGGCCGCCCACTAAACAGTGCTTGGTAACAGTGCAGAGCAGAGAGATTAATGATCAGCTAATGCACAGCCTCTGAAATACACCTTCAGACTCAATCCTGCCGGTGCAGGGTTCCACACAGCCTGCAGGTGCGAGGCTTGACAAGAAGGAGAGGACGCAGAAAGGGGAAAGAAGAAATAAGAGAGAGTGAGAAAGAAATATAGAAAGCGTCGGAATGAAAAGGGAAGAACTTGCGGTTCTGTTGCGCGGCCTCTGCACTTCACACAAACAATGAAACTATTTTTTTCGACACACACTCGCTGTTGTAATCCAGGGAAGTCGCGTACCCCACCAGAAGTTGTTTAAATTAAATAAATGTGTCGCAACAATTCTTCTGCATTGAAGCGATTAAACGAAATATTGGTGAAAGCTGACAGGAGGATTTTTGTTATTCAGACAGGGGGCTATCTCTGATGAACTAAAACACCAACATCTCTTAATTCAAACGTTTAATTACCGGTATTTCCGGAGAGGGATGAGGGTTCGTTGGTCTTTTAAAACACCCTGTAACGGGGGAACCCAGACAAAGGAGGTGTGGAGAGGAGCTGGCTGAGATAGAAGGTGTGAATGGGTGGGTAATGGGTAATGGATATTGCAAACTGTCCAAAATGCTGCACAATGCCCGGGGAGAAAGAATCTCACCTATTTCATCCTGAGTTCTAGTACGTTTCCATTGATTCGACTGTTATGGCTTTGAGAAACATTGATACAGACTCGAAACGTTAGCTCCCTTCTCTTTCCACAGATGCTGCCAGACCTGCTGTGATTGTCCAGCATTTTCAGTTTTTTGTTGCAAATGTTAGCTTCACCAATCGGGTGTTTATTTGTTGCCTGTTTTCTCTGCGGTTTCAGTTTGGGCGAAATGCCCGTGTGTCCCTATTCCTAGGACGCCTCAATGATTGCTGACAATCCAGACTGCACGCACACTCATTCACTCACACACACACACACTCACGTACACACACATTCACCCATACACACATGCATTCATGCACACACACTCACAGATTCGCCTGCACACACTCACACATTCACACACACATAAGCTCATGTATAGACACACTCGCTCAGGGTTGACCACAGGAAGCACAAACTCACTCAGTTAATCCCCATTAAAACCGGTTTCCTTAGATTGAATTTGGAATTTAGGATAATTTGATGATAAGATACCAAGCAGGATGTTCCAGGTCAGTGAAATGAGAGAGTCAACTTCAGCTTGAAACGTTGCGAAACGAGAACAGGGACATATATCAGAGTGCAACTGGTCTTAAGCAGAACACCTTAGACTTAAGCCTTTGTTCAATTCTTCCGAATACAATTGCAACGATTTTTAATAGAGAGAACTTCAATATATTCAGAAAATTGTGGAGGCCTTTTTGTCATTTGCTAACAGTGCCTACAAATCTCTGCATGTATGTGTGAGGTCTCGAAGCTGAAGTTCTTTGTGAGGGTGGCCTCTCTAGATGTTTGCGTGTCTCTGTGATTATGTAGTGTGTAACTTACTGGTTATGCTGTATATATGGGTGTGTGTGTGTGAGTGTGTGTATATGTCAATTTGCCAGCTGACTTTCCCCCCAGCTTCTAATGATATTTTTGCATCAATTAACGGAATATTAAAGAAAATAATACTGTTTGCAATGCAATAAATGCAAACCACACAAACAATTGTTTGGGGAAGTGACATGAATACATGGGCTGTGTCAATCTGTGCCTCTCCCCGTTTACATACTTCACCACCCACTCCGTGTCTGTGTGTTTGTGTCACCAAACGTTTCGCAATCAATGTGTTTTTAAATGTCGATTTGCACAGAACCCCGCCCTTCATGGAAAGCGTTAACACTGCTTGGCTGCACCTCCCCCAGCCCTTGTACACCGCTCCCAACCTGTGTACACCGTTCCCAACCTGTGTACACCTCCCCCAACCGGTACACCTCCTCCAGCCCGTGTACTCCCCCCCCCAGCCCTTGTACACCGCTCCCAACCGTGTATACCTCCCCCAACCTGTACACCTCCACCAGCCCGTGTACACATCCTCCAGACCGTGTACAGCTCCCCCAGCCCGTGTACACCTGCTCGAGACCGTGTATACCTCCCCCAGCCCGTGTACACCTCCTCGAGACCGTGTACACCTCCCCCAGCCCGTGTACACCTCCTCCAGCCCTTGTACACCTCCTCCAGACCGTGTACACCTCCCCCAGCCCGTGTACAACGCTCCCAACCTGTGTACACCTCCTCCAGCCCTTGTACACCGCTCCCAACCTGTGTACACCTCCCCCAATCTGTACACCTCCCCCAGACCGTGTGCACCTCCTCCAGACCGTGTACACCTCCCCAAGCCCGTGTACAACGCTCCCAACCTGTGTACACCACCCCCAACCTGCGTACATCTCCCCTTCCCGTTTACACCTCCCCAGCGCGTGTACACTTCTCCCAGCCCGTGTACAACTCCTCCAGCCCGTGTACAATGCTCCCAACCTGTGTACACCACCCCAACCTGTGTACACCTCCCCTTCCGGTGTACACCTCCCCCAGCCCGTGTACACCTCACCCAACCCGTGTACACTTCTCCCAGACCGGGTACACCTCCCCCAGCCCGTGTACACCTCTCCCAGACCGGGTACACCTCCCCAAGCCCGTGTACAATGCTCCCAACCTGTGTACACCACCCCTACCTGTGTACATCTCCCCTTCCCGTTTACACCTCCCCTGCACATGTACATTTCTCCCAGCGCGTGTACACCACACCCAGCCTGTGCACTACTCCTCCAGCCCGTGTACAATGCTCCCAACCTGTGTACACCACCCCCAACCTGTGTACACCTCCACTTCCGATGTACACCTCCCCCTGCCCGTGTACACATCCCCAGCTTGTGTACACCTCCCCTTCCCATTTACACCCCCCCAGCGTGTGTACACCTCCCCCAGCCTGGAGCCCAGTTATCAGTGGCGTACCGCAGGGATCAGTTCTGGGTCCTCTGCTGTTTGTGATTTTCATTAACGACTTGGATGAGGGAGTTGAAGGGTGGGTCAGTAAATTTGCAGATGATACGAAGATTGGTGGAGTTGTGGATAGTGAGGATGGCTGTTGTCGGCTTCAAAGAGACATAGATAGAATGCAGAGCTGGGCTGAGAAGTGGCAGATGGAGTTTAACCCTGACAAATGTGAGGTTGTCCATTTTGGAAGGACAAATATGAATGCGGAATACAGGGTTAACGGTAGGGTTCTTGGCAATGTAGAGGAGCAGAGAGATCTTGGGGTCGATGTTCATAGATCTTTGAAAGTTGCAACTCAAGTGGATAGAGCTGTGAAGAAGGCCTATGGTGTGCTAGCGTTCATTAGCAGAGGGATTGAATTTAAGAGCCGTGAGGTGATGATGCAGCTGTACAAAACCTTGGTCAGGCCACATTTGGAGTACTGTGTGCAGTTCTGGTCGCCTCATTTTAGGAAGGATGTGGAAGCTTTGGAAAAGGTGCAAAGGAAATTTACCAGGATGTTGACTGGAATGGACAGTAGGTCATACGAGGAAAGGTTGAGGGTGCTAGGCCTTTTCTCATTAGAACGGAGAAGGATGAGGGGCGACTTGATAGAGGTTTATAAGATGATTAGGGGAATAGATAGAGTAGACAGTCAGAGATTTTTTCCCCCGGGTGGAACACACCATTACAAGGGGACATAAATTTAAGATAAATGGTGGAAGATATAGAGGGGATGTCAGAGGTAGGTTCTTTACCCAGAGAGTAGTGGGGGCATGGAATGCACTGCCTGTGGAAGTAGTTGAGTCGGAAACGTTAGGGACCTTCAAGCGGCTATTGGATAGGTACATGGATTAGGGTAGAATAATGGAGTGTAGGTTAACTTCTTAAGGGCAGCACGGTAGCATTGTGGATAGCACAATTGCTTCACAGCTCCAGGGTCCCAAGTTCGATTTCGACTTGAGTCACTGTCTGTGTGGAGTCTGCACATCCTCCCCGTGACTGCGTGGGTTTCCTCCGGGTACTCCGGTTTCCTCCCACAGTCCAAAAATGTGCAGGTTGGGTGGATTGGCCATGCAAAATTGTCCAAAATTCTATGATTAACCTAGGACAAAAGTTCGGCGCAACATCGTGGGCCGAAGGGCCTGTTCTGTGCTGTATTTCTCTATCTCTATCAGCCAGTGTACACCTCACCCAACCCGTGTACACTTCTCCCAAACCGGGTACACCTCCCCCAGCCCGTGTTCACCTCACCCAACCCGTGTACACTTCCCCCAGACCGGGTACACCTCCCCCAGCCCGTGTACACTTCCGCCAGACCGGGTACACCTCCCCAGCCCGTGTACACCTCTCCCAGCCCATGTACACCTCTCCCAGACCGGGTACACCTCCCCAGCCCGTGTACACCTCTCCCAGACCGGGTACAACTTCCCAAGCCCGTGTACACCTCCCCCAGCCCGTGTACACCTCTCCCAGACTGGGTACATCTCCCCAGCCCGTGTACACCTCTCCCAGACTGGGTACATCTCCCCAGCCCGTGTACACCTTCCCCAGCCCGTGTACACCTCCCCCAGCCCGTGTACACCTCCCCCAGCCCGGGTACACCTCCCCAGACCGGGTACACCTCCCCCAGCCCGGGTACACCTCCCCCAGACCGATTACACCTCCCCCAGCCCGTGTACATCTCTCCCAGACCGGGTACACCTCCCCAGCCCGTGTACACCTCCCCCAGCCCGTGTACACCTCCCCCAGCCCGGGTACACCTCCCCAGACCGGGTACACCTCCCCAGCCCGGGTACACCTCCCCCAGACCGGGTACACCTCCCCCAGCCCGTGTACATCTCTCCCAGACCGGGTACACCTCCCCAGCCCGTGTACACCTCCCCCAGACCGGGTACACCTCCCCCAGCCCGTGTACATCTCTCGCAGCCTATGTATCGATGTCGCAATGTTCTTACACTCTGTCCTGTGTGTACTGTTGTATTATTAAGTGGTTATATTTACAGCTGATCATTTTAATGTCGTTATTTGTAATTGTGTATTTACCTCTGGGTCTATGGTTATATTTGTGGATACGTGCTATGTATATCTGTCAAAGTCGGTGTATATGTATGTACCAGCGGTCTATTATCCCTCTGGTTAAATGTAGATCTCTGCCATGCTAGTATGCAGATATTTATGTGTGTGTCCGTGTACGGTGTCATTGGCAGCGTGTTCCCTGTGTGTTTTCATGTGGGGTCAATGTGCATTTGGTGGTTTATCTCACTCCCGGCTCTTTTGGGGGCATCGACGATTTTAAAATGACAGAAAGGTGTTGGGAAGCCATCAATGGGTTAAAGGGAGAGTTTAACCTCGCTGTAAAAATGTCCCCTTTCAGCAACCCCGCTGCACAAACGGTCCTCTCACTCAGGGGATTATAACCATCTTGTTTTATTTGTCCCAACTCATTGGTTGGGAGAGTTTAGGTTTAGGTTTAGCCACCTGCGCTGTCCCGGAACAGAGAAATTGCAGTTCAGAGCCGGCGGGGCGGAATGAGTCGATTAGAAACGGGCTTTACCTGAATGATTCGAAATGTCATGTTTGGCTGGTTGTGCTGGTCACACAGTTTTGGGCAGATCGAATGACCCCTCCCTTGACATCGAAGCCGCCTATTAGTCTAATAGCCAAACTGGCTGCCTCAGTGGAGGTTTTTTTTTTTGGTTAAGCTCGTTCGTTCAATTAAAAAAAAGGGAGTTTTCAAAAGGTTTGTTATCCGAGGGAGGGATTTGATTTTGTCCAGGGGCTTATCGCGGTTCAGAAGCGCTCGGATTGTTGTGAAACATCCGCAGGCCGAGCAAACAGAAATCGGAGGCGCAGCAAAACTGGACCAGACCCATCCTGATAAAGATTAACGGATTCATGTAACCGAATATAACAGAAACCCCCTCCCCCCACACCCACACAGACACACACCCACACACATACATATACACACACCCTCCCACACACAGACACATGGACAAATACACACAGACATACCCACACACACAGACATACCCCACACACACTCCCACACACACATACACACACACCCTCACACACAGACACTCACACACACACATACACACACACCCTCCCACACAGAGACTCACACACACACACCCTCCCACACACCCACACACAGACACATACACACAGACATACCCACACACACACAGACATACCCCCACACACCCACCCTCACACACTCCCACACACCCACACACACACAGACACATATACACAAACACACACCCACGCACATACACACACACCCTCCCACACACCCACACACACACACCCACACACACACCCTCCCACAGACACATACACACAGACATACCCACACACATAGACCCTCACACTCCCACACACCCACACATACACACAGACACACATACACCGACAGACACACACAGACATCCACACACACACCCTAACACACACCCACCACACACACAAACACACCCAGACACACACAAACACACCCAGACACACACGCACACATACTCACACCCAGGCGCACACACATACACCCACACCCACCCAGACACACATACACACGCAAACACACATACATACCCTCACCCAGACACACATTACACACAGATATACACACACACATATACATAGACACACATACACACACACATACCCAACCAGACACATACACACAGACACACACACACGCCCAGAAACACAGACACACACACAGACACGCACACCCAGAAACACAGACACACACACACGCCCATACACACACATACATACATACACACACCCAGAAGCACATAAACCCAGACACATACACCCAGACACATACAGATGAATGGGAAGCGAATCTGCCGAAAATTCTGACATGGGGGAAATTCCAATCTCAGATTGAGACACTTTCACCCGAACCAATGGGAAACTCGTCCAGTGAAATTCAACAGAGGCGCCTCAGGTTCCGACACAGATTGAAACATCCTAAAATTTCAAAAACTTTGCAAGATTTGGGATTTTCAACCGAAGGTTTATTCTAACCATTTCCATAAATGTGGCTAAACCCGCACCCAGCGATTCCCTGATCGCAGTCCCGCTCTGAGCTCAACCCCCCCCCCCCCCCCCCTCCCCCCGTTCTGAACACACGGAATAGGAATGGCTGTCGGCCATTCGGCCCCTCCAGGCTGTTCCGCCATTCCTGATCTGTTTGTGTTTTGAATTCCACATTCTCTCATCTACCTTCCCCCGCCCCCCACCCTCTATTCCTTGACCAACAAGGATCTAACTCCCTCAGGACTCTCTGCCTCCGCTTCCACTGCCTCTCCCAGGCAAAATGGCACAGCCTAAAAATAATCTCCTCATCTCTGTTTCATAAGGGCGACCCCCAATTTTAATATTAGTCCTGGACCCACCCACAAGAGGAAACATTCTTTCCACGTCCAGCTTGTGTGACAATTTTCATTTCATTTCATTTCAACACTATTCCGGGTTTAATACACTTCAAAAATCCCAAATCAATAATTTCCACATACCAATACATATTTTGACCAATCAGGGGGATCTCTTTCTAAAACATTTCTCAAATCCTGATTTGAGGATTGGAGGTATATTTCAATTGTAATGACAGGAATATATATTTCCTTTTGCCCTAACGCTAAAAAGTTTGTTTTTCCTTGATGGTGTCCATATTGGATTGGATTGGATTTGTTTATTGTCACGTGTACCGAGGTACAGTGAGAAGTATTTTTCTGCGAGCAGCTCAACAGATCATTAAGTACATGGGAAGAAAAGGGAAAAAAAGAAAATGCATAATACGGGGACACAAGGTACACAATGTAACTACGTAACACCAGCATCGGGTGAAGCATACAGGGTGTAGTGTTAATGAGGTCAGTCCATAAGAGGGTCGTCAGGAGTCTGGTAACTGCGGGGAAGAAGCTGTTTTTGAATCTGAGTTTTCTCTGAGTTTGGTTGGAAAGTTCCGCTGCAAAACGGAATGAATTGAACAAGAATAGCATTTAATTATATATAATATCAGCATATAACCCACATGGTCAGTGTTTGGGAGGTTGGGAGTAATGATTTGAAGTTTTAAACCCTTGATTTAACTCCACAGAGGAATCAAATTACATCCAATGATCAAAACACAGATTAGTAATGAGTTTATTTTTAAATCAAATTCTCTTCGCTGACACCATCTCCCCCCCCCCCCCCCCCCAACAAAATGGCACTAACCATTGATAAAAAAATCACATTTTACACTGGCCTCGGAATCAGAAAGTTTTGAGTTCAATTTCCACTCCAGAGACTCCAGTCCGAAAATCAAGGCTGACACTCTGCTTGCGGTACTGAGGGGGGCTGCACTGGACGGGAAATGTTGACCTCAGGGCCCCACGGCTCTCAGGTCGAGGTGATCAATCCCATGCCACTAGCCACATGCCACGTAGGCAGCACGGTAGCATTGTGGATAGCACAATCGCTTCACAGCTCCAGGGTCCCAGGTTCGATTCTGGCTTGGGTCACTGTCTGTGCGGAGTCTGCACATCCTCCCCGTGTGTGTGTGGGTTTCCTCCGGGTGCTCCAGTTTCCTCCCACAATCTAAAGATGTGCAGGTTAGGTGGATTGGCCATGATAAATTTCCCTTAGTGTCCAAAATTGCCCTTAGTATTGGGTGGGGTTACTGGGTTATGGGGATAGGGTGGAGGTGTTGACCTTGGGTAGGGTGCTCTTTCCAAGAGCCGGAGCAGACTTGATGGGCCAAATGGCCTCCTTCTGCACTGTAAATTCTATGTAAATTTCAAAGAATAGCAGACGAGTTCACCCTGCTTGCCTAGCCCATACCTGTCCCTCAGTCAAATGTCACCAAAAAACTGATCATCTGGTCTTGTCAGAGTGCTGTTTGTGCACAACTTGGCTGCAGTATTTCTGACCTCGCAACAGTCACCTTCCAAACTTTCTTCTTTGGAACTTTGGGAGGGCAGCTGGTCATGAACAGAGGCTGAGGAAATTGGGTTGAGAGTCTCTGGAGTTTAGAAGAATGAGAATGATCTCATGCAAGCACACACAATTCTGGCATCGCTTCACTGGGTAGACCCTGATAGGCCGTTTCCTCTGGCTGGGGAATCTAGAACATGGAGACCCTTTTCCAGGGTAAGGGGCCAATTATTTTAGACTGAGATTAGGAGAAAGCATGCCACTCAAATCTTTGGAATTACCTACCCCAGAGGGTTGTGGATGCTACATTGTTGAGTGGGAGGGAAGATGAGAGGGACTCTCATTGACATCAAGATATTGAAGACCATAAGACATAGGAGCAGAATTGGGACATTCAGCCCACTGAGTCTGTTCCACCATTCAATCATGCCCATTCTCTGCCTTCTCCCCATAACTCTTGATCCCCTTATTAATCAAGAACCTATCTATCTCTGTCTTAAAGACACTCAGTGGTTTGGCCTCCACATCCTTCTGCGGCAATGAGTTCCACAGATTCACCACCCTCTGGCTGACGAAATTCCTCCTAATCTCTGTTTTAAAGGATCGTCCCTTCAGTCTGAGGCTGTGCCCTCAGGATCTAGTTTTTCCGACTAGTGGAAACATCCTCTCCACGTTCACTCTATCTAAGCCTCTCAGTGTTTGGTAAGTTTCAATGAGATCATCCTTCTAAACTCTATCGAGCACAGATCCAGTGTCCTCAATTGCTCATCATTCATTCATTCCAGGGATCATTCTTGTGAACCTCCTCTGGACACTGAATGAGTGTAACATTAAAGAATAGTCATATCCGGCACAAAGGAACATAGTTGTGGTTGTTGGAGGCCAATCATC
The DNA here is from genome assembly GCF_902713615.1 of Scyliorhinus canicula. Taxonomy (NCBI): domain Eukaryota; kingdom Metazoa; phylum Chordata; class Chondrichthyes; order Carcharhiniformes; family Scyliorhinidae; genus Scyliorhinus; species Scyliorhinus canicula. The sequence goes on from NC_052166.1 coordinate 62,535,398, forward strand.
TCCGTGTCAATTCATCCCTGTGGGAGTTCCTCTGGGTAATGTTCTAGGTACAACCACATCCAGCTACTTCATCAGTGACCTTTCCTCCATTATCGGGTAAGAAGTCTGGATCTTATACCGGTGCAAAATGTACAATGTAACCATCATTTCGAACAGTATGGTTTTGTTTTGCTAACTATCTTGACCGGAAACTGGTCACACATTTCCCCCAAATCTGAATTCTTCGTTTCGAGTCTCACCCATTTATTGCAAATCCCTTAACCCTTCCACTGTACCGGATGGAACACATTTCCACAATGATCTCATTAGCCTCCATCTGCTGGTGAAATTCCAGGTGACAGGAAAACCCCACGGAATATTGGGACAGAGAGTATTCGGGATTGGTGAATGTCGCAGGAAGGTCATCTGAGGTTATGTAAATCTTGACACCGGGTGTGATGGCATCAGACTCTGAAATTAACTCAAACCTGTTCATCTTAGCACCCCTCCCCACACACACACACACCCTCACACACACATTCACACATGCACCCACACACCACCAACACCCTCCTTCATAAACCTCCTTAAAACCTATTTGTTAGGCTACTGATCTTCATTTATAACCTTCCTTCCTTCACTCATTCTTAGGAGATGGACAGAATAATACCAGGGATGGGGGTAAATGAAAGAAGACCTATTTGTCCTGCTTTTATGTAAGTTCTGATAGGATGAGTAAGGAGAATCAGGTTTCCACCGAGGGTCGGTATGGAATGGACAGAGATGTGAAATAAACTGGCAAAAGCTCCGGAGGGGAAAGAGGATTTTGATGTAAATGCAATGCATTATGATTTGGGATGTGCTGTCTGAATGGAGCGGCAAGTGGCTCGAGCTAGAACATTCAAAGAGGAATCGCATATATGCCTGGAAAGGAATACATTTAGGACCATGGGGAAAGAGCATGGGAGTGGGTCTGCCTAAGGGCCAGCAGACGTACCATGGGCTGAGCGGCCTCCCATGAATGAAAAATGAAATGAAAATCGCTTATTGTCACAAGTAGGCTTCAAATGAAGTTACTGTGAAAGCCCCTAGGCGCCACATTCCGGCGCCTGTTCGGGAAGGCTGGTACGGGAATTGAACCGTGCTGCCAGCCTGCTTTGGTCTGCTGTCAAAGCCAGCGATTTAGCCCAGTGTGCTAAACCAGTTCCATGATTGGATTATCATTCTGAGGATGTAGGGAGCTTTACATGCCGTATATAATAAATAGATAGTAAGTGGAGGTTGTCAGATGTAACCAGTATTCATGACTCGCCACTGCTGGGTTACTGCTGTGAGAGGATGTAAAGTGATGGGGATTACCTCGATCCGACAGAGCAATAAAAGGACGCTAATATTCTGGCGTGGGATCTGCATGGCAAATACGGGACTGAATTCATCAAAATCACTCCAGATAGAGTGAAGCCTCTGAAATGCGGGATTACGAGGAACATAACCTTAAACGGCTCCATCGTATATCTCTATTTAGATCTGAAACGTTAACTCTGTTTCTGTCTCCACAGATGCTGCTGAACATTCCCAACATTTCCTGTCTATATTTGAGATTACCAGCACCAAACAAAACAGCGGTCTCTGCACAAGCCGTGTTAATTTTAGCTGATAAATTTATTAAAGATTTGTCTTACTGATCATTCAGAAAGAATAAATAAAAGACAGTAACACATTTACACGTGACCTGTAATAACTTCCATATCCAATCTGTATATGTAAAACACTTTACACAGTATAACTCCCGCTGACAAAATGTTGCATCGACTACAGTTCCCTGTTTTGGTTTTTTTTGCATTTTTTAAAGTGTTTTTTTCTCTAAAATCGCAACACTATTTTAAATCCTAAAAATACCACTAAAGAGACCGTTTTCCTTTATCCACAATAAAAATACACTTTACAGAAATTCGGGTCGTTTTCCCTCCCAGTCCAGGAGGGGGGGAGGTGAGGGTTAGGGTGCTGGGAGAAATGTATATTTGGCAACAAACAGATATTGCAAAGTGCAATTGGTAAATAAACCTCCCCCCCCAAAAAAAATTTTTTTAAATAAAAGAAAATAAAATGACACAAGCTTGGAGGTGAGAGTTGGCCACAATTAAACACATTTAATACAACACGCCACCTACCCAATGAGCTGCCGTTCAAGAGAAAGACTTTGCCTGGGGAAAGTCCCAGAGCCCGGGAGTGGGGAGGTGTCTGTGTGTGTGTGGTGTGGGGCGGGGTGGGGGGGGGGGGGGGGGAGTGCTTTTGAAGCACAGTCGCTGCTGTAACGGTGGGGGGGGGGGGGGGGTGACTCGTCGACAGCTGGTGTGCACACAGCAAGATCCCACACACAGGCCTCACTTGTGTGAAGCACGTCTGCCTATTGTGCCACCGACCACGTGCCAACAGTAAACCTCGAGCCTCCGAATGAGAGTGAATGTTTCTATATATTATGGACTATATCCGCCCGTTTAACATTCAGAGACTTTCCCTGCACACCCGCTCTTTTGTTCAATCCCCGCTGGGAGGCATTTTCTTAGATAGTCAAACCCCTCTGTGTGGCTAAACGCTCAGGATTCCAGCACCGTGATGCTTTGAAGAGCACAACATGATCAGAGACTCTGTAACTCAGGGCTGTAGGTTTCATACAACACACAGGGCGGCTGGGTCAGCCCCTGTTTCAGTATGTGTGTGTGTGTGCTGCTTGGTAACTGAACAGCAAAATCGGAATGTCTACGAGTTGTGGCGGAAGCTGAGTTCGGATTCTCCACGGGTGTAGCCTGTTCACTTGCTTCAAACACTTTCCTCGTTTCACGCTGAACAGCGAATGTTTAAAATCCAGCAGAGTTCAACAGCCCGTTGCCGCAGATAGACGTTTTGCCTTTCAAAAAAGAGGCGAAATTGGGGCGAACGTTGCAGTGTTGCTGAGAGACGTGTGGGCAGTTGTGAAAGGGACAATCCTGGAGTTCCCAGTCCCTGGTGGATGGCCGATTGTTTCAGTTCTCCCTTCGGGTGGAAAGGGACTGTTTTTAAAGGTGGGGCTGTGTGTGTGTGTGTGAGAGAGAGAGAGGAGACAGAGAGAGGAGGGTGTGTGAGAGAGAGAGGAGGCGGAGAGAGGAGGGTGTGTGTGTGAGAGAGAGGAGACAGAGAGAGGAGGATGTGTGTGAGAGAGAGAGGAGACAGAGAGAGGTGTGTGTGTATGCGTGAGAGAGAGGAGACAGAGAGAGGAGGATGTGAGTGTGAGAGAGAGGAGACAGAGAGAGGAGGGTGTGTGTGTATGTGTGAGGGAGAGGGGGGAGACAGAGAGAGGAGGGTGTGTGTGTGTGTGTGTAAGAGAGAGGAGACAGAGAGAGGAGGGTGTGTGTGAGAGAGAGAGGAGACAGAGAGAGGTGTGTGTGTATGTGTGAGAGAGAGGAGACAGAGAGAGGAGGGTGTGTGTGTGAGAGAGAGGAGACAGAGAGAGGAGGGTGTGTGTGTGAGAGAGAGAGGAGACAGAGAGAGGTGTGTGTGTATGCGTGAGAGAGAGGAGACAGAGAGAGGAGGGTGTGTGTGTGAGAGAGAGAGAGGAGACAGAGAGAGGAGGGTGTGCGTGAGAGAGAGGAGACAGAGAGAGGAGGGTGTGTGTGTGAGAGAGGAGACAGAGAGAGGAGTGTGTGTGTGAGAGAGGAGACAGAGAGAGGAGGGTGTGAGTGTGAGAGAGAGGAGACAGAGAGAGGAGGGTGTGTGTGTATGTGTGAGGGAGAGGGAGGAGACAGTGAGAGGAGGGGCGTGTATGTGTGTGAGGGAGAGAGGGATGAGACAGAGAGAGGAGGGTGTGTGTGTGAGAGAGGGAAGAGGCAGAGAGAGGAGGGGGCGTGTGTATGGCTGTTAAAATTGTGCATGTTCCACCTCATCCAGCCAGGAAGCCGGACTGGCCGGGAAATCAGGATAGCCTCCGCTGCTGTCTGTGGACAGGTCCGAACTGGGATCATTTGCTCCTAAGACGCGCATGGCCTGGCTCATACCTTGTCCCCCTGCTTGTGCCAGGATGGCCAAGCCCGTGTCCTGGTACACGAGGCCGGACATGAGGGGCGGATGGGGTGGGATGGTTTGCAGAGAAGCTGGTGACTGAGGGACACCATAAGGGCTGTTGGACCTCAGGTCGTGGTACTGATCCTGGGAGAGCACGCCATCGATTGAGAAGCTTCCATTGCTTGCAGTCTGCCTGCCCAGGCCTGGAGAGCTGTCATTCAAGCTCCTGTACATCCCATTCGCATGGCCCATGTCTGACATTGAGTGTTCATCTACATGTAAGAATAACAAGTACATATTAAAATCCAACAATCCGGGAAGGAGAGTTAGTCATGGGAGGGAGTAAGCTTTGTCGCGCGCATTGGAGTTATTTAGAAGGAAGCTATTCCGCGCATTGTGCTTGTACCAGCTCCCTGAAAAGTTAATCTAATTAGCTCCACACTTCCACCACTCTCTTTCACAACCTTGCAAATGTTCCACTTGAAAATATATATCCAATTCCTTTTTGAAAGTTACCAATGAGTCTGCTTCCTTCCAGATAGTGCTTTGCATTTCCTAATAACTTGCTCGGTAATGAAAACAATCTCCTTGTCTCCCTGTTTGGTCTGGTACTGATTGTCCTAAGTCTGTGTCCTCTGATTGTCGACCCTCCTGCCAGTGGAAACAATCTCCCCTTATTCATTCTATCAAAACCCCTCAAAATGTCGATGACCTCTATTAAATCTCCTCTTGACATACTTTTGATTAGATTCGAACAATCCCAATCTCTCCATATATCTGAAATGCTGATGTTAGACTAATAGTCCAAAAGTTTTCATTGTTGGGTTCACTTATTTTCTGGGGCAATTAAAACTCAGTTCCAACTTGACTATCAGACACCGACCTGTGAAGGACACTTCGGCATCGCTGGCCACCCCATCGTCCTGGATGCTGTCCTTGTCCGATTTGGAGCTTGCTCTGGATCGCTTGATGTTCCTGAAATATTGGCCCCACCTCTGCCTGCCGGCATCTTTTTTCAATCGTTTCTCCTTTGCTCGTCGATTCTGAAACCAAACCTAATGGAGACAAAAGCAAAGGTGTATTTATAACCTAAACGTCAATTGTTTGGAACCTCCAAACTGTGGTGTGTGATGTCTGCTGCACTGTATACAATACAAAAAAAAACAGTATCACACTTTAAAATGCACTGTTACCTGGGAGAGCTGATCAACACTGCATTTGGTGTGGCAATGAGCACAAAGGTCACCAGAATGCACCCACCTAAACAAAAAATTAGCAAAAGTAATTAGGCAGCTCTGGTTCACTTGGTTACACTCTTGCATCTGGGTCAGAAGATATTCTTACTCTAGACACTTGAAGGCATAACCTAGGTTTGCAGTCCAGTGCAGCACTGTCGGGAATGCTGTCTTTCAGATCAAACGTTGACTCAAGGTCCAATCTGCACTCTCACGTAGAATACTTTGAAAAAGGGCAGCAGAGTTCTGCCCAGCCTCCTGGGCAACGTTAACTCTCAACCAACATCACTAAAGGAGATTATCTGGTTAGTATTACATTGCTATTGGGGAGACCTTGTTGTGTGCAAATTGGCTGCTGCGTTTCTTACTGTGACTACACTTGTCAAAGTATTTAATTAGTGATGAAGTGCTTCGCCACACCTCGAGATCATGAAAGGCACAATATGAATGCAAGTTGCTTCTTTAAAATGTAATCAGCAGTCTGAGGGCCATCCATATTCTGGCACCATCAGGGATCATGCCACCTCCTATTCAGAAGCTGAACAACATTCTCGATGCTCTTTATTTCTCCGGACATATCAGAAGAGATGGAGGATTTTCCAGTTTGGGGAATGCAAACAACTGCCCTATAACCCCACCGTGCACTGCAATGGTCTATCTATGGGTTTGTGCCATCCTTAGTACCATCATTTTAAACATCTTTATTTTGAATGAACGGATAAGGAACCCTTCACCCTCTCTCAGCAAATTGTCGTCTACTATCAACTGTTGCTCACAAAGTAGCAATACAGGAGGCCCCACATTGGCACCAGAACTGTATCGAAGCAATCAACCTGTTCATACTGGTTGAGAGCTGGTATCTCAAATTTCATTAGCAACACAGCAACAGAAGTAGGTCATTCCTCTTGAGCCTGTTCCACCATTCAAGCAGATCATTGCAGGCCATTATGGCATTAGCAATCTTATGTGGTTAGGTTAAGTGCAAGATCTTGGCAATGTATCTGTCTAAACAGGTAGCTGGAAGAGAGGGTCTGATACACTGCTCACTGGCAATGTTCTTGTCAGTTTCAAAGGCAGCAGTGGGCATTAACAGTGCTTCAAGCTTGGGCATGTGGTGCCAGGCATTTCACAAGCGAAGGCACAACAATAGTACTTTGTTGGCTTCAAAATAACATTGGCTTGTGTTTATTTTTGTTATTTTTAATTGCATTCTCTTTGCAAAGGTAATTTGCTGAGTGGATCAATAATGTGTAAACCATGTGGGGTTGCCTATGATATAAAGGCCTGCAATGTTCTACTTGAATGGCGGAACAGGCTCAAAGGGATGAATGATTTACTTCTACTGCTGTGTTCCTCTCCAGTCACGCACCATGATGACAGACCTATCACAGTTTTTTCACTGCTAGTGGGTAAATATTGTGGTGGTCACTGCAGTGGTTCAAGGAGAAGGCCAACCATGCTTTCGCAACGCAATTAAGGATAAGATGTAATTGTGGCATTGCCAGTATCACCCACAGATTGAGAACAACATTTTAGGATTTGTGTTCAGCTCACTTGGTTAGACACCTGGTGTGTGAAGCTGTGTGTGAACCCAGCAGCACGGATTCAATTCCCGTACCGGCTAAGATTATTCATGAAGGCCCCACCTTCTCAACCTTGCCCCTCGCCTGAGGTACGGTGACTCTTAGGTTAAGTCACCTCCAGTCAGCTCTGCCCTTCAATGGGAAAAGCAGCAAAGCAGCCTATGATCATCTGGGACTATGATGGCTTTACCTTACCATATGCGTATCATAACTTGTGTTCAATGCCAATATGTCCATTTATAACGAGAATCATGCAAATAATGTTTGGGAGGTTTTGCTCCTATTGACGCTGGGTTGTTGGGGATCATACCGAGGGCTTAAAGTTTCACCCTTTTGCACAATGTTTAAATGTGAACATGGCAAAAGTGGCACTGGTTTGGCATTGTGCACAACATAAATAATCGAGTTATCCCACTAGTTGATCCTGACTGTGCTCAGGTTTCTTGAGATCAGAATACCAATGAAATTTTACTGTTAGTAAAAACAAACGGTTAAAAAAAGGTTCATAGCAATAATTTGCAGGTGCATCATAACTGCTGTGAAACCCAAAGCAGGTAAGAGTGAAGGTAATGAAGATTAAACTCAGGTCAGGGATCTTGTACTCAGTTGTACACTGGGACAAGGTCTGCAGCATAACTCACCTTGAAATGTCTGGAAAATAGGAACATTATTGAAAATTGATACCCTCATTAGATGCAGCCAATACCTCATTTATGTTACTTGGCCTGAACTGAACTGCAATTCTTCTCCCCAGAAGAGTTGTGTTCAACTTTAAATGTTTTATAGAGCAAACTTTGGCTTTGTCACACTTTCTAAACACTTAAATCAACTTCAAGTTAGTTTGCAGAACACTCAGCATATCCAAGAAATCTGTGTATACTTTCTAAATTCAGGTTTAACATTAGACTACAGTTGTACCCCAAGTGTCATCAGAGATAACCTGGTTTGAAACTGGTCTGTTGAAATGTCGTAACATTTATACCATTGCTGAACCCACTTGGCTAAGTAAACACTAGTTCTCAGAGCATATTGATTGACACTGTGTTTGGCAGGTTTTTCAGAGGGCAGTGGGCATGAATAGTGCTTCAAGCATGGGCGATGGTGCCAGCAGAACCAAGTCAATGGCACATTCTCACTTTTCAAACTATTATTTGCCTGCTCACAGAGTCCCTTGTTGAAGCCAATATTATATTGCAGCTTTTGTGTCCCAGTATAGCGGAAACTTGTTCGCTGCAATGTCAATGTATAATCCTTTCCTTGCATTGTCAGCATTACAGTCATGTGAATTCAACAAACGTTTCTCCCCATTATGAAATTTGCCACCTAAGAGAAAACTACTTTCTCTATACACCAATCAGATTGGCAACAAATGTAATGAAGTTTCATCTTTTTCCTTCAACCTAGATTGGAAGTTTTATTTTCTACCAGGGAGCCCAGAGAGAGGTAGATCAGGCTGTGCTGTGGAATCATAACAAAATAAACAGATGAAAATCAGTACGGAGGGTGTTCAATTACTTGCCACTCATAAGGATTAGGGTTTCTATTTTACGATTGGTTATTATTCATTCTGAATAATCAGAATTGTGCATCTCTTTGGATGTGATTTCATAAGCAACGTGTGTGCAGTGAGTTCCAAGTCTTATTGCATTGCTGACCTTCAGTGCGCAGTCACTGTAACTGAGCACTTACTCAAAGATGTTTTTGTCGGAACTGGATAATTCACCAAGAAGCACATGATGAGCAGACGGGACATTGATCCCGTTACACTGGCCTCTTTCCATAGGCAACGTACAGTCTCAGGGACATCCTGAAGGGTGACCTACCTGTTAAAGGTCTTTAAGATTATGAAAAGGTTTGATCGGGTAGATGTAGAGAACGTGTTTCCATCTGCAGCTGAGACTAGAACTGAGGATTATAGTCACTGACAAATCCAATAGGATATTCAGGAGAAACCTCTTTTCCAGAGAATGGTTAAAATGCGGAACTCGCTAGCACAAGGAGTAGGTGAAGCGAATAACTTTGACATACTTAAGAGGAAGCTTGATTAGCACTTCAGAGAGGAAGGAATAGAAGGTTTCATTGATGGGGTTGGATGATGAAAGGTGGGAGGGAGATCCTGGCATGAACCTGTTGGGCTGAATGGCCTGTTTCTGATTTGTAGGTACCATGTAAACTGGGTAGCTTTGTAATCCCAGACACCCATGCACTTGCCAAGGAAATGTATCCCTCCCCAGGTTGACCCCATGATTTGAGCATCAGCCACACAGTCCAAGGTGATGAAGCCTTAAACAGAAGGTGTGCTTTATGGAGTCAGCATGTGACCTAAAATCTGCTGTTTCAAATCCACTGTGTTTCAAGGGTTTGTTCCATTGTATTTTGGATAATTCCACAGTTCCTGTATCCATTGGCCTAACTGCATCACATTCAGAATTACTTTCAAAGAGCAACCGTAATTTTTCCTTCAGCATTTTTACCAGAATCTGATCGAGGGGTGTAAGATCAGAGGGCATAGGTATAAATGGTGAAGGAAATCTCTGATGGCTACCCCAGTGAGTTTGAATAATAGGAGATCTAATCTGTCCATTAACATTAATTGGACGACCAGGCCCAATGGGACCATGAGCAAACAGCAAAGGCAATGGTCGCACTTCCAATGTTATTGGTAAATCATTATCGTCCAATTATCACTGGAACACCAATAAACATTGTTGGAATCAATAGAGCAGCATTATCTTCTGTACATATAGCGTTCGTCCCCCGGTCATGTTTTTGCATCACTGGTGGCCCCAGGCACTGGAATTTCCTCCCTAATCCTCTCCATGTCTCCCTTTAAGACTCGATGCAAGCTTCTGACTGCCTAACCTACTACAGCTCCTTCTTTGTCTCAGTGTCTGATTATGTTCCTGTGAAACACTCTGGGACTTTCTGGTACTTTAAAGGCACCATGTAAATGCTGCTAATTTGATGTTGTTTGCACACCTCCTGCCAGACAGGTAGCTCAGGTGTTAGCACTGTTGCTTCACAGCACTTGGTACCTGGGTTCGATTCCCGGCTTGGGTCACTGCCAGATACGGTAGCACAGTGGCTAGCACTGTTGCTTCACAGCGCTTGGGACCTGGGTTCGATTCCCGGCTTGGGTCACTGCCAGATACGGTAACATCGTAGTTAGCACTGTTGCTTCACAGCGCTTGGGACCTGGGTTCGATTCCTGGCTTGGGTCACTGACTGTGCAGAGTCTGCACGTTCTCCCCATGTCTGCATGGGTTTTCTCCAGGTGCTGCAGTTTCCTCCCACACTCCAGAAAGATGTGCTTGTTAGGCGAATTGGACATTCTGAATTCTCTCTCTGTATCCAAACAGGAGCCGGAGTGTGGCACCTAGGGAATTTTCACAGTAACTTCATTGCAGTGTAAATGTAAATCTACTTGTGACACTAATAAAGATTATTATTATTATATTGGAAATGCAATTGCCAAATCCTATACGTAATAGTTTGACATGACACACCATGTTAAGAATTATTCTAAAATAAAAACAGAAAATGCTGGAAAGATTCACAGGCCTGGCAGAATAGAATTTATAGCGCAGAAGGAGACCACTTGGCCCATCGAGTCTGCACCGGCCCTTGGAAAGAGCACCCGACTCAAGCCCACACCTCCATCCTATCCTCATATCACAGTAACCCAACCCAACCTTTTTTTGGATAGTCTGGGCAATTTATGATGGCCAGTCCACCTAACCTGCACATCTTTGGACTGTTGGAGGAAACCGGAGCACCCGGAGGAAACCCACGCAAACGCAGGGAGAACATGCAGACTCCGCACAGACAGTGACTCAAGACGGGAATCGAACCTGGGACCCTGGAGCTGTGAAGCAATTGTACTAACCACTGTGCTATATTGCTGTCCATGCACCGTGCATCTGCGGAGAGAGAAACAGAGTTACATTTTCCAGTCCATTTAACTCTTCACCAGGGAGGGGGGGGGGGGGGGGGGTCAGGGGAGGTGGTAGTACCAGCAATCCATCAACCAGGGTAATATCTGGAACCTCTTGTCTGGATCAGACCAGGGCATTTGGTGAAATTTGAATTCAATAAATATCTCAAATTAAAAGTCTAACGATGACCATGAAACGATTGCAGGAAATCGGTTGTCCTTACCCGGTCTGGCCTACATGTGACTCCAGATTCATAGCAATACGGTTGACTCTTAACTGGCCTCAGGGATGGACAACAAATGTGGCCCACATCCCATGAAGGAATTTTTAAAAAAAGGGACTTCAGACTTTTTCCAGGAATATTTCTGCCGGCAAATTAATTGAAGTTGGGTGGAGGTTTCTGTGGATTTGAATAGTCTGTTTCTTTGAACAATATTCAATGCAAAATGTAGTAAGCCATGTTATTATAGAATCTACAGTGCAGAAGGAGGCCATTCAGCCCATCGAGTCTGCACCGGCTCCTGGAAAGAGCACCCTACCCAAGGTTAACACCTCCACCCTATCCCCATAACCCAGTAACCCCACCCAACACTAAGGGACACTAAGGGCAATTTATCATGGCCAATCCACCTAACCTGCACATCTTTGGACTGTGGGAGGAAACTGGTACACCCGGAGGAAACCCACGCACACACGGGGAGGATGTGCAGACTCCGCACAGACAGTGACCCAAGACGGAATCGAACCAGGGACCCTGGAGCTGTGACGCAATTGTGCTATCCACAATGCTCCCATTATGCCAGGAACATTTAGCACATTTACTTAAAATTTCTCCTCCTGACCATGGACAATTGAGCACTTTGACTGGAGCAGCGACATTATTTCATTAATAGTGAGCTGAACTCCCCGGGTTCAGCGATATCTGTACAGCTCTTTTTTTAATTTAGAGTACCAATTATTTCTTCCAATTAAGGGGCAATTTAGCGTGGCCAATCCACCTAACCTGCACATCTTTGGGTTGTGGGGGTGAAACCCACGCAGGCACGGGGAGAATGTGCAAACTCCTCACAGACAGTGACCCAGGGCCGGGATTCAAACCCAGGTCGTAGGCAGCAATGCTAACCACTGTGCCACCTTGCTGCCCTATCTGTACAGCTCTAACTGTATGTAAACTGTCAAACACAATTTGGGAGCGGGCATATTGACATATTTCTGGCAGACTTCACTACCTGGATAGAATTTTAAGTTACACTGTTCTCGCTCAGAACAAGCAGGACAACCTGTTCCTGTGTGGTCAAGTCAATGCCAAATTGGGTAATTTGGGAAATTTCCATCATTGCATGTAGTCTATTTGAAAACAATTGTCCAACGTTTATCCATGAAGAGGGTGTCCTTTTAATCTAATAACTTGCTGTGTGTTCCTGCAGGGCGGTCACAAATGTAAGGTTTTTGTTTAGCTGCCTGTTGTAAAATCTCAGAGCTGTAAGATGTGTTTGCTAATACACAGGGCATAAAAGTGGGTTCAATGGGGAGATGGAGTTAGGGGAGAAGTGTTGTGTGTTCATTAGTTCTGAGCATATGCCTGATCATCCTTCCTTGTGGACCTGTTGTATATTTCCCTTTCCCCTGCTCTTACATTCTCAGTATTTCGACAGGTTTTTTTTTGTATATATAGAAGAGTGTGTTTTTTTCATTACCTGCACCACACGCATGTCCAGGCCGGTCTCTGAGGAGAGCTGTTCCCGCACATGGCGAGCGGGTTTCGGGGAGTTGTTATAGGCGTTTTTCAGAGTTTCCAACTGCTTGGCCGTGATGGTGGTCCGTGGCCTCTTGGCGTTTGTTTCTGCCTCTGCAAGGAAATGACAGGTCCGGTGATCACAGAGCAAAGTGTGCCCCAATTAACCGGCTTCTTCCCCGAACCTGCACAACAATAAACCAACCGCATGAATCCCAACAGTGTGGCCTGAGTTGTAAGCGGCGCTGGTGCAGGTGGGGGATGCATCAGCAGTGTGTGTGTGCCGGTTGTATGTGTGTGGGTGTGTGTGTCGGGGGCTGTATGTGTGTGTGTGTGTGTGTGGGGGGGGGGGGGGTGTATGTGTGTGGGGGGGGGGGGTGTATGTGTGTGTGGGGGGTGTATGTGTTTGGGGGGGTGTATATGTATGTCGGGGGGGGGGGGTGTGTGTCGGGGGGTGTATGTGTGTGTGTATGTGTGTGTGGGGGGTGTATGTGTGTGTGTGTGTCGGTGTGTGTGTGTGTCGGGGGGTGTATGTGTGTGGGTGTGTGTCGAGGGGTGTATGTGTGTGTGTGTGTGTATCGGGGGGTGTATGTGTGTGGGTGTGTGTGTCGGGGGGTGGGTGTGTGGGGGGTGTATGTGTGTGAGTGTGTGTCGGGGGGGTGTACGTGTGTGTGTGTGTCGGGGGTGTGTGTGTGTGTCGGGGGGGTGTATGTGTGTGGGTGTGTGTGTCGGGGGGTGTATGTGTGTGGGTGGGTGTGTGTGGCTGGGTATATATGTGTGTGTGTCGGTGGGGGATGTATGTGTGTGGGGGGTGTATGTGTGTGGGTGTGTGTGTGGGTGTGTGTGGGGGGGTGTATGTGTGTGGGTGTGTGTGGGGGGGTGTATGTGCGTGGGTGTGTGTGGGGGGTGTATGTGCGTGGGTGTGTGGGGGGGTGTATGTGTGTGTGGGGGGGGTGTATGTGTGTGGGTGTGTGTCGGGGGATGTATGTGTGTGTGTGTGTGTCGGGGGGTGTATGTGTGTGTGTCGGGGGGTGAATATGTGTGGGTGTGTGGGGGGGGGTGTATGTGTGTGTGGGGGGGTGTATGTGTGTGGGTGTGTGTCGGGGGTGCATGTGTGTGTGTGTCGGGGGGTGTATGTGTGTGTGTCGGGGGGTGTATGTGTGTGGGTGTGTGTGTGGGGGGTGTATGTGTGTGGGTGGGTGTGTGTGGGGGGTGTATGTGTGTGGGTGTGTGTGTGTGGGTGTATGTGTGTGGGTGTGGGGGTGTATGTGTGTGGGTGCGTGTGGGGGGTGTATGTATGTGGGTATGTGTGTGGGGGGGGTGTATGTGTGTGGGTGTGTGTGGGGGGTGTATGTGTGTGGGTGTGTGTGGGGGGTGTATGTGTGTGGGTGTGGGTGTGGGGGTGTATGTGTGTGGGTGTGTGTGTGGGGTGTATGTGTGTGGGTGTGTGTGTGTGTGTGGGGGGGGGTGTACGTGTGTGGGTGTGTGGGGGCTGTATGTGTGTGGGTGTGTGTGTGGGGGGTGTATGTGTGTGGGTGGGTGTCGGGGTGTATGTGTGTGTGTGTCGGGGGCTATATGTGTGTGGGTGTATGTGTGTGGGTGGGTGTGTGTGGGTGGGTGTATATGTGTGTGTGTGTGTCGGTGGGGGGGGGTGTATGTGTGTGGGGGGTGTATGTGTGTGGGTGTGTGTGGGGGGGTGTATTTGTGTGGGGGGTGTATGTGTGTGGGTGTGTGGGGGGTGTATGTGTGTGGGTGTGTGTGTGGGGGGGAGGTGTATGTGTGTGGGTGTGTGTCGGGGGGTGTATGTGTGTGTGTGGGGGGGTGCATGTGTGTGGGTGTGTGTCGGGGGTGTATGTGTGTGGGTGTGTGTGTGGGTGTGTGTGGGGGGGTGTATGTGTGTGGGTGTGTGTGGGGGGTGTATGTGTTTGGGTGTGTGGGGGTGTATGTGTGTGGGTGTGTGTGTAGGTGTGTGTGTCAAGGGTGTATGTGTGGGTGTGTGGGGGGGTGTATGTGTGTGGGTGTGTGGGGGGGTGTATGTGTGTGGGTGTGTGTGGGGGGGTGTATGTGTGTGGGTGTGTGGGGGGGGTGTATGTGTGTGGGTGTGTGGGGGGTGTATGTGTGTGGGTGTGTGGGGGGGGAGGTGTATGTGTGTGGGTGTGTGTCGGGGGGTGTATGTGTGTGTGTGGGGGGGTGCATGTGTGTGGGTGTGTGTCGGGGGTGTATGTGTGTGGGTGTGTGTGTGGGTGTGTGTGGGGGGGGGTGTATGTGTGTGGGTGTGTGTGGGGGGTGTATGTGTTTGGGTGTGTGGGGGTGTATGTGTGTGGGTGTGTGTGTAGGTGTGTGTGTCGGGGGTGTATGTGTGGGTGTGTGGGGCGGTGTATGTGTGTGGGTGTGTGGGGGGGTGTATGTGTGTGGGTGTGTGGGGGTGTATGTGTGTGGGTGTGTGGGGGGTGTATGTGTGTGGGTGTGTGGGGGGGGTGCATGTGTGTGGGTGTGTGGGAGGGTGTATGTGTGGGGGTGTATGTGTGTGTGTGTCGGGGGGTGTATGTGTGTGGGTGTGTGTCGGGGGGTGTATGTGTGTGTGTGGGGGGTGCATGTGTGTGGGTGTATGTGTGTGGGTGTGTGTGTGGGTGTGTGTGGGGGGGTGTATGTGTGTGGGTGTGTGTGGGGGGTGTATGTGTTTGGGTGTGTGGGGGTGTATGTGTGTGGGTGTGTGTGTAGGTGTGTGTGTCGGGGGTGTATGTGTGGGTGTGTGGGGGGGTGTATGTGTGTGGGTGTGTGGGGGGGGGTGTATGTGTGTGGGTGTGTGGGGGTGTATGTGTGTGGGTGTGTGGGGGGTGTATGTGTGTGGGTGTGTGGGGGGGTGTATGTGTGTGGGTGTGTGGGAGGGTGTATGTGTGGGGGTGTATGTGTGTGTGTGTCGGGGGGTGTATGTGTGTGTGTGTGTCGGGGGTGTATGTGTGTGGGGGGGGGGGGTGTGGGTGTGTGTGTGTGGGGGGGGTGCGTCTGGGTGACTGGGTGTCCATCAGAATGTACTGGGTGTGTGTTTCTGAGTGAGTGTCTGAGAGTGAGTAAATGTGAGTTTGTCTATTCGAGATTAAAAGGCGATATTAACAACCACATACATCAGGACCGTGCCTCCGTCCTCCAGGTCCTCCTTTGAATTACATGTATCGCTGCCCAATTTCATGTTGTGAGTAATTTCTGTCAATTAAACCTGATTTGACTGAGGACCTATTAATTACAGCGAGAAATTAAATCTGCATATTTAATGTAATGGTGTTTGCAAGTTAAGGAGCAGTGGAGTGGCTCTCTGCTTTAGCAATGTTTGGATGGAGGGTCATTTCATTTCATATACCTCACCTCTCTGCTTCGCCGCCTCATAGTCTCCTTTGCAGACCAATCTGCTGTCCTCCATGAGGTAGAATTCATCGCCCGTGGCTAGTTGGCGTTTACAGACGATGCAAGCGAAACATTGCAGGTGATACACGAAGTCCTGGGCCCGGCGGACCACCTGCGTGGGGGGAATCCCCTGCTGGCAAGCGGCGCATTTCCTCCCGAATCTCCTGCAAACAGAAAAGGGGTCTCAATAGAATTGGAGCCGGCATCTGCACATCAATAGAATTGAATCCAGGTTTCCCGATCTGACTGCAGGTGAGGGACAGGTCTGAGCAATCTTCCTCCCACAGTTAAACCGTGTATCAGTGAAAGCTGTTGTGACACAACTGAGTGCTGGGCAATTCATTTCCTGCCTGTTCGCTAGTTAAAGACTAAATGTCATACATACAGCGACACACATACACATATACTCTCCAATGGTGTGGGTAGCCAGCTGTGTAATGTAGAAAGCAGCGCCGTGGTTGTACAGAGGCAGATATCCAGGTCTCCCCCCCCCCCCCCCCCCCCCCCCCCCCCCACCCTGTACTCGCTGACCTACACAGACTCCCAGATTTTTAAAATTGTCAACCTTGTTTACAAATCTAGCCCCCCCCCCCCCCCTCCCCACCCTCCCCACTCCCCCCGGGCAGGCTCACCCACTCCTATCTCTCTAATCTCTCCCAACCCTACAACCTTCTCTGTTACCTGCACTCCTCCAACGCTGGCTTCTTGTACATTCCCAAATATCATTGCTTCTCCGTTGGTAGCCGCGCCTTCAGGTTGCCCAGCTCTTCAATCCCCTCTCTCCACTTCGCTTTCCTCCTTGAAGCCACCCCTTAAAGCGCATCTCTTGGCAGTGCTTTGGGAAGATTCATTCTGTGAAACGTTCTACATGAATGTACGTTGTTGATTATGTTTCCCATGTGGCTGTAACGGATATATAGTGTGGAAAGCAATTTCCGTCCACAGATACACGCCGCATCGAGCTAATGTTTCAAGTCGAATGCCTCCTCTCTGGAATTGTTCCCAGGCAGTTCTGAAGAAGTCGTTCAACTCGAAACATTAACTCTTGTTTCTCTCTCCCCGGATGCTGCAAGACCGACTGAGTTTTTCCAGCTCTTTCTGTCTTTATTTTGCTGGACATAAAATGCCTGCAGAGTCAAGCTGGCAAAATAGTTCAACTGTAAATAATGGATGCCCAGGAACAATGTACACAGATAAACATATACACCCTGTCGGACACAACACTCAGGCAGATAAATGGATATATAACTTAGCGAGACAAAGTGATAATGTATACAGGTGGATAGACAGATATCGTGCCCAGAGAGATAGATACAGTATCCAGATAGATAAATGGCATAAACAGATACAGCCAATTTGGCACTCAGAGAAATAAATAGATACAGCACACTGATATATTGGAATGTGGGCATCACTAATTGCCCTTGAGAAGGCCACCTTTTTTCAAACTGTTGCAGTGTATAGGTAGGTTCCCCCACAATACAGTTAGGTGGATCATTCCAATATATTGTCCGAGCAACAATGAAGGAACAACAATATATTTCCAAATCAGATTGGTGTGCAACCTGGAGGGGGATTTCCAGGCCAGGGTGTTTTACCCTTGAGGGTGTTGAGCTTCATGATTGTTGTTGGTGTTGCACTCATCCAGGCAAGTGGAGGGTATTCCATCACATCCCTGACTTGTGCCTTATACATGGTGGGCAGGCTCTGAAAAATCAGGAGATGAGTTACTCCCTGCCAACCATCCAGCTTTTCACCTGCTCTTGTAGCCATAGCATTTGCATGGTTCATTTAGTTAAGTTCTTGGTCAATGGTGATCTCCAAGGGTGTTGATGGGAGGATCTTCAGTGATCATAATCCCATCGAAAGTCAAGGAAGGTGACTAGCCTGTCTCTTGTTCAACAGATCATTACCCAGCATTGTCTGGAACAAAGTTACTTGCCACTTGTGAGCCTGAGACTGAATGTTCAGAGGTTTTGCTTTACACAGACATGATTGCTTGATTATCTGAGAGGATGTAAGTGGATAGTTAGATAGATAGAAAGACAGACAGATAGATAGATAGAAGAAGAATCACTTATTGTCACAAGTAGGCTTCAATGAAGTTACTGTGAAAAGCCCCTAGTCACCACATTCTGACGCCTGTTCGGGGAGGCCAGAACAGGAATTGAACCCACGTTGCTGGCATTGTTCTGCATCACAAGCCAGCTGTTTAGCCCACTGTGCTAAACCAGCCCCTAGGTAGACAGACAGACACTGCAACCTGGTCGGTAATGAAATCCAGTGGCTAGATAGATAAATATAATGAATACCCGATAGATAAATAGAGACTGTGCTCAGATGGATTAATATATATAGTACTCGAAGAGATGGATTCAGTATCCAGTGAGATAAATCAGTACTCACCCAGAAATATAAAAGGATAGTGTACGCAGACAAAATATATATGAAAACATAATACGAAAGATATAAATCACAGAACCCAGATAGATAATTACATATATTACCCACATAAGTAAATAGATACCATACCAGAGAGCTAAATAAATACATGTACCAGTTAGATAATGAGGTACAATTACACAGGGGGGGGAAAGATACAGTGGTCAGTGAGATAATAGATACTGTATCCAGATAAATAAAGATACAGTAGCCAGATCAATAAATTGAACCTGCACACCGATAGGTAAATAGATACCATAACCAAATAGATAAATCGGTACATCAGCCAGAGAGATAAATTAATATAGTACCCTGATAAGTAAATGGTTACAGTACACAGTTAAGTTAATAGATACAGAGGGCAGCACGGTGGTGCAGTGATAGCACTGCAGTCTCACGGTGCCGAGGTCCCAGGTTCGATCCCGGCTCTGGGTCACTGTCCGTGTGGAGTTTGCACATTCTCCCCGTGTTTGCGTGGGTTTCGCCCCCACAACCCAAAGATGTGCAGGGTAGGTGGATTGGCCATGCTAAATTGCCCCTTAATTGGATAAAAATAATTGGGTATTCTAATTTTTTTTAAAATTAATAGATACAGCACCCAGATAGATTTACTGCACACAGATATACAAATAGATACTATTGCTTGATAAATAGATACAGTATGCAGATGGATAGATATCATACATAGCCAAATAAATACCAATCCAAGAGAGACAAACAGATATAGTACACAGATAGACAAATAGGTACAGTATCCAGGTAGATGAAGTAGATACATAAGAACATAAGGAGTGGAAGTAGGAACATGATGCTTCAAACCTGCTTCACCATTCAACAAGATTATGACTGACCTTCTTCCTGAACTACCTCCATAAACTACCCCAACATCAATTAATTCCCTTTTGCCCCAAAATCGAATGATTTCTTCTTGAATATACTCAATCACCGTGCATCCACAGCCCTCTGATATATAGGATGCCACAGATTGACATCCTAATAAAGAAACAGATATTGTACCCTGAAAGAGAAATAGATGCAGCACTCAGATATAGAAATAAATATAGCACACTGAAATATTATTTTTATTATCATTCATTCATGAAATGTGGGCATTGCTAGCTAGGCCAGCATTTCTTGTTCATGCCTAATTGCCCTGATGTGGTGGTGAGCTGTATTTTTGAACAGCTGCAGTCCGCATGTTGTAGCTACATATACAGTGCAATTAGGTAGGATATTCCACTATTCTGATGCAACAACAATGAAGCAATGGTGATATATTTCCAAGTCAGAAAGTTTTGGCAGGACAGCTGGTTTGTGACACGGCCAATAGGGTGGGTTCAATCCATGCACTGGCTGAGGTTATTCATGACGGCCCTGCCTTCTCAACCTTGTCCTTCGCCTGAGATGTGGTGATCCTCAGGTTAAATCACCAGCAGTCAGCTCTCCCCTTCAACGAGGAAAGCAGCTTATAGTCATCTGGGTCTGTTGCGACTTTACTTAAGTAGTTCATCTAGTTAGGTTTTGATCAATGGTGACCTCCAGGATTTTCATGGTGGAGTATTCAGTGATCATGGTTCCACTGAAAGTCAACGAATATGGCTGGACTCTCTTTTGTTCGAGATGGTATTTACCAGACACTTGCCTGGCCGCTGATCAGCCCAAACCAAAACGTTGTATAGTTCATGCTGCATGTAAGTTTAACTATTTCACAATCTGAGAAGTTGAATGAGAATTGAACAATGTGTAATCATTGGTGAATAGAACCATAGAACATACAGAGCAGAAGGAGGCCATTCAGCCCATCAAGTCTGCACCGACCCACTTAAGCCCTCACTTCCACCCTATCCCCGTAACCCAATAACCCTCCTAACTTTTTTGGTTGCTAAGGGCAATTTATCATGGCCATTCCACCTAACCCACAGTCTTTGGACTGTAGGAGGAAACTGGAGCACCCAGAGGAAACCCACGCAGCCATGGGGAGAATGTGCAGACTCCGCACAGACAGTGACCCAGCGGGGAATCGAACCTGGGACCCTGGAGCTGTGAAGCCACAGTGCTATCCACTTGTGCTACCATACTGCCCTAAGTATAAATATAGGCAGAGTAGCTAGAGAGATAAATAGGTATAGTACCTATAGTATACAGGTACTATACTTATTCTATAGTATAGAAATAGATGAATGCACTATCCAGAAATGGACGGGGAAGCGGCAGCATGGACGAGGATGGAGATGGCATCCTGTGTGGGCACGAGCCTGGAGGCGCTGGTAACGGCGCCGCTGCTGCTCCCTCCAACGAGGTATACCACTAGCCCGGTGGTGGCGGCTACCTCAAAATTTGGGGGCAATGGAGACGGCATAGGGGGGAGGTGGGGGCCTCGATGGCGTCCCCGATATGGGGGAACCACCGGTTTGTCCCAGGGAGAATTGATGGCGGATTCCTGAGTTGGCACAGGGCAGGTGTTAGGAGGTTGCGGGACCTATTTGTAGACAGAAAGTTTGCGCGCCTGGGTGAGCTGGAAGGGAAGTTCGGGCTCCCCCCGGGGAACACCTTTAGGTACATGCAAGTAAGGGCATTTGTCAGGCGGCAGGTGGCGGAGTTCCCTCTGCTGCCGCCGCGTGGGGTTCAGGACAAGGTGCTCTCGGGGGTGTGGGTTGGAGACGGGAGGATCTCGGCAATGTACCAAGTGATGCAGGAGGTAGACGAGGCCTCGGTGGAGGAGCTGAAGGGTAAATGGGAGGAGGAGCTGGGTGAGGAGATTGAGGAGGGGATGTGGGCGGACGCCCTAGGAAGGGTGAACTCCTCCTCTTGTGCGAGGCTTAGCCTCATACAGTTTAAGGTGCTGCATAGGGCTCACATGACCGGGTCAAGGATGAGCCAGTTTTTTGGGAGCGAGGACAGGTGTATTAGGTGCTCAGTGGGGGGAGGGGGGAGGTGGGAGGGGGGCCGTCTCTTTGTTTTGGGCTGAAGGGACGTGTATATATGTTCTTTGCTAATGACGGGCGTTAATATATTTCTTCTTTTTTGTATATATGGGGGGGGGGGGAGGGTGGTTTGTTCTTTCTGTTCTTAGTATTTTCTGTAGTTGATATTTTGTGAAAATTTGAATAAAAATTATTTTAAAAAAAAGAGATGTTGTAGATATATGTACCAGTTCAATAAAGAATTACAAGTAGCCAGAAAAAAATAATAGAAACAGCACCCAGAGATAAATGGTAGCTTGAGATTTAAATGGAATATTGCACTCAGAGACTTGCATGGTTACTGGACTGCAACAGACAAATAGATACATTATTGAGATATTTCATAATGCACAGTAAAATACAGGATAATATAAATATGACAGAGAAGATAAATAGATGTTGTGTCAAGAGAGATAAATAGGCACCTACACATACAGATAAATATAGACTGTATCCTGATCGATAAATAGAAACATACCCAGATAGATAAATAGACCCAGTTCACAGACAGATAAATAGATATAATATACAGACACTTAAATTGATACAGTGCCCAGCTAGATACATAGATGCCTTCCTCAGTAGGGAAATAGCTATCATGGCCAGATAGATAAATAGATAAAGTAAACAGGTAGGTAGATAGTTAATAAACCCATATAGTTAAATAGATCTCATATCCTGATTAATAAATAGATATAGTATCTAAAACAGATACAATAGTTCATGTACCCAGAGAGGTATGTTGATAGATACAGCATCCTAATGGATAAATAGGCATTGTACTCTTAGAAATAATTAGATACAGCAGCCAATAGATAAATATGTACTATACTAAGTAAATAAATACATATTTTACTCGGGTAGATAAACATATACTGTATCCAGATAGATAAATAGATACATAGGCTAGAAAATAAATGGATAGAATATTCCCATAGCTAAATGTCATCAATGCTGAGATAGATTCATAGGTCTTCTACCTGGATAGATAAACAGACACAACACTCAGCAACATACATTGAAACTGTGCCGTGCTTGATAACTACAATGTCTACTTAGATACATAAATAGATACTGTATCCAGACAAATTAGCAGATACAGTGCTCAATAATTTAAAACAGACATTATATTCAGATAGACAAATAGATACAACATCCAATGACTTAAATGGCTGTTGTATCCAGATAGATAAATAGATTTTGTATACAGATAAATAAATAGATCCCGTTTGAAAGTAGATAAATATTCAGAGATATTTTGATTCTGTATTATGTTAATCTATACAGTACCAATAAAATAAATAGATACAGTTCCTGGATAGATAAATATATATTATATCCAAAGAGATAGATAAATACAGTGTGCATATAAATAACAGAATACATACTCAGAGATAGAAATAAATAAATGCCCAGACAGATAAATACATTCAATACTCAGAGAAATAAAAATATACTTTACAAATTAAGTCACACATCACCCAGATGAATCAATAAATATTGCACCCTACTCGATCGATATTGTATACAGATAGAAAAATATTACACAAATTTACATGGATAAATAAATGCCGTATCCAGAAAGATAATTGTATACAGTTCCAGGTAGATATATTCAATTGCACTCTCAGAGAAAAATAAAAAAAGTACTCAGTAGAAGATTATCTAACATACTCAGAGGGATAAGTAGATAATGTTCAGAAATAGAGTACCCAGAGAGTTTGGCACAGTATGCAGATAATATACCCAAATAGATAGATACTGTACACAGGTGGATGAATAAATCCTGCACTGCTTATTTATCTGGCACAGTGTCTATTTATGTAGCAAAGTAGACTTTGTAGTTGTCAAATATAATACAGTTTCAATGTATGTCTCTGTGTACTGTGTTTGTCTATCTATCGAAGTGTAGGATTTATGAATCTATCTGTACACTAATCAATAAGTTAATACCCAAAGGGATAGACCAACACCAAAATAAAAGCAAAATACTGCCGATGCTGCAAATCTGAAATAAAAACAGAAAATGCTGGATAAGCTCAGCGGGTCTGGCAGCATCTGTGGAGCAAGAAATAGAGTTAATGAGCTGGATTCTCCATTCTGGAGACTAAGACCCACCCCGGTGTGAAAACAGTGGTGTTTCATGACGGAGAAATCATCTTGAAATAGCCACCAATTTCCTGTTCCGGGAGTGGGGGGGGGGGGGGGGGGTGCTAGCAGTCAGGCAGCATAGAGCACCCGGCTCCAGCTGCCGATACAGTCTGGAGTATTGCAGGGTCCGGGGCGGCGCATGCACATGCCGGTGGCCTGTAGCGGCCACGCCGTGCTTCATGGTGGATGCCGCTCACGGACCCAGCCCGTGAAGTAGTTCCCCCTCTTCGGTCAGCTCGTATACCCCGGACCTCCCACCACAGGGGCCCTCAGCCCTGAATATGTCCACCCCTGTCCACCGATCGGCCCTCCCCAGACTGTGACGGTGCTGGACTGAGTCCGCAGCTGCCACGCCGAGTTCCCGACAGGTGAGACCACACGTGTCCCACGCATCTGGAACTCGGCTGGTCGGGGGTGGAGCATCGGAGGGCAGGCCTCAGGCAACGTCCTGAGGCCATGGAAATGTGGTGCGGCGTACTCCTAGAGTATGCCACATTGGAGGGGACAGAGCAGTGCGGAAGCGGCGCAACCCTCGATTCTGTCAGGGATTTGGATTCTCCGGCCCGTCGGCGAACGCAATTTTGGCGTCAGCGACTGGAGAATCCAGCCCAATGTTTCAAGTCCATATGACATCTTTAGATAGATAGGCACTATGACATGATAGGTAAATAAATATAGCACACAGACAGATACATATATCCTTTCCCAAAATAGATAAATATATATCTTATTGAAATATATAAACATATACACTAAGTTAGTTGTGTATCCAGATAGATAAATAGAAAGAACAACCAGGGGGAAAAATAGAGAAACAAATATGGTAACCAGAGAGATAGACACAGGGCCCAAATAGATAAATAGATTCAATGGTCATATAAATAAATAGATATGGTTTATAGATAGATAATTAGACACAGATATCAGATAGATAAATAAATACAGCTCCAAGAAATCTCTAGTTACTGTACCCATACAGATAAGACACAGACAAATATTAGACATGGATTACTAGAAGGAGTACCCAGATAGATAAATAGATACTATGCCAAGATGGATTATTGTATACAGTCCCAAGCTAGCTATACTATACCCATGGAGACAAATGGATGCTGTATCCAGACAGACCGATAGATACAGCATCCAGACAGTAAATAGATACTGTATCAAGATAGATACAGCACCCATATAGATGAATTGACATGGTAAAGATATATAAATAGATACTTTACATGGATAAGCAGGTAGAATACACAAAAATGGATACTAAAACTATATCATGTTGGATAACTGTCTGCATAAATATATACTGTACCTAAACTGCAAATAGATAAGGCACTGATAGATAATCAGATGTGTTACTCAGCAGTTGTATCCAGATAGACAAATAGATCCTGTATGCAAATAGATAATTACAGATACTATACTGCTACGGGAACAGAATAAATAAATTGATACTGTATTGAATTAGATAAAAAGACGCAGCACTCAGATGGATGAATACATACTGTACACAAATAGAGAAATATATACACTACCCAGATAAATAAATAAATACTTTGCCAAAGCATAAATAGATACATTCCCAGGCAGATAAATCCACCGTATCCAAAGAGATATATAGCTAAAGAACATGGATAGATACATAGATATTGTTCCCAGATAGATAAATAAATGCATGCCCTTACATAAGTTAATAGATAAAGTACGCAGATAGATGAATACATAATGTACCAGTTAGTTAAGTGGATACAGTATGCAGAGCAATAGCCATACAATGTGCCATGATAGATAAATAGATACTTGGATAGGTATACAAACTGTGTACTCAAGTCGATAAATAGATACAGTACTCAGATATCTAATAAATATTGTTTCCAAGTAGATAAATAGATGCATTCCTATTTAGATAAATATATTCCATAGCCAAATACATACGATAGCCAGGGAGAGAAATAAACAGGTAAAGTAAACAGATAGATAGATTTTGTACACAGATAGATAAATAGATACTGTACTCAGAAGGATAAATGCTGTGCCTAGATAGATAAATAGATTCATTAGCCAATGAGGCAATATTTACAGACTGCAAATAGAAAAAATAGAACTGCAACCACAAAGATAAATATCCTACACAATCGAAGAAATATTCACATCACCCAGATGATGAGTTGATACTATTGCCAAAGAGATAAATAGATACTAAATCCAAATAGATAGAGATATTATAAATAGGTGGATATATAAATATAATACACAGTTGCTATTAACTGTATCCAGGTATATAAATAGATCCTGTATCCAAAGAGAAAAATCAATACATTACTTAGATACTTGTAGATAAATAGATGCAATACCAGATAGATATAGGCACCAGCTAATCCAATAGTTAAAGAGATACGGTATTCTAATAGATCCATAGAAAGTGTACTCAAACAGGTAAATAGATACAATACTCGAATAGATCAATGACTATTGTATCCAGATAGGTCAATAGGTGTTGTATTGAGATAGGTAAGTACATTCAGTGTATGGAACAATAAATAGTTGCAAAATCCAGTCAGAGAAATAGATACGGTGTTCTGATAGTGAAGTAGGTACAGCACCCAGATAGCTACATTGATACAATGCAGAATAAAATATAATGGGGAATAAGGAACTGGCAGAGGCGTTAAACAAATAACTGCATATTTGTATCTGCTATAGAAGGCAGAAAAAAATTACACTAGAAATTATGAACTAAGTGACTCTTCAAAATGAGAAAGTAAAAAATATTATTGTTAAGTAAAGAAATGGTACTGGAGAAATTAATGACACAAAAAGAACACATTCCATGCACCTGATAGCGTGTAGGGTTTAAAAGAAGGTACTTGCAGAGATATTGGATGCATCTATTTTGACCTTCTGTATACTATGGACTACACACTCTAAAATTTAAAGGAAAGGAAGCTCAGAGGGTAGGGGGGAACAAAATGACAAATATATTGTGGAACAAAAAGGGAATTGTAATGGTTGTAGTAAAGACACAAGGCATTGGTTTACACTAAGAGTTAATGGCAAATAAAAACAGCAGGTCTGTTTGAACGCAAAACATGTAAACAAGATACAGTCTGGAACCTAAGGGAGAAAGTCAAATGGAGGACAGAATTTGTGACCTGAAGCTATTGAACTCAATGTTGAGTATAGAAGGCTGTACAATGCCTACTTGCAGGTTGAGGTGCTGTTATGTTGGGTTTCACTAGATTGCAAACACGTTGCTCCACACTTAATGACACTCTTCCCTCTCTCTTGTAGAACAAGGTTGAAGAGAAAGAGGTGAAAGAGCAGGAGGGAAGTGATGGGGTGGGGGGCACTGCCACTTGCTCTGACTCTCATTGCTACAAGCTCAGATTTGGTACTATACTACTTTCACCTCAACAAAAGGCTATAGGCAGGATCTGCATGTGGTGCGACACACAGCCAGGGCACAGGACAAGATGCTATCTTACAGGAGGGCAAGGTCACCCATGCAATCTGCTCCAGAGGACTCACATGATAAATGCAGATGACATACACAAAGATTTTGTTCCTGCTTTGGCAGACCCACTGAAGGGCCGATGGTCACTGTTAAGGAACATGGTGCATTGTGACACTGACTTTTCACAGTTTTCTTCAACAGAGGTTGGATTCCATTGTTTCTACTGTGAGAGTGGAATCAATGGGACTGCAGATCTGTGCCCAGTCCTGATGGAGTGTCTGATGCTGCTGCCTCAGCTTTCATTACAGCCCATCTGAAGCCACCCAATTTCTCAGTACATGAAAGCTCAGACTGAAGTCATCGTAGAATTTACAGTGCAGAAGGAGACCATTCGGCCCATCGAGTCTGCACCAGCTCTTGGAAAGAACACACTACCCAAGCCCACATCCCCACCCTATCCCCATAACCCAGCAACCCCACCCAACATTAAGGGCAATTTTGGACACTTAAGGGCAATTTAGCATGGCCAATCAACCTAACCTGCACATCTTTGGACTGTGGGAGGAAAACGGAGCACTCGGAGGAAACCCACGCACACACGGGGAAAACGTGCAGACTCTGCGCAGAGTCACCCAAGCCAGGAATCAATTCTGGCACCCTGGAGCTATGAAGCAATCGTGCTAACCACTATGCCACCATGCTGCCCATACAAGTCATACAAGTTCAGAATGCTTCCACAATGCTCCTATCATGGCTGCAAATTTCAGTGCTTGAAAGGACCTTGTCAGGTCTCATAAGGTCCAGCAATCTGACCTCCAGAAGGTTGCTAAGATTGCTGAGACATGCACCCCCCTCTCCTCACCCCGCGGGGAGTGGCAGTGGCCCGGTGGACTAATCAGCTATCCTCTCTCAGGACGTCAGCATTTGTCCTCCCAACACTGTCATTCCACATTGCCTGTCAACCAGCCATCCAGCCCCCCTGCCCAAACCAAGATGGTGCAGTCCACAGCTAAACCTTCTCGGGCCAGAACTGAATGTAGTCATCCTGCAGGGCCACTTTCAGACACCCCACTGAAGACCAGCAACAGGCCACAAGCATGCTGTAGGCATTGGTGTGACACTGCATCGCAGCCCTAGGACAGGCAGCAGCCTCAGAAGGCAAACACCAAGGATATACACCAGGATAATTAGTTGCCATTGACTTGTATATTGAATGATTAGGTTGATAGACCTCTTTTGGATTGTTTGTTTTATGGTGGCTTTTATTTAAGTATTGCAGCCTAGAGGACACTGTGATGGTCAGTATTAGAGAGAAGGTAAAATGTGGGACTGTTTTGGAATATGCAGTTCGGGTGGCATTAACTGATATGCCAGTCGACTGAGCAAATCATAAATAGCCCGGGCAGAAGGTGTCTCTGTTGTTACATCCTCTCCTCCTCCTGCTCTTTCTATTTTCTCTCTTGCAGTTCAAACTCCTCCTCTTGTTTTGCAGCTGCTTGCTGTATACGTGGTGGCAAAGATCTTCGTGATTGTGAGATTGTGCTGGTTACAGCTGATGGTGGCACGTTATCTGGGGAGTACTACAAGGCAATTTAAGAGCAGGTAGCAGAGATTAACTAAAGCTCCACGATGGCCCACACAAATACAGGTCAGGTGGCAGCCTGGCTCTCAGGACAAGCAATGATCTTTATTAGTATCATCAACAGGCTTACATTAACTCTGCAATGAAGTTACTGTGAAAATCCCGCTGCCTTTGTATGTATATGGGTTGCGCGTTGGAGTAATAAGCCAGCTGATCCCTTCTGGCTTGCCGTAGTGTCTCAAATGCGGACTTGCACAGGATAAAGTAGTCATTACTGATTCTAGGAACTGAAGCAATGAATATAGTGAAGAATACAAAAGCCTGATACAGGGGAGGCAGCAAATCTAAAATAGAAACAAAAGATTCCTGGAAATACTCAGCAGCTCAGGCAACATTTGTGCAGAAAAATACAATGAATGTTTCAGGCAGAGTTGAGCTTTCATCAGAATTTCTGGGTCACCTCGACCTGAAATGTTCATATTGAATATAGTCACGTGCCAACTGAACATTGAGGGGTTTATACCCTTTGTGGTTGCAGTAACTCTCTCATGTGTGCTCTCAATGACACCATACACCATTGAGAAGTGCATTATATTGATAACACTACATGCTCACTTCATCTGCCTCTTTCTGGAAAGAGAAGATAGGGCATTTGCCCCTTTTTTTGTATCGAGAGGGCCAGTGATCGCCCTTACAAAGCAGTGGACGATAAACTGCACAATGTTGGAGGTGGTGCCTCAACCCCGCTGTGAAGGAGCCTGAGCTGAAGAGATTCGAAACCACGGTGCCTTTGCAGTGATTGGCAATGCTGTCCTGGCCTTGCACTAAGGCCGGAGGCCTGTCTGCAACAGCTGCCAGACCTCGAGTGAGCCCCTCTTCAGTGAAAAGGAGATGTCAGTGTTCCTCGCTGGGGTTGAGACAGGAGAATTCTTGGCTAAGGGTGGTTATGGCCTCCTGTTGAGAATTCATCTCCCCAGCCTCCAACTCTCTTTGCAAAGAGCCTATCCTCTGCTCAATCTCCCTAACATGCTGCAGGCCACAGGGCTAAAAAGCTCTCGGACTGGAAAGAAGAAGAATGCTTGAAGTGTGAACCGAGTCTTCACCATGTTGCACATTTTACCATGATGTGGAGATGCTGGTGTTGCACAGCAAGAAGCCTTATAATACGATTAAAGCCCAACAGGTTTGTTCAAAATCACTAGCTTTCTGAGCGTAGCTCCTTTATCAGGTGTATAATTTTACCAAATTTGTAAAGCAGATAAACTTCTTCCTCAACAGCAGTCGGTAGAAATCAATCAGTAATTAATCAGAACGTGGTTCAGCATCTTTTTATCTAGCTGTGTTGGGTGATCTTTATTCCTGCTGAACACATGTTCCGCTGTGTGAGATTACCAGAGGGCATTAATTGGTGTGTTGAATTCAACAATGCCATCACGAGGGTCAAATCAATGTGATACACTGAGCTCTGTCACAATCTGCTGAAACTGCGTTCTACAGACACACATTCCCACCAACCACTTGGCCCACACCACAAGTGTGTGTGGGCAGTGCAGATGCCATTTTGGGGCAAAAACTACACCGGTCATGGAAAAATAAAAATGCGACACGATAAAATGCTGTGGTGATAGTACCCAGAGTTCTAATGGATGTATGGTAGCATCGTGATGATGTTACAGCACGAGTATTCCAGAAGCCAGGGTAATGATCCAGAGGGACAAGCTCAAATCCCGGGGACAAATTTTATTTTAGTTAATTAAATAAATCTGTGGGCAGCACGGTGGCCCAGTGGTTAGCATTGCTGCCTACGGCACTGAGGACCTGGGTTCGAATCCCGGCCCTGGGTCACTGTCCATGTGAAGTTTGCACATTCTCCCCGTGTTTGTGTGGATTTCACCCCCACAACCCAATAGATGTGCAGGGTAGGTGGATTGGCCATGCTAAATTGCCCCTTAATTGTAAAAATAATTGGGTACTCTAAATTTTAAAAAAAATTAAATAAATCTGGACTAAAAAACTACAGGACTGTCATTATAAAAAAACTGGTACACCAATGTCCTTTTAGGAAAGGTAGATTGCCAACTTTACCCAGTCTGGCCATTATGGATCCAGACCCACAGCCTCTTAAGTGTCCTTCGAAATGTCCCCTCAGTTATGTTCAATAATGTGGCTCACCACAGGCTTTACAAAAACAACTCTGTATGTGCAATAAGGGCTGGATTTGCCAGTGATTCCCACATCATGCTAATTAATAAGAAAGATACAGTTCTCAGATAGATAAGTGAAAACAATTCCTGATAAATAAGTAGACACTGTAGTCTAAGATATAAATAGATGCAAAATCCTGATTGATTAATAGATGCAGCATTCAGATAGATAAATTAATACTGTACCCAGCTAGATAAATACCGTGTGTACTTGAGGAATAGTCGATCTCGTGTAAAAGTTGACACCCGACCTTTGGCCAACAAATCCTTAATATTTCATATACCTCGTGTATAAGTCGACCCTAGTTTTCGAGGGATAGGAAAACAATGTGTTTTTTGATGTTTTTATTTGGTATACAACGCTACACCAAAATATGTAAACACAGGTTTCCTGATATTACCGTCGCACAATCAATATCATTAGATTACCAACAGGTTAATTACAAAATCCACTGGCACCACACTCCATATTACATCTTTTAAAGCTATTTGAGATGAGCAATACTGTCAAAGATCCATTCAGAGGGGAGATGCCAGCAAAACAACAACAGACCTTGCCAACAATTATTGCTAGGTCAGAAACAGGAGACGGGATTCTCCAATAATGGGGCTATGTCCCCACTCCAGCGTCAAAACGCAGGTGTTTCACTCTGGACTTTCCTGAAGGAAGTCCAGAGTGATACTCCTACCTGAAGGGGGCTGGCAGGGCCCCGGAGTGCTCCTTGCAGCTCTGGCTGCCAATATGGGGCCCTGCACTTCCGGTCGGGAGTACGCACATGCACACGGCGGTGGCCTTCGGCGGCCGCCCCGTGCAACATGGCGGACTCACACTGCGGACAGGCCCTGAAGATATAGCCCCCCACCATGAGATTGTGCGCGCCCGTGGATTGGTGGCCCCTGTTCACTAGCCTGACTGCCCATGAGGCCCCCTCCCCTGGTGAAGGATCCCCCCACCAGGACTGACTCCACAGCAACCACTGGCCGTTCCCGACAAGCAAACTGTGGTTAGAGCCACGCCGTCGGGGACTTGGCCAGTTTTTAATCGGAGAATCGCCGCGGGGGCCACTGTCAATGGCCCCCTACCCTTGCCGCGTAGATTGCGCGATTTGCGGCGATTATACGGGTACCGGAGAATCGCGGGAGTGGCGCCGGACCAGATTTCGGGTTGAGGCCCATTCTCCGCCCCCACGCCGATTGCGATTTCGGCGCGGAGGCTTGCAGAATCCCGCCCAGGGTCTCTGCCCATCTCACCCTCTAAACCAGCCCTGGTCAAAACATGAACAAAGAAGCTGATCAATAGAAGTGAGGTGAGAGTGACTGCCTGACATCAAAGGCAGCAAGTGTACAAGCATGGCATCAAGGAATATTAATGGAATCAAAGTCAATGTGAATCAGGGAAACCTCTCCACTGGCTGGAGTCATACCTTGCACAAAGAAAGATGCTTGCAGTTGTTGGAGGTCAGTCATCTCAAATCTAGCTCTACAGGAGTTCTTCAGGATAGTGTTGTCGATCCAACCATCTTCAGCTGCTTCATCCATGACCTTCCCTCCATCATAAGGCTAGAAATGGGGATGCTTACTGATGATTGCATGATGTTCAGTTCAATTCAAAACTCCACAGCCAATGGAGTAATTTGTGCCCACATAAAAGAAGACCTAGAATGCATCCAAGAGGCTCAATTCCAACCAGAACAAAACAGTCTGCTCCATTGGCACCCTATCCATCATTTTGAATATATGTGCCTTCCACCCATGGTGCATCATGGGTGAAGTGGATACCTACTACAAGCTGCACTGCAGTAACTCACAAAGGCTTCTCTGAAAGCACCACCCAAACTCCTGACCTCTATCATATTGGACAGCAAGGGCAAGTGCAACCACCACCTGAACGTTGCCAGAATACATTCAATACACAGGCTGCAGTTCAAGAAAGCAGCACATTGCTTAGTTCTCAAAGGCAAATAGAGATGGGTGGTAAATGCTGATCTTGGCAGTGGCATCCACAGTCCATGAAAGATTAGAAATAAATAGATACATGATTCTGATCTATCAATCTGTACAGTATCCAAATGGAAAAATAGCGAGATAATTCTAGATACTAATTCTAAATAAATAATGGGAGGTTTTGTGATACAGTGAGTAGCTCCCTGCCTCTGAGCCAGAAGCTTTGGGTTCGAGTCCCACTCCAGGACTTGATGGCCAAGGAAGGTACCCAGAGAAATAAATCAATGCAGCACCTCGTGAGATAGATAGTGTACCCAAATACTTGAAAAATATCTTATGTGAACTTAAAACGGGACTGTATCCAGGCAGCACGTTAGCAGTGGTTAGCACAGTTGCTTCATGGCACCAGGGTCCCGGGTTCGATTCCCGGCTTGGGTCACTGTCTGTGTGGAGTCTGCACATTCTCCCCGTGTGTGCGTGGGTTTCCTCCGGGTGCTCCGGTTTCCTCCCACAGTCCAAAGATGTGCGGGCTAGGTGGATTGGCCATGGTAAATTGCCCTTAGTGTCCAAAAAAGGGTTGATTGGGGTTGCTGGGTTGAGGGGATGGGGTGGAGTAGGTGTGTGCTTGAGTGGGGTGCTCTTTCCAAGGGCCTGTGCAGACTCAATGGGCCAGGTGGCCTCCTTCTGTACTGTAAATTCTATGATTCTATGATAATTAAATAGATTTTGTCTCTAGGCAGATAGATAAATAGATTCTGCACCAGATAGATAAATAGATACAGTATCAAAGAGGTAAATAGATAGTACATCTATGTAGCAAAATAAATAATGGGAGGTTTTGTGATACAGTGAGTAGCTCCCTGCCTCTGAGCCAGAAGCTTTGGGTTCGAGTCCCACTCCAGGACTTGATGGCCAAGGAAGGTGAGTTCATAACACAGGCTGGGAGGTTGATTATCAACCTGTAAATCATCCCAAACATGAGTGGGAGGCAGTAAGAATGGGAGAGTCTCTTGGTCAGCCATATTTGATGCAAAGTTGCCCCCTCATGCTATAGCCTCTATGACTTGTTGCAGGAAAAACTTGTCATGTCGGCCCACTGGATGTGGGGTGGGAATGAAAGGAGATCATTTTTTTTTCAACACAAAAATGAAAACAGAGAATGCCGGAAATACTCAGCAAGTCTGGAGGCATCTGTGGAGAGAGAAGCAGAGTCAATGTTTCATCTTTTATCAGAACTGGAAAACGTTAGAGATATGTAACAGTTTTTAAGCAAATACAGAGCCAGAGAAAGTGGGGATGGATGAAAAGAACAAAAGAGAAGGTCTGAGGTAGGCTGGAATGTAACAGAGATGAAATGACAGATGGGATGATGGTGAGTGGTGATAAGGCCAGTAAAGAAACAAATGATGAGTCTAGACAAGGTGTGAATGTGAGAAGCAGAAGGATCAGCTACAGCCGTATTCCAAAAGTTTTAAAAATCACCAAAATAAATAAATACAGGCAAAGGTTAGGATCTGAAATTGTTGAACACAACATTGAGTTCAGAAGGTGATATATTGCTGAAATGGAGGGAAGCACGGTGGCGCAGTGGTTAGCACTGCTGCCTCACGGTCAGTGTGGAGTTTGCACATTCTCCCTGTGTCTGCATGGATCTCACCCCACAACCCACAGGTGTGCATGTAAGTGGATTGGTGATGCTAAATTGCCCCTTAATTGGCATCAATGTTTTTTTAAGTTGCTGAAATGGAAGTTCCTTGAATTAAGATTAAGCTCCGTTGGAACAGTGGAGAAGGCTGAGTACAGAGAAATCAGACTGGGAATGCTTTAGGGAATCAAAATGACCAAGGGCCATAAACTCAAGGGCACGCTTTTGGACAGAATGGAGAGTCTCACAAAGTAGACGGCCAAAATGCATTTGCTTGTCCCAGCGTGAAGGAGAACATATTATAAGCAGCAGATACAGTGTATTGAATGGAACAAAGTATTAAACTCTTAATTCACCTGAATGGAATGTCTGGGGCCCTGAACAATGGGAAGGGAGATGATAAAAGGGTAGGAGTTTGCATCTTTTCACTAACATAGGAAGGTGCTGTGATGAGGGTGGTGGTGTCTGCTGCGACTCACTTGGTAGTATTTGAGTCAGGACATTGTGGTTCCGGTTCCACTCCAGACAGCTAAGCACAAAGATCTAGGCTGACAATGCAGTGCCGTACTGAGGAAGTGCTGCACTGTCAGAGGTGCTGCCCTTTGGATGTTTCCCCGTTTTAGCTGATTTCACTTTCACATGAGTCATTCATTGGAGCCAGTATTCTCCTTTCGTGTCATAAGCTTTGTTTTAAAACTGTTTTGTGGGCCTGACATGAGGCCAATCAGCACCATTTTTGACTAACCTCTCCCACTCCTACGCACTAACAGATTCAAAAACAGCTCCTTCCCCGCTGTTACCAAACTCCTAAACAACCCTTCTATGGACTGATCCCTTCACACATCTTCTCTACTGAGTGGTATTAGACTCCTGTATGCTTCACCCGATGCCTATGTATTGAAATTGTGTATTTTATTTTTGTCCTATGTTTTCTTTACATGTACAGAATGATCTGTCTGAGCTGTACGCAGAACAATACTTCTCACTATACTTCGGTACACATGACAATAAAGAAATTCACTCCCTGACTTCTTCTTTCACTGCTAAACCTCTCCCATTCTCTGCCCCACATTTTCACTGCCTATTCTCCAGTTCAGGGCCTACCCTATGCAAATTGTAGCTGCTCCATCTGCCTTTCATTTCCAGGGACCTCACTTGCAGTGAGGGTTCTGGAGAGGGAAATGGTGAGAGGGAGGGCCAAGGGGGTGGCAGACATTTTTCAAGGATGCAACTACATCTTTAATTGAGGACTCAATGTATCATGAAGGATGAAGAGTTACCCAGTGTTCTTACCACTATGCATCACTCAATCAACATCTGAAAATCAGATTAACTGGTTCTTATCATATTGGTCTTTGTGAGAGCTTGCAGTGTCCAAATTGGCTCCCACGTTTCCTGCATTAGAAAAGTGACGACACCACATTGGTTTGGGGAATCCTGAGGTAATAAATTGCACTATATAAATGTTTTTTTGTTGTTGTTGAGGTGATTGAGGAGTGAACTATTTGTTAAGAAAACAAAGGTAGTTTTAAAGGATTTATGTTTGTTTTGGTAAACATTAGAAATAATGTTCATAGCCAGCAACCAGTAGAATGGAGGGGGTGGGGGGAAGGGGTGGATGGGGGACACGGACGAACCACAGAGTGTACAGGAAAGGGAAGGGGAGGAGAGGGGGCAAAAGGGCAGGGAGGGGGGCAAAAAAACCATAAAAGGACAGCGGGACACAAAGGGCACAGCCATAGGGGACAGGCACAAGGGCAAGAGGAAAGACAGGGGGAGCAACAATACACAGGGTAATACACACACTAGGGCAAATGCTGGGAAGTGTAACTAAGGCAGATCGGCCAAATGGGGCCCACAGCCACTGATGTGGGGGGGGGGGGGGGGTGGAAGACATGTAGATGCAAATATTTACAGTGATGTTTGTTTGTGTTTTGTCTTTCTCATTCTCTTTCTCTTTTGTCATTTTAATTTAACTCTGTTGCTTTTGTCTGGTAATACGCGTGGTTATGACACTTGTAATTTAATGTACAAATTTAAATGTGTAATGTTAAAATGTAAAAAACAATTAAAACATTAAAAAAAAAGAAATACGGTATAGTTTTAAGTGGGTTTAATGTAATGTTTCTGTGCCTGGAAGGATTCAACGGTGTTTGTATGTGTGGGGGTTGGTTAAGTTCCAGCTCTGTTCCTATTGTGCTTGGAGAGGACTACAGCATAAATAATAAATAAAAGGCATGAGCATGGGGATGTTGCTTAGCTTGTACAGTAGAGAAACTTTTAAGGTTTAGTTTGGATCATTTGATTACAGTGGGGACGGATGGTGAGAGAGAAGGCAGCTCTCATGGCTCTACTAGAAGCAATAGGTTTTAGAAGGCTAAAGAGGGGACATCTCTCTGAGCCTTGCTAGAACAAAAGCCATACTATGGAGTAATGATTAACAAAACAGATGCTGGAAAGCTAAAGTCCAAATTAGTGAAAGAAACTAGAGAAATTAAGAGAAATGCCCAAGAAGTCTGGAGTTACATGAACAGAGACCACGGTATTCTTTGGAAGAATTAAAGGAGGAGTAAACAAAGTGTTCTGAGTTAAAGAGACAATTGCAGTAACCAGATTTAAAGAATGACAGCAACCTTGAATGGTAAAACAAACATGTGGTGCCATTTTATTTATTTATTTCCAATTTAGGGGGGCAATTTATTGTCACTAATCCACCTACCCTACACATTTTTGGGTTGCGGGAGTGAGGCCCACACAGACACAGGGACAATGCACAAACTCCACACAGACCGGGGGAGAGCTGACTGGTGGTGATTTAACCCAAGAATCAGCACACCTCAGGCGAGGGGCTAGGTTGAGAAGGTGGGGACTCCGTGAATAACCTCAGCCAGTACCCGAATTGAACCCGCGCTTTTGGCTTTCCTCTGCATCACAAACCGGCTGTCCTGCCACTTGAGCGGAGAGTATTGTCCACAGTCACCTTGTGTGCTTAAAATATATTTTGTGTTAATGAGGCCATTGATTAATATGTACTTTGCAGTTCGTGTTCGTCTGAAAATCTATGTGCAATTGTGCAATAATTCAATTATTTCATGTTTAATAATTTACTTCTTGTTGTTAAAGCCAATTAGCTCTCCTGTAGCTCTGTTCCTTCAGGTTTCATTTTTAAAACATAAAAGTTGTGGACTTTTGAGCCCTTGTTCCATTCTGGGATCGTCCCGTCCAGTTACCACATCAACGGGATAATATTAGCATATTAAATAAACAAAGCACCCAGAGAGCTAAATATATGCAGAACCAAATAAATAAATAAGGACGATGGCAGATAAATGAAAAGAGACAATATCAGACAGATAAATAGTTACAATACCTACTAGATAGATAAATAATTACAATACTATTGGATAAATACATATTGCTTACATTATTGTATTTTATTGTACAATTCGGATAGATAGAAGCAGGAGGCAGAAAGGTGGGCATCGTATTATTAATTTTCTTGTCCACACCGAAATGGCTCGGATAAATTGTACTGCCGTCCGTTTTTTAATCTTCATTATGGAAAGTATATATTTTTTTAATATAGTCATTGATATTATCAAGCCGTTGTTTGATTTGATATACAGAATTTCTTGGTTCCTATGTAACATCTTTGCCAACAATTCTAATCCAGCTATTTCTCTGGTAAGATCTGTGTACTTTGTTCATTTTTAACCATTTTTACCTAGAACTGCTGTTTTTATTTGTAAGCACGGCACCACGCTGCTCCATCACCACAGTCCCAACAATGTTACATTAAACCATCAATTCCTTCCCTCCAATGTGAAATAAAACGAATGAAACCGCGACCTGCCGTAAAACCGGATCTGATCGGCTAGTTTGCGCTGACCAGACATGACTTAAACAAGCAAACTGTCAGGGAATATTTTCGATACCCAGTTTTTATTTGTTTTTGATCGAGAATTGTTTGCACTAGAACGAATCAAAACGGGCGGTCGCTTCTGATGTCCGCTGTGTGCGGCCTCGCTCGGTATTTTTACGGGATCAACAGAAACAGCGCTTGTAAACTGTGGCAAACGTAATCAAACCGGGGGCCCTGGTAACTCTGTGCACCCCCTCGCTCGTTCTTGGCTATTAGTCGCAAAAGAAACTGGAGTTCCTCATAGTGTAAAACGACCTCTGCAAATAGTATGAAAATCATTGTACTTTCTGTAACGGTATCGAAATGTCGGTCATGCTCACTGTTATGTGGAGATGCCGGCGTTGGACTGGGGTGGGCACAGTAAGAAGTCTAATAACCTCAGGTTAAAGTCCAACAGGTTTGTTTGGAATCACTAGCTTTTGGAGCACAGCTCCTTCCTCAGGTGAATGCTAGTGATTCGAAACAAACCTCTTGGACTTTAACCTGGTGTTGTAAGGTTACTGTGTAACCTGTTGTACTGTTGTAAGGTTTCTTATTGTGCTCACTGTTGTTCTGGAGCAGCTCAGAGTTCATCTTCATTGAATCATATACGTTTACAGCATTAAAACAGGTCCTTCGGCCCACCTTGTCCATGCGTCCAGTTTTAACACTAACCTAGTCCCAATTGCCCGCATTTGGCCCATATCCCTCTATACTCATCTTACCCATATAACTGTCTACATACTTTTTAAAAGACAAAATTGTACCCGCCTCTACTACTGCCTCTGGCGGCTCGTTCCAGACACTCCCCACCCTGTGTGTGAAACAATTGCCCCTCTGGACCCTTTTGTATCTCTCCCCTCTCCCCTTAAACCTATGCCCTTTAGTTTTAGACTCCCCTACCTTTGGGAAAAAATGTTGACGATCTACCTATCTATATCCCTAATTATTTTACAGAGCTCTTTGTAGAAAACGTGAATACGTTGTATCTTCCTACGGTTTGAAATATTTTTGTAATGATTTCCTTGTTATGTTTTCTATGTTATGCATGAAGCATGTTTGTGTTATAAAAAAGAGGATGAAATCTTACATTTTAATGTATCGCTCCCCTTTGATATTAGAGCTCCAGGATTTGGACTAGGAAGGTGAGCTTCTATTTAAACGAGTGGGACACACATTTCAAACAGCATACTTGTATAAAAGCCGTTCATCTCACTACACCTTCCTGCGTGAAGGTGACGGGCCGGGAAAATTGCCTCTGCCTCTCCTCTCCACAGCACCGCCAGCATTTTGCACCCCCATTTGGGGAGGACTTATTTTACAACAAAGTGTCTGAACGTTGGGTGTCATTTGCCAAGGCGGATTGCAGCTGGATATACAACTGCTACAAGACAGAGTTCATGATAACATCCGACGCCCCTTATCCTGCTCGACATTCTATTTCCCTTCGTTCATGATCGATTTCACTTTCGTTTTTTAAAGGGGAGGAAATTTTAGGCAATAAAATTGATCCCAGGGTTTCCTGTGCCCCCGCCGAAAGGTTCACACCAGGAGGGTCAGTCAAAATAGGAACGGCATTTGTTTTTTTGGCAGAGAATGTGGTAGAGAGTTCGGAGATAAAACTTGCGACGCGCCTTCAATTGATTTGCCCGCCTGCTTTCGCCCGCAGGATTCCTCCCAGTTCAGGTCATCGTGACGATTATTAATCCAACATGTAGTTTAATACATATCCCCTTGCACGGACCTTATATCTTCATCCGTTTTAAAATGGTCAAATAATAGTTAAACGCACGGCAGCAAACATTGGGAAATGGAATTTGTTGGATATTAAATGGAAACATGTACAATTTATGGATTAACTGGGTTTTACCATCCAACCTTAGCTTTGTTCCAACCTAGGATTTTTAGGCATTTTGAGCTCTAGTCACATGAAAATATTCCCTTTGTAAAAGCTTCACTTCGACATCCTATATATTATAGACGTTCCTATACATTCGATATGCTATATATTCTCCGATACATTTGATATACTATATATAGTTTATATATTCCCATACATTTGATATGCTATATATAGTATGTACCTACATATTCTGTCCGCTGCATACTTTATATATTCGATATATTACATCCCGCCTTTTCAACCTTGCCCCTTGCATGAGGTATGGTGATCCTCAGATTAAACCACCGCCACACAACTCTATGGTCAGCCTGTGATCATCTTGGACTATGGCGACTTTACCTTACCGTGACATATTCCTATATATTCGATATGCTACTGTATATTGCTACATATAGTCGGTATACTATGTAACATATATTCCTGCATATTCGACATACTATAGATAGTGCATATGTATATATACACACACACATATATTCCGATATATTCGATATGCCCTGTATAATACATATTCCTATACATTCGATATACTATAGATAGTGTATATATATACACACACACATATATTCCGATATATTCGATATGCCCTATATAATACATATTCCTATACATTCGATATACTATAGATAGTATATATATATATATACACACATATATTCCGATATATTCGATAATGTCCTGTATAATACATATTCCTATACATTCAATATGCTACAGATAGTATACTCCGATATATTAGATATGCACTGTATAATACATATTCCTATATATTCGATATGCTATAGCTAGTATACATATGCCGATATATTCGCTGGACTATATAATATATATTCCTGTATATTGGAAATATTGTATATTATCGTCAATGGAATCGACCGAAGTCTTGTTACAGGAAGTATCGAGAATGCAGCGGAACTCTTCACGAGTGAATGATTGCCCAGTAGATGGGTCGCTGGGTTTAACTAAAGTTTATGGTCTCTCCAACTTCCTCCCTCATCTCACACAAGCCCTTCTATCACAACATTGGATTGAGAATTGATTTTTACCGGAGACGCCACCCTTTCTGAGTATAGAATCCTCTACACGCTGGTGAAAGGTTGAAAGTGAAAATAATTAAATGTTGTGCCAATTATATATTTTTACAAGAAGCGCGTTAAGACGAATTCGGCGTTTAAATCGATGCATCTTGTTATGACGTTTCACATTGTCATCGTTAAAATTCCGTTTAAGGAAACTACGAAGGAAACAAGATTTCGGGTTATAAAGTTCTGAGACATTGTCTTTAATGGATTAATGTATTAGCGAATTATGCACATTATGCTCGTTGTGTGATATTGACATTCTATGTTAATTACACACACACAACAACGCAGAATTTCAACACAGTGGCCCTGTCTTCATTCCATGCCCGCTTGCTATTCGGCGCCAACAATAAGGCGCTCATGGTGTGTGTGTGGGGGGGGGGGGGGGGGGGGGGGGGGTGCCACTGAAACCGAACTGCGGGTTCAGAGAGAGGAGCCTCTCTCCCTCTTTCGCATAGTGGCCAGTGCACTGACCCAGTTCAGCGACTGGGGGATTTGGACCGACTAATCCTTGCTTTTCAATCTCATGTTTAAGCAAGGAGATAGAAAAGAAATATTAATCACCCGAGATCCGAAAATAAAAAGAAGGAAAGGGGAGGGTGGAGGGGTGGAGGGGGGGGGGGGGTGGAATAAGGACAAGTAAGAGGCTTAGTATCATGGCTGGTGTGTGTGTGTGTGTGTGTGGGGGGGGGGGGGGGGGGGGGGGGCTCCCATGTTAAAGGGACGTTTTCCTTTCTGCTAGCGATTATTTCCCTCTTTTTAAAAATAGAAATTTAGAGTACCCAATTCCCCCCCCCCCCCCCCCCCCCCAAATTAGGAGCAAGTTAGCCTGGCCAATTCACCTGTACTGCACATCTGTTTTGGGTTGTGGGGGTGAGACCCACGCAGACACGGAATAATTTCCCATATCCTAAATTTAGTAGGATGTTTGCCTGACCGTGATTTCTCACAAATCATTGGAAAGTCAAGGACACGATTTAAGTTCCAGTATACATCAGAAAACGATTATCAGTAAATATACAAACTAAAGAGTGTGCAAATGCCTAAAATATACGTACGATTA
Organism: Scyliorhinus canicula; assembly: GCF_902713615.1. Lineage (NCBI taxonomy): Eukaryota > Metazoa > Chordata > Chondrichthyes > Carcharhiniformes > Scyliorhinidae > Scyliorhinus > Scyliorhinus canicula. The sequence continues at coordinate 62,577,642 of NC_052166.1, forward strand.
AAATGTAGAAATTTACCATGCACACAGAGAGAGAATTATGTCAGCTTATATATTATATATTAGGTTAGCTCCTGTTAAATCAGAAAGCCCAGTTTGAACTGCGTGTGGCGCAATGATTTAGTGACAGGCTGATCGGAGATGTCTGATTCTTCCTCTGTCCAGATCGCTATCTTTGGTGGTAAACTCGTTTCGATGAAAGCGAGAATCGAAAATCGGAATTCTTCAACGTTCAAATGCATGTACTTTTTAAAAAAAAAATACACTCCAACCGCTGACCTGGAGTCCATTATTTCTCTGCAATTATCTGATTTTATTTTTCGTTTTGACATTCGTGAAGAAATTGAAATGGCTGGAAAAATGCCGAACAGAGGCGACCTGCCTTGCTGTAGCGCCCGTGGACGACCGCACGAAGTCCCGAAGCGCTTCTCAGCCAATGGAGTACCTTTGAGGTGTTACACAATGCAGCATCCTAAATGTGCATAGTAAGATCCAACAGTGTTGCAGTAATGACCAAACTATCCATGTTTAGGTTTTGGTTAAATCCTAGAATCATGGAATGCAGGCGGTGCAGAAGGAGTCCATTCGGCCCATCGGGTCCGCACTGACCCTCTGAAAGAGCCCACTCCTGCCGGTAACCCCACATAATCTTTGCACACTAAAGGGAATTTTAGCATGGCCAATCCACCTAACCTGCATGTCTTTGGACTGTGGGAGGAAACCGGAGCACCAGGAGGAAACCCACGCAGACACGGGGTGCAAACTCCATTGAACCGGCTGCTGTGAAGCAGCAGTGCTAACCACTGTGCCACCGCGTCTTAAAGGATAAATATGTGTCAAACCCATCCAGACTCCAAACGTTAGCTCCCTTCTCTCTCCACAGATGCTGCCAGACTTGCTGAAACTGTCCAGTATTTTCTGTTTTGGTTTCAGGTCCCAGCGCCCCGCAGTCATTTGATTTGACCATCGGATTTTTGATGGTCAGAGAGGAGACAGGGGCCTCAGTGTAATCTGCGACAGTGCAGCCTTCCTTCAGCACTGCACCGCCCAAGGCCCTGAAGTGCTTTTGAACCCATGAGTTTCTGGGGCTGAGGCCTGAATTCCATCTCTGATTGAAGTCAACAACTAACAAAAAACAGATAGATACAAGTGATCTTTACAAATTGCATGTCCTGGGCCAACGTTTACTGAGGAACGTCCAATCCCACCGTGTTCACATAAGAAACAAGTGTTTTCTCTGTATAATCACATTTAGATACATTTTCCAAAAAATATTCGACATTAAATGCTATACAGTATTCCTATACCCTATTTAGAAGGATTCGATACGGGTATCGCTTTGGGATTTTTTTGTTTGAAAACTGCCAATAAATTTGAACTAAGTCTGGAAGCGGCGGATTAAAAGCTCCATCCAGCGGGATCGGGGTTAAAGCAGAAAATGCTGGAAATACTCTAAGGCATAGATCTAAACCGTTAAGTCTGTCTTCCTCTCTCCATACTGAGGCCTTGAGGCCTGCTGAGGATTTGCAGAATGTTCTGTTTTGCTTGATGAAAACTGATGGAGTGTGGCTGGAACCCTTCCCTTAAGAAATAATTTTTTAATGTTTATTGTTTTGTTTAGTTGAAGCAGGTTACGTTGGCACCGTGGTTAGCACTGCTGCCTCACATCTCCAGGGTCCCAGGTTCGATTCCCGGCTTGGGTCACTGTCTGTGCAGAGTCTGCACCTTCTCCCCGTGTCTACCTGGGTTTCCACAGTCCAAAGATGTGCAGGTTAGCCGGGGTTAAGCCGGAGGGAGTGGGCCTAGGTAGGGTGCTCTTTCAGAGGGTCAGTGCAGACTCGATGGGCCGAAGGGTCTCCTTCTGCACTGTATGTTCTAAATTGCCCGAGGTGTCGAAAATATCGTCTCTTACATTGGTCCAGCTATAATCCCGAATGTGTGTGTGGAATGATGGACACAGACTGCGAGAAAGATATATTGCACTTACTTGAAGAAATCCTCTTTGCAGTAAACGCTATCGCCTCGGCTGAAGCATTTCTCCGCCAGTTGCTTCTGACAGTCGCCACACTTGAGGCACTTGCTATGCCAGTGTCGATCCAGCACCTTCAGGATGAATCTATCCACGATGTGTTGATTGCAGCCGGCGCAAAGTGGGATATCTGCACAGACACACACACACACAACACTCTCCGTTTAACCCAGGCAACGACAAAGGAACACAGACACACACAACACGCAGCCCGCGAACACTGTACACTTTGCAAAAACAAGAATGCCTGCAGAATATGACAGCCCCGGCTGACCGGGTGTTGTGGAACAGAACCCAATTCAGCGACAGTCCCCGTCCTTGAACACTGAAAGCGACAGCGTTCTGCAAATCACATTTGCCTTTAAAACACCGTTTCCGAAGAGTGAGAATCCTCACGGGTCATGTTGGAACGACTCTCCGAACAAGCCAACGAATTGTGCAAAATGCAAACGAAAGCCTCCCAGGACAGATATTTTTGAGTAACCCCGTATCCTTCGATCTGATCAAATGGCGATTGGAACAATATCAGGCGCAGGGGAGCTGCTCCTGAAGGCAGCCACTTGAACAAGTGCCGGTGCTCAAGTCAAACCAACGGCAGACGCTTAATTCAGTGGCTGGATCGGGTGACATTAAAAATAAGAAGGCTGCCCGCGTCCATTTTAATAAGAAATGAACTCGCCAGGTAAAGTTAGCTTCCAAGGTTGACACCCCATATCCGGACACATCCACACAGACAGGTGACTGTCACACCTTTAGTCTCAGTAATACTGAACAGCCAACACCCGTTCAAAATGTGTGGTTCTTTTTTTGTCTGTTTTAGTTCATTTTTAAAAGGAATATTGCCTCCCTGCTGTCTCATTTGTAGAGGCGAGATTATCTTTCCGTATGGAAGAGCTGGAGATGGATTAAGCGGCATTACAGGAATCCCAATTCCCAACGCTACCTCTCCCTCACATAGAAACTGAAGTGAAACAAACCCTTACGCTGCATTGTCACCTCCAGATGGTTCAAGGAACCGGACCAACGGTGTCTTCTGGTGCGGGCGCCTTGGGCGGGTCTGGGGGTAGAGGGAGGGGGAGGGGGGGGGGGGGGGTAAAGGAGGGGGAAGGGGTAAACAAAACTGACCCCTGATATGCACCAACCCAGCTCTCCCACCGAATAGAGAACAGCTTCAAGAGCCTCCCTCCCACCGGTACTGGCCCCAGTACCAACCTGCCCCGTGAGAGGCAGCTCCTGGAGGCGATCCCCTTCAAAATGAATCTCGGCTAATTGGATGACCAAAGATCGGGGCGGCGGAGGGTTGGGGAGGAGGCGTGGGAGGGGGAGGGGGTCATGTCACCGATTCTGTCAGTCTCCTGGAGCAGCCAATCAGTGGGGGTGGCCAGGCAGCCTTCCCATAGGTAGAGCGCACCTTGTGAACGGGACATCACTTCCCAGCCACTCCCCAATTGGGAAAGCAGTTACCAGACTCCAGGTCAAAAAGTAGAAAGTGGAATCACCAAGCCCCGACCATGTCACCATTGGCTTCTCGCCGCCTGCCCCCCCCCCCCCCCCCAGGCAAACTGCTCCCCAGACACATGCAAAGTGACATGAGGACAAACGTCTAAAATATTTCCAATTCCTCAAACCGCGAGTTTGTTCCTGCCCCGCACCCCACCCTCTTGTCGATAAAATTTAGTAAAAAATGTTTAACCGAAGTATTTGTCATTTTATTGCACTGAACCTTTTGGAGTGGGGTAGCCTCGGGAGTTATTAGATTAAATAATTATCCAGCTTCCCATCACTCTCATAGTCACAGTGAAGCTTGACCACTGATGATTTTTTTCAGGGGCGGGTTGTTGAAGGAGATGCTGCTGAGAATTTTGTATCAGATTGTTTCCCAATCTCAGCAACATTGAGATAGGGTTTAATAAAAGTGTCCCCCCCCCCCCCCCCCCCAAAGAAGAGAGCTTGCGGCCACTGACCTAAAGGGATCAGACTCCACAGAATGAGGAACATTCAGCCCCTCTGATTTACGCCCCAATCCCCCTTTTTTTTAATTTAGAGTGCCCAATAGATTTTTTTGGCAAATTAAGGGGCAATTTATTGCGGCAAATCCACCTACCCTGCACATCTTTTTGGGTTGTAGGGGTCAGACCCACGCACACACGGGGAGAATGTGCAAACTCCACATGGACAGTGACCCGGATTGAACCCGGGTCCTCGGCGCCCTGAGGCCGCAGTGCTAACCACTGCGTCACTGTGCCGCCCTCTGTGCCCGTTGTTAACATCCCCGGCGTGCCAGACTGAACCCTTTCTACGGAAGGGGTTTGAATGGTGTTTATTAACATGGCAATGCATTGCCCGGGACCATGTTGCACCATGAGCAGGAGTCAGTCGGTCAGACGCCCGAATTTCCGAAGGGTTAAAGTCAAACGGATCGCCGCCAGCAGACAGGCCATGGACGCAGTGTTATTAGGACTACTGATGTGGAGATGCCGGCGTTGGACTGGGGTGAGCACAGTAAGAAGTCTTACAACACCAGGTCTACTGAGCAGCGGTATACATGCACTTGTTGGAAAATTAATCATGCTGATATGGTTATTCCTCACGCTAGGTTCACATGGAACGAAGATAATCGTGCAAAACAAAAACGGTTTACTCATTGGGTCATGTCAAATTATTTCAACAAATATTTAAAATTGGCGGTTTAGTGGCACGCTGCTGAAAATAAAACATTTTGCCAATTTTGTAAATGTGTTCGTCCCTCTGACATGGGCGTTCTTGAGAATTATCCAGGTGAGTTCGAGACGAAAGGTTTCGGCAAAATGTCTTTCTCAAATATTTCATTCAAGAATTGAATTGCTCTGTCTTGCAACGAAATCGAGGCCAAGTGTAAGAAAACAGTATAACATATTTACACTATTTTATTATTATTAAATACATTGTCAAATATTACTGTCCAAATATCCAAATAGTGTCAAATATAACTGCCCAAATACAGTGTCAAATATTACTGTCCAAATACAGTGTCAAATATTACTGCCCAAATATAGTGTCAAATATTACTGCCCAAATACAGTGTCAAATATTACTGTCCAAATACAGTGTCAAATATTACTGTCCGAATACAGTGTCAAATATTACTGTCCAAATACACTGTCAAATATTACTGCCCAAATATAGTGTCAAATATTACTGCCCAAATATAGTGTCAAATATTACTGCCCAAATACAGTGTCAAATATTACTGCCCAAATATAGTGTCAAATATTACTGTCCAAATAAAGTGTCAAATATTACTGCCCAAATACAGTGTCAAATACTACTGTCCGAATAGAGTGTCAAATATTACTGTCCCAATACAGTGTCAAATATTACTGCCCAAATACAGTGTCAAATATTACTGTCCAAATACAGTGTCAAATATTACTGCCCAAATACAGTGTCAAATATAACTGCCCAAATACAGTGTCAAATATTACTGCCCAAATACAGTGTCATATATTACTGTCCAAGTGACCAAATACAGTGTAAAATAGTACTGCCTGAATACCGTGTCAAATATAACTGCCCAAATACTGTGTCAAATATTACTGTCCAAGTGTCTGAATACAGTGTAAAATATTACTGACTGAATACAGTGCAAAATATTACTGTCCAACTACTGTGTAAAATATTACTGCCCAAACACAGTGCAAAATATTACTGCCCAACTACAGTGCAAAATATTCTGCCCAACTACAGTGTAAAATATTACTGCCCAAACACAGTGTCAAATATTATATTCCAATTGTGTAAAATGTTACTGCTCAAATTTAGTGTAAAATATTACTGACCGAATACAGTGTAAAAATATTACTGCCAAATACAGTGTAATAAATATTACTGCCGAAATACAGTGTCACATATTACAGTCCGAGTGTCTGAATACAGTGTAAAATATTACTGTCCGAATACAGTGTTAAAGATTACTGTCCGAATACAGTGTCAAATATTACTGCCCAAATATAGTGTCAAATATTACTGTCCAAATACAGTGTCAAATATTACTGCCCAAATACAGTGTCAAATAATACTGTCCGAATACAGTGTCAAATATTACTGCCCAAATACAGTGTCAAATATTACTGCCCAAATACAGGGTCAAATATTACTGTCCAAATACAGTGTCAAATATTACTGTCCAAATACAGGGTCAAATATAACTGCCCAAATACAGTGTTAAATATAACTGCCCCAATACAGTGTCAAATATAACTGTCCAAATACAGTGTCAAATATTACTGTCCGAATACAGTGTCAAATATTACTGTCCAAATACAGCGTCAAATATTACTGCCCAAATACAGGGTCAAATATTACTGTCCAAATACAGTGTCAAATATTACTGCCCAAATTCAGTGTCAAATATTACTGTCCAAATACAGTGTCACATATTACTGCCCAAATACAGTGTCAACTATTACTGCCCAAATACAGTGTCAAATATTACTGCCCAAATACAGTGTCAAATATTACTGTCCAAGTGACCAAATACAGTGTAAAATAGTACTGCCTGAATACCGTGTCAAATATAACTGCCCAAATACAGTGTCAAATATTACTGTCCAAGTGTCTGAATACAGTGTAAAATATTACTGACTGAATACAGTGCAAAATATTACTATCCAACTACTGTGTAAAATATTACTGCCCAAACACAGTGCAAAATATTACTGCCCAACTACAGTGCAAAGTATTCCGCCCAACTACAGTGTAAAATATTACTGCCCAAACACAGTGTCAAATATTATATCCAAATTGTGTAAAATGTTACTGCTCAAATTTAGTGTAAAATATTACTGACCGAATACAGTGTAAAAATATTACTGCCAAATACAGTGTAATAATTATTACTGCCGAAATACCGTGTCACATATTACAGTCCGAGTGTCTGAATACAGTGTAATATATTACTGTCTAAATACAGTGTCAAATATTACTGCCTGAATACAGGGTCAAATATTACTGCCCAAATACAGTGTCAAATATTACTGCCCAAATACAGTGTCAAATAATACTGTCCAAATACAGTGTCAAATATTACTGCCGAAATACAGTGTCAAATATTACTGTCCAAATACAGTGTCAAATATTAGTGCCCAAATGCAGTGTCAAATAATACTGTCCGAAAACAGTGTCAAATATTACTGCCCAAATACAGTGTCAAATATTACTGCCCAAATACAGCGTCAAATATTACTGCCCGAATACAGGGTCAAATATTGCTGCCCGAATACAGTGTCAAATATTAGCGTCCAAATACCGTGTCAAATATTACTGCCCGAATACTGTGTCAAATATTACTGCTGAGTACAGTATAAAATATTATTGACCAAATACAGTGTCAAATATCACTGCCTGAATACTGTGTTAAATATTACTGCTTGAACACAGTGCCAAATATTACTGCCCAAATACAGTGTCAAATATTACTGCCCAAATACAGTGTCAAATATTATTGCCCGAATACAGTGTCAAATATTACTGTCCAAATACATTGTCAAATATTACTGTCCGAATACAGTGTCAAATATTACTGCCCAAATACAGTGTCAAATATTACTGTCCGAATACAGTGTCAAATATTACTGCCCAAATACAGTGTCAAATATTACTGCTCGAATACAGTGTCAAACATTACTGTCCAAGTACAGTGTCAAATATTACTGTCCAAATATAGTGTCAAATATTACTGTCCAAATACAGTGTCAAATATTACTGTCCGAATACGGTGTCAAATATTAATGCCCAAATACAGAGTCAAATATTACTGCCCAAATACAGTGGCAAATTTTACTGCCCGAATACAGTGTCAAATCTTACTGCCCAAATACAGTGTCAAATATTACTGCCCAAATACAGTGTCAAATATTACTGCCCAAATACAGTGCCAAATATTACTTCCCGAATATAGTGGGAAAATATTACTGCCCAAATACAGTGTCAAATATTACTGCATGTGTCTGAATACAGTGTAAAATACTACTGTCTGAAAACAGTGTTAAAGATTACTGCCTGAATGCAGTCTCAAATATTACTGCCCAAATGCAGTGTCAAATATTACTGTCTAAGTGTCCGAATACAGTGTAAAATATTACTGACTGAATACAGTGTAAAATATTACTCCTCAAATACAGTGTAAAATATTACTGTCCAAATACAGTGAAAAGTAATAATGTCCGAATACAGTGTAAACTATTACTGCCCGAACACAGTGTCAAATATTACTGCCCAAACACAGTGTCAAATATTACTGCCCAAATACAGTGTCAAGTATGACTGCCTGAACACAGTGTCAAATATTACTGCCTAAATACAGTGTCAAATATTACTGCCCAAATACAGTGTCAAATATTACTGCCTGAACACAGTGTCAAATATTACTGCCCAAATACAGTGTCAAGTATGACTGCCTGAACACAGTGTCAAATATTACTGCCTAAATACAGTGTCAAATATTACTGCCCAAATACAGTGTCAAATATTACTGCCTGAACACAGTGTCAAATATTACTGCCCAAATACAGTGTCAAATATTACTGCCCAAATACAGTGACAAATATTACTGCCCAAATACAGTGTCAAACAGTACTGCCCAAATACAGTGGCAAATATTACTGCCCAAATACAGTGTCAAATATTACTATCCGAATACAGTGTCAAATATTACTGCCTGAACACAGTGTCAAATATTACTGCCCAAATACAGTGTCAAATATTACTGCCCAAATACAGTGTCAAATATTACTGCCTGAACACAGTGTCAAATATTACTGCCCAAATACAGTGTCAAATATTACTGCCCAAATACAGTACCAAATATTATTTTCCGAATGCAGTGCAAATTTACTGCCCACATATAGTGAAAATAGTACTGCCCGAATACTGTGTAATAAATATTACTTTCCAAAAACAGTGTCAAACATTACTGCCCGAATATAGTGTAAAAAATATTGCTGCCCAAATACAGTGTCAAATATCATTGCCCGAATAGAGTGTAAAATATTACTAGTCAAATACAGTGTAAAAATATTACTGCCCAAATACAGTGTCAAATATTACTGTCCGAGTGTCCGAATACAGTGTAGCATATTAATGTCCTAATAGTGTCAAATATTATTGCCTGAATATAATGCAAAATATGACTGCCCAAATAAAGTGTCAAATATTACTGTCTGAATACAGTGTCAAATATTACTGCCCAAATACAGTGTCAAATATTACTGTCTATGTGTCCTAATACAGTGTCAAATCGTACTGCCCGAATACAGTGTCAAATATTACTGTCCAAATTAGGGCAACACGGTAGCACAGTGGTTAGCATAATTGCTTCACAGCTCCATGGTCCCAGGTTCGATTCCCGGCTTGGTCACTGTCTGTGCGGAGACTGCACGTTCTCCCCGTGTGTACCTGGGTTTCCTCCGGGTGCTCCGGTTTCCTCCCACAGTCCAAAGTTGTGCAGGTTAGGTGGGATTGGCCATGCCTTAGGCTTAGTGGATTGGTCTCAGTGTCCAAAATTGCCCTCAGTGTTGGGTGTGGTTACTGTTTTATTGGGATAGGGTGGAGATGTGGGCTTGGGTAGGGTGCTCTTTCCAAGAGCCGGTGCAGACCCGATGGGCCGAATGACCTCCTTCTGCACTGTAAATTCTATGATCTAATACAGTGTCAAATATTACTGCCCGAATACTGTGCAAGATATTACTATCCTAGTGTCCGAATACAGTGTCAAATATTACTGTTTGAGTATAAATGAATATCATTTAGTTCAGAAAATATCGGCATTAATCCGATTTCTTCCGTGTCGAACAACTCCGTGTAAATCGTGATTTGCTGGACTGAATGAGAATGCGTGTGTTTTAAACAGCATCTGCTCATGGAAAGCAGCCGAACTCCTTTCTAGTGTCTAATGCCCCTCCGAATCTCAGGAAAGTTTTCATTTCTGACACACACACACCAATGAGCAAGGCGATATTTGGTCCGACGAGTTGCCACAGACGTCTGCAGAATGGGTCAAATGTCAATGATAGGGAAACTGTTGAGTCTGAACCGTGTGAGTGATCACTGCCTGCTATTGTAGCCGCCCAGAAACGGACAAGGTCAGTTTGCAAAAATAAATACATCTTCTGTTATCTGCGTTCTTTTTTCAAAGGGATATTGCCGCCCGTCCGCCTGATTTGACGATCTGGGATCATCTATTCAAATAGAGGTGGTGCAGGGGACTCCGGCTAAATTCACTGACGTACAGTGAATCCAGTTCCCATTCCTACCTCTAAAGATCTCATCGTCCTAATGTGGAAACTGGAGTTAAACGAACTCTAACGGTGCATTGTGTCCTCTAGATGGTTAAAGGAACTGGACCGAATTGTTTCAACAATGTCTTCTGGTGTGAGCGGCCTGGGAGGGGCTGGGGATAGGGGGGGGGGGTGTTGGGAGGTACAGGAGGAAGGGGGGAGTGAACAAAGCCCCCCCCCCCCCCCCCATATACACCAACCCATTTATCCGACAGGCATTGCCCCAACACCAACCTGCCCAATGGAGGCCCATTCCTGGACACAGTCACTTCAAAATGATGATCAAATGTCAGGGCCGCGTTGTGGGGGGCGGGGGGGGGGGGGGGGGGGGGGCAGGGCGGGTCCCAGGCTTCTGGCAGTCCTGCGGAGCAACCAATCAGAAAAAAACAAGGCCAGAGAGCCCTCTCCATAGGTCGAGTGCATCTTATTGAGAAAGTGTCGGCACTTTCCACACTGCCCATTTAGCCCTTGTAGCCTCGGCATGTGGTGTCACTCGTTGCCCAGGACACCCCAGGGAAGCGGTGCTTATCTCTGATCGGTTCCTTGGCCACCGTCTGGGGCTGGTGGGAGCACTAGTTGAGCAGGTTGGTGTCAGGCTGCAGTCACTGGTAGGGAAACGACAGTTTTCATTCCCCCATCAGTGAACATAGAACATAGAACATAGTACAGCACAGAACAGGCCCTTCGGCCCTCGATGTTGTGCCGAGCCTTGTCCCAAACCAAGATCAAGAATCGTTAGGTTTCTGGGATGATACCACCCTCCCATTTACTGATAGGAATAAGAAATAAATAATTAACTCAGTTCAAAATTTGCCGAGGCAGAATCTGTACTCACAATTCGTTCGTTCAGCTGAACACGAGCACTTGTCAGTGCTGGTGGTTTAGAGGCTGGTTTGATATCTGCAAGCGCCCCCTCTCGGCCTCCGTCTGTCTCTCGCTCTGTCTCTCACTCTGTCTCTCTCTGTCTGCCTGTCTCTCTCTGTCTGTCTCTCTCTCTGTCTTTCACTCTATCTCTCTGTCTCTCTCTCTGTCTGCCTGTCTCTCTCTGTCTCTCTGTCTCTGTCTCTCTCTCTGTCTTTCACTCTATCTCTCTGTCTCTCTCTCTGTCTGCCTGTCTCTCTCTGTCTCTCACTCTGTCTCTCTCTCTGTCTCTCACTCTGTCTCACTCTATCTCTCCGTCTCTCTATCTGTCTGCCTGTCTCTCTATGTCTCTCTCTCTGTGTCTCTTTCTCTGTCTCTCACTCTGTCTATCGCTCTGTCTCTCACTCTGTCTCTCACTCTGTCTCTCACTCTATCTCTGTCTCTCTCTCTGTCTGCCTGTCTCTCTCTCTCTGTCTCTCTCTCTGTCTCTCACTCTGTCTCTCGCTCTGTCTCTCACTCTGTCTCTCACTCTATCTCTCTGTCTCTCTCTCTGTCTGCCTGTCTCTCTCCGTCTTTCTCTCTCTGTCTCTCTCTGTCTCTCACTGTCTCTCACTCTGTCTCTCTCTCTGTCTGCCTGTCTCTCTCTGTCTCTCTCACTCTGTCTCTCACTCTGTCTCTCTCTTTCCCACTCACCCTCAAGTCAAAAATCAACTGGTAAAAAGTTGCAAGTTAAGCTAATTTCCACCAAAAAGAATGAGACAAATGCTCCGTTTTTCCGGAATGGATGCATTTCCTCATAAAGCAGGAAATACACGTTTCTCTTTCCACTGTCCTCTTCCCATTTTAAGGGGTGAAAAAAAATCCTACGATTTAAATGTGAAGTAATGGTTTGTTTATGACTGCATTAATAACATTATTACTCGGCATATTCGTGAAATTATTGATATATAAAATATTCCACTGAATTACCGACTTAATCTCGTATTACCGGAGTGGAAATTAATAATTGGTACTTACTTTATTCAAGAATTAACCTATTAAATATATAAACTACATGATTCCCGGATTGCACCGGGAAAAATATCGGCGTTTGCTTGCTAAGCGGTTGGCGGTTTTGTGATAAATTAGCCCCGTTTTAATTGGTGAACGATTCCTTTCCATCTGCGCACACATTTCCCAGGTGTAATATTTGGCAAGTATCTCACCACCCCCGCCAACCTAGCCCATGTCTTGAGAATGCAACTGGATGAAACTGGGACCGCGCTGACCGCGGGGAGAGGTGTCTTGGATTTGTAAAGCACGGGAATGATTCGGTTGTCCATCAATTGTTCAGCCAGAACCTGCCGCCCAGTGAAACCCAATAAATGTCACCAAGACGGCAGGTAAAGTGATAACGGCCAATCAAACGGGAATAATGGATAGAAAGGTGGAAAATAGAAGCAGGAGGAGGCCATTCTGCCCTTCCAGACTGTTCCACCCTTCAACATGATCATGGCACATCCTCTATCTCAATGCCAGCTTTCTCCGCACACCCCTTAATGCCATCCAAATCTCAAATAAATCCATTTCTTTCTTGAATACATTCAGTGATCCGACCGCCACAGCCTTCTGAGGTAGAGAAATAGACGGCTCCACCGCCCTCTGAATGAAGACACGTTCCCTCATCTCTGTCCCTAAATGGTCTACCCAGGGTATCCTGAGAATCTCCCCTCCCCCCCTTTCTAGACTGCCTAACCTGGGAAAACATCCTGCCTGCATCTACTCTCTCCAGCCCTGTTAGAACTGTATCCGCCTCAATCAGATCTCCTCTCATCCTTCTGATCTCTAGTGACCACAGGCCCAGTAGAAGCAAGAGGACAGTCCCGCCAACCCCGGTAACAGCCTCCCGAGGATCAGTCAGTTTCCCCGGCCGGGAGAAGGGACCTAGTACACACACGCGCACACACACATACACATACACACACACATATACACGCACACACATACATATACACGCACACACACATATATATACAGTATACACACGCACATACACACACATATATACACACACACATATATATACACATATATACACACACATATATATATACACACACATATATATATATATACACACACATACACACACATATTTACACACACAGACATACACACACCCACACACACATTTATACATACACACACACACACATATATACACACACGTATGCACACACTGATATACTTACATGCTAAATCCGAGATGGTGTAATGTAAGTAGTACACAGGCCACATTCAAACGGTATAGCTGGGGATAAGATTAGTATCAGAAACAAACATACACGTAACTGCACACATGTCCAAAGTTAATTGTTGAAATATTCAAGCGACCTTAGTGGGGAGTCTTTTTAAACCCAATAGTGAAATACAGACATTAATATTTCACGTATAGTACAACGCCATGTTAGCGATTCTTTGCTTCATTAAATACAGCGCTGGGTTTTGCTATTTTCCCGTTGTGTTTTCCTCCGGTTAGGCATTGCAGTACTGAGCATCGTGCGTGTTACGCTAATCCGTGGATCAAATTGTAAATGTTGAAATTGTTACTGTTGAAAGCGATAACCTGGTAAATTTATGATGCGATTTATAACAATGCAATCTCACTCCCTTTGCTTGTGAACAGTGTGTGAAACTCAACCTCTGGCCTTTGCTGTTTTTTCTGTTCGCTCCCGTTATGAAAGCCGGGAGCTTTCGGTGCACACTGCAGCATCTCTGGGAGTCGAGGAGGCAAAAACAGCCCCCACCCCTCCCCTCACTCAGCCCCAGACACAAAAATGGGCCAATATCTAAACGCTTATGAATGTCTCTGGAGGAACGTGTTTTTTTTAAAACATCCTCTCCTATGAAAGTTGGCACCTTTGCAAGGGGGGGTAAACTGACAATGTCGCTTCTCTTCGTCGGCTCGTTCATTATATAGAATATATAACTGTGCATAAGATTAAACTCGCCAACAAGGGAATTATCCACCCTGCCTGAGGGGCTCTCCACCTACATGTCCCCTGGCATCAGTGCACCCATTGCTATTCTAACGCACACTTAACAAAAAATACATCCTGGGAGATCGATCCGTTCGAGATCTCCCCCCCCCCCCCCCCTGGAAAATGCAGCCAGAATGTAACATGTATTCAATGTAATAAATATGGGCGCGCGTTTTATAGAAACTGGTTGTTATCTGCGCTGTGGAAAGGAGGGTTAGCAGGCGAGACGTTTGTCAGACCAGTAACATTCGTATTTCCCTAACCCACCGTCGACGTAAACTATAATCCGAAGCATTAGGAAGCTAGACCTCTCCTTGAAAGGGGGGTATCTACACCCAACAGATTCGGGCCTCAGAATCTTCAATCATGTTAGTTTTAAAAAATCATTCTAATTCATAATTCATCACTAATTATCTCGCCCGGCATTTATCCCTAGACAGCGCCGTTCATTGTAACATCACCAAGACCGCATTTCTATCCAAAAGGTTGATGATTGTAACACACTAAGATTGATCAGATTGGAGATGTTAACAACACACCCCATGTTCAGGAAATTAAATCCCAAAACAAAAATGTGAACCTGGTGTAAGAGGGAGTGAAGTTTTATTTTCCCGCTGATTCGGTGTTTTGAGTCAAACTCTAAAGTGTAAAAGTTTGAAAAGGAAATAGCATCCAATGTCTGGTTTCGAGCACGGGGCACGCGGCCGGTTATGAGAGGATCTTTAGCCTAATTTCTGTTAATGATTGACTTTTGATATCAGGCTCTTTCTATAACACGGCGTCTATAATATCTAAGCGCAAAATGCATCAGCAAATGTTTAGATGAGGTGAGGCCGGTGAAGTGTTGGTCCGGCTAGACTGTTGGAATGATTAGGAATGAAGTGAGGGAGCTCAGGGCACGGTTACAAAGCCTGTACCTGGGCAGCAGGATGGTGTTGTACACGGTTCACGAGTACCTTTGCGCAGATCTCCATTCTGCACGAATGCACCAACACAAAAGGCAAACACAGTTATATCCGTGTTTGAACTCTCTGCTGGATTCAAGTTCCTTAACAGTGTCCATCTTGTCCTCTGCACCAAACTCCAAATCTCTGCTGGCAATTTGGGAAAGGAATTCTCTTGGCCCTCAATGATTGCTGTGGCCAACTTTTCAACAGCGGTGGTTCCCGTTGGCAAAGCACCATCGGTTGAACAACAATCGGAGATGCACTCGAGTTGTTGGGCTGGGTGTGCAACACCAGGGAACGGGGCTGGTGGATTGCGTGTGTAGCACATACAGGTGCCACACACACACAAACACACACTGATACTCAAACGCGCGCACACTGACTCAAACACACCTAGAGTTACACAAGCACATAGCCAGGCGCTCAAGTACTTGCACAGCAACAACACACTAATACACAAACACACTAATACTCCAACACACTGATACACAAACACACTAATACACAAACACACTGAGACACAAACATACTAATACTAACACACTAATACACAAACATACGAATTCACAAACACACTGAGACGCAAACACAGTGAGACACAAACACACTGAGACACAAACATACTAATACACAAATGCACAAACACGCAAATATACAAACACACTAATACACAAACACACTAATACAACACACTAATACACAAACATACTAATAGACAAACACACTGATACACGAACACACCAATACACAAACAAACGCGCAGTTAAAGCTACACAAATACAAACACACACGGCCAAAACAAACAAAAACACAAACGCAGTTACAGCTACACAAAACGCAAACACAGTTACAGCTACACAAAACACAAACACAGTTACAGCTACACAAAACACAAACACAGTTACAGCTACACAAAACGCAAACACAGTTACAGCTACACAAAACACAAACACAGTTACAGCTACACAAAACACAAACACAGTTCCAGCTACAAACAACACAAACACACACACCGTTAAAGCCACACAAACACAGTTACAGTCACACACCCACACAGGCACGGCCACTTAAATACAAATACACACCGTCACAAACACAGTTACAGCCACACACTAATACACACAGTCACACACACGCGCACACACACACAGTCACACTAACACAAGATTCGAAGCTCAATTGTTAAGTAACGCAACACCCTGATAAATTGTATTGGCACTAACACATACACTCATATACATGTATACGCACAAATACAACGGCAGACATGACACACGCATCACCACTGGCTCCAGTGACTGAAATGTACAAGGGGCGATGTTGCCCGATTCACCAATCCACTGGAGTCAGTCCGTGGACAGGAAACTGGGGTGAGACGAAGGGCCTGGAACGACCTGTATCACCTGGAGCTCAGCAGGAAACAGCCCCATTGTTTCCTTCCACTGTTCCCAGGTTCTCTGCCTCATCACATGAAAGAAAATATCTGGAAAAGTCGAAAACCTGTTTCGCGTTCTCCAACCTTTCCTGCAAAGCGGGTTGGTTTGTATTGGAACGGTTTTAAAATGGTTGACATATGATACGGTTTGACTTATGTTCGCAATGAGGTAACATTTGAATGAAAGGTGAGCTCTAAACGTTCAAAAACGGAGCAAACATCCCATAATAAATTGGGCAGCGGGATTCTGTAAGGTCAGTAACTTGCCCAGAGTGGGAAGCCTGTAAAAGCGGCTATGGGGGGGGGGATGGGAGACACCAGTCCAGTTTGACAGTTTAGTCGGAGAATGGGTGACAAGATCATTAGCCACCCCTTCCAAATTCGCCAGTTCTTGCGGTGAGGGGAGCTGCTACTGAAGAGGATTATGTTCAAATACCACATTGCGCAGAAAATGTACAAAACCGATTGTATCGTTGTAATTATGCTGTTATAAATATGTTAGCAGAAGGAGGCAGAATTTAAATATGCGTTCGGAGTATTGAATTATTCCCCAATGCGAGTGAGTGAGAATTCTTAACCAGCCCGCCGAGTCCCTTCATTCATGGAGCTTGTTAATTTCGTTTCAACGCAAGGACGCCAAATGTCGATTGCTAATATCCTTCTTGCTAGATTTTTTCTCTTGACGTGTTTGTTTTATTTTGGGCGATTAATTGCCATTTATAAATATATATATATATTCTACTGAAATGGCCTCGGGGGCTTTTTAGGGCCCTTATTTGCCCCGCGCACGGGTGTTTTCGTTTTTTTCCCCGTGAGTTCCCTGGTTTATTTTTTCAATTCGACCCCAGGATCAAAGGACGGAACAACTGGCCACCTTCAAAAGGAAGCGTTAAAATCCAACCCCCCACCCCGCCCCAGACAGCGAGAGAGCGGGAACCCGAGTTATAACACTCTCATTCTAAAATCCCTGGGTGGGGAAAGCTATTTAAAGGTGACAGACACCCACCCAGGGCTAACTGAACACACTGCCTGTTTCTCTAACCTGTGGCAGTTTTGGCACGCTTCAATCAGTCGGCCAGATATGTCCCGGGATAAAGACCCAACAGTGTACTTATATCAGATCATGAGTCAATTGTCCCTCTTAAATATATCGCTCAAATATCAAATTCATACATCTCCGAAGGAAATGTGGATGGCAGTTAACATGTGAGGATTGTGTATCGAACTCACGTGTGGGGAGGGGGGTGGGAGACATAAGAAATCACCCACAGGATGTTGAAATGCTTTTTTTGGCTGATGTGCCCTGGTTAATGCCGCATACTCACCCAACCCATTCTTCCCCGTGCCATGTTATCCTCTTAGAACATTCCAGACTTATTCTGACCACAAACGCACTAACTCAGAAAAAACCTTGAGGTCCATTCGGCGGCTTTGGGATGGACTAGACTTCAAATTCACTCCAGCCTCCCCCCCCCCCCCCCCCCCCACCCCCGCAGTGGACTCGCTACTAATAAACAAAACTCGCTCTTTCTTCCCAATACCCCCTCCACTGGCGTCCACTTTGCTTTCAACGACAAAACAAAGATTGTATTTTTCAGGAATAAAAGGGGAGTTTAAAGGCGCCAGGGTCTGCACAGCCCCTCTGCCCCCGTGTTTGTTTTGAAAGATTCGGCGCTCAATAAAATGTCAAGTAAAGTAACACCCTGATAAATTTTACTGACACTGATCTTTAAAGGCGAGCAGTGCCTTGGGAAATCAGCCTAGTGCTACTGATATATCTCCTGCTGAATTCAAAATCAATGCCCCATTTGTTTGCATTCCCAGAGTTTATCAAACACATTTGGGTGAATGGTGTGCCATGTTCTGGTTATCTGCACCCCCCCCCCCCCCCCCCCCACCACACACCAACTTTTTAAAGCTTTGCTAAATCTATATATATATATATAGATTGCATTCCATCAATCCCTCCCATCGAAGCAAAGGTGGTCAAGCGAGAACTGGGCAGTGGTGCCTTTAGCGAGGGCAGTGGGAGTGGAGGGTGGACCGGATCTGCTCCCCCTCAAAGAGAGAGAGTGAGAGAGGAGGAGGAGGGAGCTGATGGAGAGCAAGGCACCGAAACGTTAGTTTGCCGTTTGCTAAAACTAAGTTGGCTTGAACAGCAATTGTAAACTCCCCTCCCCCCATCACAAGTGAAACTCAGACAAGTGTTAGAATAGTGAATGCAATCGGAAATCTCATGCAAGCTTAAGAAGCACAGAAGCACAGAATCCGCCACCCCCCCCCCCCCCCCCCCCCCAACCCCTCCATTAACACATCGGGCAAACTCCAATACGCAACAATACTTCAGCCCCAAAATACACCCTCCCGTTTTAACCATGCTCCAGACTGTCTAATGTGTTAGAATTCTCAATGTGATCTATAACCTCACAAATCTAGCTTCATGTTCAAACCCACTCCTGTTTCGCTCTCGGTCATCAGGAATGTAAGTGACCAATGGCTACCAATATCTGACCGGATCAACACGGTTTTAGTGATGTGGGAAATTTCCCCCCCCCTCCCCTCCACCCCCCCCCCCTCCCCCCGCCTCCCACCTCAGCGCAATCGGAGTCCAATAAACACTTGTTTTTTAAAAAATCAGCCCCTTCCCCACCTGAGGATTCAGCTCCTGTCACCAAACCGCCTTCATGTAATTTCAGTGCGAGGTAATCGGTGTGAAATTGACGACAATGCCAACTCGTGTACACATTCTCCAGCTCGGTGGGAAATCCCCCCCCAAACAGCAGGGTGACCTCTATCCACGTCCACGCGCCATTGTGTGGCACACATGAAATAATGGGAGAAAATGGCCAGGGAATGCATTCCTGCCGGAGGAGGTGATGTTGGAGCCAGTGTCTGCCACATCGTGGACAACCCCCCCCCCCCCCCCCCCCCTAACCTCAAAAATAGATGTAACCTTTGGGGCAATGCTGTTAGCAGACGCTGTTGTAACAATCCTGGGTATTGTGTTATTAAACTGTGCGGTCACCTGGGGGGGGGGGGGGGGGGGGGTATTAGTTCTAGATTGCACCCACGCTCAGGGAGAATGCGCCTGTTTCACTGCCTGAGCAACAACACCTTTTAAAAACTATTTATTAACCGAGCTTTGACAAACAGTGAGCCAGACCCCAAACGTGAGCTCCCTCCACTTTCCACGGATCCTGGGATTGTCCAGTAATTTTCTGTTATTGTTTAGATTCCACCACCCGCAGTAAATTCGCTTTTATTTGAACCTAATGTTGGCGGTGCGTTCGAGCCCCCCCCCCCCCCCCCCTGGGCTGGAACAGCCCCCCCCCCCCCCCCCCTTTGGTTTTGGGGAGAGCGGGGCGAGCAGACAGCCAGTTGGACCTCTGCTGCAGTTCGGGGTGGCAGAGAGTGCTCTGGATGCTCACTATGAATGATGCCCCTGTATTGACAGCCCAGACACAGACACGCGCTCTACATCTGTTGATAGAATTTGCTAACAATGCTCCTCATTACATATTCATAACGTGTGGTGGTTACCAGCGAACAGAAGGGCGGGGGTTAAAGTTACAATTTATCTATTAACAAAATAAAATCAAGTCAATAAACGTCCCCCTGGGCAGCACGGTGGCGCAGTGGTTAGCACTGCTGCCGTGGTTCCAGGTTCGATCCCGGCCCTGGGTCACTGTCCGTGTGGAGTTTGCACATTCTCCCTGTGTTTGCGTGGGTTTCGCCCCCACAACCCAAAAGATGTGCAGGCTAGGTGGATTGGCCATGCTAAATTGCCCCTTAATTGGAAAAATTAAATTGGGTACTCTAAATTTAACAAAAGTAAAATACAAAATAAACGTCCCCCTTTCCTGGATTTTGCTAGGTGGCTTTGGGCGATCTATGTCAGGCCGTTGATCAATTTCTTTGCCTATTTAAATGTTGTAAAAATACATTTCAGAAACGGCCTTCGTTACATATTCGTAATGAGTGTGGGGCAGCAAAAGATTTTTAATATCAGTCAGATGACAATGGGATTGGTATACTGTCTGGGAAAGCTGTCAGAGTACTGGAAATGCAACCCCCCCCCCCCCCCCCCCGTTTTAGTTCGGGACAGTTACATTTCCGGATGAAACGACAAGTTATCGTCGGCTGGACTGTCAATTTGGGAAGGGGTGCCCACGAGTGAGATTAGGGAGGGAGGGGTGCAAACCAGGGAGGCGATGATTTAAGAGGCGTGAAATGGTGGCGATTTAGAAACAGATGGAACCGCGTCCTGTCATTCAGCCCGAGCGGGGACAGGAACACTTTCAATGTCCTGGGATGTCCTAGGACAGCCCCCCCCCCCCCCCCCTTCTCCCGCCACCTCTTACCTGAGTTGCCGCTGAATCTTGAGCGCTCTGTCGATTTGGTACAGCCGGTGGGCGCAGGGAGCTCCAGCAACATCTTATTTCTGATATCAACAGAAATGTTCTTCATAAATGATGGTTGGAAAAAAATAAACAACAACGATAACACCAAGCAAAAGCACAGGGGTTGGGGGGGGGGGGGGTATGTAATTCCCGCCTCGGAAGACAGGGAGTATAACCGTGGCGAGGGTGTGGAAGCTACTGGTGTCTGTGTGTGTGAGAGAGAGAGTGGAAATTCCTGGAATGAGTATTGTCAGCTGACTCCCTCTCTCCCTCCCTCCCAGTGCTGCTGCACACTCTGTCTGCTCGGGGCTGGGCTGGAGGGCTGGGCGTGCCCCCCCCCCCCCCCCACACCCAGTACATCTCCATCCACGTGTCAGCCACTTGTTTTTACCAATCGAGCACTTTCCGAGGCACCACCCTCTCCCCACACACACTGCCGCTGAATTATTCAAAAGACTATCCGCCTTCATCAAAGCAACCAGCGCAGAGCTGCAGACTTCTATTTTGAAAAGAAAAACTTGCGTCTTTCCCATGGAATGTCTCGAGGTTAATTACCACAACATATATATTTACATATCTGTAAATGTACAGGTATACATGCATGTGATTTTTCGGGCAACATATATATATATTAATGAACATACATGCGTTTTGTAAAATTCACCATCGCAATTCAACTTTGAGTTTCCTCACTTCTGCACTGTATGTTCTATGTTCTCTGGATACCTATTGCTGTAAAACCCTCAGAAGCACCGATATAAATGAGATATTAGCTCCATCTTCAACAAGAGGGGATCTCAGTGAAAAGTATAAACCGCTAACAGGACCAGACAGGCTGGACACCTTCCCCTCTGACCGGGGGCAGTTTAGAACAAGGGGCGGGAGGGGGGGGGGGGGGGGGGTCACAGTCTCAGGATACAGGGTAGGCTATTTAGGATCGAGATGAGAATACATTTCTTCACTCCGAGGGGTGGTGAACTCGTGAAATACTCGACCGCAGAATGACTGTGGAGGGCAAATCACTGAATATATTTAAGAATTAAAATAGAATGTTGTCGGGGTATGGGGGGGGGGGGGGGGGGGGGGGGGGGGAGCGGGAATGTGGAGTTGTGATGGAGGATCAGCCCTGGTCATCTTGAATGACGGCTTGATGGGCCGAATGGACACCTCCTGAGCCTATTTTCTATGTTTCTGTGTTTCCTCCAAAACACTAAAGAGCTGCGTCCAAAATTCGCCAAACACCAATGCATTTAGTTTACTGAGTGGTGGGGGTTTGAACCTCTTGTGAATGAAGTTAGATTGGAACAGGTTGGATTGAGAATAATGCAAACATTAAATTCAAAAACAAGCATCCAAAATATTATTTTTTATGCGTGTATATGCAAAAAGAATGAGCAACGGTTGGTTAATTTGTCTGCCAACGAAGAAAGTCACCTGCCAGATAAAATTCACCAGCACAATATAGATTCCTTCAGACCAATTTAGCGCATCCACAATAAAGTCTTTATAAATTCACCGGGGTAGAATGGGGAATGGGGCTCATTGACTTGTTCCACAGAGGGCCAGCATGGATTCAATGGACTGAATGGCCTGTTTGTGTGCCGTTATGATTCTATACAAACAGTATAGAAAATCGCTTATTGTCACAAGTAGGCTTCACATGAAGTTACTGTGAAAAGCCCTTAGTCGCCACATTCTGGCGCCTGTTTGGGGAGGCTGGTACGGGAATTGAACCATGCTGCTGGCCTGCCTTGGTCTGCTTTCAAAGCCAGTGAATTAGCCCAGTGTGCTAAACCAGCCCAGAATCAGTGGGGCAGTACGGTAGCATTGTGGATAGCACAATTGCGTCACAGCTCCAGGGTCCCAGGTTCGATTCGGACTTGGGTCACTGTCTGTGCGGAGTCTGCACATCCTCCCCGTGTGTGCGTGGGTTTCCTCCGGCTGATCCGGTTTCCTCCCACAGTCCAAAGATGTGCAGGTTAGGTGGCCATGATAAATTGCCCTTAGTGTCCAAAATTGCCCTTAGTATTGGGTGGGGTTACTGGGTTATGGGATAGGGTGGAGGTGTTGACTTTGGGTAGGGTGCTCTTTCCAGGAGCCGGTGCAGACTCGATGGGCCGAATGGCCTCTGTAAATTCTATGTAAATACACACATCGTGTTTGAAGAGCGCCTTTACAAATAGTACCATACATATGTATGTTTAATCGTTGCAATTAAAGAGCGTTTTTTGTTACTAATTGTGCGTTGTATTTAACCTGCCCGTTTTCAAATAATGAACACTACAATGCAGATACTTCGATTCCGACAGAAATGTTTTCATTACACCAACAACAATAATTTCAGATTTATAAAAAGGCTCCTCTAACCGAGGCAAGCGTTTCCAAGCGCTCACAGAAGCACAGTCTTGTCAAAAGTTCCTTGCCAGAGGAGGAAGTATTTTCAGAAGAAGATTTCCAGCCCCGAGTCTGTGGAGGAGCAGACATGGCTCAGAACAACACGCGGCAGGTTTTAAAAGCAAGCCTCAAATATAAGTTTTAACGAGCCGCGGAATTAGATTACTTGGAGGGCGGGCCCATTGGCCTCTCTGCTGTCGTTCTATGTGCAAGTGCCGAGTGTGCACCCAGAGCTCCTGACATGCACAGCGAGGCAGCAAATCCTCTCGGAGGACTGACCTCACCAACCACTCTCCAGTTTGTCTCTGTTCCTCCCCGCAGTTGGCGAGCCTACTCTATTTGCCAAACAAGCAAATGTTTTTTTTTTACAAACGAAATCTAATTTAATTCTGGAACTCACCCCCCCCCCCCCCCCCCCCCCAGGTACCGAGGGACAAATTGAGATTTTTAAAGGGTGTTTGGTAGATTTTTTTTTCAAGTTAAGGACGTCAGGCGACATGGAGCAAGGTTGAGTAAATGGGGTTGGGGTGCAGATCGGCCACCTGATTGGATAGGGGAGTTGATTCCTCGTTTGGTGATCCATTCACATTCTTAACGTTCACATTTCCCTACTTGGAACACTGATAGGGTAGGAATGGTTTAACATTCCCCCGCATTCCCAAAGTGCTGCACATGTGAATGACAGTGCAAAACTCAAATGCACCTCAACCCACCCCAAACGTGTCAGGCAAAGTCACCACAGTCCCAGATGACCAGAGGCTACATTCCCCTTTAAGGGGGAAAGCTGACTGGTGGTGATTTAAGCTGAGGGTCACCACACCTCAGGAGAGGGGCAAGGTTGTGACGGTGGGGCCTTAATGAATAACCTCCAAACACACAGACCCCCCCAAACTGACGCACGCACAACCCCCCCCCCCCACCACACACAAACACACCCCCCATACCCCACACACACAATCACCCCCACACACAAACACCACCCCCCCCCCCCCACACACAAACACCCCCCCACACACAAACACCCCCCCCTCCTGTAACAGCCTCCCCGAACAGGCGCCGGAATGTGGCGACTAGGGGCGTTTCACAGTAACTTCATTTGAAGCATACTCGTGACGATAAGCAATTTTCACTTTTTCACACAAACACCCCACCCCCACACACAAACACCCCGCGCCCACACACACAAACACCCCTCCAACACACGCACACAAACATCCCCCCGACACACAAACACACACCCACACACATACACCACACAAACACCCCCACACAGACAGCCACCCACACTCACACCCCACACACAAATAAACACCCCACATGCACACACAGACACACAACCTCAACACACACATCACAACCATCTGTACACATACATTCCTAGCCCCACACACTATCATACCTAACCCCACACACAATCACAAACCCACACACAAGCATACCACTCAGATACACAATCATACCCACCACACACAATCAAACCCTCACCACACAATCGTACCCCACACACACTTTTTTAAATATAAATTTAGAGTACCCAATTCATTTTTACCAATTAAGGGACAATTTAATGTGGCCAATCCACCTAGCCCGCACATCTTTGGGTTGTGGGGGCGAAACCCATGCAAACACGGGGAGAATGTGCAAACTCCACACGGACAGTGACCCAGAGCCGGAATCAAACCTGGGACCTCAGCGCCCTGAGGCAGCAGGGCTAACCCACTGCGCCACCATGCTGTCCTCCCGCACACAATCACCCCCACACATACACAGTCATATCCCTCACACACAATCACCCCCCACACATACACAGTCATATCCCCTCACGCACATACACAGTCATACCCCCTCACACATACACACACACACACAGTCATACCCCTTCACACACACAATCATACCCCACACACACAATCACCCCCACACAGACACAGTCATACTCACACACACAGTCACACCCCCTCACACACAATCACCCCCACACATACACAGTCATATCCCCTCACGCACACAGTCATACCCCCTCACACATAATCACCCCCACACACAGTCATACCCCTCACACACAATCATATCCCCTCACACACACACACTCAGTCATACCCCCCACACACACACAGTCATATGCCCTCACACACAGTCATACCCCCTCTCACACACACACAGTCATTCCCCCTCACACACACACACACAGTCATACCCCCTCACACACAATCACCCCCCACACATAGTCATGCCCCCTCACACACACAATCACCCACCCCCATCCCCACACAGTCATACCCCCTCATATACAATCACACACACAGTTATACCCCTCACACACACACACACACACAGTCATACCCCTCACACACACACATAGTCATACCACCACATATACACAATCACCCCCACACATACAGTCATATTCCCTCACACACACACAGTCATATCCCCTCACACACAATCACCCCCACACACACAGTCATATCCCCTCACACACACACACTCAGTCATACCCCCCCACACACACAGTCATACACCCTCACACACACACAGTCATACACCCTCACACACACACAGACACACAGTCATACCCCCTCACACACACACACACAGTCATACCACTCACACACACAGGCATACCCCCTCACACAGACACACAGTCATACCCCCTCACACACACAGTCATACCCCCCCCCACACACACACAGTCATATCCCCTCACACACAATCACCCCCACACACACAGTCATATCCCGTCACACAGCCATATCCCCTCACACACACACACTCAGTCATACCCCCCCACACACACAGTCATACACCCTCACACACACACAGTCATACACCCTCACACACACAGACACACAGTCATACCCCCTCACACACACACACACAGTCATACCACTCACACACACAGGCATACCCCCTCACACAGACACACAGTCATACCTCCCCTCACACACACACACAGCCATACCCCCCCCACACACACACAGTCATATCCCCTCACACACAATCACCCCCACACACACAGTCATATCCCGTCACACAGCCATATCCCCTCACACACACACACTCAGTCATACCCCCCCACACACACAGTCATACACCCTCACACACACACAGTCATACACCCTAACACACACAGACACACAGTCATACCCCCTCACACACACACACACAGTCATGCCACTCACACACACAGGCATACCCCCTCACACAGACACACAGTCATACCCCCTCACACACACACACACAGTCATACCCCCCACACACACACACACAGTCATACCCCCTCACACAGACACACAGTCATACCCCCTCACACACACACACACAGTCATACCCCCTCACACACACAGACATACCCCCTCACATGCAATCACACACACAGTCATACCCCTCACACAAACACACACACAGTCATACCCCCTCACACACAGTCATATCCCCTCACACACACACATACACACTCAGTCATACCCCCCACACACATAGTCATACCCCCCCCCCACACACACACAGTCATACCCCCTCACACACACACACAGTCATACCCCCTCACA
Organism: Scyliorhinus canicula; assembly: GCF_902713615.1. Taxonomy (NCBI): domain Eukaryota; kingdom Metazoa; phylum Chordata; class Chondrichthyes; order Carcharhiniformes; family Scyliorhinidae; genus Scyliorhinus; species Scyliorhinus canicula. Next base: position 62,604,591 of record NC_052166.1, read on the forward strand.
CACACAGTCATATCCCCTCACACACACACACACACACACACTCAGTCATACCCCCCACACACACAGTCATACCCCCCCACACACACAGTCATACCCCCTCACACACCCACACACAGTCATACCCCCTCATACACACACAGTCATACCCCTCACACACACACAGTCATACCCCCTCACACACACACAGTCATACGCCCTCACACACACAGTCATACCCCCTCACACACACACAGTCATACCCCCTCACATACACACAGTCATACCCCCTCACATACACACAGTCATACCCCTCACACACAGTCATACCCCTTACACACACACAGTGATACCCCTCACACACACACAGTCATACCCCTCACACACACACAGTCATACCCCCTCACACACACACAGTCATACCCTCACACACACACAGTCATACCCCCTCACACACACACAGTCATACCCCTCTCACACACACAGTCATACCCCCTCACACACACACACACAGTCATACCCCTCACACACACAGTCATACCCCCTCACACACACACAGTCATACCCCCTCACACACACACAGTCATACCCTCTCACACACACACACACACACACACAGTCATACCCCTCACACACACACAGTCATAGCCCCTCTCACACACACAGTCATACCCCCTCACACACACACAGTCATACCCTCACACACACACAGTCATACCCCCTCACACACACACAGTCATACCCCTCACACACACACAGTCATACCCCTCACACACACACAGTCATACCCCTCACACACACACAGTCATACCCCTCACACACACACACACAGTCATACCCCCTCACACACACACAATCATACCGCCCTCAGACATAATCATAATCTCCCACACACATAAAATCATTCTACGCCCCCCCCCCCCCCACCCCCCCACCAAACACACACACTTTCGAGTTTTCTAACTAGTTTTTATTTGACAAACTCTGAACCGATTCGGTCGGAAATGTTTCTTCACCGGGGTTACAGTCAGTCAGCACAGTCACAGCCTCTGTTATGTCGGCTCCAAGTGTCACAAAGTTAACTGCATTATTCAAATGTTAACTTAGAAGATGTTCACGTGGTCACTTCCAATGAGTTTTGTTATTTTAAAGAGTGTGTTGGAATGGATGAAAATCACTGTTAACATTGTGGCTAGTGTTTTCACTGGCTGCAATAGACCATGGATTCACAGTGAGCTTCTGTTAACCGTATACTGAGGCAGCCAGACCATCGCCCGGGCCACTAACCTTAGGTGACACGAGCTGAAATAAACGAAAATAAATATGACTATTATTATCAATTGTTCCGCACATATTTGTTCGCGGAGGTCGTTACTGTACCCTGAGCGGAAAGCGAAGTATTTAACCTGTGATTATTCTAATTGTTGACCTGGTTGGAAATGGACCATTTCATTTCCTCAATTACACCGCCAGAAGAGGCGCCTGAGCTCGGCTTCGTTAATGATGGCTTGTGGCACCCGCTGCTGGAGATGTAAAGGAGGAACACGGAGTTAAATAACTTGTACCGTCCGTCAAAGCCGAGTCTCCGCCAAGACAGAGGAGGAAACGGCCCATTAACTCAAGTGCATGTCATTCACTTCACGCTGAATGAGCGTTAGCAGTGACTCAGAATCGCTGGCTCGAAACAGGCGTTTCACAATTTAGCACAATTGCCAATTGTGACAGTCTGCAAAACCAGAGCCGCCACTTCAAAACATTTGATGCACAATGGGAGGATTTTGGATGGAAAGCTTAGCTCACCTGCAGACATGTTACTTTCCTGCCATTAGATACAATTTCATCCTCAATACATTCGAGCACGGTTGAAGCGCTCAGAAACCAGTCTGTGGTAAAGGTCGCTTCTGCATTTTAAGGGTTGCACCCAGCACCCCCCGCCCCCCACCCTGCCCCCGAAAATGAAGGGTGACTCGAGGTGGCCCAACACCTCGAGCATGGGCAGCATGGTAGCATGGTGGTTAGCATAAATGTTTCACAGCTCCAGGGTCCCAGGTTCGATTCCGGCTTGGGTCACTGTCTGTGCGGAGTCTGCACACCCTCCCCCTGTGTGCGTGGGTTTCCTCCGGGTCCTCCGGTTTCCTCCCACAGTCCAAAGATGTGCAGGTTAGGTAGATTGGCCATGCTAAATTGCCCGTAGTGTCCCAAAAACTAAGGTTAAGGGGGTGGGGTTGTTGGGTTACGGGTATAGGGTGGATACATGGGTTTGAGTAGGGTGATCATTGCTCGGCACAACATCGAAGGGCTGTACTGTGCTGTGCTGTACTGTTCTATGTTCTAACACCATTAAAGTGAACGATTCCCGGTGCGTTTGACGTGATTCGCCTCCAGGTTGGGAGCTCTTTCTTTTGTGAAAATCGGTGGAGCCCAAACATGAAAAAGAATCGCGGCCGGCCAGCCTGGGCGATGTTTGGGACCCCGGCTTCCTTCTCCCAGATTTAACTGGGACGGAATTACCTCGAGATTCATCTGTGCCACTCAATAGACTCAGAGAGCCAGACAACTGGGATTAGAGGGGGGAAAAACCTTGTCGCTTGTGGGGAAAAAACTACCTTATTTGGGTTTATTGATTTGCAAACTCACTCAGAAACAATCGGAATCCTAATGATAAATGATCAAAATGACCTGGGGTGTTTAATTCTGGTGGACGGAGTGTGTGTTTGTGGGGGGGGGGGGGGGGGGGGGGGGGTGTATTTTTCACTGGGTTACTGGTTAATTAAGTAAATCCGGACCCTGGGGACTCTATATTGTAAAATCGTTAGTTAAATAATATCAGCAGAGTGTAAACTCTGGACAATAATCTCCCCGGTCAAGTGGAACAATTTGAGAGAGTGTGGGGAAGGGCGAGAGGCGACACTGGGGGTCCACAGGCGGATTTGCCTTTGAATATCTCCGTCCCTAAACATTGATTGGGAGGGCAGAGGGAGGGCTGTCCATGCAATGGAAGATCCAGGATGGCAGGCTTTATGCGGGAGAAGGACAATTTCTCCCTTTGTTTTAAATCAAACCCCTTTGTTGATTTGGTTGAACAGACTATCTGCTCGAATCTTCCTTTGTTAAGACTAACCTCCCGCAGCCTCCGCCAGGTTGGGTCTGGCTGCCCCGGAGCCGCTTTCCTTTTTGACCCACACCCTCGACAGTCAGAGGAATTGTTGAACTAAATCTATTCGTTCCTTCAAACCGGCGCGGAGCCTCCAATTTTCAAATGAAAATGCGCAGTTCCTGGGGCTCATGTGTGTGTATACTACAGCAAGGGGAGAGCTTTCCTCTCTCTCTCTCTCTCTCTCTTTGATAATCTCACTTGTTGGGGGAGAATGTTCATCCTTGTTACTCTGTTTAGCAGGCACTGTGAGAAGATGAATAGTTACAGCGGACCAACCCCAGTTCCAAGGCTACAAGAGAGACAGAAATGCCTGGATTCTCACTCAATTTGACAACCTCTCCAGGTTCACTGAGTGAGAAACTGCTGTGAGCCCAGCGAGTTATTGTTAAAGAGGGAGATGGCCAGAGTGTTCTTATCAAACCAGAAAACCGTCAAATGTATCATCTTAATGCTGATTCCAGGTTTGAATCAAATAAAACATGTATTGGAACTCAGATTAAGAAGGGTCTTTGGCATTCGAAACCCTGTTTCTCTCTCTCTCTCTACAGATGTTGCCAGACCTGCCGACTTCATCCAAACTCGGTTTTAAATGTCAGATTCTATACAATCTGACCTCTCTCTGTCTCTATGTAATTGCACCTTGAACCTGTTCTCTGTCCATTACTGTATTCTCTGGCAGTGTCTACTTGGGCACAGCTTCGTATCATTTGCCCGCGCCGATACTAACTGCAAATAATGGACAGCAAGTGGCAGAGTTGCATCATGTGCTGTTTCAATGTGAGGGAAAGGGGGTGAAGGAGACCGTTTAAACGCTTGTTCCCATTAGAATGTCTGCGGGCGCTGCTGGCTCTTTGCTCCAAAAACATGTTTGATTTCATTTTCCCCACACACTGAGTGTCAACCTGGCTCACTTCCGACTCAACCCTCCAGTATTCACGGGATGGGAGCACACTCCAGCACTACCCGCTTTGTTTCGCGGTTTCAATAGTTGTTAAGTTGTGTGCTCGAGCACGTGAATGAGAATATGTATTCGCCCAAGTGAATGTGGATCACTGTGTGCATTAAATGAAACTCGCTTATTGTCACAAGTAAGCTTCAATTAAGTTACTGTGAAAAGCCCCTAGTCGCCACATTCCAGCGCCTGTTCGGGGAGGCTGGTAGGGGCTTCTGGCATCTACAGGCATTTGGCATCAGTGTGTGTCTGTGAGCATCTGTGTGTATCTATGTGTCTGTGTGCATCTATGTGTCACTGTGTGTGTCTGTGTGTATCTATGTGTCACTGTGGGTGTCTGTGTCACTGTGTGTATCTATGTGTCCGTGTCTATCTGTGTGTCACTGTGCCATGTATGTAAAACAGTGTATGTATGTGTCTCAATGGGTATCTTTGTGTCTTTGAGTATCTATGTGTCTTAATGCACATCTATGTGTCAATGTGTATATCTATGTGTCAATGTGTATATCTATGTGTCAATGTGTATATCTATGTGTCAATGTGTATATCTATGTGTCAATGTGTATATCTATGTGTCAATGTGTATAGCTATGTGTCAATGTGTATATCTATGTGTCAATGTGTATATCTATGTGTCTCAGTATATCACTGTGTGTATCTGTGTCTCAGCATTTATCTGTCTCAATGTGTATCTTTAATAATCTTTTATTAATCTTTTATTATTGTAGGCTTACATTAACACTGCAATGAAGTTACTGTGTATCTATATTTCTCAGTATAAAAGCAAATTACTGCAGATGCTGGAATCTGAAACAAAAACAGAAAATGCTGGAAAATCTCAGTAGGTCTGGCAGCACCTGTAGGGAGAGAAAAGAGCTAACGTTTCAAGTCCGATGACTCTTTGTCAAAGCTAACAGACAGAGATAGTGGGAAATATTTATATTGTGGAGAGAGAATGAAAGATGAGTCATAGCCACAGAAACCCAGGGAAACCGGGTGCTAATGGCCACATATGAAACATCCTCAAATTTGGCTGCCCGCAGAAATTTGTCACCGTTCTCCACCTGCTCCACGATGATATGCAAGCCGTGACCTTCACCAACCGAACCACCATAGACCCAATACCCGTGCAAACTGGGGTCAACCAGGCTGTGCCATCACACCAATGCTCTTCTCCATCTTCTTCATGGCAACAATTACCCTTCACCCTGAAGCTCCCCGCTAGGGTGGAGCTAACCTACCTGTTAAGCGGTAAACTATTCAACCTCCGACACCTCCAGGCCAGAACCAAGACCACCCCAACCTCTGCCATGGAGCTGCAGTACGCAGCGATGCCTGTGTGTGTGCGCACATTCAGAGGCTGAGCTACAAACTATCGTCGATGCATTCACCGTGACATATGAGAGAATTAGCCTCAGACTAAACATCTGGAAAACAAAACCATCCCTCTCCTGCCACACAAATCTGCCCCCCAACCATCAAGATCCGCGGTGAGCCTTTGGACAATGTGCATCATTTCCCATACCTCGGGAGCCTCCTCTCAGTGTAGGCAGATATTAACAACAAAATCTTCGACGCTGAGGAAGGGACTGCCCAAGAGAGAGAAGAGAATCTGTGTAAGTATATTTATGTATATCTGTATGTGTGTGAATATGTATGTGTGTTTGTGGTATGTATATTTGTGTGTGTATGTATGTTTGTGTGAGTCTACATGGATGCATATGCATATATGTGTGGCCTAGTAAATTACAGGCATGGAGACAATCTGCAGCAAAATGGAAACGTTCAGCTATGCAGCCGTCAATTCAAAACCCAAACACCCCATCCTCAGTCACTGAGCTTCAGTATGGAGGCAACACTGGTGTGTGAGCTCAGTCAGAAACTGAGCTCCAGGTCATTGTTGACTCCTTCTCCAAAGCTGGATCTGTCACTAAACATCTAGAAAATTAAGGTCCTCTTCCAACCAGCTCCCCTCATTGATCAACAGTTATGTATTTACAGGGAAGAAATGATTCTTCCGTGCCTGTATGCTTGATCAACCTACAGCAAGCACCTCAAAGCACTGGGGAAACACCACCAGCTGCACCTTCGTAAGATCCTCTAACCCCAGACCAAAGATGAGCAGGTTAGGTGAATTGGCTATGCTAAATTGCCCCTTAGTGTCAAAAAGATTAGGTGGGGATACGGGGTAAGGGTGGAGGTGTGGGCTTAAGTAGCGTGCTCGTTCCAAGGGTCAGTACAGACTCGATGGGCCAAATGGCCTCCTTCTGCACTGTAGGGCTCTATGACCTATGAACTCCTGTGGCAAGAAAGGTGGCCCTCTCCCAAACCACTATGTCCGGTATCGAGGCGCTAATCACTGAAAATCCACTCCACTGGTCTAGACTCTGACTATTAAACAGATAATTAGCCAGATTTATTGTATGTTTGGAGCAGGCATAATTGTCCAGGGATATAAGCTGCTCTGTGACAGTAGGATCTCCTTAAAACACATCAGATAGTATTTAGATCTATGGAATGAGAAAACAGGTCCCAACAGATATTTCGCTGGGGAAATAAAAATGATTTCCCCTGCATTTTTTGAGTTGATTTGTTCATTCAAAGTATTTTTAGCCCACATAACCACAACTTGCATCTATATACTAACACAGTAAAAAGGGTGGCATGTGGTGCAGTGGTTAGCACTGGGAGTGTGGCACTGAGGACCCAGGTTCAAATCCAGGTCCTGGGTCACTGTCCGTGTGCAGTTTGCACATTCTCCCCATGTCTGCGTGGGTTTCACCCCCACAATCCAAAGATGTGCTGCTTAGGTGGATTGGCCACGCTACATTGCCCCTTAATTGGAAAAAATAATAATTGGGTTATCTAAATTTAATTTTTTTAAAACACGGTAAAATGTCCCGTGGCAATAAGAATATTATTAAACAAATATTGACACCGGTGCACACATAGATTATAACAGAGCAGTTGACAAAAGCTTGCAGAAAAGGTAGGCTTAAGGCACAATTTAAAGGAAGAGAGAGAGAGAGGCAAAATGACTTAGAGAAGGAGTGCCAGAGTTTTGGGCTATGGCAAATGAAGGACTATGCTTAATGTGATACGGCATGGGCAGCATGGTGACGCAGTGGCCAGCACTGCTGCCTCACGGCGCCTCGTTCGCAGCCCCACGTCACTGTCCGTGTGGAGTTTGCACATTCTCCTCGTGTCTGCGTAGGTTTCACCCCCACAACCCAAAGATGTGCAGGGTAGAGGGATTGACCATGCTAAATTGCCCCTTAATTGGGAAAAAAAAAATTGTGCACTTAAAATTTTTTGAAGTATTACGCCACTGTACAAATTTAAATCGTTATTTTCTTATTCTGGTCACATGGAGCTGCTGGAGATGAAGTCACTTTATCAGACATGAGCTTGGAGAAACATGGGTCATGAGCAGGCAGGGGATATATTAGCCTAAAACATTGGATTTCAGTGTCTATGTGGAAACCTGGTCAGATGGTGGAGAAATTCCTCATTTGTACCTCACAAGTTACGTAAACATTCCATTTTCATTTTAAAACTCACTGCATCCAGGCAACTCTACTCTTGATTCTGATCCGCTGGATGACATAGGTCATGTCTGTGCAGAGTCTGCATGTTCTCCCCGTGTCTGCATGGGTTTCCTCCGGGCGCTCCGGTTTCCTCCCACAAGACATGCTTGTTAGGTGAATAGGACGTTCTGAATTCTCCCTCCGTGTACCCAAACAGGCGCCGGAGTTTGGCAACTAGGGGATTTTAACAGCAACTCCATTGCAGTGTTACTGTGAGCCTACTTGTGACACTAATAAAGATAATTAAATATAGGTTATTATCTGCTCAGTTATTCCAAGACCAAGTTATTACAAAATATAAATTTGCAGTTGTCATAAATATGAGAATTACACATAATATTTAATTAAATGCGAGAACACTGCAATGAAGTTACTGTGAAAAGCCCCTAGTCACCACATTCCGACGCCTGTTTGGGTACACAGAGGGAAAATTCAGAATGTCCAAATTACCTAATAGCACGTCTTTTAGGACTTGTGGGAGGAAACCGGAGCACCCGGAGGAAACTCATGCAGACACAGGGAAAACGTGCAGACTCTGCACAGACAGTGACCCAAGCCGGGAATCGAACCTGGAATCCTGGTGCTGTGAAGCTAACCACTGTGCTACCATGCTGTACATTTAGAAAGATACACGACTATGAAGTGACAAAGTGCTTTTCTTCATTTAGATATCATTGTTCAATGTTCAAGCAAACCAATTGTCTCAACTGTATTTTGTTGACATCAGATGCAAATTAAATGGAAGAGCACAAGATCATTTGATCCATTGGTTCTATCCCTGCTAGATAACCTCTATCTCCACCCCCCCCCCCCCCCCCCCCCACCCCCACCACACACACACACACGCATATACACACAGTTCTAGTAAAGACATGTGATAAAGCTTCAGCCCAGTTTAGGATAATAATTATTGCACGTTCCTCTGCAACTTGAATGCTATCAAGCAAGCTCCAAGAGACCATTATGACTGGTTGATAATTCTCTTCTATTGGCCATTCCTAGGAAATCAACCGGCATACAATTGAATGCTTCTAGCAGGACTGCATTCACTACAAAAGTCAGCAATTGCAAAAGTCAGTCAATAACTGCAAAAAGTCCCTCCAAGCCTAGGTCCAATGCAGACTAACTTAATATGTCCCACAAACTAAAAGCAAAAATAACGGTCACTGGGACAGCGTCTAATGCTTTCATAATTTATGCATAACATGATATAATTACTCTTTAAGGTGGAAGGTGAGGAAGTCCGATTTGAAACTAGGGTCAAAAATCTAAACAAAGGAGTGGGCAGCACGGTGGCGCAGTGGTTAGCACTGGGACTATGGCGTTGAGGACCCGGGTTCGAATCCTGGCCCTGGGTCACTGTCTGTGTGGAGTTTGCACATTCTCCCAGTGTCTGCATGGGTTTCACCCCACAACCCAAAGATGTGCAGGGTAGGTGGATTGGCCACGTTAAATTGGAAAAGAAAATAATTGGGTACTCTAAAATTTAATAAAAAATCTAAACAAAGGAAACTTTGACGGTATGAGGGGTGAGTTGTCTATGATAGAATGGAGAACTTAATTAAAAACCATAACGGTGAATAGGCAATGGCTAATATTTAAGGAATGAATGTATGTATTGCAACAGTTGTACATTCCTTTCTGGGGAAAAAACAACAAGAAAAGCGGCCCACCCATGGCTTACAAAATAAATTACAGACAGTATTGGATCCAGAGGAGTCATATCAACTTGCTTGAAAAAGTAGAAAGTCTGAGGATTGGGAGCAGTTCAGAATTCAGCAGAGGAGGACCAAGAGATTGATAAAGAGGGGAAAATAGAGTAAAATAGAGTAAAAGTGTGAACTTGCAAGTAACATAAAAGCAGACTGTGAAAGCTTCTATAAATATGTAAAAGGAAAGAGATTAGTGAAGACAAATGTCTGAAACAGGAGAATTTATAATAGAGAAGAAGGAAATGGCAGGGCAGTTCACTACTATAGTCTTGTCTTCACAGAGGAAGACATAAATAACGTCCCAGAAATACTAAGGAACCAAGGGTCTAAGTGAGAAGGAGGAATTGAAGGAAATCAATATTACTAAAAAAAATAGTTCTGGAGCGATTAATGGAATCAAAAGCCAATAAATCCTCAGGACCTGATAATTTACATCCCAAGGTGGCCATGGAAATAATGGAATGCTTGGTTGCTGTCTTCCAAAATTCTGTAGATTCTGGAACAGTCCTGGCAAATTCAAGAGTGGAAAATGTAACCCTGCTATTTAAAAAAGGGAAGGAGGAAACAGGGAATTACAGACCGGTTATCTTAACATCAGTAGTAGGGAAAACGTTAGACTCTAATGGATGTGAGTATAGGACACTTAGAAAATATCAACTGGATTAGACAAACTCAACATGGGTTTACGAAAGGAAAATCATGTTTGACAAACCTATTGGAGTTTTCTAAGGATGTAACCAGCAGAATAGCTAAGGGTGAGCCAGTGGATGTGATATATTTAGATTTTGAGAAAGCTTTTGATGAAGTCCCACATAAGAGGTTAGTGTGCAAAATCAAAGCACATGGGATTGAGGGGGGTAATATGCTGGCATTGATTGGGAATGGGTTATGCAGATAGGAAATATGGAGTGGCAGGCGGTGACGAGCGAGGTCCCACTGGATCAATGCTTGGACCCCAGCTATTCATAACATGCATCAATGATTTCAATGAGGGAACCAAATGCAATATTTCCAAGTTTGCTGATGACACAAAACTTAGTGGGAATGTGAATAGTGAGAAGGATGTTAAGATGTTGTTCGAGTGTTATTTAAATAGTGATAGATTGAGAAATGTTGATGCACAAAAGGACCTGGGTGACCTAGTACACCAGCCACTGAAAGCAAGCATGCAGGTAAAGCAAGCGGTTAAGAAGGAAAATGGTGTACTGGCCTTCATTGCAAGAGAACGTAAGTACAGAAGCAAAGATGTCTTACTGAGCTGTGCAGGTGCAGCTGTACAGGGCCTTGATGAGACCATACCTGAAGTAGTGAGTGCAGCTTTGGTCTCCTTATTTCAGAAAGAATACTTGCCATAGAGGGAGTGCAGTGAAGGTTCACCAGGCTATTTCCTAGGATGGCAGGATTGTGGCGGGAGTGATCCGGCTGATAACCTGGAACGTAAGAGGTCTGAACGGGCCAGTCAAGCGGGCCCTTGTGTTCGCGCACCTGAAGGGGCTTAAGGCAGATGTGGTTATGCTTCAGGAAACGCATCTACGGGTGGCAGATCAGGTTAGGCTGAGAAAGGGATGGGTAGGGCAGGTGTTCCATTCGGGGCTGGACGCAAAAAATCGGGGGATGGCGAACTTGGCGGGGAAGCGGGTGTCGTTTGAGGTGCTGAGCATTGTTGCAGACAACGGAGGTAGGTATGTGATGGTGAGTGGTAAGCTGCAGGGGGTGCGGGTGGTCTTGGTAAATGTATATGCCCCGAATTGGGACGATGTGGCGCATGCTGGGCCGGATCCCGGATTTAGAGACGGGGGCTTGATACTGGGCAGGGACTTTAACACGGTGCTGGATCCAGCATTAGATCGCTCTAGGTCTAGGACGGGCAGGAGGCCGGCGGCGGCCAAGGTGCTGAGGGAGTTTATGAACCAGATTGGGGGGGTAGGTCCGTGGAGGTTTGCGAGGCAAGGGGCCAGGGAATTTTCATTCTTCTCCCACGTCCATAAGGCCTACTCTCGGATTGACTTTTTTGTAATGAGTCGGGCGCTGATTCCAAGGGTAGAGGACACGGAGTACTTGGCAATAGTCATCTTTGACCATGCCCCACACTGGGTGGACCTCGTGCTGGGGGAGGAAGGGGCCAGCGCCCGCTGTGGCGCTTGGAGGTGGGGCTGCTGGCGGACGAAGAGGTTAGCGGGCGGGTCCGGGGGTGTATAGAGAGGTACTTGGAGTCCAATGATAACAGGGAGGTGCAAGTAGGGGTGGTTTGGGAGGCGTTGAAGGTGGTGGTCAGGGGAGAGCTGATCTCCATCAGGGCCCATAAAGAAGGGAAGGAGAGGAGAGAGAGGGATAGGCTAGTGGGGGAGATGGTTAGGATAGATAGGAGGTACTCAGAGGCCCCGGAGGAGGGGCTACTCAGGGAGCGGCACAGCCTTCAGGCCGAGTTTGATTTGTTGACCACCAGGAAGGCGGAGGTGCAATGGAGGGAGGCGCATGGGGCGGTGTACGAGTATGGCGAGAAGGCCAGCAGGATGTTGGCACACCAGCTTAGGAAGCAGGAGGCAGCGAGGGAGATTGGGGGAGTGAGGGGAGGAGGGGGGAGCACGGTACGTAGTGCGGCCGGGATTAACCGGGTCTTTCGGGACTTCTATGAGGGACTGTATCGGTCTGAGCCCCCATCGGAGGAGGAGGGGATGGGTCGTTTTCTGGACTGGCTAAGGTTCCCGAGGGTAGAGGAGGAGGGGGTGGCGGGGCTGGGGGCGCCGATTGGGTTGGAGGAACTGGTTAAGGGACTAGGGAGCATGCAGGAGGGGAAGACACCGGGGCCAGATGGGTTCCCGGTGGAATTCTACAGGAAATACGTGGACCTGTTGGGCCCGCTGCTGGTTAGGACTTTCAATGAGGCAAGGGGGGGGGGGGGGGGGGGTCCTGTCCCCAACGATGTCTAGGGCGCTGATCTCCCTAATCTTGAAGCGAGACAAGGACCCTTTGCAGTTCGGGTCGTATCGGCCGATTTCGCTTCTCAATGTAGATGCGAAACTGCTAGCAAAGATATTGGCCACGAGGATCGAGGATTCTGTCCCGGGGATTATACATGAGGATCAGACGGGTTATGGGAAAGGGAGGCAGCTGAATACCAATGTACGCAGGCTCCTAAAAAATTATGACGCTGGCGGTGGAGGGGGAGGCGGAGGTAGTGGTAGCTATGGACGCCGAAGGCCTTCGATAGGGTGGAGTGGGGATACCTGTGGGAGGTGCTGAGGAGGTTTGAGTTTGGGGAGAGGTTCGTCAGCTGGGTGAGGCTGCTGTATGAGGCCCCATTGGCGTGTGGCCACGAACAGGAGGAGGCCGGAATATTTCCACCTATACCGAGGAACGAGGCATGGGTGCCCCTTATCCCCCCTGCTCTTTGCGCTGGTGATAGAGCCCCTGGCAATGGCCTTGAGGGAGTCTAGGAATTGGAGGGGGTTGGGGCTGGGGCTGGGGGGGGGGGGGGTGGAGTTACACCGGGTATCATTGTATGCAGACGATCTGCTATTGTATGTGGCGAACCCGGTGGGAGGAATGCCGGAGGTGTTGTAGATCCTCGGAGTTTGGGGATTTCTCCGGGTATAAGCTTAACATGGGGAAGAGTGAGCTGTTCGTAGTGCACCCGGGAGACCAGGAGAGGGGGATTGGTGAGCTTCCGCTAAAAAGGGCAGAGAGGAGGTTTAGATACCTGGGGGTGCAGGTGGCTAGTAGCTGGGGGGCCCTGCATAAGCTTAACTTGACGAGGCTGGTGGAACAAATGGAGGAGGAGTTCAAAAGGTGGGATATGTTGCCGCTCTCCCTGGCAGGTAGGGTACAGTCCATTAAAATGACAGTGCTCCCGAGGTTTCTGTTTTTGTTTCAGTGCCTCCCCATCCTGATCCCTAAGGCCTTTTTCAAATGGGTTTACAGGAGTATCATGGGGTTCGTGTGGGCTAAGAAGACCCAGAGGGTGAGAAGGGTGTTTTTGGAGTGGAGCAGGGACGGGGGCGGGGGCTGGCATTGCCTAACCTCTGCGGGTATTACTGGGCTGCCAACGTGGCAATGGTACGCAAGTGGGTAATGGAGGGGGAGGGGGCGACTTGGAAGAGGTTGGAGATGGCATCCTGTGTGGGCACGAGCCTGGGGGCTCTGGTGACGGCACCGCTGTCGCTCCCTCCGATGAGGTACAGTATGAGTCCAGTGGTGGCAGCGACCCTCAAAATTTAGGGGCAATGGAGACATCACAGGGGGGAGGTGGGGGCCTTGGTGTGGTCCCCAATACGGGAGAGCCATCGATTTTCCCCCAGGGAAAATGGATGGGGGGGTTCCAGAGCTGGTACAGGGCGGGTATTCCGAGGGTTGGGGACCTGCTTATGCGAGCCTTAGGGAACTGGAGGAGAAATTCGGCCTCCCCCCCCCAGAAACACCTTCCGATATATGCAGGTAAGGACGTTCATTAGGCGTCAGGTGGTGGAGTTCCCTCTGCTGCCGGCGCCCAGTGTCCAGGATAGGGTGTTGTCGGGGGTGCGAGTTGGAGAAGGTAGGATTTCGTCAATTTACCAGTTGATTCAGGAGGAGGAGGCCTTGGTGGAGGAGATAAAAGGCAAGTGGGAGGAGGAACTGGGGGAGCTGATCAACGAGGATACGTGGGCAACTGCCTTGGGAAGAGTGAATTCTTCCTCTTGCGCCAGGCTTAGCCTGATCCAATTTAAGGTACTGCACCGGGCGCATATGACTGAGCCGGTTCTTTGGGAGTGAGGATAGGTGTGTGAGATGTTCAGGGGGGTTCTGCAAACAATACCCACATTTTTTGGGCATGCCCAGCGTTAGAGGAGTTCTGGAGGGGTGTAGCGAGGGCGCTATCAAAGGTGGTGAACTCCAGGATTAAGCCAGGCTGGGGGCTCGCAATATTTGGGGTGTCAGATGAGCCGGGAGTGCAGGAGGCGAAAGAGGCCGGTATTCTGGCCTTTGCGTCCCTGGTAGCCCGGTGGAGGATTCTTCTTCAGTGGAAGGATGCGCGGCCCCCAAGCGTGGAGGCCTGGATCAATGGCATGGCGCGGTTTATTAAATTGAAGATGATGAAATTTGCCTTAAGGGGATCTGTGCAGGGGTTCTTCAGGCGGTGGCAACCGTTCCTAGACTTCCTGGCGGAGCGTTAGGGGATGGTCGGTAGCAGCAGCAACCCGGGGGGGGGGGGGGGGGGGGGCTTGTTTATGTTTGGTTGGGGATCTATTATTGTTTATTGGTGATGGTTCATTGTACATTGCATTGTTTAGTTTATTTATTTTCGCTGTTTCACTTCTGTTCAGGGGCAGGGGTTGTTTTTTCTTCTATTTCTATTTTTCTTTTCTGTTATTTATGATGTAAAAATTACGAATAAAAATTATTTAAAAAAAAAGGATTGTGGCGGGAGGAGAGACTGGGTGATTTAAGCCTGTGTTCACTAGAATTTAGAAAAATGAGGGGGCATCTAATTGAAATGTATAAAATTCCAACCGGGCTAAGCAGAATGGATGCAGAGATCATAGAATCCCTACAGTACAGGCCATTTAGCCCAATCAAGTCTACAGCGACCCTGCGAAAGAGCACTCTACTGAGGCCCAACCCCCAGCCCTACCTCATAAACCTATACATCTTTCGACTGTGGGAAGAAACCAGAGCACCCGGAAGAAACCCATGCAGACACGGGGAGAATGTGCAAACTTCACAAAGTCACCCGATGCCATAATTGAACTCGAGTCCCTGGTTCTGTGAGGCAGCAGTGCTAACCACTGTTAGAACAAGGGGCCATAGTCTCACGATACGAGACTGAGGTGAGGAGAAACCTCTTCACTCAGAAGGTGGCAAACCTGCTGTGGAATTCTCTGCCACAGAAGGCTGTGGAGACTAATTCACTGAATATGTGATTCTCCAGAAACAATTCTAAGTGTGGCTATGAGCAGGAACTGTCACGAGCTTCTTAGCGCTTAGCCCAACGAGGCTGGCAACACTACTCAATATACACATGATCCTGCGGTTGCCTTCCCTCCCAGCGCCTCCCCCATTCTCATGGCGGCCCACCTCATGGGAGTGTGCCTCCCCCACCCAGGGTGCTGGGGCAGCAAGCCCCGCGCCACAAGCTCCTTATCTGTGAGCAAAGATGGCTACTCACCTCCTCGGCTCCCTGCAGAAGGCCTCTCGCCAGGTTCACGTTTTTCAAAAGGAGCATTAATCGGCACCAGTGCTTGCTGGAGAGGCTGATGAATGACGGGAGGCCATTAGATAGGGAGTCCCTCCCATTTGCTGTATAGAAGCAGGGCTTAACTAGTGATAATTGGTTTCACACCACGTTACACAGACATCCCCATTTCACCTACTGGAGCAGGTGTTTGCATCGCAAACACTTTGGCATCCGGCACGGTTCTCATTTTTAGCTTCTCCCTGCTCGAGTGAGAATGCAAGGGGGCCTGAGAATCATGCCCAATATATTTAAGTGGGAAATATATAGATTTCTAGACTCAAAAGATGTTAAGTGGTAGAGGGAGAGCTTGGGAGTATGACGTTGAGGTAGAGGATCAGCCACGATCAACTGGAATGACAGAGGAGGCTTAAAGGGCCGAGTGGCCTACTCCTATTTATTTTCTGTTTCAATCTCCTTGAAATCTATGCTTTTCTAAATTAAAAAGCGCAGCTTTCTTTGCCCATCATGAGTAGATGGATTGCTAGTTCTCTACATTCCCAATACAATCTTAATCTTTCATGTGCCACTAAGTCTAGAGATATCACCAAAAGACTACATTTTTATTGTGACAAGCCACAGGTAAAACCAGAGCAACAATTGTTGAAGTAATTTCATTAGTCTGAGCACCAATAACTCCCTTTTGAGTGAACTTCACAATCAAAGAGCGCGAGTGTGGCGTTGAGATAGAGGATGGGAGCCATGATTATGTTGAATGGCGGAGCAGGCTCATGGGGGTGAATTATCTACTCCTGCATCTATTGTCTATGTTTCTATGGCCCAATCAGGGAACCCCTTTCTGTGTATATATAACAGAGTGTCAGATCCTCTGCACTCTGCACTGATCCTCTGCACTGTAGTCAGCAGGCTGAATGGTCATGGTTGTTCAGCTGCTGGGTTTGTAAATAAAAGGAATTCTGGTGATGGGACTTCTGCCTCCGTGGACTTATTACAGGTTATTTGATTGATTGTTATGAAATATTCCCCACCATAAAGAGTAAAGCCTATGGAGATCTTGAGTGCTGTATAAATGCAGGTTCTATTAGTATAACCCATTCATCATTAAAATTAAACAAACTGGGAAACACCTTAAGGTTCAGTTGAACTATTCTTACAACTAACTGTCTTGCTGGGTCTGCGCCAGATAATTTGACCAGTATTCACCAACAGGTGACCAATGTCCCTGGAGTGGTTTTATTTTACGTCTGGCCTATTTGGTGCAGACACTTTTTAGACCGCGGTGCACCTTTTAAGGGAATACTGCAGGTCAGTGCAGTTATGTGAATGTATGCATGCAAGTATGCACAGAACTTAGTCTTTTCAAGAGTAAAATGCAACAAGTATCACAAGGTCTGAAATCCTACTGCTTTCATTACCTGTAGAAATAACAATTAATATTAAACCTCTCCAAATGCTCATTATCTGGGGCAGATGTCTGAAAGCTAATCACTTGCGTGTTAAGAACCAGCGGAAAGAATTTCACAAGTACATTGCTGCTTTTTAGGATTAAAAAAAAGCCAGGAGTTAACTGTAAAAAATCAAAGACTTACAAGTTCTTGCAGAGTAATTTATTTGAAATAGAATTAAGTTTCCTTCAATTTCTTTCCAGTACAAAAGACTGCCTACATTTTCTCCTAATTAAAATATACAGCACTGACTGACACGCAGGTCAGAGTACAACAGTTTCAGTAAACTGGACAAGGCAGCTATGAACAAAATAAATAAATGCAATTATGATATTTAGGGAATATTTCCTGGAAAAAAAAGAGACAGCTTTCTGAATGAGCAAATGGCACACGGTCGGTTTAGAAATATA
This sequence comes from Scyliorhinus canicula, assembly GCF_902713615.1. Classification (NCBI taxonomy): domain Eukaryota; kingdom Metazoa; phylum Chordata; class Chondrichthyes; order Carcharhiniformes; family Scyliorhinidae; genus Scyliorhinus; species Scyliorhinus canicula. The sequence goes on from NC_052166.1 coordinate 62,621,999, forward strand.
ACAGGACAAGTAGAGAATGGAAACTTCCTCCAGTCACACAACAGAATCTCTGTCGATGCTTCAGGCAGGCTTGGGATGATAGTTCACTGGATAATACTGCAGATAATTGTACCGAACATTCATTTGACTCTTCAAAATGATTTTTTATATAAAGGGAAGGGGGAAGGAAACATGAGGTAATTGGTCCCTTCCTTATAGTTTGGCCAGCTATTTCACACACATTTAAAATTCAAGTAGGACCATTCTCTGCCTGAAGCACACTGTGTACTTGCTGGCATTTGGTCTCAGCACATGCTGTGGCTATCATTTCATGGCAAAAAAGAAAATCTAGAAAAATGACAAAACATGGTCCCTTTATAGAAGTACAAGAACACATTTCAGGCTATAATATGTCAGACTGTGGCACAGATCAAATTTTAGTGCCAGCTACCATCCCCTGTGCCCCCCCCCCCCCCAAAAAAAACTACCCTGGGCCAAAATCATGGCCTTGTGTGCCAACTCTAACAGCAATCTCCCTATTAAATTACTGCACTAGTGCAACATTAGATACACCCTTACTGTTATGGCCTCTTAAGATCAGGCAATTATATTTTGTAACAAATCTAAAGATTTTTTTTTAAAAAAGGGCAGCTTGAACTGACAGTGGGGCAATCTTTATACCACAGTTGAGAAAATGTGGAAATTAACGTTATTAAAAAATGGCCATTTTTAAATCCCTGCAAAAGGACAGAGTGTCAGAATGGATGACTCCTGGTAGTGATCATGGTCAGCTAGTTGAGCATCGACAGACAATATTCTGATGTTACGAGAATTATTTCTGTATGCTTAACAGTAATGGATGCAACACCAGGCAAATCCTGACTTGACACAAGTACTTTCATTCTTTGCAGACAATAAACAGGCAGACATTAACTCCTCCATCAGCACTTTTGCTGTACAAAATACGTACAAAAACAATGAAAGTTACATGGCATTATGACTCAATCTTTTTCACAGGCAGATATGCAGTCAGCTTTGGTTAGTACATGTTCCATTTTAAAGGGGTGCAGTTACTACCATTTGTTAAAATAATTCAATGCTTTTATTTCAGGCAAGTTGTTTTTAAAATCAATATTTTATCATTGAAAAATATACCTTCCAAAAATATAGGCAAAATATTTCACAGACTCAGGCAGATTGAAAACTATAAATTTGGAGAATAGTCTAAAGTGGTGTGGTGTTGTCACATGTAAGATATCAGACATTGATATTAAAAAGTGCATAAGTGTACAATGAATGTGGTTGTTTCAGCAAAAAGCGTGACTCGGAAAAAAACTTGACAGTAATAGCTAATTTAGTAGAGTTAATGCTTGGACAATGAGGTGGAGCTATTAAAAAAGATGAAATTGTTATAAGCGGAATTGTAATGCCATATCGGGACTGGTCATACACGAATTATTGCATTAAATTCTTGCCCAATCACAAACAACACAAATGTGAGACGGTGCACAGAATAAGGAGATTAATCCTTGGTTGAGAGTAGAGCAGTTTAAGCTCACAGGCCAGAATGGACAAGGATAGTACATCAAACAAAAACCTACCCAGACACCTATGCCGAGTAGAAACACTTCAATTTGTATGGGTAGGATTGGTGGGCAAGTGGGTGGGGAGGGGGGGGGGGGGGGGGGGGGTACTGCATGGGAAAAGTATACTGAGGTTATCATTGCAAAAGAAAGATAAACCTGAATATCACGTCGAAGTCCGGGTTGCAATGTAGGGCCAGGGACAGTAGTGGGAAATCAATTAGGAAAGATTTCCTCTATTCAAGAGTGATGGATGTCTGGAATCAGTCAGGGAGGGCAGTGGCAACAAATAGGTTAGGGGAAGAGGGATGAGCTAATGTCCACCACCTAGCCCTGACCTGTTTGCAATAAGCTAAACATGCCAGCAAAGTTCTAAATTCATTTCACATCTTTTGATTTAGTTGACCTCAAGGAGGAGGGGAAGCAAAATACCTGCCCCCAGAGTCGAGTAGCCCGACATTTATTGTCAAGGCAGTATGTGCGAAAATTATGTTGCTTGGCTGAGGTACCACTGGGTGCCTGGCCTACATGGAATCGCAACCCAGGAAGAATCAGCAGTCAGGGGTGTGATTGAGAAAAGGGTGAATGAGCTGTTGGGACATGTCTGTAAATGCTCTTAAAAGGCAGCCAAGCAATCCACACCTATTGCCCATTTTACGTATCGCCCAAAGGAGATGGAGTTGCTGCAAAACATGTTCATGATCAAGTTACATGTTCGAACTAAACTTGCACTTCATCACCCAGATTCAAAATACTAAAACAAAATAGGGAAGGTGCTGACATGGGAAAAACAAAGGCTCACCAATATCCTCATCAGAAGGACTACTTATACTGCAATACATGGAGGCATTTTCCTTCTGCAACACAGTTGGAGATGGTCTTAAACTAAAGGACAGACATATCTAGCTTTCCACTTTTTGGACCTCATTTGGAAGTAGAAGTACATGATCATTAGGAAAAGGCAGGATGCTGCATACAACATGACACAAAGGCTCATGTCCACGTTGGAAAATCCTATTCCAAAAAATGAAATGGATTGTTTAAACTCTTTCTTCAAGCTGGCTGCATCCTGGACAAAAGCAACTCTTTTCCGATTACTGTCAGCCAGATCATTTTCTGGTTTTATCAAGGCACCGTGTCTTGGGTTTTGGCCTCGGTTCTGGGGGTTGCCTTTTTGCTTCCTGTGGCCATTTTCCAGCGGAGGCGGCACTGGTTTTTTGCCCTCATTTTGATTACTTTCTGGAGCTGCTTTCTTTGCTTTGTTGGTTTGCAATTCATATTCACTATATCGAAATGAAATGTTGTCCACACTGTAATGCGACTTCAAAAATGCCAGAACTTCTTCCTCCTTCCATGTATGGAGTCCTTGAATCTCTTCATGGCATCTGGGACAGTGGTCCGGAGTTGGCCATGCCACCTTAGGGAACATTGGATCCTCACTTGGAGCACCTAAACAAAAAAATAAATCAAAAGTTATGCAATACCACAAGTGGCAACTTCACGGATCATTTTGAAAATAATTGTGAATACTCAGATATGAAAGTATTTTGGATTTACAATTTTTTCAACACTTTCTTTTTTCTTCCAAATGATGCACGTTAGCTAATAAAACAAAAATCTTCCTTTGCTTGCACCATGAGCTACGCAGTCATAGAACACACAGTGCAGGAGGCCATTCGGCCCATCGAGTCTGCACCAACCCACTTAAGCCCTCACGTCCACCCTATCCCCATAACCCAATAACCCTCGTTAAGCTTGCAGCCACAGTGCTAGCCACTTGTGCTACCCAAATCTTTTTTTCTTCTTCTTTTTTTTTAGAAATTTAGAGTCTCCAATTGATTTTTTTCAATTAAGGGGCAATTTAGCGTGGCCAATCCACCCACCCTGCACATCTTTGGGTTGTGGGGGCAAAACCCACGCAAACACGGGGAGAATGTGCAAACTCCACACGGACAGTGACCCAGAGCTGCGATCGAACCTGGGACCTTGGCGCCGTGAGGCAGCAATGCTAACCACTGCGCCACCGTGCTGCCCTGCTACTCAGTCATCTTAATGCTAAAGACACTGAGCAGAGTTCACATGTAGCAATGGAGTTCTGTTGCAGACTTTAAAAAATCACCTAAATCTTGATCATCTTGATCCAGTTGCATCTAAAATTTACAACAATACCGTAACTGAATGCAAGCTGGAATTCACCAACATCCATCTGCTTTCTGTCTCTTTTAGGTCAGAGTGAAGAATGATGTTAAAAAGATACAATTAAAGGCACTCTATCTGAACGAACGCAGCACTCACAACAAGGTTGATGGTTTGAGGCACAACTTGAGGTAAATGGATATGATTTAATTGCCATTATGGAGATGTGGCTACAGGGTGATCAAGATTCGGAACTGAATATCCAAGCACATTCGTCCTTTAGGAAGAATAGTTGAAAAGGTAGAGGTGCTGAGGACCCGGGTTCGAATCCCGGCCCCGGGTCACTGTCTGTGTGGAGTTTGCACATTCTCCCTACAACCAAAAGATGTGCAGGGTAGGTGGATTGGACATGCTAAATTGACCCTTAATTGGAAAAAAATAATTGGGTATTCTAAATTTATTTTAAAAATGGTAGAGGTGGGAGAGCGCTCTTATAAGGGACAAGGTCAGTACGTTAATAAGAGAGGATGTTAGATCAAAGAATCAACTTAGAATCAGCTGGATGGAGCCAAGAAACAGAAAGGGGCAGCAAACATTGGTGGTCTTCTAATAACTTCCACCAAACAATAATGGTAATGTTGGGGAAGGTATTAATCAGGAAATTTAGAGATGCATGTAACGCGAGTAATATAGTAGTAATGGGAGACTTCAATTTACATATAGTCTGTGTAAACCTAAATAGCATGAATGCGAAGGAGGATGAATTCCTGGACTTTGTACAAGGTGGATTTCTGTAGCTGTATGCTGAAGAACTAAGGATCAGGCTGTTTTAGATTTAGTATAATTTAATGAGAAAAGGCGAATTAATAACCTTGTTGTAAATGAGACTTTGAGGAATAGTGACCATAATATGACGTTAAAAATTAATGTGATATAGTTCATTCTGAAACTAGGGTCTTAAATCTGAACAAAGAAACTATGACTGTATAAGGGGCAAGCGGACGACTAAATTTTACAAAAAGGTTTGACAGTAAAAGGGCAATGGCTAGTTTTTAAAAAATGTCTACAACAGACATACATTCCTCTAAGACACAAACACAATGGGAAAGGTATAATAATTGTGGCAAACAAAGTTAAAGATTGCATTAGATCAAAGGAAGTGGTTTATAAGGATGCCAGAAAAAAAATGGTAACCCTGAGGATTCAGACCAATTAAGATCCACCAAAGGAGGACCAAAGAAAAGAGAATATGAATACAAGTAAGTGAGAAACATAAAAAGTGGACAATAAAAGCTTCTTTCGGTACGTGAAAAGGAAAAGAGTACCAAGGACAAATGTGGGCCCATTACAGGTGGGAACAGGAGAATTTATAGTGGAGAACAGGGAAATGGCAGAGAAACCAAGCAATTACTTTGTGTCCATTGTCACAGAAGGTGGTACAGAAAAACTCCCAGAAATACTGGGTGAACAAGCGACTAATTGAACCAAGGCACTGAGGACTACAGGCTTGCTAGTTTCATGTCAGTACAGTAGTAAGGAAAATGCTGGTATCTATTGTAAAGGATGTGATAACAGAAAAATTAAAACATGGTAAAATTGGGCAGTCACCATGGATTTATGAAAGGGAAATCATGTTTGTCAAGCCTATTGTGTTTTTTTTGAGTATGTTAGTTGTAGCATAAATAAAGGTGAATCAGTGGATGTGGTGTATTTGGATTTTCAGAAGCCTTTCGATCAGGTCCCACACAATGGATTAGTTTTTTAAAAAAACAATAGAGAACATGGCATATTTTGGATGGAGAATTGGTTACCAAAAAGCAGAGTGTAGGAATAAGTGGGTCATTTTCAGGATGGTAGGCTATAACTATGGCATACCACAAGGATCAGTGCTAGGTCCATAGCTGTTCACAATCTGTATGAATGACTTGGATGTGGGGACAAATGGAAATATTTCCAAATCTGCTGATGATTAAGCTCGGTGGGAATGCAAGTTGTGGGCGTGCAAGGCGGCTTCAAGAGGACTTGGACAGGCTAAGTGAGTGATGAATAAATGTGAATTTATCCACTTTCGTTCATCTGACTAATTCCTGGGATGGTGGGATTGATGAACGAGGAGAGATTGAGGAAATTAAGTCTATATTCTCTCGAGTTTTGAAGAATGAAAGGTGATCTCATTGTGACTGACAAAGCTCTTGCTGGGCGTGACACGGCTGATTTAAGACTGAAATGAGGTGGAATTTCTTCATTCACATGGTGGTGAATCTTAGGAATTCTCTACCCGAAGGGCTGTGGATGCTTAATCATTGAGTATATTCAAATCATGGTCAACCAACTTCAGGAGACTAATGATATCAAATAATATGGGGATATCAAGCAAAAGTGGCACGAAGGAAGATGATCAGTCATGATTGTGATAAACGTAGCAATTTCAGATATATTGTGTTATAAGTATTGGTGAAGTATGGGTTGGAGTGTGTTTGGCTGAAGTGATGTTTTAAAAGATTCTTGGTTTGAAAGACAACAAAGCTTTTAGGAGCCAGAGGTGTAATTAACCAGCGTAAAATGCGTGGGAAGGGCAGCACGATGATGCAGTGGTTAGCACTGCTGCCTCACGGCGCTGAGGACACTGGTTCGATCCTGGCCTCAGGTCACTGCCCCTGCGGAGATTGTACATTCTCCCCATGGCTGCGTGGGTCTCACCCCCACAACTCAAAGATATGCAGATTAGGTGAATTGGCCACACTAAATTGCCCCTCAATTAGAAAAAAAAAAGAATTGGGTACTCTAAATTTATATAAAAAAAGAAGCTTGGCTGAATACAATTTTGTTTCGATAATAGTACTGAAGGCTTGTGCTCCAGAACTTGCTGCACCCCTAGCCAAGCTGTTCCAGTACAGCTACAATACTGGCATCTAACCGGCGATGTGGAAAATTGACCAGGTGTGTCCTGTACACAAGAAACAGGGGTCTAATCTAACCCAGCCAATTGCCACCCTACCCTCCATCATCAGCAAAGTCATGGAAGGAGTCATCAACAATGCTATCAAGCGGCACTTACTCAGCAATAACCTTCTCACGGATGCTCAGTTTGGGTTCCTCCATGGTCCCTCAGTTCCTGACCTTATTACAGCCTTGGTTGAAACATGGGCAAAAGAGCTGAATGCCAGAGGGGAGGGGAGAGCGGCTGCCTTTGACATCAAGGCAGCATTTGGCCGAGTATGGAATCAATGAGCCTAACTAAACTGGAGTCAATGGGAATCAGGGGGAAAACTCTCCGCTGGTTGGAGTCATACCTGGCACAAAGGAAGATGATTGTGGTGACTGGAGGTCAATCATCTCAGCTCCAGGACATCACTGCAGGAGTTCGTTAGGGTAGTGTCTTTGGCCCAAACATCATCAGCTGCTTCATCAATGACCTCCCTTCCATCATAAGGTCAGAAGTGGGGATGCTTGCGAATGACTGCACAATGTTCAGCATCATTTGCGACTCTCAGATAAGGAAGCAATTCATGTCCAAATGCAGCAAGACCTGGACAATATCCAGGCTTGTGCTGACAAGTGGCAAGTTACAATGGCGCCACACAAATGCCAGGCAATGACCATCTCCTACAAGAGAGAATCTAACCACCACCCCATGATATTCAATGGCAGTACCATCGCTGAATCCCCCAGAATCGACACCCTGGGGTTATCATTGATCATAAATTGAACTGGACTAGCCAGATTAATACTGTGGCTACCAGAGCAGGTCAAAGGCTAGGAATCCTACAGCACATAACTCACCTCTTGACCTTTCCACCATCTACAAGACACAAGTCAGGAATGTAATGGAATACTCTTCACTTGCCTGGATGAGTGCAGCTCCAACAACACTCAAGAAGCTTGACACCATCCAGGACAAAACAGCCCGTTTGATTGCTCCCCTTCCAAAAACATTCAAACCATCCACCACCGACAAACAGTGGCAGCCGTGTGTACCATCTACACAAAGGTTCCTTAGGCAGCACCTTCCGAACCACAATCACACCCACCTAGAAGGACAAGAGCAGCAGAAAGCTGGGAACCCCACCACCTGGAGGTTCATCTCCAAGTCACTCACCACCCTGACTTGGAAATCACCTTCCCTTTATTGTTGCTGGGGCAACATCCTGGAACTCCCTCCCTAACAGCACAGTGGGTGTACCTACATCTCAAGGACTGCAGTGGTTCAAGAAGGCAGCTCACCACCACCTTCTGAAGGTCAACTAGGGATGGACAATCAATGCTGGCCTAACCAGCAAAGCCTACATCCCGTAAATGAATAAAAGAAAAAAAGAGGCTCTCACTGTTGGTTAGTTAAGGATATTAACAGTGTTTAATACAGTGTAAACTTGTCGGAGGACAAGGGGGAGCTGAATCAAGTCAGTTGAAACAGCTTTTGAAGCCATACAGCCATAAATCCAGAGTCAGATATTTTTTGTAAAACATTGTCAAAGAACTCTATAAAGCTAGTATTCTTCGTGCCATTAGTATATGAGGTGGATTGAGAGCAGAGATGGTTGTTTCTTTGTTGTTTATGTGGGAATAAAGATAGCAATTAAGGGTATTGCATTCACTGTATTTAAGGAGTAAGTGTAAGCTATTTTTGGGTGTGATGTTAAAGATTTTAATACTGTGTTACTAATAACATTTGTTTTAATATACTATACCCCAAATTCTTCTTGCGCTCACTCCCTGAGCGAAGTATCCTTTCCTTAAAGTCTTACAAAATTAAAATAAAATATTGGGGTTTCTGTCCAATATCCAGGCCACTATTGGGGTCAGGTCTGGGATCGTAATATGGTCTAATTGATTGGCAAAGCAGGCTCAAAGTGCTGAATGGCATATTAAAATCTTTAACATTACACCCAAATGGCATATTCCTGTTCCTATGCTCCCCACCCATTAATCTTTCTGCAGTACAGCTGTATTTTCAAATTCTGCTGAAACCTGCATCTTTTGCCATTGCTTTCCATAAGGTTATAATTTATCTCAATTTATTTCAATCTATATATCACATATGGTCTCACTGTGTTGAACCCGAGAACTGACCCCTCAGACATTCAACGTCTATGTTTTTCTTAGCATTTATGGAGATCTTGCCCGTATCCATCTATTGTTGCAAACTGATCTTAGTTACAAAACTGTTTGTTTACCAACAATTTCACATTTTCTTTCACATTTCCCTCGGTAATCAGATTTAACATCCATCTGGCTAGCACTCGAGATTAAAATTTACAGGAACAGAGTTAAACAGATGGATTTATCTTACCATTATTATTCTCCACTCAGTTCTGGTGCTTAATGAAGGACAAATTTACCTGAATGGCCATAATATTACCCAGCTAGATAACAAGATTGAACTAATCCCATGCTTAAACGCAGCCTTGGAAATAAAAAACACTTGAGCAACAGAAGATTGAGCACCTGGACATCAGTAACCGTATCCATAGGGATCAGGATTTATTTCCTGTTCAGAAAAATCAGCATTTTTAGTGCCCTGCAACTTGTTATGTAGAACTGCAATACACTTGACAACTAATCATACATGCAGTAACTATTGGTTATTTGTTGCTGGATGTCTTGCCAAATTACTTGCCTTAAATGTAGTTAAAATTCCATTAATGTGTAACAGACACTCTGTTCTAAGAGCCATTCTAAGATTGTCTAAATCAGATGACTTTCTATCGCCTTATGAAATAAAAACAGAGAACATGCTGGATGAACTCAGCAGGTCTGGCAGCATCTGTGGAGAGAGAAACAGAGTTAACCTTTCAAGTCCAAAATGACTCTTCAGAACTCTGATGGAGAGTCATACAGACTCAAAACGTCAACTGTGTCGGTCTCCACAGATGCTGCCAGACCTGCTGAGTTTATCCAGCATTTTCTGATCTTATTTGATAATTTTATTTGGTGTGTAGGGGATGCAAAAACCTGTAAGGGCAGAATTGAAGAGCCACTGAAGTTTGAACAGGATGGAATGGGATGGTGCAGCAGATGGCTGGATGAGCTGAGATCCAAACAAGTTGGTGTGAGGAAGGTCAGCCAGCAAAGCATTGGAATAATCAAGGTTTGGAAATGACTCCGACTTCAGGGGCAGCTGAGCAGTTCATGTGAGAAAAGTTAAATTGGAGTGGGGTTTGAGAGCCTGTGATAGAGAATATAAGGTGGTTGGAGTACCGCTTAGGGTCATAAAGTAAACAGTCTGGGTTAAGCCCGAGATAGTGGTGAGGATGGGAGAATAAAGTCAGTGACTGGAGTAATGGTGTTTGGAGCTTCCTTTCTCCCTCTGCATCCAATGCCTTGACAGAGCCACAGAACCAGGTGTTGATATCCTGGTAATTTCAGGCAGATGACATCAGCATTAAAATCAACCATTTCTGATAGGTATTAGTTGTCCTAAACACACAAAATCTCACTTTTGCAGCAAGACTTTTTTTGAATGATGACACACAGGCTTGGTGGACTGAATTGATGACCTTGTTCCAACAGGACCTTTGCAATCCATCTTTTTAATATTATAAAAGTTTGGGGGATTGGTTTTGAAATGTGCCCCATATTCTATTTTGATCTCTTCCATCTTGCTTCTGGGATAATTTGTTCACATGGACTTTTAAAAACATGCCAACAAAATTACAGAATCATGCTGAGCTTCCACCTAACAGCTATATCCAGAAATACAAAGTTCCAGTACATGGGTAGAATGCAAGTGAAAATAATTTATCAATAGAAATTGTTCTAAATGATGTTAACTCAATGTCTGACCCAGGGCCAAACCAGAAGTCATTGCAGTTGATATAATCCCAGGGACCTACTGTGAACCCTTCTATCGTTGTGGAGCAGACTATCCTCATGAACGGTAATAAATTGTCCAATTTTTACAAGTTATAAATACTTTCTGCAGGAAGTCATCCCTTATTCATGCATGGGTTGTAATGAGTTACTCGCTGGGGTGACTGTCCTGTACTCTTTTTAACATTTATTTCTGGTCTACAACAGATGACAATACACCAGAGGCAGTGAGTAAAGTTATTTACTTGAATTAATTCTATTTCTGCAGGCCATTGTGCTGGTGAAAGTTATACTTGAACATTTTAAATATGACTACAAATTCAAGATCATCATTTTAGAAAAAAAAACACCATTCTCTCCTAGGTTTTAAAATGAGAACGGTTAACAACTGCTGAAAGTTTTGTGTGTACATTGTCCCCAAAAGGTATGGTCAGACAGATGCATTGTTCAGCTTTAACTGCCTCCTCTACCAGCTGTTTCTTTGAAGCCTGTTGTGTATAGGCCGCAAGCCTGGTTAACAATTCATAACAACACAAGTAAAACAAAACCAACTGGCTCCTACTTTGTGGGCTGTGAATGAGGGATTCTCCCTTTCACTGGTTAACAGATGACAGGTTGTGTGTCATAACTCTCCAGAGAAGAGGTGGCGGTGGTGATGGGGGAGGGGGGGGGAGTGGGCCGGATCAAGTAACGCATTCGTCTCTCACTTGATGCCCCTTGTGTTTTTATAACTAATTGTTTTGAGACATGCAAGTCCTGCACTGCTTATAGCAACAAACATATAAAATAAATGATACACCACAGCTGTCTGGTAGGATTCAGCCTACATGTCCTCCAACCCTCACAAAACAGACTGCGATTCAGTTGCATGGGCAGAAGCACACAAGTAGCCACTACAAGTCGATCAGTGTAGCTGCAGCTGCAGAGTACAATTAATTTGTGCACACCCCTGCTGTGGTGTTATTGTACGTTTGTCAGTATCAATCATTGTTCTCGCCATTTGGTCTTGTGTTAGTAAATGGGACCCATTTTATGGATCATTACACAGGCTTGGGTATTCAGTATATGGTATAGATAGGGAAAAATATATCTGGAATAAACTGCCGCAACAATGCCTGAACGGACAGGCCACGCTGCCCTCTAAGGGTGGCCCTTCACAAAACGAAGACAACCCATCTGTATTGGGCTGCAATAATTCAGAAATCGCCTTTCAGAAGCTGCCCTCTCTTTTCTGTTTCAACATTAACGAAACAGCACTTAACAGTCCACTTGCATTCAAGTGGTAATTGAATACAACTCATAGACAATAACCTCACTCAACAATGGAGATGCTGAACAAAACCCACAATTTACATATTACATGTTTACAACATCACAGAATGTGCACGCAGCCAGGTTAAGTAAATCATCACAATTCTCTAATTGAAATTTCCACAATTATCAATAAAAACAGAAAAAATGTTGGTTGTGTGACAAGAGAAAACACTTGTATCTGAAACTAATTAACAGTGCTGCAGCCTTGTGCGTATGCAGATGGAAAAATTCTTCAACTGAATTAAAACTCAAATCCTACAGCACAAAGGGCAGCCATTTGGCCCATCATGTTTGTGCCAGAAAGGTTGGGGGAAAAAAGGAAATTGTTCAGACTAAACTTGTCAGGTGAGGTACTGCCTCAACAAGTGTGCACACTTCCTGTTCAGCTGATCCAGGTGTGCTGACTGGAATAGCTACTTTCTGCTAACCTGGTGCATTCCAGTCGGTGTTTGCACAAGATCGTTGGTTGGATCACATTATTGATAAATCACCTCACTTTAGAGTATTTATAGCCGACGTACCTTTATTTTTAAAAAAAGGTTAATATCTGCAAGTGTGACTTCAAGGAGGTGGTTTTGTTAGTGATTATTGGGTTCTTCTCCCCACATCTGTTTACCAGTTCTCATCTATTCTTTTCTTTAAGCATGTATTCTTAAAATGAGATATCACCATTAAATAGAAAATAAAACTGCACTGTACATACTCAAAAGGCTTGTTGCATGAGGCAGCAGGTAGATTGTCAGAAAGCAAAACAATGCCACGCTACACAAGGCAATGTTAAGGGTGATAGCCAAAAACTTGGCAAGGTTGTAGGTTTCAAGGAGCACCTCAACAGGAGAAAGAGAGATAGAGAGGGTTAAGGATGCTAGCCACCACTGCATGGAGGCCAGTTATATAACCATTGCTACTCAAAGCCCTATACAGTGCGATGGAGTAATGGAAACCCCATGGTTATTCTGGGGATTCCCGTGTTGCTCTTTCTAGTGCAGGTGCTGTTCTGATCTGGACACAAATGACTGTAAAGATGGCCACCCATGGGTCACCTGACTTCTTTTGTGGATTGTAACGAGTCCCCCAGAGCAAAAAAGGGAACAAAGAACATTTCAGATGACGTGAGTCAACACTATTTCCTGAAGTCAACACTATTTCCTGAAATCAACCCAAAAGGCTATTCCTAAATTGAAGGGATCATTCAAAATGAAGGCATTGACTGTCTGAAACACAAAGGTGTTAAACTACAGTACACGATATTACAATCGTAAGAAGTCTTACAACTTCTTACTTCTTACTGTGCTCATCCAAGTCCAACGCCAGCATCTCCACATCATGGATATTAGAATCAACATGGATACACCCTTATAAGTTACATAAGACAGCCATGTTTTCTGTTAGCTTTTGAAAAAATTAACAGAAGCTGTTTGTACACAGTTCCACCAAAAACCATCAAACCCATTGCAAGTAATTCAAGTAGCCAAGGGCAATACCTTGTAAGCAGGAGATTCCAACAGAGAGGTCTCACCCAACTTCAAGTTCACCTAACAGACCCCTGTGAAATTAGACAAGAAATCTCACAGCTTGCTGAGAATGATTTGCTTCACAAGACCCACGCTTCAATATTAAAACATTGAAACCATCCAAGAAACTACAGGCCTGCCACATGGGAGTTGGAGATCTGAAACAATACATTACCTTCACCTGTATCTACTCTTTGTGCGTGAGACATCATATTAATTCAGGGTAAGTGTGCAAGAATAACTACTTTCTTTATTTTTAAACTCACAAAAGCTTGTTGCTGGAATTATTTCATTGCGACCCACAAGCACAATGGTAAGAAAACAGACTGTCCATCAGAAAACATTGATCAGGGGAAATAAGGGAACACAAACATTCTGTCCTTGACACTAGGAAGATTGTAGCACCCAAAACATATGCTTGCTTAAAAGTCCATCCATCTATCTGAAAGCAGTTGTTAGCTGACTTGGTGGTTTTCGCCTAACATTCATTAAAACTCAAGTTTGAAAGCTTCCCACCCAAACCAATCGTCAGTCAGAGAAAATGTTAAAAATATGGGGTGGGATTCTCGATTGCTGACATCGCGTTCGGCAATTGGGTAGAGAATCCATTTTTAAGCTGAAATCAGGGCCGGCACCATTTTCTGATGCTCTGCCCCCTCAAACGGCACACTGCACACTGTTGGGACGGCCTCAGGATGTCACTGGAGGCCCTCCTCTGATCTTCCACCCCCGATGGGCAGACTTCCCGATGGCGTGGGACATGTGTCCCCTGACTTTACGTGTCCAGCGGCGCCACAGTGGGGCGGGGGGGGGGGGGGGGGGAAGAGAGCCGTTCCCCTGGCAGGGGGACTTTGGTGGTGGTCCGGGGGTGGCAGTACCTTGACGGCTGGTGCCATGTTGTACGGCACAGCCACCGCAGGCCGCTGGCCTGCGCAGCTGCAGACACGGCAATTCTGTATCTGTATCGGCAGCTAAAGCCGGGGGGCTTCATGTGGCATGGCTGCTAGACACCCACCGAGTATCGGGGTGGGGGCGGCGCCGGCACTGACGTTTTGGTCGTAAGACCAGATGGATCCTGAGGACATAGCAGCAGACTCGGATAATCCAGCCTCCGGCCTTTCACTCTCCTGCAGCTATACTGTAGTAGGGATGAGACTCAAATTCGGGTCTCAATCCTCCTCAGGTAAGTTCACACTCAAATTACACTTCACCAGTTGCATCAATGTAAAGTTGAATGTGCAAACCATGTGCAATACCAGGTGATTAAACTGCTGTCTTAGTCTAAAGAATTTGTAACAAAATTTAAAAACAAACAATTGAAAACGTCAATTTTAGTTGCCCTGGTTATTTTAAAAACCATCATTTATGAGATATTAGCTGCCATGGACCAGCAGAAAGTCAGATCTTCAGCCAGATGGCCGAGTCTTTGGAAAGACTAAACTATTTGCACTTATTATAACAATAATAATCTTTATTATTGTCACAAGTAACCTTACGTTAACACTGCAATGAAGTTACTGTGAAAATCCCCAAGTCGCCACACTCCGGCGCCTGTGCGGGTACACAGAGGGAGAATTCAGAATGTCCAATTCACCCAACCTAACAAGCACGTCTTTCAGAACTTTTGGGAGGAAACCGGAGCACCCGGAGGAAACCCACACAGACACAGGGAGAACGTGAGACAGTTCAGACAGTGACCCAAGCGGGAACCGAACCTGGGACCCTGGCGCTGTGAAACAACAGTGCTAACCATTATAAGCCACACCGTGCCAAGTCAAACAGAAGCAAAAATTACTGCTGCGAGATCCACAATTCAGATAAACATTCTGCCCCAGGAGGAAGAAAAATGGGGAGGAACAAAAGGATAGATTGCAACAGGCAGAACATTCTACAAGTCAGGCACAAACAACTATGCCAATGGCGATGATAAGGAGAATGCAAGTGGAAAGCTGGCAGACAGGCTCAGTGCACCTCCCAGTGGCTGAATCTCAGCTACACAGTTCCTTCCCAGAGTTTTATTTCCCGCATTCTTAATATTGGATAAGCAATGGATGTATTTAATTCCATTTAAATTACGGTGAAAGTAAATGATTTGCAACTTTTGTTTAACGCTTATGATGCGAGCCTTTGCAGTATTTTAGACGTCAGCTGCTCAAAATCCCCAGCTCAGTCCCATGAGAAGTGTACAAACATTAGGAGTAACCGAGGGTGAGGGAAAACTAATATCAATATGTGCTCACAACGATATACCAAGGCACACAATTCGCATTTATTTTTCTGGTCATCAAGGGGAAGAGGTAAACTGTTACCCTCATGGGACTGGTAACAATTAGAATTTTGGCACTGGCAGTAAATCTCAGTTGGGAGATTTTTATTCTAATGTCATGTATGACATGGCAGGGCAGCACGGTGGCACAGTGGATTAGCCCTGTTGCCTCACGGCATCGAGGTCCCAGGTTCGATCCCGGTTCTGGAGTTTGCACATTCTCCCCGTGCTTGCGTGGGTTTCGCCCCCACAACCCAAATGTGCAGGGTAGGTGGATTGACCACGCTAAGTTGCCCCTTCATTGGAAAAAATGAATTGGGTACTCTAAATTATAAAAAACAAATGTATGACATGTCAGCTGATAGCACTCATGTCTCGGAGTCAAACAGTTCTGGGTGTAAGTCTATCCCAGGGCTTGGACACAAAAATCAAGGCAGACAACCCAGTGCGGTACTGAGGGAGTGCAGCATTGGAGATGCTGTCCTTCTGATAATATGTTAAACTGAGCCTCCAACTGCCTTCTTGGGTGGACGCAAAAGAGCCCACGGCACTATTTCAAAGAATGGCAGGGGAGTTACTTGGCCAATATTTATCCCTCAATCAAAATCACAAAAACAGATGTGGTCACCATCACACTGTTGTTTGCGGGAGTTTGCTGTGCTGTGTTTCCTACATTACAATAGTGACTACGATTCAAAGGTACTTCACTGGCTGTGAAGCATTTTGAGATGTTCAGTGGTTGTGAAAAGCACTGTATAAAGGCAACTTTTAGTTCCCAAAAGTTACATTAATTAAATTCATAGTTTGAAGGTAGACAAATAGGGACTCCAAGGCTCCAAAGTACATTGTAGATGCTGTTGAGTCCAGTACCTGCTTTCAGTGTAGTCATGTGTAACAACAGCTCTGCTGTATTACTGGATAGGTACCATAGGTGCCAAACATAGCACCGCACTGAATGCATACTTGAACGCACGCATGTTGTCCTGTTATTCATGTTTCTAAACAGCTAAATGATTTGACTGCTCATGGGGACCATCTTTGAAAATGAAATTGCCCATCTTTAGTTATCCTTCAGGTGATGGCGATGGTTCTCATCCTTGAACCTCTGCAATCCTTGTGACAATGGTGCTTCCCCCAATGATACTCAATGAAGAATTTCTGAAAGTTGGAACGTGGTGATAAAAAACCCTCTCATCTCCGAGTCAGAAGGCTGTGGGGTTCAGAGACTTCAACACAAATCTAGACTGGCAGTGCAGTGCTGATGCTGAGCGAGTGGTTGCATTTCCAGATCTGTGTCTTGTAAACAAATGCCCAAGGCCCCATTGCCCCTCTCAGATCTCGGCACTATTTTTGAAGGACAGGTATGGTTCCCAGAGTGACCTGGCCAATATTTATCCTTCAACCAACGCTACTAAAGGCAATGAACTGATCGTTCTCACACTGCTGTCTGTGTGACCGTGTTTTCTGCAAACCCACTACTGCATTTTCTACGCTCAAACAGTGACTACGTTGAGTCTATTCATTTTTTAAGCACCCCAATTCTTTTTTTTCCTAATTAAAGGGTAATTTAGTGTGGCCAATTCACCTACCCTGCACATCTTTGGGTTGTAGGGTGAGACCCACACAGACACGGAGGAGAACGTGCAAATTCGACATGAACAGTGACCTGGCGCCGGGATCGAACAAGAGTCCTTAGCACCGAGAGGCAGCAGTGCTAACCCATGCGCCGCCATGCCGCCCTCGAGCCGAATAAATTAAGTGTAAACATGTTCGGACATCAATGGGCGATCATGAAGAATGCTGCACAGATGCTAAACTTTAAAAAAATAATAATGTGGGAGCTAGTTACTCCAGTACTGGAATCTCAAAATCCACACATTCCATATATTTCTGATTTATAAATACCCAGTCACTGGTTACTGTTAAACATTCTGGAGACGTAAACTTTAAATTCTTACCTGCCAGTCTGCTGTTCACGTCATTGTGCTTTCTCCATAGCCAGAGAATGGCATCATCCAATGTAGCCACTTTATCCATTGATTCTTTTGCCATCTCTTCAAAGTGCTGTGCACACTCTCTGCAGCCGAAGAAATGTTGAATGTATCTCCTGATTGCCTGTAGAACCATTTGAGGGCTGTTGTCAAAACCTAAACAGAAACAAAATAAAGTTTACCAGGAAGAAAAGGCCGTACACTACACAGCAGTTCCTTCTCACATTATCTCCCATTCCATTTTCCCTCCCAAAGTACATTGGACAGCTTCAAGAGCCCATTTGTCCTGACAAGTACCACACAATAAATACTGGGCACCCCACAAATGAGAGTTATGCTCAACTTTCCTTCTTGCCTTAAAAGTAGCGATGCAAGTACTTCACTCCTCAAAAAAAGACACCTTCGTTAGAAATTAATGCTTTACCACTGCAACTTGCAACAACTAACAGGTATTGCTGAAAAAGGAAGGTGTGTTGCTGAAGCTTTTAGTCTTGCACTTACCAGGACAAATGCAAGAATGTCAAATTTCTAATGATCACAGGAGAAGGGTGTTAATAGATTGGCAAGCTGACTGATTGACTGTGTTGCTATGGAGAAAGCAACAGGGAACATCAGACTGCTTAGGCTCCCAGGTAATTCAAAAAAGGTGCAAGGTCTGAACATGCTTCTTTTGTTTGCAGAGAATTTGCCCTGTATATAAATGTATGTTGTTTTTAGCAAGTGCAAATGTGCTACATTAGGAGTTTGACTGATTGTCTTAAATTTGTTAGTGTGGCTGTTAGCACACTCAGGATTCATAGAATCATTACACAGTGCTAAAGGAGGTCATTCACCCCAACGAGACTACAGAGACCCTCTGAAAGAGGACCCCAAATAGGCCCACTTCCTTGCCCAATCCCCGTAACCCCATAACCTCACCTAACCTGCACATCCCTGGACACAAAGGGACAATTTTACCATGGACAATCCACCTGCCTAACCGGCACATCTATGGACTGAGAGAGGAAACCAGAGCACCCAGAGGAAACTCACGCAGACACGGGAAGAAAGTGCAAACTCCACACAGATAGTCATCCAAGGCTGGAATTGAATCCGGGTTCCTGTCCCTGTGAGGCAGCAGTGCTAACCATGGTGAGGTACTGGAGGCATTTATGGCCACGATATAAATCAGACTGAACAAAATAGGAAATTTGCAAAGAAGATGACAAAAATGTATACGAGAAACAGACACACCTACAGGACACTTTACATCAAACCCGAGATAATCTGGTAAATGGAAATATCTATAACATGCAGTATTAATTTTCTCGCTAATGATGCAATGCCCACTGCCACGTGTTTACTTTGTGTTTTAATTTGGTCTCTACGCAAGACTTTAGCAATGCCTGGCTCTTGTGTTTTTAATGGGGCAAGCACAAGAGCCACTAAAATGATTATGCTTACATATTGCTTTCAGTGTTCCCAACCATTAATCACCTACTTCTTACTGCAGCTTTAAATCGTTCCAAGCAGCCAAATATATTAACACAAACACATTTTCTTGCTGGTTTTGCTTGTGTCATTCCTGGTATTTGCCTACATTTAGCCACCCAGCCCAGCTCTTGACCCTTCTGCCTTGCTCACTGCTTCTTCAGCTATACTGGATCCTGCTGCTTTCCGCAGCCAGCTGGGATCAGTCAAACTTCACTGAGGCACCGGTGAAAGTCTGAGGCAGAGTGAGACCATATCAAAAACTGATTAACCTTAACTATGCATTTTGTGAGACCAAAATGCCATTGTGGTCAGACACTTCCGTCCGAGAAGCCATGGGCCTTCAATTCATGCAGGTTCCCAACCCTTTAGTAAAACATACTCCATGGCTCATCCAATGGTCAATCAAGGAGAATAGAATTCTCAAGAAATTTAGAACAGTGAAAATAAACAGTTTGTTTCATGTAAAGGATAAAGGAAGGCACACACCATTAAGCAATTTTCATATAAAAGTTCTAATTTTGTTTGGTGATGTGGAATGCTTGTGAAAAGGACTATGCAAAGGCATGTCTTGCCAAAGTAAAATACTCACGATAAACTGTTTCCAAGCAAGAAAGAAATGATCTCAAATCCTTCTACTTATTTTCAAGAGCTTCGGTCCCAGTTCTAATCCTCTCCTTGGGAGGGGACTGGCACTGAATTTATTAGCTCCCTCATCTGGTATAAACATTGAAATGCAAGGAACTTACCTCATTTGTGGGTTAACTTATTTTGATGTTAAGTAGGCCCATTTGCTGGTCAAATTGCTTACAGGTAAAATTCACTCCTGTAGCACTTGGCTGAGGAGTGAAATGTAGCTATGCAGCCCTTTGATTTACCCATCTGCATCAAGTCCACGATCTTTCCAACTGATTGTGCTAGCTGGAATTAGTGGAAATGCTCACTGTCCTTGAAAGATCTGCTTTGTTTGAACCTAACAGCTACGTGATGCAAAAAAACAATTGTGGGTCTTACTGAGCAGATATGGAGAAATAGAAAGAATTGGAAAAACTCAGCAGGGAGCAGGTAGAGATAAAAGTCCAGAAAGGAAGATTCAGAGATGGACCATGCAAAGATAGTCAAAAAAGTTGCAAAAAGCGTGTCTATGCAAATAAATGGCATGACGCACATTACAGAATCTGAACATAGCAAGTTATAATACATCAACCGATGTTTACAGCATAAATACTTAGGTCTTTTTGTACTTGGTAGAAGTGGAGCTATAAATGATTAAAACACACTTTTAAACATTTAATCCTCCTGACCTTGCGACTACCATCCCAATTTCGAAATTTAATTTATCCTAATCTTTAAAGTGGACAAACAACCCACCTACCTGCAGTGCAGGATTAAAGGATCTCCACTGGTTACACTAGTCAATATCGACATAATAAGGAGCACACATTTCTACACATAATCCAGCTGTCTTAGCTGACCTAATTCTTCAAATAGTACAGTAAGAGTAACTGACAATCAGATTTCATGGGAGTGCAAATATAAAAGACCAGCTGGTGCAAGTGTGCAAAAGGATAACTGTAATTTCCTGATTTTCTCTCACCCTCCCATGAGGGAAATGATTCATTGAGGTACAGTTGCACAGGTATTATGCAGTCTCCTCAAACTGATCATCTTTTGCTTGCAAGTATTGACTCAGTACCTACCACACGCTAAACCCAATCTGGTCGCCCACCCTTGATCTTCCAGCAGGGCTCACTGCATCAGGAAGAAATCAACCTTATTTTCAGAGGAAGGGGAACAGAGATAGTCTCACGCACCCTGATCAGCCAACTGACCACAAACCAAATATTAAACTAAGGATAGAGCTTCCTAAAATGTCTTGTTTTATACTGTAGCACATAACAAAAGGATATTGAAAACAGGGATTTAGTCATTAAGGGAGAGGAAGATAAACTCACAGGGCAGATAGTGAATAGATATGGTCAGTTTAAACTGAAGTAGAAATGACACGATTAGCGTTAATCATTAGCAATAGTCCCAGGAATAGTTATCAGGAAATGGAGAGGGTGGAACTTGGAAAAATTACAATCACCAGGGAAGGGTGCATTGCTGGCTGGGCCAGAATTTATTGCCCATCCCCAATTCCCCTAGAACTTAGTGGCGCATTTCAGAGGGCAGTTAAGGGTCACCACATTGCTGTGGATTGGCAGGTCACCTGTAGGCCAGACTGGGTAAGGCGGCAGACTTCTTTCCCTGAGGACATTAATGAACCCAAGATCGGTTTTAAGACAATCAACATGGTCCCTGTCCCAGTGCATGAATCAGAAAGGAAAGTAAGCAGGTACAGCCCATTATTAGCAAAGCGAATGGAACATATCATTTATTGCGATGAGAAACTTAATACAGAAGTAGGAAGCTTATTCTCCAGTTATAGAGGGCATTGGTGAGATCAATCTGGAGTAACTGTGGCACAGTATTGGTCTCCTTATTTAAGGTGTTGTAAATTGTAAATGTGTTGGAGTAGTTCAGAGAAGGTCTGCTGCATGAATACCACTCTGATGAGGAAAAGTTGGAAAAGATTTGGCTTTTATCTGCTGGATATTAGATTATGCAGGCAGCATAATCAAAGACCTCTCCGACCCGGCTTACTCACTCTTCTCACTTCTTCCATCAGACAGGAGATACAAAAGTCTGAGAACACGCACAAACAGATTCAAAAACAGCTTCTTCCCAGCTGTTACCAGACTCCTAAACGATCCACTTATGGGTTGACCTGATTAATATTACACTCCTGTATGCTTCATCCGATGCCTGTATCTATGTATTTACATTGTGTACCTTGCGTTGCCCTACTAATTATTTTCTTTTTATTTATTTTCTTGTACTAAGATGATCTGTTTGAGCTGCTCGTAGAAAAATACTTTACACTGTACGTCTGTACACTGACATAAACAAATCCAATCCAAGTATCACGGTGCTGTCCATGAAGACCAGCTTGACATGGCATTTAGAGCAGGAACCGGTCTGCCGCAGCAAAGTGGTGCACAGTGCAGCATTATGACAGGTGAGCTTTGTCAAACTTATCTCAAAATTGTTCTAGATTGGAAAATTGCTCATGTCACTCTGCTTTTTAAGAAGGGTGAAAGAGAAAACCAGGGAATTACAGACCAGTTAGCCTAACATCTGGGTGGGGAAATTGGTGAGTCTATAATCAAGGATAGGGTACTGACCACCTCGAAAATTTTCAGTTAGTCAGAGAGAGCCAACATGGATTCATGACAGGTAGGTCATGCCTGACAAACCTCACTAAATTTTTTGTAGAGGTGACTAAGGAAATGACAGGGAAATGTCTATGGATGTTGTTTATATGGGCTGCCAGAAAGCATTTGATAAGTTCCACATATGAGACTGTTACCGAAGGTCAAAGCTCAGAGAACGGAGGGGAAATTACTGACATGGCTGGGAAATTGGTTTGTGACAAAGTAAGGATAATGGTTGGTACTCTAATTTGCAGGATGTGACTTGTGGTGTCCCACAGGGATCTGTGTTAGGGCCTCAGTTGTGCATACTATTTATTAATGACTTGGATTATGGTACAGAAAGTCAAATATCCAAATTTGCTGATGTATCAGGATGCAGAGGTTATGCTGCCGTTTTATAAAACCCTGGTTAGACCCCGCTTGAAGTATTGTGAGCAGATCTGGACACCACACCTTAGCAAGGATGTATTGGCCTTGGAGGGAATGCAACATAGATTTACTAGAATGATACCTGGACTACAGGGTTTAAATTATGAGAGATTATACAAATGAGGCCTGTTTTCTCTAGAATTGGAAGGTTAGGAGGTGATTTAATCAAAGTCTATTAAGTGTCAAAGACTGGTTGGAGATTCTTGAACTCGCAGGCATAGTCTAGAATTAGGCCAGACCATTCAGGAAATATGTTAGGGAGCACTTCTACACACAAAGGGTAGTAGAGGTTTGGAATCTCTTACAAACGGCAATTGACGCTAGATCAGTTGTTAATTTTTAGATCTGAAATGGATAAATTTTTGATAAGCAAATGTATTAAGGGATAAGGGTCAAAGGCAGGTATATGGAGGTAGGCCACAGATCAGCTGTGAGTCCCATTGAATGGCGGAGCAGGCTCAAGGGCCTGAACAGCCTACTCCTGTTCCTATGTTCTTGAGAACTGAGACTGCCTTGTGCATGCCACTCTATATCTTTTTTTTTTGTCTGTTACTGACTTTATTAACAGCTCTGCAATAATACAGACACAGTATAGTTACTTGTTCTGGGGAACAGAGATAATACAGGAATTCAGAGCTCCCTTTTCCTCAGCTCTGATCTTTTCAAAAATAATTTTTATTACGGTTTTCACAAAATATAAACAAAACAATATTAACAGAATAGCCATGGTAAAATCCCAAGAACAACACCCACCCCCCTACAAAAGCAACTACTAAATCGAAAAAAAACCCCCAAAAAAACACGAAAAAAACCCAAAAAACATGCCACTCTATATCAACCAGTTTCTAGACTGAAGTAATCTAGGCGGCAAGGTAGCACAGTGGTTAGCACTGTTGCTTCACAGCTCCAGGGTCCCAGGTTCCATTCCCGGCTTGGCCACTGTCTGTGCCGAGTCTGCATATTCTCCCTGTGTCTGCGTGGGTTTCGTCCGGGTCCTCAGGTATCCTTCCACAATTCCCGAAAGACATGCTGGCAGCACAGTGGTTAGCACTGTTGCTTCACAGCTCCAGGATCCCAGGTTCCATTCCCGGCTTGGTCACTGGCTGTGTGGAGTCTGCACATTGTCCCCGTATCTGCGTGGGTTTCTTCCGGGTGCTCTGATTTCCTCCACAAGTCCCGAAAAACATGTTGTTAAGTAATTTGGACATTCTGAATTTTCCCTCTGTGTACCCGAACAGGAGCCAGAATGTGGCGACTAAGGGCTTTTCACAGTAACTTCATTGCAGTGTTAATGTAAGCCTACTTGTGAAATAAAGATTATTGTTATTATTTCCCACTGGCGTGATGCAAGATTAGAAGGCCTAACAGGATGCCGCTGTTTTATTGAGCAGTCACTTCTCAAAAAAATGATTTTTAAAATTAATTTAGAGTACCCAATTCATTTTTTCCCAATTAAGGGGAAATTTTAGCGTGGCCAGTCCAGCATCCTGCACATCTTTGGGTTGTGGGGGTGAACCCACGCAAACACGGGAGAATATGCAAACTCCACACGGACTGACCCAGAGCCGGGATCGAACCTGGGACCTCGGCAGCATGCTTTTTAAAAATGTTTTATTGTGGTTTCATTTTCAGGGGAGTCTTTGCTTCATATCGTTCCAACTTATAACTGCAATCCCTCATAACCGAGGTTGTAAATAATTTACATCTCTTTGCTATACAAGTGGTCAAAGTTTATATTAGTGTTATCACGCACATACGGAAAACATAGGAGAAAAAACCCCAGAATAAACTAACAAAATAAAACAAAAATGGTGTAGGGCAGATTTCCCCGTTTACTCTGTGGTTTTAGTGCTCCCTCCCTCTCTGGTTGTTCCTCCCTCCTCCCCGCTGCTTTCTCCCTCCTTGCTCATCCCCCCCTCTTAATTGTTGGTCAAGAATAGGTCTACAAAGAGACTAGTGAATTGTTTCCATGTATGCTGGAATTCTTCATCTGATCTCCTAATTGCAAATTTTATTTTTTCTAGCTTCAGGAACTCCGCTACTCCGAGGCCCTAGGTGGTGCTATCGACCGCCATCCACACATTAGTCTCCACCGGGAAATCAGGAAGGCGAAAACCAGTGCGTCGGTCCCTCCCATAAAGAGCTTTGGATGCTCCGATACCCCAAAGACTTCCACTGAGGGGTGTGGCTCCATCTTTATCCCCACCACTCTGGACTTGGCCTTCAAGAAGGTGGTCCAAAACCCAATGAGCTTGGGACAGGACCAGAGTCACGTGGGTGGTTGGCCAGACTCCCCTGACGCCGCTCGCACTTACCCTTCACCTCCGGGAAGAACCCACTCATCCGTGTCCTGTTTAGGTGCGCCCTGTGCACCACCTTTAGCTGCATTAGGCTCAGCCCAGCACACGAGGTGGAATTGATCCTGTGCAGAGCTTTGATCCTGAGTCCTCCCCCTATCTCCACATCCAGCTCCTCCTCCCAGTTTTCTCACGTCTCGTCCAGTGGAGCCCATACCTCTTCTTACAGTCATCCATATATGTCACCATATTTACCGTTCCCTAACAAGTCCGGTGCCAGCTTTCTGTTCAGTAGGGCGTGTCCGGGTTAATGAGCATTCATGAGATACAAATGAAATTCACACCACCTGTGTGGAAGATTGTCCTGCCATTGGGAGGATTGTAAAGTGTTTGTATGCTGGCAGATATCCAACTCCAGACTCTCCGTTCCCACCTGGCACCAAACCCACCGTGGAGACAGGAGAGTTCCATACTTATGTTTACGTCTTCTGGTCATTTGCATCATTAATTTTTCAGACAGAGTAAAATCATTTTGGGTTAAAGAAGATAAAGTTGCTTTGAAATGAAATAGTTTACCAGGAAGAATTTGCATTTCAGGGCGTGTCACAGCATGTACCATCAAGGTATGGAAGAGTGTCCAAAGTGAGCATGGGTAACCTCTGTACTGAGGTTGACTGCCCTGGCAGCCGACCCACTCTATACGATTTGTAAGAAATATTCCAGATATCTGCAAGAGAATGATAAACATAGAAAATATCTGCACAAGATATCCAAGCTGCATTGATAAAACAATATTCTAAGGGATCTTCCTGTTGATTCCCTTTTTTCCCCCTTTCTTTATTTTTAGTTATCATTTTGATCCATGGATGCTTAATGGGTTAAGTTGAGTTGGGGAAACAAGGAAATTGACAGTTACAACAGGGAACACTCGGCTAACTTTGCACAGCAAAACCCAGACTTTCTGGGAGCCGGGAAATGGGGTGGAACTCGGTTCGATTGGTTGCTGGCCAATAAATTGGCCAAAAGGCCGTATTCTGCCCGGTAACAGGTGGTGATTAGATTTTGCCCGATTGGGATGATTTCTGGAGACCCAAGGAAAGCAGAGTCCGGTCCCTGGACACTGAGGGGAAAGGACTTGCTCTCTCTCTCTCTCTCGTGCTTTCTTCAGAAAAGCTGCTGTATTTCTGAAACTGCAGAAACCTAAATGAATCTACAGTGAAAAACCATTACAGACTGTAAAGCAGAAATCTCTAACCAAAGTCTGGTTTGAAGGAAAAAAATGTGCCCGCCACAACTATCTGAAACAAAGTCTCTCTTAATTTTACGTATTATTTTACTCTTCTCTTTCCCTCTTTGTTTTTTTGGTGTGGGGCTGGAGTTGACTGCGCCCTAGTCTAGGGTGTCTGCATATAATGTCAAAAATTAACTGAATATTATAGAAATAATTCTCTGTTTCTTTCTCCATTATGAAAGATTTAATAGCAGTCTGCCGGGTCGACAGTGACAGAGACAATGTTATCTCTACCTAGTACATGATGATCACATAGCAGACTTAAGCCTGATGTCCCATATCTAAACCATCTGCCTAAATTAGGTGAACAAGATATCCAGCAGGAGATGTGCCACAAGGCAACTTCATGGGCTAGCAGTGGAAATAGGACAGATCTACCCTGAGAATCTGCCCCTTCATAATTGGATTATTGAGTAAATCATTGGCATGCGGCACCCTCAATCCCCCGAGAAATAATGGACTACATCTTGGAAAAAACACTTTGGATGGAAAAAGGTCTCCCGAGGTTCCAGCTTGATAACCTGGCTTGTTCAAGAAGACCATGAGCAAAAGACGATGGCCATCAGCTCTGCAGACCATCATCTCCAGGAGCTGTGGATTATTCTCACCTATTATGGGTTGCAGATTGTTTTCTGTCTATTTAGCACGAAATATTCAATCCATTGGCTCGTGATAAATGTCTTAAAACAACCTGCTTGAATCCTTTTTTTGGTAACCTGTGACTGAATTCTTCCTAGCCATCTGTTAATTGATTCCCAATAAACGGTGAAAAAATTCACTGGCATAACTGAACTGAGGAGGTGGGTTGCATTCTTGAACCACTACAATGGTTTGATGCAATTGAGTGGCTAGTTCAGCTACTTCAGAGAGTAGTTAAGAGGCAAATACATTGGCCGGATTTTCCAGCTCCCCTTGGGATGGGCTTTAGCACAGTAGAGGCGGATAGTCCACTGGCTGCCGGCAGTATTTTCCGTTTTGCATGGTTCGCCTATCCCACTGCTGGAAACCTGTGTTCGGGGTCAACTTCGGCGGGAAGAAACCACCCATTAGTATGGACTAGAGTCACAAATAGACCAGCCTGGAGAAAAATGATCTTTTCCTTCCCTAAGAAACATTAATAAGTCGGTCAGGACCTCATGCTCGCTTTTTACTGATGACAGCCTTTTATATCCAGATTCGCTGCTGTTTCCAGCATTGTGACCAATGCCACTGAAAATAAACAATCAGCAAGGAGTTCTGGATGCTAAGAGCATGTGAATGTCAAATTTGAACACTCTGCAATAAATGCTTTAAGATGGCAGCAATCCCAGAAGACCAACACCAATTATCAGGTGGTAAATTTCAAAGAAAACAAATTTCATTTAAAATACCAGGAGCATTTTTGTTTGCGATCACAAAGATCACAATAGGATTAGGGAATGATGGTAGCTGGCAGACCAGAGGAAAAAATACTCAGGTAATCAGCCAGTCAGTAAAACATTACAGAGCAGAGTTAGTTAAGGTTCCATTGCATTTGAGCTTATTAAGGGTTCTAGAAGTACCCATTTCAGTAGTTTATTAAAAAAAACATTGGCTAGCTTTGAAATTCTCTTTGAAGTTACAGGATTCCTGCTCAAATTGAACCCCCCTAGAAAAGTAGTTGATCGCAGACTTTTTCCACTGTGAACAACTCGTTGGTCTCTTCTTAAAGCCAACATTTACACTGCACCATTCATTACAGGTCTGTTTCCTGGAGGCTGATTATGGAAATGCATTGCCAGTAATTCTGAGAAGTTCATAATGCAGGCTTGTCTCACCAAATCAAAAAGATTGCTTGGGGGTAAGACATATTTGCAAGTAAGAGTGGCTATCCCAATGATATATTTTCCAGATCACTTACGATTGCACCACCAGAGCCGCTGGTGAAATTTAAATTCAATTAATAAAATCCAGAATTGAAAGCTAATCTTCATGTTGGTGACTATTAAACCAGCATTAATTGCTGAAAAAAACTATTTGGTTACCAGTGTCCTTCAGAGAAGGAAATTTGCCACTCTTACCTGGTCTGGCCGACAGATGACTCCAGACTCACAACAACATGGGTTGCCTCTTAGCTGCCCACTAAAGTGGCGTAGTAAGCCACTCAGATCAAGGTATAGGCATCAAATCCTAGCCTTACAGTGATGCCCATGAAACAATACATTTTTAAAAATATGTTGACAATATCTAATTTTTTACATCAATTTAGAGTACCCAATTCTCTTTTTCCATTTAAGGGGTAATTTAGCATGGCAGATTGATCTACCCTGCACATCTTTTTGGTTTGTGGGGGTGACACCCACGCAGACACAGGGAAAATGTGCAAACTCCACACGGCCAGTGACCCGGGGCCGGGATCGAGCCGGGAGCGCTGTGAGGGAACAGGTCTAACCACTGCGCCACCGTGTTGCCCCGACAATATCTTAAACTCAATTCAGAACAGCACTGCATAACTTTTTTTCATACCAGCCATTCATGTGGCTGATGCAAATCCCAAAGAGGCTCAAGATTCAGCGTGACCTCAACTACAAAGTGAACAGTATAAAGAAACAAAATTATAAATTAAGCGACAAAATTACAGAACTGAAGTTTTGAGGAATGCAGAAAACAGTGGTTTTCAGGGATCACGCATTGTCGAAGGCTTAAGTTGGGGGCTTGCATAAAAATTAAATCAAGATTTCCTCCACTCAGTGGTGCAAGGGTAACTTGGGTATTCTTGACCCAGGACCTTTTGAGAGTCCAAGTAGCCAGCATCATACACACTGCACCAAGACACACAGAAGGAAGGACAAATTGCCCTCTGAACCCCTGTCATCATGACAATATGACAGTAAATGCCCACTGGAAAATTGTCCACCTCCCCAAGTCATCACGCTGACTTTGATCGAAAATAATTCTTACAATAAGATCTACAAGCCAAGTAGAAACAGTTTGTCTGTGTGCAAGTATTTCCGGAGAGTGAAATAAGAATTTTCAGGAGAATTTTCTTATTGAAACCTCAGCAAAAATAAATAGGAAGCGAGGAGATTAAATGAAGCTTTATAACATGGAAAAATATTGTCACAGCACCACAGGAAATAAATCTAGTTATCTGATTAACAGAAGAACTTTCTGCAATACGTGTGCTATCTGCAGAATTCTTTTGGAGAAATGGATCAAAAGAAAAACATTCTCCTCTTTAATATTGGTGAATATCAGATCATTGCTTCTGTTGTGAGCAAGGTACTTACCCTCATTTTGTTATTCACCAAATCTAGGATGGCATCATATGGGATTTTATCCAATGGAAGGCTCACTAACCACTCCTGCAGTGTTTCCAGTAACTTCACTACTGGCTGCTGACCAGGGAATAGCTTTCAAATAAATAAGAAAAAAATTATTCATTAGACCAAATATTCCGATGAGCTGAAGAGCAAAGCATGATCAGGGCATGATCATTTGACAAACTTAAATTTTGTGTTAACAAAGCTTTCAATTTAATTATGGTTAGCGTTTAATTACTGTGCAACTTACAGTTCTGGAGAACCATGTGATGAACAATGATAGCTTAACACTGTAACCCTTATTAATGGTGACTGTGGGTGATTCCTCTTTGTTATTTGTTTATGTTAACATGCAGGCTAATGTTTGAGGGTTTGGTGGGAGGATGGGATCGTTATTATTGATATGGGAATTGACATTACATTTGTTACTGATTATTGTTTATTGTTGGGCGTAAATTCGGGAGAAAATGTGAAAATGAGAATACAATTTAAAAAAAAAACACTAACCCTTAGTGTAAGTAGGTGATACGAGGGTGATTGCTCTTGATATGAAGGCAACATTTGACAGAATGTGGCATCAAGGACCCTTGGAGGACAGGGGTCACTGGCAATCAGGGGGAAAAATGCTGCCCTGGTCGGAGTAACGTTGAGCACAAAGGAAGATAGTTGTGGTTGTTGAAGGTCAACCATTTCAGTCGGAAGACACCACTGCAGGAGTTCCTCAGAGTAGTGCCGTCGGCCCAACCATCTTCATTCACTGTATTAATGACCTTCACTCCATCATAAAGTCAGAATTCAGGATGTTCGCTGATGAACGCACTATTTTCAGCATTATTCACGACTCCTTAGATACTGAAGCAGTTAATGTCCATATGTAGCTAGACCGGGACAATATTCAGGCTTTGGCTAGTAAGTGACAAGTAACATTCATGCCACACAAATGCCATGATGTGGAGATGCCGGCGTTGGACTGGGGTGAGCACAGTAAGAAGTCTTACAACACAGGTTAAAGTCCAACAGGTTTGTTTCAAACACGAGCTTTCGGAGCACGGCTCCTTCTTCAGGTGAAACTGAAGAAGGAGCCGTGCTCCGAAAGCTCGTGTTTGAAACAAACCTGTTGGACTTTAACCTGGTGTTGTAAGACTTCTTACTGTGCACACAAATGCCAGGCATTGACCATCTCCAAAAGAAAGAATCTAACCATCACCCATTGACGTTCAATGGCTATATCATCGCTGATTTGCCCACATCATCCTGCGAGTTAGCAGAAACTGAACTGGACTAGCCATATAAATAAAAGTGCAAGTAGAGGCTGGAAAATCTGCAGCGAGTAACTCACTTCCTGACTCACCAACATTTGTCTATCAACTACAAAGCACAAGTTAGGACTGTGATGGAACACGCTCCATTTACATGGATGAGTGCAGCTCCAACAGCTCTCAAGAAACTTGTTACCATCCAGGACAAAGGAGCCTGCTCGATTCGCATCCCACCCCATCGCCTTCAACATTTACTCCCTTCACCACTGACACAGAGTAGCAGCAGTGTGTACCATCCATAAGATGCACTGCAGCAACTCAAAGGTTCCAAACCCATGGCCACTACCACTAAGAACAAGTGCAGCAGATGACAATGCCACCATCTGCAGGTTCCCCTCCAAGCAGTATGTTGTCCTGAATTGGAATATATCACTGATTCTTCGCTGTTGCCAAGTCAAAATTGTCCCCCTCTCTAATAGCCCTGTGAGTGTACCTACACTACATATACTGCAACAGTTCACATATATATTAAATAAAGTCTACTCCACACTGTCCTAGCCCCCTGATCCCTTCCTCCACTCCTTTCTAGAAATACGGGACAATCTACCTTAAGCTTTCTAAATCCCAATAACAGATGCTATGATTCATTACTCTATTAGATCTCCTTCTGTCACTGAGGGACATCTGCCAATTGTTGTAGCCAGTTTGTACTTCACAGATTAACAATGACATTTCAATTCAAAAGAGAGCCTTGCAATCAATATAGTTTATTTGATTTGTGATCTTTTTAAAAAGAACGGCAATATCTTTCTTGTGCCAAGACCAGGAATCATAATCCAGGCTCAGTACATAAATCCGTATGTGGATTAAGCAGAGTTGCTTCACCTGTACTACTGGTAAGAGCAACAGTGTAAGAAAATTTTAAAAAAAAGGTGCTGCACAAATTCACTGTGCACCAGACGTAAAGAGCTGTATTCACAGAACAGATATATTTGCAACCTGCTGCACACGGACACAAAACAAACCAGCAGTGCAGAATCGTGGCTCTAAGTCATGACAGCTGAAGGTGCGGATTCATCCTTCAGGACATTGATTTCAGCCGTGTTTGAGCGGTGTTGGAAAGAAAAAGAAAAGCATGCATTGTGTACACTAGTGACTACACTGGCTATAAAATGCTTTGGGATGTCCTGAGGTCACAAAGGCACAATATAAACACATGTTTATTCCACGGGTCAAGGAGTGCAAGTGGGGGGTCCCCTCCCACCGCTCAGTATTTGGACTGAAGAATGTAAACCTAAAAAGAGGAGACACTGGAAGAAAAACAAAAAATAAGCTCCCTCACAGTGTACAATAGGCCCATGTGGAAAAGCCTCCAGAGATCAGAAAAGGGGGAAGCGCGTTTACTACATTCACTACATTCACTACATAAAATTTAACAATCTGCAATTTGACGGTTTAAACCCGACAATCTTAAAGGGTCTGGCATTATCAAAATATATCCGTCTGAAAAATTAATCCCTCCTGTCAGTTAGAGGATCAAATCTGTAGATGTCGTGTTTTCCTTTAAGAAAGTGCAGTGTTAATCTGGCCATCACATTATCTCTACCATCTGATTCAGTTGAAGGCTAATAGGGAATAAAGGGAGGATTGTATTTCTAAAGCTTCAAAAAAAAAAAACACAGGGATAAAGAGTTCAATGCAGTTGATATTCTTCAATCTAGCAAATTATTCAGCCACAAATAGAAAAAAAAAAACTGAACACAGCACAGAACCCAATAAATTAACAGCAAAATAACAATTTTGAGTGTCACTTTCTTCAGATTATGGTGAGGACTGCTCTTGCAAGGGTTGTGCGCTTGAGGGCATTTACAGTCAATTCCAAGAGAACAGCCAAGCTACTGAAAAATGTGCAATCTTGATCAAAGACTTCTTCTAAACACTTGCTAAAAGTTTGCTGTACAACTGGCAAACAAGATAACCCTTCTAAATTTGCTGAATTTAATAATTTGGGTCTTGTCTGGTCAGGCTGTGCCTTACTGCACTGATTCACCACAATAGGGTGACAGTAGGTGGTTTTGGAACAGTGAGTCCCCAAACTTACTTCAGTTCCTACAGGGGGAAGTGCTGAACACAGGCAGGCGTTTCCCTGACTCATGGGATGGGGGATTATCTATGGGTCAACTTCAGAGCAGCAGAGTATTGAAGCAGCTTCTCTGGTCCGTCAGCTACAGTTGGTGCTTAAAAGAAAGAACCTGCATTTATAGAGCACCTTTCATGAGCTCAGGACGTGCCAAAACACTTTACAGCTAATAAAATACTTTTCTTTCCCTGAAGAATAGATAAGTTGCAATTTTGGAAATGTGGCAGCCAACTTTGTACACAGTATTGCCTCACAAAGAGCACAGCAATAATGCACAGCTAACCTGCTTTACATTGACGCAATTGATGTGAAGGTGGGGGCAATCAGGAGGAGCTGGACTGAATTTGAATGCAAAAATTATATTAAGTGCCAACTTAAACTGGCTGGACTAGTGAGAACATAGAATTGAGTTCACTTGTCCAGCATTGGGTGATATTCCATTATGAGCCATTACACTACAAGCAGAAATTAAAAAGTAATTTCTGAGCCACGCCATCTCCTGTACAATTCCTCATTCAAACAGCTCTCTTATTCCAAAGCCTCAGCCAAAACTGTTCAATACTTCAAATCCTTGACTAATTTATCACTACGAATCACAGCTGTAATTGACAAAACAAACTGCACTGGAACTCATTTAAATGCAGGTGGTTTGTTGTACATCACAGGGAATTCAAAACGGAATTAGATTGTTATCTGAAAAAGAATGTTGATGGTTACGGGCAGATGGTAAGGGGGTGCAGCGGTTAGCACTGCAGTCTCACGGCGCCAAGGTGCCGGGTTCGATCCCAGCTCTGGGTTACTGTCCGCGTGGAGTTTGCACATTCTCCCTGTGTTATTGTGGGTTACGCCCCCACAAATAAACACAAAGATATACAAGATAGATGGATTGAACACGCTAAATTGCCCCTTAATTGGAAAAAATTAATTGGGTACTTTAAAAATAAAAATAAATGGGGAGATGGCAGGAGAGCGACCCTAAGCAAGCCAGTGCAGATGCGATGGGCCGAATTGCCTCCTGTGGTCCTGTCACAATTCTGTGATTCTGTGGCATATTTCATTTCAGCAATTATTAAAGCTCTTTCATGGTGTCCCTCCTTTACATTTGCTGTACATTTGGCACACATATGAAGTGACAAATACCACTCACGTAACAAAATATTTTGTCCCTGAAAAAAATACCATGGGCGGGGTTCTCCAACCCTCCGCGCCGCAATCACGTTTGGCACGGGGGCGGAGAATTACCCAAAATAGGCTCCCATGCCTGCAAGTGATTATCCGGCGACCGGAGAATCGCCGCCAGGCGTGAACGCGCGATTGACGCGGCGCTGGTCGGAGGCTGTTGAAAGCAGCCCCTGCGGCGATTCTCCGCACTCATCGGGCCGAGTGCCTGCCGAGTTCCGCCGGCGTGATTCACGTGTTCCCATCTGGCGGGAACGCCATTCTGGCTGCGGGGCAGTACTGGTAAGGGGAGGGGGGGATCTGACTCCGGGGCGGGGCGGGACCTCCACGGTGGCCAGGCCGCGATCGGTGGTTACCGATTGGCGGCCATGCTCATTCCGGGAGGGGGGGTGCCTCTGTAGGGCTGTGCCACGTTGTGCGGGGGCCAGCACGAAGACGGTCACCACGCGGACCCGCGGCCGTGCGCATGCACGGCCACGCAGGCATAACTGCAGAGCCCTGCCGGCAGCCAGAGCAGTGGGACATACACTGGGGCCCTGCATGTCCCCTGAAGACGGAGAATTACCCTGGACTTTCTAGGAATAAGTCCGGAGTGATTCTCGCCTATTTTCCGGCGGGCGTGGGGACTTAGTCCCTAGAAGGGAGAATCCCACCCCCAATGTTTAGGTAGCACAATGGCTAGCACTGCTGCCTCAGCACCAGGGACCCAGGTTCAATTCCAGCCTGGGGTGAGCGTGTGTGGAGTTTCCACATTCTCATGTCTGCATGGGTTTCCTACCGTTTCCTCCCATGGTCCAAAAATGTGCAGGTTAGGTAGATTGGCCATAATAACTTGGCCCTAGGTGGGGTTGCACTGATAGGGTGAGGGGATTGGGCCCAGGCAGGGTGCTCTCTCAGAGGGTCATGCAGACTCGATGGGCCAAATGGCTTCTTTCTGCAGTGTAGGGATTCAATGCTGCTATAATCTGCACACTGAACAAGAGAACTTCAACACCAAATTAAACAGACAAGTTCAAATTTAAAGTCTTAAACAATCACATGAATTTGGAAAGGATTTGGAAATCTTACAAATTGAACTGTTTAAGTGCTTTGAACATTCAAATCCAAGTCATATTTTTTTACTACAACATCCATTTAATTTGTTGTCTATTCCCCCACCATCCCGCCCCTCCCGCCAATTCGATTCTCAACTACAGGGATTATTTATGACCCTTAAGGCCCTTTAACCAGAAGCCTACAAAGATCAGCCCTGTTTCACAATCTGGCTGCAGGAACTATGCTAACAACGCAACTACATCAATTAATCCCACCCATCAAACCAAAGGTTTAACGGGACCGAATCACGAGGTGCGCCATCTGGTGGTTTGACTGAGAAAACTCAATTTTCTCCAAACTGCAGTTAAGTGGATTTAATGGTCAGACAGTTGTTAAGAGTTCCAGCTGCTATGGAAGTCATGGAGTGACCCTTGCAAATCTGCAATTTTAAGTACGTCTGTGTTGGCAGCATGAGATAATTAATGGCATTTTCCTCCCCCTTTTAAAATGACTGTAGGTGACCCAGATTTATTGGATTAAAAAATATTATAAATCTGTTTTTTTTTAATCCTTGGAAATACACATACATTTGCAGACTTCACTGGTAAATACTAATATATTGATCAAACACCCACACACACGGCTTTTAGTAACAAGGCTAGAATTGGTTAGCTAAATATATCTTTGCAATTACAATTTAAAAAACTTTGTAAGGCAGCGACTTCTAGCTTAACAATGATAAAAATGAGCATGAAAGTCAGAACTTTTTGGGAATTTTGGTAATTAAGGTCGATGGTGTGACAAATCAGGAAACAAAATCATGTACACAATTCCCAATTTCTCCCCACATCATTACTGACACAAGCGCTGTATCCAGAACTTTTACATCCTCAGAGAATCCAAGAACAACAATCACCACTGCAGGGTGCAGACTTGTGATTCACAAATATTGAACTACACGTTCCTTCCCGGTGACCAAATTTGCTCCTTTTTTTAAAAAGGGGAACAATCTCAAAGTTAGTTAGTCACACTTATGAAATTAAACTTGGAATACAGCAGCGCTGCTGGGTACAGGAAAAAAGGCAGAAGTTACATCTCTCCAGAGCCCCACCTATTTGGCATCCTGATGTGCTCTCACGTGGGCAGGACTAGTGGCAGATGCAATATTTAAATATCTATTTGGTGGAATAAGCATAGGGAATTATGCTCAAGCATGTGGAGATTGTGAGAAAGGTAGGTAATAGTAAGGTAAATGTACATCAGGTCATCTTTAAAAGAATTTATTTTTGTCTTGTGCCAATGGCTGCATATTTATTTCAGCCCAGAACCAACGTTGCCCAATGAATGAGTTGTTCTGTGGTCAGCCCATTAGCAGAGATTCAAGTATAGAATTGGACATCTTTGAAACACAAGACTGGGAGAAAGCTGTGTGGAACAGGCTGCTTAGCAAGCCTTGCCCACTGAGTGGCATCAGCACACTGGCCAGGGTAGGGGTGGGTTTAGACAGTGGTGGTGCAGGCTTACTCTTACTTGTTTGCACATTCATAAGTGCAGCTTGGGTTTCCTTCCTTACCTTTTTTGCCACAATATTTTTGGCAAGTTTATAATCGCCCATTCAGAGTCACCTTTCATTGCTCTTGGCCATTTTGAGATTCACTTGTATTTTTCATATTCTTACTACTGGTGTACAACTGACACCTCACTTAAAGCCATACCTATATAATACACTGACCACAAAAAATGGAGCCCACACGGCATGCAAGTCTGTCTGAATCTTCCACCAGCTATTCTACCTCAACATCAAAAGCAAATCATTTGGACAGGTAAAAAAAAACTACATTAAGAATAGTTTGAGAACCACACATTGAACTATATTTAAAGCCATGGTGACAGAGTATTCACCATAAACCTATCCTACTGCTAGATACATAGCTTCATCAAATGCAATAACTGCCCTACAAAGCATTTCTGACAAACCCATCCCATTGTTCTAACACCCATGTAGATTGTGCATAACCACTGGCATGGACCAGCTGAGTCAAGTGGTTAGTTTCTGTCCTGTACATTCCAAGTAACTACATCAAATGTCATCCTTAAATATTACATTGCATGTGCTTTGTTTTGATTTGTTGAACAATTATTAGTTCTACCCATAGTACCTGGATCCCACATGCCAGTTTTTTTTCTTGCCAAGGGGAATATTAAAAAGTCTTTCAAAATAATATGACCCATTATCACTGGGGTATCTTAGAATGTCACAGGTGTCATGTGAGAGTACCTTTAAGAAATGGGTGTTTATCAGTGATGTCAGAGTGTGGGTGGAGCTGCGCTTTGTCAGCTTTTGTTTTAGGCTGTTTGCTGCAGGGTGTGTTTTGGTTTTATTTTCAGTGTTGTAGCTGAAGCCAGACAATGCAAGTGTACTGTTGATCTCTCTGCCATGAAGACTATCTCATGATCATTTGGTGAATTCAGAATTCTAAATGTTTTCAGTAGTGAATGTAAACCTGATTTCTTCTGTCTTCTGGCTGTTCTTTGGGAAGTTATTAAGGATTACTTAGTGTTGTATTCTTTGGGGGTTGTATTTGAATTGATGGTTGCTAAGATGATCACTGTATGTTTCAAAAAGGTTAACTTGAGTTCATAGAATAAACATTGCTTTGCTTTAAAACATACTTTTCCATTTCTGCTCTACCACACCTGTAGAGTGGGCCGTGTGCTCTCAATACCACAATCTATTAAAAGTTGTGGGTCAGGTGAACTCCATGATACACTCTGGGGTTCTTTAAACCCTGGCCATAACACAGGGAATTGGCCTACTGATACTCATTTCATTCGCTTAATTACATTTTATTAAAATTTAACCTGGCAAAAATCAATTTCAAATCAAGCGAAGCGTATTAGTTCCACAGGATTTCCCTTTGCTTCTGGACTGGTAAATAAACATGATGTCATGCCCATGAAACATGAAAAAGAGATCACAAACTGTTTAAAATCAAACCTTATTTTCTCCTCATTTAAAAATGGACTTTCCTGGACCCAAACATTTGGCTGCGACAGATCACATAATTTGCTTGTTGGTACAGTTCTGTAAAATTGTGACAGTAATTGACGGACAAAGCTCAACCTTCATCACTGTGGAATCTCACATCTATCATTGTGTGGACCCATTACAATCAATGAAGCAGTGGAGCAGAGATTGTCTGACTCCCCAGCCTGAACTTGGAGCAAAGGGAAAGAAAGCCAATGGAGGTCATCATACATGCAGAGGCCTGTACATGCAGACGACAGTCACCATCTATCTCAAAAGGTGAACAATGGATTGTGACCAAAATCATCACAACTGATTGTTAACCTGAATCTGACCCATCTGGGCAACACCACATGAACAAATCTACTTTGGCCTTTGGAGAGTTTTAACG
Source organism: Scyliorhinus canicula (assembly GCF_902713615.1). Lineage (NCBI taxonomy): Eukaryota > Metazoa > Chordata > Chondrichthyes > Carcharhiniformes > Scyliorhinidae > Scyliorhinus > Scyliorhinus canicula. The sequence continues at coordinate 62,660,649 of NC_052166.1, forward strand.
TCACATTCCTGGACTCCCAAGTTAGTCTGCTTTTAAACATTCAGCCCGTCAACACCAACGCTGAACTCCAGGCTCACAAGAAAGCCTGTCGCAATCTAAATCTCCTCGAAGCCTTGTTCTCTGGAAAATTCCTGCAATCGCCTGAACAGCGGAGCAATGCTCTGCATACCAACCTTGTCCTGTTGCGTCATCATCAACTTTGAAGAAATTCAGCAACTCCTGCTTTCAGCTAGCCAAACTCACCTGAACTTTAACTGCTGCATGAAAGTGGATTCTGACATTAATATTCATGTCTGTTTTTTAAAATTTAAGGTGTGTGTGTGTGTGTGTGCGCGCGTGCGTGTTTGTGCATGCGCGTGCGGACGCGCGCACACACGCAGTTGTGATGACCATCCCCCAGGTTTGAATGTATGAATAAACAATATTTCTGATTGAATTCTAAAGAGTTTACCATGAGTCACTTTACAATTGACTTCATAAACAGAGAGTTTGGGAAAACATGCTGCAGCTCATCTCAAAAATTAAAACACTTCCATTTATGAACAGACAGAGAAAAATAAAGGAGTTCAGGCTTCCCCTCCACGTCACAATGGAGATTTAACTTCCAAATTTTTTTAAAATGGTGCAGTGTCACAATTTGAATGATTGTCCAGAACTTTCAAACGGAAATAGGTTGCTATGCTTAACTGTTTACCACTCATGATTCATCCATGAGAAACAATGTCACACACTCACCCAGGACTGTTCTCTCCATTCCCAACCCAGATTTTCTGCTTAACCTTCCTTAACTGTCTGAATCAACCATTTTAAAAATTTCTGAATTATCTTACGTCAAGGAGATAATGTTGTGAGGGAAAATGCATTTCAGTTCCCAACAGGATGACCCAATAGGCAAATGAACTCCAACTTTGGACAAAATGGAAATTAATGGCCAAGATTTCACAGTTCGTGGCAAAGTCACACCGCTTGCTGATCTTGAAAAAAGCCAGTCACAAAGATATAGCCATCTCCACAACATCCATTCTGGGCATTAATTTGAATTACTGTCAGCACTAAGTCAAGGTGATCTCCAGTATCCGGCAACAGTGACGTTATCAAGCAGAGTAAGTAGCAAATCACATTGAAGTATTCTCAAAGCAAAATAAGTAGTAAAATACACTGCTGGTCCATCACTTTTCAAATAGGATTTCACGGAGTGTAAACAACCACCGCAAATACACGGAGTTGATGCAGAAGCTGAAATATCAAACTGTAAAAATGTTCTAATATGGAATTTCAGAAAAATCTGACATTCCACAAATATAAAATAAAATTTTCAGGATTAGAAAACATTTTTGGCAGTAATTAAGAACTTTGTGCCACATTTCTCATTCAAAAAGGGATTATTTAAATTAAAATGTGGAACTATTGATATAAAAAAAGGACAAATGCTTGTCAGTTCAATGATTTCAAATTGACTGCAGTCTGGACTCAACAGTACACGCTACGGAGAAGAATCAGTGACAGCAACTTCAGAATTTTTGGGGTTAACTGTACATGTGCAGGGTGGCATGGTAGCTTCGATCTCGGCATGGAGTCTCTGTGTGGATTTTGCACATTCTCCTCATGTCTGCGTGGGTGTCACCCCCACAGAAACCCAAACATGTGCCTGGTAGGTGAATTGGCCACGCTCAATTGCCTCTTAATTGGAAAAAAGAATTGGGTACTCTAAATATTTTTAAAAGTGTACATGTGAGGATGTCAGAAGTTATTACAAGCACAAAATCTGGGCTAGTGATATATTTCTTAGTTTTTTTCAGCTATTAATACAAAACACTATCTAAATAATTAGCTGTGGCTCAGTGGTAGAATCCTTGCCTCCAAGTCAGAAGTAGTGTGTTTGAGTCACACCCTGGATACTGGAACATAAAATCCAGGCTACAGCTTCAGTGCGACCAGCAACACAAAACAAATCTGATTAAACACACTCCTGTTTGTAGGATCCTATTCTTAGTTTGGCTGCTGTGCTTTCTACAACAGTGACTATGTTTCAAGAAGTACTTTGACTAGTCCTGGGCTATGAAAAAAATATATACATGCATATTCTTAACTTGAAAAGCATACTGTCCGGCACCGTTTCAGAGAGGTGTCAATAATGCCTTTAGAGGAATGTAATTTTTCCATTCAGATTAAATAATCTCTTGCAAACTAAATGATTGCTAACTGTCAAAAACATACCTTTGCGAGGACTGTAACAAAGTCTTTCAAGGTAGTCAGTTCTGACCCTTCCAGTATCTTGTGACTAGCAAGTTCCACTCGCAGCAAATAATGCAAACCAGACTCCAGGTCAGCCATATACACTTTACTCCTGAAAACAAAAGGAGTCTTAGAAACAAGTATATTTCAAACAACTGTCCATTACTTGTCGCAGGTACGCATTTCTCAATTATAGCAAAGTTGGGAGCAAACTCCTTTTTTCCCCCCTTGTGTCAAGGAGGGTTATAGCTTTTTTAAATTAAAGATATTGAAGATAAAATGTGTCTAAGTTACACTGACAGATTAGTTAATATCATGACAGAAAAAGTGAATTTTTGTCACTAAGTCTTTTGCAGCATCACCGTTTCAAATTAGGGTACTATATCCACACCTCCCCCACAAAAAAAATTAAGATTTCTTAAGCACAGTGATCTGATATAACTGCTTTGTGAAGTTTGTGTATTTGACAGATATCACATAAACCTTAAAGCTCTCTGAAGAGCTGGGTAAAGGGACAAATAAAAATAAATACAGTATTTGTATTTCCAAGTTACGTTGGAAAGGAAAATAAATATTGTAAAGGAAAATAAATGGTGAATAAACATAGTTACAGAATTAAAAGTCGACACAGCAATAACCAAAGAATCATAGAAAAATAAAACACAAATTCACCTGTGAGCAGTAGAACATTAGCAATAAATCAGTCATTAGGTGGCCTTTATTAACACTATTTTAACCACATACTGGCATGTGTTTGTAAAAGCAGTTTCTGTTTTCCTAAAGAAGTAATAACATTTCACCTATACATAGCATTGATTAAAATGGAACTTCAATTATTTTTGGCCAAAATATAAATAACATTTTCAGTTCTTCACCAGAATTAAGTATTTCCCAGTATTTGCTGCTTCAGTCTAGCATATCAAATTGCACTACCCTGCCTTGCCAACAGATAGCAGAGTTGCACTCGCACACAGTATGTCGCATTTGACTGTGTAACAGATTTAACAAGTTGTGGAGGTGCCCTGCCACAAAATAGTCCTGGCAAACTCGTTTTAGGAAACTAGTTGGTTGGAATGCAAAGCTACCAATACAATTAAAAGATCCAAATAAAGCTCAAATATAAAAGCACCTCAAGATAAAATTCCTTAGCTGTCTTTAAAAAAAATAAATGGCGCCGCATTTTTGCTGTTTTCCGCAGGGGAAATCGCTACTCTTTAGGTGCATAATTTCTAGTTTCAAAATCAGATCCAAGGGCTCAATGCAAGATACGCCTTCAAAATAAGGTTCCTCAACATTACTCGACAAGCCTTATTTCCACATTTTTCATTTAGCATTGTCTATAGTGACTACAATTCAAAAGCAGATCATAGAATTTACAGTGCAATTCAGTAGTTGCAAGTGTTTTGGGGTGTCCGGAGGCAGTGAAAAAAAAGCTATTTAATAAAATAAAATAAAGATAAACTGAGGAAGCAACATTAAATTGAAACAGTGGGTAGACGGCAAGTGCAGGTTCCTTCTTTACTGTGACATTTGGATGCAAGAAAAGCAACAGGATGCGCCACGGCTACTCTCAACAACCAATTGGAGTAGACTTGTTGCTGGCTCCGCTGGGAAGTGACTAAAATGGATGATATCAACATGCCAGGCTGTGAAATGGTGGCACTCCAAGGCAGGTCAAAAAGGTTACGAGTAAGACAAGGATATAAACAGGATTAGACTAGGCCACATAGTCCCTAAAGCTTTCTTCGCCATTGAACAGAAGCATAGCTGGCCATTTACATCAATTCTGCTTTTCTTGCTTTACCTCAATTCCCTTAGCTTTCAAAAATCTATTTGATCTCAGTCCTAAATATATTTGACCGAGGATCAACATCTCTCGATGGAGAATTCCAAAGGTTCACAAATTTAAAAAAAAAAGAATATGCTGAACCTGCTCTGCAGGTTTGGCAGGACCTGTGGCGAGATTTTTATTTTGGATTGCCAATATCTGCTTTTCCCCAAATTCATAACCCGATTACCTACTTCTGGGCATCAAGGTTGGGAAGGAAAGGCTTACCGATCAAAATCCTTCCACAGCTTGGTAAGACCAGTTATCTCTTCCTTCTGCCTCACAGTGTTTTGGGAAAACAGTCTCTTGGTTATCCCAGACAATGACTTTAAATAGGAAGAAAAGAATGATCGTAGCGGCTTCTGCCTGTTTTAGGAAACAAGAAAAATGATATAATAATAATAATCTTCTAGTGTCACAAGTAGGCTTACATTAACACTGCAATGAAAGTACTGTGAAAAGCCCATAGTCGCCACATTACGGCACCTGTTCGGGTACATGGAGGGAGATTCAGAATGACCAATTCACCGAACAACTATGTCTTTCGGGACTTCTGGGAGGAAACCAGAGCACCCGGAGGAAACCCACACAGACACAGGAAGCAGTAACTAAATCATATAGTTTGCATATAGAGCTATTAAGTGATGTAAATTCTTAAGCTTTACAAGCCATAACATTTTCTCAATGGCAATTGAATAAATTTATTACAATACCCATGTACCAAATCAATTGGAAAATGGTGCTTATTCAAGCTGTTTGAAATCCAATGAACTATTCATATAAATAGGGGCGTGTTGTCCGCATATATAACTTGCGTTAAATTAGAGGCCAGTACATAAGAAATAAAAATAACAAGAGAAAATGCTGGATAAACTCAGCAGGTCTGGCAGCATCTGTGGAGGGAGAAACAGAGGCCACGATCTTGAGCCCACAACTGACAATCCGCAGGATCGGTGGCACAGGTAGAAAATATCCTGAGAATTGGAAAACTCCTCTGGAGATCACGTTTCCCACATTTTCCCACCCGTTGCCAGCAACAGCACGAGATTCATGTCCACAACTTCATTTTACAAGTTTGAATTTATTTCAGTATTATTAGTGAACCCCCACCAAATAATCCCCTTCACTAAATTTTCATACCTCCCGTCAGCAAGGTACACAATGTCAGTTTTGAGGCAGTTGAGCGGATCCCTCCAGGGGCACGAAGTACAGCCACCGGGAGTGTGTGTGTGTGTGTGGTGGTGTGGGGGGTTGGGGTCATACCAAGGCACTGCCCCCCTGCACCAAACTCAGAGTCAGGTGTGATTCAGGTAATGATATCTAAATGAGCCATTAGGCATTTAGCATAGACCAGGCGCGATGGCACCTCGGGGGTTTCGCAGGCCATTATAACCCCAGGTGGTCAGGGAACAGGGCAGGGCAGTACCCTGGCATCCGGAAACCTTGGCACTTCCAGAGTGCCAGGATGGCCATGCCAAGGTTCCCGGGTGCCAGGGGTCAGGCCCTGGGAGGCCTTGCCCATGAGAAGGTGTGGGGGTGTGGTTGAGATTGGGGAAACCGTTCAAAACTGCACCTGATATGCGAGGAGCCGGCCCTACTTGCCAGCACAGGAAATCTGCCTAAACGTGACCCAAACTCCCCGAGGCACCCCTTCCATAAAACGGCAAAGTACTGGTGAATCTTGGAGCTACAGCCACCAAGAAACACCCAGCCAAACACGCCCGAAAACAAACTTCAAATTATTTCTGAATTGCACCCAACGTGTCGAGTCCACATGACCAATGTTTAAGAAATAGAAAGCGGGTTAAAATCGACTGGATGTTTTCCGACACTAAAGTTAAATATGCCGTTTACAGTTATGAACCAAGAATTGAGAAGCTAGGAATACTTTCTCTGGGAGTAAAGAGGGTTCAAGAGTGAGCAGACTGACCTCTTCAAGATCGTGAAAGATTGAGAGCCAACTCTGTCCATTTCCACTGGTTAACGAGACAGAATTGAAGGGGCACTAATTGACCATCAGAAATTGAATTATCACACTTAGGATAAAAGTCTTTAAGCAGAGAATTGAATTCTGCCATAAACTGAATGCAAAAAAAAAAATGTGCAAGCAAATTAGATGGTTCCTTGAAAAAAAAATGAAAGAGTTTGCAAGACAGTGAAATAATTAGGTGATTCAAGAGGTGAAAAATGTTGGTGCATGCTGCGATATTCCATGATCACCCTAATACATTAAATAAGGTTATTTTACGATCAGAATTAGAAAGTTAAATTGCTTCCAATGCAGCACTCACAATTTGCTCCAAAAACATATAGGTCAAGAAAACATCTTTATCAAAAAATGGATTGCCAACACATTTCAGTTTCTTTAAAAACGCTCGTGAATTATAACAATGAGTTGGTGCCAGACAGAGGCAATCCACAGGATGCGTGTGAGATGATGTGCTTTTATTAACCTGAAATAGGCAACAAATGTTAGCTTGCATGTTCCATTAAACTCTGATTCTGCAGCATTAATCCTTAGAGCAACAGTCAGCGTTTATTTTGTGAATTCACAGCAAGCTGCCTTATGCAGCATTGCCAAAGTTACAATAGCTAGGGTTAAGTGTGGTTACGCTAGCAGGATGACTGAGGCCTGTTATCCAGTAGGGTAAAAGATTAAAAGCACCAGCAACCAACTTTATTGCACCAACCATAGCATTTCTCTTTATTCAGCAGAATAAAACAAATTTCATTTTAGAACACCATTAGTTATATCATGCATCATGCAATCTGAACTTGTGCATTCCCAACACAAGTTTGTTTTCGGGCGTGTTTGGCTCGGTGTTTCTTGGTGGCTGTAGCTCCAAGATTCACCAGTACTTTGCCGTTTTATGGAAGGGAGGCCTCGGGGAGTTTGGGTCACGTTTAGGCAGATTTCCTGTACCTGACCACCAGAAAAAGATTACAAAAGGCTTTTGAGCACTTAAAATGTTTCCATACTGTTACTGAGTTATTGGTATTCTATATAAATGCATACATATTTAGTTCAGAGCCGATACAACCCGCCTGTCAGAATAGAAAATGCAATCTAATAAATTTTACAGTTCCTAGTTCTAATAACATTACAAATTACACTGCAGAGCACTTTAAACTGCATTTTGGGAGGGGTCAGTTCATTCTCACTTTGAAGATGGAAGTGTGCAATTAATCCCACAAACTGGAAACAGGAACTGCTTCACAAAAGGGTAAGAAGCATTTTAATGCTTTTTTTTTTAAATAAAGGAAGCTTCATCCATTTAGTTTCAAAATGAACCAAAATAATGCATATTCAATAGCAGGGAAGTGGATCAAAGAGCAAAGAAAATCTAGCATTCTCTTACGAATTTCAAATAGTCCAGAATTAAAAAGGTTAACACACCCAAACGTGGAAGTGCTTAAACTAAATAATTAAAATTATTCAACACCGCAGGGGTAGCTATTAGCCAGAGCTACTTTGGAAGAAAAAGGCTAATTAATTTCTTTCATCTGGCTGGGTGCAATTCCTTCCTAAAAATCCCCGCAAGGCACCAAAAAAGGCCAAATTACGATTGCATTATTAAGATGCTGAAGCCATTTCTTGATTAGCATTGCATCAAACATCCAAACAGGTATGTAGTGCTTCAATGACAGTCAATAAATTAGTGAATCTTTTTTTCTTCCTCATGCGTTTTTTTAATAGATAGAGAAGGGCAGCCAAGCGTGATCTTTACCCACGCTACCCAAAATAACTTTACGCACAGTAAGGCATCAGTCACTATTTTAGACAAGGAAACCTGCAAGGAAAAGTACAAAGTCAGACATCAATGTGACATGTATGCAGAAAGTACCTCAAGTTACTGGCCTAACTTAAAATAACTTTACTGGACGCACTCCAAGTAGCAAATTTAAAAACATCCAATACTTGATGTGAAGGATTCTGTAGTTTGTGATTTGCTTTGATGGAAAAGTGAATTTTTAGTAAATGGTTAAGCCCGGGTGGTCTTTAACACACCCTTAAGAGCTACTTCAAAGTAGTAGGTTCAGGCTCTGACTTTGATTTCTGTGACAACTTCCTGCATAATTCTGCATGTGAAACTCAAGATTAGAAATGCATGAAGATTTGTATTTGTTGGAATGACAATTTTCATACTATAGTATTTTAAAAGTGCAGTTCTTTTAAATGTACCGCAACTTCACTGCAAACTGTGTCTTTTTTAAATCAAAGGGTATAAATTGTAACTCATGAGGCAGAATTCTTGCGATGGCAAGCGGCTCCAGTGGCACTTGCTCCACCGACACAAAGTGGGATTGCGCGCCAGATTATGCACGTGAAGGTTAATTAATTACGCAGATGGGAATTCATCTTCAAATCCTCTGGTGGGCCGGAACTGCCCTCAGCTGACAGGTTCGAGGTCACAGCCTCATTTTCCAGCACATCACACTCTCCAGCCACCTGTCATCATCAGACTGTGCAAGATGTCAGTAATCCAGAGTGAGAAGGCTTGGATCCTCAAGAGACAGTCCACTCCTCGATTCAACCACCTTTCCCACGACCCATCACCTGCGATGTACCCATGCTCCACTTGAACTTCCACTCATCTCATCTGGAGTCTTCATCCATCCCTTTCGAGTAAGTGACATGGCATCCCTTTGCCCCCTTGTTTGTGAGCTTTTCATGCAGCCTTGTCAGGATTCAGCTTCCCTCCCCTCTGTCTTCCTTCTGCCTTTCATTGTTCATCATCTTCATCCATATCCTTGCCCTTCTGCATACTATTGGCCCTGGTCTTTGTTAGGCCACAAAACCCTCACCGCCGCCGGCCTTACCTTACACCCTACCCCTGGTTGAACCTCTGACCTTTGTTGCAGTGGCACAATGAGTCCTGGAGCACAGTCCTGTCCACATAAACACTACTGTATGGCACCAATGGCAAGGTGACGTCTTGTACACCCCAACCCAGGTGCAGTACTGATCAGGCTTGCTAACACGGGGGGGTCAATTGGTCCAGCAGCACAGTGCTGTCCATGAAGACCAGCTTGGCACGGAGATGGAGGCAGGCAGCAGTCTGCCCCGGCAGAGTGGTGAATGGCACATCAGGAGCAGCGCAGCAGTGGCAGAAAGGTGTTGCATTCACCCCAAAGTCTCTGGAGAACTAAAGACCACCTTCTGCACGCAACTCATTAGCAGATACAAATTCCTGCTGGATTGAAAGGCCTGATAGAACGTCAGCGGCAGTTGTTTTTAATGAGCAGTCATGGCGTTTTCACCACCTGTCAGTGGGAAAAGCAACCCACCATGGCGGTGGGTTTCATATCTTTCAGCTCCCGCCAGATTTATCCACCAGAAACCCGCCATGGACTGGTTGAAAGAATTCTACCCATTGTCTTTGCCTTTGAACTTTGTTAATCCTGCGCACTTTCTGGACAAGAGTAAGAGCCACAAGTAAAGCTTTACTGGTCTCCAACATTGTAGCTTACAAATCGTGATTGCTGAGGTGCTGGTGAAAATATGCAAGACTGAGATCCTAGGTGACCAATATCATGACTCTGCCTCCCCGGTGAAGTGCTTGGCTTCTATTTTGTAGCGCCAAGGCTCAGATCAGCATCTGTGTGGAAAAGTGTGTGTGTTAACCCATTCAACATTACTTGGATTTGCAGCTAAGTTAGGGAAAAAGTTACCTGATTAATTATATTGATATTACAAAGTTCCAAATTAAAACCAGTTATAATAAGGTTTCAATTACCAAATTTGTATGTGAACTGCTGTCAGGATACACAATAAGTAACAAGATATCAATCACTGTGCACGAAGCCATGAACAGATGGTGGAGCAATCTTACACACAACTTCTCCCATTAAGTATGTTCAACTGTACATTCTTTTCTGGAGTTACCTTGGGTCCATTACCAGTCACACATCTGCACGTTATACAAAAAGGTACAGGATCCCATTACGGTTGTCAAGAATGTAATGTGTTTGCATCATTAAACAGCAGCGCAAAGTGAAAGTATTCACTTTCTTCTGCTGGCAGTTCAATAGATAGAGTACTTCAAGTAAAGCATATGTTTCTTTGGGGCCTCAGTTGGCTGTATGCAGGCTAACAGGGAGTGTTCAATTCCCATATCGGCTGAGGTTATTCATGAATGCCTGTCTTGGCTCTCATCTGAGGTTTGGTGATCCTCAGGTTAAATCACCACCAGTCAGCTCGCTTCCTCGAAAGGGGAAAGTAGCCTATGGTTATCTGGGACTTTACTTTTACTTTCCTGCTGTGTGTCACACTTGATTTGTTGCTGCTGGCTATCAGTAATTCATTTGACTGTATTTTGGAAAACAAATTATTTGCAGTATTTTAAAGAACGAGTAAAGAGAATGAATGGCATGGCAAAGACCAAGTTAAAGCCATCTTCAAATTCTTTTTCACCAAAACAATAAGCATGGCGATGAGTTCTAGCTATTCTGACAATTACATTTGGGAATTTATTTTGGCATTTTGACTCGGGTATTGATGAACTTGAATCTACAGAACAGAACTTTCCACAATCTGGCACCTAGTTGGCAGCTTCACCTTGAAATGTCACGAGTTTCTAGAAATGCAATCACCACATTATGATAAAACAGGAGATGCTCAACAGTATCATGCAAGGATGTCCAGCTATTTGGAGCGGAGAGCCTAACACCTGCTAAAGCAAAAGAGCGAGCCAAATTGATTATGAAGCTCTATGTAGAAAAATAGAATCATACATACAATGTGCGGCACCCACAAAAGTGAAACAACTATTCACAATGGCCTTCTGTTTCACGGAAATAATTTGCATTATGGCTTACATAACTTCTGAAATAGAACAGCTCGTCACATGTTAAACTTGCAGGATTACGCTTGTCTCACAGAATCAAAGCAAGTCAAGCAAGCCAGTGTTCCACCAAATTCTCTCAATAAAAAAATCCTTTTTTTCTCCAGAAATAATTAAATGAAATACGATTGGAGTGGGAATAATCATAAAAACCAAGTACATCCTTCGATTTAGAAGGCTCAAAACCATGCATGAAAAGTATTCCCATGCAGCATACTTTACAGTTGGATTTACAAAAAGATTTAATGTAATGTTGGTGCCAATGAGTTGGATACTTTTACGATGCAAATGCTGCTCCACTTTCCAGTTGAGGATTATTAGATTTTTTTCCCCTTCAATTCCTTTTCTCTGATCAAGTTTAATAAAACAACATTTAACATGCGTTGCAAATTAACAAGGATACATACATGTGAAAACAAGTAAATGCTCAAATTAAGTGTTAACTTGGATCTAACTTCCACTACATGTGCTGAACTGCACATACAAATAAAATGAATTGGCGTCACCATTTGTCAGGATGTTGCAGGCACTCCAAGCAGAGAAATAACAAACAGGTATTTGGCTGATCTGTCCATGTAAATCTGAATTAAGTTATTTTACATCATTTCCAATGCGTTTCCTAAATTTGATTGTGAATTTAAAAGCTTCTTGCAAATGGAGCTTAAGGAGATCTGCTTTGTAAGAAAACTACAGGATGTCCATTAGGGGATTGTATATATTAACACAATGCTGAGTTTAAGCTCCACCAGATGTCCATTACTCCAGACTGAAATGCAGGCTGGTTAAAATACTGCTGCACCTCATCGAATTAATCTTTAACCATTTTATCCCCCGGGGGTAGGGAATCAAAGAAAAATCATGTAAAAGCACACAAATAGGTTGAAGATAAAAAACCTACTTAATAACAGAACCTCAATTATCTGCAAGAATTCTTTGGCATATTGGAGTTTGGTTTTGCATTCATCAACTAAAAACCAATTGAGCACTTTTAATCAATTTTTTAGACTCAATAATCTTGATCCACCAGCTCTGGTAGCAGTTGCAAGATCAGCCAAATCCTTGTAGAATTCGCCCAGGTAAGGAAAGGTGGTTTGGGGTATCGGGTGCTTGTAATTGAGAATCAAAAGGGCAGAGGGCTAGCCTTGCTGCCTCACGGTGCCGAGGTCCCAGGTTCGACCCCGGCTCTGGGTTAGTCTGTGTGGAGTTTGCACATTCTCCCCCGTGTTTGTGTGGGTTTCACCCCCACAACCCAAAGATGTGCAGGCTAGGTAGATTGGCCACGCTAAATTGCCCCATAATTGGAAAAAAATGAATTGGGTACGCTAAATCTATTTTAAAAAAGTAATTGAGAATCATTGATTGGTTGCAGCACAGAAGCCATTCAGCCAATTGTGCCCATGGCAGTTCTCAGCAAGAGCAACTGAGCTAGTCCCATTCTCCTGCTCTTTCTCCATTGGCCTGCATACTCTTTCTCTGTAGATGATTATCCAATTCCCTTTTGAAAGCCTTGATCGAGTCTGCCTCACGACACTTTCAAGCAGCGTACTCCTGATCCTAACCACTTCCTGCATTTAATATAATCCATTCAAAATGTGACATTATCTGCACCAAGCTGACAATTTGATTCGATAGTTAAACAGAGAAATCACAAGTTAAATATTCAGAACTCTCAATTTCCTGGGACCCAAAACGAGAAAGAGAGGGTCTCACTTTTGACAGATAATTGAGTTTTCAACTGCGATTAAAATAAAATTAACCTCCCTCATCCATTTCTTTCTTAGATCAAAAGTTTAAATAACCACATTACTCATACATTTCAAAAAAATCATAAATTCAACATTAATTCAAGACAAATCCTTGCAGAGTAGCAGAATTATTGCCTGGTTTTATCCCATGACTTCATATAGATAAAAAAATATAATTAGATTAAGTACTTTATTTCTAACCTACAAAAAAAGGTTTGGATTCTTATGCTAGCTGCCATTAAGAAATTTCAAATGGAATTAGGCAATGAAATTGAGGTTTCCACTTAAGTCAGCACAAATTTGTATTGATCACGAGAGCATCACCTACAGAGTTGTAAAACATTTCAGTGGGATTCTAACCCCAGCTAGACAACAGTTTTAATATAAACATATCCAATCCACAATATGAGAGGCACCTCTTGTTCCCAAGGGTCCAACACACAGGTATGAAAGAGAAAAAAGGAATTCAAACAGCAAAATCAAAGGTGAAGAGACAATCGAAGAGTAGAGGAGAATTTGTGAGCCAAAAAGAAGATGCCCTCTCAATAAAGAAATAATTTATTTGCTTTTCAGTTAATTAAATAGGAGCAACATCATTTTTTAAAATAATTCATTCATGGGAAGTGAGCATCAATGGCAAGACCAGCATTTGATAAACTGCTTTAGAATGTTGCAGGCCAATAGGTGAAGGTACCCAACAATGCTACAAGTAGACTTTCACCAGCAACCTAAAGAAATGGAAATATAATTCAAAGTCAGGACGGTATGTGTCTTGGAGAACTTGCAGGTAGCGCTTCCATTCCTCGCCTTGCCATGCCACTTTCCAAAGTGCGTTTTGTAGATGCTGCCCACTGCACCCATAATGTGCTGGTTAGGAGCAGAGTGAATGGCACCTCATCCATCACTTTAAACAATCAAGCAGGTTGCTTTGTCCTGGATGGTGTCAAGCTAGTTAAATGTTTTTGGAGCTACATTATCCAGTCAAGTTGGTGTATTCCAGCATAAATCTGACTTGTGCATTGCAGAAGGTGGACAATTGTTTTTTTGGGGGGGGGGTTGGGGGGTCAGGAATTAATAATAATAATCTTCATTGTCACAAGTAGGTTTACATTAACACTGCAATGAAGTAACTGTGAAAATCCCCTAGTCTCCACATTCTGCTGCAGAATCAACGGGAGGCAGTGGTGTAGTAATGATTGTCAGTGGACTAGTAATCCAGGGTAATGCTCTGGGGACCAGGGTTCAAATCCCACAACTGCAGATGATGGAATTCAAATAAAATAATTTGGGATTCAAAGTCTAATGATGACCATGAAACCATTGTTTATTGTCATAAAAACTTATCTTGTTCACTAATGTCATTTAGGGAGGGAATTCCTTACCCGGTCTGGCCTATATGTGACTCCAGATCCACAGCAGTGTGGTTCATTCTTAAATGTCCTCCGAAATGGCTAGCAAGCCACTCAGTTGAAAGGCAATTAGGGAAGGTCAATAAATGCTGTCTCGCCAGCAAAGCCCATATATCCCATGAAAGAATAAAGAAACAATAAATATCGAGCCTGATATGTTCTTGCAGCCACTTATTTTGTGGAGAGTCCAGTTCGGCTACTGGTGGTCAATAGTGACTCGTAAGGTCACTTAAAGGCAGATTTAGTGATGGCGATGCAGTTGAACATCAAGAGTATGCCATTCGGTTTTCGCCTGTTGGATTACCTGCCACTTATCATCCCAAAACTGAATGTTCACGGTCTTGCTTCATGTGGACAAGGACTGCTTCATTATCCAAGAAGCTAAAAATAGCATTAAACACTGTGCAACCACCAGCAAACATCCCATTTCTGACCTTATGTCGGAGGGAGGGTCATTGATAAAGCAGCTGAAGATGGTTGAGCCTAGGTTCCTGCCCTGAGGAACTCTTGCAGCAATCTCCTTGGGTATGAAATGATTGGCCTCCAACAAACATGACCGTGTTTCTTTGTACAGCTGGAATAACAATGTGCATTTTTCTCCTCAATAATGAAAGGAACCGAGCAGAGTTAGAGGAGAAAAACAGAACGGGCAAAGTGGATGTCAGGGACTTCGAAAAGGAGAATTTAGGATTAAGACAACGACTGGCAGATAAGGATAGAGAGGTGGATGATGCCAATAGGGCACATCAGTCTTGTCTAGCCCATCTGGGCAGTTCCCAAGTTCAATATGAAAAAGCCTATCAAGATGTGCAGCGTGCAGTCTTGGTAAGAGAAGAGTCAGAAAAGCAGGTAGAGACACTGAAGAAGCAGTGTAGCGACCTAAAGGCAGCTTTAAGGGCACTCCATGCTGCCACCACTGAGCAAAGGCAAAGCACAGTGGACCACGCGTAATGTAGGAAGCAGATTGCGCAGCTGCAATCTCTACTTTCTGTGCAGAATGGCTTCCAAGAGACATTTGGGACACAGTTAGATGAAGAAAATGCCCCAGATTGGCAGGAATTAAGTGAAACCGCGCAGCGCTATGTTCAGTGAATGTGTGCCAGCAGCGCAACAGAAAAGGAAAGCGCCCCAACCCCCCACAGATCAGATAGCACCCGCACCAATGAACCCAGTCACCACCCAAAGAAAAGCAACCGCAGAAGGCGCACCCGAGGTCACATACACCACCCCCTTAACTGTAACACAACTAAGGGACACGTGTGAGAAAATCACCCCGTTCCTCCCCACTGCAGACCCCCACCAATTTTTCGCACAAGTGAAACAGCAGGCGACCATGTACGGCCTGGATGAGCAAGAGCAAGTGAAGCTCACAGTTTTGAGTTTAGACTCATCGGTAGTAGCAGCCCTCCCTGACCCACAGAACGTTGGAGGAGGCACCCTCGAAGAGATGCATACAGCCATTTTAGACGCGATAGGGTACAACAGAGGCGACCCAGTCGAAGGCCTAAATAAGTGTAGGCAGAAGAGGACCGAGCACCCCACAGCATTCGCAGGAAGGCTGAGGATTCATTTCACTGCTGTTTTTGGTGATTTAGACCGCGCACATTTAACCAGAGATAATATGGTTAAATGGACCCACACAATCATTTCCCACGCCACCGATGCAGGACAGAATGTCTGCTCCAATTATTTTTTTTTTTTTTTTTTTTTTTTTTTTTTTTATAAATTTAGATTACCCAATTATTTTTTCCAATTAAGGGGCAATTTAGCGTGGCCAATCCACCTACTCTGCACATTTTTGGGTTGTGGGGGCGAAACCCACGCAGACACAGGGAGAATGTGCAAACTCCACACGGCAGTGACCCAGAGCCGGGATCGAACCTGGGACCTCAGCGCCGTGAGGCGGTTGTGCTAACCACTAGGCCACCGTGCTGCCCCGTCTGCTCCAATTATGACCACTCAGAAGAGGCCCATAATGAAAAATGGGTATTGAAAAGATTGTACTGCGCTTGGGAGCAATCTGTCCACGGCAAGGTAACAGTAAAGAACCCCGAAGCTCAGGCTGCAGCAGATATTCAGGCAGTGAGAGCACACCAAAACCCCGCATGGGTAAATGAGGGAAAGAACAGCCCCCCACAGAAGTCACAAGAATGTTATAACAGTTAGGGCATTTTGCTAGGGAATGCAACGGCCCGCAGAAATCTCAGAGAGGCCAGCAGACAGGCACTCTGACCAGGAACAAAGCTAAGCCTACCCACAGTATAGGGACGCAGTCAGGACAGACCAATGTGGACGGAACAGACTGACGGTGTTCGGCCTCCCCCACTTGGGTATGTGACACCCTCTGGAACACATCCGGAAGACTGAGGGTCACGGCGAAAATTCGGCGAAAGCCCATAGAATTACTCTGGGACACAGGAGGGTCCCGCACAACCATTAATTCCTCCACTACACCACAGGCAGACACGTGGCCCACTACAGCCACAATTACACTCAGCGGATTTACAAGTCACTCACAGCAGGAACACATTACAGCCCCTGTACCCATCCAACTAGGAAATATCTCCACCAGACACCCCGTTGTTTTTGTTAATCTGCCCCGCACAGCAGAACACATACTGGGCATTGAATTTATGAATGCCCACAGCCTGTCGTTCGATCCAGTAAATCAGTGTGTCTGGCGAATGGCGAAATCTGACAGAGCACCCGCAACGCTCACAGTAGGAGAGTATGCGAACAGGATTAGCGCAGTAGGCGACTATTGTTTTGACCCGACCACACTTAGCACGGACAAACAGGTTAGGGCAGTATTGAACAGACACAGGACAGCATTTGCCAGTCACCGGCACGACTGCGGCAGAATGACTGGACAAGTTCAAATTACAGGACCTGACCCGAGACCACAGAGACAGTACAGATTTCCCCTAGAAGCAGAGGGATAGATTGGAAAGGTTATAGAGACCTTATTAGAGCAGGGTGTACTTAGGACAGTAGCCTCGACTAATAATGCCCCTATTTGGCCAGTGAGGAAGCCCGACGGATCATGGCGTCTGACCATTGATTATCGGGAACTCAACAAAGTTACCCCAGCAGTAGCAACAAGTCCCGAGACCATGCTCAAGCAGGGACACCACTCCAAATATTTCACAGTATTGGACATTAGCAACGGCTTTTGGTCAATCCCATTGGCAAAGGCGTGCCAGTACAAATTTGCCTTCACATTCAAAGGACAGCAGTACACATGGACATGCCTCCCCCAAGGATTCCACAATTCCCCCTCCATTTTCCACCGACAACTGGCAAATGGACTAGCAAAATTTTCCGGACCCGAATGTCTGGTATAGTATGTGGACGACCTATTACTGCAGACAGACACCAAGGCAGAGCACATCACGCTTCTGTCTGAACTCCTGGAACTTCTGACCACAATTGGATGTAAAGTTAACCCCAGAAAGGCCCAACTATTGGAAAATAAAGTGATGTATTTGGGTACAGTCATCACGCACGGCAAACGCGAGATCGAGTTCAAAAGAATTGACTCGATCGTCAAATTGCCCCTTCCCCAAAATGTTTCAGCCCTCCGGTCGTTTTTAGGACTGGTTGGGTATTGTCGGAACCATATTGATGGTTTTGCGACCAAGGCAGCCCCACTATCAGACCTCCTTAAGAAAAGTGCCCCTTGGGAATGGCTTCCGCAGCATTCAGAGGCTGTGAAAGAGTTAAAGAAAGCCCTTAGCGCAGCACCCGCGCTACACGTTCCAGACCCACTCTTCCCCCTATGCAACTGAGGTAGCTAGCACAGATCTGACCCTCTCGGCCGTGCTCCTTCAGGAACGGCACGAGCAGCTACGGCCAGTGGCTTATGCCTCACGACTGTTAGACCCCGTGGAGCAAGGTTTCTCAGCCTGCGAAAGGCACCTGCTCGCGGTATTCTGGGCAGTACAATACTTTTCTTACATTACCGGACTCAACCCCATCACCATTTTGACCGAACACACCCCCACACAGTTACTTTTAGACGGACGACTGAAGGACGGTTCAGTAAGCCAGATAAGAGCAGCTAGATGAACACTTCTGTTACAAGGACGGGACATAACAGTTAAACGGACCAGGACGCACACATTTTTAGCAGACAACCTCCAATACCCAGGACAACCCCATGAATGCGAAATAGTAGCACCCCTACACAACACACGACCCTTCATTGCTAAAATGCCCCCCAGGAAGATAGGGAATTCAAGCCAGAGCCCCCAGCACACAGACACGTGTGCCCCCTTGAAAATCTATGTGGACGGTTCATCCAGTTTTAGATGGCGAACACATTACAGGATGCGGTATTTATGTAGAAGATGCGCAGGGACGCGCACTAGAGATATCATTAAAGTTACCCGGTCACTTAGGCGCGCAGGCAGCAGAGCTCGCGGCCATAGCATACATAGTGGACCACCCAGGTTCGTTCCCCAGCCCAGCAGACATATATTCGGACAGTCTATATGTCTGTAACAGCCTCACAGATTTTCTACCCCTGTGGAGGACAAGAGGTTTTGTCTCCGCGGACGGGAAGCCCCTTCCATCAGCCCCATTACTCCGCCATATCCTCGAGAAGGCAAAGGATAGGACGTATGGCATTATCAAGGTTAGAAGCCACCGTCGATCATCCCCCCCCTGGTAATGTGAAAGCCGACGCACTGGCTAAAGCAGGTTCCAGGCGAGGTCATTTTTGGACACCCCAGCTAGCGCCCCTGTGAGTTCAGTTCAGGTCTCACAGACAGACATAGAGGATTTAGTACAGGCACAGAAGCAGGACGAAATTCTCCGGGAGATTTTAAAAGGAAACTTTGTGGCCCAGTACGACAAATTCAAACACGCTTTGACCACACATGAGGGTGTGATTATCAAAGACCAGTTGTATGTGGTTCCTGAGAACGACAGGAATCAAATGATTGCCTTATTCCATGACGGTCATGGACACCAAGGGATCGACCCTACCACCGCCCACCTTAGACAACTCTGTTGGTGGCCCAATTTAAGAGACGATGTAACGCACTACATCGAAAACTGTTAGATTTGTGCACAAAATAATCCGGAGAGGTATTCAAAGAAGGCACAACTCAATGGCCCGTTAACGGCCCCTGGACTAACCTCCAGATCGATTTTATAGGTCCATTGCCCCCTTGCAGGAATGGCTATAAATATGTTCTGGTGGTCATAGACACGTTTACGAAATGGGTAGAGGCATTCCCATCTCGTACAAACACTGCAAAGACAGCCGCAAAGATCCTGACCCACCATATTTTTACGAGATGGGGACTCCCCAGAAGTATCAAATCAGATCAGGGATCTCATTTTACAGGACGGGTCATGAAGAACGTCCTGACCATATTCAGCATCATACAAAAATTTCACATTGCGTATCGCCCCCAGTCAAATGGGATAGTGGACTCTAAAATCGACCCTTAGAAAGATGGTACAGGAGAACAATTCAACTTGGGATTCAGTGCTCCCATTCGCCCTTATGTTTATACGAAATACTGTATCAGCATCAACAGGTTTCACCCCACACACACTCATGACCGGACGCCCTATGAAAGGTTCAGAATTCCTTATAGGACTCGACATGACCAGCCCAGAAGTGACGGCCCTCACACACGAGACAGCAGTAAAACAATTAGTTGAGACTGTAAGGGCGGCTCAGCTAGCAGCCGCAGTAAAATTGGGTAAAAGGCGGAAACAGAGCAGGGCCTGTTTCAACAAAAATGTCTATCCCACAGAATTTAAGGCTGGGCAACAAGTAATGTTATCTGTGTATAACCCCAGCACGTTTTTGGCTCCAAAATTTTCCGGTCCGTATTCAATTTCGGACAAAATCAGCCTGTCAGTATATAGGATAAAGTACCCAAACGGTAGGACTGCGTGGTTCCATATTAACCAGTTAAAGGCCTATGGAACACAGTCAAACCACTCACACCATGTCCTGCTAGACGCAGCAGTACACCTCGACCCGGCCACAAGAGACACATTTCCACCCTCCCCCTCACAGACCAGTTCCTCATCGGACTCGACCTCGCCTCCGCCCATTGACATCAGACCACGCCCCGAAACGCCCACAAGCTGCAACAGCAGAGACAGCGACTGTGACTTGGACGACAGCCAGAGCACGCCTCTCTACTGCCCCGATTCCACAGACACCACACACATCAACTACGACACCGACAACAGTGATTTAGAGATCACTTATATTAAAAATCCAGACCCACACCCAAACCCACCGCCCAACTATGACGACCCAGACAACGTTCATTCAAATTTAGACCCCACGATTTGGCACAGGGACAATTCATGGCGACTTGTCCACAATGACGAGAGTGACCCCGGTCACACAATGCTAAAATTGCATGCTTGATCCATACAAGGGTATGGGATCTGGGAGAAGAGGATGACTCGGAGTCTGACTCCCGACACGGCAACCCCTTTGCGACCCTGTTCACAGAGAATGAAGAGAAGTGAGGTGTCCAGATGATGTAAAAAGAGGAACCGCTTGAGAGATAAACGGTGTCCTTTCCGATGGAACCTGCACGCATGTTTAAACTTTTGTTTGTATGTTAAGTGTTTGATATGGAGATTGGCCACTCGCTTTTAGGCGAAAAACTTGTGACCACCTCACATGCACGTTACGTTTGTCCGCAGAAATTTCTGAGAACTTGACTCAGCTGCAATGTCTGGAGCCCAACTTAAGACTTCACCCTTACCCAACTAGGAGCATCTTGGCTCCCCCTTTTTTAGGTGCCCCTCTATTCTGGGAATAGAGGCTGCAAATCCACGATGAACACATTCATGCCCGTTCGTTCCAGGTCGCTCAGGCAGTGGAGAAACGGCATTGAAGACCCGCCCTGTCTGAGGACCCCCCCCCCCTCTGGTCAGCTAAGCTCGGGTACAGCACAGCACGCCCTACCCGGGGATCCCACTCAAATCTTACCCGTCGCGGCCCATACGCAACTCATTCGACTTTTCTCATTTCTAAAGTTTGGTTTTATTTTGTTTAAGGTAGCCCTTCGGCTGCCATTCCATATGCTATTTACATCCAGGAACATTCGGATGGTAAATCACAAAGCCTGCGAGACGGCTCGCAGTGGCAAAGTTGTTAGGTGTATGTCTGGTCCTAAATTCGCTTTAGAAAAACAAAATGAGGGGAGTCACAGGGTGTGACTTAGCCATTCATTTAAGGGACAATTGGAATGAGAGGACACTAACATTACAGGTATTAAACGCTTTATTGACAGATACTGTGCTTGATCCCATAGCTTTCGAACGTTCGAAGGAAGGATCAGAGCAAGATCAGCAATACAGAAGGCCTGAAGGAAGAAAAGAACGAAGACCGAGATGCTTTTAGTTACCGTTTTTGTATTTTTGCACGCGGACGCAAACCCTTTTTCCCCTATGACCCCCGCCGTTAATGTTTCCCACACACCGACTTCTCAAAGCCCAGTAATGAACAGCAATGACCAGACCTGGTGCACAAAATTCATGAACTGGTACTCCCTTTCATACGTCATTGAATCACTTTTGGCGATTGCAGTTCTCTGCACCATAGTGCAGACACTTCGGTTAAGAAAACGGAGGAGAGCCTCCCGCTCTTGCACCTCAACCATTTAGTGTACAATCCCCTATTTTCCGATTCCACCAATCCCCCAACCTCTTGATGTGTCATAAAGGATTTAATTTGATTTGAGGTTGTAAATAAAGATTTTTCTGATGTTTGTAATGTTCTGAGCTCGACTGCCGAGTCAGAAATGGAATGTATTGATAATGTTTAAGGATAGGAAGTTAGAATGTTTAAATGTGTTCGGGAGTGTAGTTTACAAAGGATAGTTAGAGGTTCCCTAGTAATGCAAGTCCCCTTTGACATAGCGCCAACCAGAGACTGTTAGTTAAAAATTTTTGCCATAGTTGAGGAAAGTATAGAGACCATGGGACTCACTGAGATCAGGGAACCCAAAGACACCGATGTTGGGTGATCCTTCATGATTTCTCATGAGGATCACAAGGAGGGAGTGTAGCCACCTGGGGTGGCCACTGCCCAAACACAAAATGGAAGATTGCAAGGAATGCAGGGAAAATGGACATGTTGTAAAAAGCAAGCAGCTTGCAAAGCACTTGTATATTTGGACTGCAGCACTTGGACTATTTGGAAACCAGACAACGCTATGAAAAGAAACAGTTAGCATAGTAATGAGGCGATACTGGGCGATCCCCAGGCACAAAAGACACAACTTAACACTAATCGATACATTGAATGGAAGGCCAGACTTTTCTGCGCCAAAGAAGCCCAAAACAATAAGTCCCAAGAACCGCCCCAGTGATCGAGCAACTGCCCCGCTATTGGGGAATTCAAATCAATCGATTGGGAAGAGACCCAATCGATTACAAGAGTATAGAGGGTCCTCCCAGGTGGGCACAAGACCCTGAGAGGAGTATAAAACAAAGACCCCGACCCCAGTTCGCGCTCTCTGTCAGCCTCTCCTTGACCAGCTAGCCCTCCCAGCAGAACACCGTTGCAGCAGAAGAACCTTGTGCAGGAGAGGTCTGGGCAGAAGGCGCCAGCAAGTAAGTCACAACGCACGCTACAGGAATAGACACTCCTGACCCCTTTAGACCATAACCACTGGAAGCCTGCGGACCCTGGACAAAGCTAGAAGCCATTGTTCCCTGATCTGGCAGTCCCCTTATCCAGATAAGTATTTGGCCTAGTAGTGGTAGGATTAGTCTAGTCTTATAGTTTATATGCATGATTAGTAGATTACTGTAACATAATAAACGTGTCTTGTTTGAACTTACTAATTGGTGTATGGTTTTATTGCTTTGAACTTGACCTTGAAACTTGTGGCGGTATCTTAACGATACCTGGCGACTCCAAAGCTAACAAACGAAACAGAGCCAAATTGAGTGTTAAGCACACTCACCCAGAACGAGCAACAGACCTTATGTCGGAGGGAGGGTCATTGATAAAGCAGCTGAAGATGGTTGAGCCTAGGTTCCTGCCCTGAGGACTCTTGCAGCAACCACCTTGGGTATGAAATGATTGGCCTCCAACAAACATGACCATGTTTCTTTGTACAGCTGGAATAACAATGTGCATTTTCTCCTCCATAATGAAAGGAATTTAAACTTGCTTTGGATACAGCACAGTGAAAGTTCACTAGATGAGAGGGCTGTCCTGTGTTGAGGCTCAGTAAATTGGGTCCATTTTCTCTGGAGTTCAGAAGAATGAGCGGTGATCTCATCGACATACTTAAAATGAATATTCGGCAGCGTATGAGACCTTTCTTCCCGTGGTTGGGAAATCTAGAACATGGCTGTCAAAGGCAGCCATTCTCACTTCACCTCTGAGATACAGCTCTTTTGTCAATGTTTGGACCAAGGCTGGAGTAGGATCTGGAGCAGAGTTGCCCTGGCAGAAACTAAATTGAGCAGTGAGCGAGTTTCACTTGATAACAGTGGCAATGAGAACTTTCATGACAGCAGACTGATGGGGTGATAACTGACCTGATTGGATTTGCCCCATTTGTTGTGGTCAAGACCCACCTGGACAATTTTCACTTTGTTAGATAGATGCCAGTGGGGATTTATCAGGGCCAATAGGCTTTTCTGAATCCACTGCATTCAGCGATTTCATATCATCTAGAGTGAATCATATTAGCTGCAGACTTTCTCCCACAATGCTGCAAACCCCAAGAGCAGACAGAAATTAATCATCTACTGAACCTTTCTGGCTAAAGATGTTTGTAAACACTTCAGTTTTTTATTTTGCCTTCATGTGTTGGGTTCCGCCATCACTGGAGCTCTGGGTGTTTGAGGAGCAGTCTCCTTCCATTAGATGCTTAGTTCTCCAACACCATTCAATCTAAATTTTGGTTGTTAGATTGCTCAGCTGTTTATAGCATGCATGTAGTGCGACCTTGTAAGCTCACCAGGGTGGCATCTCATTTCACAGTCTATCCATTTTTATCATGGCTTTTCTTTGGGGTTTGATAGTTGACTAGCTTGCTAGGCCATTTTAGAGGGCAGTCAACAGTCATCTACATGTGGTCTGGAGTCATATAAAAGGCACAAGTAAGGACAGCCTACTGGCTTCACAGCATGGACATTAAAGTGGATCAGATATTTTTTTTCAACAATCAGATAGTATCAGTAATGGTGACCATGAAGCTAACTTTTGAATCCCAGATTAATTTAATTGAAATTCCTCAGTTGCCACTGTGATATATGAATTCCTATCTTCAGGGACTCCCCGTGGCGGCCATGGAGCGCACACAGGGCAGCTCCGCCTCAAAGGCAGATAATTCAACTCTTTTTACCTGAAAACAGGAGAATTTTGATGGAAAAGTGTAGTTGAAGGTGTGCAGGAGAAGTCCCCCTCCGGGAGCGGCATGTCTGCTGGTGCGTTATGGTAACATAGTGGTTAGCACTGTTGCTTCATAGCACCCGGGACCCAGCTTGGGTCACTGTCTGTGCGGATTCTGCGTGCTCTCCCCGTGTCTGCATAGGTTTCCTCTGCGTGCTCCGGTTCTCTTCTCCTCCCCCCCCCCCCCCCCCCCCCCCCCCCCAAAGTCCTGGAAGATGTGCTTGTTAGGTGAATTGGACATTTTGAATTCTTCCTCAGTGTACCCGAACAGGCACTGGAGCGCGGTGGCAGGTTGGGCAGGGTGGTTGGGCAGCTACCGATGGCGAGGGGGGGTGCAGTATGAATATGGAGAGAAGGCGAGCCGCATGTTAGCCCATCAGCTACAGAGGCAGGCCGCGTCTAGGAAGTACGGATAGGGAAGGGGAAGATAGTGTCAGAAGCTAAACAAGGCGTTCAGGGAATATTATGAGGAATTGTACAGGGCAGATCCGATGGTGAGGAGAGGGATATGGGTGGTTCACAGACAAGCTGGAATTTCCACGATTGGATGAGGAGACGAGGCAAGTTGGGGAAGGCCCCAAGGCCGGATGGTTACCTGGAAGAATTTTATAAGGAGTTTGGGGCGGAACTGGCACCACACCTACTGGGGGCATTTAGCAAGGCGATGGAGAAGGGGAGCTGCTGGAGACAATGACACAGGTGACAATTACATTAATACCAAAGAAAGGGAAAGAACGTTTGCATGTGGGCCGTAGAGGTCCATATTGCTGTTAAATACGGACGTGCAAGTGCTGGCTAAGTTAGTGGCGGGGAGTATGGAAGGATGCGTTCCGGGGTGGTTGCAAAAAACCAAATGGGTTTCATAAAGGGCTGGCAACTCTTGAGTATGGGTGGCACGGAAACACAGTGGTTAGCACTGATGCTCACAGGGTCCCAGGTTCGATTCCCGGCTTGGGTCATTGTGCGGAGTCAGCATGTTCCCCACGACTGCGTGGGTTTCCTCCGGGTTCTCCGGTTTCCTCGCACAAGTCCCGAAAGACGTGCTGTTCAATAATGTGGCCGTTCTGAATTCTCCCTCACTGCACCCAAACAGGCGCCGAATTGTGGCGACTAGGGGATTTTCACAGTAACTTCATTGCAGTGTTAATGTAAGCCTACTTTTGACACTAATGAAGAGTATTATTATTAATAAGGTGATTACTGAATGTGATCATGACCCCATCGAGAAGACAGGTACCGGAGGTGGTGATGCCTGCAGACGCGGAGAAGGCATTTGATTGGATGGTGTGGGGCTACCTGTTCGAGGACCTGGGAAGGTTTGGGTATGGGCCAAAGTTTGTGGCATGGCAGCATCGATTGTACGTGGCCACGTTGATTGTACATGGCCCCAGTGGCGGGCGTACTGACCAATGAGATGAGCTCACAAAGTTTTGGGTTGCATAGGGGAACAAGGCAGGGGTATCCGCTGTTGCTGCTACTGTTTGCGCTGGTGATTGAGCCCTTGCCGATGGCCCTTCGGGGGTCAGCAGAGTGGCAGGGGGAGAAGGGAGCACCAGCTGTCGCTGTACGTGGTCGATATGTGTCATACCCGCTGGAGAGTATGGGGAGGATTCTGAGCCTATTAGAGAGCTATTAGGGGCATTCTCGCATTATAAACTGAACGTAGGGAAAAGTGAGGTGTCCCCGATGAATGAGTTGGGTCAGAGAGTTAATTTAGGGGAGTTGCCATTTAGGGTAGCCAAGGATAGGTTTAGGTATTCAAGGACCCAGGTGACGGGAGAGTGGGCAACATTGCATAAGTGGGACTTAACAAAGTTGGTGGAGGAGATAAAGAAGGACTTTAGGAGGTGAGATACACTGCACCTGACACTGGCGTGGAGGGTTCAAGTGGTGAAAATAAATGCTCCGCCAAGGTTCCTATTTATATTCCAGACCCTCCCGATTTTTATTCCAAAGGCCTATTTTCGGAAGTTGGATACAGTCATTTCAGTGTTTCTATGGGCGGGTAAGGTGGCAAGGTTGAAGAGGTCCCTTTTGCAGAGGCAGAAAGGGGGGTTGGTGTTACCAAACCTGCTGCACTACTATTGGGCAGCGAATGTGGAGGCAGTGGTGGGAAGGAGAGGGGTTAGAATGTGTTAGGATGGAGGAGGAGTCCTGTAGGAGGTGCAGCCTGAGGGCCATGGTGACGTCGGCCTTCTGCTGGCACCGAGGGGTATACGGGGAGGCCGGTTGTACAGTTTACAATAAAGGTGTGGAACCCAGCTGAGGAGATATTTTAGAATGAAGGGGATGTCAGTGTTAATATCATTGTGTGAGAACCACGGATTTAAGCTGGGGGAGACGGATGGTACACACAGGAGGTGGAGAGAGGTGGGGCTGCTGAGGGCGAGGGATTTGTATCTGGAAGAGAGGTTCACAAGCCTAGAGGAGCCTAGGGAGAGGAAATTGAATTCAGGTATTTACATGTGAGGGACTTTGCACAGAAGGTGTGGAAAGGTTTTTTTCAGGCTGCCGAAATATGCCCTTTTGGAAGGGTTGCTGCATCTGGATGTGGAAGGAGAGGGAGGGTAGGATTGGGGACATATATGGGTGGCTGGGATGACAAGGGGGGGTACGCAAGCGGTAGCACAGTGGTTAGCACAGTTTCTTTACAGCGTTAGAGTCCCAGATTCGATTCCCCGCCGGGTCACTGTCTGTGCGGAGTCTGCACGTTCTCCCAGTGCCTGCATGGGTTTCCTCCGGGTGCTCCCCGGAAAGCGGTATTGTTAGGTGAATTGTAGATTCTGAATTCTCCCTATGAAATGAAAATAGAATTCTCTTTCTTCTCCCCAGTACACAACGTGTACACCAGAATTGACTTCTTTGTGGTGGGGAAAACGGTGCTTCCAGAGATAGACAAGGTGGAATACTCCGCAATTGTGATATCAGACCACGCTCCACACTACATGGATGTGCGGCTAGAGACGGGAAGGGCCCAGCGCCCCAAATGGAGGTTGGACGGTGCCTTACTAGCTGACAAGGCCTTCAGCGAAAGGATAGCGCAGGCCATAGCGGAGTACACTGAGATCAACCAAAACGGGGAGGTCTCACCCTCCACGTTCTGGGAAGCGCTTAAGGCCGTACTAAGAGGGGAAATCATAGCCTACAAAGCGCAAAGAGATAGGGAGGAAAGGGTGGCTAGGCAGAAGCTGGTCGACTCCATACTGGAGGTAGACCATAAATACTCCGAGGCCCCGACTGTAGAACTCCTGGCGGAGAGAAAAGAATTACAAAGGAACTTTGACCTGCTCTCCACCAGGAAAGCAGTACACCAACTCCGCCAGGCACGCGGGGCCCTATACGAACACGGAGACAAAGCCAGCCGCCTGTTGGCCCACCAGCTGAGAAAGCAGGCAGCCAGCAGAGAAATTGCGCAAATCAGAGATACCAGAGGCACGTTGGAAACAGAACCAGAGAGGATTAACAAAACCTTCAAGGCCTTCTACCAAGAGCTGTACACCTCAGAGCCCCCAACGGGGAAGGCTGGGATGAACCGGTTTCTTGACGGACTGAACATACCAGTTGTGGGAGAGGGCAGAAAACGGGATCTGGAAGCACCACTAGCACTGGGAGAGATCATGGAGAGCATTAGCTCCATGCAGGCGGGGAAGGCGCCGGGACCGGACGGATTCCCGGCGGACTTCTACAAAAAATTTGCGACAGCGCTGGCCCCACACCTGCGGGAGATGTTCACAGACTCGCTAGCTAGGGGCACGTTGCCACCCACGTTAGCACAGGCCTCAATCTCGCTGATACCTAAGAAAGACAAAGACCCAACGGAATGTGGGTCATACAGACCCATATCTCTGCTGAATGCAGACGCCAAAATACTGGCCAAAATCCTAGCCAAAAGGCTAGAAGACTGTGTACCTGAGGTGGTCACAGAGGACCAGACGGGCTTTGTCAAAGGTAGACAGCTGACCGCGAACATCAGGCGCCTGCTGAACGTGATAATGACCCCCTCCGGGGAGAGAACACAAGAGGTGATCGTCTCCCTGGACGCAGAAAAGGCCTTCGACAGAGTCGAGTGGAATTACCTCATAGAGATACTGGAGCGGTTCGGGCTTGGAACAGGGTTCACCGCTTGGGTAAAGCTCCTGTACAACGCTCCCATGCAGTGCGCGAGTGTACAGACCAACAATACCAACTCCCAATACTTCCAGCTGCACAGGGGCACCAGACAAGGATGCCCACTGTCCCCGCTGCTGTTCGCACTAGCAATTGAACCGCTAGCAATCGCGCTCAGGGCAGCAAAAAATTGGAGGGGGATCCGAAGGGGAGGTAGAGAGCACAGAGTCTCACTCTATGCGGATGATCTGCTCCTCTATATCTCGGACCCACAAAGCAGCATGGACGGAATCATCGCGCTCCTGAAAGAGTTTGGAGCCTTCTCGGGCTACAAACTCAACATGAGCAAAAGTGAGATCTTCCCATTACACCCGCAAGGGGGGGGGGGGGCAGCACTAAAGGGGCTGCCGTTCAAACAAGCCCGACATAAATTCCGCTACCTGGGGATCCAAATAGCCCATGACTGGAAAGGGATCCACAAATGGAACCTCACCAGCCTGACGGAGGAAGTTAAAAAGGACCTGCAAAGATGGAACACACTCCCGCTCTCCCTCGCGGGGAGAGTTCAGACGATCAAAATGAACGTACTGCCCAGGTTCCTCTTCCTGTTTAGATCCATTCCGATCTACATCCCCAAGGCCTTTTTCAAAGCGCTGGACAAACTCATCATGGCGTTCGTATGGGGGGGTAAAAATGCTAGGATCCCAAAGAAGGTCTTACAAAAAACAAAAACCAGGGGAGGGTGAGCCCTCCCGAATCTACAATTCTACCACTGGGCAGCAACAGCCGAGCGAGTAAGGGGATGGATCCAGGAGCCAGAAGCTGAGTGGGTGCGTGCGGAGGAGGCCTCCTGCATGGGAACCTCCCTCCGGGCCCTCGCCACGGCAGCACTCCCATCCCCACCCAAAAAACACTCCAGCAGCCCAGTGGTGACAGCCACCCTCCAATCCTGGAACCAACTGCGGCAGCAACTTGGCCTGACCAAAATGTCGAACAGGGCTCCCATCTGCAACAACCATAGGTTCAAACCAGCACTGACCGACGCCACCTTCAAAAGGTGGAGGCAGGACGGGGGGACACTGACAGTCAGGGACCTATACACGGACGACAGGATCGCAACACTGGACGAACTGACAGAGAAATTTCAGCTAGCTGGGGGGAACGAGCTACGGTACCTGCAGCTCAAAAACTTCCTACGAAAGGAGACAAGGACGTACCCACAACTGCCACGACAGACACCACTGGAAGACCTACTGGACGCAAGTATCCTAGAGAAAGGGAACTGTAGTGACATGTATGACCGACTGGTAGATAGGGACGACACCGTACTGGACGCAACAAGGAGGAAATGGGAGGACGACCTGGGGATGGAGATAGGGTGGGGACTCTGGAGCGAAGCACTGCATAGGGTCAACTCCACCTCCACGTGCGCAAGGCTCAGCCTGACGCAACTAAAAGTGGTACATAGAGCCCACTTAACAAGAACCCGTATGAGTAGGTTCTTCCCGGAGGTGGAAGACAGATGTGAACGGTGCCAAAGAGGCCCGGCCAACCACGCCCACATGTTCTGGTCTTGCCCCAGACTCGTGGAGTACTGGACAGCCTTCTTCGAGGTTATGTCCAAAGTGGTGGGAGTGAGGGTGGAGCCATGCCCGATAGTGGCGGTCTTCGGGGTTTCAGAACAGCCAGATCTATTCCTGGGGAGGAGGGCGGACGCCCTTGCCTTTGCCTCCCTGATCGCCCGCCGTAGAATCCTGTTTGGCTGGCGGTCAGCAGCACCGCCCAGAGCTGCGGACTGGCTGTCCGACCTCTCGGAATCTCTCCAAATGGAGAAAATCAAATTTGCCATCCGAGGGTCGGACGACGGCTTCCACAGAACGTGGGAGCCATTCATGCAACTGTTCCGGGACCTATTTGTGGCCAATGTACAAGAGGAAGAATAGTCGGGGGAAGGTAGCGGGAGGGGCTACAGGTTCGGTACGGGGGTTCGATGGCTAGCTAAGGCCCAAAACCAAACTAAATAAACATGTTGGGGGGGGGGGGGGGGGTGGGCGCAGTTACTACTACGAAGATGCTTACCTGTAAATATGTATGTTAATTTTTGCGTGTTTGTTTGTTGTTTTTTTTTTTTTTTTTTTTTTTTTTTTTTTGTTCTTTTTCTCTCCTAACAATTTGTAATTTGTTCAATATAAAATATGAAAACTGAATAAAAACATTTATAAAAAAAAATGAAATGAAAATTGCTTATTGTCACAAGTAGGCTTCAAATGAAGTTACTGTGAAAATCCCCTACTCGACACATTCCGGCGCCTGTTCGGGGAGGCTGGTACGGGAATTGAACCGTGCTGCTGGCCTGCCTTGGTCTGCTTTAAAAGCCATCGATTTAGCCCAGTGTGCTAAACCAGCCACTTGTGTACCTGAACAGGCGCCGGAGTGTGGCGACTCAGAAAAAAGAGAGATAGATTGGGGAGTGTGGATGGAGACACTGCATAGGGTGAATTCAACCTCCTTATGTGCGAGGTTGAGTTTGATACAGTACTGTTTAAGCTGGTACACAGGGAGCCCATGACACGGATGAGTATGAGGGGGTTCTTCCAGGTGGTGGCAGTCAAGTGTGAAAAGAAGTGTGGGCGAGGACCAGCGAATCATGTGCATACCTTCTGGGGCTGTGAGAAGCTAGAGAGATACTGGGCAGGAGTGTTCTGGGCGCTAGCAGAAACTGTGGGGGTGGAGGTCGGACTGGACCCGATGGTGACGATTTCTGGAATATCAGAAAAGCTGCAGTAGATGGAGGGGAGGAAGGCCGATGTTGTGGCCTTCGTCTCTCTGGTTGCTTGCCGAAGAATTTTATTTGAATGGTGGACGAATATGCCACTGTGGGGTAGCTGCCTGGCTAGGGGATCGATACGACTTCCTAAAATTGGGAGTTGGGGAGTGTGTTCCCCGGATTATCTATGTTTTCGAATAAGTTTGGAATAAAATACATTTTTAAAAACTGAATTCCTAACTCCAGATCACTGGTCCAGACTACTAGCCCAGTAACATCACGACTAATGTTACTGTACCACCATAGCCTTCAAATGAAAACCAACTTTAAATAATGATTTCTCATTAGATATACAAACAGAGCATACAAATTGGTCAAAGCATATCCCAAGAGGAATTTATAACAAAAACAATTTGAAAGACATTTTAATCAGACCATGGTGGGCAAATCAGTAAGTCATTGAAGGTGATTGTCATAAACTGGCAGTGCTTGGATACAAGAGGATGGAATTAAAAAATGGATTCCTCTGGTGCACACATATCTCGTACCGCTATCCCCAAAGCATGTTCCAAGACAAAAGTCAAGAAAAGGTGATCTACTAGTCAATAGTTGCCAATGTGCCTTGAACTAGTTCCAGGGCCTGCAAGTGTGATCAACGGCAACCTCTTTCCTTCCAAAGGTAAGGTCACCTGACAACTTTCTCAGTGCCTCCTTTTCATGCAGAAAAGATTGGGAACTCACTGAATGAGGATCTTAAAGCACAAATCCATATTTTACCTTTCTCTGGCATGGCACCATGCACTGGCTTTCCAATGCTCTGCAGTTCTTCACTATCCTCCATTAAACATTGTATGCTATGGTCAAAGATTCTGTATGTTTTAACTGTATCACACTTACATGTAAATTGATCCATGGGAGCCATTAGGATAGAACAGGTAGCAAGATGGCACTGAATGAATACCGAATTTCTCCATTAACTTCTTGTCAGAATCCAGTGCTCGTTTTACAATAATATTTTCATACTGCATCAAATCAAGTATCACCTGTTAGAAAACAATGAAAACTTAATATCGTGAGTATTTGAAATATATAAATGTCCTAATAAGCACTCCATCAACCTTCCATTTTTTGTTTGGCAGTGAATATTGGTACAGGCTGTTCAGATCGATTGCCAAAATAAACAGAGCTTGGGTTTAACATATCATCCAAAGAACTGAGCCTCTGGCGTACAGGGCGTAGAACAGTACTGTCAGGTCTCCACCGATTTATGTGCCCCTAATATAGGGCTTGAATTCAGCCTTCTACCAAACTGACTTCAATTCACATCAATTACAATTTAACTGCTGGAAATACAAGCATACAACAACGCCGCATAACTGAAGACAACTTGAATTCAAAATCCTGCATTGGCTTTTACATTGCTTCAGCTTCTCAGCGATCGATGGAGCCAAAGCAGAAAGACTTAACATTGCTTTAGTTGACGCTGTCCAAGAAATTGTTTTCTTTACAGATTTGGTTACATAGCATAGAACTCCTACAGTGGAGAAGGAGGCCATTTGGCCCATCGTGTCGGCACCGACCCTCTGAAGGTACACTGCACCCAGGTGCAATCCCCCGCCCATCCCACCCCATAACCCCACCTGCACACCCCTGGACACAAAGGGGCAATTTATCATGGCCAATACACACAACATGCACATCTTTGGATTCAGGGAGGAAACCCAAGCATCCGGAGGAAACCGATGCAGACACAGGGAGAACATGCAAGCTCCACAGTCACCCAAGGCGGGAATCAAACCCGGGTCCTTGGCGCTGTCAGGCAGCAGTGCTAACCACTGTGCCACAGTGCCACCCTTATGTGCATTTTCTGTGCTTAGTCTTAGCTTCTCCATAACTGATCCTCATTTCTAATTTAAACCAGTAGCAAAAGGGTATCATTTTAGCCAGTGTATAAAAATAAGTTACAATATCCCTTTGGTTTTGGCTGGCTGGGAGTGGGGCCGTGCAGGTGGTAAGAAGGGGAAATAAAGTATCGACGAGGACACAAAATCTCACCTCCCGACCGACGTAGGACAATTCTGTTTCAAATATAACAGCTGTATAATGCTTCTGGTGTTTATCCAGCAAAGATAGGATAGAACTAGAGCTGAAATAAAGAGTAAGAATGTCATACTTTTCAGAAAGACATTACACAAGAAAAATTTCAAAGGTATCTATAGTGATCATACTTCTAAAAATACATTTAGAGTACTTAATATTTTTTTCCAATTAAGGGCCAATTTAGCGTGGCCAATTCACCTACACTGCACATTTTTCGGCTGTGGGGGTGAGACCCACGCAAACACGGGAAGAATGTGCAAACTCCACACGGACAGTGACCCAGGGCCGGGATCGAACAAGAGTCCTCAGCACCATAGGCAGCAGTGCTAACCACTGCGCCACCCCTATAGTGACCGCATTAGCTTTACATTTAAAAATGTATACTGGAGATGGCATCAAAAACTTTGTTCTATTAGCTTATTAAATTATATTAATGTTCGGTATGATTTAGCTCAGTGGGCTAGACAGCTGGTTTGTGATGCAGAACAAGGCCAGAAGCGCGGGTTCAATTCCTGTACTAGCTGAGAATTCTGAATTCTCAGTGTGCTTGAACAGGCACCACTAGGGGCTTTTGACAGTAACTTGACTGCAGTGTCAATGTAAGTCTAATCGTGACAATAAAGGTTATTTATTTATTTACTTCTGCACAGTACAAGTTAATAACTATTGTTTTTAAATTTAGCTTTCAAGGCCATATGTTGGCATAATGTGGCAGGAGCTCAGTATAATGTGGGATTCATACCCGTGATCTTTATGATAAAGTGTATCCAATTTTTGCCCACTTTCTCCTGAACTTGGATTCTTATTTGGTTACAATTAAGTACGAACTGATAGCCATCACGTACCTCAAAAGTGGCTATTCCCCACTGTAGAGAATGAATATTGTGTATTGCCAGAAAATCTGGCTATTAAACCCAGTCAACTCCAAATCTTTTTTTCACTGTTAATGTGCTGTGTTTCAAGCAGGGCTTGTTGGACACAGTTTTGGAGAGGGAACACAAGACAATTTATCCCTTCTGTAGTCTAAGGTCAATTACAGTAGTCTGATGTTTCAACCAATTCAGCAGTAACAGGAAATCAAATCTAGTACATTTTTCCCTAAGTACTACAGCAGTCAGTACCCAAAGATCCATGATGATCAGTCAATTATATGCAATCGTGTAGAGAAACGCAATAATTCTAATCTACTCAGTGGCATTATGGAAACAGTAGAAATCAGAGATTTGTACACTCAAAGGAAGTGGGGGATAGTTACCAGGGCCATGCTCTTCCATCTCCCACAACCTGGCTTGTGAGAACCAGACCTAAGGCTGGGAGCATAAGACCATAAGACATAGGAGTAGAATTAAGCCATTCGGCCTATCGAGTCTGCTCCACCATTTCATAATGGCTGATTCTCATCCCCATTCTCTTGCCTTCTGCTCATAACCCCTGAACCCCTTATTAATCAAGAACCTATTTGTCTCTGTCTTAAAGACGCACAGTGATTTGGCTTCTACAGCCACCTATGGCAAAGAGTTCCACAGATTCATCACCACCCTCTGGCTGAAGAAATTCCTCATCTCAGTTTTTTTTATGCCTCATTCAATTTTTTTCCAATTAAGAGGCAATTTAGCATGGCCAATCCACCTACCCTGCACATCTTTGGGTTGTGGGGGCAAAACCCACGCAAGCACAGGGAGAACGTGCAAACTCCACACGGACAGTGACCCAGAGCCAGGATTGAACCTGGGACCTCGGCACCATGAGGCAGCAATGCTAATCACTGCGCCACCATGCTGCCCTCTCACCTCGGTTTTAAAGGATCGTCCCTTCAATCTGAGGCTGTGGCCTCGGGTCCTAGTTTCTCCTACTAGTGGAAACATCCTCTCTACGTCCACTCTATCTAGGTCTCTCAGGGTGGCTGTTTATTGTATAATATGAAATGAAAATCGCTTATTGTCACGAGTAGGCTTCAAATGAAGTTACTGTGAAAAGCCCCTAGTCGCCACATTCCGGCGCCTGTTCGGGGAGGCTGTTACGGGAGAATAGGTAAAATGCCTTTATAAAAGTTGCACATAGACATGAAAATTAACAACTTGCCACAAATTTAACTGGGCAGCTAAACTATCCAATGCTATGCTTTTTTGATGTACTAAAGAACAAGAACACAAAAGAAATAGGAGGAGAGGTAGACCATATGTCCCAAAGAGCCTGCGCCACAATTCAGTACAGTCCTGGCTGATCTTCAGCTCAGTTCCCTGCCTGTTCCCACCAACCCTCGATTCCCTGAGATACCAAAACTCTGTCCATCCTAAACATATTCAGGGGAAATAAAGTATCAACGAGCATCTACAACCCTCTGGGGCTTGAAGTACTTAAAGAGTGGAACATCTCCATAGAATTCCTATAGTGCAGGAGGCCATTTGGCCCATTGAGTCTGCACCAACCCTCTGAAAGATCACCCTACCTATGCCCATGCCCCCAACCTATCCCCATTATCCACCCTAACCTGCATATCTTTGAAACGTGGGAGAAAGCCCACGCAGACATGGAGAGAATGTACAAACTCCACAGACAGTCACCCAAGTGGGAAGTGACCTCAGGTCCCTGCCGCTGTCTCCGTGCCACCCCATTGAAACCCATGAAACAGTCAGCGTTTGTAGCACCCAGTTTGAGCCTCAGATAATTGCAAGCATAGCATTTAACAGAAGACCCTTTTCAAATGTGCACCAAGCATACAGTTTCATTGCATGTGCAGAAATGGCATCACTGGAAAGAACTGATACTTCCAACTACAGTACCTTGCCACGCCGAGAACAGGACAAGCAGGAGGCTTGTTTACACTTGTGTGATTTTGTAGAAAGTCGATCATTATTTGTCGCACAGTCTGCAACTCTCTGTTTGGACCTGTAAAACAAATTTTCATCTGGCATCCAAATACTACCATAGAATCTTCACATTTCCATGAAATAATTTTCATCCATGGGTTCAGCAAAACCAAACAACAAAAGCACTACTGTGGTGTCTTTCATCCACAGCAATTACATACTGGGCACCAGGATTCAAATTCTAGGTAATAATTAAAAGATGAAAGATTTTGAAGATATCAAAGCTTGAATGACCTAACTCCAGAAGTATAACAAAATGCTGAAATATAGCAATCCATCGTCATCCATTCCAACCGTGGGAATTCCAGCAATACAAATAGAGGGATAGACTTTTGGATGACAAAGTCTCAGTTAATGTCACAAGTTTGATTTCACAGCAAACGAAGAACCACTTGTGTTTTCTTTGTATGTACTTTGTGGTTTCCTGTTCTGAATTTTAAATTCCACGAGCTGTACTTTTCAATTCTGGTTCGAAAGCAGCAGAAGGCCTTTATTAAAAATCCCAATTACTTTTTGAAATCAAATCGTACCTCCAAAATGCAGAATCAAACAGCCAAATATATTTTCAATCCACTAACAGTACAGTAACAAAATTGACTCTGATTTTTTTGGTCAAAAAAAACTTAATTGTTCATTGAATGGCTAGCTTTGAATTCTTTAAAAACATTATGGTTTTAAATCCTTGGGCATGCTGGATGAGCTAGATTAACTTTCTTCATTGATATAAAAGCAAAGTAATGAGGATGCTGGAAATCAGAAATAAAACAGGAAATGCTGGAAATACTCAGCAGATCAGCCAGCATCTATGCATAAGGAAACAAAGTTTTCATACAAAAACTTTTAACATCTACTTCCCTGCTAAGTATGGAGGTAGAGGGGAGGAAAATAAAACTAAAAATAAGGCCTGGCATAAGGTGGAAGGAGAGCAGGAGTGATTAAATGGGATGATGGTAGAATAGGACAAATAATGGGTCTGGAAGTGCAAATGGGAATAATAGACACATTAAAAACAAAATATTTTCATTCAGAAAAGTTTTTCATTATAACAAAACAATAACATATACTATTGCGAAATACACCAACCCACAACCACCACATAAACAAACCTTAACAAAAGCCAAACCGGCCCCTGCAATTGGTGGTGATTAATTACCCGAAAAAGATGAAAGGCTGCCACCTCAAGTAGAACACTTCCACTAACCCCCTCAGTGTGCTTAAACTTCTCAAGATACAAAAGTCCATCAGATCACTCAGCCAGCCAAGTCATTGGGTTGTGTCGGGAACCTCTACCCGAGCAGTACTCGCCTCCGGGCTATGACAAGGTGAAAGTGAGGACACCAGCCTTCAACCGTCTGCAGCACCGGTGAATCCGATACACCAACAAATAGTCACCAATGGGCACGGCTCCAGCTGAATACCCAGAATCCCTGACATGGTGCCATAAAGGGAGACCCAAAACCATACAAGTTTAGGACAAGACCAAAACATGTGTTTATGGTTCACCGATCTCCCAGCACAATGCTCACGCCCATCAACTCTCGAGATGAATCCGCATCCTGGTCAAGTAAGCCCTGTGCCCCACCTTGAACTGGATCAAGCTGACCTAGCACAAGAAGAGGTTGAGTTAACCCTGTGAAGACCCTCACTCCACCCCACCCCCAACAAAAAACAGACACTGTTCACCCTCCCACTTTCCCTTTACTTCTTCCAACAAAGTTTGCACCATCGACAGGATTCGGCCAGAGATATCTAAATACTAGATACATCAACCGCTGCTGTCTGAAAACGTTCCCACTAAAGATCGATTCTATTTCTAATTGCCCTAATGTTTGGAGTTTTGTACAGGAACAATTCGCTCATCTATCTTTAAATACATCAACATTGCTCTTACTTGGAGACTTGAGAAAAAACAATCATTCAATTATTAAAGTAGGATTCATCCTTTGAGGCACAACATTTACATGTGCTAGCCACCATGTTGAAACCTGCCCATGTCAGAAAATAAATCCAGATATGTACCACAACTTTTAAGCATGAACAGTTAATAAAATGATTAAGTAATTGTTGCTGCCCTCTCGATCCACTCCCAAATTGGCAGATTTAAAACTCTTGCTTAAAATTGGTCTTCTTCGAGGAGTGTTAGATTAGCATTGACACTTCGCAACACTTGGTATAGCCTGAAGGAAACATGAACCACCATGTTGAATGTTGTCATTTTACTTCTAACTGTGGAAATTTCCCTGCAATGCTTGTATACATTACCTTTGTAATTTTCTCCTGTTGTGAACTTGGTTGCAAGTGCTTTGAAGTACTGCAAGGGGAAAAACAAAATAAAATTTAATAATGGTACACCACAGGTTTTTTTTACTGACAGCATGTGAGTTGCTGGAAATAAAATGGCTCAACAAAAATTCACTTTAATATCTTAACCTAGAAAACAGAGCCCTGTTGTAAAGAAAACTTGGCAAAAGAAAGAAACGATGCATTCCAAAAGGTTCAGTTGACCTACAATCAGAGATTAGAAACTGTATGTGCCACTTGCAAAGCCAACAGTTGATAATTTATATTTTCTAACTACGGCAGTGTGTTCTGTTCTGAAGCAAAATTTAAACACTATGTGCTCATGTTCAGAAGCAATTCAGATAGTCTGCCGGGCCATGCCCTGATTTGAAACAGAAGCTGTACTGGACCTTACCACGAGAAAGCAAGCGAGATTCTCATGGCTCAAGAATTAATGTTCCAATTACGAGAACATAAGAGGCAGGAAGGGTAGGCCATTTGGCTCCTCAAAACTGTTCCGCCACTTAACCATGGCTAATCGGATTGTGGCCTCAGCTCCATTGTCCTGTCAGCTCCCATAACCCTCAATTTCGGTGAGGACAAATTCTTGAAAATGATAAGAGTAGCTGTGCTAACAATTTCTAACTAGAATTTGATCGATGACACTCTCAGTAGATCAGGGGACAATACAACCAAGAATGACAACTGCTGTTACAGTCACCTACAAAATATTGCCCCGTTTTGACCCAAGGAGACAGGGGGGAAAAAGTGTCCAGTTCTACACATTATATGGGGCAGCAGGGTAGCATGGTGGTTAGCATAAATGCTTCACAGCTCTAGGGTCCCAGGTTCGATTCCCGGCTGGGTCACTGTCTGTGTGGAGTCTGCATGTCCTCCCCCTGTGTGCGTGGGTTTCCTCCGGGTGCTCCGGTTTCCTCCCACAGTCCAAAGACGTGCGGGTTAGGTGGATTGGCCATGCTAAATTGCCCGTATTGTCCTAATAAAAAGTAAGGTTAAGGGGGGGGTTGTTGGGTTACGGGTATAGGGTGGATACGTGGGTTTGAGTAGGGTGATCATG
Source organism: Scyliorhinus canicula (assembly GCF_902713615.1). NCBI lineage: Eukaryota > Metazoa > Chordata > Chondrichthyes > Carcharhiniformes > Scyliorhinidae > Scyliorhinus > Scyliorhinus canicula. Next base: position 62,700,315 of record NC_052166.1, read on the forward strand.
GCTCGGCACAACATTGAGGGCCGAAGGGCCTGTTCTGTGCTGTACTGTTCTATGTTCTATGTTCTATATTTCAAGGGGGGAAAAGAGGAAAATGGAGTATCTGTCCCATCTCACTTTGGTTCAAATTGAGCGACTTCCCCCGAGGCTGCCCAAGGTCTAAATTCTGACCAAAGCAAGGAGTTGAATAGTAATGTTTTACTGCCATGCTCCCAAATCAATGACAACTCAAGGTTCACCTCTTAACAAATCAAGTCAAAGCCAGGTAGTGTAACATATTTACCCTGCTTAAAAAATCAAAGCTAATAACTGAAAATACAATATGGAGTTCAGATGTCAAATTAAGGCATAAAACTCAGCACCAGGCTACAGACAAGAACAAAACAAGTTTCACAGGACTTGAAAGAATGCTTTTGCCTCCAAAATACACGTCCACTTAGTACCCACTGGCCAGGCTGAGGAATACAGCAAAAAAAGCCACCATTTCTTACTGTATTGTATCTGATGTTTGTGGGACAGATTAGAAAAAGTAATTACTTTTGTGTAATACTTAATTACCAGTACTTTTCAAGGCATTCAAAGATTTTGAATACATTATCTGGTAATATGGGCACATTGCTCACCGACCATTCAAGTGCCATCCTATTACACCTGGATACCAGTCAGGAATTGCAATTATTGATTGATTTTATCAATCCTTGATGCAGAAATGCTTCAGTCCAGACAGAGCTATGAACCCAATTATTTTTTTTCCAATTAAGGGGCAATTTAGCGTGTTCAATCCACCTAGCTTGCACATCTTTGGGTTGTGGGGGCGAAACCCACACAAACACGGGGCGAATGTGCAAACTCCACGCGGACAGTGACCCAGAGCCGGGATCGAACCTGGGACCTCGGCGCCGTGAGGCAGCAGGGCTAACCCACTGCGCCACCGTGCTGCCCTGACAGAGCTATGAACAAGCATAAAATAAGAATTGAACTTGGGATTTTTAAGTGCATATGGTTTTGTGCCAAACCAAGGTGGTGCCTTTACCTTAGGCGTGCCTGTATCACATTACACCATTAAGACTGTTCTGTTCTCAGTTTCCTTCATATTCCATTCAAGGGCAGGGAAGCAGGCAATCGGTCTTTCCTCAAATTAAGCAATAAAGAAGTAACAAGCAATAAACTTTACTCCACTTGATTTCTGTTCTTTATCTCCCCCATGCAGCACCCTTTGCTACCAACTTCTTTTGGAAAGCATTAAATTTGTTGGAAACAAACGAGTGTCAATAGCAATCCACTACGGTTATAGTTAGAGACCCACTACATTTAGCAACATTTAACAAAGGTAACTGATTTTGTAATCGGGAACAATAGGACTGTGAAATAGGTTTAAAAAATATGATTATGGTTTAAGTGCCATTTACTACTCTAGCAGGTGGAGAAAGGGGACATCAAATTTCAACAGAACAGATGGTGCATTGATGGAATTGAACACCAGCAATAGAAAGATGACCTTGTTTTCCATATCAAAATACAGCAATTTGCAAAGCCAGTGATTTACTGCATAAAGCCTGTTCTCTCCAAAAGCCACGATTAGTTATCAGGCATGTCCTTACCCTAAAGGTTGGATAGAAGTGAATGCCATAATCTGCACAAGTGGCAAAATTCTTCTCATCAGCACAGTCCATCACACCTACTCGGATTGCCAATTCCCAGTCTGAAAAGGGAAAATTTAATGCATTATTTCCTGGATAAAAACACAGTATTCTTCTTTTTTTTGTAAAAGGCTTCAACTAGGTGTGATTTTGTGTGGAGTACCCCCACCCCATTTTGAATTCAGTGACTCTTGAATATGCTGTAACAGCCAGAAAAGAGGGAAGGAAGAAACATTTTTCATTTCAGAAGGCAAAGTTGCAAATCTGCCTTCAAAAAAATAAAACATTTTTTCCACTTACTTAACCTCTCAATAGGTTTGTTCACTTCACAATTAGTAATCTTTCAACCTCAACTACATGAAAGACAAGGCTGCCATTTCAACAGTTTCCAAATACAAATAATATTGTTTTAAGTAGAAACCAGCCATGTAACTCCGCACCTAGTGCTATAATTCTGCATCTGTACTTGAAATCAGTCAGGGTAAAGCCAGTAGACAAATTAAACGTTCCCCACACTTCACCATGCGAGCAGTAGGAGGTCAAGTGTGCAGAGTTCTGTTCCCCAGCCAAGGTTCAGAACACATGTAGTGTTACGATCCCATTTGATGTTATAACTGGACAGGAAAATCCCAGAAGTGAACTCTGGTTCAAAAGAGTGGAGGAACAGATTTACAACACCTCTAATTAGTTTCAACAAGAAAAAAAACATTTATGAAACATTAAAAAATTGGATAATACTCCTTTGCCCCAAATTAACAATTACACACAGGTTTTAAGATGAACATGGATTACAAAGTACATCTTAAACTACAATGGTATCATTAACACACAAAATCTATTTTTTTTAAAAATAATTTTTATTGAAATTTTTTTACAAAATATATAACAACAAACAGTAACAAACAACAATAAAACAACATAATAAGCATAACACCCCACAAGACCGTAGCAACGCATATATCGAGCCCCCCCCCCCCAAACCCGGTAAACAACAAGAGAACTTGAAATTAAATTAAATAAACAGAGTCTACACCCCCCCCCCCTTTTTCCCCCCTGGGTTGCTGCTGCTGCTGCTGACCGAGTTCCTTCTCGCTGAGCCAGAAAGTCGAGGAAAGGCTGCCACCGCCTAAAGAACCCTTGTACCAATCCTCTCAGGGCGAATTTGACCTTCTCCAGCTTAATAAAACCCGCCATGTCATTGATCCAGGTCTCCATGCTTGGGGGTCTCGCACCCATCTACTGTAGCAAGATCCTCCGCCGGGCTACTAGGGACGCAAAGGCCAAAATACCAGCCTCTCTTGCCTCCTGCACTCCTGGCTCCACCGCAATCCCAAAAATCGTGAGTCCCCAGCCTGGCTTGACCCTGGATCCTACCACCCTCGACACCGTCCTCGCCACCCCCTTCCAGAACTCCTCCAGTGCCGGGCATGCCCAGAACATATGGGCATGGTTCGCTGGACTCGCAGGACACCTGACACACCTGTCTTCGCCCCCAAAGAACCTACTCATCCTAGTCCCGGACATATGGGCCCGGTGCAGCATCTTAAATTGGACGAGGCTAAGCCGCGCACATGAGGAGGAAGAGTTGACCCTCTCCAGGGCATCCGCCCATGTCCCATCCTCGATCTGCTCCCCCACCCACTTAGCCTTTAGCTCCTCTACTGACGCCTCCTCCACCTCCTGCATTACCTTGTAGATATCAGATACCTTCCCATCCCCGACCCCCGAAAGCACCCTGTCCCTCACCCCCCTCGCAGGCAGCAAAGGGAATCCCTCCACCTGCTGCCTAGCAAACGCCTGTACCTGCAGGTACCTGAACATGTTCCCCGAGGGGAGCTCAAATTTCTCCTCCAACTCTCCCAGGCTCACAAACCTCCCGTCAATGAACAGGTCCCTCAGCTTTCTGATGCCCGCTCTGTGCCACCCCAGGAACCCCCAATCGATGTTCCCCGGGACGAACCGATGGTTCCCCCTTAGTGGAGCCTCCATCGAGCCCCCCACTTCCCCCCTATGTCGCCTCCACTGCCCCCAAATCTTGAGGGTAGCCGCCACCACCGGACTCGTGGTATACCTCGTAGGAGGGAGCGGCAACGTTGCTGTTACCAGGGCCCCCAGGCTTGTGCCTCCACAGGACGCCATCTCCAACCTTTTCCATGCTGCCCCCTTCCCCTCCATCACCCACTTGCGCACCATCGACACATTGGCCGCCCAATAGTACCCCGAGAGGTTGGGTAACGCCAGCCCCCCACCATCTCTGCCCCGCTCCAAGAAGACCCTCTTCACCCTTGGGGTCCCATGCGCCCAAACAAAGCTCATGATGCTGCTAGTCACCCTCCTAAAAAAGGCCCTAGGGATAAGGATGGGCAGGCACTGAAAAAGGAACAAGAACCTCGGGAGCACCGTCATTTTGACGGACTGCACTCTACCCGCCAGCGATACCGGCACTATGTCCCACCTTCTAAATTCCTCCTCCATCTGCTCCACAAGCCTGGTAAAATTAAGCTTGTGGAGAGTCCCCCAACTCCTGGCCACCTGCACCCCCAAGTACCTAAAACTCTTCACTGCCCTCTTAAACGGGAGCCTACCAATTCCCTCCTCCTGATCACCAGGGTGCACTATAAACACCTCGCTCTTACCCAGATTCAGCTTATAGCCAGAGAAGCCCCCAAACTCAGCCACAACTCCATCACCCCCGGCATTCCCCCCCACTGGGTCCGCCACATACAGCAGCAGGTCGTCCGCATACAGCGATACCCGCACCAGACCCCTCCACCTCCCCGACTCCCTCAACGCCATAGCCACAGGTTCAATTGCCAGTGCAAAAAGCAAGGGGGACAGGGGGCACCCCTGCCTGGTCCCACGGTCGAGCCTGAAGTACTCTGACCTCCTTCCATTAGTAGCTACACTCACCATCGGGGCCTCATAAAGCAACCTCACCCATTTGATGAACCCCTCCCCAAATCCAAACCTCTCCAGCACCTCCCACAGGTACCCCCACTCAACTCTATCAAAGGCCTTCTCTGCTTCTAGCGCCACCACTATCTCCGCCTCCCCTTCAACCACCGGCATCATAATAACATTTAACAACCTCCGCACATTCGTGTTAAGCTATCTTCCCTTGACAAATCCTGTCTGATCCTCATGTATCACCCCGGGCACACAGTCCTCTATCCTGGTGGGCAGGATCTTGGCCAGCAACTTAGCATCCACATTGAGGAGCGAGATTGGCCTGTATGATCCACACTGCAGGGGGTCCTTATCCCGCTTCAGGATCAAAGAAATCAGTGCCCGTGACATTGTCGGGGGCAAAGCCCCCCCCCCCCCCCCCAATGTCTCATTGAAAGCCCGCACCAACAGGGGCCCACCAGGTCGGCATACTTTTTATAAACTTCCACCGGGAACCCATCCGGCCCCGGCGCCTTCCCTGACTGCATTTGACCAATCCCCCTGACTAGTTCCTCCAACTCAATCGGCGCCCCCAGCCCATCCTGCACCTTTGGGAAACGTAGCCTGTTCATAAAGCTCTCCATTCTCCCCCCCCCCCCCCCCCCCCCTGGTGGCTCCGACCGGTACAGTTCCTCGTAAAAGTCCCTAAAGACCCCGTTCACCTCTGCCCCCTTCCGCACCACATTCCCACCCTTATCCATCACTCAACCAATTTCCCTAGCCGCATCCCGCCTGCGGAGCTGATGCGCCAGCATCCTGCTCGCCTTCTCCCCATACTCATAAACCGCACCTTGCACCTTCCTCCACTGTGTCTCCGCCTTTCTGGCGGTCGGCAAGTCGAACTTGGCCTGCAAGCTACGCCGTTCCCCCAACAATACCTCCTCCGGAGCCTCCGCGTAACTCCTATCCACATCTAGGAGCTCCCCCACCAGTCTCTCCCTCTCCCTCCTTTCCCAAGGGCCCGGATGGAAATCAGCTCCCCCCAGATCACTGCCTTCAGAGCCTCCCAAACCATCCCCACCCGGACCTCCCCGGTATCGTTGGCCTCAATGTACCCCTCAATACTTCCCCGGACCCTCCTACACACCTCATCAGCCAGCAACCCCACATCCAGACGCCACAGCGGGCGCTGGTCCCGCACCGCCCCCATCTCCAGATCAACCCAGTGCGGAGCATGGTCGAAAAAATTGCTATGGCCGAATACTCGGCATCCTCCACCCTCGAGATCAATCTCCTGCTCAGAACGAAAAAAATCTATTCGGGAGTAAACCCTATGCACATGGGAGAAAAAGGAATACTCCCGCGCCCTCGGCCTCCCAAACCTCCAGAGATCCACCCCTCCCATCTGGTCCATAAACCCCCTCAGCACCTTGGCCGCCACCAGCCTCCTACCCGTCCTTGAACTGGACCGGTCTAGTGGGGGATCCAGCACCGTGTTAAAGTCTCCCCCCATGATCAGGCCCCCCGCCTCCAGGTCCGGAATGCAGCCCAACATACGCCTCATAAAGCCAGCGTCATCCCAATTCGGGGCATACACATTTACCAGCACCACCTTCTCTCCCTGCAGCCTACTCTTCACCATAACAAACCTGCCCTCCTTGTCCGCCACCACCTCAGACGCCTCAAACGCCACCCTCTTCCCCACACAAAGTCTATTTTAAGCACCACAATGACTGTTGTAGACTCTCCTTTCTGAATGCAAATGCGTAACTATGGATTTCTCCTCAAAATCCACTCCCCCCAACCCTGTCAGATTATTATTGTACTGTGAGCCACCGTGTCTCACTGAACTCCAGCTTCCACATGAATGATTTCAAATTCCGCTTTCAAAAGTCACACTTTCAAATCTTCTTTTAAACCGTCATTTCTCTTTTAAACTGTGCTTTCACTCCGCTGCTTCCATCAAGGTTTCGCTTTCAGGTTTTATACCTCTTAGCCAGTGCTCCATAGTATGGCTTTTCTTCCAGCAAGGCTGAGAGAGATGTTCCCTCTTTAATCTTCAAAAACCAACTGTGCCTAGCAGAGCTGTGAGAGTTGCTTTATCTCTCACTACCTATTTCTAGCTGCTCTGGCTTCCAGTTAAAACTAAGAATAAAGGCAAAACCTTCTCTCTGGAAAGTGGCTTCCTGTTGCTAAGAGTGACTTCCTTCAATTTACTCTTCACACTGTGACCTTCTCTCGGCAAAATAGAATCACAGTTGGAATTTAAACCAATTCCCACACATCCAAAAGCCTTTGTCCAGCATAAATCTAACTATAGGTTTTACCTTTCCAGGCACAGAAACATTAAATTAAACCCACTTAACTATACCTTATTTCAAATGTTTACCAATACAAATATAAATTCCTTAAAACTACCTTTGTTTTCCTAACAGGAACAGCAACTAAAAATTATTCAAATGCAAGATTATATGTCACAGTATGACCAGAGTTACAGTAGCCTAAGTATCAGATGTGCCTGCCTCCTACTCAGGCTTGTGGATTAACTTGATAGTGACCTTGCAATTGCTGATGTAGCTCATGAATATATCACTGAGCTACTGAACAATTTAAAATATGAACTTTAAAACGGTGTGGTAAAGCAGAATGAAGCAGTTCAGCACAGATTACGCCCCTGTCATTTGCCCAGATAACAAGATGTCAAAACTCGTAAAAGGTAACAGCAATAATGGCAGTTTACAAATCTACTGAAGCAGATAAGATGCCTTGGGGAACATGAAAATGTATTACATGTTTTTCCTTTGCAGTGTATGCAAAGCAAGTAATATTGGCACTGCATTTGCAGGCACTCAATGTCAGAGTGTGATCATCAGTTTGAGTGGTTCTTGCCAGATGTAGCAAAGGCTTATTTTCTATTTAAACCCAAAGATGGGCTTTTAAGAACTTAGTGCGAGATTCTATTCCCTTCTTCTCAGAAAGTCACTATGCATACAAAGCTGCATCTGAGGCAGAATAGTTGACCATCAAAATAACAAATAAAATGTTACTGGATGTAGAATCCGTCTGCATGTACGATAGTCGAAAAAGATGAAAGATTACAAAGCCAAACAATGAAATGTCCATTCCACATGAATGATCAAGAAAAAGTAGGAACATTTCTCCTTCAACAATATTTTTAGTGACTCAAAAAAGATGAAGGAAAATAAAAAGCAGTATAGATTATTTTCCACACCACTTCCACCAAGGCTCTAATATTACATACACCATGAAACGATCGTTCCCAACCTTCGCTTAATTTGAGTTGCCTTTCAATATACAATAAATGGAAACATTCTTGTACCAGATGGCCACACACTGGCTCCTGTGGTTGTATTTGAAGTAAATCATAGAATTTAGAATCATAGAATTTACAGTGCAGAAATCACTGGCCAAGATTCCTTTGCTGGAATTTCCTTTTGGTCTCCATATGGATTGTGAGTTGAGTTTATCCTCACCAACTTTGGCATACTCCATAAATCATCATGTTCCGTGTACTTAGGCTTCTCCCCTCCTTCAAAACTCATCCTCCATACAAACCTTTCCTACTCTTTCATGCAGAACTCCTTCTGTTCACCTAACCGCTTGCTGCAAACCTTGGGAGTGAGGAGAAGCCGATGTGGAAGAGAAGACTTTCATTACTCCAAAAACAAACCCGAACAAGTGGGCACTTAGAAGGGTGTATGCATAGGCCATGCAACATTATTATAATTAGGCAGTTCTGCCTTGAGGCTCTCCCCTGCTGGTTGATGCTCTGTAACTGCAAAGCTGAAAAAAATAAATATTTTTATTAAGAGTTTCTATCTCATTGGGGAGGCTTCAGACCAATCCATATCCAATATGCTCTGAAAACTCTGCTCACGTTCTGACAGTTGTGCCAAACTCCACCACTGCAGCCGAGACAACTCACATGTAACACAATCAACAACCTCTAAAGAAAGACAACCCACAAAATTCGAAGAATAGTCATGCTAATGGAACCTTTTAAAAAATAAAATCCAGGATTCGGATCTGCATCTATGCCAAAAACTATTCAGTTTTTTTCTTGAATCATGCCATGTACCACATTTTGTTAAAATCTCTATATTAGTAGTTGGGATAGTCTCTTTGTCTCTAAACAATGTGATAACTGTCTCTATTGTGGATTATATTAAGGGATCAGATGCTCAAGCATTGCTTACAAACCTACACAGGCATACTGAACTGAACTAAAAGTCAGCAACCCTCAATTTATCTTTGGTTTCAATTTAAGGTAAATTAGGGGTTGCTAACTTTCGGTTTAGTTTAGTATGCCTGTGTGCGTTTACAAACAATGTTTGAACTTCTGTTAGAGCCGAGGGGCTTTTAGAAGCAAGAAAGCCCTGGGTTTGCCATGGAGAAAACTACTGAGGGTACAGCAAAGAAAATAAACTGGTGGGTTTTGGTTCTTTTGTGTAGAGAAACCCCGTGGATGCTGCAGATATTTAGGATGTTTTGTTCATCCAGAAAACTAGGTAAGACCAACTAGTTCTGTAAAGAAAGGAGAAGTCGAACTTCGGAGTACATGCGAAAGGAAAGTCTGTGTGTGTCTGGTGGGTTGTGGCATGTGACGGTCAGGAACTTCTATACTTCGACCAGCTGGTCGTATCGGTAGGGATGTACCATTGACCTGAGCTGTGGCTGTCGAGCCACAGACCCAGAGGGGAAAGAAAAACTGCCTTCCAGGATATACGAGTCGTTTACAAGCCTATTAGAGTAAAAGCCGAAACAAAAAGGTTAAAGTGGGCTAAGTCTATTGGATTGAGTTTAAGACAGAAGCTCATATTGTTTAGAATCTTAATCTTACTTACTCAGTGTATCCATTTAGTTGTTCTTGCTTGTGTTTGTGTTGTTCACGTCTGTATAGTGAAGATTAATTTAGTGTTTAATTTAATCTTGGGGTTTCTGCCATTTATTTCCTTAACCTTGTTTCTTCCAAGTTTTATATTGTTTAAATGATTAGGGTCTGTTGCGTAGCATTCTCAAAACTAGCATCACAACAAGACTAACAGGTCAAAATATTACCTCCGCCCACTTTCAGTGAGGAAGGTAAAAGAACAAATTCAGCCCAGTGTTAACTATGGTAGGTAACAGACACTTTCTAATTGGATACCGCATAGTGAGACAATTTGATAGGGTTGTATGCAGACGGAGATATTGACTAGTACAATTACATTTTGTCAGACATTAGGTCTAAGGCCGTAAAAGATAGTGAGAGATGGTTTGATAATTAAAATATTAAAGAGACTGTAATTGCTTTACATGTTGGTGTGAATGACAGAACTGATAAGGAAATCTGTTACCTTAATGGGTAATTACAAGAGTGATTGTCGTCCATCATTCAAGATTGGTCATAAAAGAGTAGGATTATTAGCTTCAATCACAGTCTCACAAAAAAGGGCCTGCATAACTGGAGAGTGTACATTTTTCAGAAGGACATCATTTTTTTTCGGCTGGAGGTAAATAAGTTAACTCATAGAAAATGCTACTAGAAAATAATTAAGACTAATTAGGATCAGAAATGCAACAGCTCAATGTGCTTCATTCTATTAAGAAAGTGGAATACAGGTAACAGTAGTAAAGATTTCAATTACATGAATGAAGATTGTTTACGCAAGAGGAACTACACAGGAAACAAAATTCCTTAAGATACATTTATATCAATGTTTATATTGTTGCAAGATAAAGGTTGAATTAATAATATAACTAATTGAAAACGCGAATGAACTTTTTACCTGATATCTGGGCAAATAATACTGATGGATCGGAAATGTAGCCGCAATGATTTCAGTAAAATCATACCATCCCTTAAAAAGGAAGGTGGCAGCCTTATTGAATAAAGAGCATACATGGAAAGGGAGGACACGTCAATGATTTTGGTGCTTGGATAGGATATTTTAATTATCCTCCACACTTACTGGAAGCTTGAATTGTGTGTGGATTTCTAGTTCAAAACCAGAGATTGTCATTAGTGAGAGAATAAAGGTCTCAACAAAAGGATATTGTCTCGTTTCTGTCCCCTCCAGATTTAGATTTTTTTTCCTGAAGAGGGGGTGGAAGAATTAACCTTAACAGGCAACATGTTCAGATTGCATTCCAATTTGAAAACCTGTTCAGTCCAGGTTTAGGAAGATTGGAATGTAGAAGCATCAATAAACTAGTCTTCTTCCTGTCTCCTTTGCCATTTAATGAGATCATGACTGGTCTGTATTTTAACTCCATCTACTCACCTTCATTTTAGAAACCTTAAAGCACTTACTAAACAAAAGCCATCAGTCTCAGTTTGGAAATTTTCTGTTAACCCCCATTTTTAACGGTTTGTGGGAGGAAGTTCAAGATTTCCTTCATCCCACTAGGATGGCAGAAAGTTGGGAACCTAAGCAGCGTGACCAGGGTAAGAGAAAAGAAAGAACAGTAAAGTGCAAAAACGGCAGACCGGGTAATCAAGGCAAATAGGGCCACAGAACTATAAAAAAGTTAGGATGATTAAAAATGGCAAAACCAGGCTTTGTATCTTAATGCACAAAGCATTCGGAATAAGGTAAGTGTCAAAGGTTGGCCCGCAGGGGTCCCGAAGGTGCACCAGTTGGCAAAAGTGAGTCCCGGAGGTAAAAGATTTGAAAAACACTGATGTACAATGTAAGTACAGTGTTATTTGGTTTGTATCCTATGGTCCTCGGCGTGCGTCCTATAACTACTTACTTTCCCGGTAGTCACCTGACAATTTGTGTGCACTGCCCAAGTCTGTCTTGATCTCTTGCCTTTTTTTTTAACCCCACTGCTGCTCGCTGCTCGTGTGTCTTCAGCACAGTGCCATGAGGTCACTTACGGCAGAATGAAAGCGTAGACTTTTGACTGGATCAAAATCCAAAATCCTGTATAACTATTTTCCAAATAAAGCCATGGGCTGCATGAAAACACAGTAGTTAAAATCCCTGCTTGACAAGGAGGAAAATGAGGGGCGTATTAAGAAACAAAATCCGTCAACTAAAACTTTACCTTAAATTCTCTCGAGGCCTGAGCAGGAGAGCAACTTGATCCTATGATGGGAAACAAGGAGGACCCGGAAATCTGGCGCAGAGATCAGACACACACAAACAAACGCACCCGCCTGTGAACCGCACTTTGAAAAATTCTGTTGTATGAGACTCTGGTACAAAATTAATTAATTGGCCATCAGAATTAAAAGGCCACATATGAACAGCTAAATTTAAAGGACACGTTTAAAGCTATGAGAAACACATGGCCTGGCAAGGTGGCCTTTTGCAATGTGTTGTAAACAAGTTATTCAGAAGATTGCTCAAGAACCAGTTCATTACCCACAAATTTTACCTTACATAAGCAACTGGAAAAACAAGCAGCAGTAATTCATACTTGTCATATATTTGCTCCTTTGAGAGCCTCCTACAATAATGAGCCCGGGTATTGAGTCTAAATAATTGATGCATGTTCCCCGAGTCACCAATGCTTCAGGAGCACTTCTTTCAAATTCATTTTCAGGATGTTGGTGTCACTGGCCAGTATTTATTGCCCATCTCTACTTGCCCCTCAGAAGGTGGCACTGGGCTGCCTTCTTGAACCATTGTAGTCCTGGAGGTCTAAGTACACCCATTGTGCTGTTAGGGAGGGAATTCCAGGATATTTTTTTTTCCCCCCAAGTTTATTTTTAAAGAGACAATTTTGTGTGGCATCTACCCTGCACATCTTTTGGGTTGTGGGGGGTGAGACCCACGCAGACATGAGGAGAATGTGCAAACTCCACACGTACAGTGACCCGGGGCCAGGATCGTACTGACTATGCAGAACCTCTTTCCTCATGTTGCCGAGGTCATTGATATCTACATGGACCATGAATTCTCCCCTCCTACTGAAAGTTTCTCTTCAGCCTTGAGCAAATATCCAAAACCCTGCCACCAGGGCTTCTGGACTCTCACTTTTTGGTGCAGAGAAGTGTCTATCCCCCTCACTATCTTGCCCCTCACCGCTGGCCAAAACTGATTACCCTATTCCAAGAGGCGTGACTATCCCCTGGAATAAAATGTCCAGATATTTCTCCCCTTTTCTTATGTTGCGCAGTGTCTGCAACGCGGCTTCCAGATTGAAAATCTTGATTTGGAATTCCTCCAGCTTCTGACACTTTCTGCAGACCAGGCGTTGTAGCTGTCCTGAAACAGCTTGGCTAAGGGCGCAGCTAGTTCTGGGGCACAGGTTTTCAGCACTATTGTCGAATGCGGTTAGGGCCTCAGCTGTATCCAGTGTCAGCAACTATTTCTTGATATCACATGGAGTGAATCGTATTGGCTGAAGACTAGCATCTGTGATTCTGGGGACCTCAAATGCAGGCCAAGATGGATCATCCACTCATCACTTCTGGTTGAAGAGATTGTTGCAAATGTTTCAGCCTTGTCTCTTGCACTGATGTGCTGGATTTCCGGATCATTAATCGGGATATTTGTTGAGCCTCCTCCTCCAATGAGTTGTTGAACTGTCCACCATCATTCACAGGGACCCAGGTTCGAATCCGGCCTTGGGTGACTGCGTGGAGTTTGCACATTCTCCCTGCATCTGCATGGATTTCCTCCGGTTTCCTCCCACAGTCCAAAGATGCAGATTAGGTGTATTGGCCATGATCAATGCGTGGGTTATCGGAATGTGGCAGGGGAGTGGACCACAGTCGATTACTCCTTCAGAGTGTCGGTGCAGACGCGATGGGCCAAATGGCCTCCCTCTGCACTGTAGGAATTCTATGATTGCAGATCGTGGATCTGATCCCTTGGTTGTGGATCGCTTAGCTCTGTCTATCAATTACATCTTATGCTGTTTGGTATGCAAGTAGCCTCTGTTGCAGCGTCCAGGTTGACGTATGATGTATGTCTGTTGCTGGCATGCCCTCTTGCACTCTTCTTTGGATAGTCGCAGCACGAACACAACATTCTGGGTAAAACAAATACAAATCAGCCAGAAGCACTGGAATGAAGACAGTGAATTAGGTGACTAATTATTCAACCCGGTATTAAATGGATCTTAATGTTTTGAGGCTAGAGGTCAGCTAATTTATATTTCAACAGGACCAGACGGGGTTCGTCAAAGGTAGACAGCTTACCTCGAACATCAGGCGCCTGCTGAACGTGATAATGACCCCCTCCGGGGAGAGAACACAAGAGGTGATCGTCTCCCTGGACGCAGAAAAGGCCTTCGACAGAGTCGAATGGAAATACCTCAGAGGTACTGGAGCGGTTCGGGCTTGGAACAGGGTTCACCGCTTGGGTAAAGCTCCTATACAACACTCTCATGGCGAGTGTACGGACCAACAATACGAACTCCCAATACTTCCAGCTGCACAGGGGCACCAGACAAGGATGCCCACTGTCCCCGCTGCTGTTCGCACTAGCAATCGAACTGCTAGCAATCGCGCTCAGGGCAGCAGAAAATTGGAGGGGGATCCGAAGGGGAGGCAGAGAGCACAGAGTCTCACTCTATGCAGATGATCTGCTCCTCTACATCTCAGACCCACAAAGCAGCAAGGACAGAATCATCGCGCTCCTGAAAGAGTTTGGAGCCGTCTCGGGCTACAAACTCAACATGAGCAAAAGCGAGATCTTCTCAGTACACCCGCAAGGGGGGTGGGCAGCGCTAAAGGGGCCGCCGTTCAAACAAGCCCGACACAAATTCCGCTACCTGGGGATCCAAATAGCCCATGACTGGAAAGGGATCCACAAATGGAACCTCACCAGCCTGACGGAGGAAGTAAAAAAGGACCTGCAAAGATGGAACACACTCCCACTCTCCCTCGCGGGGATAGTCCAGACGATCAAAATGAACGTACTGCCCAGGTTCCTCTTCCTGTTTAGATCCATTCCGATCTACATCCCCAAGGCCTTTTTCAAAGTGCTGGACAAACTTATCATGGCGTTCGTATGGAGGGGTAAAAATGCTAGGATTCCAAAGAAGGTCCTACAAAAAACAAAATCCGGGGGGATGGGGGCCTAGCCCTCCCAAATCTACAATTCTACCACTGGGCGGCAACAGCCGAGCGAGTAAGGGATCCAGGAGCCAGAAGCCGAGTGGGTGCGTGCGGAGGAGGCCTCCTATTTGGGACCTCCCTCCGGGCCCTCGCCACGGCAGCACTCCCATCCCCACCCAAAAAACACTCCAGCAGCCCAGTGGTGACAGCCACCCTCCAATCCTGGAACCAACTGCGGCAGCAATTTGGCCTGACCAAAATGTCGGAAAAGGCTCCCATCTGCAACAACCATAGGTTCACACCAGCACTGACTGACGCCACCTTCAAAAGGTGGAGGCAGGATGGGGGGACACTGACAGTCAGGGACCTATACACGGACGACAGGATCGCAACACTGGACGAACTGACAGAGAAATTTCGGCTAGCCGGGGGGAACGAGCTACGGTACCTGCAGCTCAAAAACATCTTACGAAAGGAGACAAGGACGTACCCACAACCGCCACGACAGACACTACTGGAAGACCTACTGGACGCAAGTATCCTAGAGAAAGGGAACTGTAGCGACATGTATGACCGACTGGTAGAAAGGGACGACACTGTACTGGATGCAACAAGAATGAAATGGGAGGATGACCTGGGGATTGAGATAGGGTGGGGACTCTGGAGCGAAGCACTGCATAGGGTCAACTCCACCTCCACGTGCGCAAGGCTCAGCCTGACGCAACTAAAAGTGGTACATAGAGCCCACTTAACAAGAAACCCTATGAGAAGGTTCTTCCCGGAGGTGGAGGACAGATGTGAACGGTGCCAAAGAGGCCCGGCCAACCACGCCCACGTGTTCTGGTCTTGCCCCAGACTTGTGGAGTACTGGACAGCCTTCTTCGAGGCTATGTCCAAAGTGGTGGGGGTGAGGGTGGAGCCATGCCCGATAGTGGCGGTCTTCGGGGGTTTCAGACCAGCCAGATCTATTCCGGGGGAAGAGGGTGGACGCCCTTGCCTTTGCCTCCCTGATCGCCCGCCGTAGAATCCTGTTTGGCTGGCGGTCAGCAGCACCACCCAGAGCTGCAGACTGGCTGTCCGACCTCTCGGAATCTCTCCAAATGGAGAAAATCAAATTCGCCATCCGAGGGTCAGACGACGACTTCCACAGAACGTGGGAGCCATTCATGCAATTGTTCTGGGACCTGTTTGTGGCCAACAAACAAGAGGAAGAATAGTTGGGTGGCCAAGAATCAGGGGAAAATGGACTGGAATCGGGGGAATGTAGCCGGGGGGGGGGACGGCTACGGGTTCGTTATGGGGGTTTGATGGCAAGCTAAGGCCCAAAACCAAACTGTAAATAAATGCCTATAAACATGTGCCTTGGCCATATTGGGGAATGTATGCCGGCTAAAGGGGGCGGCCACAGTTGTTATTATGAAGCTGCTTACGTGTAAATATACATGTTCATTTTTGCGTGTTTTTTTTTCTAATAATTTGTAATTTGTTGGATATAAAATATGAAAACTGAATAACATTTTTAAAAAAAATTTATATTTCAACCACAGTAGATGTGGCTGGTTTAGCTCAGTGGGCTAGACAGCTGATTTGTAATGCAGAACAAGGCCAGCAGCGCGGGTTTAATTCCCGTACCAGCTGAGAATTCTGAATTCTCCCTGTGTACCCGAACATGTGCCGGAATGTGGTGACTAGGGGCTTTTCACAGTAACTTCATTGCAGTGTTAGGCTTATTTATTGTTTTTTATTATGGCAAGAATATCTTTGGCATTGGCTGCCATGTGCCCAAGAATGTCACTGTTAGGGATGGTTCAGGTGCTACTCATGATGACATGCTACCAATACAAAACCATAAACTCCATGTTGCAACAAGAATTGTTGCTTCCCTGTGATGCAGGCACAACAGCTTTAATCTGCTATCTTAAAATGGGGGTTACAAACTGTTGCCACCAGCTGGCATTTGTCGCTATTGAATGCATATGGAATGAGATCAGATTGAAATCAACACTATTAGCAGATAGACATCACAGAATAAGAACACAATCCATTAAATTGAAAACAAAATGGAAAACAAGGTGCAGAGCATTTCACAATTGTTACTTTCCTTTGTCTTCCTTTTAATGGGAAGACAAAGCAGCTTGGAAATTTTCCAATGTAGATCACACTTTCAGCCAGTTTATACTGCACTACATTATTCTACAGGCTTTGTATTTTCTGCAACTCACTCCGTCTAGTATAATGCCCTCGGTGTATTCAAACGGTCATCTTATCAGCCAGCTGCAAAGTAAACAATTTTCAAATTACTCTCATGGCTATAGCATGTGCTACTTTTTGCTAACAGCAAATAAGTCATGTAACCTCAAGGCAGCATGGTTACCTTGTGATACAAGGCGTTTGTGAACTAGCTTTCTAAAAAGGTCACTAATCCACTTTGGGCAAATCTTTAACTAATCCAAGCAACCTGACCTAATGTAGAAAAATATATCAGATAGCCATGAAAAATCATCCTCGAGATTCTTCCAGATGCCATTTAAAACATTAAAACGTGACTTTGTAAAGAAGTGCGTACCAATGTATCAAATGACCCTGTGCCAAATTAGATGCGTACAGCCACAAATATGATAAACCTTTTCTGAAAATAAGCCTGGGGCAATATAATGCAGAAATGAAGCTGGTTCTTGTTAAAGCTCTCAGCTGTACATTGTCATTTCCAAGCATTCAAGAGACAAACATATTTGCCCTGTGCATCACAGTCCAGTGACTCAAGACAGGCACCCACCCCAATTATAAGTTTTCAGTGGCAGATGGACATCAATTCACACCGAACACAAAAGGGGCAACAATCTCTGCATGAACGCAATCAACTGAAAAGCTTGGTTTCAGGGCAACCGGCTCCACAGCACCCGCCTGCTTCCACCTGTCTATGTCCACAAGTACATTGAATAGGGCGAACTGTCATGGTAATAGAAACAGGGCATCGCCCCTAACAATGTGAGCTGCGGCCATAATAAATTCTTGTTTCGATGGGCAGCAGCTGAGATTGTTTTAAATTCGAACCACTCCAGACTGAGGACCAGGATGTTGGAGGTGGGGTGGGGAGGAGAGGGGGGGGGGGGGGGGGGGGGGGGGGGGGGGGGGAAGAAAGGAGACTATAGACTTACTCCAAGTACCAACAAAAGCATCATTAATAAGTAAATTAGTGTTGACTATCTTTTAAAAAGTTGCTTTTCTCCTCTGAACAGAGCAGCTAAGTTTATTCAATAAGTATTTTAGCCATTTGTCTGGTAATAATGGAATGAACGCCTTCAATTCACCATTTATGCCCAGATTTTTCCACATCAATACAGAAAATAATTTCAGCTTGGCATTTTGCACAGTTCTGATTGCAGCCTCTAGTTTACAAAAGCAACAGGACATTGAGAGAAACTTTTAAGTAAAGAGAGACAGGCTATGAAATCAAACTACCGTACATGAAAGCAATCACATCTGCTGAAATCAGCATAAAACCTGTATTGCTGGCATGGCACATTTCACAAAAATTTAAGCTATGGAATTCAATGTCAGCAATAAAATGTAATGTTCCCGTAAAAGTCCATGGTATGATTGATAAGGATGTACTTTCTCTTCTCAAAACCAACTGATCAACGTATTACTAGCATGCAAAAACCAAAGCAGCCTCCACTGCCAATTACGGAATTGCCATTAGTATTTTTTGTATATGTTGTATGCATTTTCACAACTACTAATTTTAGAGCATAATCTTCTCAGTTGTACAGTAAGTAACCATTTTAAAGTTAAACTCAAATTTTAACCTAATGCTGAAAAAGGAGAAAGATGCAGGCAATGTTTCAGGTGACGGCCATCCGAAATTAATCTTCATGCCACATTTTCAATTTTTCTGCTTTTCATTTGATATTTGCCGTTTTCTTGGACAGTCAAATACCTATATATCTATTTTTGTGTGGTGAGCACAGGATGTCAGATCAAACGAATGTCTCTTCACTCGTGTGCAATTTTCTGCAGCTTTGGCAGTGCATGATCAATAACATTCAATTTCAGCAAGAGTATGGAGAATAAAGCCGCAGAAATTATCTCACTCATTAACACAGGCTCACGAACATGAACAGAACTGCTATTAAAAGTGGAAACCTGTTGAGTATTTAATGTCCAGCCAACAGTTAGAACATAGAACATAGAACAGTACAGCACAGAACAGGCCCTTCGGCCCTCGATGTTGTGCCGAGCAATGATCACCCTACTTAAACCCACGTAACCCAACAATCCCCCTATTAACCTTACACTACGGGCAATTTAGCATGGCCAATCCACCTAACCCGCACATCTTTGGACTGTGGGAGGAAACCGGAGCACCCGGAGGAAACCCACGCACACACACAGGGAGGACGTGCAGACTCCACACAGACAGTGACCCAGCCGGGAATCGAACCTGGGACCCTGGAGCTGTGAAGCATTGATGCTAACCACCATGCTACCGTGAGGCCTCACGGTAGTTCTTCAAGATTAACAAGGCCAAGTTAATTTTGAATTCAACACAATTTGGTATGAGCATACAATACTCATCGCCTTCAGCTCAAGTTATTTGCAAATGCTTTTTTAAATTAAAGACTACAATTACAAAACTCGGCTCAACAAATGTGTGTGCGCAGAATTCAACTTGAAATGAACAAAGTGAAAATCGCTTATTGTCACGAGTAGGCTTCAAATGAAGTTACTGTGAAAAGCCCCTAGTCACCACATTCCGGCCCCTGTTCGGAAAGGCTGGTACGGGAATTGAACCCGCGCTGCTGGCCTGCCTTGGTCTGCTTTAAAAGTCAGCTATTTAACCCTGTGCTAAACCAGTCCCTTGATACAATATTTTCTATATCTGCAAGAGCCCTTGGCAGAATGACTTTGGACTGTTTCAATCCAACCACAGCACTGTTCATTTGGGGCCATGCTAAATTGCCGCCCAGTGGACAAAAGGTTAAGTGGGGTTAGGGGAACGGGCGGGGAAGTGGGCCTAAGTAGGGTGTTCCTTCAGGTTAGAATAGACTCAATGGGCTGAATGGACTCCTTCTGCAGTGTCTGAAAACCAAAATTAGCTGAAATTGAAAACGTATTGGCTCCAAGGGTTTTGAATAAAGGATACTCAACCTGCAGTATAATTATAATGCACGCATTGGAAGCAAATATCTTCCCTGGCATCATGAGATTCACAAGGTTCTGTCTATTGCTTTGATTAGAGTGTGGAAATTCATGAATCTGATGCCATTGAGAGTGAACAGTTTCAGGTTGTTGCTCAACTGTGAGAGAGAGAGAGAGAGAAAAAAAGGGAAGATGGGGTGTCTGAAATTGCAGCACTTTTTGTTCCTCGATATTAGATACAGGGTGTTCCACAAAGATACTGATTATACACAATAAAATGGAGAAGAAAAATGGATGTGCATTTCATTGTTCGTTATAATTTGAGGTTGGAATTACATTGCGCATTGACATGAGCAAGTATTTTTATCCCAATGCTTACAGGATTTCTTTACATCAAAAGAACTTTACAAATATATTCATTTACAGAGTATGGGCATTTCTAGCAAAACCAGCATTTGATGCGCATTCCTAACCTCCCTGCTGCAGTCTGTGTAGTTTTGGGGCATCAACAATGTTGTTAGATAGGGGGTTCCAGGATTCTGACTCAGCAGTGAGATACTGCCAAGTTAAGATGATATGTGACTTGGAAGGGAGCTTGCAGATGATGGTGTGCCCTTGTCCTCCTCGGCAGTACAAGTCGGAAGTTTTAAGGATTTATGTAAACAATCTTGGCAAGTTGCTGCAGCGCACCTTGTGCATGGTACACACTACAGCCACAAAGTATCAGTGATGCCAATCAAACAGGCTTTGTTCTGGATGATGTCAAGCTTCTTGAATGTTATTGGATCTACATTTATCCAGGCAAGTGTGGATTATTCTATTCCAATTCTTTTTTTAAAAATGTTTATTATTAAATTTTTATATGAATCAAAACAACCCGGAATAATAAAATATAAATCCACAATAGAAGAGACAAAAAAGCAAAATGCATACATTAACTTTAGTACAAAAATGAACCCCTAACAACTGACAATGACTGGCTCCTTAAAAAAAATGAAACAAACGGCTGCCATCTTAAGTAGAAACCCTCCACCGACCTCTAATAGTGTATGTAACCTTCTCCAAATGTAAAAAACCAACCAAGCTGAGGCACGAGGCCGAGTAGGAGACCCCCTCCCAAACAGAACACGTCTCAGGGCTATTCCATCCCACTTCTGGGATGACTGGGTCGACAAACCAGAGGCCCGGTCCTCCGCCATGCTGTCTTTTTAAAAACACTTTTAAAAACTATTTAATTTTAATGATATATCGGCAAATGTAATGATGGACTGACAATTCTATTTATTTGAGCTAAAACCCAGGATAACTGGGAAGACATTATCCTACACAGATGGATAATACAAGATGGGGGTGAAAATGTCAAATTACTGCAAATAACCAACTGCACACACATTGTTTGGTCAGCCATTGTCTGGCAGGCACAGAAGCCACCATTGTACTCAGGAATCTCCAAAACAAGCAACATTCCCAATGATGCACAGGTAGGGTTTAACTCAGTAAAACCAATGCAGTTTACAACGACAGAGCACAAGATTTTGTGCTGCATATCTAGTCATGACCAACATCAAACTATCGGCTTACTTTTCTCTGGTTTAGATCTTCAATGAAACACCTTCAGTTCACCCTGTCAGGTCTCAAGCAGCGAGTGGTTACGGTCTGGTCGACCAAAGTATAGTGGCATTCAAAGGGAAATTAGACTATTAACTGATGAGGAAGAATGAGTTGGGTTAGAAAAAGGTGGGGAAAATGGCACCAGGTGAATTGCTCATTTGGAGAGCTGGTGTAGACGTAATGAGCCAATTGGCCATCTACTCTGTGCTAACATTTCTGCATCTTTTATAAAATAAATTCTACAATAGAAAGTACAAAGCACCTATTGTGCAAGAGATTCTGCAAGATAACAGTACAGTATTGCTGCAATATTACAGATGTATTAAAAAAATCCTTCATCTAACCACGGAAACTCCGAGCTAAACATCAATAATTACCAAATCTAGGCGACACCAGAAGATGTTCCTCTTTCTGCTGTGTCACGTACTCTAGTTCTGAAGCCACGGACACTAAGTTCACCTGCCACTAAAATGTGGAACTATAAATGTAAGTAACTATGTTACTGCAAACCTGACTTCATTGCTTTCTGAGGAGTAAGATCTTGAAGGACTGTTTTTGTTAGGATTGACTTGTTAAAAGGCTAGCTACAATTTAAGAATTTCATGAGTTTTTGTATTAAACAGATGCCAAGTGTTTACATTTTCATACTAAATCAAGTTTACAATAAGTTGCATTTCTCCAGTGCATTACAGTGAAATTAGCAGTTTCAAATTCCTAGAGGTGCACATCTCCATAAATCTGTCTTGGTCCAACCACGTCGACGCTACCACCAAGAAAGCACAACAGCGCCTATACTTCCCCAGGAAACTAAGGAAATTCGGCATGTCCACATTAACTCTTACCAACTTTTACAGATGCACCATAGAAAGCATCTTATATGGCTGCATCACAACCTGGTATGGCAACTGCTCGGCCCAGGACCGCAAGAAACTTCAGAGAGTTGTGAATACAACCCAGTCCATCACACGAACCTGCCTCCCACCCACTGACTCCCACCCACTGACTCCATCTGCACCTCCTGCTGCCTGGGGAAAGCAGGCAGCATAATCAAAGACCCCCTCCCACCCGGCTTACTCACTCTTCCAAATTCTTCCATCGGGCAGGAGATACAGAAGTCTGAGAACACGCACAAACAGACTCAAAAACAGCTTCTTCCCCGCTGTTACCAGACTCCTAAATGAGCCTCTTATGGACTGACCTCATTAACACTACACCCCTGTATGCTTCTCCGATGCCTGTGCTTATGTAGTTACATTGTGTACCTTCTGTTGCCCTATTATGTATTTTCTTTTATATCCTTTTCATTTCATGTACTTAATGATCTGCTCGCAGAAAAATACTTTCCACTATACCTCGTACACGTGATAATAAACAAATCCAATCCAAATATATCAAGATGTTTCAAAAAGTTTCACGAGAATGCAAAAACTAGGGTCTATGACTGAAGACAGGGTTGCCACTGGCAGGGTAAAGAGATGATTAGCAAGGGCAGCACGGTGGCACAGTGGCTAGCACTGCTGTCTCACGGCACCGAGGTCCCAGGTTCGATCCCGGCTCTGGGTCACTGACCGTGTGGGATTTGGACATTCTCCAGATGTATGCGTGGGTTTTGCCCCCACAGCTCAAAGATGTGCAGTGTAGGTATTTTAGGTATGAAGAGCTGCAGGAGCCTCCTGCAGAGCTAAGGAGGGACGAGGCCACAAAGCAATGTAAACAAGGATAGGTTGAAAAATTTGAGGCATTGGAGGAATGAGGAAGCAGCAAAGACATCGGCGATGGGTCCTTGTGCAAAAGAAGATGCAATCGGCAGAATTTTGAAAGAGAGTTAAAAGATAGCTCTATTCACTATCACCAGACGTCTTCAAGTGATTACAGCCAGTGAAGTACATTTAAGATGTCGTCACTGTTCTAATGTTGGAAGCGCAGCAGTTAATTTGCACACAGCAAACTTCCATAAATAGCAATCTAATACCAGTGATATTGATTGAGGGATAAATATTGACCATGATACTGTGGCTAACTCTCTGCTCTCCTTCAAACTAGTGTCACAGGATCTTCTATGTCCCCCTGAGAGGGCAGGTCGTTTAACATCTCATGTGAAAGGTGGCACCTTCAAATGCACTGAACTATCAGCCTCGATTTTATGCCCAAATGGGAACTGAATCCAGAACCTTCAGAGGTGCCAGTGCTATTAAGTGAGCCATGGTTGACTTAGTGCTGAAGTCAAGGTGAAAGCTGGTGATGTTATGGATTGTGGGCGAAATAGACTGATTGTTTATAAATATTTCTTAATTTTAACATCAAAGTGTAAACTTTATGTATTAAATGTAAAACACAATTATAGAATGCCAAAATAAATCATTGTACGCATAGAGAAACCAAACCTTAGTGTGCTAATAAAAAACAAAGATACGGTTGAACAATAAAAAGAGTTAACCGTATGCGTGCAAAAGGCAATTAGTGACCTGCAGCATGCACCATTGTTATGTTACCTTGGGCTGCACACACGGTAAGCATTAGGAAACTTTGCAACAGCAATAGGAAAGCTTTTAATATAACGCAAAACCACCTTCGGCAAGGTGGCACTCAAGCTCAGCAATTGATTCATACTCTAGCACAGGGGTGGGCAAACTACGGCCCGCGGGCCGCTGCGGCCCGCCAAAGGTCTTTATGCGGCCCACCAAGTCATTAAAAAAAAAATTTGTTTTAATTTTTTTTTTAATTTTTAATTTTTTTTTAAGGTTAATGGGGGGGGGGGGGGGGGGGGGCTGTTGGGTTACTTACTGGTATAGGGTGGATACGTTGACTTGAGTAGGGTGATCATTGCTCGGCACAACGTCGAGGGCCGATATGTTCTCTATGAGGCGCCCAGAATCATAATCGGGTGAAGTAATTATTTTACTTAATATACTATGCGGCCCTTTAAAATTGTGAATTTCTGAATGTGGCCCTTGCACGGAAAAGTTCGCCCACCCCTGCTCTAGCACTTCGCTGAGGTTGCTGTTGCAAAGTCCAAAAGCAGTGGAAAACGCAAAAGCAAAATCACAGAATTGTTACAGCGCAGAGGCAGGCCATTCGGCTCATCGTGTTCGCACCAGCTCTTTGAATGAGCAACTTACCCAGCGCTTTTCACCCAATTTCTCCCCGTAACTCTGCATATTCCACCTTTTCAGGCAACAGTCTAATTCTCCTCTCAATGTCTCATTTGGAGTTGCCTCCACCACACTCTCAGGTGGTGCATTCCCACTCACTGCTTGAAAAAAAATCCGAATGTTGTTTCAGCACCTTTTGCCAATTATTTTAAATCAGTGCCCTTTTGTCTTTTATCCCTATCTACTCTATTCAGACCTCTCATTATTTTTAATACCTCGAATAAACCTCTTCTCAGCTCTCTCCTCTCCGAGCAAAACAGCCATAACGTCAACAATCTATCTTCGTAGAAATTCATCATCTTTAGAATCATTCTCGCAAATCTTTTCTACACTCTCCAATCCCTTCACACATATGCCCAGAACTCGGTGCAATAGGCCAGCTGAGGTTGAACTGATGATGTTTCACACAAATTCACATAACCTCTGAAATAAAGGCAGAATATGGCGGAAGCTGGAGATCTGAAATGAAAACAGACAGTGTCCAGCAGGTCTGGCAACATCTGTGGAGTGAGAAACAAAGTTATAATTTCCAAGTTCTACGACTCAACACGAAATGTTAACTCGTTTCCCTCTCCATCTTAAGTTTCAACACAAATTCCTTGGTCCATGTACTCTCATTTTGCTGTCAACAACATCTAGGATCCTGTGTGCTTTCCAAACCGCGTTAGCACTGTTGTTTCACAGTGCCAGGATACCAGGTTCAATTACCGGCTTGGGTCACTGTGCACGTTCTCCTCCTGTCTGTGTGGGTTTCCTCCCACAAGTCCCAAATACATGCTTGTTAGGTAATTTGGACATTCTGAATTCTCACTGTGTACCAAACAGGTGCCGGAGTGTGGCGACTAGGCGCTTTTCACAGTAACTTCATTGCAGTGTTAATGTAAGCCTACTTGTGACAAGAAAGACTATTATATCTCCAGACCTTGAAGCACATCATCAGCCCAGTAAGCCATGTCCTAAATTTAATTTGATAAGTTTCCCTGAAAAGCGATTTTTTTTTTTGTTACAGCACCCCTTTAAGGTGCTTTCAATTAGTTAATATTAATTTGTTTTACAAAAGGGTATACAGCCAGACCCCTGTTCCTCGCTGTAACTTTTCCCTTTGGGTCAGCACGGTGACACATTGGCATTGCTGCCTCACAGAACCAGGGACATGGGTTCAATGAGCTGAATGGCCTCTGTCTGAACTGCAGAGACGCTAGGATTCCTGCATTGTGTGCGCACTATAGAATGGCAATGGCAGCACAGTGGTTAGCACTGTTGCTTCCACAGGTCCCAAAAAAACACACTCATTAGGTCATTTGGACACTCTGAATTCCCCTGTGTACCCGAACAAGCGGCGACTAAGCTTACTTGTGACAATAAAGATTATTATTAATTTTATATTGCCTCTTAAGCAAAGTAAGGCAGGTGTATTACAAATGAAAAGCACAAGTGCAAAATGTTAAGCAATGCCAGACGTATCCTCATCCCCATGTCCTCACCCCCCATCCTGTCTTCATCCACCCCCTTCCCCATCCACAACCCCCCTACCCCACGTCCTCATCCACCTCCCTTCCCCACGTCCTCATCCACCTCCCTTCCCCACGTCCTCATCCACCTCCCTTCCCCACGTCCTCATCCACCTCCCTTCCCCACGTCCTCATCCACCTCCCTTCCCCACGTCCTCATCCACCTCCCTTCCCCACGTCCTCACCCACCTCCCTTCCCCACGTCCTCACCCACCTCCCTTCCCCACGTCCTCATCCACCTCCCGTCCCCACGTCCTCATCCACCTCCCTTCCCCACGTCCTCATCCACCTCCCTTCCCCACGTCCTCATCCACCTCCCTTCCCCACGTCCTCATCCACCTCCCTTCCCCACGTCCTCATCCAATCCCCGTCCCCACGTCCTCAGCCAACCACTGTCCCCATGACCCCGTTGCCAAGTCCTCACCCCACCCCTTCCCCACATCCTCTCCGCCACGCCATCCCCACGTCATCAGCCCCCCCACCAACCTCTTCATGTTTATCCACCCCCCACCTCATGTTTATCCACCCCCCACCTCAGGTTTATCCACCCCCCACCTCAGGTTTATCCACCCCCCACCTCAGGTTTATCCACCCCTCACCCCCTCCTCATGTTCATTCGCCCCCCTCCTCATGTTTATCCACCCCCCCCACCCACTCATGTTCATTCACGCCCCTCCTCATGTTTATCCACCCCCGCCCCCTCATGTTCATTCGCCCCCCCCTCATGTTCATCCACCCCCATCCCCTCCTCGTTCATCCACAACCCACCCACCCATCCCCACGTAGTCATGCATCCACACACCCCCCACTCCTCATCCACACACACCCCCCACTCCTCATCCACACACACCCCCCACTCCTCATCCACACACACCCCCCACTCCTCATCCACACACACCCCCCCACTCCTCATCCACACACCCCCCACTCCTCATCCACACACACCCCCCACTCCTCATCCACACACACCCCCCACTCCTCATCCACACACACCCCCCACTCCTCATCCACACACACCCCCCACTCTCATCCACACACACCCCCCACTCCTCATCCACACACACCCCCCACTCCTCATCCACACACACCCCCCACTCCTCATCCACACACACCCCCCACTCCTCATCCACACACACCCCCCACTCCTCATCCACACACACCCCCCACTCCTCATCCACACACACCCCCCACTCCTCATCCACACACACCCCCACTCCTCATCCACACACACCCCCCCACTCCTCATCCACACACACCCCCCCACTCCTCATCCACACACACCCCCCCCACTCCTCATCCACACACACACCCCCCACTCCTCATCCACACACCCCCCCCACTCCTCATCCACACCCCCCCCACCCCTCATCCACACCCCCCCCACCCCCTCATCCACAACCGTCCCCAACTACACGTCCTCATCCACAATTAACCCCCCCCCCCCCCAATCCACAACCGTCCCCAACTACACGTCCTCATCCACAATTACCCCCCCCCCCCAAATCCAATCCATCCATCCCCACGTCCTCCTGCACATTTCCTCTCCCCCCCGGGGGGGTGGGCTCACCTTTCACATCCCGGGCCAGCGCCTTCCAGGTTGGCGCGTAGCTGACACAGTGGCCGCACCAGGACGAGTAGAACTCCACCACCCAGGCGGACGACGAGTTCAGCAGCAGGCCCCGGGCACCGTCCATCTCCAGGACGGCCACCGAGTCCTGGCTGCTGTACAGCCGGGCGGCGTGGCCCTGGCGCAGCAGCTGCACCAGGAAGGTGAGGGCAGCGGTGAGGGCCAGCAGAGCCCGGCGGCCCGGCCGCTTCCCCCCGCCGCACGACGCCATCTTCCCCAAGCCCAGGCTGCCAACGGCCGCGCGGCGCTCGAGCCGCCTCCGCCCCGCCCCCAGGACCGAGCACACGTCATCCCCAGGGGGGCGGGGCCCAACGCTCCACTGTCGCCAGGGCAACCGCCCCTTCGCGCTACACACGCTCATTCATAAAAACCTCTAACAGCGCCCGAGCTTCGGACCTGCAAAAGGACATGGCCAGATCTAAAGAGACGTGTCTACATTTAAAAAGACTCGGTTTGTTTGAAGGTGCATATGTACGTTTAAAGGAACATATCTAATCTACATTTAAAAGTGCCACATTTAAAGGGGCATAACTCCATTTAAAAGGACATAGCCATATTTAAAGGGGGTATGCATATTTAAAAGGACATGGCCATATTTAAAGGGACATCTCCATTTAAAAGGACATGGCCATATTTAAAGGGAGGTATGCACATTTAAAAGGACATGGCCATATTTAAAGGGAGGTATGCACATTTAAAGAGCCGTACGCACATTTAAATGGACATATCTATCTTTAAAGGGGTTTATCTACATTCAAAATGTGGCGACTAGGGGCTTTTCACAGTAACTTCATTGAAGCCGACTTGTGATAATAAGCGATTTTCATTTAATTTCATTCAAATGGCCTGGCCATCTTTAAAGGGCACACATCTACATTTATAGGGACATATCTACTTTTTAAATGACGTGTTGAATTTAATGAGACATGCCTGAATTTCAAGAGACATGCCTACTTTTAAAGAGGCATGACGATAATTAAAGCGGCATGTCTACCTAGAGAGAGAGATTGTCACATTTAGAGGGACATGTCGATATGTAAAATGTCCTGTCCACATTTAAAGAGGCTTCACCATATAAATGGCCAAGTCTACATTTATAGTCTAATCTCGTTATGTGCCACTTTCAGCACCCTTCTTGGCCTTAATCACCCCAATTTACATTCCCTTTGTCTTTCTGTCCACGGCATCTTTGTCAATCTCCACTATCACGGGCAGCACGGTAGCATGGTGGTTAGCATAAATGCTTCACAGCTCCAGGCTCCCAGGTTCGATTCCCGGCTGGGTCACTGTCTGTGTGGAGTCTGCACGTCCTTCCCGTGTGTGCGTGGGTTTCCTCCGGGTGCTCCGGTTTCCTCCCACAGTCCAAAGATGTGCGGGTTAGGTGGATTGGCCATGCTAAATTGCCCGTAGTGTCCTAAAAAGTAAGGTTAAGGGGGGGTGTTGTTGGGTTACGGGTATAGGGTGGATACGTGGGTTTGAGTAGGGTGATCATTGCTCGGCACAACATCGAGGGCCGAAGGGCCAGTTCTGTGCTGTACTGTTCTATGTTCTATGTTCTATCGTTGCCCCTTTCCAACCGCCCTGTCCTGCCAGGGTACAAACCTGACTGGCTATTATTCCTGTGCGGCACGGTGCTTTGCAGCCTCACAGAGCCAAGGTCCCAGGTTCAATCCCAGCCTTGGGTGACTGTCTGTGTGGAGTTTGCGCGTTCTCCCCGTGTCTGCGTGGGTTTCCTCCGGTTTCCGCCCACATTCCAAAGTGTGCAGGTTAGGTGGATTGGCCATGCCGGTTAGGTGGATACCCCTTAGTGTCCAATGGTTAGGTGGGGTTACGGGGATACGATATGGGTTGGTGCAGACTCGATGGGCCAAATTGCCTCCTTCTGCACTGTAGGATTCTGTTATAACCTGCCTGCTTACCACTGGCTGGGCACGAATGGCAATCCCACAATCCTTAGGGAGTAGGAGCTTCCCCAATGAGGGGAGCGGAGAAATCAGTAGCAGGCCCCTGCATAAATAAAGCTGGCCAGTATGGAACCAGCCAGAGAGGAGTGAGCAGCAAGGGAGTTACTGCTGCTGTTGTTTGTATATATATATAGTATATATATATATGTTATTGTAAATAAATGTTATTTCTTTCTACTCTACAACTCATGCTGGATTCTTCGTGGCCCTCGCAAAATTGGCGATGAGGGTTAAAATGGATACCCGTCTAGGCTGCTGAAGCCACCTCCCTTTTGCTGGATACAGGTTGGAAGTTTATTTTCTGTTACACCATGCCTCTGTATGGACGTTTGGATGTCTTTGATGCTGCGCTGGAAAGTTGGAACCAGTACGCACAACGGATGCGTCACTATTTACGGGCAAACAACATCATCGAAAACGAGCACCAGGTGGTCATTTTGCTCACTGCCTGTGGCCCGCATACGTTTGGGGTGATTAGGAGCCTTGCGTACCCAGCTGCGCCAGACACCAAGACGTTTGAGGAACTTGTGACCTTAGTGGGGCAATATTTTAACCCTACCCCATCCACGATAGTCCAGCGTTACCCAGGAGAATCCCTTGCAGAGTATCTATCCAGGCTACGCAGGAGTGCGGAG
The DNA here is from genome assembly GCF_902713615.1 of Scyliorhinus canicula. NCBI lineage: Eukaryota > Metazoa > Chordata > Chondrichthyes > Carcharhiniformes > Scyliorhinidae > Scyliorhinus > Scyliorhinus canicula. The sequence goes on from NC_052166.1 coordinate 62,730,498, forward strand.
TACTGTGACTATGGTATGCCCTTGTCAGAAATGTTGCACGACCGTTTGGTTTGCGGTATTAACAATGCGGCCACCCAGAGAAAGCTGTTAGCTGAGCCAACATTGACTTTTCAACAGGCCATTCAAATAGTATTGTCCCGAGAGAGCGCAGAATGAGGAGGGAATGGAGGTGCATGCCTTGGGGCTCAACCCCTTCCGTCCAAAAGCATCTCCCGCACCCCTGCCGTACCTTGGGTGGGGTGGCATCCGGATCGACGCCAGTGGCCCCCAGACGTTCCTCCCCGAAGGGAGCCTTCTCCAGAGCGGATGGATGAGGAGCCATGTCAGTGTCGGACTTGTGGGCGCCAACCCCATCGCGGACGCCGGTCTTGGGGGCGCCAGAGGCGCTGTTGTTCTGACAGAAACTGGGGCCTGCCAAGGGGCCGTACCTTCAATTTGGAAGAACCTGCGACAACTACTCCCAAGGACGTGGAGTCGGAGGATGACTGCCTGTAGCTGCATTGTGTGGTAGCTCCCCGTGTGGCCCCCATTGAGGTGACAGTACGGGTCAATGGTCACACGCTTGAGATGGAGTTGGACACTGGCGCAGCGATCTCTGTGATTCGCTCAGAAGACATTTGACCACAGCAAGTAGGGTACAGACCCTAACATTAACCAACACACAGGCCAGGTTGGGGGAACCATTGGACATTGCAGGAACTACGATGACCCCTGTTGTTTATGGATGCCAGGAGGGACGTTTCCCACTTATCGTGGTGCGCGGCCATGGGCCCAGCCTGTTGGGTTGGGACTGGTTGCGCCATTTGCGGCGGCAGTGGCAGCACATCCTCCAAACAGGTTCTGGAGGGTTGACGGAGGTACTAGGATGGTATTCCTGCCCGGTTTGTGGAAAATAAAAGGGGCCGTAGCCCGTATCCAAGTCGAACCAGGAACCATGCCTCGCTATTTCTGGGCGCGCCCGGTGCCTTACGCCTTGCTCGAGAAGGTAAAAGGAGAGCTCACTCGTTTGGAATCCTTGGATATTATCAGGCCCGTCCATTTCGCTGACTGGGCAGCGCCAGTTGTACCTGGAATGAAGCCAGATGCCACAGTTTGCTTGTGTGGTGACTATAAACTGACAGTGAATACGGCTTCCTGGCTCGACTGATATCCAAAGCCACACAACGAAGATCTGTACTCGAAGCTTGCAGGCAGACTCACGTTCACAAAATTAGATATGAGTCACGCCTACCTACAGTTGGAGCTGGACCCTGCCTCCCGGCCATATCTAACTATTAATACACACCGGGGACTGTATGAATATACATGGTAAGAAGTCTTACAACACCAGGTTAAAGTCCAACATGTTTGTTTCAAACACTAGCTTTCGGAGCACTGATCCTTCCTCAGGTGAATGTAGAGGTATGGGAGGAAGGAGCAGTGCTCTGAAGCTTGTGTTTGAAACAAACATGTTGGACTTTAACCTGGTGTTGTAAGACTTCTTACTGTGCTCACCCCAGTCCAACGCCGGCATCTCCACATGATGAATATACATGGTCGCCCTTTGGGGAATCCTCTTTCAACACGTCATGGAGGGCACCTTGAGAGATTTACTGCGTGTCACTGTCTACTTAGACAATGTTTTGATCACAGGGACGTCGGAGCAGGAACATTTGGAAGCTGGCCTTAGACGCTTTTCAGAGGCTGGAATCCATTTACGTCGTACAAAGTGTGTCTTTCAGGCGAAGAAAGTAGTCTACCTGGGTTATCGGGTGGACCGCGAAGATTTGCACCCCGTCGCAGAGAAGGTGTGCACAATTCAACAGGCCCCCGTCCCGACTGACACTTCGCATCTTTGTTCATTTCTCGGCCTTGTAAACAATTACGTGGAAGTTCCTCCCCAATCTGGCAACTACGCTGGCCCTGTTGCACCTTCTGCTAAAGAAGAATCACACCTGGTTTTGGGGTCAGCCGCAAGAAATCGCTTTCCTGCGGGTAAAACAGCAATTGTCGTCATCTGGATTACTAACCCACTATGATCCTGGAAAGCCTTTGCTCATCACGTGTGATACATCCCCGTATGGTATTGGGGCCGTCCTGTCCCCCAAGGTGGAGAACGGGGCCGTGCGGCCGATAGCTTTCGCCTCCCGCACATTGACTGAAGCGGAAAAGAAGTACGCGCAGATCGAGGAAGGCCTGGCGGTGGTCTTTGCGGTGAAACGCTTCCACCAATATGTGTATGGCCGCCACTTCACTATCGTGACTGATCATAAGCCTCTGCTGGGACTTTTCCGAGATGATAAGTCAATACCGCCCATTGCTTCCGCACGGATCCAGCACTAGGCTTTGTTGCTCGCTGCCTACGAGTATTCTCTGGAGCATAAACCAGGGACCCAGATAGCAAATGCCAATGCACTGAGCCGATTGTCTTTGTCGACCGGCCCCATGTCGACCCCCACAACGGGTGTGGTGGTTGCAACCCTAAATTTTATGGACACCTTGCCTGTCACGGCATCACAGATCCGTGAGTGGACCCAGACGGAGCCAGTCCTGTCAAAGGTTCGGCACATAGTCCTGTATGATGGGCAACATAGACAGCTCCTGGGCGAGTTGTGGGCATTTTCCTCCAAGCTGTCAGAGTTTAGAGTGGAAGATGATATCCTCTTGAGAGGGACGCGTGTGATTGTCCTGGAAAAAGGACAGGGGCTGATACTAAGGGACTTGCACAATGGGCATCCGGGTGTGACCAAAATGAAAATGTTGGCCCGGGGTTATGTCTGGTGGCCAGGCCTCGACACCGACATTGAGAAGGTGGCCCAAAACTGCTCCATTTGCCAGGAGCATCAGAAGCTTCTGACGGCCATGCCCCTACATCACTGAGAATGTTGCGCTTGCATCCAGATTTCGCCGGCCCTTTTCAAAGATCCATGTTCCTTCTATTAATCGATGCCCAGTCTAAATGGTTAGAGGTGCACAAGATGGTAGGCACAATGTCCTGTGCAACAATCAAGAAGATGCGTTTGTCTTTCAGTACGCATGTCCTCCCCGAGGTGCTGGTCACGGACAATGGCACTCCGTTCACAAGTGAGGAGTTTGCGAAGTTCATGAAGATGAACGGCATACGCCATATCCGCACCACTCCATACCACCCGGCTTCCAATGGGTTGGCGGAGCACACAGTGCAGATATTCAAACGAGGCATAAAGAAGCAGTCTTCCGGGTATATGGACACAAGACTGGTTCGTTTTTTGTTTTCATATAGGACCACTCCACATGCAGTAACTGGGGTAGCTCCCGTGGAACTCTTAATGGGCCGGAGACTATGCACCTGCCTTAGCATGGTTTTCCTGGACATTGGCGCAAAAGTACGCCGCACTCAAGAATGGCAGGTACATGGCCTTTCTCGGCATTGGCTGATTCGGCAGTTTGCGCCCGGTGACCCAGTGTTCGTTCGAAATTTTGCTGGTGGTGCCCACTGGATCCCTGGCGTAATCTTTTGCCAAACGAGCCTTATCTCTTACCAGGTGCAAGCCCAGGGTCGTCTCCAGTGCAAGCACGTAGACCACGTTTGGTCCAGAAGACCATTTCTTTCAAAGATTCCCTGCCCCCGGAGCTCACTTCTACAGCTACAGAGACCAGACACAGTGGAGAGTATTCCTCACAATCTTCCTCTGGTGCCTCACTCAAATCCTGCGCAGGTCATTGCAGAACCGCGTGGAGATAGGGACGCCGAGATGACGGAGGCAGCAGACTCCGACTCCGAGATGGAGACACAGGACGCCTCAGAAGGGGAATCCTTGGGCCCATGGGCTATGGATGTGCAATCGTTACGCCATTCATTACAGAAGCGCCATTGTCATTACATGCCACCCTATCCAGCGCCTCGTGCAAATGGCCACCCTATCCAGCGCCTGCGGCAAAACGAGTCCGACGTCCTCCTACGCCAGGGTCTTCGGTTGGTTCCTTTTACTTTTGGCTGGGAGCGATGTTATAACCTGCCTGCTTACCATTGGCTGGGGACAAATGGCAATCCCACAATCCATTGGCTGGGGGGGGGGGGGGGGGGGGGGGGCGTGAGCAACGTGTGTGTGTGTGTGTGTGTGTCAATGTAATCATTTCTGCCTCTATCAGTTTAATTCCTGAATTGATATTCAATCTGAATCAAATAGAAAGGGGCCACCGTTTACATTTCATTCAAGTAAACTGCCTTGCTGACTCACTGTGATCTAGTTCAGTGTTTTTCAAACTTTTTTGCCCGGGGCCCATTTTTACCAACTGGCCTTCCTTCGGAACCCATGCAGGCCAACCATCGAGACCCACCATTTTCTCTTACCTTTAATGCGAGAAGTGAGCCTGGGCTTATATTCTATAGTCTAGAGCAGTGAAGAATGAGAAATTACCTCATTGAAACAGGCATTATTCTCTCAGGACTCTAAGAGCAGATGCAGAATGTAAATTTTCCTTAGATGGGTGGTTTACAGCCTGGGGATGTAGTCTGCAAATTACAATGTGCCAATTTTAGACATAGATGAGGAGGAATTACTTAACTCAAAGTATTGTGAATCTTTTAAATCTTTAAAATTCACTAACAAAGAGAGTTCTGCAGGCTCAGCCATTAAGCATATTCAAGGCAGATGCAGGAAGACTGAATTGAATTAAAAACAAAACCTTCTCCTGGGTCAGCATGCTGACGTCAGGAGGAGGCAGTGTTTCTCTCTGGGCTCCAGGCATGAAAAATGAAAAAATGAAATGAAAATCGCTTATTGTCACAAGTAGGCTTCAAATGAAATACTGTTAAAAGCCCCTAGTTGCCACATTCCAGCGCCTGTTCAGGGATGCTTGGTACGGGAATTGAACCGTGCTGTTGGCCTGCCTTGGTCTGCTTTAAAAGCAAGCTATTTAGCCCTGTGCTAAACCAGCCCCTTCTGTGCACTGATGAGTGGGCACGCATGAGCAGCGCGCCCGCATTTAAAAAGAAAATTTAATTTTTGATTTATAAATTTAGTGTACCCAATTAAGGGGCAATTTACTGTGGCCAAATCCACCTAACTTGCACATCTTTGGGTTGTAGGAGCAAAACCCACTCAAACACGGGGAGAATATGCAAACTCCACACGGACAGTGACCCAGAGCCGGGGTTGAACCTGGGACCATGGCGCCGTGATGTAGCAGTGCTAACCACTGTGTTGCCCTGTGCCTGTATTTCTAAAGCCGCTCACAGCCGGTGTTTTTAAAAGCCGGCTGCTACGGCTATTGTGCCTGAATTCCCGCGATCGGCAACGCCACAATGGATGGTTCTGCGACCCTCCCAACATCGACCTGCGACCTACGGGTGGGTCGCGACCCCCACTTTGAAAATGCGTGATCGAGTTTAAGCTTATAACCTACTATTTATAGAGGTTTTAGGAGTTGAGCAGATAAATTGGCAGTGCAGAGAACTTTAAAAAGTGCAATCGATATTTCCTTTCGTAGCCCTGACTCTCATCCAATCTCAGTAAGATTAAATTGAGTTTGAGGGAAGTAAAGAAGAGGGAAACATTCCTTTGTTTGTGGATTCACCACACACCACTGTAAGATGGAATTTTTTTCAACAAAATTCAAAATTTTTCACCCAAACAGAACAATTCAGCACAAAATTACACAGCCATTTACTAAAACACTGCAAACTTTATTTCAGGTGAAAATACAATGGAGGTTTATAAATTTTAATATAAACTTTATAAAGGAAATATATTACGTAAAATTGTTTTCCTGGGTATTATTATTTACAGCAATTATGCAGCTAGGATTTGGAATAACTCATTGACAACATTTCAGAATAATTTAACTGCTTCATTATTATGCTTTGAGATAGTCCAGTACCAATCTGTTGTAAAAAGGAAAATCTTTAAAACAATCAGAAAAGCAAAAAACCAAAAAAGACAAAAGCATCTTCAAGAAATCACTGTAAATCATTTATGCAGAACCATATTACAGGGTGAATCTCAATGAATCAAACGGTCAATAACACACATTTGTAAAAAATAAAGTTAACATCTGAACGCTGTCTTTGGTATAGGAAACTGAAGTATAGAAACTGAACAGCAAAGTCTAGGAAAACCCCAAGATTGAGCCCAATCTCGACTATCCTTTGTATCTGGGGCTTGAAAATGAAAATCGCTTATTGTCACAAGTAGGCTTCAAATGAAGTTACTGTGAAAAGCCCCTAGTCGCCTCATTCCGGCGCCTGTTCGGGGAGGCTGTTACGGGAATTGAACCGTGCTGCTGGCCAGCCTTGGTCTGCTTTCAAAGCCAGTGATTTAGCCCTGTGCTAAACAGCCCCAAACTGCTTCCATTGACAATCAACACCAAGGAAAGATTGAGCTCAGTGTGACAGGGTGAGTAATAGAATATCTTGGTTCTCATAGAATCATAGAATTTACAATGTAGAAGGAGGCCATCCGGCCCATCGAATCTGCACCGGCCTACTTAGCACACGTCTCCACCCTAACCCCATAACCCAGTAACTCCACCGAATCATTTTGACACTAAGGGGAAATTTATCATGGACAATCCACCTAACCTGCACATCTTTGGACTGTGGGAGGAAGCCGGAGCACCCGGAGGAAACCCAAGCAGACACGGGGAGAAAGTGCAAACTCCACACAGACAGTCACCCGAAGCCGGAATTGAACCCGGGACCTTGGAGCTGTGAGGCAGAAGTGCTAACCACTGTGCTGTTCGTGTTAGTATTCTCCAATGACTGGTCACTGGTGTGACATCAGAGGAGGTCATGTCCTTATCATTGTCAATTTTGAGCAACTGAATAAATCATTTTGAGAACAAATTGGGGAAAAAAACAAATAAAGTTCAACTAATTTCTAGGAGTTTATAAGATATCAATAGGACTTTCAGGACAGTTCATTATAAAGCAATTATAGCCAAGGATAATTAAGGAGTGAAGTCACCCCGATGGCGTGCGTGGCCATGAATGGGAGGAGGTCAGAGTACTTCCGGCTTTACCGAGGGACCAGGCAGGGTTGTCCCCTGTCCCCCTTGTTGTTTGCACTGGCAATCGAGCCGCTGGCGATGGCGTTGAGGGATTCAGAGAGGTGGAGAGGCTTGATGCGAGGTGGGGAGGAACATAGGGGGTCGTTGTATGCCGATGAGCTGTTACTGTATGTGGCGGACCCGGTGGGAGGGATGTCGGGGATGATGGAGCTGCTAGCTGAGTTTGGGACCTTTTCAGGTTATAAATTAAATTTAGGCAAAAGTGAGGTGTTTGTGGTGCACCCTGGCGACCAGGAGGAAGGAATTGGTAGGCTCCCGCTTAGGCGGGCAGGGGAGAGCTTTAGGTACCTGGGGGTGCAGGTAGCCAGGGACTGGGGGACTCTCCCCAAACATAATTTCACCAGACTTGTAGATCAGATGGAGGAGGAGTTCAAGAGGTGGGACATGCTGCCATTATCGTTGGCGGGGAGGGTACAGTCCGTCAAAATGACGGTGCTTCCGAGGTTCTTGTTCCTCTTTCAGTGCCTGCCCATCTTTATCCCCAGGGCCTTCTTTAGGAGAGTGACTAGCAGTATTTTGAGCTTTGTGTGGGCACATGGGACTCCGAGAGTGAAGAGGGTGTTCCTGGAGCGAGGGAGGGATAGAGGCAGGCTGGCGCTGCCCAACCTTCTGGGGTACTATTGGGCAGCCAATGTGTCAATGGTGCGTAAATGGGTGATAGAGGGAGGAGGGGCGGCGTGGAAAAGAATGGAGATGGCGTCATGTAGAGGTACGAGCCTGGGTGCCATGGTAACGGCGCCGTTGCCGCTCTCCCCTAAGAGGTTTACCACGAGCCCGGTGGTGGCGACCCTAAGAATCTGGGGACAGTGGAGACGGCATCGGGGGGAAACAGGGGGCTCGATGGAGGCTCCACTGGGTGGCAATCATCGGTTCATCCCGGGGAACAAGGATGGGGGATTTAGGGGGTGGCAAAGGGCGGGCATCAGTAAATTGAGGGACCTGTTTATTGGCGGGAGGTTTGCGGGCCTGGGGGAACTGGAAGATAAATTTGGGCTTCCCCAAGGGAACATGTTCAGATACTTGCAGGTAAAGGCGTTTGCTAGGCGACAGGTAGAGGGATTCCCTTTGCTGCCCTCGCGGGGGACGATGGACAGAGTGCTTTCGGGGGTATGGGTCGGAGAGGGGAAGGTGTCTGACATCTATAAGGTAATGCAGGAGGTGGAGGAGTCATCAGTGGAGGAGCTGAAGGCTAAATGGGAGGAGGAACTCGGGGAGCAGATAGAGGACGGGACTTGGGCGGATGCCTTGGAGAGAGTCAACTCTTCCTCCTCATGTGCGAGGCTTAGTCTCATCCAATTTAAGGTGCTGCACCAGGCCCACATGTCCGGGACTAGGATGAGTAAGTTCTTTGTGGGTGAGGACAGGTGCACCAGATGTTCGGGGAGTCCAGCGAACCACGCCCATATGTTCTGGGCATGCCCAGCACTGGAAGAATTCTGGAAGGGGGTGGCGGGGACGGTGTCGAGGGTGGTTGGATCCAGGGTCAAACCAGGGTAGGGACTCGCGATTTTTGGAGTTGCGGTAGAGCCGGGAGTGCAGGAGGCGAAAGAGGCCGGTGTCCTGGCCTTTGCGTCCCTAGTAGCCCGGCGGAGGATCTTGCTGCAGTGGAAGGATGCGAGGCCCCCAAGCGTAGAGACCTGGATCAGTGACATGGCGGGATTTATAAAATTGGAAAGGGTCAAATTTGCCCTGAGAGGATCAATACAAGGGTTCTATAAACGATGGCAGCCTTTTCTGGACTTCCTGGCTCAAAGATAGGTAACTTGTTCAATAGCAGCAGCAACCGGGGGGGGGGGGGGGGGGGGGGGGTGTGTTCCTTATTGTAGTTTCTATTCTGTAACTTTATATTATGTTAATTTGCGTTGTTGTTAAAATGCTGTGTTGTTCATGAGGTGGGGCGAATGTTTATGATTGCTAATATTATTGTTATTTTTGGTATTTTACTATGGTGCGTTATTGTTGCATAAATTCAAAATTTTTCAATAATAATTATTTTTAAAAAAAGGAGTGAAGTCACTGAGTTAAAGCTATTTTGTTTTTTGGCAAGTTGTATAATGTCGCTAGCAGGAGTTCTCAGATTGCTTGAATTTCACATTGCCTACAGTACAACTGCAACTGATGTGAAATGAACTAATGATGGATTGGCTGGGAACTTTACAATCTTAATGAACTAGCTGCTCAGACAGTTAGCTAATCAGTAGCATTTAAAATGTAAGTGGCATTGAACAGTGGGGCGCCTCAAGAGAAGGTACGAGAACATGTTGTACTCTGCTTGCCTGACCAGTAAGCGATGCAGAGCCAAGTCATGTAACTCAGGATGGCTGGCTCCATGTCTTGGTCTCATATTGTGTCATTTGCAGGTTCTGGTCGCAAACCTGTTGAATGGGTGTCCTTAGTCTCAAACCAATATCTGTCATATGAATGGACCTGGTCCTAAACCAAGATCTGAAATATGAACGCTTGTGATCCCAAATAAATACCCATGGTTCTGGTGTCAAACTAATTCCTGTTGGGATTACAGCATGACTAGAAACACTTTTGTGGGAACCACGGTGGGGCAGTGGTTAGCATTGCTGTCTCACGGCGCCGAGAACCCAGGTTCGATCCCGACTCTGGGACACAGTCCTTCTGGAGTTTGCACATTCTCCCCGTGTTTGCGTGGGTTTCACCCCCACAACCCAAAGATGTGCAGGGTAGGTGGATTGGCCACGCTAAATTGCCCCTTAATTGGGGAAAAAAATAATTGGGTACTCTTAATTCATTTGAAAAAAAGCAGAATAAACCACTTAATTTCCATAGCATCAACTAAAACCCTCATTATCAGTGCTATCTTATCACTGTTGTACATCTATATAATGATCATGGTTTAGAGTTACTTTAAAATAATATTCCCAATTTTAAAAGCCAGTTATAATGATCTTCTATAGTAATAACTATAGATATATGTAACAGTTCAGATTATCTTTTCTGGTTTACAAATGTTTACCTGTTGCATGTTAATTTTAATTTGCTGGTTGGCAAATTTGATTTATTTTATTAAAATGGTTTTACTCCAAAAGATTTCACTGGAATAGGGCTTCCCCATTGGTTCAGTGATTGTGGGATACCGAGTCACAACAACCCAGAAGGCAAGTGCTTTAATTAGCTGATTTTATTCGGAGCAGAAGTGAGGATGGTAGAAATGGAGCCAAAACCCCTGGGTCAAGAACATAAGAAATAGGAATAGATCGTACAGCTCCTGAAGCATAACAGATCTTCTGCCTCAACTCCACTTTCCTGGCTATTCCTCCCATCCCTTCATTCCCTGACTGACCAGAAATCTACCTATCCCCAGCCTTAAATTCATTCAATGGTGGAAAATCCACCATCCTCTGGGAAAGAGAATTCCAAAGATTCACAACCCTTGAGTGAAGAATTTCTTCCTTGTCTCAGTCCAAAATGATGTGTCCCTTACCCTGAAACTGTGCACGCCGCCCTCCATTGTTTTAGATTCCCAAGCAAGGGGAAACAACCTCTGTGTCTACCAGGTCAAGCCCCTTCAGAACCTTGTATGTTTTACGGAGATCACCTCTCATTCTTCTGAACTCCAGAGAATGTAGGCCCAATTTATTCAGCTTCTTATCATAGGACAACCCTCTCATCCCAGGAGCCAGCCTAGTGAACTTTCACTGTGTTTCTTCCAAGGCAAGGAGATACTTCCTTAAAGCTGGAGACAAAGACCGCACACAGTACTCCAGGTCTGGCCCCTGGAACAAGACTTCCTCATGGCTGGACTCCCATTAGGCAATAAAGACCAACATGGCGTTTCCCTTCCCATTTACCTGCACACTGATTTGGGGTTTGGAAGCTGGGGAGAGAAAAAGCATTGCGAGGGTCCCCATTCCTGATAGCTACGATGTGACTTATACCTCTGAAGGTTAAGGACATGGTATTTGAAGGTTTAACCCCTTCCACCCCACCATGGTCAAACAGCCTCCTCTACGCTGCATACATAGAATTCAACAAGGAACTCGAGTACTGTTGGCACCAGTAAATGTCTGCACCCTCACAAAAAGATGTGAGGAGAAAAACCTGACTGTGAACATCATTAACATTAACAGAAAATATGTTGGGTGGATTCAGGTAATACATTTGTCTGATGCAGACACAGTTGGAGAATCATTCATTTAAATCTGGCAACTACATCATTATTGTATGGGGAGATGCCAACTTTGGGCCTTCCATTTAAGATTTATACATTTCCAAAGCAACCACATCTGTCATAGTTTAACCAGTGAATCTGATGCACCAGAGTGAGAAATAAATGGGAACTGTTGAACTTTGAGTACTGATTGAAAATGACTCAACACTAAAAGCTTGAAACATTCCTTCAAGAGGTAAAACCACTTGTGCATCTGGGGGATTTGTTTACCAAGCACAATAGACAATGTCTGGCCTGTAACAAGTGACAAAGCCTGGGTAAGACTGGTTTCAAGGCAGATGTTGAGTTGGGGAGAAAACAACTGCACTATATTAGCAGAAGAGTTCTGTCATTGCCAGTTCTATCATGTCCTAAGAGACACAAACAAGTGCTGAAATGTCGAGCTGTTTATTCACAACGTTCACTTAGCTCCAAAGATTTTACAGCTGAACTTTTGAATATTGCAAACGAGCTACCGTCACTGCATTTTGCAATGGTTAAGTGGGTCAACTGCTGCATAAAAATAACCCAGGCAAACACAGGAATGTAGCATAAACTGGCCGTACATCATTTTCACTGATTACACTTCTTACCCCAATAGGTGATGTCATTTAATCTTATTGTGCGGGTGACACCCACTAAATACCGGCTTGATTTAACACAAAGTAAGGCACTTGATTAAATTAGCACTCAGTGCTCACTTTGTCATAAAACATTATTACAGGATTCAAACAAGTAACCACTCCATAATCATTTCCACAGAATCTATACCATTTTTTTTCCTGCTGACTGGATATCCTACAGTGAGCCACAATTACCCTCAGAGTACCAGCCAAACACAGCTGTGCCCAGCCTGCATGAAGTGTCCCGTTGTTTGCCTAATTAATAGGCTGCCCTACAGTTAATCCTTCACTGTTCCTGTCTCTTCCACAGCTTTATCATCCTCTCTTTCTTGTCTCTGTAAGTTTCCCTGTTAAGTGCACTTGCTGTTTATTGACCATTAAGCTGGCAACTCCGAATTACCAGAGAATGTGGAGCGCACAAACAGGCCATTCGGCCCAACTGGTCGATGCTGATATTTATGCTTCACACGATCCTTCTCCTACTCTACTTCATCTAACCACATCAGCGTTTCTTTCTTTCTTTTAAAAAAAATGTAAAGTACCCAATAAATTTTTTTTCCAATTAAGGGGCAATTTAGCGTGGCCATTCCACCTACCCTGTACCACCTACCCTGTACATCTTTGTGTTGTGGGGGTGAGACCCACGCAGACACGGTGAGAATGTGCAAACTCCACACGGACAGTGACCCAGGCCCAGGATCGAACCTGGGTCCTCGGCGTCGTGAGGTAGCAGTGCTGCAACAGCATATCTACCTTTCTGTTTCATGTGTTCATCAACTTCTCCTACATTGAATGTGCGCTATTTGCCTCAACTATACCCTGTGCTGGCAACTCCAAGACCTTTCTCCAAAATATGTTTTTCTCTGAAAATGAAAATGAAAATCGCTTATTGTCACGAGTAGGCTTCAATGAAGTTACTGTGAAAAGCCCCTAGTCGCCACATTCCGGCGACTGTCCGGGGAGGCTGGTACGGGAATCGAACCGTGCTGCTGGCCTGCTTGGTCTGCTTTATAAGCCAGCGATTTAGCCTTGTGAGCTAAACCAGCCCCTAACTGGTCACGTCAGTTCTGGGGTTTTCCTCTCCTTCTTGAGGTTGATTTCCATAGACACTGAAGAACTGTTGGGACCTTTAAATTGACAATACTTTTAATGACCAGGAATTATTTGCAAAGAATTTGTCTGCAGAAATTCCTTCCTTCTGCCCAAAGAGCTTCTAAAAAAAGAAAATAATCCTTTCTTGGGATGCGTGTGTTACTGGCAAGAGTGCCGTTTATTGACCATCCCTGGTTGCCCTCACAAATAGTCGTGGTGAGCCTTCTTCTGCAGTCCGAGGCAGCAAGGCCCTCCTGCAGTGCCGCTCAGCAGAGGGACTCAGGGTTTTGACCGAGCAGCATGTTCACGTCAGGATGGTGTGTGACTTGGAGGTGCTGGTGTCCCGATGCAGCCCCAAGCCATGCCCTTTCAGGTGGTGAAGTTCTTCAGCTTTTTGACATTCTAAAGCTGGATGGTCAATGCATTCAGTCGCTCAACCGTTACTGCTCTTTGCCAGCCACACAAAGGAAGCATGGAAGTATCTTGCCCCTCATATTTCCTCCCGCCCTGTGTGGAAACTCTACATCTTCTGCAAGATGGAAATTCTCTCTCTTAATTGTTCTCAGGATGTGCTGCTTCGCTGGCAAAGTCAGCATTTATTGCCCATCCCTTGAGCAGGCACTGATGGGCTACCTATACCTGAGTGGCTTGCTGGCTCATTTCAGAGGGAAGGTAAGAGTCAGCCAATGTAGGCAGATTTCCTCCCTTAAAGCTCATTTGTGAGCCCGATGGAACTAAATTTCAACGAGTCTCAATGATCATTATTAACAAGACTCACGATTTATTTATTGATTGAATTTAAGTTCCTCCAGCTGCCACGGTGGGATTTGAACTCATGTCTCCAGACCATTTGTCTGGGCTTCTGAATCACTTTGCTGCACCCCCCAGCCATCCCATGGGCAATTACAGCTCAAATCCTCCAGTGCTTTCACAGACCACATGATAGCAGAGAGAGACAGGCAGTGAGGAGATACAAGATAACTTATCATTTAAAACTGTCATTCAAACCTGCCATATACAGGTGTTATTCATACACTCGTTTTTTTAAATGTTAAAAAAAATAATTTAAATAAATTTAGAGTACCCAATTCATTTGTTCCAATTAAGGGGCATTTTAGCGTGGCCAATCCACCTAACTTGCACATCTTTGGGTTGTGGGGGTGAAACCCACGCAAACACGGGGAGAATGTGCAAACTCCACACGGACAGTGACCCAGAGCCGGAATCGAACCTGGGACCTCAGTGCCGTGAGACAACAGTGCTAACCACTGCGCCACCTTGCTGCCCATTATTCATACACTCTAAGATTGTCGCTGAGGAATTAAAGTATTTCCTGGCTATGTTAAGTTCACGTTAACACTTATTCTGTTAGAATTGCAGGAAAGCACTTCAGACTTATTGCTGACAAACGAGGCCATCATCATACTTGCAAATTAAGTTAACTGCATAATAATTGAGAAACACAGGATCAAACCAGTGTAAAGTCAACACTAAACAAATATCTTCCGCTACTATACTCCCAGGATCCCTCTAAACTGCACGATCAGTGGGAATATTATTTGCGAGAAATCTACATGAAAGACAAAAGTTGAAAAGATTTTGCAGGAAAGACAAGGAAAGGAGTGACAGAAATATTCAAATTGCATTTTCATCGCACCTTTCGCAACCTCAGGACGTCCCAAAACAACTCTCTGTTTTTGAAGTGTCGCCACTGTTTTAATCTGGGAAACAGCAAACAATTTGCCCACAGGAAAATCCCAGCAGCGACAATGTGGTAATCATTAGATGATTTGTCTTTCATGATTTTGCTTGGGGTATAAAAATTGGCCAGCACACCTGGGAGTACTCCCCGCTCTTCTTCGAAATCATGCCGTGGATTCGTCCTCCTGAGAGAGGGGACGGGGTCTCAGTGTAATGCCTCATCCAGAAAACAGCACCTTTGACTGTGCAGTACTTCCTCTGTATTTCACTGCAGTGTCGTCAGCCTTCGATTTTCTCAGTCCTGGAGTGGGACTATGCATCCACAACTTTCTGACTTGGTTGGGGGAAAGACATCTCGCCCTGAGCCAGAGCTGACAGGAGTGATGAGATGATACCAAGATGCTATCATCCATGTAATTCAGTCTGAACCACCTCTTACTTAGGGCAGCTTAAACTCTGCATTAAAATTGGCACATTACCCAGTAGTTCTGAACATTCTCCACGTATCTTGGTCTGATGGCGTCTCTGTTGAATTTTGTAAACAATACGTTGCCTTCAGCTATTGTATGCTGGAGACAGTAAGAGTCTGTCCCGCCAATCTCCTGTTACAGATGGTGTTGAGGACGTCGACAGTGTCATGAATCAGGATGTTAAAGACGTCCTCGGTCAGCTTCATCTTCACAGTGAGCTCATCTTCAGCATATGCCAGCCATTGATACTCTTCCTCTTGGAGTTCTTGAATCTATACAGGAGAGCAAAGTTAGATTGAGAATACCACTGAAGGTTTATTTTCTTTCCCCCCCCCAAAAGCCTGATGCTGGGCCATTGTGTGAAAGATGCCAGGAGGTCTTCACAGCAGGGTTGAATCGGATGGTCAGGATCACTATCAGGAACGGAACCCTTGCTGGCTTTTCCCTTTATTGCCCATTGCAGGTTAGAGACTGCCTGTAGCACCTCTGGGTAAGGTCACCTAATGTAGCACAGACTGAGCCCGGGAGATTGCTGTTCTATTTTTAATTAATTCTTAGGACGTGGGAATTGTTGCCTATCCCTAACGGTCCAAGGAGATGGTGAGCCACATTCTTCGATACAACCGAGTAGCTTGCTACTTGCACGTTTCAGAGCGCAGTTAAGAGCTGTGGGTCTGTAGTGCCATGCAGGTCAGAGTGGGTAAGGATGGCAGATTTCCTTCCCGAATGGACATTGGTGAACCAGGTGGGTTTTTTACAACAACCTTCATGGCCACCATTACTGAGGCTAGATTTTAATTCCAGATTTGATTTAATTAATTGAATTTAAATTCCCCAGCTACCAAGGTGGGATTTGAACTCATGTTTCCAGATCATTGGTTCAGCTTTTTGGATGACTAGTGATATAACATAACCACTATGCGTTCGGGCACACCAGCCCATGCCTCAGTATATTGTGTACATCACAAGAACGCATTGGGGCGAATGCAGAAGAGGTTTACAGGAATGGTTCCAGGGATGAGAAACGTCAGTTACGTTCTCCTTGGAGAGAAGAAGACTGAGAGGAGATTTGATAGAGATTGTGAAGGGGCTGGACAGAGTAGACAGGGAGAAACTGTTCCTGCTCACAAAAGGATCAAGAACAAAAGGGCACAGGTTAAAGTGATTTGCAAAAGAAGCAAATGTGATGCGAGAAAAATAATTTTGTCACAGCAAGTGATTGGGGTTTGGGGGGCACAGCCCGGAAGTGTGGTGGAGGCAGGTTCAAGCGTGGCGTTTAAGAGAGCGTCGGGTGATTATTTGAATGGAAATGATGCGCAGGGGTCCAGGGGGAAGGCAGGAGAATGGCACTAAGTCACGATGCTCGTTTGGAGAACTAGTGCAGATATGATGGGCCAAATGGCCTCCTACTGCACCGTAACAATTCTGTGATGCTGAGTGTGACTGAATTCTGCACTGGGCATATACTTACCAACAAAGGGGCCATTGTTTACTTTTAAAAAGAATGTGGAAGCATTTTGTTTGTGCTCATTCAGTTGAGTGGTGTTAGCTCTGGGCAATGACACACTGTTATTCCAAGTCACCATTGTCTGTATCGAGCACAGCAACGTAGAGGACAGCAGCTGCAGAGTAAAGCTTCCTCTGCTCTCCAGCTGTAAAGCTCAAGAGGGCGTCACCACGCCCCCTCTCTCCCCCATTTGCCACATTAGCTGTCTGTGGACTCGTAGCGAAGTCCGCATCGGCCAGCGCTGTACAAGATACGTTCCTGGCACCTGAAGTCCCAGGAGTGGACCATGTGAAGCAGAGAGAGACTTTCCACGCATTGTCAGAGACGCCTCGCACCCAGGCGTTGCCTTCTTCCAGACCCTTCCATCAGGCAGAAGATACAGAAGTCTGAAGACCTGCACATCCAGACATAGGAACAGCTTCTTCCCCACAGTTACCAGACTCCTCAACGACTCTCCCTCAGACTGATCTTTTCCATATGAGACACTATTCACCACGCTCTATGCTGCTCTTGCTTATGTCGTATTTGCTTTGTTATTTTGCCCTTGTTCCATACTGTAACTAATTACTTATTTGTCGATGTACTGTGTATTTTTTCGCATTCACTGTAACTATCTACTATTTTTTTATCCACTGTGTATGTTCCCTTGGCCGCAGAAAAACACTTTTCACTGTACTTCGGTACATGTGACAAGAAATCAATCAATCAAATCAATGTCCGGCGAAATGCAGCAAAACCTGACAGGCGGACAGTGAGGCTTTTTCACTGTCACTTCTCCAGCCTGCAGTTTACTGGGTGTGCAGCAAACATAGAACAGGAACAGGTTGCCCGTTCTCCCTGTATCTTGACACCGTTTTCCTGCTGGGGATGGGACGTTTCGGCGTGGCCCATTCGGCGTGGCCCATTCGGCGTGGCCCATTCGGCGCGGCCCATTCGGCGTGGCCCTTTCGGCGTGGCCCTTTCGGCGTGGCCCATTCGGCGTGGCCCATTCGGCGGAGGAATTTTTCGGCGGCGGGACAGGCTTCAGAAAGACAGGTTAGTGCAATCAGCAGACATTTAATATCGGTCTTGCTCTTGCTCTTAGTTCTAGGATGCGCAGCATTTCTCTCCCGCTTTAGAGGCTGTCCCTGGTTTGCACATGAGCAGTGGGTGACTCCGGAAGGAGCCGGCGAGGTGAAGCGGACAGGCGGCCCAGTTCAGGGGGACAGCAGCCGGCGAGGTGAAGCGGACAGGCGGCCCGGTTCAGGGGGACAGCAGCCGGCGAGGTGAAGCGGACAGGCGGCCCAGTTCAGGGGGACAGCAGCCGGCGAGGTGAAGCGGACAGGCGGCCCAGTTCAGGGGGACAGCAGCCGGCGAGGTGAAGCGGACAGGCGGCCCAGTTCAGGGGGACAGCAGCCGGCGAGGTGAAGCGGACAGGCGGCCCAGTTCAGGGGGACAGCAGCCGGCGAGGTGAAGCGGACAGGCGGCCCAGTTCAGGGGGACAGCAGCCGGCGAGGTGAAGCGGACAGGCGGCCCGGTTCAGGGGGACAGCAGCCGGCGAGGTGAAGCGGACAGGCGGCCCATTCAGGGGGACAGCAGCCGGCGAGGTGAAGCGGACAGGCGGCCCAGTTCAGGGGGACAGCAGCCGGCGAGGTGAAGCGGACAGGCGGCCCAGTTCAGGGGGACAGCAGCCGGCGAGGTGAAGCGGACAGGCGGCCCAGTTCAGGGGGACAGCAGCCGGCGAGGTGAAGCGGACAGGCGGCCCAGTTCAGGGGGACAGCAGCCGGCGAGGTGAAGCGGACAGGCGGCCTGGTTCAGGGGGACAGCAGCCGGCGAGATGAAGCGGACAGGCGGCCTAGTTCAGGGGAACAGCACCCCCCCCACCCCCAAGGTTTAAAAGGTTTATTCAAAACCTTGGAACCATTTCACCTTTGCTCCTGAGAGGGGAATGGGACGTTTCGGCGTGGCCAATTCGGCGTTTTAACTAGGTTTTTAAAATATTTTAAAAAGTGACGCCGAAATGTCCTGACGCCGAATCAGCCAATTATTTCCCTGACGCCGAATCGGCCACGCCGAATGGGCCACGCCGAATGTGCTACGCCGAAACGTACCAAACCCTTTCCTGCTTACCCTTTGACCCTTTCCGCCCTTAGTTACCAGAAATCGAAATCACATTTCTGAGGTTTCCGCTCAATCCCCAGGCTCAACTGCTTCTTGGGTGGGTGGATAGGGAGCTTCAGATCTCTGCTAACCTTTTGCATGATGCCGGGCCCCTCCCTGCATTGCTCTGAGCTCATGTTCCCCCGTTCTGGGTGCCGGGGTCACTCGGTGATTTGTTCGCCCGGCCAAGAATCATTCTATCAAATCAAGGCTTGGGCTAGAAACCACTGGGTAAATTTGTGAAGTTTAAAACAAGCTGAAGTACAGTACTCCCTACCCACAGTGACATAAATTAAAACATGGAAATGGGCCACTCAGCCCAACTCCTCTTTGACGGCGTTTACCCTCGACAAAAAGCAGTCCGAATCACGTTGACCTATGTCACCCATGACCCCTTTTACTTCATCTTAAAAATAATAAACTTTTACTAATCTGCTCAAAAGAGTCAGAAATAACAAACGGGCGCCTCTGGCCCTGAATAAAAGACATACTCACAAAACAGCATAATGTGTCTTTTATGTGGTTACCGCGGAGTCCTTGGACTTAGCGTAGTTCAGGTCTTGGCTGATTGGTGAACTGGGGGTTGGAGATCCAATAGAAACCTGCGACCTGTAGCTCCTTGGGACCAGAAGCCTGCCAAGGATTGGCCTACCTCACCAGCCAGACTGGAGCCGCCAGTACAAGGGCAGCCATCTATCAAGTTTAAAGGGATTCTCAGAATTTCAATTACGCTGGATGTTTGAACTGAACGAAAGAACCTGACCTATCAATCAGCTCCAAAATCAGCGTCATCTATCGGATCAGACCTCCGCCCGAGGCCATCCATTTACAAACACCAAGGCTGCATGGTGAGGTGCATGTATCAGTCAGCCTGAGATACGCAGCCTCTGCTGCCTGAGACCCATTACTTTTACCCTGCAGATTGAGCAGAATCAGAAAGAAACTATCTAATAAATAATCCATTGGTGGCAAAAGTGAAGCTGTAATTTCGAGCCAAGGTAAACCCAAAGTTATCAAAAGTGGATTGAGACTGCTTCAAGCCCGTTTGAGTGCAGACCTGTGCTGCCAATGGATGGAAGAGGCTTGCATATCCATACTCCAGGCCTGGGCTACATAAAGTCTTTTAGCCATGGAACCCTTCCGACCGTCCGAGAGTACTGACGGACCCCTGGGAAACATTCTTATTATGCTGCAGAATAAAACGTTAAAACATTTTTTTCTGTTTTTGCTCAATAGGCGCAAACACACAAAGACAAATGCTCCTCCCACCTTCTCTCTTGCACCCCTCTTACTCGCGCACGCACACTCTCGCCTCCCTCGCACACACGCTCTCACCTCAATCTCGCACACATGCTCTCACCTCTCTCGTGCACACACTCTCACCTCTCGCATGCACACTCTCACCTCTCTCTCGCACGCACACTCTCACCTCTCTCTCGCACGCACACTCTCGCCTCTCTCTCGCACACACACTCTCACCTCTCTCTCGCACACACGCTCTTACCTCTCTCTCGCACACACGCTCTTACCTCTCTCTCGCACACACGCTCTCAGCTCTCTCTCGCACACACGCTCTCACCTCTTTCTCGCACACACGCTCTCACCTCTCTCTCGCACACACACTCTCACCTCTCGCCGCACACTCTCACCTCTCTCTCGCACACACGCTCTTACCTCTCTCTCGCACGCACACTCTCACCTCTCTCTCGCACGCACACTCTCGCCTCTCTCTCGCACACACACTCTCACCTCTCTCTCGCACACACGCTCTTACCTCTCTCTCGCACACACACTCTTACCTCTCTCTCGCACACACGCTCTTACCTCTCTCTCGCACACACGCTCTTACCTCTCTCTCGCACACACGCTCTCAGCTCTCTCTCGCACACACGCTCTCACCTCTTTCTCGCACACACGCTCTCACCTCTCTCTCGCACACACACTCTCACCTCTCGCCGCACACTCTCACCTCTCTCTCGCACACACGCTCTTACCTCTCTCTCGCACGCACACTCTCACCTCTCTCTCGCACGCACACTCTCGCCTCTCTCTCGCACACACACTCTCACCTCTCTCTCGCACACACGCTCTTACCTCTCTCTCGCACACACGCTCTTACCTCTCTCTCGCACACACGCTCTCAACTCTCTCTCGCACACACGCTCTCACCTCTCTCTCGCACACACGCTCTCAGCTCTCTCTCGCACACACGCTCTCACCTCTTTCTCGCACACACGCTCTCACCTCTCTCTCGCACACACGCTCTCACCTCTCTCTCGCACACACACTCTCACCTCTCGCCGCACACTCTCACCTCTCTCTCGCACACACGCTCTCAGCTCTCTCTCGCACACACGCTCTCACCTCTCTCTCGCACACACGCTCTCACCTCTCTCTCGCACACACACTCTCACCTCTCGCCGCACACTCTCACCTCTCTCTCGCACACACGCTCTCACCTCTCTCTCGCACACACACTCTCACCTCTCGCCGCACACTCTCACCTCTCTCTCGTACACACGCTCTCAGCTCTCTCTCGCACACACGCTCTCACCTCTCTCTCGCACACACGCTCTCACCTCTCTCTCGCACCCACGCTCTCACCTCTCTCTCGCACACACACTCTCACCTCTCTCTCGCACACACGCTCTCACCTCTTTCTCGCACACACGCTCTCACCTCTCTCTCGCACACACGCTCTCACCTCTCTCTCGCACACACGCTCTCACCTCTCTCTCGCACGTACACTCTCACCTCTCTCTTGCACACACACTCTCACCTCTCTTTCGCGCACGCGCTCTCACCTCTCTCGCACACACGCTCTCACCTCTCTCTCGCACACACGCTCTCACCTCTCTCTCGCACGTACACTCTCACCTCTCTCGCACACACGCTCTCACCTCTCTCTCGCACACACACTCTCACCTCTCTCTCGCACACACGCTCTCACCTCTCTCTCGCACACACGCTCTCACCTCTCTCTCGCACACACACTCTCACCTCTCTCTCGCACACACGCTCTCACCTCTTTCTCGCACACACGCTCTCACCTCTCTTTCGCGCACGCGCTCTCACCTCTCTCGCACACACGCTCTCACCTCTCTCTCGCACACACGCTCTCACCTCTCTCTCGCACGTACACTCGCACCTCTCTCACATGCACACTCTCACCTCTCTCTCGCACACACACTCTTGCCTCTCTCTCGCACACATGCTCTCATCTCGCTCTCGCACACACGCTCTCACCTCTCTCTCGCACACACGCTCTCACCTCTCTCTCGCACGAACACTCTCACCTCTCTCTCGCACACATACTCTCACCTCTCGCCGCACACTCTCACCTCTCTCTCGCACACACGCTCTCACCTCTCTCTCGCACGCACACTCTCACCTCTCTCTTGCACACACGCTCTCACCTCTCTCTCGCACACACGCTCTCACCTCTCTCTCGCACGCACACTCTCACCTCTCTCTCGCACACACGCACTCACCTCTCTCTCACACACACACACACGCTCACCTCTCTGTCACACACGTGCTCTCACCTCTCTCTCGCACACACACTCCCACCTCTCTCTTGCACACACGCTCTAACCTCTCTCTGGCGGCCCTGAACAGCCGGCGCGGGTCCGCGCATGCGCGCCACAGCCGGTGCGAGTTTGTGCATGCGTTACAGCCATCTCCGCGCCGGCACAAGCGTGTGGTTGCTGCCTCCGCGCTGGCACGGAGCAATATGTCGGTGACCGAACAGCAGGCCCCCGCGGAAGGAGGCAGGCCCCCTCCAGATCGCGGCTGCCCACCGATCGGAAGCCCCCGACCACAGGCCAGGACTCTGTGGAGATCCCCCCAGGACTCAGATCCCCCCGCCCGCTCCCACCACCAGGACGTCCATATCGGCTGCAGGTCTGAGCTCCCGCAGGGTGGTACTAGGTTTGAACCACGCCGGGGAGACTCTGTGGAAGTTTGGCCCGTTGCCCGCGGAGAATCGCTACGGGGCCTATTTCAGTGGCCCCCAACCGGCGCCACTGCAAATGCGCGGGCAGATTGGCGCCGATTCTCTGGTTGCCGGAGAATCGGCGGCCCGGCATCGGAGTGTTGTGGCGGGATTCTCACGCCCCCCCCCCTCACTCCCCGCCGATTCTCCGACCCGGCGCAGGCTTGGAGAATCCTGGCCAGGAACTCCCCACTGGGACAAGCTGCCAATACCCATTTCAAACTTTGCTGCTCACTTGTCAGTGAAATGGAGCCCAGTAGTGAGAAGTATATTGTCAGACCACATGTCCTCTCTACCTCTCTCGTCAGACTGCACATCCTCTTTTAAGAATCCTATGTCAATGTTGTGCACGGTGAGCAAGGGCAGGTTTGATGGCCAGACCTGACAATTTCACAGTGTGTCATTTTGCTTACTGGAAGTGTGACTCGATTAAGATAATTGCAACTGACCACATGCTTACCAGAATGATGTCAACATGGTCCCTTTTGCTCTTGCAGTACTTTGTCAGTTTCTGGATCTTTCTTTTCATTTCCAGGTCGTTTCTGTCCAGATTTAATAACTTGGCCACTCTGCCTTGGATCAATGACTTGAAAGAAAATGTAAAAACGTTTTATTTTTACATCCACATTTAAATCATTCCTGAGGAAACATTCCTTATGAAGACACCATGAACATTGCTCTTCTCTGTGCTAGCTGGTAGCTCATTATCATTGGATAGTGCTCGGCGAATAACATATCAATGCTGATTAAAATTCAACCAAATACTGTATCTGATATTTAAAAAAAAAAAATTTAGTGTACCCCCAATTAATTTTTTACAATTATGGGGAAATTTAGCATGGCCAATCCACCTAGCCTGCACATCTTTGGGCTGTGGGGGTGAAACCCACTTAAATACAGGTAGAATGTGCAAACTCCACACGGACAGTGTCCTGGGACCTCGGCGCCATGATGCAGCAATGCTAACCACTGCGCTACCGTGCTGCCCCCAGTATCTGATATTTTAAGGGAATTGATTATTCAGTGATTCACTTTTGGAACATTCAAATACTGTGCACTGGGGGCAAACAGGA
Source organism: Scyliorhinus canicula (assembly GCF_902713615.1). Taxonomy (NCBI): domain Eukaryota; kingdom Metazoa; phylum Chordata; class Chondrichthyes; order Carcharhiniformes; family Scyliorhinidae; genus Scyliorhinus; species Scyliorhinus canicula. The sequence continues at coordinate 62,754,306 of NC_052166.1, forward strand.
CACTCAATGCTTTCGGGTAAATGTTTGTGTATATATCAGATCAATTTCCTGCCGTATCATCTCAATACAATACACCTGCCCACAAATCACTTCTGGCGCGAAATCCAGAACAGCAGATAACAGCAGAGTTAAGAGGTAATATCTGTCATTTTATTAAGAAAAAGAAAGGAGGGAGAGGAAGGAGAGGGTGGAAAGAAAGACAGAGAGGTGGTTTGGGGATGTTTGGGAAAATTCTCAGCTCAACCTGCCCGCGTCCATATCCTTGCAACCTCATCACCCCCACCCATCTCCCTTTGCCAAACCCTGCCTTTTGAAGGTTCAAAACCCACAAACACTTGAAAGCACTTGTCTTATGTAAACAAGCATTGTGAAATTGACTGCAGAGATTAGAGCCTAAGCTGTCTATCGGCAATGTTTCATCTGGGGAGTGAGTGTTCTGTTACTCTAATAGATGTCTGGACAGTCAGCCAACTGTATAGAATGAGGTTTGGCTGAGAGCCCAGACAGCTATCAGAATAACAGAACATCTGCACCCCAGAGGAAACATTGTTTGATTGACAACTCAGATTATTTGATCTCTGCCATCAATTTCATTGTGTTTGTTTACTTAAGTAACTAGTTTCAAGATTTTGTGGTTTGTAATTTTTGAGACTTCAGAGGGACTGGATAATTGACCCTTTTGTTTAACCATCTCAATATTGTTCTAGCATAGGGGAAGTGATCAAAGAATCACATTTTTTCAAAGTTTTATATTTGCACATTCATTGGCTTTAGAAAGCGTACAGTGGGGCAATCGGCATAGAAGCGCCAGAGTTTGGCACAGGGGGCCTGAGGGGTGGGTGGAAGGGTAGAGCTTGCAATAGGATGAGTGGGGGGGGGGGGGGGGGGTGGGAGTCATGAACCCTAGTGTGCATGATGGGACCTTTTGAACTTGCCTTTTAAATAAGGTCCCCTGATGCACACTAGGGTTCACAACTCCTCTTAGGGGCCATGAACCAAGTCTCTTCAAAAACATGGCCTGACTCCAAGAGAATTATGAAGGAGAAGGAGAGATTTATTCCTGCAATGGAGCCAGCCAGGTTCAGGCTTCTGACAGGAAGCATTCTGCACCCTCTTTAAAGGCGCTCCTGAGACCCGCTCAGCCTGAGAATGGTGAATTCCTGAATCGGGACATTCCTGTCATTTGTAAAGGGATCCTCAAGCCAACCCAACTCGGTGAAAATCCCGTCTCTAGCCTTTCGTGTCCTCAGATTCTCTCAAGTCATTTTACAGCGAATTAAATATACGCCGCCGAGAAAATGTGCAAGTCAAGAAGTAAAGCCGGTGTTGTACCTTCACTTCCCTTTTGTCCTCTGTATTGGGAACATGGCCAGAGGCGAGTCCAACCCAAGGCTTGTGTTTCAGCCAGGGATATTGTTTTGGTGTTGGCTCCTTCATTAGTAGGGTTTGAAAAATATCAGATGTCAAATCAAAAATAGCCTATGTAAATAAGAAAAAAAAACTTGATGCAGTTGACAAACGTGCTTAAAATGCTGCATTTTCCCAGTTATTGCAGGATTTGGGGAAGAATGCAAACCATCAGAGATTCTTGAATAACATATTGGCTGCTGAGACTATGTTCTTCCCAGTTTGGTGCCATTTATGAATGAAGCTACTTCTCATCAAGACCGGGATTCTCGGTTATTAAAGGGGCAGAAGGAACATTGAGACACAAACACCTCATACCTCCCCAACCCCTAATGGTTGAGCATCTCTTGTGAAAAGCTGCCTCCTTCTCTTCAGTCCATTACTATTCAATGGCCATGTGGCAACAAAGACTTCAGGAGGTCCCGAAGCACTCAGCCAGTTAAAAGCTTTTGGAATACCGTCCTGTTGTAATGTAAAAAGCACAGCAATGAGATAATGTTTTGTAATGGGGTTCGTAAAGGGATAAATAATGGCCAGGCGACTGAGGTCAGCTCTCCAACTTTCTTCAAATTAGTGTCACGGGAGAGGACAGACAGAGTCTCACTCTTATGTCTTCTCCAGAACAGGCACCTCTGACACTGCAGCACCCCCTCAGTATTTGCACTGGGTAATGTAAACCGGCGGTTAGCCCTGCTACCTCACCACGCCAGGAACCCTGGTTCGATTCTGACCTTGGGTGACTGTATGGAGTTTGCACATTCTCCCCGTGTCTGAATGGTTTCCCCTGGGTGCTCCGGTTTCCTCCCACAGTCCAAAGATGCGCAGGTTGGGTGGATTGACCATGATAAATTGCCTCTTAGTGTCCAAAGATGTGCCAGTTCGGTGGGGGTTACAGGGATAGGGCAGGGGAGTGGGCCTAGGTGGGGTGCTCCTTTAAAGGGTCAGTGTTGACTCAATGGGCTGAATGGCCTCCTTTTGCGCTGTAGGGATTCTACGGATTCATTTTGTGCTCAAGGTCCCTAGCCGACAGAATCAGCGATGAGACTGCTACCAACTGAGCAACAGCTAATCACGAAGCTTATTATCTTATCAAAGGACTTCCAGCAACCACAATATACCTCTGTGCATGTCTCAACTCCTCAGAAACCACAGCACCAATAAACTCTGCAGAAACAAGCTGGGAATGGTCTATAAATACAAGGCAAGACCTGGCAGCACCTGTGGAGGGAGAAACAGAGTCAACATTTTGAGTCAAAAATAACTTCTTCAGAACTGTTCTTCACGCCAATCTGAAGAAGTCATCTTCAACTCGAAATGTTAAATTTGTTTCTCCACAGATTCTGACAGATCTGCTGAGTATTTCCAGCACTTCATTTTTAGTTCAGGTTTCCAACATTCTGCTTTTTATATTACTGGAACCTTCAGGTCTAAACTATATAAGAAAGCACAACATGAAAACAGGTCATTCGCCCCAAATGGTCTCCGCTGGTGTTTATGCTCCACAAAAACCTCTTCCTCCCGTCTATCCTCATTTAAAGTTATGAGTGCATCCTTCTAATTCTTTCTCCCCCATGCACGCATCGAACTTTCCTTTAAATACATCTACGTTATATATATTGGCTTTGCCAACTGAAGCTTTCGTACCCTTAGTTTAATATGAAAACAGAAAATGCAGCAAGTCAGGCAGTATCTCTCTGTGGAGAGAGATACAGGGCGCGATTTAACTAATGGGAACAAAGTCCCACAGCATGCGTGTTTAGCCCCATGTTTCATGGCACTCGCATGCCGAGAAACACAACGCTATTAAACGGCGCTCAAGTGTGATCGTGGGCCTCAGCAGGGAACATGTGGCCAAGGCTGCACATAGTCCCGTTTTCTGCACTGAGGAACTTTTCTGACTGGAACTCCTCAGCGTAGCGAGAGATCGGGACGCCATTGGTCTCTGAAGCCTCCGACGTGACCTACAACCCCAAGCCCCAACACACTATGGGAGGGTTCCCTCCCCCCCCCCCCCCACACTCCCTTCTGCACCCACTGCAGGGCACCCCGATCGCCACCACACAGAAATATGCCAGTCTGACACCTTGGCAGTGCCAGCCTGGCACTCTGGTAGTGCCCCTGCTAACCCGTAGTACCATCTGGGAATCTTGGCAGTGCCAGGTTGGCACCCAAAAGGCATGCACCTGAGGCCTCCGATCCCCTTGGAGACCCCCCCCCCCCCCCCCCCCGCCCCCAATGAGTCCCGTTCTATCTGGTTCCCATTTCTGGAGACCAGTGCTGAACCACACTTGCTCAAGGTCTCGGAGGTGAAGGGGATAGATGCCAACGCCTCGGGTCCCTCAGGAATCTGCAAATTAAGTGGAACTAGCTGTCTCGCTTTAATATGCAGATTTGTCAAAAAGGTATCCCACAACGGACGGGATTCACATTGTAACGGCTCGCAAGATCGGTTAGATCTCGTGAGGTGTTGTGAGCCGGGAGCGGGGTACTCCGACTTCTATCAGCCGGCTGCAGCGTGGCCGCTCAATCGCGCCCACAGTGTAAATGCTTCCAATGTGAGATCATTCATCAGGGATCACAGACCCAGATTGGTAACTTTCTTTCTTTCTTTCCCTCTGCTGCGTATTCTCTGCAATTTCTGTTTTCATTTCAGATTTCCAACAAGAGTATTTTGCTTTCTTATATCATTAGTTCAATTTGGCTGCGAGAGGCTCTCATATTCCCAGGTTGTGATGCTAACCCGTGACAGTCACCTGTTTGTGCGCTCCCTTGCTTTCTGCATCCCCGTCCATTTCATTGGCATACCCTTGGACCTCAAGCACATTGGTTTCGCCGCTACCTGGATGTTGACCACGCTGGCACCACAGGACATTTATGGCGTTGTCGACCCACTGCTGCACATCCACCAGGCTAAAAGGAACAGCAAAAGCGGTTTCCTTTGACTGCCTCCAGGGTCCTGAGCACCAATGGTCCAACGCAAACCTTTGTCCCGGGGATTTCCTGTCCTGGAAAGGCTGGAGTCCTTTCAATCTTCCAATGCCAACATCTTGGCTGCTTCCAAAGGCATCCGTGTGGAACACCTCATTGTGTGGCTTGCAAGAGAAAGACAACACAGCAGACGGTGAACTTGAATTAAATTAGGATACGGTGCAAACAATATATTTATCTAGCACTGCAGAACGTCCCAAAGAGCTTTACAGCAAATTATGCACTTTTGGAACAGTAATGTAGAAAATACGTCAGCTAATTTCAGAAAAGCAAGCTCCCACAAATAACAATACAATATGACCAATTAATCCATTATAGTTATATTTTCCTAGCAATTGGTTCCACTGGCAATCACTGGCATTTTTTGCCAATCTCCAATTGCCTTTGAGCAGAGTGGCTGGCTTTGCCATTGCAGGGAGTAGTCAAGAGCCAATCTGGAGTCTAGGTCTAGGTTTAGATTTTAATTGAATTTAACCTCCACCAGCTGTTGGGGGATTTGAACCAGTGACCCCAGAGTATCAGCCTGGGCCTCTGGATTACTAGTCCAGTGACATTACGAACTATGCCACCACCCTCTACTGCAGGCTTAAAGAGATAAATATTGGCCAAGACACCAGCATAAACACCGCAGTTTGCCTCATAAATAATGCCGTGGGTCATTTTGATGCTCACCTGGGAGAGGGGAACTGGACCTGTGTTTAATAACTCTGCTGAAAGGAGCAGCAGTAACTGCACTGCAGTAGACCTGATTACGTGGTCAAGTCTCATGGGGTGAGGTTTGACGCCAACAGCCTTCCTGCTCAAGAAGTGCAACACTAACCCCCAAGCCGCAGCTGGCACCACACAAAGACAGGGGATGAGGAGCACATGCTAACTCTATCTCTAAGTTACTGCAATGGCGTTGCATCATTGTCAGCCTGCTTTAGTGACCTGCTTCATAAGCACCTTTTAGAGGTGTCAGATAGGAGGGAGGTATCCCCGTAGAAGAGGGGAAAATATCAGAGGCTGAGTAATCAAATGAATTTATCCATTGACTTTCACGTCAAAATACCTCAAAGTACTTCATGCCCTTGAAAGGCAGGAACTGTTGTCCGAAAGGCAGATGGGACAACTTCCCTAAACCAGCAACATCCCAAAAACAACCAAATGGCTAATCTATTTTGAGGGTTTCTGATTCGGGGAGGAATGTTGGTCAGGACACCGAGAACAGCTTAGCTTTCTTCCAGTCATTCCGTGGGACCTTTAACATCTACCCCAATCACTGGAACAGGTGGAAAGGACCTCGCTTGTCAGTCCATGTGAAGATAAAGCAGTAAAAAATACTCAAGAAAATGGTGCAACATAGAATCAGCGACTTGCATAACAACAATTGGGCAGCACGGTAGCATTGTGGATAGCACAATCGCTTCACAGATCCAGGGTCCCAGGTTCGATTCCGGCTTGGGTCACTGTCTGTGCGGAGTCTGCACATCCTCCCCGTGTGTGCGTGGGTTTCCTCCGGGTGCTCCGGTTTCCTCCCACAGTCCAAAGATGTGCGGGTTAGGTGGATTGGCCATGATAAATTGCCCTTAGTGTCCAAAATTGCCCTTAGTGTTGGGTGGGGTTACTGAGTTATGGGGATAGGGTGGAGGTGTTGACCTTGGGTAGGGGGTAGGGTGCTCTTTCCAAGAGCTGGTGCAAACTCGATGGGCCGAATGGCCTCCTTCTGCACTGTAAATTCGATGTAAATTGGCCCATCTGTGTGCCCGTCTCTTTGAAAGATCCATCCACTCTGTTCACCTTTCCCCGTTCTTTCCACATAACCCTGAATTTTCAAATGCATATCCAATTTCCTTTCTAATGTTGCTATTGAATCTGCTTCCACCGCCCTTTCAGGCAGCGTGCTATAGATCAGGGGTGGGCAAACTTTTCCGTGCAAGGGCCGCATTCAGAAATTCACAATTTTAAAGGGCCGCATAGTATATTAAGTAAAATAATTACTTCACCCGGTTATGATTCTGGGCACCTCATATAGAACATAGAACAGTACAGCACAGAACAGGCCCTTCGGCCCTCGACGTTGTGCCAAGCAATGATCACCCTACTCAAGTCAACGTATCCACCCTATACCAGTAAGTAACCCAACAGCCCCCCCACCCATTAACCTTTAAAAAAAAAATTTTTTTTTAAAAGAAATTTTTTTTTTTTAATGACTTGGTGGGCCGCAGAAATACCTTTGGCGGGCCGCATGCGGCCCGCGGGCCGTAGTTTGCCCACCCCTGCTATAGATCATATCAAGGACATTTGTTTAAAAAAGAAATCTCCTAATCTCCCCTCTGGTACTTTTCCCGATCAGGTTGAAACACTTATTTTATTTGGGTAGAATAGTGTATTTACTCACAGTCATATAATCCACTGCAGTCAGAGGATAGAGGATACCATTTGAGTTTAATTTTCTATTGCTTTTTTTCTTGATTTGCGTGCATTCTTTTGCTGCATCACCTATGAATTTTGTCAGCAGATGTTCAGTCACGTTTTCTATGAATTCTTCATGATGGCCACTCTTTGTAGTTCTAATTTGATCTTTGACTGGTACACAGTTTATTCTGAAAAGGTCTCGAGCATCGGTGAAGGATTTGTCACGGCCTCTCTGCCCTCTGAGCAGGCTAATGTTCTGCTGAGCAGATTTGGCACAGTCTCGGGTGATTCGATGTCCATCGCGTGCCTTTTCCCTTGAACCTTTGGAGCTTTGATTTTGCTGCTCTCTGATTCTGGTCAGTTCATCCAAAGTTTCTTCCACCAGATATTCTGAGAGACGTTCTGTAACTTCATCCACCACCTGACTGCCGTCCTTACCCCAAGTACCTTGCGAAGCCCGTGCCCCGTCGAAGCCTTCCCAGTTTGCGCGAGCAGCCAATTGCAATTCTGGTTGCGCTTCAGAATCCAGAAAATCGTGAGAGGTTACAAAGGATTCCACCGCCTTTGCGCATTCCAGAATGATCCGTTCCAGTTCAGGCCCACCCACCCCGCCAGGTTGTGGTTCTCCCTGACCAAGTCGGCACAAAGCTGGCTGTTTGCCTCTCAGCAGGGAAGTATCCTCCTTCTCATTTGCCTTCTCTTCGGATACCTCTTCAAAGGAATGAGCTTCGTTCGATTCATCGTGGATGTTTTTGTAGCTGCGCCCACATGCTCCGGCAGGGAACAGGTCTTCACTGTGTGTGATGTCTGTATCAAATTCATAATCAGCCCAAGGGCATGGGATGTTGTCGGGAGTAATAGGGATGTCATATTCATTTATGTATTTAAAATGTTTAATCCCACAGGAAGTTCCATCGTTGTCTTCTTTTGGATTATTCAGTTCTTCACCAGCCCAACAACTCTGGTCAAATAATGCATGTCCTTCATTCTTGAAGGTACAAAGCTCATTATGTCTCACTAACATCTGGATTCTATCATCATTAGCTGTTTGATGTTCTGTTTGAGGTATGTGGGTACTTAAGGATTCAGGTAAAAGAATATTTTCCTCAACAAACTGAGAGCTATTTCCCTCTTCTCCACAAGCTTGGAGCGATCGTTTCTCTGGTGCAGAATATTTTGTTTCTTCATCCATCTCTTCAACGGGAGGAGGAAGAGGAGCAAAATCATCAGTGTTCACCAAATGGTGTTTTTCACCTGGAGATGGTAACCCACGGTTTACCGAAGAGTTATCAACAGATAGCGGCGGTAGATCTTCAATTCTAACTAATGTATTTTCTGCAATGGCAGATGGAAGCTCTTCGTTCATTAACAAAATAATTTCTTCAGGTGGTGCAGGAAAATCTTCAGCTTCAAAAACAATATCAGCTTCGTCTGGAAGTGCAAAATCTTCACTTGCATAAAACATGAATTCATCAACTGGAGAGTTTAACTCCTGTATGTTGAACATACTGTCTTCGTCAACTGAAGATAGCAGCTCCTCTTTTATAGATGAGATTTCTTCTACAAGAGATGGCTGTTCCTCTGCAGCTAATGAGCCAAATCCTTTGGCTGAAGCCAAGTCTTCCTCTTTGCATAAAGACTCCATTAATACTGGAGATAAAGACTGGCTACCACATGACTTCTGTTTATGTTTCAAAGATGGCAATTCATCACTTCCAGACACAATGCCTTCAACCACAGGTGAGCTGTCTGCTCTATACAGGGCTATTTCTTCAACTGTTCCACTTCTGAATGGATGTGTTTGTTCCAGCAACGATGGCAAATTTTGGTTTGCACATAAACCATATCTCGTGGACGATTGCACCGCCCCATTGCCCATCGAGACTTGGTCTTGGCCTTTGGAATTTCCTTCAGTGTTAGCAGTGACATAAATGCTTGAAAGGGGGAGCACTGGTGAAATAAGGTCTGCCGTCCTGGGGCAACTGGCCAGAGCCAGTTGACCACGTGTTAAAGCTGCGTTCCCTTTCAGGACATGGCTACCACCTGAGGAAAGAGGAGTTGCGGTTGGTTCACAGGAGTTATCGGGCAGGCCAGCAGACGTCGTTTCCTGGCAATCCACCTCCCTTTTTGGTTTAAGCACTTCATTCCCTTCCAACTCTAGCGCGGGTTGGTGGTTAGATGAAGCCCTGAAACTAGAGACCTTTTCAGAATGATCAGGCAATCCAACCCAACTTTCTTTAGTGTCCACTGAAGTTTTGACAACATTATTAAGTTCTATGCTCTCTTCTGCTTCCAGGTTGGTATTGTTTTGTAATAAGTGATGGGCAGACGTTTGCAATAAGTTATCCATTGACTTGGTCGCAAAACCATCCCAGTCATCATTTAGGTGCAACTTCCTTCCAAACAATGGTTTTGTTAACAATATTTGCCCAATTCCTTCTTCTTCAAGTACAACGGTAGAATTTTCAGTCAGCGCGCCATCAGAGGAACCATCGTTTTGACTTCTATTGCAAGCTGAATAGTCAGGGTCGCTATTTCGCAGAATCTCTTCCTCGCAGAGCAGAGATGAGTCCAAAGACTCAATAATTATATCTGAACTTCCGGATGATTCTGCAGACCCATAAGGGGTAAGCATTCCTGATTGGTTTTCCACACGCTGATCCCCATCGTCTGGCACACAGGAAGGTGGGAGTTGGGAGACAGGATCATGGGATGATTGGTCTCCAAGCTCAGACTCACCAGGTGGACAAATCATATCCACAGATCCAGTTGTCAGTTGTGGCTTCAATATCCTTTCCATGTCTTTAGTTTCTTCACCTGAAGGTACAGTGATAATAAGACAAGAGCATGTTGGACACTGTGTGATGCTCAGTGCTTCCATTAAAAGGCAGCAGATATCTTAAAAATTAGAATAATAAAATCATTACCCATCTCCCTACCTTGTTTTGAAGGCGTGTCTTGTGGTTGAAAGATCTCAGCATTTGGTTTTGCAGGATGCTTGGAGATGTTAGACCTAAACAGAAAAGGAAATTGTGCATTAGTAACTGCTCCCAGGCATCTTAAACAAGACCCAACATCAACTGGATTTCATCTCCTGGTGGCTTTGCTGAAGATAATAATCGTTACAAAATTAAACTGTGAATTTAAAGAGGAAGAAGAGGGATTTAAACAGTTTCACTTATAAAGTAAAAATGGGAAAATACGTCATTTGAAACATGGGAGTCTGGCAGAACCTGAGAGTACATGAGAAAATGTAGGGGAAAATCCCACGAAGGGTTAACAGCAGCCGCAAAAGAAGGTTTTGAAATGCAGATAGCCTTTATCAAACAGGCGTTAAGAAAACTGCTTGTAACAACTCAAGCCGTAAAACTGATTCATGTCTTTCAAGTTAAAGCAGATTGAACTTTTAGTTACATGAAGAGAAACAATATTTTGCACCTTCTTGGAAGTTAATTATTTTAGTAAGCAGTTATAAAAGAGTTTCCAGGATTGAAACTTGGTAATTTGGTGCAGTGAGGTAAATCAGCAAAGGTAAGTGGAAAATCTAATTCTGCTGTTTTTCAGTTAAAAGTGCAGTGTGGAGCTTAGTGTCTGATTGGTTGAAGCTGCCCCCACCCTAATTGCTGAGAGGCAGTTATCTGTCAATCACCTGAGGCCTGTTTAGGGGCACATTGTATTCTTCTCTTTGAAGTTAAGGTATTTTTTGAGTCATCGGTTAGCTGAGGTCTGTATAAAAGACAGACAGACAGCGCACACAGTAAGCTAGCACTTTTCCAGGAGACACATCCGGAGTGAGACTCATCCAGAGTGGGGATTGAAACTTGGTAATTTGGTGCAGTGAGGTAATTTGGTGCAGAGTGTGAGGAGGTGCTTTTTAACCCTGGTAAGTGACTGGTAAGTAGTCTCTCTTTTTCTTTTCATTGTCTAATTTATTTATTTTTATTTTGAAATTCTAGTTGTTTAAGTTTACCAAGGGTTTAAGACATGGCAGGAGATCCCAGACCCGTGTCATGCTCCTCGTGTGCGATGTGGGAGCTCAGGGACACGTCCACTGTCCCTGGCTCCTTCACGTGAAAGAAGTGTGTTCAGTTGCAGCTCTTGTTAGACCGCTTGACGGCTCTGGAGCTGCGGATGGACTCACTTTGGAGCATCCGCGATGCTGAGGAGGTCGTGGATAGCACGTTTAGCGAGTTGGTCACACCGCAGGTGAAGGTTACTGAGGGAGATAGAAAATGGGTGACCAAAAGAAAGAGCAAGAGTAGGAAGGCAGTGCAGGTGTCCCCTGCGGTCATCTCCCTGCAAAACAGATATACCGCTTTGGATACTGTTGAGGGAGTTGGCTCACCAGGGGAAGGCAGCAGCAGCAAGGTTCATGGCACCATGGCTGGCTCTGCTGCACAGCAGGGCAGGAAGAAAAATGGCAGGGCTATAGTGATAGGGGACTCGATCGTAAGGGGAATAGACAGGCGGTTCTGTGGACGCAATCGTGACTCCAGGATGGTATGTTGCCTCCCTGGTGCAAGGGTCAAGGATGTCTTGGAGCGGCTGCAGGACATTCTGCGGGGGGTGGGGGGGGGGGGGGGGGGGGAGGGTGAACAGCCAGCTGTCGTGGTGCACATAGGCACCAACGATATAGGTAAAAAACGGGATGAGGTCCTACAAGCGGAATTCAGGGAGTTAGGAGTTAAACTAAAAAGTAGGACCTCAAAGGTAGTAATCTCAGGATTGCTACCAGTGCCACGAGCTAGTCAGAGTAGGAATGTCAGGATAGCTAGGATGAATGCGTGGCTCGAGAGATGGTGCAAGAGGGAGGGATTCAAATTCCTGGGGCATTGGGACCGGTTCTGGGGGAGGTGGGACCAGTACAAACCGGATGGTCTGCACCTGGGCAGGACTGGAACCGATGTCCTAGGGGGGTGTTTTCTAGAGCTGTTGGGGAGGGTTTAAACTAATGTGGCAGGGAGGTGGGAACCGATGCAGGAAGTTGGAAGGTAGTAAAACAGGGACAGAAGCAAAAGGAAGTAAGGGGAAAAGTGCAAGGCAGAGAAGACATAGTCAAAAATCTAAAAGGGCGACAGTACAAGGTACAGTGACTGAGGGGAGCTCAGTGAATAGGCCCAGTAATAACAAAAGGAATAAAACTGGAGATGTTAAGATTCAAAACAGAGGTAAAAAAACCAACATAAGTGTACTTTACCTGAATGCTCGTAGTATTCGGAATAAAGTAAATGAGTTGATGGCACAAATCATCGTAAATGACTATGATTTAGTGGCCATTACTGAAACATGGTTAAAGGATGGTCACGACTGGGAGTTAAATATCCAAGGGTATCAAACTATTCAGAAGGACAGAGTGGATGGTAAGGGAGGTGGTGTTGCTCTGTTATTTAAGGATGACATCCGGGCAATAGTAAGGGATGACATCGGTGCTATGGAGGATAAGGTTGAATCCGTTTGGGTGGAAATCAGGAATAGTAAGGCGAAAAAGTCACTGATAGGAGTAGTCTATCGGCCACCAAATAGTAACGATATGGTGGGGCAGGCAATAAACAAAGAAATAACTGATGCATGTAGAAATGGTACAGCAGTTATCATGGGGGATTTTAATCTACATGTCGATTGGTTTAACCAGGTCGGTCAAGGCAACCTTGAGGAGGAGTTTATAGAATGTATCCGCGATAGTTTCCTAGAGCAGTATGTAATGGATCCTACGAGGGAACAAGCGGTCCTAGATCTTGTCCTGTGTAATGAGACAGGATTGATTCATGATCTCATAGTTAGGGATCCTCTCGGAAGGAGCAATCACAATATGGTGGAATTTAAAATACAGATGGAGAAAGTAAAATCAAATACTAGTGTTTTGTGTTTAAACAAAGGAGATTATAAGGGGATGAGACAAGAACTAGCTAAGGTAGACTGGGAGCTAAGACTTTATGGTGGAACAGTTGAGGAACAGTGGAGAACATTCCAAGTGATTTTTCACAGTGCTCAGCAAAGGTTTATACCAACAAAAAGGAAGGACGGAAGAAAGAGGGAAAATCGACCGTGGATATCTAAGGAAATAAGGGAGAGTATCAAATTGAAGGAAAAAGCATATAAAGTGGCAAAGATTGCTGGGAGATTAGAGGACTGGGAAATCTTTAGGGGGCAACAGAAAGCTACTAAAAAAGCTATAAAGAAGAGTAAGATAGAGTATGAGAGTAAACTTGCTCAGAATATAAAACAGACAGTAAAAGTTTTTACAAATATATAAGACAAAAAAGAGTGGCTAAGGTAAATATTGGTCCTTTAGAGGATGAGAAGGGAGTTTTAATAATGGGAAATGAGGAAATGGCTGAGGAACTGAACAGGTTTTTTGGGTCGGTCTTCACAGTGGAAGACACAAATAACATGCCAGCGCCTGATAGAAATGAGGCTATGACAGGTGAGGACCTTGAGAGGATTGTTATCACTAAGGAGGGAGTGATGGGCAAGCTAATGGGGCTAAAGGTAGACAAGTCTCCTGGCCCTGATGGAATGCATCCCAGAGTGCAGATGCACTAGTGATAATTTACCGAAATTCACTAGACTCTGGGGTGGTCCCGGTGGATTGGAAATTAGCAAACGTGACGCCACTGTTTAAAAAAGGAGGTAGGCAGAAAGCAGGAAATTATAGGCCAGTGAGCTTAACTTCGGTAATAGGGAAGATGCTGGAATCTATCATCAAGGAAGAAATTGCGAGGCATCTGGATAGAAATTGTCCCATTGGGCAGACGCAGCATGGGTTCGTAAAAGGCAGGTCATGCCTAACTAATTTAGTGGAATTTTTTGAGGACATTACCAGTGCAGTAGATAACGGGGAGCCGATGGATGTCGTATATCTGGATTTCCAGAAAGCCTTTGACAAGGTGCCACACAAAAGGTTGTTGCATAAGATAAAGATGCATGGCATTAAGGGTAAAGTAGTAGCATGGATAGAGGATTGGTTAATTAATAGAAAGCAAAGAGTTGGGATAAATGGGTGTTTCTCTGGTTGGCAATCAGTAGCTAGTGGTGTCCCTCAGGGATCCGTGTTGGGCCCACAATTGTTCACAATTTACATAGATGATTTGGACCAAGGGCAATGTGTCCAAGTTTGCAGATGACACTAAGATGAGTGGTAAAGCGAAAAGTGCAGAGGATACTGGAAGTCTGCAGAGGGATTTGGATAGGTTAAGTGAATGGGCTAGGGTCTGGCAGATGGAATACAATGTTGACAAATGTGAGGTTATCCATTTTGGTAGGAATAACAGCAAACGGGATTATTATTTAAACGATAAAATATTAAATCATGCCGCTGTTCAGAGAGACTTGGGTGTGCTAGTGCATGAGTCACAGAAGGTTGGTTTACAAGTGCAACAGGTGATTAAGAAGGCAAATGGAATTTTGTCCTTCATTGCTAGAGGGATGGAGTTTAAGACTAGGGAGGTTATGTTGCAATTGTATAAGGTGTTAGTGCGGCCACACCTGGAGTATTGTGTTCAGTTTTGGTCTCCTTACTTGAGAAAGGACGTACTGGCGCTGGAGGGTGTGCAGAGGAGATTCACTAGGTTAATCCAGAGCTGAAGGGGTTGGATTATGAGGAGAGGTTGAGTAGACTGGGACTGTACTCGTTGGAATTAGAAGGATGAGGGGGATCTTATAGAAACATTTAAATTATGAAGGGAATAGATAGGATAGATGCGGGCAGGTTGTTTCCACTGGCGGGTGACAGCAGAACTAGGGGACATAGCCTCAAAATAAGGGGAAGTAGATTTAGGACTGAGTTTAGGAGGAACTTCTTCACCCAAAAGGTTGTGAATCTATGGAATTCCTTGCCCAGTGAAGCAGTTGAGGCTCCTTCATTACATGTTTTTAATGTAAAGATAGATAGTTTTTGAAGAATAAAGGGATTAAGGGTTATGATGTTCGGGCCGGAAAGTGGAGCTGAGTCCACAAAAGATCAGCCATGATCTCATTGATTGGCGGAGCAGGCTCGAGGGGCCAGATGGCCTACTCCTGCTCCTAGTTCTTATGTTCTTATGTTCTTATGTTCTTATGTTCTTCAGTTGAATTGGGTGACAAATGTTTAGGTGTGAAATCCTGCTGACACCAGTTGAATATGGGAAGCCGGAGACGACGTGTACACAGGTTAACCCCAAATCGGGGCCAGAGTTCTGACAAGCTAAGGGCACTATTTGGTAATAAAGCAACTTTAGAAGTGACAGGAACCAAATGTAATACCCCTCTAGGATCAAAGCACTTTTGAACATTACAAGGGAAAAAATGTAATCAAAGTTTGATGAACTAAAGTCATGCTCAACATGAATACGTAGTCATGTTAGAAGTAATTAAGACTAAAGGTACACTGAACAGTCAAGAGCAAAACAAAGTTACTTTACGATAATGCCATATAAACTTAATAACTGCTAGAAGGGCAATATAAACCCTAAATCGGTAACAGCCAGCAGAGTCAGCTCTCATAACTGCCCTCGGTCATGGGAAGGATAGAACACAGAAACCGAGCAGAACAGCGAACCCATCAGGAGAAAACCAAAAGCTAAAGAAGAGAGATTGTCAAGGCAGACCTGAAGGTCTAACAACTGACCAGGAGGATCCAAAGAAAATATCTTTTTGCCGTTCTGTAAAAACAGTGATTTTATCTTTTAAAGGAAACATATAATAATAAAATAACTTAAAGTTTTAACCTGAAACAGTGGTTATTACAAAGTCTACTTTACTTACTTAGCAACACGGGACCCAGGATCGATGCTACTACGTGGTAAGTAGATAAAATCTTCTATGAAGATATGGATTACACCGGGGGATAACTTGAAAATATAGACTGACCCGAATAGCACCACCTAAGTCTGCATAGGAGTCAGGGAGTGAGAATCCCTGTTCACCATTTAGAATGTCTTATTGACCCTTTTTGGGATAGGGGGAATTCTAAGAATAGTGGTGAGTTTTGTACTTCACGCTATAGGCAGAGAGGATGAGGAATCAAAAGTGATTCTGCCTCAAACTCAAGAGTGGTGTCTGTAAACTGTTTGAACATTTCTTATGCTTTTTGCTCCTTTATTTTCTTTTATCTAATTGCTTCTCAGTTTTCACTTATTTGAAATGTGTAAAACTCTAACAGGGCTTGACAGGGTAGATGCCGATAAGCTGTTTGCCCCGGGCGAAGAGTCTAGAAGATTGGGTCACAATCGTAGGATAAGGGGCCAGCCCTTTCCAGCTGAAGGGGAGGAGAGAATTCTTCACTCAGAAGATTGGGGAGCTTCGGAATTCTCAACATATTCCAACAGGGTTGGACAGGCTGGATGCAGTGGGGGGGGGGGGGGGGGGGGGGATGTTTTCCCTAGTTGGGGAATCTAGAACCAGGGGGCAGTCTCGGGATACACGGTAAACCATTTAGGACTGAAATGAGGAAACATTTCTCCACTCAAAGGATAGTGAACCTGTGGAATTATCTACCACAAAAGGCTGTGGAGGACAAGTCACCGAATGCATTCAAGAATGATGAGATGATAACTTTGAGATCATCATGGCATCAAGGGTTATGGGGAGAAAGCGGGAACATGGCGATGAGGATCGGCCATGAACATATCGAATTGAGGAGCAGGTTCGAAGGGCTGAATGGCCTACTCCTAGTTTCTATGCTTCAATAATCAAGACTGGGATCAATAGATTTTGGAGACGAAGGAAACAAGGGCGATGGAGGAAGGGCAGGAAAGTGGAGTTCAAGGAAAGTTCAGCCATAATCTTGCTCAATGGTGAAACAGGCTCAAGGGGGCAGATGGTCGACTCTTCCAGCTTTAAAAAAAAATGTTGCCTCCAATTTCTCATTGTTCCGGTTCTTCACTCAACCTCCTCCGTTTGATTCATCTTGTTCTCCTGCCTCTATACTGTTTATCATTTCACTAACTGAAAGCAAAATATGCAGAGGGAGGCGAGGCGAGTGTCAAAACAGCTGAGTGAAAGTGGCTTTGGATGGTGAGAGATCATCTACTTTTGGCTGTGCTTATCGTAGTGTGCCCCACTTACATCCAAGGGTCAAGGGGAAGAAACGTACGGTAGCACAGTGGTTAGCACTGTTGCTTCACAACGCCAGGGACCTGGGTTCGATTCCCGCTTGGGTCACAGTCTGTGCGGAGTCTGCACGTTCTCCCCGTGCGTGCGTGGGTTTATTCCAGGTGCTCTGATTTCCTCCCACAAGTCCCGAAAGATGTGCTGTTAGGTAAATTGGATATTCTGAATTCTCCCTCTGTATACCCAAACAGGCGCCGGAATGTGGCGACTGGCGGATTTTCACAGTAACTTCATTGCAGTATTAATGTAAGCCTCCTTGTGACAATAATAAATATTATTATAAAAGGCTAATTATGGAGAATTAATTCAACTCTGTATAAAAAGCAGCTGTGCCAATGTTAGTGCAATGCAATCGGTGTTTGGGTGCTGACATTCTGATTTTCAGATCCACACTTGCAAGAGGAAAGTTGGGAGCAAGAGGCAAGTTCATGGGCCAGAACTGGGAACAGGTGGAAACTTTTGAAGGAGAGAGAGAGAGAGAGGCAGACAAGTTTATCAGTACATGTCTGGAGGCCACTTTCTGTGCTGTGTAATTCTATGAACGACAGGCTCAATAGTCAGTGTCAGCATTCAGGACATCAAAGCTGAGCTTGCCTCAATGAGCACACTCTGCCATCCATAGGCCATTTGCTGAAAAATGCCGGATCAGGAGCGCTAGCTGAATGTTTCCCATCCTTTCCTCTCAAGGACCCTGCGTCGGAGAGTAGGACCTCATCTGCTGCCATCACCACTAACCCTGAACTCTCTGGCCTCCAATTTAATTGCTCTTTCTGAACGCGGAGCATTCATTTCATCTCCTCGCAGCTCAGATTTCAATTTCATAGACCCGATATGACACGCACCACTCTGACGATTAATAATGTCCTCCACATTTTGAAGGATGGCAAAGATCTATTTGTAACAGTGAATTTTTTTCCCCCACCTGTCATCTTTGTACCTTTGCAGCCAAGGGAATATCATTGGTGGCTTGTACTGGGAAACAGCAGGGCTTTTAATTTGTGGCTTTCGCATTAGGTTGAAGTCAGCATCAGAAATCAATTCAGCCTGTGTCTTGCTGATAAAGGCATCGTACTCCTGAAACAAACACAGCGGAAATGACAAAAATTGTTCCTGTCACAAAAGGCTGGGCACATGGTTAAAACACAAACACAAGAATGACTTCAGAAGCGAGAGGCAGCATCACTCAAGAGTTCAACTGGCAGTTCAAACATTCTTCATCCCAGAGTTTGAGTGGCTTCTGATGATTAGATTCGACTGCTCCGGGTTCAGTAATAATTCAAAGTTGTTTATCTCAAATTACGTGACAGCCGTTTTCTTAACACGTAAACGTCTGAATTTCTCGTGAGATTTGCAATGCGTTAATAAAAATGAGTGGATAATTCATTGTTTTCAATGCCATATTCATTGTGTGAATATCAACAGCTCATTGGCCGTGAAGCACTTTGGAATATCCTGAAGAAAAGAATGGTGCTATATAAAGGCAAATTCTCTTTTTAACCGGTCATGATGCTTATATTTTAAAAAAGCATGGGTCGGGTTTCTCCGCTCCGTCAGCCCCGTGTTTCCAGCACGGTGCGCCCCCGCCAGCAGCGGGATTCTCCATCCGGCAGCCGCCCAATGGGGTGTCCCGTTGTGGGTCACCCCACGCCGCCAGAAATCGCACGGGTGTGGGTGTGATGTCGGCGGGGCGGAGAATCCCGCCGACAGAGAATCCAGCTACTGTTCTTTCATGTGATGTGGGAGGGGCAGGCAAGGCCAGAGTTTTTTGGCGTTCCCTAATTGCCTTTGAACTGAGCGGCTTGCCACCCCATTTCAGAGGACAGTTAAGAATCAATTGCTGTGGGTCTGGCGGCTAATGACAGCCGGAACAGGTAAAGGTGGCAGCTTTCCTTCCCTAAAGGACATTAGTGACTAAGGTGGGTTTTTACGATGATTTTTCATGCTCATCATTCAATTTCTGATGATTAATTGAATTTAAATTTCACCAGCTGCCATGGTAGGATTTGAATCCTAAGGAACAACCTAACGCAAAAAAATATAGTCCATTCTGGGCTTGTAGTGCTAGGGACGACCCCGCTATCTAACGGCAGTACTGTGATTTTCGGCTACAGTAGGTAATGGCCCGCCGAGGCAGCACTCAGTCTCATTTCCTGCACTGAGCTACTCCACTCCTCGTGAAGATATCAGAGCGCCGTCTCTCACCCCCCCCTCCCCCCACTCCCTGGCGTGACCCCCAGACTCTCCCAACGTCCCAGCTCACCTGTTGGGTGGATCCTTGAGCCCCCACCACACACCACCTCATATGGGCAGGGCACCTCAGGGCTTGATACCTGGCATGAGCAAAATGCCACCTGGACATCTTGCCCAGCCAGCCTGGCAGTGCCCCCTGGCCGTACCAGGCTGGCACCCAGGTGGCACCATCAAGGTGCTCAAATGGCATTGCCGGGATGCCAATCACCCAGGAGCCTCCAAACCCACGCACACACGGGGAGGACGTGCAGACTCCGCACAGACAGTGACCCAGCCGGGAATCGAACCTGGGACCCTGGAGCTGTGAAGCATTTATGCTATCCACTATGCTACCGTGCTGTGATCAGTGCTAAATGGCGCCCGACTGGGGTCTCCTCGGCGAAGCCTGTAGATCTCGGGAGCCATTTAGATCTAGTGTCGGCAGAGTTAAGCCCGCTCTTATACTCACCACTCTGCAAGTCTGGGTCCCGCACATTGTGGGTGGGATCCAGATAGCGATGAGCTGCACTCATCCAGGCAAGTGGATCATGAGATCTCGGTAGATCTTGCGAGGCGTAACGACTGTCGGGAATCCCGGAAGAGGATTCTAAAGGGATTTACCAGCAATATCCCACCCCGATTCCGCCGGGACATGGCCAGTATAATCATGCTCATGTCATCGGACTATTAGTTTGGGCCTCTGAATTACAAATGCAGTGATCATCACGACTCCAACATTTCCTTACATGTAGCTCCCAGTGATGTACAGAAGGTCATAAGTTCATCAGTTCATAAGATATAGGAGCAGAATTAGGCTATTCGGCCCATCGAGTCTGCTCCGCCATTCTATCATGGCTGATATGTTCCTCATCTGCTACCTACAATGTTACAGACCAAGAGCTGGATTGCGAAATCAGCCAGAGAATCTCCTCCCTAGAACACATGACCTAGGAGCGGGAGTCGGCAATTTAGCCTCCCGAGCCTAACACCCTCAATGTGATCATGGCCGATCCCAACTCTACCGTCCTGCTCGTCTCCATAACCCTTCAACCCATTACCAGTTAAAAATCTGTCTAACTCCTCCTTAAATTTACTCACTGTCCCGGCATCCACCGCACTCTGGGGTAGCAGATTCATTACAAACCTCCAGCTGTCTACACAGCTCAGCTTCCTCCATCTTTAATTTTTCCCTCCGCTGCCTCTTCTGCTCACTCCGTAAGTTGTACATCATTGCTTTACGCCTTGCCACTTCACGCCTTAGTGGAGAGCTGCGGTTTTCCCCCGTGGCTGGTTCCAGGGGTGGCTCTGGAATGAAAAATACCAACCAGTTTGTTGTCTGGTTAATGAAAAGCCCCACTGAATGCAATGGTTTGGAACTAGGAGTGAGGACTCATCCCTCAGATACTGTGGCTATGGCAAACTGTGGCTATGGCAAACATCTGGTGGAATATGTTCCACTTGCCTGGATGAGTGCAGCTCCATGGACACTCAAGAAGCTCAACACCATCTATGACCATAAGACAAAACATAGAAGCAGAATTAGGCCATTCGGCCCAACGGCTCTGCTCCACCATTCAATCATGGCTCATATGTTTCTCATCCCCATTCTCCTGCCTTCTCCCCATAACCCCTGATCCCCCTATGACAAAACAACCTGCGCGATTGGCACCCCATTCACAAACATTCACTCTCTCCACCACAGGCCAGCAGCACGGTTCGATTCCCGTACCAGCCTCCCCGAACAGGCGCCGGAATGTGGCGACTAGGAGCTTTTCACAGTAACTTCATTGAAGCCTACTCGTGACAATAAGCAATTTTCATTTTTCATTTCACAGTGTGCACAATCTATAAGATACATCAACTCACTAAGCCACCTTCAGTGGCACCTTCCAAATCTAGAAAGACAAGGGCAGCAGATGACTGGCAACACTATAACCTGGAAGTTACCCTCCAAGCTACACACCATCCTGAATTGGAAATATATTGCCGTTCAATCACTGTCGCTGGGGCAACATCCTGGTACTCCCTTCCTAGCAGCATTGTGGGTGTACCTACATCACATGAACTGCAGGGGTTCAAGACAATGGCTCACCACCATCTTTTTAAGGGTAATTAGTGCTGAGCTATAAAAATGCTTGGCCCAGCCAGCGATGCTCATGTCCAGTGAAAGATCAAAAAATTATATTTATGAGAGTAACCTTGTCAGTAACATATAATTAGACTGTAAAAGCTTCTATAAGTATGTAAAAAGGAAAGGAAATAGTGAAGACACATGTCTTGCAGTCCAAAACAGGGAAATATGTAATAGAGAACCAGGAAATGGCAGACCAATTAAACAACAACTTCAGTTCTGTCTTCCCAGAAGACGACACAAATAACTTCCCAAAAATGCTATGGAACCAAGGGTCTAGTGAGAAGGAGGAATTGAAGGAAATAAGCGTGACTAAAAAATAGTGCTGGAGGAATTAATGGGATTGAAGGCTGATAAATCCCAAAGGCTGATAATCTGCATCCCAGGATACTAAGGGAAAGGGCATTGAAATAATGAATGCGTTGGTTGTCCTCTTCCAATGGAAAAGGAGAGCGCACTGCCCACCGAGTCGCCATGTTGCTCCGACACCCACTGTACAACAGGCAAAGTTTCGGATTTGAACTGGATCACAGGATGCCGCAGGGTAGCATGGTGGTTAGCATAAATGCTTCACAGCTCCAGGGTCCCAGGTTCGATTCCCGGCTGGGTCACTGTCTGTGTGGAGTCTGCACGTCCTCCCCCTGTGTGCGTGGGTTTCCTCCGGGTGCTCCGGTTTCCTCCCACAGTCCAAAGATGTGCGGGTTAGGTGGATTGGCCATGCTAAATTGCCCGTAGTGTCCTAATAAAAGTAAGGTTAAGGGGGGGGTGGTTGGGTTACGGGTATAGGGTGGATACGTGGGTTTGAGTAGGGTGATCATGGCTCGGCACAACATTGAGGGCCGAAGGGCCTGTTCTGTGCTGTACTGTTCTATGATGTCCTCACCCATCCAGTTCTATCCAGACTCTTCCCCCCTGAGACGGAAATTATTTCAGCCGCTCGTGTGCTTTGGAAGCACTGGAGGGGAAGACAGACAGACACAGTGATCGCACGAGGGTGGCCAACACTCCGGGAGTCTCCAGGAATGGGAATCTCCTCCAGGACATGGCTGTGCACGACCCTGAAGAAAAATCATCGGGACATTTAAAAGGTTTTTTTTGTGACTTATCTTTGAATATTTTTCTTCACAGGATTTTTATAATCTTGTAAATGGTGTGTGGGGAGGGGAGGGTTAGCCTGACAGTCAGGCATCATCCAATTACGTAATTAATCTTTTTGCTTTCCAGTTGGTGTAGGAAGGCAATGTTCATGAGAATGGATGTGTTGACCGACTAATGACTGGAAAGGGGGGATTGGATTGGTTTATTGTCACGTGTATTGAGATACAGTGAAACATTTTTTTCTGCGTGTAGCTCAAACAGCTCATTTAGTACATGAAAAGAAAAAAAAATGTGATAAAACATCCAGGAATAAATTTAACCGCAGTTGGCAACTCTAGCTCGTACCCTCATGACAGAATAGCTTGCTTAAATTCATGGGCAGGCACACGTGCAAAAGATGGCCACTTAAGCTGAAGAAAGCACCACAGGGCAACAGGGATCCAGTATCCCTTCAGGAGAATGGAGGAAAAGGTTAGCAGGTAACAAAAAGGGAGATTTAGAAAGGAAAAATTGGAGTATGAAAGGTTCCCCCTCTTACCAGTGGAAAGTGAACATTGCTCTGATCGAATCTCAGCCACCTCCGCCGCTGACTGTTCAGAAGGTTTCAGAACAATTGTGGCCATCTGCTCCAAACCTTCAGCGGGAGGTTCCTATAGTGGGGTGAAGCCAAATATAAATAATTCTCACTTGAGCCGCAAGCTTTGAAACACAGAACTGAATCCTACAGGCAGAGATCAGTTGGCCAGTGTGGCACAGTTCAGTCACATTCTAACCCCAAGTGGTTTGCCATCATGTCGGGTGGCACCCCAAGTGGTTAGCACTACTGCTTGCCTCACAGTGCCAGTGAAGTCTTGATTATTAATGAACTCTGCACATTTCGACATTGCATGAGAATTGGTCAGCTCTGTTTTATTGGATTTGATTAGTGTTTTACTTATTCTGTGTAAAACATGACGAGTAAAAGTCGGCATAGTCCCAGATGACTACAGGCGGGTGGCGATTTAACCTGAGGATCACCACATCTCAGGCAAGGTTGAGAAGACGGGGCCTTTACGAATAACCTCAGCCAGCGCGGGAACATGACTAATGAACTGTACATCAACAGATCTGTTTTCACTGAATGTCAGGAAATACTTTCAACATTTGTAGTTGGGCATTTACTGAAACTATGAACTCCTAATTTATGAAACGATCAGATAAAATTCCAGTCCATTAATCTTTGGAGTGTCCACTTTATCTCTTTCCCCCCCCCCCCCCCCCCCCCCATCCTTCACTTTTATTACTTTGAAGGTTCAATCACCTGTAGGTGACATTCCCTATTCCCAGATGTGTACCTGGAAACGGGGCTATTGGCCAAAGTGGGGGTGAAGGTTTGGGGGGGGGGGGGGGGGGGGGGGGGGGAATGTGTGGAAGAAATAAATAAAATTGCTCTCATCCTCACTCAACAGTCACACAAGCCTTTTCCAGCAGGGATGACTGGAAGACTGTCAGGAGAAGATGTGTAAGCTGATGTATTTTTCTTTCCTCAGTCATTCAAGTGCACCAAGAGTTGAAGCAGACGACCTTGGTCTGAAAGGCCACACAGAGGGTGATTCACTGACTGACACCCGAGAGTCAACCATCTTATTTAATGAAGACAATTATTTATAAACCACCAGCTGCGATATTACTATTATCCCGGACCTGACCCCAATATTTTATTTTAACTTGCGCTCCAGAATTGATTGAATGCAGAAATAAGAATATGGTACATTAAAACAAACTTTAATACAACAAAGTATTATAACTTTAACATCGTAAAGAAAATAGGTTACAATTACCAGTTAAACAAGGCTTAACAATGACAATGAAACACTAAATCCTAACTGCTGTCTTTTATCTCCACTCAAGCAAAACCCATCTCAGGTCAAAATTCACTTTCAAATACAGTTAGCCAACCCAGGAATACTTGCTATAAAGAGATGACTTGGATAAGCTGCCACGAGAGAGAGATTCTTCAGGAAGCCAGTTTGCAGATTCTTGCCTGTGTCAAACTACTGTTTAACCTACCAGCCTTTTAAGAAACTGCTGTTCTGTTCACAGGCAAAGTGTCTTTTTTTTAAGTAAACTGCTTTGAGAGAAACTGCTGGTCTGTCCAGAGTAAAATTTTCAACTCAACTGAAACTCAACACCTGACTACTTCAGCTCCTGACTCCTCCCATCAACTACATCTTACTAAAGCTAAACACAATGACTCTAAATATCTACTCCCCAGGTAGCCTTCTTTATATAAACAAGATTCCATTTGCCCAACTTCAGGTAAACAATATCCATGGTTAGAAATTATTATGATCTTACTTTTATGATGCTTTAATTGTACCCTTTTAAGCCAAAAAGAAATAGGATTTTATTTTGATAAAAGCATTACTGCAGCAGTCATACACACACATTGGAAATTTAGGCTTTTAACCCTTGCTGCACAAAATACATATAATACAATATATATCTGAAATTCCTACATGACTCACAATTATGCTTACCATATTCTGTTGCCCTTGACTCTGCTCATCCAAAGGGCCATGTGCAGCCAAGGTCACTGCTTTGAGAGAGCCAAAGAGTTTGTTAGATATGGGTGAGTGTGAGCATTCCTCGTCATTCCAATTATCTAATTAGGGGAGAACACAGAAGAGAATTGCAAGGAATGGAAGAATACGTCAGGTAACACACCCACAGATTGAGATGATCCCTCATTGAATGCTGCTCTGTGCTGAGCTCAGTAATCACAGTCAGATTTATGATTAAAGAGCCATCTGTGGCACCCCGAGTTAGCAAGAGACACATCAAACCCGGATCCTCATTGTCTACAGTAAATAAAGAACATGCATTTATATATCTCCTTTCACGGCCTCATGATGTTCCAAGCATCTCTTGAAGTTGTAGTGTAGAAAACACAGCAGCCAATTTACACACAGCAAACTCCAACAAACAGCAATGTGATAATAAGAACAAATACATAGAACATACAGTGCAGAAGGAGGCCATTCGGCCCATCGAGTCTGCACCGACCCACTTAAGCCCTTACTTCCACCCTATCCCCAGGGATAATGACCAGATAATCTGGACAGTGACATTTGTAGAGGGGACAAAGTTTGGGGAGAACACAGGGGAGCAGTCCCTGCTCTTTCTCAAATATAACATTTTGATATTTTTTACAGTTACCTAAAACGGTTGACAGGGCAATGATTTAATTCTCATCTGAAAGACAGTAACTTCCCCAGTTACCGCACTGGAGTACCATTGTAGGTTATGCATCAAAGCCATTGGAACAGGATTTAAAGCCACAATTTTCCACTTCGCAGATGGTGTGCTACCCACTGAGCATAGCTGATGCTTCTATAGGTTCGGGCCGAGCCAGTACAGTGACCTGTGCATCACAGGCATGTACAAATGGCAAATTAGTTTCAACAGACGCAAGTGTAAGGGAGGAAAACTGAAACGGCAACATTTTGCTTGGATATGAAAGTGTAAATGGAGTAGAGGAGCAAAGGAATTGAGTGATCACAAATGATTAGACGTAGCAACATGGGTTAACAAGGCCACAAAAATGCCAACAAAGCTTTAATGTTCATTCATAATAGATATAGGGCTCCCTCAAACAGCCTCATCGCCCCCAACCCGGTGACGCGGTGAGGAAGTTAAATCTCCCGAGAGGCCTCTCGCGACATTAGCATGCTCGGAACGCCTTGCGAGATCTAATGAGATGTAATGAAATCTCGCGAGACATCACTATCTGGACTTTGCCCTCAGTGGGCGGGATCCAAATTTGCATATTTACATGAGCAGTTAGAATCACTTAAATATGTCTGCCCTGGATTCTCCCAAGGCCCGGGATTGAATGTTCATGCCTGGGAGACCTCGCCACACATACGTGGACCATGCGTAACGACAACTGAGGGCGTCTCCTAGGCCATTGGAGGCCCCCTGGGTGGTCGGGCTCTGGCAGGGTGTTACCCTGGCACTCTGCTGGCACCTGGGCACCATGGCACTGCCAGCCTGGCACCTTGGCACTGCCACTTGGGCACCCTGTCAGTGCCACCCACATGTGAGGTTGGCACTGCCAGGGTCTGGGAGCACTCTGCCCTTATGAGGTGGGCTGAGGGAGGGCTTGAGGACCCCCTAACGGGTCCAGAGATCGAGGAGGCATTTAAAAATGAAGATAGGTGCGGCCTCAGCAGGTCGTTCCTTGTCGAGGTAAAAAAAAGAGTTCCGTTTGAGAATGGGGTCTTGGCACTGAGGCGCCGATAACCAGGCCCTAAAACGTGCCCAAAACGGGACTCTTTTATCGCGTTAAATTGCGCCCATAATCGATATCCAGAGCAGCTTTGGTAAACTTCTGCAGTACCTTAGTTCGACCACATTTGGAAAACTAACAATTCTGGTCTCCGTATCATAAAAAGGATATAGCGACGCCGGCAAAGGTACAAAACTAATTCAATGGATGATACCGGAACGGAGAGGAAATACTGATCAAGAAAGGTTGAATGCGTGAGGGCTCTTTTCTCTGGAAAAGAGAAGGTGATAACAGAGGTTTTTAAAAATTATGACGCAGATCGGGCTCAAAGATGTTTCTACGGGTGGGATTTTCCGGCTTTTTCCGCTGGCGGGATCTTCCGGTCTCATCAAAGGCAACCTCCCCCTCAAGGGGGAGTTGAGGGGAAGTTGGATAAAAAAGTGAGGGAAAATGGAATGGAGGGAAATGCTGACAGGGTTAGATGAAGAGAGATGAGAAGAATCTCACACAGAGTAGAAGTACCCACTGTAATCCTTTTGCTCTGAATGGCCTGTTTCTGTGCTGAAGTCACAGTGTAATGCTCTGTAATTGTATGCAAGGAAACATTCCAATGGGAGATCACATCACCACCCCCCCCCCCCCCCACCCCCCTCTGCCCCACTGCCTTGTTTCCTTCATTGGGTGGTTAAGAGTTAAAGAAATGGATTGTGGCATCTGAAGGGACATTTAACCTGACCTTTCCCACTGGGACTGACCATCTGCCTGAATGGCGTCTTCAATGTTTGACAGGATCTAAAATCATTGGCCCCCGGGGGCAGCAAATGTCTTTTACAAAGCCAGGAGGGTGCCTGCGCTTCGAAGTCAAACTCACACTTTGGGAGCCACGTGGAAGTTTAAAATATCTGACCTGACTCTCGCCACAAGTCTGAAAAATACCTCACTATTTTTACTGACAAATGTGCAAAAGTTGAAATCAAAATTAATGCAAATTAATTTTTAAAACCCACTTCTGTTTTAAACTGTGTAAAAGTTCTACCCGTTGATTTCCTTTGTCCCAATTTTCTTTTCTTTTATTATTTTTGGGCCGTGGATCCAGAATCGGAATGTGCCTTTTTAAAAAATAAATTTAGAGTACCCAATCATATTTATTTTTCCAATTATGGGGGAAATTTAGCGTGCCCAATCCACCTAACCTGCACTTCTTTGGGTTGTGGGGGGTGAAACCCACGCAGACACAGGGTGAATGTGCAAACTCCACACGGACAGTGACACAGGACTGGGATTCGAACCGGGTCCTCTGTGCCGCAGTCCCAGTGCTAACCACTGCGCCACATTCAGCCAGAATGTGCCTTGAAGCAGAGGACTCAAGCTGAAGCAGCCTGCTTGTCGGGATAGTGTGTACCTCGGTCTTGTATTTTGGAGAGGAGACACAGACTTGTCGCTGCCAAGTGGATCTTAGGAACCAGCTTTGAACAAAGTGGGTTTGATTAGTTGCTGGCAACCGGTGGGCTGGCTAGGGACAGTGTTCTGCCTGATATCAGTCAGTGATTGATTCCTGCATGATACTTTCTGAGAAAGTTGGGCAGAAGTGTTTAGACCTTGGAAGTGAAAGGAACAGTCTCTCTCTCTCTCGCTGAAGTAAAGAACTGGTTCTAAAACTAGTGAGTTCCTGGCACATTTTTGCTGTAAACTTGAAATGATCTTGAATCTAAAGAGAAGTAGACAACCTTGCCAGAGAAAACCATCTCAAGCCTGGAAGGAAGAAGTACTGAAACAGAAGCTTGAACTCCCGAAAGACATTAACTGGAAGCCATCCCAGTGCATCAGAGATCTTTTATCCTTTTATTTTTATTCGCATTTTCTTTACCTCTCAACCACTCTTTCCCATCTGTGTTGTGTGTCTTTGTATGTGTGTTTATTTTATATATATATGCAGAGAGAGAGAGTGTGGGGGAGGGCGGGGGGGGGGGGGGGGGGGGGGGAGGGGGGGTTTGGAAAGGGGTATTAGATAATCAGTTACATATTTTGTTCAGTACATAATAAAAGGTTACTTGTGTTAAAATTACAAACCTGGTGACTACAGTTTTTTGGGCTCAGCCGAGGTCTTCAGGTATTTAAAAAAAACATCTAATTTCACTTGTGTTGTGGCTTTGGGTCAAGCGGGGCTGGAATTGACTGCACACCAGCCCAGGGGTTCGTGGCCAATGGGCAAGTCTTAGAATTTGAAAATACGAAACAGGCAGTTGCGTGTACTTCAAAACACCTTTTGGCATTTGCAGGGAGGAGTTGACATTGTGGGAATATCACTGGGAATGTCAGTGGACTAGAATTCCAGAGGCCGGGGCTAATGCACTGGGGACGCGAGTTGAAATCCACCACGGCAGCTGGTGGAATTTAAATTCAATTAATAACATCTGGAATATAACGCCAGTCTCAGTAACGGTGACCCATAACAATCAACAACTGCTGCAAGCTGGTTGTTCTTTGGGGAAGGAAATCAGCCACCTTAACCCTGTCTGGCCGACAAGTGACTCCAGACCCGCAAAAATATGGCTGACTTCTAACTGCCCTCTGGAATGGCTGAGCAAGCCACTTGGTACAAGGGAAATTCAGGATGGGCAATAAATGCTAACCTTGCCAATGGCACCCACATCCCATTAAAGAATAAAAACGTGAGGCACTCGAGAGCTGCAGGTCAGCAACTCTCAGAGATTCCTCCAGGAAACGTCACCAAACTTTATCATGTCTCTGTAATCCTCCGAAAAAGATAGCAGGGGCTTCATCCTCGCACAAAGAAATGATGGGAACCTGGAACTCTCTCTCCTGCAAAATAAGGTTGGGAGTCAAATTAACATATCAAAAGGGAAATTGATAAACCTGTGGGGTAAGGGAACAGAGTCAAGGTCCTGATCAGCTGTAATCTAATTGAATGGCAGAGCAGCCTTGGAGGGGCTGAATGCCCTCCGCCTGGAAAGTTACAAACTATTTGCAATAGAGCACCAGGTTATTCAGCCACATGCCAGACATTTTCTCCTCCCAATCCTCCATATAACCCATCAGCAAACCCTCTTATCCCTTGGCCTCTTATGTCTTTATCTAGATTTCCTTTAAATGCATCTGTACTATTCATCTCCAACACTATCAGGGGTAGTAAGTTCCACATTCTATCAAGATTCACTGCAGGAACCAAGGTTCCTTTGACAGCATCTTCCAAACTGATGACCATTACCACCTAGAAGGACAAGGGCAGCAGACACATGGGAAGACCACCAGCTGCAAGATCCCCTCCAAATCACCCACCATCCGATTTGGAAATCTATCGCCGTTTCTTCACTATCAAAATCCTAGAACGCCCTCCCTAACAGCACTGTGGGTGCACCTACACTATTTGGATGCAGTGGTTCAAGAAAACAGCTCGTCACCATCTTCTCAAGGGCAATTTGGGATGGGCAATGGGCAAAGCATGCTGGTCTAGCCAGCGAAGCCTACATCCCTTGAATGAATAAAAAAGAAACATTCCGTGGCACATAATTTTCTCCCGAATTCCCTATTGGATTTATTAATGAATATCTCCTCCCCCTCCCAGTTCTGGTGTCACCCACATGTGAACATATTTGCTCTCCATTTACCCTTTCAAACCTTTTAATAATCTTAATGACCTCTATGTGGTCACCCTCCAGTCTTCTTTATTCTAAAGAAAACAGTCCCAGCCTCTTCAATCTTTACTGATTGGTGTGACCTTTTGTTTCTAGTATCAACTGCTCCTGCTTCAACGTTCTTACCCTACCTTACTATTAATTTGTATCAGTGTCAAACCAAGCACTCTGAACAGCAGATAAAGCCTCTGAATCAATCTCCCTTAATGGAAAAAAAGGATGCCAACAATCCCAGTGAAAAGTGCCACTGAAGAGGCCCTTAATGCACAATGTGAAACATTGCCAAAGGATATTGTCGTCCACTAAACTCATAATGGCTGGCAGACATTGGCAAGTTCTCAAACCCCTTATAGAGAGTTCAGTAGCAATTAGTTCTGGCTTATTTATGCCACATTGAAGCGACTGGGTATTAAAAAGCAACATAAGTTACCCTCATCCTCTTAAAATACTAATTGAGTGTAACAGAAAGCCATGCCAATTAATTCTGTGCAGACTATTATTTCCTCTCTCTTCCTTTTAGTACTCCTCACGGATATTAACGATGGAATATTTTCATCACAAATCCCCTTACCGAGACCAC
This sequence comes from Scyliorhinus canicula, assembly GCF_902713615.1. Lineage (NCBI taxonomy): Eukaryota > Metazoa > Chordata > Chondrichthyes > Carcharhiniformes > Scyliorhinidae > Scyliorhinus > Scyliorhinus canicula. Next base: position 62,785,151 of record NC_052166.1, read on the forward strand.
TCACTACTGTACTCTGACTAAGTATTTCCTACATTGTTAAGGGTGTGTGCTGGCACCTGTGGCTCAGTGAGTAACCCCACTTGCCTCTTGCTTTGGAAGGTGATGGGTTCCAGCCCTCCCCATCCCTCACTCCTTCAGAGGCTTTCAGTCAGAGATCTTGAACAAATTCGGATCTTTCAGGTGAACGTAAAAGATCCCGTGAAGAGCACTTCTCTCATGTCCGAGCCAATGTTTATCCATCAACCAAACATCACTGAAAGCAGATTATCTGGTCTTTGACCCTCTGCTGTGTTTGGACACTTGCTGTGCACAAATTGGCTGTTTCGTTGACTGAGGTTCACAAAATATCATTGGCTGTGAAGTGCTCTGTGATGTCCTCAGCTCATGAACGTGTGTATATAAAGATTCTTCATCTTCTCCCCCGCCCCACCCATCTCACGAGATGTCGTGATCGGAGGCCCCCAGGTTGGTCAGGCTCTGGTACCCTGCCACCCCGATGCCAACTGTGGTGAACGTAACATGATAAATCAAAATATGTCTTTGTAAGCGCAGTAGCGTTATCCGACCACTAGGGGGAGTAGCTCTGGGAGTGCTCAGGAGCTTGTACAGGGCTCCACCCTTGGCTCCGTCCATGACTCCTCCCCCTAGTGCTGCTGTATAAATACCCTTGTCCAGAGTTAGCCTGCAGTTCACTGAGAGTTCATCAACGGGTAACAGGCTGGCGGTGTCAAGGTGCCTGAGTGCCAGCTTGCCCATGCTGGGGATCGGGTCCGGGGGTTCCCTGCCTTATGAGATGCGGTGAGGTGGGCTCAAGAATCCTCTAATTGGTAAGTTGGATCGGAGGGGGTGGGGGCTGCAGGCCGCATTAGGGAGTCGAGACATCGAGTACAGGATTTAAAGATGGCGCCCCGATCTCTTCCTGTACTAAAGAGCTGAGCCCGTCAGTGCAGGAAATGAATGTAAGTGCGGCCTCGGTGGGGTGCTCCCCGCAGGGACCCCCAAAAAAAACAAAGCCGCCTTTAATAGCGGGGTCGTTCTCGGTGCTGCAGGCTTTGAGAAACACCCGGCTATTGATGCCAGGCAATGCAGAGGCAGTGAGGAAAAAACAACTTTTCTTTGGATCTGAAGTCACATGTCGGACAGATGGCAGATTTCCTTCACTGAAGGGCATTAATCTGCCAGATGGGTTCTTTGCTACAATCCATTAGTCTCATGATCATTAATGCTGAGATGAGCATTTTATTCTAAATTTATTAATGAATCAAATTTAAGTATGCCTGCCTGACATGGTGGGGATTTGAACTAATATCAGTTCAGGCCTGTGGCTCATTAGACCAGGAACATTATTACAATCTTACCATTCAGGTTAACTACCCTATCGCTACCTACCACCCCCCTACCCCACCGAAGTCCCCCCGCCTCCCCCCCCCCCCCCCACACACACACAGCATCACCACCCCCCAACTCCTCAACACACATTCATGCCTTCTCCCCAACTCCTCAACACTCTCTCCTGCCCATTCCCAACTCCTCAACACTCTCAGCATCCATTCCCAACTCCTCAGCACTCTCTCCTGCCCATTCCCAACTCCTCAACACTCTCAGCATCCATTCCCAACTCCTCAACACTCTCTCCTGCCCATTCCCAACTCCGCAACACTCTCAGCATCCATTCCCACTCCCTCAAACACTCTCTTCCTTGGCCCATTCCCCAACTCCCAACTCTTCCTGCCCATACCAACTCCTTCACCGATCTTCCTGCCCATTCCCAACTCCTCACCACTCTTCTCCTGCCCATTCCCCCCAACTCCTCAACCACTCTCTCCTGCCCATTCCCCCCAAC